>NC_052341.1:29120142-30530767 GCF_016432855.1 Salvelinus namaycush
ATATTATTCGCAGAAGTCTATTTACCACCACAGACCGATGCTGGCACTAAGAGAGTACTCAACCAACTCTATAAGGCCATAATCAAAAAAGAAAATGCTCACTCAGAAGCGGCGCTCCTAGTGGCCGGGAACTTTAATGCAGGGAAACAGTTTTACCACATTTTTACCAGCATGTCACATGTTCAACCAGAGGGAAAAAAAACTCTAGACCACCTTTGCTCTACACACAGAGATGCATACAAAGCTCTCCCCCGTCCTCCATTTGGCAAATCCGACCATAATTCTATCCTCCTTACAATTCCTGCTTACAAGCAAAAACTAAAGCAGGAAGTACCAGTGACTCGCTCAATACGGAAGTTGTCAGATGGCGCAGATGCTATGCTACAGGACTGGAATATGTTCCAGGATTCATTCAATGGCATTGAGGAGTATACCACCTCAGTCATCGGCTTCATCAATAAGTGCATCAACGTCGTCGTCCCCACAGTGACCGTACGTACATATCTCAACCGGAAGCCAAGGATTACATGCAACATCCGCATCGAGCTAAAGGCTAGAGCTCAGTGTGTGACGCGAGCCTACCAGATGAGCAAAATGCCTTTTATGCTCACTTCGAGGCAAGCAACACTGAAGCATGCACGAGAGCACCAACTGTTCTGGAAGACTGTATGATAACGCTCTCGGCAGCCGATGTGAGCAAAACCTTTAAACTGATCAACATTCACAAAGCCGCGGGGCCAGATGGATTACCAGCACGTGTACTCAAAGCATGGGCGGACCAACTGGCAAGTGTCTTCACTGACATTTTCAACCTCTCCCTGACTGAGTCTGTAATACCTACATGTTTCAAGCAGACCACCATAGTCCATGTGCCCAAGGAAGCGAAGGTAACCTGCCTAAATGATTACCGCCCCGTAGCACTCACGTCGGTAGCCACGAAGTGTTTTGAAAGGCTGGTCATGGCTCACATCAACAGCATCCTCCCGGGATACCCTAGACCCACTCCAATTTGTTTACTGCCCCAACAGATCCACAGATGATGCAATCACAATCCCACCTGGACAAAAGGAACACCTATGTGAGAATGCTGTTCATTGACTACAGCTCAGCGTTCAACACCATAGTGCCCACGAAGCTCATCACTAGGCTAAGGACCCTGGGACTAAACATCTCCCTCTGCAACTGGATCCTGGACTTCCTGACGGGCCGCCCCCAGGTGGTAAGGGTAGGCAACAACACGTAGGCCACTCTGAACAACACATCTGCCACTCTCAAGGGTGTGTACTTAGTCCCCTCCAGTACTCCCTGTTCACCCACGACTGTGTGGCCAAACACAACTCCAACACCATCATTAAGTTTGCTGACAACACAACAGTGAGACAGCCTATAGGGAGGAGGTCAGAGAACTGGCAGTGTGGTGCCAGGACAACAACCTCTCCCTCAATGTGAGCAAGACAAAGGAGCTGATCATGGTCTACAGGAAAAGGAGCTGATCGTGGACTACAGGAAAAGGTGGGCCGAACAGGCCCCCATTAACATCAATGGGGATGTAGTGGAGCGAGTCGAGAATGTCAAGTTCCTTAGTGTCCACATCACCAACGATCTATCATGGTCCAAACACACCAAGAGAGTCGTGAAGAGGGCACGACAAAACCTTTTACCCCTCAGGACTGAAAAGATTTGTCATGGATCCTCAAAAAGTTCTACAGCTGCACCATCGAGAGCATCCTGACCGGTTGCATCACCGCCTGGTATGGCAACTGCTCGGCATCTGACCGTAAGGCACTACAGAGGGTAGTGCGTACAGCCCAGTACATCACTGGGGCCAAGTTTCCTGCAATCCACAACCTATATAATAGGCGGTGTCAGAGGAAAACACAGAAAACTGTCAGAGACTCCAGTCACCCAAGTCATAGACTGTTTTCTCTGCTACCGCGCGGCAAGCGGTACCATAGCGCCACGTCTAGGACCAAAAGGCTCTTAACAGCTTCTACCCCCAAGCCATAAGACTGCTGAACAATTAATCGAATGGCCACTGGACTATTACATTGACCCCTCCCTCCATTTGTTTTGTACACTGCTGCTACTCGCTGTTTATTATCTATGCATAGTCACTTCACCCCTACCTACATGTACAAATGACCTCTAACTTGTACCCCCGCACACTGACCCGGTACCGGTACCCCATGTATATGGCCTCATTATTGTTATGTTATTGTGTTACTTTTTATTATTTTTTACTTTAGTTTATTTGGTAAATAAAAATGTATTTCTCTAAACGCTTCTTGAACTGCACTGTTTCTTAAGGGCTTGTAAGTAAGCATTTCACGGTAAGGTCTACAATTGTTGTATTCGGCGCATGTGACAAATAAAGTTTGATTTGAAATCTGTCCTTTGGTCTGATGAGTCCAAATTTGAGATTTTTGGTTCCAACTGCCGTGTCTTTGTGAGATGCAGAGTAAGTGAATGGATGATCTCTGCATGTGTGGTTCCCATCGTGAAACATGGAGGAGGAGGTGTGATGGTGTGGGGGTGCTTTGCTGATTACACTGTCAGTGATTTATTTAGAATTCAAGGCACACTTAACCAGCATGGCTTCCACAGCATTCTGCAGCGATACGCCATCCCATCTGGTTTGCGCTTAGTGGAACTATCATTTGTTTTTCAACAGGACAATGACCCAACACAACTCCAGGCTGTGTAAGGGCTATTTGACCAAGATGGAGAGTGATGGAGTGCTGCATCAGATAACCTGGCATCCACAATCATCCGACCTCAACCCATTTGAGATGGTTTAGGATGAGTTGGACCGCATAGTGAAGGAAAAGCAGCCAACAAGTGCTCAGCATATGTGGGAACTCCTTCAAGACTGTTGGAAAAGCATTCCAGGTGAAGCTGGTTGAGAGCATGCCAAGAGTGTGCAAAGCTGTCATCAAGGCAAAGGGTGGCTACTTTGAACAATCTCAAATATAAAATATATTTTGATGTATTTAACACTTTTTGGGTTACTACATGATTCCATATATGTTATTTCATAGTTTTGATGTCTTCACTATTATTCTACAATGTAGAAAATATTAAAATTAAAGAAAAACCCTTGAATGAGTAGGTGTGTCCAGACTTTTGACTGGTACTGTATGTCCCCTCTATCTCTCTGTGTGGATGGATACATTCACATACACAGCAATCAGCTTGATGGGGTTGAACTGGGAGCACAGTCCTGTAGCAGTTGGACAGAGGAGACAGCAACGGAGAGGGCTTCATCCTGAGCCCGATACTACGAATCAAGTTTGAGGAGTTAGTGAGGTTACTTTGGTAAACTCTGAGTTCAAGTCGGTATAACTGGTACCATGAACATGGCTCACCTTTTAGCCATGTAGTTATACATTTTTTGTACGATTTATTTGATATTTTATTAACATAGACATACAAATGAAAAAAAATCATACAAACATCACACCTGCCCAGACCCACTAGCGCCCGCATTACTCTCCGCCATTTTGTTTTTCTCCGTCGCCCACGCACTTTCAACTTTTAGATAATAAAGCATTTGACCTTTCCGTTGAGTTATCGACTGAGGATTGGTTGATTTCCAGTTTTTAAGTATATATATTTTTTAAGATGACTTACAAGACAAGTATCATCCAACCCATCGGGTATCTCATTGCAACCTCATAAGCCATGACAGATGGATTAAAAGTACATTTACATTGTAATACTTCTGACAGCCAACTTTCTAACTCCATAACTTCTGGACTTTATAACATTCCCAGAAGGCCTGGATTACTGAGTCATTGTTAGTTTTACACTTCAGACATGACTCTGCCGTTGTGCTGTAGAATCTGTGAATTGTGTCTCTTGGATAATAAATTCTATACATTCATTTAATACTGGATTAAACCCACATTTTTTGCAAGATACATTTCTACAGCAACGAATTCTTCAGAACTAGGGGCACACTCCATTTATCCTGAAAGAAGTGTCTGAGCCACAAGTTGAGGACCAATGAAATCAGATACCCTCCCTCTCTCAAAGAATGTGTCATCATCCGCTTCATTTGTGGAAGACAACTGATAAAATGTTTAATTTTAAACAAATGTTTTTTTGTGTAATTTTTTTAAAATGTTAAAATACCTATCACATTACACATTTAGTAAGGACAGCATTTTCTTTCCAAACTGTATGTTTGTCGCACGATTGTATTTTGAAATTTGCGAAAGGCAAACTGACAGTGACAACCAACCATAGACATATAATCCATAGATGGCAGGGATCATTCAAGTCAAGACTGGCAGCCATTGCTAGTGTACCCGTGAGTTTAACAGTCAAATTGCCAGTGTAAGAGGTTCCAAAACCATTCTATGGATTATATGGCTATAGCCACAATGCAATAAGCTGTTCCACAGATAGGAGTGGGAAAAAGGTGCTTGTGCATTGATAAGCATACCAAAGACGGCATTAACGATAAGTAATAAGATAAGACAGCACTTCTAAAAGCCCAGCCTGCTGAATTTGCAAGACAATTTTGATTTCATTTTGATTTCACCACAAATTAAAATGTGGCACTGACTCACCCATGAACTGAGGTTTCAGCCTGCTAGAGTTAGCGGCAGGCGGGCTGGTGAGCAATATCCACCGTCGTAGTACGGATGAAGCCTGACCTGGGATTTGAAGCTAACTAAAGCTGGCTAGCTTTATAAAAGCCTAAGTAGATCTAACTTGCTTCGTAGTATACCACTCTGTTGACAGACACAGCAAGACACACAATGACACACACAGTAACCACTTATACTGGTCTACCTTACTGATAAGACCATGTCAATTTTCTCTCCTTCCTATCTATCTCCCTCCTCAGTGTTCCTCTGAAGAGGCCTGCCTCAGGATGAATGAGGCCGAGTCAATACCACCACCTTGTCTCACTAAAGAACGATGAAGGCAAGACTGAGTAGTGTAAGTACAGTATCATGGTTTAGGAGAGAGAGGCGACATGAATAAGTAGCGCCAAGGGCGGGTGGGTCGCGAGACGAATCCTAGACATAAAGTAATACATGATCACAAACAAATGTTTAACAGAGTTCGAAACGAGCCAGAAGCTCACTCCACACCTAGCTTAAAATGTCAGGGACGGTACCTTTTGGGTGACTCAAACCAATGGTACGTTGTCAAAGAGGACGGTCACGTGTGTTTGCGAGCAGAGGATCACTGGTTTGAGCCCAGTGTGGGCCAGGGACAGTGGAGGAAGATATACTGTTTTTGCATTCGCACTACACACCTGATTCAAATCCTCAACACTTGATGATACGTTGATCATTTGAATCGGCTGTGCGGTCGTAGGGTAAATACAAAAATGTGCAGCCCTTTGGGTCCTCAGGGACAGGATTAAGAAATGTTGTTCTATCTAGACTAATCATATTCCTCACCTCTCCCTGACTACTGTACGTAGACATGATCCAACTCTGTAACCACATTGACTATACTTTGAAGAATGTATGTTACGTGTACCTGTTCGCTTTCTTCGCCGACCACAAGCATGTAGCTTAGATATGAGACCATTGCTTGTTTTTTTATTAAGTTTCAGTGTTGCTACAGTTTGAAAAAAAAGTAACTTTGACACTATTTATGTTTTTCGGGTGATTCTCGAGAGGACTCTATCCCTCGTAATGCAATTAGTTTAATCAGGTGTGTAATTTGGGGCTGGGGAATAAGTGTGACACCAATCAGGCCCCGAGAATCAGGTTGGTAAGGTTGACTTGAGTGAAATATTATGTTTTTTATGTTTTGTTATTGTAATACCGACGCTCTTCATTTCTAGGCTACATGGCGCCCTTAGGGCTCTGGTCAAATGTAGTGCACTTAACAGTTTGTCACCTCGCGGCAAAACATTTTAGTGGCCCCTCTTGACAGTGGAGAGAAAGATTTTAGTTTTAAAAGTTCATTTCCTGCACTTCTACTAATTTTGCCATGGGGTGAAGAGATAATCTAAGTTTTATGACAAAATATATGCAATTCTACTAATTTTGTAATGACTTAAGCCATGTTAATATGATCTGACGAATGTTTTCTACAGCTGTCCAGTTCCTTTTTCACACATCGCAGGAGTGATTTGTTACAGGCTCCTTATTTCTTAAGGCACTAAAGGCCCAGCTCAAAGCTAAATTCTTCATATATCTAAATAGGATTTAAATAACTTATCACTCCCCTATCGTAGACACATAGGCTGTGAGAACTGGTTAGAACCTGGAGTAAGCAGCTCTTTGTGTAGATGAAGTATATAATGACTGTGTGGTTCTATATTTTTTTTGTTCCTCTCTGGTTAATCCTAAGTGTGATCTCCCCTGTAACTGCTTGAATAACTGGATAATGAGCTCTGCTGGATACTTGGAACACGTTTTTCTCAACAGTAACAACATCAATCGGGTTCCCCTGGAGGTCAGGGCCCTGCGTGCCCGGTTGGTATTCGGTTATGATTACTACAAGTTTAGATAGCTGGCTAGACTAACTACCAATCTAACAATTGTTAGCTGACATTGAGTGGCTGTCTGGGCTAATTGAGTGGCTGTCAGTGACAGACATAAGAAGAGAAAAAATAATGATGCACACATTTCGAAATTGCACCTGGTGTATTCTACTATTCTTACTCTCAATAGTAATTTGAGACCCCACTGAGTATTTTTATTTTTTTTATAATAATGTTTTGGTTGGGAGTCTAAGACGCGGAACCGGTACTGATTGCACAATTGCCGGAAAGTTAGTATAAATCAGGATAAGATGCTTAAAACATCAGTCAACAGCAATCTTAGTGCAGAACAAAATTGCCCAGACATTTATATGTATGATTTAGCAATGAGACTCCAAATAATATTGGAGAAATGGCCAAAGAGTAGCTAATACCGACAATCAAGGAAAGAATAGACTTAACTATAACGTTCTACTTCTGTTTGATGAAACTGTCGTGGCATTGATTTGATGAGCTAATTGTGGAGAGGTTGGTTTGATGCAACAAAATGAACGTTTGTAGCCAATCTGAGCTCATACCTGTTAGTTCATCTGCCTTGAATTTAATTGTGAACATGGCTGAGATAATTGAACAAAATAAGTATGTTGAGGGTCAAAGTTGTCAAGGTACAATGAGTTAGCTAGAAAGCTAGCATACTTGCGCCATAGCTGGGCTGCTCAGGCGAGGCGTGAACCCGGGAGCCTGGCTAGCAACGGATATTACAATGTCAGCTAACGAATACAGATACAATTGCAATAATGTACGTGGGTTTGAATAAAATGTTGAATATGGCTTAGATATGGCTGAGAACAAAAATATATTGAGTGTCAATGTTGTCGGGCTATAATGTTAGCTAGCCATCTAGCTAAAAACTTGTGTAGCTAGCTACTGTAGCTAGGAGACGAGAGAGGGGCTAGAATTCAGTTTTGCGTCACAGCTCGGTACATAGAACATATAAACTCAGCAAAAAAAGAAACATTCCTTTTTCAGGACCCTGTTTTTCAAAGATAATTTGTAAAAATCCCCAAAACTTCACGGATCTTCATTGTAAAGGGTTTAAACACTGTTTCCCATGCTTGTTCAATGAACCATAAACAATTAATGAACACGCACCTGTGGAACGGTCGTTAAGACACAAACAGTTTACAGACGGCAGGTAATTAAGGACATAGTTATGAAAACTTAGGACACTAAAGAGGCCTTTCTACTGACTCTGAAAAACACCAAAAGAAAAATGCCCAGGGTCCCTGCTCATCTGTGTGAACGTGCCTTAGGCATGCTGCAAGGAGGCATGAGGACTGCAGACATGGACAGGGCAATACATTTAAATGTCTGTACTGTGAGACTCCTAAGACAGCGCTAAAGGGAGACAGGACGGACAGCGGATCGTCCTCGCAGTGGCAGACCACGTGTAACAACACCTGCACAGGATCGGTACATCTGAACATCACACCTGCGGGACAGGTACAGGATGGCAACAACAACTGCCCGAGTTACACCAGGAATGCACAATCCCTTCATTGTAAGGCAGGTCCTCACCAGACATTACCGGCAACAAAGTCGCCTATTGGCACAAACCCACCGTCGCTGGACCAGACAGGACTGGCAAAAAGTTCACTTCACTGACGAGTCACAGTTTATTCTCACCAGGGGTGATGGTCGGAATCGTGTTTATCGACGAAGGAATGAACGTTACACAGAGGCCTGTACTCTGGAGCGGGATCGATTTGGAGGTGGAGGGTCCGTCATGGTCTGGGGCGGTGTGTCACAGCATCATCGAACTGAGCTTGTTGCCATTGCAGGCAATCTCACCGCTGTGCGTTACAGGGAAGACATCCTCCTCCCTCATGTGGTACCCTTCCTGCAGGCTCATCCTGCCATGACCCTCCAGCATGACAATGTCACCAGCCATACTGCTCGTTCTGTGTGTGATTTCCTTCAAGACAGGAATATCAGTGTTCTGCCATGGCCAGCGAAGAGCCTGGATCTCAATTCCATTGAGCACGTCTGGGACTTGTTGGATCGGAGGGTGAGGGCTAGGGCCATTCCCGCCAGAAATGTCTGGGAACTTGCAGGTGCCTTGGTGGAAGAGTGGGGTAACATCTCACAGCAAGAACTGGCAAATCTGGTGCAGTCCATGAGGAGGAGATGCACTGCAGTACTTAATGCAGCTGGTGGCCACACCAGATACTGACTGTTACTTTTGATATTGAACCCCCCTTACATTATTCAATTTCTGTTAGTCACATGTCTGTGGAACTTGTTCAGTTTGTCTCAGTTGTTGAATCTTATTATGTTCGTACAAATATTTACACATGGTAAGTTTGCTGAAAATAAACACAGTTAACAGTGAGAGGACGTTTATTTTTCCAATGAGGACATGCTGCATTTCTCATTTGAATGAGACTGTAATATTTTTCTGTTTCTCCTTCAACAAAAATGAAATATTGGCCTGTTAGCTAACTAAATTAACTAAATTACATGGGGGTTAAGTTGACCTAACTTACCCTAGATTTATTTAATTACATCAACAAAACCATTCTCGGATATTCAAACGGAAGGCTCTTCCAATATATAAACGATGGACAATTTAGGGGATTTTCATAAACGCCTTCTTAGAGAATCCCTACGGAAGAATGCTACATTTATATACATCCTTGCAGCAAGAAAACTAGCGAGCGGATCGCGACGCCATCTGCTGGCCATTTAGAGAATTGAGTTCTCAACTGGTGTGCCAAATAATCTATAATAAATAATCCCCCAACCTTGACACACTGGCCTTTATTCTACTAACAATCTCAGTGGCAGAGCTCAGACAACGAGGCTCCATCTTACTCTTTCTCTGCCACACGCTTGCAACACGCATGCACTCTTGCCACAGACACGCAAACACCCAAATAGAGATATGGAACTGTTTGAAGGTGTGAAGCCCTGACCCTTCTATGTGTCTCTCTGTCCGTCCGTCCTCCAACCTGCGGCTCCACACTGCAAAACAGAGATCAGGTTGTATAGCGTGGCACACAGCGTCTCATTATGCCTTCCCCACTCATCTTTATTTCATGGCTGGCAGACGTAAGAGGCCGGCCCGCTGGCACATGTAAGGGTGAATTTCCACATTAATTATTCTCAGGCTGCACAGCCTGAGGGCTTGCCGCAACCATGAACAGTCGCCTCACATACTGCATACACACATATGCACACAGGGACATATACACAGGATCATTGGGTTGAGTTGCATCAATGTAAACATAGCAGATAATAGTCTTCACTTTCAGTTATTGGCAATTTGAATAGTTCATGATCAAATTGGCAAAATAAAAAAATGTAAGAAATATATCTAAAATTTTTGCCCGTTTTACAGTATGACAAGGCAAACAGGCAACATACTACAGTACTACCACGTATAACCTTGTATATTATTCTGTTAATCTGCCATAAAACCCAAGTCTCACATTTATTTAACAAATCAAATAATTTCACAGGTATGGATTTCTTGACACCTCTTTAGGCACCAGTGAGGCTGTCATGTTCCACGTATTGACGGCTGTAGAAGCCAATTACCAATACAAGCTTTGGTGGACACCTGCGGATCAATAGGTCTTTCCAACTGATCTCACCCTAGACACTCATTTCTGTTTAAAACGATGCCTAGATCCCATCAATAGTCTGCACTTTCACTATTTCTGCGGCAGGCAAAGCGAAAAATGAAAAGTCAACAGATTGTGTTGGTTCCGATTTCCCCAGAGCGAAACAACACTTCAATTGCACTTCATCTTCTCTCTCCATGAAATAAAACGTCAGTCAGAGGGCAGCCATGTTGTCTGGACAACCAAAAACAGCTCTATTTAGCAAGTGCCAAGGCCTTCGTGACTCGGAGCACAACGACTGAAAGCAGAGACAAAGGACACATCCCAAATTGTACCCTTATCCCTATATAGTGCACTGCTTTTGACCAGGGCAAAATGAGGGAATTGTGTGCCATTTGGGGATGAACATAATGCTCCTAGATCTCTGTTGACTGTGGCGGCTGGCTAGAAGGTTGATGGCCACTACCATGGCACACAGAGCCAAAGGCATCCAAGGGCCAATCCTACCCACTGTGACAATGTGTGTCCATTTCCACTCAAATGACAGTGGCCTGCTTTTACCATCTGCGGCCCACTGCTCGACATCTTCCTTTCCCTCTGAGTTCCACCACCAAGGTCACATAGGTACTTGAAGCCATCCGTGTGTAAAGAGGGAAAACATGGACCACACATGCGCGCACACACACAACACGCACACAGACCTACTCATGTACTTTTGAAAGTACAGTCCACTCCTATGACTAGGCCCTATCTATTTGAAATTGCTTATGAAGATAACCTCTTGAATGAAAGAGGTGCTACGGAACCCATAAGGATGAAGCATTAGACTTCACAATTGTCAGAGTGAGTTCATTAAAAGGGAATAGACGGGAGGGATGAGCTGACACAGACTCCCTGTGGTCAGTGGCTCTGGAGCCACGCCCCCGGCCAGGACTCAGCTGAATCCACATCGAGAGAGAGAGAGAGAGAGAGAGAGAGAGAGAGAGAGAGAGAGAGAGAGAGAGAGAGAGAGAGAGAGAGAGAGAGAGAGAGAGAGAGAGAGAGAGAGAGAGAGAGAGAGAGAGAGAGAGAGAGAGAGAGAGAGAGAGAGAGAGAGAGAGAGAGAGAGAGAGAGAGAGAGAGAGAGAGAGAGAGAATGGAAGAGAGAGAGAGAGAGAGAGAGAGAGAGAGAGAGAGAGAGAGAGAGAGAGAGAGAGAGAGAGAGAGAGAGAGAGAGAGAGAGAGAGAGAGAGAGAGAGAGAGAGAGAGAGAGAGAGAGAGAGAGAGAGAGAGAGAGAGAGAGAGAGAGAGAGAGAGAGAGAGAGAGAGAGAGAGAGAGAGAGAGAGAGAGAGAGAGAGAGAATGGAGAGAGAGAGAGAGAATGGAAGAGAGAGAGAGAGAAGGGAAGAGAGAGAGAGAGAATGGAAGAGAGAGAGAGAGAAGGGAAGAGAGAAGCAGCCAGAGAGAGAGAAGGGAAGAGAGAGAGAGAGAGAGGCAGAAAGAGAGAGAGAAGGGAAGAGAGAGAGAGACAGAAAGAGAGAGAGAATGGAAGAGAGAGAGAGCCAGAGAGAGAAGGGAAGAGAGAGAGAGAGAGAGAGTCGAGGTGCAAGGAGAGAAGCCTCATCAGCATGCAGAACACATAGAGCACAGAGAAGAAGGAAGCTATTGGAGCTCAGCAGAGGAAGCACAACCCTTAACAACGGTGCATTAAGCCAGGCACGGGAGGAGCCATCAATAGCTTATCGCTGTCTGTCACTCACCTCCCATATACAATGCAATAGCCATTTACCCAACAACCTTATCTGGCAGTCTGTGCCCCTACCCTCTCATTGTCCACTGCGTGTGTGTGTGTGTCTGTGTGTGTGTAGGCTATGTGCTGATAGGTCTGTCAATCTTTTCTCCCTCAGCAGTTTCCACGCACATTGTTCACTGTTTGTTTATGTGCAATATCAAGATATTAGATCAGAAAGAACAGTCATGCTCCGATAAGGATAGGGCAGAAATGTGAAGTCAGTAACAAAAAATAAAAGTTAAAGAAAATAATGGTAACGTCAGTCATAGTAGAAACAGGCATTTTTTACGGTTTAGACTGAATTATCACTTGCAATGTGTGTCATTTCAATAGACTGGTGGATTGCCAGTGCCCGGAGCGAGTTCTGGAATACTGACAAATGGAGCATTGTCTTGGTGACACGCAGTTCCTTGCTGTCAAAATTTTTTTCTTTTGTGCTGGTCCTCCTACAGTGTGAATGCATTATCCGATTCACTGAGAGGCAGAAGCCAAGTTTCCACAGACAGAACTATGCATCTCTGCAGCTGGCCTATTGGCATGCAGCACGTGACAGTACACAAATACACACAGACAATACACACATGCAGGCAAGCAAACACAAACATACACAGACATTGGGGAATTGCATGTGACACACACACACACACACACACACACACACACACACACACACACACACACACACACACACACACTCTCTGATGATAGCAGTCAAACCAATAGCGAAATGAACCCAGGCTTGATCATCTCACTCACATCAGCATGTGCATACATTGTGGAATTTTGTAGCTAGAATACACTCAGGCACTCACATTCACACGGAGTCCCAAAGGCCCCGGAAAGGGCTCATTGTGGAGAGGGTGTGCTCCGTGCCCTCCCACTCCTCCCCCTCAAAGCCGGCCTTCCTTCATCCACTCCTTCCCCATCTCTTCTGGGAAATGACCCTGGTCGTCTCCTGCCTTGGTCAGCGGTGAGACTCTGACCAACTGAGAGAAATCTCAACTGCGGCACTGTTTCACATGACAACACACACGCACGCGCACACACACACACACACACACACACACACACACACACATGCACACGCACGCACACGCATTCACATATGCATATATACACTTAAGCACCAGTCAACAGAATATTCTCTCGTCAACCCAATATCTTTCCATCAAGATTAACCCCTTAATATTCCATAGTGCCACACAGTCAGTGAGTTTATGGACAAGAGCACTAGGACAGACAATCATACGGATGAGAGGGCGATTACACTCAGAATAAATATGACCACAACATGGTGGACTCATCTCACCATCCTGTGTGTGTGTGTGTGTGGCCTCATTGTAATGGCCTGAATGGAATAAATGGAATTTATAAACACATCAAACATACTCCATTCCATTTATTAATTCTAGCCGTTACAATGAGCCCGTCCTCCTATAGTTTCGCCTACCAGCCTCCACTAGTGTGTGTGTGTGTGTGTGTGTGCATTCGTGCGTGTGTGTGTGTGTGTGTATCGGCAGTAAATATCCCCACTTCGGGTGGCAGGTTTACGCAAGCCATGGAGACATCAGGCTCCCCCAAATGTGACAGGGACAGATTGTGTAACATACACGCCATCTATTCTCCCTTCCGAGCATTGATGGGACGAGACGTTTTAATTCACCAGGGTCAGGGTGCAGGACTCGAAAACTGTACTGTTGTCAGATCAAACAGCAACATTCTGTGTGACTCGTATCATTTAGGCTTTCTTTTTCCTTCAAATTACAGAGGTGGATGGGTTTGGAGAAAAGGTCCTTTGACTTGTATAATCTAGGTTAAAGCTGCAATATGTCACTTTTTTTATTTATTTTTAATTTACCTAGGCAAGTCAGTTAAGAACAAATTCTTATTTACAATGACGGCCTACTTTTAAACCCCCCCCCAACCCGTTGCGCCGCCCTATGGGACTCCCGATCACGGTCGGTTGTGATACAGCCCGGGATGGCACTCGGGTCAGTAGAGACGCCTCTAGCACTGCGATGCAGTGCTTTAGACAGCTGCGCCACTCTGAATTCCCACTTTTTGGGCAACCTGACCATAGTCACATAGAAATATAAATTTTAGATCTGTCATTGTAATGAAAGCAAGTCTAAGAAGCGGTAGATTCATTCTATGTGCACTCTTTCTATGCTTCCCATTTTAAATTTAGTTTTTGCATTTTTTACTTTCGGTTTTGTACACCAGCTTCAAACAGCTGAAAATACAACATTTTTGGTTATGGAAACAGCTGAAAATAAAATATCTTTGGTATGGAAAATATATTTCACAGTGGTTTAGATGGTACAATGAATCTCTACACTATACCTCCCTATTTTGCCACATAAACTGAAATTAGACAAACAGGAAATGCGATTTCCGCACAGTGCATCTTTAATGCTACTTGACTCCTGCTGTTGGACCTTGGAGGGCTATTGATTTGCTTTAACCATCGTGGATGTCAATGAGGGGGGCCTGAGGAATGTGTTCAATGACATTTCTCTACAGAAAGAGATTATTCCTTCCCGTATGAAGGCAGATACCCGTGCTAGCGGCAGATACCCGTGCTACCCCTCTTGTCACTTCCTCTCCATATCTACACGTTCGTCTCCTTATCTCATGTTGAAATACTGTTGCATACGGAATAAATGTTGAATAATGATACGCTGGAATTAAGCATGAATCATTTTCCGAGTTAGTCTTTCTCTTGTATAAAGCTCCTCAAGGTATTGTACAACACTATCATAGCATGGGGTAGGCCTAATCCTGACCTTTGCTTTAATTACCTACCTCTCTGTGGACCCAGCATGAAATTACTCTTCATAATCCAGAGGATTAGAGCCTGTTAATTTGAGACGGCATATTCTTAATATATTCTACTCTCCACAGGGCCCCCTGTTGACCAATCGGAATCAAGTTCAGTTTGATTGACACACTATTTACGTAAACATAGGACATGTCACAGCTTCCAAGGAAACCAAGGCACACAGCGACTGTGTTTCATTACTCTGTGTTTTTTGTGTACCTGTGTGTGTCTGTGAGTGTCTTTTCACACCCACACACTGAAAGACACAGGCAGAGACATCATGGATCTTTTGATCCTACATTAAGCATTGATTTCTAGTACCTCAAAGCCAGACCAGCAAAATGTGACCCTGTTCTATGTAATTACACATGATAGGAAGCTGTGCCGCCATGTTCACACCTCACTTCCTGTGCACGGCATGCACTAATTGAGCTAACTGGCCTTGTATGTCTTAACGCTTGGCACATGAATGAAAGAATGGAGAGATCATTAGGCCTACTTGTATTAAAAATAACATTGATCAACCGCAATTAACATGCCGTAATATAACTTGCATTTTTGGCAACAAAACACACCCACCTTGCTAATAAACTGACCTTCACCTCACACAGAGGTTTTCTGTTCAAACGGAGCTTCATAACCGTGGGAGAAAATACTATTCTATTTTCTTTCACCAACTATATTATATACATTTTGGGGTTAAAATTGTATTTTCAGCTCATTACATCCTGGCATATAATTAATTCCACATTATTTGCAGAGTGAGAGCCATCATCCATCTATAAAAGTTATTAAGAGGAATGGAAAACAGGAGTTCTCTTTGTAATCAGGGTCCTGTTATTGATTGCGGATTTGACTGGAGTGCATAGGGAAAAACCAGAGTGTCACGTTCCTGACCTTATTTCCTTTGTTTTGTCTTTGTTTAGTTGGTCAGGACGTGAGCTGGGTGGGCATTCTATGTTATGTGTTTCATGTTGGGTTCATTTTCAATTAGCCTGATATGGTTCTCAATCAGGGGCAGGTGTTTTACGTTTCCTCTGATTGAGAACCATATTAAGGTAGGCTGTTCTCACTGTTTGTTTGTGGGTGATTGTTCCTGTGTCAGTGTTTGTGCCACACGGGACTGTTTTCGTTCGTTTCGTTTATTTCATTCGTGTGTTCCTTCCTGTTCGTGCGTTCATGTTTTATGTTCACAAGTTCAGGTCTGTTCACGTCGTTTATTGTTTTGTAGTTTGTTTAAGAGTTTTTCCGTCTTCGTTATTATTAATAAACAAATATGTATTCAACCCACGCTGCGTTTTGGTCCGATCCATGCTCCTCTTCAGACGAGGAGGAAAACGACCGTTACACAGAGGAGAAGTCCATACCATTGTCATTACCTTGGTAAACTAGAGGATAACAGCTACCAGCTACTAAACTCAGCAAAAAAAGAAACGTCTCTCACTGTCAACTGCGTTTATTTTCAGCAAACTTAACATGTGTAAATATTTGTATTTGTATGAACATAGCAAGATTCAACAACTGAGACATAAACTGAACAAGTTCCACAGACATGTGACTAACAGAAATGGAATAATGTGTCCCGAACAAAGACCTCAGTCCAGCCTCTCTCAGCCTATTGCGGACAGTCTGTGCACTGATGGAGGGATTGTGTGTTTCTGGTGTAACTCGGGCAGTTGTTGTTGCCATCCTGTACCTGTCCCGCAGGTGTGATGTTCAGATGTACCGATCCTGTGCAGGTGTTGTTACACGTGGTCTGCCACGGCGAGGACGATCAGCTGTCCGTCCTGTCTCCCTGTAGCGCTGTCTTAGGCGTCTCACAGTACGGACATTGCAATTTATTACCCTGGCCACATCTGCAGTCCTCATGCCTCCTTGCAGCATGCCAAAGGCACGTTCACGCAGATGAGTAGGAACCCTGGGCATCTTTCTTTTGGTGTTTTTCAGAGTCAGTAGAAAGGCCTCTTTAGTGTCCTATGTTTTCATAACTGTGACCTTAATTGCCTACTGTCTGTAAGCTGTTAGTGTCTTAACACTTCTTATAGCTGAGATCCCGTTAACGGGATCGACTTGACAACAGCCAGTGAAAGTGCAGGGCGCCAAAATCAAACAACAGAAATCCCATAATTAAAATTCCTCAAACATACAAGTATTTTACACCATTTTAAAGATAAACTTGTTGTAAATCCAGCCACAGTGTCCGATTTCAAAAAGGCTTTATGACGAAAGCACACCAAACGATTATGTTAGGTCAGTACCTAGTCACAGAAAAACACAGCCATTTTTCCAGCCAAAGAGAGGAGTCACAAAAAGCAGAAATAGAGATAAAATGATTCACTAACCTTTGAATGTTACGCCCCCTGGGGGGGGGGGTACTGTCATGCCCTGACCTTAGAGAGCCTTTTTATGTCTCTATTTGGTTTGGTCAGGGTGTGATTTGGGGTGGGCATTCTATGTTTTGTTTTCTATGATTTTGTGTTTCTATGTTTTGGCCGGGTATGGTTCTCAATCAGGGACAGTTGTCTATCGGTGTCTCTGATTGGGAACCATACTTAGGTATCCCTTTTTCCCTCCTTTCGTGGTGGGTAGTTAACTTTGTTTGTGGCACTAAGCTTCACGGTTGTTTTTTCGTTTGTTGTTTTGTTGGCGACATTTTGAAATAAAAATGAAAATATACGATGACCACGCTGCACCTTGGTCTTCTTCCAGCAACGGCCGTGACATTGATGATCTTCATCAGATGACACTCATAGGACTTCATGTTACACAATACATGTATGTTTTGTTTGATAAAGTTCATATTTATATCCAAAAATCTTAGTTTACATTGGCGCGTTATGTTCAGTAATGTTTTGCCTCCAAAACATCCGGTGATTTTGCAGAGAGCCACATCAATTTACAGAAATACTCATAATAAACATTGATAAAATATACAAGTATTATACATGGAACTTTAGATAAACTTCTCCTTAATGCAACTGCTGTGTCAGATTTAAAAAAAACTTAACGGAAAAAGCACACCATGCTATAATCTGAGTACATCGCTCAGAGCCCAAACAAGCCATACAGATATCCGCCATGTTGTGGAGTTAACAGAAGTCAGAAATAGTATTATAAATATTCACTTACCTTTGATGATCTTCATCAGAATGTACTCCCAGGAATCCCAGTTCCACAATAAATGTTTGTTTTGTTCGATAACGTCCATAATTTATGTCCAAATACTTCCTTTTTGTTCGCGCGTTTAGTTCCAAAAACCAAATTGATGACGCGCAGGTCAGACGAAAAGTCAAAAAATTCCATTACAGTTCGTAGAAACATGTCAAACGATGTATAGAATCAATCTTTAGGATGATTTTAACATAAATCTTCAATAATGTTTCAACCGGAGAATTCCTTTGTCTTCAGAAATGTGATGGAACACAGGTCGCTCTCACGGGACCACGCGTGATCAGCTCATGCCAGACACCTGACTCAAAGCTTCCTTCCCTCATTCTTGACAGTAGAAGCATCAAACAAGGTTCTAAAGACGGTTGACATCTAGTGGAAGCCTTAGGAAGTGCAATATGACCCCAAAGACACTGTATATTGGATAGGCAAACCTACAAACCTCAGATTTCCCACTTCTTGGTTGGATTTTTTCTCAGGTTTTTGCCTGCCATATGAGTTCTGTTATACTCACGGACATCATTCAAACAGTTTTAGAAACTCCAGAGTGTTTTCTATCCAAATCTACTAATAATATGCATATCTTAGCTTCTGGGACTGAGTAGCAGGCAGTTTACTCTGGGCACCTTATTCATCCAAGTTACTCAATACTGCCCCCAGCCATAAGAAGTTAACGACCGTTCCACAGGTGCATGCTCTGTTGAAACAGTGTTTAAACCCTTTACAATGAAGAGCTGTGTAAGTTATTTAGATTTTTACGAATTATCTTTGAAAGACAAGGTACTGAAAAAGGGACATTTCTTTTTTTGCTGAGTTTACATAGAGGGAGCCATGCTAATTTGACCCCAAAGCCTGTTGAAACCAACTTTGAACAAAACCCTATCGTATTGACCCTGGATGATGTATTACACAGTAATGAGGCCTGTGTCACTGACTCATCTTACAAAGAAAAAAGGACAAAAACACATGCATACACACAACCGCCACACAGACTTCATAGAAAGCAAAAGGTTACTGTGGAAAACACTCACTTCAATTTACGACCCAAAGCGGATCAAATTAAGTTGTGCTCAAAGAGGCTACCTCTGTCCCTTAACCACAGAGCTTTCTAATTCGGTCCCTATGCATGACTGGTCAGACGGAGAGCAGTAACAGCCTCTCCCTGTGTCCCATTAGTGCATTGAACTAGTGCTATCCATTAACCACCGTCCTCATTAAGTCCAAACAAAACACTGCCTAATTCAAATAAGATGGCTGTGATGTCAGAAGAGTCGGGTAGAGAGCATTTTGGGAGTGAGTTGCAAAATAATGTTGCCTAACTCAATTGCAGGAATAAACCTGGGAGGGAGGCTGACAGAAATTCACAAATACAGCAGAAATACAGCGTGGGGTGGCTGAAACGATGCTGTTAAATAGGATTGAAAGGTACAAGCGGTGAGGTACAGTATGTACAAAAATCGCCCCCAGGCCCTCTCATAGCAGGGGGTTTACCTTGAGATAACAAACGAATGTCATTAATAACAATGTATCAAATTATCACTCAAGGTTGCAGTCTGTATCCTCTTTATTTATAGAGCATGCACTCACAGATGCTGGGAATATTATTTAAAATATTTGTTTTGGACTGATGCTCGACTGAGCATTCTACTCAATGTATTGTCAATGAGCACAGTGTCTTGGAAATACAATTACATTTCAAAAGGAGGCAAATAATTTGCAGCAAAACCTTTTGATTTCACCGGATTGACTTTAGATGGATTTTAACGTTAGCTAGCTAGCTCAGATTGAGGGGAGACCACCACATTTTGGCTAGCTAATGTTAGCATTGATAGCTATTTTAACTAACTTTGCTAGTTAATGACAACATTGCCATCTATCTAAAGTAAATTTGACGACATAATATTGATGGAAAAGTTGTTTCCTAATAAGTATTACTTACTTTAGCAATGTAATCGTATTTCCAGGCCACTATATTAGACAAAACAGTAGTTAGCCTCAATCCAGAATGACTGGGCATTTCATGACTTTTGGGCACCACTATGAAACATTCATAACAATGGCATGACCCGAACGAGTGACGGAGGTGCAACCTATGAATACTGAGAGCATTGCACAACCCAAAGGGCATGCAAGTGAATTCAAATAGAGTGCAACATGTACTTTTGGTATGGTCCTTTTCATGTGTGAGTGCGTACATGTACATGCGCATGTACGTGTTTTACAAGTACACAAGTCTTTTCAAGTGAGACAAGTCATGTTCATCCGAATCATTCTGCTTGACGATCATCCTTAAATCACAAACCTCTACACCATCCCATTACTTTCTCTCAGGGACCAACCAAGATGGCGCCGACGGAGAAGGCTGACGTCTTAAGAGTTCAAACACGACTTTGCTATTTGCTGACTTTTCACATGTTTATCTTGACATTTTATGTACAAAAAGTTCATACTATTATCGCAGATGACCGCCAAGCACGTTTGGACATCCGATCAACATTTACTTACCTCGACTCCAACTTCAAATCCAACTTTAACTCCGACTCAGCTATTGCCTTGCTCACGCCGGATATTATTCCTTTGTTTCATGGGCAAACCAAAATGATTCAGGTTGGCATTCTTGTGAGACTAAGATGTAGTGAAAATCGACCGGCACTCCCCTCTGTTTTATTGGCAAAAGTCCAGTCACTGGAGAAAAAGATGGATGTTGTTCAATGTCCTATCAGAGAGACTTGAAAAACTGCAATAGTATATGTCGTGTAGAAACTTGGCTGGCTCAATCTAAGAACATAGAACCAGTGGTGTAAAGTACTGAAGTAAAAATCTACTGAACAGAAATATAAACACAACATGTAAAGTGTTGGTCCCATGTTTCATGAGCTGAAATAAAAGATCCCAGAAATGTTCCATATACACAAAAAGCTCATTTCTCTCAGATATTGTGAACAAATTTGTTTACAACCCTGTTAGTGATTATTTCTCCTTTGCCAAGATCATCCATCCACCTGGCAGATGTGGTATATCAAGAAGCTGATTAAACAGCATGATCATTACACAGGTGCACCTTGTGCTGGGGAAATCTATAGATTAGATCCTAATGAATGTATTTAAATTGACTGATTTCCTGTAACTCAATAACATTTTGAAATTGTTGCATGTTGCGTTTAAACTTTTGTTCAGTATACTTTAAAGTACTACAGTACTTAAGTAGTTATTTGGGGTGTCTGTACTTTACTTTTTTTTTTAAACTTTTACTTTACTACATTCCCCAAAAGATTATGCACTTTTTACTACATACATTTTCCCTGGCAACCAAAAGTACTCGTTACATTTTGAATGCTTAGTAGATACAGAAAAATGGACCAATTCAAGCACTTATGAAGAGAATGTCCCTGGTCATCCCTACTGCCTCTGATCTGGTGGACTCACTAAACACACATGCTTCGTTTATAAATTATGTCTGAGTGTTGAAGTGTGCCCCTGACTATCCGTCAAAAAAAGTTAAAAAAACGTCACTGGCTGAAGTGCATTGTACACTCCTGCATAAGCACCATCCACATACAGAAAGAACCGGAAACAAGGTCTTACATGCGCCCATGGCTCTTTGAACAATTCTACTGTATGTTTTAGAGTAACTGCCCATTGTTTCCAGATTTCTATGAAATAGAAATAATGACTTGGCAAAATAAATGTAACAGTTAAATATTGGGGTAAGATATGATGATGAAATGCTAAGTGTCCTCTTATATGCTGATGATATTATTTTGATGGCAGAAACTGAAGAAGTCATGCATAAAATATTATGTACAGGCAATTGGTGCAAAAGATGGAGACTCATGATCAACCAGACGATGCATTTCACAAAACCAGACACTAAGAGAAGTGCTTTTCAATTTTGTTTTAGTGAAGAAATTCTTGAGTTTACTAGCAATTATAAATATTATTATTATTATTTTTTTAAATGAACATGACCTTTCTTTACGTCACATCTGCCTGACTCAGTGAGTAGAGCTCTTGGGTGAGTTCTAGGAAAAACAGAAACACTCAAAGATATTGGTTACGCCACGTATTCCAATCTGTATCAGACAAGTGTGTGTCCTGTTCTGGACTATTCAGCAGGAGTGTGGGGTGCTAAGAGGTATCTCAAAAGCAAACATGTCCAGAACAGAGAAGCATGTTATTTTTTAGGTATCCACCAGTTTGCATCCATACCGGCAATAACTGGGGACATTGGGTGGGAACCCTGTGAGGTGAGATGGAAGGCGTGTATGGTGAGACTTTGGAATAGACTGTTGGATATGCCAATTGCCAGAATAGCCAGCAACGTTTTTTCAATGGGATCTCTCCATAGGTGGAGCCTGGGAAACCAGAATGTCTGACCTTTTCCAACAGTCTCTGTGAACAGTTGTATGAAAACCCAATTAAAGGAGACATAGATGCGAATCATTAACCCAAATTGAGAACCTTTTGATTGATTAAGGGTGAATGAGTGTGTGAGAGAGATTTTATGTACAACGTCCCTAAAAGCAAGAGATCGGTATGTGCACAGGTAAGATCAGGGATATTTCCCCTACGTATTGAAACAAGTAGGTATTGTGGTGAAATGGAAGAAGAAAGACTAACTTTTGTGACCCCGAAGAAATTCATTTTATCCTCTATTGGCCTTTCTACCACGACATACACTTGTCCTTATCCCAGAAAGCCCATCAGATATACTATGGCATTGTGTGGCTGAGCGATGAGGAGAAACATAAATGTTTTTTTTGTCCATTGTGTATTTCCATTTGCGGAATTTTTTGATAAAGCCTGGAATAAAAGAAAAAGGGCTACCTATAATTAAATTATAAAAATGTTAAGCTCCTATATAACAAATGGCACGTATGTATATAGTTTGTGTGTAGGCCTGTCTTACACTTCAATCTTCTCTTTGTGAAAGACTGGGATCAAACGCCTTTGGTTTCATTTTTCAGTGTTCATTTATTTGTATATATTTTCATATTTTTACTGCTCTAGGGTTATAGTTATTGCTTGGATAACCTTATTTACTATTATGTATAGATTTATGAGGTGGGCACTGCATAGAACACCGGAAGTATTATCACTGAATTATCACACTGAATTATTTTAATGTTTGTTTATGTGTCAATTAATCCCATAAGGGATGGGTTGCCAACTGGCGATTTGACATGAAAATAAACATTTCAAATTTCAACAGCTTTTCTGTGTTGGAATAGTGTGGGCGTACCGCACCAACAGAATGGTGTTGGCATATACCGGTCATTAAAAATAATCATGTGAGTATCCCATTGATTGGCCAGCTCAACCTCCTCAGTAGTATGACATCGTGCTCTATGAGGAAATAGCAAGCATTTTTGAAACGGTCTGTTTGAGATACAAGTTTGAGGTGGGGTTTTGAAGTGTTTTTTCTCTCCAATTTATGCTTTAGCCACCAATAAGGGTATAGGACTACTCAACAACATTATTTGCGCATGAGTTAACAGAATATGAAATATTATAAAGTAATATTTTCACTCGACAGTTACTTAAAGTTTTTTATTCTTAGGTTTGTCATGACTAGTTTCTCATGGTAGATTTGAAGACGATTGCCAACTAAAATAGGTTATGTAGCTTACGAGGGGTACTTGGAAGAAGAGATTTGAGCAGGTATTTTGTTCTGTGTAATCTCATTGCAGAGAACATTCTTAATACAGACTGTTAGGAGTGCCCCTCAAAATTAATCTCAGGTACAATCTTCACAGGTTTAATATAATGATAGTTATCTCTCAGTAATAATTGATTAATATTCTAGATAATGTAGGAGATCCAAGCACAATGGAGGACAGCTACAGTTAGATATAGAAAATGTCTAATGTTGTCACGCCCTGACCGTAGAGATCCTTTTTATGTCTCTATTTTGGTTGGTCAGGGCGTGAGTTTGGGTGGGCATTCTATGTCTGGTGTTCTATCTTGTTTATTTCTTTGGTTTTGGCCGGGTGTGGTTCTCAATCAGAGGCAGCTGTCTATCGTTGTCTCTGATTGAGAACCATATTTAGATAGCCTGTTTTCCCACTTTGAGTTGTGGGTGATTATTTTCTGTTTAGTGTTTGTCGTCACCTTACAGTACTGTTCGTTTGTCGTGTTGTGGTTTTTGTTAGAGTGTTCATATTTATTAAAATAACGGATTATGAATACTTACCACGCTGCACCTTGGTCTTCTCCTTCTCCCGACGACAATCGTTACAAACGTAATTTAATTCCAGAACTGGAATTACACATGAAGTATAAAAAATCTTTGCGTCACAAAACATTTTATGCGAAAGATGAACCTTTGAAAGAGAGGATTCATTTGACATTCTTAGCTATCATATTATTTGAATCTGGTTTAAATTAAACAACCATATGGAACATGATATCCCTGAAACACAGGGTTAAGTGTATAAAAATTCCTGTACAGTTTGACAGCAGTCAAACAAAACGTTTTCTAATTACTCTGTCTACATGTCCACCAGGGAAAGCAATCCAAACAGGCTTTGCTTTATCATTGTCTTTCCTTTATTCATTTTTTTGTCCAATCATAATTGAGTTGGACTACACAAGGACATAGCAGGAACCATAGCAGAAAAAAAGTATCCTTGCGGCCGTCTCTGGGGTCTGGTCACATGACCAGGCCAAGGGAGTGGGAGCAACGATAATAACAACCAGAATGTAATTGAAGGTTTGAATGACAGCTGTCTGGCAATGATAGGAGGCAGTAATGTGATTATAGCCATGGTCCCTGCAACTCTCACTGCCTTAATCACATTGTAGGCCAGTGCCTGTGTGTACAGTGGTGGTGGTGGAAGCCTGTATTCACACAGCACAACCCACACAGTCCCTGCTCTACTCTGCTCTAGAGGAGAACTGAAGCGAATGGGAGTTTGTGTCTCAATAGTAGTGAGCGACCGTGGATAGCCATTAATCACAACAAAATAGCCATTCAGAGAGAAGTTATAGGGTGTGTAGGTACAGACCTTAATGAGTCAGATGGATGCTCCTTAAACAGGTGAGGAGCCCCTATGGTGTCGGTCTAATGCATATCTGAATCAAAATTTGCAATGAGTGTGCTTGACACACAATTGTGAGCATATCTCCTATTGACATCAATGCATGATTTAAAATGAAAACTCTAGTTACACACACATGTCCTAGGATAGTAACTATCCACTAGGATAGTAACTATCCACTGGCATATCGGACATCCCCGCAGCCCCCATGAGCGCTGGGGGCCCATGCGCCCGTCATCAATGTCCATTTTTTATTTTTTACTTAAATTATTTAGACAGTAACCCTCCAAAAAGTCATTCGTAAACCTTTTTAATTTCCATATGTACTAGGAAGCTAAGTGTTTGTTTCTTGGGCTTCAGGAATGTGACTGGAAAAGTGTCTTAGGCCTTAACATTTGTTGTTTTTTAACTGATTGAAAGTATAAGGGGATATCAGTGAACAAATACCGCGATCAAGGCTACAACGGCGCCACTGCAATGAGTGGAGTTTTCTCAGGTGTTCAACAGTGCATATCAGACCGAGAGCCTGAAGCGTTTTAGGTAGTTCTTTTGGAGTTTTAGTTCAGAAGATGATCTCTCCACAGAAGCGACAGTTACTGGGATGGTAAAAACAGCTTGATTGCCATAGCAACATCAGGGAAACTGGGCAGAAGGGAGTGGTGCTTCAAATACAGCAGTTCTACAACATCTTTAATTGAGCCTCTCATTCTCCTTAATTGCCGGCCTCAACATGTTACGGAAAGAGATTAACTGTATAGGAACCTCTGGGGTCAGGTTGTCTGGATACTGGACAGACAATACATTGGCAGATGCAAGCAGACAACAGTTCTTGAGGGTTTGGAGAAAAAAAGCTGTTTGCAATTTTGTTCATACTGGCGAACCGGCTTTTTAGTTGTGTGATTGCAATATCAACAGTCCCTTATCTCTGGTATGTCTTGGCATGTACTGTATCATGCAAGACTACGTTTAAATTGTGTGCAGCACAATGGACATATAAATGCACAATGTCTCAGGAAAGACTGTCTGGGTTGGCAATACTCAGTATAGAAAACAGTCGGGCCAGCAACCTGGACCTAGAGGTTGTGGTGAAAACATTTGCTCATACAAAAAGGAGGATTCAGGAGACCAGGGTAGACTCTCAAGTTGGATTTAATTTGATTTATCTCGAATATTGCAGGCCACTTGTATAGGCTATTAGCCAGACAAAACCTGCTGAGTTCAACCATAAATAGTGGCAGAATTTACCATCAAGCCGACTACTGTTTTATCATTGTTAGGCTATTTGATGTGGGGTCCAGATAAACTGCATTACTCCAGTGTAACTGTCCATATACATTGCATTCAGGAAAGTATTCAGACCCCTTTACTTTTTTCACGTTATAGCCTTTTTCTAAAATGGATTAAATGTATTGTTTTCCTCATCAATCTACACACAATACCCCATAATGACAAAGAAAAACAGGATTTAAAAAATGTTTGCAAATTTATTACAAAAAATAAAAGAGAAATACCGTATTTACATAAGTATTCAGAGCCTTTGCTATGAGACTCGAAATTGAGCTGAGGTGCATTATGTTTCCTTTGAACATTCTTGAGATGTTTCTACAACTTGATTGGAGTCTACCTGATGTAAATTCAATAGATTGGACATGATTTGGAAAGGCACACACCTGTCTATAGAAGGTCCCACAGTTGACAGTGCATGTCAGAGCAAAAACCAAGCCACAAAGTCAATGGAATTGTCCGTAGAGCGTCCGAGACAGGATTGAGAAGGGTTCCAAAAATGTCTTCAGCATTGAAGGTCCCTAATAACACAGTGGCCTCCAGAATTCTTAAATGGAAGAAGTTTGGAAACACCAAGACTCTTCTTAGAGCTGGCAACCCGGCCAAACTCAGCAGTCGGGGGAGAAGGTCCTTGATCAGGGAGGTGACCAAGAACCCGATGGAGCACTCCACCAATCAGGCCTTTATGGAGAGTTGCAAGACAGAAGCAACTCCTCAGTAAAAGGCATATGACAGCCCTCTTGGAGTTTGCCAAAAGGGACCTAAAGGACTCTCAGATCATGAGAAACAAGATTCTCTGGTCTGATGAAAGCCTGTCACCTGAATGCCAAGCGTCACGTCTGGAGAAAACCTGGCACCATCCCTACGGTGAAGCATGGTGGTGGCAGCATCATGCTGTGGGGATGTTTTTCAGCAGCAGGGACTAGTCAGGATTGAGGGAAAGAGAGAGAGATCCTTGATGAAAACCTGCTTCAGAGTGCTCAGGACCTCAGACTGGGGCGAAGGTTCACCTTCCAACAGGACAACGACCCTAAGCACACAGCCAAGACAGTGCAGGAGTGGCTTTGGGACAATTCTCTGAATGTCCTTGAGTGGCCCAGCCAGAGCTGGTACTTGAACCCAATCGAACATCTCTGGAGAGACCTGAAAAAAGAGAAGAATAGGAGAAATTCCCCAAATACAAGTGTGCCAAGCTTGTAGAGTCATATCCAAGAATACTTGAGGCTGTCATCACTGTCAAAGGTGCTTCAACAATGTACTGAGTAAAGGGTCTGAATACTTATGTAAATGTGATATTTCAGTTTTTATTTTTTATAAATTTGCAAACATTTCTGAACCTGTCTTTGCTTAGTCAATATGGGGTACTGTGTGTAGATTGATGGGGTGGGGGGAACAATTTAATCATTTTTAGAATACGGCTGTGACGTAACAAAATGTGGAAAAAATTAAAAGGTCTAAATACTTTCCGAATGCACTGTAGTTTCTGACTGGGCCAAGAGGAGGAACTACACTATGCTAGTGTCACCTACTTCATCTCAAAATTTAGCAAAGGTGACATGGATTTACTCTGTTGTGATGTGGTGGCCCTGACTGCGATGTAAAACCAGTGTCACTCTGGGCCCAAATGGGAATTTCCTCTTGGTGTAATCGTTAAGACTGTGTTTTCCCAAGTGGGGCAACAGGGTTCAGTTCCCACCAGTTACAGAAACAAGTAGGCAGGCGAGGAAGTGAAGAGGAATAGTGTTGTACCCTGTTTTGCACCAACCTCTAGGGCCAGACAGTGTGTTACAAGTGGGGAATATGATACGCATGCTTTGTTAAGCAGCATGCCACAGTAACACTGCGTTTTTTTTATTTGTTTTGATGTGTTTACACTGTAACCTTTGGTGTCCTCTGAGAGAACCGTCAGAAAGAGAAATCAAATCAGTGTATCAGAGACTGCGTGGAACGTCAATGGCGTTAGACTGCAAAATAACACAGAGCTCCCATTGATTCTAGTGTAACGTGAAGACACCACAACACTATCTCTGAGTATTGTTTGAGTCGGTGTGTAAAACAAAAAGTTTCAACACCCAAAATCCTAAAGAAGCAATACACTTTTTTTGTATGATGGTTTCTCCATTGTCAAGGCATACAGTATCGTATGGGATTGGCAAATATTAGGCCGGAATCGATGAGACAATAGACAAACTCAGAAATGTTCGTATCGCCGCAGTAACCCCACTGTTCCATAAGTATCCAATGGAATTAAGCCTTGCCACAGGACAGTCAATGAACTTCACAAAGCCAGCGTGACTGATGTGTGTGAAATACATCTCTATTTCAAATTGCAAATCACCAAAGCAGGTGAGGGGAAAGGTGGGAGCAGTGGAACGGATTGATGTCAACACAACAAAACCCCATTTCCCACCTCATCTCATCTCCCTGCCTCTGCTCAGCCACGCTCTTAATTCTATCACAGATTTAAATGCGACGACACACAGGGCCCCTTTTCATCTCCCGCCTCGTAAAAATGCATCAACTCAAAGCCAAAAGCCAATCCATGGACAACAGACAATTTATATATTCCCATCTTCCCATCCAACCATCTTTCTCTCCCTCTCTTACTTCTCTGTTCTCTCGCTCCGGCCTTAAAAAAAAGAAAATAGTCAAGCTGAGGATTTTGGAATAACAATTGCAACGTTTCTAACACTAGCTAACTAGCCACTTAATATAACTTGTTTTCTAGCAATGTATGTTAGCTAGCTAATTTAGCCATGTTATGAATACAACTCAGATCTGATGTCGACATCAGGATATGATCTGAGAGCACTAGTTACGGTGGTTCCTCCTTTAAAAGTTGCATCATACTGCAGCACACCTTGCGGGCTGCTGCAGCATTCTGTGGCACGTTATTTCATTGTCAGCCATTTTCTCTGTTAATACAAGTTAGTGCTAGTTTGTCCACCAGAGGGCATCTTTGATAAGGATTTGATAGACTTCCATATTAGCATTACCAGAGAATTTAAGCGTTTTTTTGTAATAACATAGTATATGGGATTAATTTGATTAATATTATGGTGTTTCTATTACGAGAAAAACAAAACCCTCAGGGTTTCCGTTAGGATGGAATGGAAAATATGGCACTGTACAAACTGAAGGTCGTGAGTAGGCTACAGCATAAGAGGATTGGAGGATTCTAAATTAATATCTAAGGGGCATAACATTTCCACACTCTAATTGTAGTGAAACCAATACCCAAACGGAGATTCAGTGAAAATAAACATCTAATTGATTTATGAAGACAAGTCCCCATGCTTGTCTCGAAACAACCTGCATTTGCTTATTAGGCTACTGTGCAGTCTGACAAGTAAACATAGAGTGCCTTGCGAAAGTATTCACTCCCCTTGGCATTTTTCCTATTTTGTTGCCTTACAACCTGGAATTAAAATAGATTTTTGGGGGGGTTGTATCATTTGATTTACACAGCATGCCTACCACTTTGAAGATGCAAAATATTTTTTATTATTTTTTATAAACAAGAAATAAGACGTGCATAACTATTCAAAGTCAATACTTTGTAGAGCCACCTTTTGCAGAAATTAAAGCTGCAAGTCTCTTGGGATATGTCTCTATAAGCTTGGCACATCTAGCCACTAGGATCTTTGCCCATTCTTCAATGCTCCAGCTCCTTCAAGTTGGATGGGTTCCTCTGGTGTACAGCAATCTTTAAGTCATACCACAGATTCTCAATTGGAGGTCTGGGCTTTGACTAGGCCAATCCAAGACATTTAAATGTTTCCCCTTAAACCACTCGAGTGTTGCTTTAGCAGTATGCTTAGGGTTATTGTCCTGCTGGAAGGTGAACCTCCGTCCCAGTCTCAAATCTCTGGAAGACTGAAACAGGTTTCCCTCAAGAATTTCCCTGTATTTAAGGCCATCCATCGTTCCTTCAATTCTGACCAGTTTCCCAGTCCCTGACGATGAAAAACATCCCCACAGCATGATACTGCCACCACAATGCTTCACTGTGGGGATGATGTTCTCGGGGTGATGGGAGCTGTTGGGTTTGCACCAGACATAGCTTTTTCATTGATGGCCTTAAAGCTAAATTTTAGTCTCATCTGACCAGAGTACCTTCTCCCATATGTTTGGGGAGTCTCCCACATGCCTTTTGGCGAACACCAAATGTGTTTGCTTATTTTTTTCTTTAAGCAATGGCTTTTTTCTGGCCACGTCCGTAAAGCCCAGCTCTGTGGAGTGTACGGCTTAAACTGGTCCTATGGACAGATATTCCATTCTCCGCTGTGGAGCTTTGTAGCTCCTTCAGGGTTATCTTTGGTCTCTTTGTTGCCTCTCTGATTAATGCCCTCCTTGCCTGGTCCATGAGTTTTGGGGGGCGGCCCTCTCTTGGCAGGTTTGTTGTGGTGCCATATTCTTTCAATTTTTAATAATGAATTTAATGGTGCTCTGTGGGATGTTCAAAGTTTCTGATATTTTTTTATAACCCAACCCTGATCTGTACTTCTCCACATCTTTGTCCCTGACCTGTTTGGAGAGCTCCTTGGACTTCATGGTGTCACTTGCTTGGTAGTGCCCCTGGCTTAGTGGTGTTGCAGACTCTGGGGCCTTTCATAACATATGTATATATACTGAGATCATGTGACAGATCATGTGACACTTAGATTGCACACAGGTGGACTTTATGTAATAAATTATGTGACTTCTGAAGGTAATTGGTTGCACCATAGCTTATTTAGGGGCTTCATAGCAAAGGGTGTGAATCCATATGCACCACTTTTCCGTAAAAAAATATATATACTTTTTTGAAACAAGTTATTTTTTTCATTTCACTGCACCAATTTGGACTATTTTGTGTATGTCCATTACATGAAATCCAAATAAAAATCCATTTAAATTAACAGGTCGTAATGCAACAAAATAGGAAAAATGGCAAGGGGGGTGAATACTTTTGCAAGGCACTGTAGCCTGCAATACATACTGTAGTAAACATGGGAAAGTGCCTAATTCCTTACATAAGGGAGAGCAGGCCATGTCCAGACTTTCCCGGTGACCTCAAGCACCTTCAAAAATGGCTGTACTAGAGAATGCGGGCACGCGGGAGACCGGAGTTCAATTTCCCGACGGGGAGGGGAGGAAGTATATCTGTCCTTGTAAATAAATAACAATTTGTTCTTAACGGATTCCATATGTGTTATTTTATAGTTGTGATGTCTTCAATATTATTCTACAATGTAGAAAATAGTAAAAATAAAGAAAAATCATGGAATGAGTAGGTGTGTCCAAACTTTTGACTGATACTTGCTTAATTAATTTGATTAATATCATGGTGTTTCTATACCAAGAAAAGCAAAAAACCCTCTGGGTTTCCGTTAGGACGGAACGGAAAATATGGCGCTGTACAACGTGGCGGTCGGCAGTACTGTACTGGGCTATTTAGCTAAAGAATCACTGTGTCTTGCGGGCAGGGCACGTGGGAGACTGGGGTTCAATTCCCCGACAGGGAGGAAGGAGTAGGCTGTTCTTGTAAATAAGAATTTGTTCTTAACTGACTTGCCTAGTTAAATAAAGGTTACACTAAGAGCAAAACATTTCTGTACCCTAATTTTCAAATTCTAGTCTAACCAACATCCAAACGGAGATTAAGTGAAAATAAAAATCTCATTGATTTATCAAGACCAGTCCCCATGCTTGTCTCAGAGGAGCGCAAAACGATGCTAAAATAGTTGTAGGCTTTTGCTTTAAATCCTATTGCTTCTAACTTCATTATGTTCTTTAAATAAACAAGACCTACACCAAAAGTGTTTAGTAGCTTTGACTGCATGCTGACAGTGAATTCAGAGCCACAACACTGGGGCGGCAGGTAGCCTAGTGGTTAGAGCGTTGGACTAGTAACCGAAAGGTTGCAAGATTGAATCCCCAAGCTGACATGGTAAACATCTGTCGTTCTGCCCCTGAACAAGACAGTTAACCCACTGTTACTGTTGCAGTCATTGAAAATTAGAATTTAACTGACTTGCCTAGTTAAATAAAGATACAAATAAATACAATTGAGTGGCTAGCCACACTACACACATAATTTTACCAGGTTCCCATGAAGCAATTGTAATGACATTCCACCACAACATATCCTAGAGTTTCCTGAGTAGCAAGGGGTAGTTTGTGTTTCATTTGGTATCAAAATGTTGTCCAAGGCTGCAACAGTAACCAAGGGGCTATGGGCTTAGCGACAAGTCAATTATGATGCAAATTCCACAAATACCATATGGTTCTGCTCAATATGGGTCCTTACTGAAGTCCTAAATGTAGGACTTCAATAAGGCCTCTATTGGTTTTTGTAGTTAAATGGCATGGTTGTCATAATCATTTAGCTCTGCCTCCTTTTAGGAATGTAGGATTCAGGGCATATGGCACTGCAAAATATTAATAAGCAGAACGCTGACGCACAATTGGTCAGCCAGAGGGTTAAAAACCGAGTTAGGCCTTTTTTAAAAGAGATCAGAACACACATTCTTAACATAAACTGTGAGTCTGATTATATTGGTCTGTTTGAACCACAACTGGATGGCAACATTACCCCAGATGAAACTGAAAAAGCAGCTCTACCTATTGGTACAATCACATGACTAGAACAGAAGTCACAGGTCCACATCCTTCATGTCATTTTTAGTGGTAACAAATGCTATGGCTAAACTGTCACCTTTTTATTTGTATTTTTAATTCACCTTTATTTAACTATGCAAGTCAATTAAGAACAAATTCTTATTTACACCTCTACTGACAACTTTAGTTTGCTTGGATCTCTGTCTCTCCCTATATAATGGGGGAGGTAAATGGTTAGGCAGCCCTAGGTAGAAAAGGAAAGCACAATACTGTATCTCAATTGCAAGTCTCTGAATGGAGAAATCATCTATACAGTGCCTCTATATAGAGTGCCTCCAGGACTCAACATTCCTCTGGTGAGGGTTACTGGTGTCTTGGGGTGTTTTTCTATCTCTTTGGGTGACTTTCTTCATCGCTCTCTGTCTTGCCTGTTCGGCAGTGCGTCAGCCGTGTAACGCAACATTGCCAAGCTAAATGGATCCAGCTACAGTGCAGTACCCCGCAGGGGAGGAGTGTCCATAAAAAATAGAGGGCAGTCAGATCATCAACTATTTGTTCGTGAGAAAGGGAAATCACGACCTTAAGCAAAACAATGAATCACTTAGTCTGTGACTAGAGATGAAAGATCCTCACTGCCCTCGGAAAAACAACAACCTCATATACAGTCATCTAAATGATAGAAAGGAAACAGTAGCAGTACCCTTCCTCTCTCCTGCTGCACAACCTGGTCCTCTCCTCCTAACCTTGAGATGATTGGTCAGGATTAATCGTACCCTTCCAGGGAGGATTCCCCTGACTGGTTAACTAGGGTCCCGGGGGGCTGGGGGAGTTCGGGGGTGCGGGGGGGGGGGGGGGGGGGTGCAGAGGGGGAGGTGACAGGCTCTTAATACCCAAGTGCTGTAATTAAAAGGAGAGAAAGGGTAAAAATATGAACCCTTCATGGCAAAGCCATCTATCCATTTATTTGCAACGGGTGGCAGTAACAAACGACCCTCTTTGTTGGCTCCAACATCCCTGGCCCCCGCCATCCCTGGCCCCCGCCATCCCCCCCTCCCATCCACCCCCATCACCGACTCTCATTCAGTATGATAAATTATGCATGATAACCCATCAGTAGTCTCCCCACCCCAACCCTCTTCCAAATGAGTCTGGTTGACATGTGAGATGTAGTGTACAGAGAGGTCGGGTCTGGACTAAAGTCTCCCTCTCTCTCTCTCTCTCCCTTTCTCTCCAGTAAGTGGAGTTGACCCAAGTAGTGGACCACGCCATCTGAATTTCCATTTAGTCTCCTGGTCCATGTCCAGTGTATGGTAATGAGCTACACCCCTGACCACTTTTCTTCCTCTCCACAGAGAGAGAGGCAGAGAGAAATAGAGAGAGAGAGGCAGAGAGAGGCAGAGAGAGAGAGGCAGAGAGAGAGGCAGAGAGAGAGAGAGAGAGAGAGAGGCAGAGAGAGAGAGAGAGGCAGAGAGAGAGATAGAGAGGCAGAGAGAGAGAGAGGCAAAGAGAGAGAGAGGCAGAGAGAGAGAGAGGCAGAGAGAGAGAGAGAGAGGCAGAGAGAGAGAGAGAGGCAGAGAGCGAGAGAGAGGCAGAGAGAGAGAGAGAGAGGCAGAGAGAGAGAGTGAGAGATAGAGAGAGGCAGAGAGAGAGAGAGGCAGAGAGAAAGAGAGAGAGAGAGGCAGAAAGGTAGAGAGAGAGAGAGGCAGAGAGAGAGAGAGAGAGAGAGAGGCAGAGAGAGAGAGAGGCAGAGAGAGAGAGAGAGAGGCAGAGAGAGAGAGAGGCAGAGAGAGAGAGGCAGAGAGAGAGAGAGAGATAGAGAGAGGCAGAGAGAGAGAGAGAGAGGCAGAGAGAAAGAGAGAGAGAGAGCATTGCAGGATGGGTGTGTTTGAAGGTGACTCCTTTGCCAGTAAGTGGTTTTAATTAACTGCCTCCTTTTTAATCCTTTGATTGATATTGTTTAAAGGGAATGAACAAGGAACTTCGTTAAATGTAGTACATGTGTCATTGACAAGACTCTGATGAGCCGCCCCTTCCTGTCTTTCGATGAATGAGTTTAAGTCAGAAACTTTGACAATTGACAAATGATCATAAAATGACAAGTTGTTACAATAAGACTTGGACATGCCATTCCGCCAATGGCATGTCCCTCACACGATACGCATGGGAACAATTAGCACTGGAACGATGGGGATACAGCTCATCCAAACCAACATTAGATCCTATTCCTGGGAAGGACTGGGAGGATCTTGGAGTTGACATTGGAGAAGGACAAGTCATTGTTTACATGTGACAGTGAGATTGAATGGTGAGTGGTGTTCTGGGCAGACAATACTATCAGGCATACGAGTGCACACACATACACACACACACGCAGGGGGCACAGATGGCACTTCTCATTTTGGTGTGTTATCATTGCTGGTTTGCTTAACCCATACGGTCACAGGATCTCTATGCATTGATATTTATGCCTTTTAGAGAGGGGAGCGAGAGCAGAATTTGAGACGAGAGTGCATTGTTAAGAGGGGGGAAACACTCAGGCAAATTGTGTCTTGTGAGGTGGAGCGTAGCTGAGCACTGGATGGAGGGGCGTTAGATTTGGACTGGCATACCCTGGCAGCACAAGACGGGGGGGGGGGGGGCACGATGCCCGCCTCACCCACTCCTCCCTGATTAACCCTCTTGGCAGAGATGCATTTCAACAGAGAGAGAGAGAGAGCACACATACACACACACAAACACAGACCAATCAATCACAGAAAAATCACATAACGCCCACTTGAAGTAAAAAGTGGCCTCACAAAAAGATGAATCTGTGTTTAAGAGTGCTGAGTACCATCCTCCCACTGGGCACAGGTGTCAGTTCAATGTCTAGTCTTGATTTACACTTGGTTGAGTTGGAACATGAATTCAATGTAAAAATATATATATAGAAAGCATGTCACCATATCATTGGATTTAGGTTAAAAGTCGGGTAAAAAAACATTTGAAATGCACTTACGTTGATGACTTCTTGCAAACGCAATCCATTTTCCATGTTGATTCAAAGTCATCACATAGATTTTTTTGGGGTTGCAATGACGTGGAAACATTTTTTGATTCAGCCAGTTTTTCCACAGTGGGCTACTTCTCTACACATAAGCCACAACAGACATATAAGCAGGTCTGGCTTTGACAGGATTTCTGACAGCTAGGGCCAAACAAAGGACTTCCTGCCACATGGAACCCATGGTTACAAAATTGACGAACCAAACCCTGTGATTCAGAGCACAATATGATTGAGTGGGTTGACTCTGTAAAGCTATTGTGTGAAATAAAACAGTGTTTTTGTGAGGACTGGTGTGATGTGTTTGTCTGCAGCAGAAAGAGAGTGAAAAAGAGGGGGAATGAGAGAGAGAGATGGAGAGAGAAAGAAATACAGTGCTGCATCAACTGTATAAGCAGGAAGGATGAGGAGGAGGGGGTGGTGGTGAGGGGAGGGGGTCCTATTGGCAGAGAAGAGCAGTTGGGATATTAAAGCATAAATGATTGGCCAAAGCTGCTGCAGCCAATGTGATCTTGTATCCCTGAGCAGACCATTGGGGTCGCCTCCTGGCGCTGTGTACAGTACTGTACTGTATGCAATCCACAGATTACAAAATACAATATATTTCTTATGTACATTACTGAAATTGCCCAATCAAAGCAAATCCACTCATTATCCTCTAAAATGGGGTATTAAGCTAACATATGGAATAGTTTTAAGATGGTCATACAATGGATCAATTAGCTATTTTATTTAGAATTTTAGGACCACTTTAGGTATCAAAGAATATATTTAAAACAATATTTGATAAAATATTGAATTTGGCCTATTACTAGCCCATAGAAACGTATTGAACAACACATTCATAAATGGCAAACAAAAGACAGTAAAATAAAGAAATCATAGGAGACATAAGAAAGCTCAGGATATATACTGTATATATATAGTACCAGTCAAAAGTTTGGACACATCTACTCATTCAAGGGTTTTTCTTTATTTGTACTATTTTCTATATTGTTGTATAATAGTGAAGACGTCAACACTATGAAATAACACACATGAAATCATGTACAGTTGATGTCGGAAGTTTACATACACTTAGGTTTTTCAACCACACCACAAATTTCTTGTTAACAAACTATAGTTTTGGCAAGTCGGTTAGGAAATCTACTTTGTGCATGACACAAAGTAATTTTTCCAATAATTGTTTACAGACAGATTATTTCACTTATAATTCACTGTTTCACAATTCCAGTGGGTCCGAAGTTTACATACACTAAGTTGACTGTGCCTTAAACAGCTTGGAAAATTCCAGGAAATTATGTCATGGCTTTAGAAGCTTCTGATAGGCTAATTGACATAATTTGAGTCAATTGGAGGTGTACCTGTGGATGTATTTCAAGGCCTACCTTCAAACTCTGTGCCTCCTTGCTTGACATCTTGGGAAAATCAAAAGAAATCAACCAAGACCTCAGAAAAAAAATTGTAGACCTCCACAAGTCTGGTTCATCATTGGGAGCAATTTCCAAACGCCTGAAGGTACCACGTTCATCTGTACAAACAATAGTACTCAAGTATAAACACCATGGGACCATGCAGCCGTCATACCGCTCAGGAAGGAGACGCGTTCTGTCTCCTAGAGATGAATGTACTTTGGTGCGAAAAGTGCAAATCAATCCCAGAACAACAGAAAAGGACCTTGTTAAGATGCTAGAGAAGACAGGTACAAAAGTATCTATATCCACAGTAAAACGAGTCGTATATCGGCATAACCTGAAAGGCCGCTCAGCAAGGAAGAAGCCACTGCTCCAAAACCGCCATAAAAAAGCCAGACTACGGTTTGCAACTGCACATTGGGACAAAGATCGTACTTTTTGGAGAAATGTCCTCTGGAGTGATGAAACAAAAATAGAACTGTTTGGCCATAATGACCATCTTTATGTTTGGAGGAAAAAGGGGGAGGCTTGCAAGCCGAAGAACACCATCCCAACCGTGAAGCACGGGGGTGGCAGCATCATGTTGTTGGGGTGCTTTGCTATAGGAGGGACTGGTGCACTTCACAAAATAGATGGCTTCATGAGGAAGCTAAATGATGTGGATATATTGAAGCAACATCTCAAGACATTAGTCAGGAAGTTAAAGCTTGGACGCAAATGGGTCTTCCAAATGGACAATGACCCCAAGCATACTTCCAAAGTTGTGGAAAAATGGCTTAAGGACAACAAAGTCAAGGTATTGGAGTGGCCATCACAAAGCCCTAACCTCAATCCCATAGAAAATGTGTGGGCAGAACTGAAAAAGCTTGTGCGAGCAAGGAGGCCTACAAACCTGACTCAGTTACACCAGCTCTGTCAGGAGGAATGGGCCAAAATTCAACCAACTTATTGTGGGAAGCTTGTGGAAGGCTACCCGAAACGTTTGACCCAAGTTAAACAATTGAAAGGCAATGCTACCAAATACTAATTGAGTGGATCAGTTGTGTTGTGACAAGGTAGGAGTGGTATACAGAAGATAGCCATATTTGGTAAAAAACCAAGTCCATATTATGGCAAGAACAGCTCAAATAAGCAAAGAGAAATGACAGTCCATCATTACTTTAAGACATGAAGGTCAGTCAATACGGAAAATCTGTGAATTCCGCCACAGGAAAGGAGACGCAGAGTTACCTCTGCTGCAGAGGATAAGTTCATTAGAGTTACCAGCCTCAGAAATTGAAGCCCAAATACAGTAAATTCTTCACGGTGTTCAAGTAATAGACACATCTCAACATCAACTCTTCAGAGGAGACTGCGTGAATTAGGCCTTTATGTGCAAAGAAACGACTACTAAAGGACACCAATAATAAGAAGAGACTTGTTTGGGCCAAGAAACACAAGCAATGGACATTAGACTGGTCCAAATTTGAGATTTTTGGTTACAACCGCCGTGTCTTTGTGAGACGCAGAGTAGATGAACGGATGATCTCTGCATGTGTGGTTCCCACCGTGAAGCATGGAGGATGAGGTGTGGCAAAGAATTACCTCCATACTTACCTTCAGATGAGTCCCGTGACACTTGTGGGGGTTGTAGAGCAAAATGGAGAACACCACCGTTCGGATGCTAAAGATGTTTTAGTGAGAAGACCGATTTTCGAGATGTCTCATGGTCTGACAAATACCGCTGTAGCTCGGCCACCTTCCACCGCAGATGCGGAAGGCCAACATCGGCGGATGCGATGGATTGAGATGACATCTCTAGCTTAAACTGACAGATTTCAATGGGGATTTTTTTATTATGTTACTGGGTAGATGGTACAACGAAAGCCTCCGAGATAAAGATCAAGTGCAGCAAGTAAGACAGGACATCGCCGACGGACTTGAGAACATCAACAAGACCCTACTGCCTGGGAAGCTCAAGCTTTGGTGCCTACAGTTTGGACTTCTCCCCCGGGTAATGTGGACACTCACCGTCTATGAGGTCCCAATAACAACAGTGGAGAAGATGGAGCGAACCATTACCTCATACGTGAAGAAATGGCTGGGTGTCCCACGATGCCTGAGTAACATCGGCCTCTATGGCAAAGGGGTCCTTGAACTACCTCTTACAAGTCTAACGGAGGAGTACAAGTGCTCTAAAGTAAGACTTCAGATGACATTGAAGGACTCCAAAGACCAGACCATTAGCAAGGCTGCACCTCCCCTACAAACTGGACGGAAATGGACATCATCCAAGGCTGTGCAGCAAGTAACATCAGCCCTGAGACACCAAGACATTGTGGGGAATATCCAGCATGGAAGAGGAGGCTTTGGCCTGGCAGCAAGCAAACCAACGTTCCATAAGGCAACAACATCTGAACGCAGGAAGCTGGTGGTCGAGGAGGTGCGCAGACAGGAGGAGACTGCAAGAAGTGCAAAGGCTGTCTCTCTTGCTAAACAAGGGCAATGGACGCGGTGGGAAGGCCTGGAGAGGAGAAAGATCAACTGGAGTGAGCTTTGGCAAATGGAGGCAAGCAACATCAGCTTCATCATAAGAGCTGTTTGTGATGTGCTTCCATCACCAAAAAACCTACATCAATGGTATGGCGAGGACCCGACCTGCCCCCTCTGCCCAGCTCCAGCGACTCTCAGGCATATAATGACAGGTTGCAAGACCAGCCTCTCACAAGGCCGCTACACCTGGAGGCACAATCAGGTCCTCAAGAGCCTGGCTGCAGCACTTGAGACCAAGAGGAGTGCAATCAATTCATTACCTCCAAAAACAAGCAATCCCGTCAAAACAACAACATTCATCCGGGAGGGACAGAAAAGGCCCAAGCATCCTCCTACAAAGCCAGAAACTGGACACCTAGGCATGGCCCGGGACTGGAAGATGCTTGTCGATATTGGCCAGCAACTCATTTTTCCACCTGAGATTGCTTCTACCAACCTTAGGCCAGACATGGTACTCTGGTCCCCTTCACGAAAGGCTGTGTACATCATAGAGCTCACAGTCCCGTGGGAAAACTCTGTTGAAGAGGCCTACGAGCGTAAGAAACTGCGTTACACAGAGTTGGCAGCAGACGCAACTCAGCGTGGCTGGAATGCAAAAGTCTGGCCAGTTGAAGTGGGATGCAGAGGATTCGTGGCTTCTTCCACCATCAGGTTGCTGAAAGAACTTGGAATCCATGGACAGGCTCTGCGGCAGACCGTCAGAGCAGTTTCTCAAGCAGCTGAAAGAGGCAGCCAGTGGATCTGGATCAAACGGAAGGACCCTTGCTGGGCTATAATTTCATGACCCCCCACCCCCACCTGAGAACCCAATTCAGATCCCTCCAACTTGAGGAGGGCATATGAGGTATGCGGTCAGCTGTAGGGCTGGCTCAGGGAAGAGGACGCCCCTGCCTTGCATAGTCCCGTGGGAAATCTTAATTGGGCATGGGACACAAGCTAAGGCTTGATCACCCTTTAGCTGGCCACCTTTGATGAGGGTGTTTAGTGATTAAAGGCCGAAACACCCACTGATTCGAAGGCACACTACTGAGGATGTGTCCCAAAATTGACATCTTAACCCAGTCTAAGAAATAAACCTCCCATGCCACTCTGTCAACATCACGGCAAATCTCATGTGAGTGCATACCATCTATTGGCACAATGGACAGTTTTAACATCTCGTCCCGTGTTTTATGATTCTTAGATTGACGCACGGGTCCACTTTAAGGATTAAAGCATTCCAAATAAACCGAACATCAAAATGTCTTGATGAAAAAGCTGTCAGATAAAACAGAACATTCTCACTAGAGGCAGTTTTACAGCTGAAATTTCAGGCTACCACAGTATTGAATTTGTGCTTTAAACCTTTATTTTCAGCAAAGGCTTTTTTATGGATGCCTGCAGCCCAAGCCACTCATCGATTAAACCTAGCATCAAGCTCCATGCAATATGTATGTTTCTTTTCTTGCAGAAAACACTGAGCTTCACTGTGTACCTTGCTGTATAAGATTCTGCGATATGATTGGTTTCAAAATCTAGGCCCTGTCCAGAAACAACCTCTAGCCCCTATACCCCTTTTAATGTCAACTACACACGAACAAAAACAGTGTTTAGTGTCGTGAATGCCACAGCAATCCACTACTCTTGTAGTGCAAGAGTTGTGTTCGCTTTTCAGAGGAGTTCCTTAACCAGGGGAGGGATTCAATCAGATTTCGTCTGCGATGCACATTTTAAAGGCAATGTCTCTGGGTTTGCGGAGAACGCATTCCTGGTAAACACAGCATTTGTCGGCTCAATCGGAAATTACCTTTAAATGGCGCATAGCCGACAAAGCGTGTTCGGATTGAATTCTGCCCTACATGTACACATTCTTGATACTTCAGGCTGTAACAGTTCAGCCTTCAGCCACGGGGCAAGACATCAATTCCACGCTGATAGAAAACAATAGCACAATATCGTATTAATGGACCAGCTAAGGCTGTCTTGTCTTCCAACTGGGCGGAGGGCATAGAGCTAAAGTGACATTGCCCAATTGGTTTGTTAAACAATCATGTCTTATATTTGTGATTAATTCATGGACCACCCCATAGTGGAGTTAGTAGCGGGAGAACAAATGCACTCATAATTTAATCCACGGCCACTTCGGTTGGCTCAGTCAACAGCCTCCCTGCGTTCCCCTTGGCACAGGGACACTTCCTTGCATGCCATGCTCCAAACTGACATCTATAAGAAATGGTCCTCTAAAAGTCCCATGCTGATTAAAGGATATAATCATTCATGTGTTGCCTACTTAAATAAACCAGCATTCATTGCTGCAGAAAGATGAAGTCGGCTGGGGGATATGTACTGTAAATGGGGTCTGATCATTGGCCGGCTGGCGTCTTCATTAATTCATTAATGGTGTGCGTTGCTGCAAGAAGTATTATACTTATTATGCAATTAAGCTTTGAGTATAATTTTTATAATTATGAAATCTAGTTCAAGGATGGATTTTTTAAAGATGCATGTATTCTTGCTTTTTGGAATGTCCCTCTCCACCGTTTCTTGATGTCGTACAATACTAATAAAGCATATCGGTGGGGAGGCGTTCTTCAACGGTGCAATGTTAGCAACTGTAAATTACATTGATCTCATTTTCACAATCTTGAAAATCATTCCCCTCTCCTCCCTCCCATTACATTGATCTGGACTTGAGTAGCTGCCAATGTCTTTGAAAAGTCCAAGGAAACGTCCCACTATTCCTGTGTTTATTTATGGTTCACTGTCAACCTCTACCATGGGCCAATGAATGAGGCAGAGTTTAACCTCTGAGCCATTGGCTTTTTAGTCCCACATCCACTTTCAGGGAGCAACATAAGCCGGTTAAATCCCCCTGATTAAATCTCCTCTCTCACACCAATCAGCTGTGGTGTGTGTGTGTGTGTGTGTGTGTGTGTGTGTGTGTGTGTGTGTGTGTGTGTGTGTGCGTGCGTGTGCGTGTGTGCGTGTGCGTGTGTGTGCGTGTGCTTTCTCTAGTGTGCCAGCTTTTCCTCACAGTTGTCTTACAACTTAATAGACCTTGCTTAGACTATGCTTGCTCACAACACCCTTGTGATGTTCCTCGGGTGACACCTTTTTGTTTGCGTATTCAACACCCCGGAGAATATAATGCAGAGCAAGCTGTATCAACACCTGGTATGTAAATCCATTCACATATCAGTATGGAATAACTAAACTATTCTGTCCTGCTGGAGAGGGACAGATGTGTCCGTTTGGGTAATAGGTATACAGATTACAAAAAGCTAATGTTTTAACACAGTGATAACAAAAAGCTGAGTTTTAGGGTAGATGCGTCACATTAACATACAAAGTGTTGAAGCCCAAAGCATGAACACCTTAAAAAGATGACCTCCCACTTATCCACAATGCCCTACCCTTTGGTGCGGTAGTCAGCTAGCCCAGAAGGACATTAGAAGGTTATTCAGACTACCAGTCCTTGGGCCAAGCTCAGAGGAATCACAGTCTATCTAACAGGAGGTAATCCTCTTAGATGTCCCAGTCCAGGTTTCAGGTCATCCCACATTAACCAGGTAGTCCTCAAAAGGATTCAGTCTCAGCGTAATGATGCGTATTGTTAAGAACAATATTTTCTGATGATTATTCCTTATTGGAATTTGGCCTCTAGGTACCCACTTTCAGGCCAGAGGTCATGATAAAGTAGGCCTCAGTAACTGGTATCTGGGCCCCTGAGCCATAATGTATAGTCTATTCACTGCCTATGTCTCTGCCTTGATTGAATGATTTGGCACCAGGCACGGAACGGTGAAACCACGAACAGATAAGGCATGAGTATTTAGGTCAACCCTGCCTGCCGGAGGGGGAGAGGTTTGCTGCGAACCCCTTAGAGGAACGTGTCGGTTCTCCCATATGTATATGTCTGTCTATGTCTGTCTATGTCTGTCTTTGTCTATTAAACCTTTAAATGTAGAAGTTGTTCGCCTTATATTTTGCATCTAGCATTTCTCCACACCACAACCAGGTTTTCAATTCCTAACAGTATGAAGGGGCATCCCTCAAGGCTCTGTCTCACTGCCTGATGTATTCTCACCAGAAGCATGGAACCATAAAGAGCTATAAAGTAAGCTCTGATTTGTTTTCACACTCCGCTTGGTGAGATTTGATTTGCCATGATAAGAAATAATGCAGTACCCGGGGAGACGTCTCCTAAAATTGCAATTCTTCGCACAGACAAATTAATAATTTTTGGTTTGTCATGTTGGTCAGGAGGGAGGGGAAAAAATGTATGTGAAAAAGAAAAAGGGAAGGAATTTGCATGGCATTGGCACTGACAGATATTATGTCTTTGTGATGATTAAATCAGCCGTGTAAGTTGAGATTTGCCTCTGTTGTTTGGTTTTATTGTCCTTTACTAACGGCTCCAGTGGAACACTATCAACAATAGTAATGGCTTTCAAGGGGCATCAAGGGAAACTATGTGGCAATTGGCAAACATCACGCTTATATCTCATAACTAAACTCATCAGAACTCAGGAAGAGTTTGTATTGTGGAAGAATGAATCACAGAAAAAAACGTCCAACCCTCCATTCCCCAAGCAAGTCGTGTCAGAGCTTCCTTTAAAACTGGTCCCCAAGGTGGGAAACAGGAGATGGACTCACAGAGACACTTCAGCATCACCAAGCACAGCCCTTCGACAGTGGACTGAGTGCACTCCAGGCCCTAGGGAAACAATGGCAGCTCTTTTCAGAGTACCTCCGTCAAAAAAGCTGAGAAGCTATAGGCATGAAAAGGTATGTGGGTGTACTGTAGTGTGAATATCACTGGAGAAGCGGTGTGGTACTGTAGGGCTGGGGAGGTCACTGGAGTTCTGTTGCAGTATATACGGGGGGGGGGGGGGGGGGGCAACGACATCATCAACAGGCCGCAACACAGTACAGTACACAGTAGTGTCAGTAAACAATGGGGTCATGTTTGTCGGGTCTGGTATCCAAATCAACCACACATTCCCTGCAGAGCGGTGATTGAGCAATACGAGTGAAACAACAGACAATGGACACTTCTTCCTTTCTTCTTTTCAGTGATACTTCATTTTTATCACAGCAAGACGCAAGATTAAGTGCAACATTTCCATGCCGCTTAGAGCGGTGATTGAGCAGTAGGAACCAGAGAAACAAGGAGGTGTTTTTCTTTTAGAACTCCATATGCTACTTACAGTATACACTAAGTATGTGGACACCCTTTGAAATTAGTGGATTCGGCTATTTCAGCCACACCCGTTGCTGACAGATGGGTAAACTCAAGCACACAGCCATGCAATCTCCATAGACAAACATTGGCAGTAGAATGGCCCGTACTGAAGAGCTCAGTGACTTTCAACGTGGCACCGTCGTAGGATGCCACCTTCCCAATAAGTCAGTTCATCAAATTTCTGCTCTGCTAGAGCTGCTGTTATTGTGAAAGTGAAAACGTCTAGGAGCAACAACAGCTCAGCTGCGAAGTTGTAGGCCACACAAGCTCACAGAACGGGACCGCTGAGTGCTGAACGCGTGTAGCGTATAAAAATTGTCTGTTCTCAGTTGCAACAATCAGTACCGAGTTCCAAACTGCCTCTGGAAGCAACGTCAGCACAATAACTGTTCGTCTGGAGCTTCATGAAATAGGTTTTCATGGCCGAGCGGCCGCACACAAGCCTAAGATCACCATGTGCAATGCCAAGCGTCGGCTGGAGTGGTGTAAAGCTCGCCACCATTGGACTCTGGAGCAGTGGAAACGGATTCTCTGGAGTGATGAATCACGCTTCACCATATGGCAGTCCGACGAACAAATCTGGGTTTGGCGGATGCCAGGAGAACACTACCTGCCAGAAAGTATAGGGCCAACTATAAAGTTTGGTGGAGGAGGAATAATGGTCTGGGGGTGTTTTTCATGGTTTGGGCTAGGCCCCTTAGTTCCAGTGAAGAGAAATCTTAACGTTACAGCACACAATGACATTCTAGATGATTCTATGCCTCCAACTTTGTGGCAACAGTTTGGGGAAGGCCCTTCCCTGTTTCAGCATGACAATGCCCCCATCCACAAATTGAGGTGTATAAAGAAATGATTTGTCGAGATTGGTGTGGAAGAGTTTGACTGGCCTGCACAGAGCCCTGACCTGAACCCCATCGAACGCCTTAGGGACGAATTGGAACGCCGACTGCGAGCCAGACCTAATCGCCCAACATCAGTGCCCGATCTCACGAATGCTCTAGTGGCTGACCTCACTAATGCTCAGTCCCCGCAGCAATGTTCCAACATCTAGTGCAAAGCCTTCCCAGAAGAGTGGAGGCTGTTATTACAGCTAAGGGGGACCAACTCCATATTAATGCCCATGATTTTGGAATGAGATGTGCGACGAGCAGGTGTACTTTTGGCCATGTAGTGTATCTAAAATAACAAACAAGATTAGTTTAATTTCACGTTGCATGACTCACCCCATCCACACCAGATAGTAATGGAGGAGGCTCATAATGACTGATATTGTAGGATGTTTGTTTTCCCAGATCCCTACATTAAATGCATGGATCAGGGCTTTCAGAGAGAATGCAATTACATGGGAACTGTCTGAGCAAATGTCACGCGCCTTCTACACGTAAAGCACTACGTTGTCTAAAACCGTCTTGACAGAGCATTGAGCAGCAAACTCTTTATATAGACAAATGGTCAGGTAAGACAGAAAGAAATATGGAGCATGGATTTTCTCATCTTCTCGTTGTAAATTGCTGTGCAGTTGCCATATGATGATAAATCCACCATATCCACATAGTCAGATAAGCCATCCTTCTGCCTTGTCAATAACCAACGTTTGTCTGCTAAACTTTGGGAGCAGACTGTTGACTGAAAGTGACATGATTTATGACCCCCTCCAGACCTTTCTCCCATGTGGCTCTGCTTGTTTCAGATGGCCTCCTCCGCTCCCCCTCAGACCCAGGTCTGAAGGCCACTGGATGGGGCAGGGTACAGACTAGACCTCAAAGCCCTTAACCATGCATCAACCAACGCATTAGCATGTCACTCATCTATCCATGTTAACAGACTGTCCTGCTCAGATAAGGGTATCGTGGCGGCTGACTGTCAGCTTGTGTTTGAGAGCCAATATAGCTTTCACCGGCCAGCATTGACAATTTACATCACGAAATTAGCATGAAATTAGCAAGTGGTAAACAAAGCCAATGCTCCACTTATGATAAACACTCATTAGCATGTAAACTCCCAAAGGCACATCATCCACTTTAAAGTCTCCAGCAAGTTTCAGAGGAATTTGAATAGACTTAATTGAACACCAAAAGTAAAAGATAAAATTGTTTAAACTCGTGAGTAACAACAGAACACATGAATTAAAAAGGAAGCTGGAGGACAACCTTGGTGAGATTCCAAACAAAAAGTAATCGGTAAACAGAAGGTTATGTATCATACAAAAGAATAAAACAGAAATTCAACGGCAAAGCAAAGGAAAAAAATCTCCAAACAGGGTCTCTACACCAGGGCTGTTCAATTTTGGTCGTGGAGGGCCAAAACACTTCTGTTTTTTGTTTCTACAGTACCTGGTAGTTAATTGCACTCACCTGGTGTCCAATGTCTGAATTAGTCCCTGATTAGAAGGAGAGGATAAAAACCAGAAGTGTTTCAGCCCTCCAGGACCGATATTGAACATCCCTGCTCTAGACTCTGTTGAGACAAGATGTTGAATGAGAGGGACCTGTGTCGCCATCCTACATCCCCGAGGGACATTAAAGAGGCCCCATGAACTCTGAGTATGCTCCTGATTCTTCCAATGAAGACATCACAGAGACACCCCTAACAGCCAATGCCTATGAGACTCCACTCCTAATGATCTCCACTCAGAAGTGTCTCTACTGCTCCTCACTGGGACTAAATGATCAGACAAACATCAAAGACCTGTGAGTCTCACTCATGGCACGTTGCCCAGAATGGATGAATGGGAAGGATTTCTTCTTCAGAAAAGAGGGGAATAAAATGTTATGTTTCTCCCATTGAATCCAACAATATCATACTCCTGCACCGGCCTCAGACCGACGGTAAACTGTAACCTATTGTGCCAAGTAATCATACTGTAGCCTACTGCACAGACACTGCCCTGGGGAGTGTCTTACTTGAAATGGTGGATCAATTGTCAGAATGATAAAAACATTTTACTCATCTTCCTGTTCGTGTTTTGTTGTTGCCGTCAAGCCAAACTGTGGGTGTTGTCTATTTTCGCTGACCTTAGCTATCCTATTATGAATAAACAAATAAGGACAATGGTGAGCTGTAAATAAACCTGCCCACAAACACAGTGATTTCATCAGGGAGGCTTCAGAGTTATTTTTAGACGAAACTCATAACTCAGGTCACCTGTGAAGGTTGTACTTCGGTACTCAGAGGAACAAAACGCTTTCGAGGTGAACAAACTATGACAAGACATTTCGGATTGAAAAGAAATGAACCATTACTCCCATATCTCAACAAATGTTAATTAGCTTGCCAACTAGCCAAAACCTTAATTCCAGGCATGGAACTAAGCCTTCTCCCCTGACGTATGGTTTAAACAAGTTCTGCTAAGAACAATCCGAGACTGAACACAGACGGGTTCCAACTCAAGGGGCAGAGTTTATAGAGTGATATGAGAGACAGGTCAAACTAGTGCAGCTCAGGGTAAGACAACAAACCCTCTAATCAAATGTTCAGCTACGGTAAACACATCATGTTATTTCTCAAACTAAGTCAGCGTTTAATTTATACGACATTCAACAAAGAAAAGTGCTCAGAGACGGAGGAGGATTTTTGCTCATTTGTAGAAAACAAGCTGGCTCTAACAACTACAGTGGCTCCAGTTCACAGGGAAGGTTTTTTACATGGAGGCATATTTCATTTGGCCCAGAAGCGTGTCTATAGGGAGCTGTGTGGTGTCAACACTGCATGACTGAAACAGTGGAGGCTCCTCAGAGGAGGAAGGGGAGGACCTGTCATGTTTTGTCATTGATCATCATGTCTTGTCCCTGTGCTTCCCTCTGCTGGTCTTATTAGGTTCTTTCCCTCTTTCTATCCCTCTCTCTCCCCCTCCCTCTCTCCCTCTCTCGCTCTCTCTCTCTATCGTTCCGTTCCTGCTCCCAGCTGTTTCCCATTCTCCTAACTACCTCAGTTACTCTTTCACACCTGTCCCCTATTTTACCCTCTGATTAGAGTCCCTATTTCTCCCTCTGTCTTCCGCTTCTGTCCTTGTCGGATTCTTGTTTGATGTTTGCTGTTCTGTGTCCTTGTTCCGCCCTGTCGTGTTTTTGCCTTCTTCAGATGCTGCGTGTGAGCAGGTGTCTATGTCAGCTACGGCCTGTGCCTTCCTGTAGCGACCTGCAGTCTGTGGTCGCGTCTCCAGTCGTTCCTCTCTACTGACGAGAGGATTTCAGTTTCCTGTTTTGGATTTACCTTTGATAATATCCAGGAGAATCATTGTTTGTTTAAGACTGGAATAAAGACTCTGTTTCTATTACGTCGCTTTTGGGTCCTCATTCACCAGCATAACAGAAGAATCCGACCAAGATGGACCCAGCGACTATGGTTTCTCTCAACACTGCCATCGAGTTCCAGGGAGCAATGCTCGGCAGACACGAGCAGGAATTGTTTGCTGCTCGTCATACCGTTGAGACCCTGGCCGCTCAGGTCTCCGATCTCTCTGGACAGTTTCAGAGTCTTCGTCTCGTGCCACCAGCTACTTCCTGGTCTTCCGAGTCTCCGGAACCTAGGGTTAATAACCCACCATGTTACTCTGGGCAGCCCACTGAGTGTCGCTCCTTTCTCACCCAGTGTGATATTGTGTTCTCTCTCCAGCCCAACACGTACTCAAGAGAGAGAGCTCGGATCGCTTACGTCATATCACTCCTTACTGGTCGGGCTCGGGAGTGGGGCACAGCTATCTGGGAGGCAGGGGCTGAGTGTTCTAACGATTATCAGAACTTTAAAGAGGAGATGATACGGGTTTTTGATCGTTCAGTTTTTGGGAAGGAGGCTTCCAGGGCCCTGGCTTCCCTATGTCAAGGTGATCGATCCATAACGGATTACTCTATAGAGTTTCGCACTCTTGCTGCCTCCAGTGACTGGAACGAGCCGGCGTTGCTCGCTCGTTTTCTGGAGGGACTCCACGCTGAGGTTAAGGATGAGATTCTCTCCCGGGAGGTTCCTTCCAGCGTGGACTCTTTGATTGCACTCGCCATCCGCATAGAACGACGGGTAGATCTTCGTCACCGAGCTCGTGGAAGAGAGCTCGCGTTAACGGTGTTTCCCCTCTCCGCTTCTCAACCATCTCCTCCCACCGGCTCAGAGACTGAGTCCATGCAGCTGGGAGGTATTCGCATCTCGACTAAGGAGAGGGAACGGAGAATCACCAACCGCCTTTGCCTCTATTGCGGTTCTGCTGGACATTTTGTCATGTCATGTCCAGTAAAAGCCAGAGCTCATCAGTAAGCGGAGGGCTACTGGTGAGCGCTACTACTCAAGTCTCTCCATCAAGATCCTGTACTACCTTGTCGGTCCATCTACGCTGGACCGGTTCGGCTGCTTCCTGCAGTGCCTTGATAGACTCTGGGGCTGAGGGTTGTTTTATGGACGAAGCATGGGCTCGGAAACATGACATTCCTCTCAGACAGTTAGGAAAGCCCACGCCCATGTTCGCCTTAGATGGTAGTCTTCTCCCCAGTATCAGATGTGAGACACTACCTTTAACCCTCACAGTATCTGGTAACCACAGTGAGACCATTTCCTTTTTGATTTTTCGTTCACCTTTTACACCTGTTGTTTTGGGTCATCCCTGGCTAGTATGTCATAATCCTTCTATTAATTGGTCTAGTAATTCTATCCTATCCTGGAACGTTTCTTGTCATGTGAAGTGTTTAATGTCTGCTATTCCTCCTGTTTCTTCTGTCCCCTCTACTCAGGAGGAACCTGGTGATTTGACAGGAGTGCCGGAGGAATATCATGATCTGCGCACGGTCTTCAGTCGGTCCAGAGCCAACTCTCTTCCTCCTCACCGGTCGTATGATTGTTGTATTGATCTCCTTCCGGGGACCACTCCCCCTCGGGGTAGACTATACTCTCTGTCGGCTCCCGAACGTAAGGCTCTCGAGGATTATCTGTCTGTTTCTCTCGACGCCGGTACCGTGGTGCCTTCTTCCTCTCCCGCCGGAGCGGGGTTTTTCTTTGTTAAGAAGAAGGACGGTACTCTGCGCCCCTGCGTGGATTATCGAGGGCTGAATGACATAACGGTTAAGAATCGTTATCCGCTTCCCCTTATGTCGTCAGCCTTCGAGATACTGCAGGGAGCCAGGTTCTTTACTAAGTTGGACCTTCGCAACGCTTACCATCTCGTGCGCATCAGAGAGGGGGACGAGTGGAAAACGGCGTTTAACACTCCGTTAGGGCATTTTGAATACCGGGTTCTGCCGTTCGGTCTCGCTAATGCTCCAGCTGTCTTTCAGGCATTAGTTAATGATGTACTGAGAGACATGCTGAACATCTTTGTTTTCGTTTACCTTGACGATATCCTGATTTTTTCACCGTCTCTCGAGATTCATGTTCAGCACGTTCGACGTGTACTCCAGCGCCTTTTAGAGAATTGTCTCTACGTGAAGGCTGAGAAGTGCGCCTTTCATGTCTCCTCTGTCACATTTCTCGGTTCTGTTATTTCCGCTGAAGGCATTCAGATGGATCCCGCTAAGGTCCAGGCTGTCAGCGATTGGCCCGTCCCTAAGTCACGTGTCGAGTTGCAGCGCTTTCTCGGTTTCGCTAATTTCTATCGGCGTTTCATTCGTAATTTCGGTCAAGTGGCTGCCCCTCTCACAGCTCTGACTTCTGTCAAGACTTGCTTTAAGTGGTCCGGTTCCGCCCAGGGAGCTTTTGATCTCCTCAAGAAGCGTTTTACATCCGCCCCTATCCTTGTTACTCCTGACGTCACTAAACAATTCATTGTCGAGGTTGACGCTTCAGAGGTGGGCGTGGGAGCCATTCTGTCCCAGCGCTTCCATTCTGACGATAAGGTCCATCCTTGCGCTTACTTTTCTCATCGCCTGTCGCCATCGGAACGCAACTACGATGTGGGTAACCGCGAACTGCTCGCCATCCGCTTAGCCTTAGGCGAATGGCGACAGTGGTTGGAGGGGGCGACCGTCCCTTTTGTCGTTTGGACTGACCATAAGAACCTTGAGTACATCCGTTCTGCCAAACGACTTAATGCTCGTCAAGCTCGTTGGGCGTTGTTTTTCGCGCGTTTCGAGTTCGTGATTTCCTATCGCCCGGGAAATAAGAACACCAAGCCTGATGCCTTATCCCGTCTCTTTAGTTCTTCTGTGGCTTCTACCGACCCCGAGGGGATTCTCCCTGAAGGGCGTGTTGTCGGGTTGACTGTCTGGGGAATTGAGAGACAGGTAAAGCAAGCACTCACTCACACTGCGTCGCCGCGCGCTTGTCCTAGTAACCTTCTGTTCGTTCCTGTCTCTACTCGTCTGGCTGTTCTTCAGTGGGCTCACTCTGCCAAGTTAGCTGGCCACCCCGGCGTTCGGGGTACGCTTGCTTCTATTCGCCAGCGGTTTTGGTGGCCTACTCAGGAGCGGGACACGCGCCGTTTCGTGGCTGCTTGTTCGGACTGCGCGCAGACTAAGTCGGGTAACTCTCCTCCTGCCGGTCGTCTCAGACCGCTTCCCATTCCTTCTCGACCATGGTCTCACATCGCCTTAGACTTTATTACCGGTCTGCCTTCGTCTGCGGGGAAGACTGTGATTCTTACGGTTATCGATAGGTTCTCTAAGGCGGCACATTTCATTCCCCTCGCTAAGCTTCCTTCCGCTAAGGAGACGGCACAAATCATCATTGAGAATGTGTTCAGAATTCATGGCCTCCCGTTAGACGCCGTTTCAGACAGAGGCCCGCAATTCACGTCACAGTTTTGGAGGGAGTTCTGTCGGTTGATTGGTGCTTCCGTCAGTCTCTCTTCCGGGTTTCATCCCCAGTCTAACGGTCAAGCAGAGAGGGCCAATCAGTCGATTGGTCGCATATTACGCAGCCTTTCGTTTCGAAACCCTGCGTCTTGGGCAGAACAGCTCCCCTGGGCTGAGTACGCCCACAACTCGCTTCCTTCGTCTGCTACCGGGCTATCTCCGTTTCAGAGTAGTCTTGGGTACCAGCCTCCTCTGTTCTCGTCCCAGCTCGCCGAGTCCAGCGTTCCCTCCGCTCAGGCTTTTGTCCAACGTTGTGAGCGCACCTGGAGGAGGGTCAGGTCTGCACTTTGCCGTTACAGGGCGCAGACTGTGAGAGCCGCCAATAAACGTAGGATTAAGAGTCCTAGGTATTGTCGCGGTCAGAGAGTGTGGCTTTCCACTCGTAACCTTCCCCTTACGACAGCTTCTCGCAAGTTGACTCCGCGGTTCATTGGTCCGTTCCGTGTCTCTCAGGTCGTTAATCCTGTCGCTGTGCGACTGCTTCTTCCGCGACATCTTCGTCGCGTCCACCCTGTCTTCCATGTCTCCTGTGTCAAGCCTTTTCTTCGCGCCCCCGTTCGTCTTCCCTCCCCCCCCCCCGTCCTTGTCGAGGGCGCACCTATTTACAAGGTACGGAAGATCATGGACATGCGTTCTCGGGGACGTGGTCACCAGTACTTAGTAGATTGGGAGGGTTACGGTCCTGAGGAGAGGAGTTGGGTTCCATCTCGGGACGTGCTGGACCGTTCGTTGATTGATGATTTCCTTCGTTGCCGCCAGGGTTCCTCCTCGAGTGCGCCAGGAGGCGCTCGGTGAGTGGGGGGGTACTGTCATGTTTTGTCATTGATCATCATGTCTTGTCCCTGTGCTTCCCTCTGCTGGTCTTATTAGGTTCTTTCCCTCTTTCTATCCCTCTCTCTCCCCCTCCCTCTCTCCCTCTCTCGCTCTCTCTCTCTATCGTTCCGTTCCTGCTCCCAGCTGTTTCCCATTCTCCTAACTACCTCAGTTACTCTTTCACACCTGTCCCCTATTTTACCCTCTGATTAGAGTCCCTATTTCTCCCTCTGTCTTCCGCTTCTGTCCTTGTCGGATTCTTGTTTGATGTTTGCTGTTCTGTGTCCTTGTTCCGCCCTGTCGTGTTTTTGCCTTCTTCAGATGCTGCGTGTGAGCAGGTGTCTATGTCAGCTACGGCCTGTGCCTTCCTGTAGCGACCTGCAGTCTGTGGTCGCGTCTCCAGTCGTTCCTCTCTACTGACGAGAGGATTTCAGTTTCCTGTTTTGGATTTACCTTTGATAATATCCAGGAGAATCATTGTTTGTTTAAGACTGGAATAAAGACTCTGTTTCTATTACGTCGCTTTTGGGTCCTCATTCACCAGCATAACAGGACCATCCTACTCAGTCAATTTTAGAAAAATGTTAAATAACGAAGCATTAAACAGTTATCCTTTTTAGATAAAACGATACTAAATATATTCACGTCACCAATTACCAGATAAAAACACACTGTTTTGCAATAAAGGTCTACAGTAGTCTCGAACACACTCTAGGCTAGCACTATGGTGTAGCCGAAAGACAGATATTTCCCATCCTCCTCTGGCTACATTGACTTCAATACAAAACCTAGGAGGCTTGTAGTCCTTACCCCCTTCCATAGAGCTACATGGTAATTATGACCACTTCTGGTGGGCGTCCTCCATCCAATCAAAGCTTTAGCAGTATGAACTGACATGTTATCCATCCAATCATAGAATTAGGATCTGAGAACAGATCTAGTGTGGTGTTTTGGGTTTGTGCCACAGACCATTATGGGGGTTCTATGTGTTGAGATGCTTGGTGAGTTGGTAAAATATTGGATAGAGATTGAGAGTGAAGATCGATAGTTGAGAATTTTTGGGATATTTTTCAATTAAAATGAGTTTCTTCAAACTACAGGAGACGGAGGAGGTAGATTATATATTTGTTTCTTGGTTTTAGAATGTATTTAAATTTGCCTTGCTAACTTTAGTAGCAAGTAGATAGCTAGCTAGCTATCAGACAGTGGTGGTCGGTGCCGTTTAAGATGAGGGAGAATTGTTCATGAACATGGCCTTATTTCTATTACAGGATATTGGATGACTGTCATTCATATTCCATTCACCCAGTTCAATATAACATCGATAGGTTTAGGCTACTACATGATGCTGGAATTTTTCCTGTACCCATCATGAGGTTGCTACAATCTAGCCTATCAATGAAAATTTACAACGTAGGTGCAAAGGTCGAGAGTAATCAAGGTGATAGACAGTGACACATTCCATATCGCCTTGCACACTCTTACCTGCATCTAGCTGATCCAGAGTGTAATCATTAGTCCAACAGTTGCAAACGAGAATGTCTATTGGACAAATTCAGGGATATTTATCTCCGTTTCGTTCCATTTGCTACCATTTAAGAAATGTTTTTTAACAGAAGTGGCGCAATGAATACACCCCAGATCATACGCAAACACAGTTCACTTTCATAGCCAAATACAGTACAAACAGCTCGTTGCATATATTATTCCTTCTCTCATCTATCTACACGCTCTCCTCCTCACTCCTCACTTTTTCCCTTCGCTTGTGGACTTCAGTGCACAACACAACAATTAGCTGTCTGTGACCAGACCTTTCCAAGCAAAACCTTCATATCATGACCGCTAACTGCACACAGCCTACATCGTTGTCACGCCATAGTCAACATAGCTACTAGAACTAATGCATTAGTAAATCCGCTACAATCATGCACTACAATGTACAGTCAGCAGCAAGCAGTTTAGCAGTTACACCAGCGGGCCCCGGTGACAATACATTTATAAAACCAAAAGCTTACCTTGACTTGGAACAGTTCCAGTGTTGGATAGCCATAACCAGCTAGCTGACATAGCATCCCTCTGTTTGAGTCGGGTGTTTGAGTAGGCTAAACTAGCTAGCTGCATTCGATGCTAGCTAAGTAAGTGAAACAAATATATACTACGAATATAGCTCTCTCTCACTCTTTCGTTTCTCTTTAATTTTTGAATAAATTATTGTCTTTCTCTCTCTTTTAGTAAACTACTCACCACATTTTATACACTGCAGTGCTGGCTAGCTGTAGTTTAAGCTTTAAGTAGCAGATTAATTCTCTGATTCTTTGATTTGGTGGACAACATGTCAGTTCATGCTGCAAGAGCTCTGATAGGTTGGAGGATGTCCTACAACCTTTCATAATTATTGTGTAAGTCAATGGAAGGGGGTGAGAACCATGACCCTCCTAGGCTTTGTATTGAAGTCAATGTACCCAGTGGAGGACAGATGCTAGGGGTCCTCCAGCTACACCATGGTTCTACTCTACAGAGTGCTGCTGAGGTTACTGTAGACCTCCAATGAAAAACAGTTTGTTTTAATCAATTATTTGGTGACGTGAATATATTATTTGGTGACGTGAACCCCTTTATTGCCCAAATCAGATTCAAACTGCACAACACACCGAGAAGGTAAGAAGAAACAGGGTGACAAACAGCTTATCGGCAAGAGCTGGCTTTTACTTAGGGCACGACGAGAGGTAAAGTTCAGCTAACAAGGGCAACTACAAGGAGCTTGTAGAGGTAATTGCACATTACAGCGCTATACTTTCTGAGCATTTGGAAGTTTGTACTGTCTTCTCTGGGATGTCAAAATCAATTTAGAATGATTAGATCGCTTCCATCGCATCATGCGTTAAAAGTGAGATTACAAAGAGAGCTTGACGTGTCGCATTGTTTTCACACTCACTCACGTAGGCTTTCCACTTTCCTCCGGTATTTATTTAGCAAAGGTAATAACACATCATCACTCCGGACAGACACAAGCATGAACTTATTACATAAATGTTGCAGCAGCCTAGGTTCCACCTAAACATGAGAGATCTGACATGCTGTATGGGATGAAAATTTGACCATTTTTTTTGTCTGATCAACTGTAGGCTACTAATAAGAGCAGCTGTATACAGCATACGCGCCCTGTCCATCTGGTCAGGGTAAACAAATTGGTAACATTGTGTATTTATCGTTCACTTGTTTGTCAGGAGAAGATCAAATTTGGTTTATATGCAAACTTGGGCTGTCTAGACTTCCTAGACCTTTTCAATCCAAAATGATTAACTGGAATTAATCAATCAACATAGTAGTGATGACAAAGTCTGTGAGTTCATATTTAATTAGGCCTGCAGTTGCGTAGGCCTGCACTATGGAAACATGCATAAAGCAAGCTCAGCCCTGTGAGTTTTCTTGTCCATCAGTTGTTGTCTCTGTGTCTGGGTAGAGGAAACCCCCCTGTTAGTCCAGTCTAAATATAATTAATATGAACAAGTATAAGGTTTCTGCAGTTTGTCCCCCCAGGGCCAGGAGTTTTTCCCAGTAGTTTTTTAAAACCATGTGACCTGATTAGAAAAACTGGTCCCATCATAGCCTGTAAAAAAAACTTTTTTACAACTGATTAATCACTGGCATACCCTATAGGGTTCCGAGTTTTCCTGGTTAGGTTACCAGATAAGGAAAAACTCCGGGCACCAGGGGGAAAACGTTTTCCACCACTCTGGGACCTATGGTGCCACCAGTCTGCTCGCAGTTGTCAGTTATCGTCAGGTATGTGGATGATCAGGGCTTTATCCAGGAACGTTTCTTGGGCTACTTTGATGTTTTAAAAAATATATATATTTTACCTTTATTTAACTAGGCAAGTCAGAAGAGCAAATTCTTATTTTCAATGACGGCCTAGGAACAGTGGGTTACTGCCGTGTTCAGGGGCAGAACGACAGTTTACCTTGTCAGCTGGGGGATTCGATCTTGCAACCTTTCGGTTACAAGTCCAACGCTGTAACCACTAGGCGGGCAAGATGCTCAGTCTGTGTTTTGCCCGATTAAAACATCTTGCCCAATGTGTTTGACTTTATGAATTTTGAGATGGCTGGGTTTAACTTAATGGAGAAACTTGTTGACAAAACCTATGGTGGTGCTGCTGTAAGGGAATGTATTTTATCTACCGTGTGTGTTGTGCTATTGTTTTTTTGTCTTCCCATTCAAATCCTGTCCTGCCCTCGGTGAAAGAGGTCAGGACAGCATCCATCCATGATAAGCCTGTCGTGCACTGAAGCTTATGAACACCTTAACCTCTGTCCTGCACTGAAGGCAAGTCTCTGAACACCTCGACTCATGCCTCATGCCTCATACCCTCATTCAATCACTGCTGTGATCCCTTCCCAACTGTGTAAGTAGCCCTCTCATTCCCATTCCCCATAATATTGTACGATATATTTTTTTAAACATTCTTTGTTGTCTCCATGCGGAACGCGCCTATACCGTAGATCTCCCATCCTCCTAAATGTTTCAAGTCACCAGCGTCCACTGGAGGAGAACACGTGGAGCTACAGAGGGCTTCACCATAACAGGCTGTGGCTGTACACTATTGTTCCCACACGTCACCTAAAACATTAACGCTTGGGTTTTGGCCAAGGTTTGAAGAATGGAGGTCGTCAGAAGGTAAACATAAATTATACACACAGGACAAATTAGCTTTCAGGCCACAATAAACAATATGATACAGCGACTAAATAATATATTTTTGGGGGATTTAAATAAGGAAATGTTCTTTTGCATACTGCTTTAAGACGCTTCCGTGTGTAAAGTTGGTAGATGGTCCCAAGCAATTTGTCTAGTCAAATGCTTTCCTTAATCATGATGGCAGGCACAACACAGCAACATCTGCTTTGTAATTTAGACTAATATGAAAAAATTATGTAGCATGTACACCCAACTATGGAATCAACAACAGATGGAAAACTGTTGCGTATGAGCCTATTATTTGAAAAGTGTTTGAACAATTTGGCACATAGATTAGACAAAGAATTGGACAAAGGGAATGGGATCCTTGCCTTTCAGACCGCCTCTAAGTAAGCATCTGCATTGAGGTCCCTGCTGCAGTCCAGCCCCCAGCTCCCAGTCAAACAACAAGGTCATCAGTGATCACATTCAAGCTGTGATAAAAAACCACAACAAGCTCTTTCAGCCTAGATTGTCTGCTATTGATTTACCTTTACAGTTTAAATGAAATGTCGCCAGCCACCTCTGCATGGACGCTAACAAGCAGCTACTTCTTCTCATCCGGTTGGAATTCTCCAGTGTCCACCGCCGAATGGAAATGAACGGGCAAACAAAAACACTGCTGATGTCATTTAGGCTGTGTGCTGCACAGCTCAGTGACCTAATCTAGCTTTACTACTTCGCTTTCCCCTCCATTCTGCCTCATATTGAGCCCCTTAACAATGTGGCTCAGTAAGAACGGGATTAATAGGATGACTTGGGCTACTGAGTGCAATAAAAGGCACTTAATAAACGCTGCCATGGCAATTAGCACTGACCTGAGGAGGTGCCCATGCCAGCCTGTGCCCACTGGGCCTAATGGTGCCACCCGCTGCCCTTTCCAAGTCTTCCAGAAGACTGTTTCTCTGGTGCTAGCTATAAATGTACTACCCTCTCCAGCCTTTGGCCCAAGCCTGGCCTCTCCCCATTGTAGGTCAAGTCCATTTGATTGTGCAATGAAAGGCACATTTGCCAGCTTGGCTTTTGACCCCTTAAGAGACCTCTTAAGCGGCATGATTTCTGGAAAGAGGCCGTGTTTTCACCCGTTGGCGATTGATATGAGAGTGTGTTTCGAGTGAAGCAGCAGGACAGATACAGCAGTCCCTATATTGCGTGTTCTGTACTGGCAATAGTGGGACAAGCTTAGAGTGAAACTGTGAATTGCTCTATGGAATTGCTCTATTTTTGGTCATTATTTGCAAGGCCTTTTATATACACTGCTTCTGGATGCTTCCCAAATATTGAATGACATCAAAAGAGTAATTCAAAGACTCAAGTTGTTGTACAGTATTGTATATTTTCAGATGGTTGGGAGACCATTCTCCAGCCAGTGTGGGTATTTTGAGACGTACTGTGTATTGCCAGATATAAATACATGAATAGAATGACAACATTTGTTCACCCTCAGTATGTGCAACAATCATTTCCCCTCTAACTGCAATCCTGTTGCTTACCCTTTCACCACTCAAACAATTAACGCTGATTATGTACTTAGTGCAACATAAATGCTTACTTGCAGCCATGAGAGGTACATTCATACCAATTCATTACTGAATTATTGGCCCCACATCAAGACTAAGAAATAATAATTTAGCCTATTGCTATTGGAAATCAAATGAGCTCCTGTCGAAATACCATTATACTTTGTTCAGTATAATGGCCTCACGGTATTCCTATTTGCATAGTTTGACATTTTGAATTTACAGCCCCGGATAGGTGACTCTGATTTTCCTTCCCCACAGAATTCAATCAATGCAGATGGGCTTCTTTCAGCAAAGATCTGCTATATTTCGGCAACCTGTATATAGAAGAGCCAGGAAAAATGCAGAGTTCCTCACTCAGATTGGCTCATCGTGAGATTGCTTGAAAAGAGATGAACTGATTGTCAATGGAACGCATTGACTACGCCGAATAAATTGCATTCAATCCATCAGGTTCTGCAATGCAATACAATGGGTATTGATGTGTCTTTGAATTACGGTATCGAATCAAATTGAATATTGAGTACATGGCAAAATGAAATCAATCACCATTTCATAATAACTCTTTTGATTTCATCAAATCATTGGTGACTAAATGAATTAGGAGCAATCCGATAAGCGCGATGTTATTGGTTGTCACTTTCATGCTGAATCCCACCACGTGCTATCCAGGACCTCTACAGTGTACCAAGCGGTGTCAGAGGAAGGCCATCGGCTCTCGGACCGACTCCGAGACAGCTTCTACCCACCAAACTATAAGACTGATAAATAGTCATAAGACTGCTAAATGTTATGTTTCTCCAATTGAATCCAATAATAGGACTATCTGCATTGATGGTATCATGCACTGACTCTATGCACACTCACAAGACTATATACAGTATACACACACACACACACACACACACACTACACGGTCACACAAAACCCACACACATTCACTACATACGCAGTGCGCACACACATACCGACAACACACACACACACACACACACACTTTCACACTCATCATATGCAGCTGCTACTTTGTTCTTTATTCTTACTCTTATTATTATTATTATCTGTCCTAAAGCCTCGTCACTTTACACTGCCTTTATGTACACATCTACCTCAAATACCTCGTACCCCTGTACATTGATCTGGCACAGCTACTCCCAAATGTTTTTTTGTTTTTTTTAACACTCTGCATCAATGGGAAAGCTCGTTGGCAAGCATTTCACGGTAAAGTTTACACTAGAGCTCTGCTACCTGACCCGAGCCTGACGGCCCCGACCCTATACATCGGGTTAGGGCTGGGTAGGGCCTGTTTTTTTCCATCAATAACTAGGGTACGGGCAGGGCAGGGTATCACTAAATTGATCTCTAACATTTTGAAGCTGAGCCATTTGCGCGTGCTCTGAGGCGCAGTGCAGTCATATCTGACTAAGATCATAACGTGGTGTCAGAAGTGCTTCAACCTCGTCGAATATAAAACAGGAGAGATTATTTCACAGAAAAGAATAATGTTCCTTGAGTTTTGTCGGCGTTTAGAGTAGCAAACAGCTAACTGCTCTCTCGTGCCTCTTCATTGAGCAGAGCAGCCCAAGCTGGAGCCGTTGCTATGGATATTCACAGACTCAGAGCACATGCGCAGCGAGCTGAGCGCAGGGAGCGAGTGACAAATCGAGAGAAGCAGCTAATGGATTTGCTAACGGAGGAAGATATTTCTGATTTCGAGGCAGCGCTGGGCCTTAAATATGGCAGAAGGAATCGGGCCTGGGTAGGGCCTGAAAGTCGGGGGTATGGGCAGGGCTTCAAATGCATGCCCGTGCAAGGCTCTAGTCTACACCCGTTGTGTTCGGCACATGTGACTAGTGATGGGGGGGGGGGGGATCAAAACAGTTACATATCGGGATATTATTTTGGGCGATATATCGTATCGTATTGTTTTGACAATATCACAATATTATTTTTGCGCTAGTTGGCTGTACCTGCACCAAAACGCCAGTATTTTTCCTTCATAGATTGCCAATTTGTTTTTAACCACTTTAATTTCCATGACTGATCAAAAGGCTTTTTCTCATCCCACTGGTTCAACGTCATTTCATTGACAAGACATGGAAACGTTGTGTGTGCCCAGTTGGATGGCTCTCTTGTCCCTCTGCAACAGACATATGGTGAGCAATATGTTTGGAACATGGAATCACAATGTAATCACAGTATCGAATCGCAATACATACACAGTGCATTCGGAAAGTATTCAGACCCCTTGACTTTTTCCACATTTTGTTACAGCCTTATTCTAAAATTGATTTAAAAAATAAAAAAATCGAATCAATCTACACATAATACCCCATAATGACATTCTTGCTAATTTATTAAATATAAACATTGGAAATAGCACATTTACATAAGTATTCTTAACCTTTACTTGTTGAAGCACCTTTGGCAGCGATTACAGCCTTAAGTTTTCTTGGGTATGACGCTACAAGCTTGGCACACCTGTATTTGGGGAGTTTCTCCCATTCTTCTCTGCAGATCCTCTCAAGCTCTGGCCTATTCGCCCAACATCAGTGCCCAACCTCACGAATGCTCTTGTGGCTGCAGCAATGTTCCAACATCTAGTGGAAAGCGTTCCCAGAAGAATGGAGGCTGTTACAACAGCAAAGGGGGGACCAACTCCATATTAATGCCCATGATTTTGGAATGAGATGCTCGACGAGCAGGTGTCGACATACTTTTGGCCAGCGTACGAGACAGGAAAAAGAGAGAGGGAGAGAGAAAAGAGAGAACGAGAGAGAGTGAAAAGGGCAGACGGGGCAATCTCTATCCTCTATTCTCTTTATACGACATCATTCAGGGTCCGAGAAACGATCTCGACCCACCACTGCTCCACTTATGATGCTGTTAAATCAAACCCGCAGTGCAGCAGCAGCCTTTAGACTCTACACACTGCTGTTGGATGTGCAATTTCCAGCTTAAACATTGTGCAATTGGTTTCACATTATAGTCTACAGCATGTGTACCATTTCAAACAGCTGACAGATGTCATATCTTAAATAATCATCCAAAAATATTATGAAATATAAGAAATATGCGAAACGTTCGTGGGAAAGTTTATGGCAACAAATACTGGTTACTCAATGTTAACCCAGTAGAACAGTTGGAAACTTTCAGTAAGTTGCTGCTTCCATTGTAGTTTGGTTTGAACAGCAGAACAGCAGTTTTAGACTCTCTTAGTGTTTTGTTGTACTCAAAATCCAAGCATGAATTTCACGAATTGGCTTTATTTACTATACTTGACTGGCGGCTGCAGAACCAATTGGATAAAACATAAGCACCTTATTGGAGCTTAAATATCCCTCACAAACCCAAATTAAACTTTCCATTACCCTTGTCTTGAAAGGAGGTCTTGGCAAATTGCCCACTATGGGGTGAGGTAAATGGATGCTTCTTCCTTTTTGAAATAGCTTATACCCTGCAAACAGGGGACGTCCTATGGACATTTGGCGACGTTCTTATTAGGTCCCTTAACCCTCCTGTTGTGTTCCGGTCGAATTGGACCGATTTACAAGTTTTCTCTCCAAAAAATGGTGTTAATTTAATCTGATTGTCATAAGGTTCCATGACTTTGTCTTCACAAGGCATCTGAACACACAAAATGTTGTATTTAACTTCTGTACACCTGTGTTGTTCCTGGTCAAAAATGACCGGTCATTAGAAATGAATGGGTGAGACTACAATTCGTGTATAAAATTTAGTTCAGACACATGCCCATTCATCATATGGACACACTTCCTCTCCTAGACCCCCACGTGCATGTGTGTTTGAGCACACACACACACACACACACACACACACACACACACACACACACACACACACACACACACACACACACACACACACACACACACACACCTCACCCCCCTTCTTGGCTTCCATGGCAACCCCCACGGGAACCTTTCCCCAATCAAATCTTTCCCCCACGGAAAGTTGAAAACTTGTAAGAACATAAGTTGATAAAAAGATCTAACACAACATTAGGTGTTAATATATGTATTATTATGGATTTATAATCAGCTATAATGGGGCAGTCATTTTGGACCGGGAACACAGAATTAATTAACATGAAACGAACACAACATGAGAGTTAAAAGGATTTCGGCAGGACGTTATCCATGGAGCATTCAATGACCACAAGGGGATGTTTCATGACGGTCAAGGGGACATCGAATGAGGTCCCAAGGGAAATGTCTCTGAGGGACCTTTGTGTAATTCCCTGTAAGTTCCCATGATATTACTGAGGACCACGTCAGGGCGTTTTTAGAACGTTCTCAGGACTTTCATTTTACTAGTCATTAGGACAGTGAGTGATTATGGTTCCAAGGAAATGGTCAGCTAAAGTGGTCAGGACGTTTTGTCATGGTCCCCTGGATGTTGTGTCTCGTTTCCACTTTGTCCCGGGGACGTCCCCGAGGAAGTGTATGTAGTATGTTCTTGGGACGCTGTGTCATGTTCACCTAGTGGTTTTTGTCACGTGATGGTCCCAGGTGTCTCAAACCATTATAAGTGAAGTAGTCAAATCAAATCAAATGTTATTCGTCACATGTGCCGAATACAACAAGTGTAGACCTTACAGTGAAATGCTTACTTACGAGCCCCTAACCAGCAATGCAGTTTCAAAAAAATATGGATAAGAATAAGAGATTAAAAGTAACAAGTAATTAAAGAGCAGCAGTAAAATAACAATAGCGAGACTATATACAGGGGGGGTACCGATATAGAGTCAATGTGTGGGGGCACTGGTTAGTTGAGGTACTATGTACATGTAGGTAGAGTTATTAAAGTGACTTTGCATAGATGACAACAGAGAGTAGCAGTGGTGGAGAGGGGGGGGCAATGCAAACAGTCTGGGTAGCGATTTGACTAGATGTTCAGGAGTATTATGTTTACATATGCTGTTTACAAGCCTCTTGGACTTAGACTTGGCGCTCCGCCGTGCGGTAGCAGAGAGAACAGTCTATGACTAGGGTGGCTGGAGTCTTTGACAATTTTTAGGGCCTTCCACTGACACCGCCTGGTATAGAGGTCCTGGATGGCAGGAAGCTGGCCCCAGTGATGTACTGGGCCGTTCGCACTACCCTCTGCAGTGCCTTGCGGTCGGAGGCTGAGCAGTTGCCGTACCAGGCAGTGATGCAACCAGTCAGGATGCTCTCGATGGTGCAGCTGTATAACCTTTTGAGGATATGAGGACCCATGCCAAACCTTTTCAGTCTCCTGAGGGGGAATAGGTTTTGTTGTGCCCTCTTCACGACTGTCTTGATGTGCTTGGACCACGTTAGTTTGTTGGTGATCTGGACACCAAGGAACTTGAAGTTCTCAACCTGCTCCACTGCAGCCGTCGATGAGAATGGTGGCGTGCTCGGTCCTCTTTTTCCAAGGTGGTCCACAATTATCTCCTTTGTCTTGATCACATTGAGGGAGAGGTTGTTGTCCTGGCACCACATGGCCAGGTCTCTGACCTCCTCCCTATAGGCTGTCTCGTCGTTGTCGGTGATCAGGCCTACCACTGTTGTGTCATCTGCAAACTTAATGATGGTGTTGGAGTCGTACCTGGCTGTGTAGTCATGAGTTAACAGGGAGTACAGGAGGGGACTGAGCACACACCTCTGAGGGGCCCTCGTGTTGAGGATCAGCGTTGCGGATGTGTTGTTACCTACCCTTACCACCTGGGGGCGGCCCATCAGGAAATCCAGAATACAGTTGCAGAAAGAGATGTTTAGTCCCAGGGTCCTTAGCTTGGTGATGAGCTTTGAGGGCACTATGGTGTTGAATGCTGAGCTGTAGTCAATGAATAGCCTTTTCACATAGGTGTTCCTTTTGTCCACGTGGGAAAGGGCAGAGTGGAGTGCAATAGAGATTGCATCATCTGTGGATCTGTTGGGGCGGTATGCAAATTGGAGCTTGTCTAGGGTTTCTGGGATGATGGTGTTGATGTGAGCCATGACCAGTATTTCAAAGCCCTTCATGGCTACAGACGTGAGTGCTACGGGTGGGTAATCATTTAGGCAGGTTTCCTTAGTGTTCTTGGGCACAGGCACTATGGTGGTCTGCTTAAAACATGTTGGTATTACAGACTCGGACAGGGAGAGGTTGAAAATGTCAGTGAAGACACTTGCCAGTTGGTCAGCGCATGCTCACAGTACACGTCCTGCTAATGCGTCTGGCCCTGTGGCCTTGTGAATGTTGACCTGTTTAACTTCTCTAGGATAGGGGGCAGAGTTTTCACTTTGAAAAAATAGCGTGCCCAATTTCAACTTCCTTCTACTCATCCCCAGAATATAAGATATGCATATTATTAGTAGATTTGGATAGAAAACACTCTGAAGTTTCTAAAGCTGTTTGAATCATGTCTGTAAGTATAACAGAACTTATGAGGCAGGCAAAACCCTGAGGACTAACCATTTATTTTTTTATGTCACTGTCTGTTCAATGAGTTTTCATTGGTATACAACATTTTTGATCACCCTGTTCTCAGTTCCTACTGCTTCCACTGGATGTCACCAGTCTTAGGAAATAGGTTGAGGATATTCATTTGTGCACTGAAGAAGAAGGCCATCAGGAAGTAGAGTAACGTCATGTGTACTGTTTGAGAGTTGCGCAAGACTTGAAAAGTAGCATTAGTTTGTTGTCCTCCTGTATTGAAAACAGATAGACCCGTCTTCAATTTGATCGATTATTAACGTTTACAAATACCTTAAGTTGTACTACAAAAGTAGTTTGAAATGTTTTGGCAAACTTTAGAGGTAATTTTTTAGATATTTTATAGTGACGTTCTTCAAAGTGGAAGCTGTTTTTTCTGGATCAAACGGGACAAATAAATGGACAATTTGGACATATATGGACGGAATTAATCGAACAAAAGGACCATTTGTGATGTTTATGGGACATATTGGAGTGCCAACAAAAGAATCTCGTCAAAGGTAATGCATGTTTTATATTTTATATCTGCGTTTTGAGTAGCGCCGGCATGGTTGAAAGATGCTACACTCTCTTTGTTGACATTGTGCTATCATCAGATAATAGCATCTTATGCTTTCGCCGAAAAGCCTTTTTGAAATCTGACATGTTGGCTGGATTCACAACGAGTGTAGCTTTAATTTGGTATCTTATGTGTGATTTAATGAAAGTTTGATTTTATATAATATTTTTGAATTTGGCGCTATACATTTTCCCTGGCTATTGGCCAGGTGGGACGCAAGTGTCCCGCTATCCCAGAGAGGTTAAAGGTCTTACTCACATCGGCTCCGGAGAGCGTGATCACACAGTCTTCCAGAACAGCTGGTGCTCTCATTCATGTTTCAGTGTTATTTGCCTCGAAGCGAGCATAGAAGTAGATTAGCTCGTCTGGTAGGCTCGTGTCACTGGGCAGCTCTCGGCTGTGCTTCCCTTTGTAGTCTGTAATGGTTTGCAAGCCCTGCTACATCTGACGAGCGTCAGAGCCGGTGTGTAGTACGATTCGATCTTAGTCCTGTATTGCCACTTTGCCTGTTTGATTGTTCGTCAGGGGGGCATAGCGGGATTTCTTATAAGCTTCCGGGTTAAAGTCACGCTCATTGAAAGCGGCAGCTCTAGCCTTTAGCTCAGTGTGGATGCTGGCTGTAATCCATGGCTTCTGGTTGGGGTATGTACGTACGGTCACTGTGGGGACAACGTCATCGATGCACTTATTGATGAAGCCAATGACTGATGTGGTGTACTCCTCAATGCCATCGGAGGAACATATTCCAGGCTGTGCTAGCAAAACATTCCTGTAGCTTAGCATCTGCTTAATCTGTTTAATTTATTGATCTAGTCACTGGTGCTTCCTGCTTTAATTTTTGCTTGTAAGCAGGAATCAGGAGGTTGGAATTTTGGTCAGATTTGCCAAATGGAGGGCGAGGGAGAGCTTTGTATGCATCTCTGTGTGTGGAGTATAGGTGGTCCAGAGTTATTTTTCCTCTGGTTGCACATTTAACATGCTCATAGAAATTTGGTAAAACTGATTTAAGTTCTCCCTGCATTAAAGTCCCTGGCTACTAGGAGCGCCGCGTCTGGGCGAGCATTTTCCTGTTGCTTATGGCGGAATAAAGCTCATTCAATGCTGTCTTAGTGCCAACCTATGACTGTGGTGGTATGTAAACAGCTACGAAGAATACAGATGAAAACTCTCTCGGTAGGTAGTGTGGTCTACAGCTTATCATGAGATACTCTACCACAGGCTAGCAATAGCTCGAGACTTCCTTAGATATCATGCACCAGCTGTTATTTACAAACATACATAGTCCGCCATCCCCTTGTCTTACCAGACGACGCTGTTCTATCCTACCGGTACATCATATAACCAGCCAGCTATATGTTGATATTGTCGTCGTTCAGCCACGACTCCGTGAAGCATAAGATGTTACAGTTTTTAATGTCCCGTTGATAGTTTAATATTCCGCATAACTCGTCGATTTTATTCTCCAAGGATTGCACATTTACTAGCAGAATGAAATGGTATGGGGGATTTAAAGGTCCAATGCAGCAGTTTTTTAAAATCTCAATATCAAATAATTTCTTGGTAACAATTAACTACCTTACTGTGTTGTTTTCAATTCAAATGGTAAAAAAATAAATAATAATAGCTTCTTAGAAAAGAGCAATTTCTCAAGGAAGAATTCTGCGTAGGAAGGGGAAAATGGAACATAGTGTCAATTAACTAATTTATCACCTGGTGATGTCAGCAGGCAGGCCAAAACTCCATCCCACTAAAACAGGCTGTCTTTTCAAGCAGCTCTTACAACAAAATAATATTATCATAATTTTCCAAATTTCACAGTATTTCACAAAATTTTCTAATTTTCCATACACACAAAAAGCTTAATTCTCTCAGATCCCCGTTACTGAGTATTTCTCCTTTGCAAGGATAATCTGATTAAACATCATGATCATTACACAGGTGCACCTTGTACTGGGGACAATAAAAGCAACTAAAATGTGCAGTTTTGTCACACAACACTATGCCACAAGTTTTTAGGTAGTGTGCAATTGGCATGCTGACTGCAGGAATGTCCATCAGAGCTGTTGCCAGACAATTGAATATACATTTCCCTACCATAAGCCAACTTCAATGTTGTTTTAGAAAATTTGGCAGTGCGTCTGGACCGACCTCACAACCGCAAACCACGTGTATGGTGTTGTGTGGGCAATCAACGTGTACGACAGCATGTTTCCTTTTATGCCAATATCCAGAAACTCTGACCACCATTGAAGAGGAATGGGACAACATTCCATAGGCAACTACCAACAGCCTGATCAACTCTATACGAAAGAGATGTGATGGGCTGTATGAGGCAAATGGTGGTCACACAAGATGTGACTGGTTTTCTGATCAATGCTCCGATTTTTTGTTTGTTAGTGTCTGTGACCAACAGATGCATATCTGTATTCCACGTCATGGGAAATCCATAGATTAGGGCCTAATGAATTTACTTCAATTGACTGATTTCCTTATATGATCTGTAACTCAGTAAAATGTTTGAAATTGTTGCATGTTGTGTTTATATTTTTCAGTTCAGTATATAAAACAAAGAAAAATCATGTTTTTGACTGAACTGGGCCTTTAATGTAAGTGGTACTGTACGCTGTTCAACTCAAATAGTATAAAAATCTTTCATCAATGACAATGTGATTCCATTTCGCATAATCACTTACTACTGACCCTTCAATATGATCTCACCTGGGATTTGAACTCACAACCTGTCACGTTCGTCGTATGGAGGAAGAGAGGAGGACCAAGGCGCAGCGTGATACGAATACATTCTTCTATTTATTAATAACGAAACGAAGAACACTTAAACAAACTAATCAAAACAACAAAACGAACGTGAAGCTATATATATATATATATATATACATTGCAGACACAAGCAACAAATACATAGACAATAACCCACGAAATACCCAACGGAATATGGCTGCCTAAATATGGTTCCCAATCAGAGACAACGATAAACAGCTGCCTCTAATTGAGAACCAATCTAGGCAACCATAGACATACAAACACCTAGACTAGTAAACACCCCATAAACATACAAAACCCCTAGACAAGACAAAACACATACATCCCCCATGTCACACCCTGACCTAACCAAAATAATAAAGAAAACAAAGATAACTAAGGTCAGGGCATGACACAACCTCTGGATTTTGGGAAAGCTGATCTTTCTGCTGCGTCACAGTCTGTAGAATTTCAGAAGTCCCCTAGACATTCATTACTTAAAATACATCTCCGCACTTAGCCAAAGAGTGCTCTTTTAGTCATCAGTTAATCTGACTATTCTCTCATCACTGATTTCATTTTTCTTACAGGTTACTGCCAAAATAAAGGACCCACTTGAGTATGAGGGATATAAAGGTGTTTTCTTAATTTTGTCAGTTACCTGTATTTCAACTATTTGAGTTTGGGTTTTCAATATAGTTGTCTTGTGTTGGTGGGGCATATTATTCTGTTGTAATGTTAATCCTGAATCACTATAATACATATAATAGTTTCCTTGACTGTATTTTTAACAGAGCTGAGATGTACTTTGAAGTGCAAATTGTTGGAATACAGGTGAAATCAGTTATTGACACAGACATGGTGGCGTAGCAGGACGATCAGAATGCCGTGAACCAAGAGGACGTGAGTTCAAATCCCAGGTGAGGACATGTTGAATAGCAATTACTGCATAAATAAACCTACACAATGTAATCATATATGTCAAAGTGTGTCAAATATGTACAGTAAGTTGAAAACACTATGTTAAAAGCACTGTTTGTGTGTGGGTGTCCCTAGCAGTGCCAAAAGACAAAGAGCTGTGAATGGATCAGTGGTTCACTGATCAGGGGCTTGACAGTATTAACACGGGGTGATGTGTAATGATATATTTAAAAAAAAAAAAAAAATCTTTGGGACCATAATGAAACTAGGGTGCACGTGCCCTGGGTAGAACATTTTAAACAAAAATAGGGGTGGGGCAGACATTTTTACTGCGAACATCAGGTGATGTCCCCGGGACAAACCCTGAACCTTTAGGGAACCATGAAACAACGTCCCATGAACGTCCTTAAAACAAACTAGACAAAACCGCCAGGGGACCATGACACAAATCAATCTAATGACCGTTCCGGCAATACAAATGAGCACAGAGCAATAACTTTAGCGTACACAGCTCTGTGCATTAGGCTATATTCTACAGAGGAGAGTCTTTTGTCCAGAGATTTCAGTAATGTAGCCAGTCTACAAATGGTCTGATGGAACAGTTCTGGGCCCGGTTTCCCAAAAGTATCTTAAAGCCAAGTTGATCGTTAGAACCATTGAGCTCAATGGTTCTAAATATGAACTTAGCTTTAAGATGCTTTTGGGAAAACTAGCCATAATCAGTACAGGGCCTGTTAGAGAGCAAATTTGGAAGAGGACCGAATACTGTACCTTGGCTCCCTCAACTCTTCTTCGAAAGTAAAGTCATCCTGTGTTCTTCCATATCACACCTCCCTGGCCCCACTGCTCTTGTTCCTTTCACAGATGAATCATCATTCGGCTCTGCCATCTCCACTGAGAGACCTATTGCACACTCACATTCACACTCCCACGCACTCCAAAAAAACCTCAGCAGATGCCTCAGTTCAAGGAAAGTTTTGTCACCCACATCTGGTTTGGGACCACACTATAAAAGCTTCCATGCTCCAGCACCAGCGGTTATACTTTGGTTCGAAGTCTAGATCACATTATGCAAAATTAGGTAGCGCCAATAGGCTCTTAAACTCCATCAGTGACCATAGCAACACACTGAAATAATGAAGATATGCAACAATCAACGACATTATGTTTCATTCTTGATGAATGTCTAGATGGTTTCTACACAATGATATATTTACGGTCTCCTTCCACAGAGAGTACTCTCAGCCATTTCATATGCCATCGTCTGCCAGCCATAAAGTACATCTCGTACATCACAGCCAGATATGATAATAACATGTGAAAAGTACCCAGAGACGGTCTAATTTATAGACATGGCTCGTTTATGTCTGAGTGAATTAATTACCCAGCAGCATTTTAGAGCACTTTGCCACACCGACACACCGTCCAAGCCCTCTCTCTCTCCACACACGAACATACATTGAGCTGTAACGTCCAAAGCACGATAGTTACTGCTAATAGAACAATAGGTGGTTGGGAAAGAAACCAAAATCCATGTTTACCTTCATCATAAAATACCTCTCCTGCGTCAACATTTGGGTCTCTCTTCAGTTGCCCAAAGTTGCCCACAGTTTCATCAGTCTACTGTTCCAAAGTTCCAACTCCAGCCCCAGTGAACAGGTTTCAGATCTGTCAGTCTAATTTCAACAGTGTGTGTTTAGGCCTCTCCCAAACTCTAACTAATGACACCGGGGCGAAAACATCTGCTGTGCTCTCCAAAGACACACCGACTTGCGAATCCACAGCTTGCAACGGCTAGAGAGGCATCGGCGTGCCATTGTTGGTCCCGTCATACCAATGTGCCATGCTAGCACTGTGTCCTGGCATTGACTGATTTTGCAGAAAAGCGTGGAATAGTAATTTAAGTCTGTTTTTATGCATCGGATTGATGAATGTTCACTTGCCAAGGGCATCTTCCCATTGAAATGGATGAAGATTTATAGCATGCATGCTCTGTAGAGTGCACTTCTGTTCTCCAGAGACTGCCCGTTACTTACTGTATATAAGACTCTTTGGGTAGCCACTCTTTACTGGCGTATTACATGGTATTACTACAGTAATAAGCCTACATTACACCATAGGCTGGTACCAGAGAGGAAATTGGGGCGTAGCAATATATCTTGATTACCTACAATTTCAGCTAAGTTCTTTGAACAACAGTAGTTTGGTAGGTGGTTCAATTAGAGCTTGTCGATCAAGCCTCTCTAAGTAAAATTCCCCAATTGTTAACCAACATGACAATTGCTTAGTGTTGGGGTTCTTTGACAGTACCATTTACTGCGGTATTGCACAACAACACTTACAATTTCATCCACAGCTGGATAGATTGTCACGAGGTGAAGCCAGCTACAGAGCTAAGAATGAGACGATACTGATAGACTCGCACACACTGAAGGCCAGTACTATTAAATAATGCGAGGGGGGAGAAGCCTTCAAGGTCTACTGAGCACTATTTCATAAAATTATCTATATTAACATGAAATACTTGATGTCTTCATCAGTATTGCGCTTATGTGCCATGATGAAGAGAAATAACAAGGAGGAGAGAGAGAGAGGAAGGGAGGGAGGGGGAAGAGTTTTTCTGTCTTTCTTCCTTTTCCATCACAACGAGTGCCGCTTGAACTTTGAACGGCGAGATGAAGGGGACTTGGCCATTCTGCTTGTGTGGGCAGGGAGTGAGTAGCGACTACTCCATAAGCTAGTGGTTTAAGAACCGCCCTCTCTGCCAGACAATTATAAACTCCAAATCCTATTTTATCTCTTCTCAAGAGCTTGGACCGTTGTGTGTCAAGGCCACTAATTCTTCAACATATTTTATAGCCTTACTAGTACCACTTAATGCTCTCTTACTAAAACAAAAGAACTAGAGGAATTGAAAAAGATTCTATTTTCCCATCTCATGTAGCAGTCTCTAATAATGGTGCCCTAACGCGCAATTATTATATTTTCAATCTACTTGAAACGACTTACAACGGCATTGACAGGTCAGCACAGTGCATGCATGATATAAAAAGTCTGCTCTGAAATAATAACATCTATTATTGCATCCCTTGGCTTCTGCAGCCTACGGTCAGCATAAATAGTCCCAACAAAACACTTAGATCATTATTCACGACAGACACATCCATAGTGCGCGCACACACTCACACACACACACACACACACACACACACACACACACACACACACACACACACACACACAGATAGAACACATAGTAAACCCTGGGCAGCCTTAGTCGGAGTCACTGAAAAATGAGTTGGGAAAGTGGAGGTGAGAGTAAGAGATTGTAGTCTCTCTCTATAATGGCCCGGCTGGTTCCCAGGAGGCTATGGTGTGTGCTCCTCGCTCAGCGATACAGCCACTCTTAATGGGTTATTATTGTCCTCTGCGCTCCCTGCACTCCACACTGCTTCCCACACCACAGCCACTGGCGCTGCTGCTCCATGCCTAGGTGCCGGCTTTTCTAAAGACAATGCGAACCAACCAGTGTTACTAGCCAGGCAAACAAAATATCTCAGCCCAGTTAATGCGCAATAGGAGACCGCCGTTGCTGCGTGGAGGGACGCAGAGGGACGAATCTGGACGTTTGTTTTTCAGAGCAGAGCGATGGCCTTGCGCTACCTCGCCTATGTCAGTTTTATCTCTCTAGTGTGACTCATTGAAAGGAGGGGAAAGGGTGAATAGGAATAGATAGTAAGGGGTTCATTTCCTGGCCAGGCTCTTTCCCCTTGTATGGAGCAGCAGCCTCTGGTTTCTCAGAGAAGAGAGGAAGAGACAAGGACATTGCTTCTCTTGGGTGCATCATGGCCCTGTGCTTGTAGATGTGTAGTGTGTCTGTGATACAGTACCACAGTGTAGCTGGGACTATGGAGGTGTACAGACAAAGAAGCCTCCATGTGCTGTCGAAGCTCTTCGGTGACGTTAATAACCTCTTGAAGCTAGGGGGCAGAATTGTTATGTTTGGAAAAATAACGTTCCCAATGTAAGCTGCCTATTTCTCAGGTCCAGATACTAGAATATGCATATAATTGATAGACAATTAGGATAGAAAACACTCTAAAGTTTCCAAAACTGTCAAAATATTGTCTGTGAGTATAACAGAACTGATTTTGCAGGCGAAAACCTGAGGAAATCCAACCCGGAAGTGACTCTTATTTTGAAAAACCACTGTTCCATTGCCTGCCTTTCGTCCATTTAAAGGGATATCAACCAGATTCCTTTTCCAATGGCTTCCTCGGGGTGTGAACAGTCTTTAGACATAGTTTCAAGCTTTTATTCTGAAAAATGAGCGAGATTTATCAAAACGCGTCAGTGGATAGACGGAGGTCCTTACATTAGTTCATGCGCTCGACACTGGTTGCTCGACATTTTCTTTCTTTCCAGTATTGAATAGTTTACAGTTCGGTTGAAATATTATCGATTATTGATGTTAAAAACAACCTGAGGATTGATTATTAAAAACGTTTGACATGTTTCTACGAACTTTACGGATACTTTTTGGAATTTTCGTCAAGCCTTGATGACCTGCCTAAGGCTGTGGAATACTGAACATAACGCGCCAAACAAATGGAGTTTTTTTTATATAAAAATTATCTTTATCGAACAAAAGGAACATTTATTGTGTAACTGGGAGTCTCGTGAGTGCAAACATCCAAAGATCATCAAAGGTAAGCGATTAATTTTATTGCTTTTCTGGCTTTCGTGACCAATATACATTGCTGCTAGGTGTTCTTAATGTTTTGTCTAGTGATCGACAAACTCATACAAACGCTTGGATTGCTTTCGCTGTAAAGCATATTTTCAAAATCTGACACGACAGGTGGATTAACAACAAGCTAAGCTGTGTTTTGCTATATTGCACTTGTGATTTCATGAATATAAATATTTGTAGCAATTTTCTTTTGATTTGGCGCTCTGCAATTCAGCGGTTGTTTACGAAAATGATCCCGCTAAAGGGAACCGTGCGTCTTAAGGGCGTTTCTTCTTGGTCGCTCCATTAGGGATGAGCATGCAAACTACAAACCACATGTTAAGTACATGCAACATGGCAGCATTTTAAAACGACCACATATGACTGCGTGTTCAGTCTGACTCGAAGCTACTGTAGGCCTACACGTACTGTAAAAATATACAGACCTAAGATAACAAATTACTGGTATCATGACTATAATCCGAACAGCGCTTAGTTCCTTCCACAGTGATGTCATCCCTGGTATGGATTAGGGGGTGTTTAAAAGGGGTACTTGGGACTTGGCCAAAGGGATCAGTATGCCTTGTCTACACTATTTTTGAGTGGAACTTGAACCTGCCAGATAAGGAAAAGGAAAGTTTGAGATTGACATTTCATTACTCTCTTCTTCCCTCTTTCTCTTTCTTTTCCCACATTAAACAGCATAAAGCTAGCAGAATCGCCACAGCTTTAACCCCAAAGTTAAAAGCTGGAAAAAGTTTTTGAAAGTCGTCTATCATGAAAAAACTTGACACTGACAAAGATTTCCTTGAAAATCGGGCTTCTGATCTTATAGCAGCTTGTGAACGCTAGTAAGGTTGACATGGATTTCTGCTTCCCTGATGATGCCTGTATATAGTATATTAGGATTTCAACACATGACTGATGCATGGGCTAAACCAGCTTCCTGCTTTCATTTGATCCAGGGTACCTCAGTAATACATACATTTATATGCCATCACATAGCCCTGCCATATCGTTGCACACATCAGGATGGTTTGAAAAAACTGATATCGGTGAAATCGTGGATTATTGCCACAAGGCAATCTATGGAATGAATAGCTCGAACCTCTTCATAGAGAAAGATAAGGCTCGCCTGGAAGGTATTGAATATGTAAAAAAAAAAGGGAAAATGCTAATGATTTTTCATCCCGTAAATCATTTAAAATAATGCTTCTGGCTGATGCTATGCTACAAGCATAATTGTACTATTTTAGTCACTCTTTTTACACCCAAGAGGAAGGAAAAAAACGAATCTCTTACCTTGAGTCCGAGAGGGAGAACCAGTGCCAATGCTGTGCTCAGCCAGAGCTGCCATACGACGCTGCTTGGCCCAAGGAGTTATTCTATTCCCTTAAATAGGATGGGACGGATCAATGAACCTCCATTAGCTACCTGGGCACCGTGAGCCCCTGCCAAACATTGCCATCTCCATCCCTTCTACCCCTCTCCCCAAATCCCATCACCCTCCCAACCCACTCCAACTACTCCCTGCGAAACAATCCTACAATGCATTGCACAGAGAGCTCTGAATCATTATTTGGCGTAAAGAAGGCCGGATATGGGTGGGTTGTTGAGAAAAATGCCACAAGAGACAGAGATGGTAGTAATTTGCCATTATGTTCTTCATGCCCGCTATTTATTTTTACACAGGCTCTCATGATATACTGTACCATCTATAGATTGTGGAGGCGGGAAAATGTGTTTATATTGCAGTACAGTATATCAGCGTTGAAAACAACAACAAAACATTTCACTGACAAACATGCCCTGTGTCAAAGTGATAAAGTTAAAGTTAACAGTAAAGTCATTCCAGTGTTTTTTTATTGAATTTTATTTCTAGTGACCCTACAGTAACATGATGGAGTGATAATACTGGCATTACGCACCTGGCTAAAAGATGACGGTAGCTCTGTTGCAATACCCTTTATAGATAACTATGACACCTTCTGGAAACAGAATATACTCCACATGAATGACAGAGTCCATCCAAATCATCTTGGCTCCTGGACTCTGTACACGCATTTCAAGGCTGCGTTGGGTCATTGATAAGTCATTGTCTCAAAACCAGCTCAGTTAATCCCTGCCACTGTGATGCTGAGTTGTCATAATGCTGCATCAAATGTACATTATCCCAGGGGTATTGACAGAGACAGTGTAAGTAACTTAATGTATGTCCCCCTAAGTGCCCTGAATACCTCTGTTGATCCTACAGCTATTTTATGCAGTAATCATGTGTCTATGAACCAAAGTTACACTGTTGGCACTGACGCGGTGTGCCCTAGTAGGAAGTCCACCGTGTGCAGCTCACCGCTCACTTTCAGCTCCAATATAAATAACATGAGCAAGTCTACTTCTGATAAGCTTCCCAGTAAAGCATTAAAAATAATCAAGCAACCAAGAAAAGAAGGTTCATGAAGTCAATAATTTGCTAGTAACAGGTGATATTCAGATTTTGACTATCTCTGAAACTCATTTAGATAATAACTTTGATGATACAGTGGTAGCAATACATGGTTATAACATCTAGCGAAAAGCCAGAAATGCCAATGGGGGCGGTGTTGCGGTCTATATTCAGAACCACATTCCTGTAAAGCTTAGAAAAGATCTCATGTTAAATACTGTTGAAGTAATATGGCTATAGGTTCATCTGCCTCACCTAAAGCCCATTCTGGTCGGAAGCTGCTATAGACCACCAAGTGCTAACAGTCAGTGTCTGGATAACATGTGTGAAATGCTTGATAATGTATGTGATATCAACAGAGAGGTATTTTTTCTGGGTGACCTAAATATTGACTGGCTTTCATCAAGGTGCCCACTCAAGAAAAACCTTCAAACTGTAACCAGTGCCTGCAACCTAGTTCAGGTTATCAGTCAACCTACCAGGGTAGTTACAAACAGCACAGGAATGAAATAATCAACATGTTTTGAACAAATCTTACAAATGCTGCAGAAATTTGCTTAAAAACAAAATCCATGGGATGTAGTGATCACAATATAGTAGCCATATCTAGGAAAACCAAAGTTCCAAAGGCTGGGCCTAATATAGTATATAAGAGGTCATTCAATAAGTTTTGTAGTGATTCTTATGTTAATGTAAAGAATAGTTGTGGTTATGTGGTGTGTAATGAGGAGCAACCATACATTTATGAAATTGCTTATTCTAGTTACTAATAAGCATGCACCCATTAAGGAAATGGATGTAAGAACTGTTAAATCCCCTTGGATTGATGAGGAATTTAAAAATGGTATGGTTGAGAGGGAAAAGGAATGCAAATAAGTCTGGCTGCACAACCAACTGATATTGCCAACTATTTCAATGTTTTTTTTAATTGGCAAGATTAGCTAACTTAGGCATGACATGCCAGCAACAAATGCTGACACTCCACATCCGAGTATATCTGACCAAATTGTACTTTTGAATTCCGTAAAGTGAGTGTGGAAGAGGTTAAAAAATTATTGTTGTCTGTCAACAATGACAAGCCACCGGGGTCTGACAACCTGGATGGAAAATTACTGAGGATAATAGCAGATGATATTGCCACTCCTATTTGCCATATCTGAAATGTAAGCCTACTAGAAAGCGTGTGCCCTCAGGCCTGGAGGGAAGCAAAAGTCATTCCGCTACCCAAGGATAGTAAAGTCCCCTTTTCTGTCTAAAATAGCCAACCAATCAGCCTGTTACCAACCCTCAGTAAACTTTGGGGAAAAAGTGTGTTTGACCAGATCCAATGATATTTTACAGTAAACAAATAGACTACTGACTTTTAGCAAGCTTATAGGGAAGGGCATTTCACAAGCACTGCACTTACACAAGAGACTGATGATTGGCTGAGAGAAATGGATGATAAAAATATTGTGGAGCTGTTTTGTTAGACTTCAGTCCGGCTTTTGACATTATCAATCATAGTCTGCTGCTGGAAAAATGTATGTGTTAAGGCTTTACACCCCCTGCTATTTTGTGGATAAAGAGTTACCTGTCTAACAGAACACAGAGGGTGTTCTTTAAAGGAAGCCTCTCCAACATAATCCAGGTAGAATCAGGATTTCCCCAGGGCAGCTATTTAGGCCCTAACACTGGACAGAGGAACTCTGCCTAGAAGGCCAGCATCCCGTAGTCGCCTCTTCACTGTTGACGTTGAGACTGGTGTTTTGCGGGTACTATTTAATGAAGCTGCCAGTTGAGGACTTGTGTGGCGTCTGTTTCTCAAACTAGACACTCTAATGTACTTGTCCTCTTGCTCAGTTGTGCATCGGGGCCTCCCATTCGTCTTTCTATTCTGGTTAGAGCCAGTTTGCGCTGTTCTGTGAAGGGAGTAGTGGGCCTCTGTACGCCTATGTAGATATTCTATTTTTTTTTTTTTATCAGCCGTTTCCAGCTACAATAGTCATTTACAACATTAGCAATGTCTACACTGTATTTCTGATCAATTTTATGTTATTTTAATGGCCAAAAATGTGCTTTTCTTTAAAAAACAAGGACATTTCTAAGTGACCCCAAACTTTTGAACGGTAGTGCACTTTGTAATATTGGTGTATGGTGGTATTATAGATTTTGTATTGTAGATATGTAGTGGTGCAATAATGTTATATGATATATGAGTAAGTGCCTTAATGTGTTTGCACCCCAGGAAGAGTAAATGGGGATCCCTAATAATTACAAATACAAATAATAGTAGTATCGTGATGTATATATGCTAATGATATTCAAATACATGCAGTATCATGGAACAGCAAGGGGGTAAATCATATCAGGTAAATCTAATTTTAAAAAAGGGAATCATTGGTATGAAAGGGGAAATTACAATCATCTCTTATATGGACCTGTGTTTCCGGGCCCATCATGCCATAATGCCACATATGTGCCCATGCTAGATAGATACCACATACTGACCAGCATACTCACACACAGTTGCTAAGTGTTGCGTAGCTTAGTCTTTGACTATCAGTGACTGAGAATACATACTGTAACTTGAGAAGGACAGGGTTCATGTCCCATCTTGCCGCCTGACTACCCTGACATGGGTAGAGTGGTTAAAATGGCCAAGTTCACTGTGCCCGGTACCCTGCTCTGCCATCGAACTGACAGGATTAGCATAGCGCTGACGTGCTAATTGTTTCAGAAGTCTCACTAATATCTCTACTTACGGATACTGTGTGCCGGCGTGCCAATAGGCAACAGCCAACAACGGGCACAGAGTGCAAGCCGGCACTGTCTTTGTTGTCTCATGTTTTTGCTGTCGTTTTTTTCTGTCTCCTGCTTTCAAACATCGTCACTCCTGACTCCTTCCACATCCCAGTGAGCGGGTTATCAAAAACACTCCTCGCAAATTCCCGCCCTGGAACAGCATGGGGGCTTGGGAGAGAGAAAAAAAGCAATGGGACGCCGCGACAACAACCAACAACCATCAGTAGCGTTTCTGGGACACGCCGGCACGGGTCAATAATTCAAAGGGAGGTATTGACACGTACTGGCAGTTCTTCACGCTGAGGAAACAACATGCCACTTCCAACCAACTAGAGAGGGCTAGATCTGGGGATGGATGTGGAGCAGCATTCTCTCACGGACTAACTAGAGAGGCATTAACATATATAGTCAGCCACTGCAGTGGATAGAGGCCTCCCTCCAATTGCATTTCAATCTCCCTCTTTGAGCCTCCCTTCCCCTCCATATCCAAAGCACATTGTTTTGTGAGCTACGTGTCAGTATCTTACATTTCTGCACGGGATATCATGAGACAAGCGCTCTTGCCCTGTCCATCCCTCGGGGGATGGAGGGATGGAGGGAATGCACTCTGTTGTGAGAAGGTGAGAAGAGTGCAGAACTGGGTTCAAATACTATTTCAAACATCTCAATTGCTTTCACCTACATTCGAAGTACAGTGGCAGAAAGTATTCACGCCCCTTGACTTTTTCCACATTTGTTGTGTTACAGCCTGAAATAAAAAGGGATTGAATTGATATTTTGTGCCACTGGCCTTCACACAATACTCCATCATGTAAAATAGGAATTATGTGTTGAGAAATGTTTAGAAATTAATTTAAAATTAAGCTGAACTGTTTTCAGTCAATAACTATTCAACCTCTTTGTTATGGCAAGCCTAAATAAATGCAGGAGTAATAATTTGCTTAATAAGTCGCATAATAAGTTGCATGCATAATAAGTTGCACTCTATTAGAAAGGCACCTATTAGTATACCTCGCAGAGATTTCACCAAGAGGTCAATGGTGATTTTAAAAAAGTGTACAGAGTTGAATGGCTGTGATAGCAGAAAACGCTGGATGGCTCAACAACATTGTAGTTACACCACAATGCTAAGCTAAATGGCAAAGGGAAAAGAAGGAAGCCTGTCAAAAACATGCATCCTGTTTGCAATAAGGCACTAAATTAAAACTGCTAAACATGTGGCAAAGAATTTAACTTTATATCCTGAATACAAAGCGTTATATTTGGGGAAAATCCGACACAACACAAGCATGCTGGTGGCTGCATCATGTTATCGTTATGCTTTTCATCGGCAAGGATTAGGGAGTTTTTTAGGATAAAAAGAAACAAAAACAGAGCTAAGCACGGGCAAAATCCTAGTTCAGTTCGCTTTTCAACAGACCTTGGGAAAAAGATTCACCTTTCAGCAAGACAATAATCTGAAACACAAGGCCAAATAAACACTGGAGTTGCTTACCGAGAAAACATTGAATGTTCCTGAGTGGCCTAGTTACAGTTTTGACTTAAATCGGCTTGACAATCTATGGCAAGACTTGAAAATGGCTGTGTATCAATGATCAACAAACAACTTGACGGAGCTTGAAGAATTTAAAAAGAATAATGTGCAAATATTGTACATTCCAGGATTGCAAAACTCTTAGAGACTTAGCAAGAAAAACTCACAGCTGTAATCGCTGCCAAAGGTGATTCTAACATGTATTGACTCAGGGGTGTGAATACTAATGTAGATGAGATATTTCTATATTTCACAGACGGGTGAGAAGAAAATACAATTTAATCCATTTTCAATTCAGGCTGTAACAAAACAAAATGTGGACTAAGTCAAGGGGTATGAATACTTTCTGAAGGCACTGTAAATATTTACAGTATATATATTTTATTTGAAAAGACAAGTAGTTTAATATTTTAATGCATTTGGAAACACACTTGGAAAATAGTTTGAATACTAATTTAACCCAGGTATATGAAAATAGTATTTGAAATAAGTATTTGAAAATACTGTCAAATACAATTTGGCAGACTATTTGTTTTTGTACTAATAACCATTCAAATACTCAAATAAAAGTACTTGTTTTGGGCTGTGTATTTGAAAATACTCAAAAACACAAAGTATTTTAAATACCAGATACTCAAATAAACATACACAACATGACCAAAAGTATGTGGACATCTGGTCGTCGAACATCTCATTCCAAAATCATTGGCAAAGATGTTTGAACATTGCTGCGGGAACTTGCTTCCATTCAACCACAAGAGCATTAGTGAGGTCGGGCACTGATGTTGGGCGATTAGGCCCGGGTCGCAGTCGGCTTTCCAATTCATCCCAAAGTTGTCCGATGGGGTTGAGGTCAGGGCTCTGTGCAGGCCAGTCAAACTCTTCCACACTATCTCGACAAACCATTTCTGCATGGACCTCGCTTTGTGCATTGTCATGCTAAAAAACAAGCATTCCTCAAACTGTTGCCACAAAGATCGAAGCACAGAATCATCTAGAATATCATTGTATGCTGTAGCGTTAAGATTTCCCTTCACTGGAAGCAAGCGGCCTAGCCCGAACCATGAAAAAAAGCCCCAGATCATTATTCCTCCTCCACCAAACTTTACAGTTGGCACTATGCATTGGGGCAGGTAGCGTTCCCCTGGCATCCACCAAACCCAGATTTGTCCGTTGGACTGCCAAATGGTGAAGTGTGATTCATCACTCCAGAGAATCCGTTTCCACTGCTCCAGAGTCCAATGGCGGTGAGCTTTACACCACTCCAGCCAACGCATGGCATTGCGCATGGTGATCTTAGGCTTTTGTGCGGCTGAGAGGCCATGGAAACCCATTTCATGAAGCTCCCGACGAACAGTTCTTGTGCTGTCGTTGTTCCAGAGGCAGTTTGGAACTCGGTAGTGAGTGTTGCAACAGAGGACAGACGATTTTTATGAGCTACGTGCTTCAGCACTCGGCGGTGCCGTTCTGTGAGCTTGTGTGGCTTAACACTTCGCGGGTAAGCTGTTCCTATTACAGCACTTACAGTTGACCGGGGCAGCTCTAGCAGGGCAGAAATTGGACAAACTGACTTGTTGGAAAGGTGGCATCCTATGACGGTGCCACGTTGAAAGTCACTGAGTTCTTCAGTAAGGCCATTCTACTGCCAATGTTTGTCTATGGAGATTGCATGGCGGTGTGCTCGATTTTATACACCTGTCAGCAACGGGTGTGGCTGAAATAGCCGAAACCACTAATTTGAAGGGGAGTCCACATAGTGTATATATAGTGTATATTTGTGCCCAGGTCTGGTAGAGTAAAGGGTTTCTCATTACGCCCATGTACCCATTCTGCTTCTGAATCAGGACAGATCTCTCTCTTTCTCATCTCTCTCTAGCTTTCTCTCTCTCTCATCCCACCGCATGCCCATCATTTACCCATAATTAATCAAAGCCTGGACCGGGACAGTGGAACATCATTTCCGGCTCTCCCATAAATTCACATCCCCTTCTCCAATGGAGTGTGAGCTGAAATCACTCAAAAGAAAATAGTGGGTAAGATGGCTACCACGGCTTCACAGTCTTAAAACCGGCGTACTGTGAGTGATCAAAGTGATGCCCACTCAACAGCTCATCTCACAAATAAAAGTGGTAACCTTTGAACCTTTTTGTAATATATAGCGCCATAGATGGATGGCTGGATGGATAGACGGATGGAAAACGTCAGAGGGTCACCTGTTAAACTGGGAGGACAAAGCCCACACACAGCTGCCTCTGAAGTCATCAACATGGAATGTGACTGACTGAGCTGAGTGGAGTGGAGCTGACATGGAGGTAGCTAGCTATCAACCTCAGCTTGCCCTGAAGATACACAGAGGGAAAATGCATATTGTGCAAATACTGCCGTGCGAACACACACATCAGCAGTACATCAGTACAAGCAGACAGGTAGGCAGGTAGGCAGAAAGCTGACACTCAGCTTCTACTGGAGCTCAGCGTTATACACTACACAATAATGTTGGTACAACAATAGAATAGAGGTACTGTAGTAACGACAATAATTATCTGCAGGATATGTGCTAAAAACACATCATATATACAGTATATCATGTTTTATCAAGTCATATCTCTAGAGCACTGAACATTTTCGGGAACCATCACATTTCACTTTATGATTGTGTTCTTATTTTTTACTATTTCTTGGTATTGTTGCATTGTCTAGAATCACAACCCGTCCATCTTCATTGTCCTGTGCCTGACCCTGCTCTCTGATCCTAGGCAATTTCCTCTTATCTGATTAGGTCAACATTTCAAAATTAGCATACAAACAGTCTCATGTCCTAAACTCCATTCATACTCACAATAATCATTCACTAAACAGGATACAAGCAAACTACAGTTTAACTTGAAATATGTTGCATTTTAACAGAATCCATCAGTGCATTCGAAAAGTATTCAGACCCCTTGACTTTTTCCACAGTTTGTTACGTTACAGCCTTATTCTAAAATTGATTTTTTTTTTTATCATCAATCCACACATAATACCCCATAATGACAAAGCAAAAACAGGTTTTTAGAAATGTTTGCAAAGTTATCAAAAATAAAAATCTGAAATATCACATTCAAATAAATATTCAGAATCTTTACTCAGTAGCTTGTTGAAGCACCTTTGGAAGCAATTACAGCCTTCGAGTCTTCTGGGCTATGACGCCACAAGCTTGTCACACCTGTATATGGGGAATTTCTCCAATTCTTCTCTGCATATCCTCACAAGCTCTGTCAGGATGGATGGGGAGCGTTGCTGCACAGCTATTTTCAGGTCTCTCCAGAGATGTTCGATCGGGTTCAAGTCTGGGCTCTGGCTGGGCCACTCAAGGAAATTCAGAGACTTATCCCGAAGCCACTCCTGTGTTGTCTTGGCTGTGTGCTTAGTGTTGTTGTCCTGTTGGAAGGTGAACCTTCGCACCAGTCTGAGGTTCTGAGCGCTCTAGATCAGGTTTTCATCAAAGATCTCTATGTACTTTGCTCCGTTCATCTTTCCCTCAATCCTGACTAGTCTCCCAGTCCCTGCCACTGAAAAACATCCCCACAGCATGATGCTGCCACCACCATGCTTTACTATAGGGATGGTGCCAGGTTTCCTCCAGATGTGACGCTTGGCATTCAGGTCAAAGAGTTCAATCTTGGTTTCATCAGACTAGAGAATCTTGTTTCTCATGGTCTGAGAGTCTTTAGGTGCCTTTTGGCAAACTCCAAGTGGGCTGTCATGTGCCTTTTACTGAGGACTGGCTTCCGTCTGGCCACTCTTAAAGGCCTGATTGGTGGAGTGCTGCAGAAATGGTTGTCCTTCTGGAAGATTCTCCCATCTCCACAGAGGAACTCTGGAGCTCCTTCAGAGTGACCATCGGGTTCTTTGTCACCTCCCTGACCAAGGCCCTTCTCCCCCGATTGCTCAGTTTGGCCGGGCGGCCAGGTCTAGGAAGAGTATTGGTGGTTCCAAACTTCTTAGGGTCCTTCAATGCTGCAGAAATGTTTTGGTGTCCTTCCCCAGTTCTGTTCCTCGACACAATCTTGTCTCGGAGCTCTAGGGACAATTCCTTCGACCTCATTGCTTGGTTTTTGGTCTGATGTGCACTGTCAACTGTGGGAGCTTATATAGACAGGTGTGTGCCTTTCCAAATCATGTCCAATCAATTGAATTTCCCTACAGGTGGACTCCAATCAATTTGTAGAAACATCTCAAGGATGATCAATGGAAACATGATGTACCTGAGCTCAATTTCGAGTCTCTTAGCAAAGGGTTTTGAATACTTATGTGAATAATGTATTTCCGTTTTCTATTTTTAATACATTTGCAAAAATTTCTAAAAACCTGTTTTTGCTTTGTCATTATGGGGTATTGTGTGTAGATTGAGGAGGAAACATGTATTTAATCCATTTTAGAATAAGGCTGTAATGTAACAAAATGTGGAAAAAGTAAAGGGGTCTGAATACTTTCCCGAAAGCACTGTATACCATGTATGTCCTGTACATACAATACACTTTATACAACCATAGCGAATTAATTTGGGCAGACCACACAAAAATCTTTTGTTAATAATACTGGTGATGAATCATCTGAATTTTGGAGGGGCAATGGCAGCTAGAAACATTTACAACCAGCAGATTAATATACCTCCATATCAAAATCTTGTTTTGCCATTTTCCCACAATGATTACTCAAGGATTTCCCAATCATTACATGCTTAAAAACACAAGACCTGGAGGAAAAGAGAGAAGATGGGAAACAGGCAAACCCTCATAACACGAAAACAGAGTGAGGCAAATTATTTGTATTTGTATTTATTATGGATTCCCATTAGCTGCTGCCAAAGTGAAAACATAATGTCCTTGGACTTTCCTGCAACACACATACACACAAGCAGAGTATGCAGATTTCACTGCGGCATCATTCACCCTGCTTTCTGAGTTTGTCTCGATCTGTTTGTATGTTCCACCCGACATCAACCCCACAGCAGAGGGAACCACATCCTGCAGTGGTTCAAGTTGAGTGAACCTTTAAACTGTTTTGCCGGTACATTTTGTTTGTGTGTGTGTGTGTGTATGTGCACAAACATATTCCCTTAAGCTATATAGACTGTGGTGGACTGAAGCATTGAACAAAAGAAAATAAATGCACAGAGAGACCTTCTCCTCGGCTGAAATGAGTGGACAGACGCAGGCACGGACACACACACACACACACACACACACACACACTAATCGCTGACCCCAATCAAAGACAAAATGCAACTGAATCCTATGATAACTGCAGGTGCACACCAAGATGACGCAGTGAAAGAGCCTGGAAATCTGGGAACCTACTGCTGTTGCTGTGGTAACCAGGCAGCGGCTCCATCTTAGATATATAGTAAACAGTATATCTATTATATACTATTTATTCAATTGTGCGACCAAGATACTACCCACTTTATATTTGTAAATTCAGTGAAACTTGACATGGCACATTCATCATCTATACTGTATCTCATATTGTGTAGATACAGTATCAGGCTATTACTAGGCATACTACCTCTTCTATTACTTATTCGTTTTGATGTAACTCTTTATTATTTATATTGGTCATTGTACTGCAATGTTGAGGGAGCTAGCACACGAGCATTTCGCTGCACATTTTATACCTGCTGTAAACTGTGTACGTGACGAGTAAAATTAGAAGCGATATCTTCCGGGCTCTCATCCTCATAGATCTATCCGCTGCCTTCGACACATGAACCCTCAGATCCTCCTCTCCACCCTCTCAGGGCTAGGCATTTCAGGGCTAGGCACACTTTTGGATTGCATCCTACCTGGCAGGCCGCTCCTACCAGGTGACGTGGAGAGGATCTGTGTCTGCACCACGTATTGTCACTACTGGTGTCCCCGAGGGCTCGGTACAAGATCATGGTGCTTGCCTACGGAGCAGCAAGAGGAACTGGCCCTCCCTACATTCAGGCAATGCTCAAACCTAACACCCCAACCCGAGCACTCCGTTCTGCCACCTCTGGTCTCTTGGCCCTCCCACCCCTACAGGAGGGCAGCTCCCACTCAGCCCAGTCCAAGCTTTTCTCCAATGGTGGAACCAGCTTCCCCCTGAAGCTAGGACAGTAGAGTTCCTACCCATCTTCCGAAAACATGGGAAACCCTACCTCTTCGAAAAGTATCTTAAATAAACCCACAGCACGCCCCTCTCCCCTGTGGTTGTCCCACCTAGCTATCTTAAGATGAATGCACTAACTGTAAGTTGCTCTGGATAAGAGTGTCGGTTAAATGACTAAAATGTAAATAAATGTCATCTCCCAATCACCGCACTCTTAGTGATAAATACCTCTGCCTAACCCTGAACCCTATCACACATCTCTTACCTGTCACATCAAGACCCCGCGTAAGCCCCTTTAACCAAGCAATCCTCAGCCCCGAAATGAAGGGGCCTATACAGAGCTCTCTAATTCCGGGGTGGAATGGAGAGAGAGTGTAGAAAGTGGGGATATCTACACCAATAGCCACTATGGCTGAGCCCTTATGAGTGAGGCATTAGATTTATGCTGCTCCAGCCCCAGTGGCCTTGATAACCTGATAATAACACCTGATAACACCCCTAATCTGGAGGGTTGAGTTAGTTCAGCCTGGCCTCTCTGGCCCCGCAAGCACAGCTGAATCTCTTCTCATTCAGAGCACACTCCACAGACTACACACAAACGATCAGGCACACACCACATACACACAAGTGCCGAGGCGCGCACGCACACACATATACACAGGGACTGAGAGGGACCTGCTGTCCTGCTGTCACTACCGTCATTACAGCTTCTGGATTCTATCTCTGATCGGGTGTGCTGCTGCGGGACTAAAAAAAAAATACCTTGATCGCATTATAAACATTTCTGTTTCTCTTCTCTGCTTCTTTTAGTGGGAAGTTCTAAAGGAACGAGAGGCTGACCAAAAGGCACTGTGTTTATAATTAAATAAAGTTTCTTTAGTCTGAGTCTGTGTGTCTGTGTGCACATCCAGCTACCTTCTGTTTTTCCATTGCAAAAAAAGTAAGTGTCTGGATTGTGACATAATGAATGAAAACATTGTAAGTGAAGACTTATTTCACACCAAGTTGCAAGGCCCTATGCCCTTCCACTTCCCATTTATATAACCCTGCTGTGTATCGTAGAAAGCATTTATAATCAATTTAATGCATGAGTACAGTTTTCAACTCACTGGGCTAAGAGCTAAAATGAGGGTCTCTAAATAGGTCTCTTAAAACACTGTGTGTGTGAGGGGGGGTGGGATTGAGTTGTATAGCGCAGAGAGAGAGAGAGAGAGAGAGAGAGAGAGAGAGAGAGAGAGAGAGAGAGAGAGAGAGAGAGAGAGAGAGAGAGAGAGAGAGAGAGAGAGAGAGAGAGAGAGAGAGAGAGAGAGAGAGAGAGAGAGAGAGAGAGAGAGAGAGAGAGAGAGAGAGAGAGAGAGAGAGAGAGAGAGAGAGAGAGAGAGAGAGAGAGAGAGCAGACAATACAATACAATACAATATGGAAGCCATTCTTCCTTCAGATGCTAGCTGGCCATTGACTCACAACACCTTACAATGCACAATGTCATATATTACCGTATCTATTCAGAATTGACCGATATTTCACCCCCTGCCTTTGTGACACGTATGCCTTTCAATAGCGAAGACATGCCACTCTGAAACAAAACAAAAAAGAAAAGAAAAATGTCTTCCATTTTGAAGCCTTACTAGAAAATTCTGGCTGATGTGGTGACAAACAATCTGGTCTCGGCCCAAGTTGAACACAAAGTCTCCAGTCACAGCTCTGGCAGAGACAACGCTGACTGTTTATCTGTGGAGCTCACAGCTACCAACTTAATCCATCCACACTCACAGAGAAAACTCCCTCATTATGTCAAGCTCCCATCTGACAGATAATGTCACATTTCCCTGGGCGGCTCTCTCTGTCACCCACACACTTTACCTCTATTGCTGACATTTTGGGGTTAACTGTGATTGGTTTCCGGAGTATTGCATTCCCTGTGTATCGCCATTTCAAAGTATTGAGACAGTGATTGGGTTCATTTCCTGTTTCAGTGTGATGAATGTGTAATAACCTCGGAGTTGGAGCCACGGCACCGGCTCACTACCCAAAGGTCTCGAGAAGGACAGGTGTGTGGGTAACTAGGCACCTGTAAGCACCATTCTATGTGTGAAGTGAACAAACCAATGGGGGTGCCATAAAAGGCATTCTCCACCGTCCTACTACATAATTCATCTTCCCTTTCCTTTAGTTGGTTATTTATAAACTTCAAAAATATGTACCTACTGTGAAGTCTAAGGGCAGTAAGCTAAGCAGTCCAGCCAGGATTCTGCGACAGCAATTTTTGGGGCAAAATCAACAATTCCTCACATATTATGCATATTGCCATGCAAAATGTCAGAATTGCCGTAGCAAAATCAAGCTTACCAATATCACAAAAAATCCCTGTGAAATCCTGGAGGGACTGGCTATGATCTTTTCATGGAAATGGTTGCTTTTAACACTCCTGGGTTCTTCAATCCGAAAGCAGACAGAATGTATATTCCGAGAAGGGTTGTTACCAAACTGGTTGGATGACAGCTTTTTCATCTGCCAGATATGTGTGTGTGTGTGCGTACATACGCACGCATGTGTTTGCACAGATGCACACCACTCCAGTGTGTAGCACCTGCCAGCTGTGTTGAACTGTGCCGATTTATGAAAAGGGACTTCAATGGGTTGCTGCCTCTGGTCTCCAGGGATCTTTGAATACAATGGCCTTATTACATGGACAGGCTGGTAGAAGCCATCAGCTCAGCCACGTGTTGTTGGAGGTGAGAGGAGGGAGGGGGGAAGAAGAGAGGAGAGGAAAGGAAAGGAGAGAGGATGGGGAGAGGAGAGGAGGAGGGGAGAAAAGGGGGAGAAGAAGGGAGACCCGTAAGAAACTCAGGAGTTGCTAGATGCTAAGGAGCTGGGAGGCTGACAGCTAGGAGCAGCAGGGTAGATGCCAAGAGGGTGAGAACGTTGTCTGACAAAGACATGAACAGACTGACAGACAGTTATACTGAGACATAGGCTACTATGGACTGACAAACAGGCACCTCTCAGTCAGCGTGTCAGGAACGAAACTCGCCCGTTAATAAATGCCCCGAGTCCAATTCAGGATTCCTGGAAGTCCACCTTTTCCACCCACCTGTCAGATTCCATTGTCGTTCACTGATAGAAGCGTAAACACCGTTTGAATAATTGAAGCCTGAACCATCAAGAGGAAATGAACATAAAATAAATAGAGTGAATTAAACGTTTTTTTTTTTTAAACAACAGAGGACACCATCCCCAGCTGTCAGCCCCTGCTAAGCTCACTCTCTTTCCCTCTTTCTACCTCCCTCCCTCCCGCTCCCTCTCCTATTTTGGTCGTGGTTGCCGCCACCTCATCTCTACATCTGGGTGTAGATTGCAGGGGGAGCAGGGAGCACAGCTGACCCTCGTCTTCTTGCCATCCTCTTGGGGGTCAGGCAGAGGGCAGTAGACAGAGCTTGGTTGAGGGAGACCAGGCCAGGTGGTCAGGGTTCCAATCTAGACAGTGGTGATCAGGTTAAAGAGTTGGTTGGCCCCAGACACAAGTCAACAGAAAGCAAAACCAAGTGTAACTGTAACGCAGAGACATTTGAGCCATGGTTGATATACGGTACAAACGCCAGAAAGTATCGAGGCATTTGTCCCAACAATACAGTTCTCCCAACAAAACAGAATTATATTTTATAAGAGGAAGCAAAATATTTTAAGCAGATGTTTTCTTTTCCATCTCGTTCTCAACCTCTGAATGACGATTACTGTAAGGAATTATTTCCAAATAATACAACAAATAAAACATTCACAAATATACCAAAAGATCAGTGCAAAAGACAAATTACAGCAGAATAACTTTTTTGAGGCTATAAAATATTTTCAGTCTGGAAAAACCCCAGGGCTTGATGGCATACCGGTATTCCATATAATCTCAAACCTCTATTATTAGCTTGTTTTAACTACTCCTATAATACGTCAGGTACTCAGCAGGAAGGTCCTATTAAAAAAATTATTAAAACAAGACCCAGATGGCAAATAATAAAGATCCAGTCCATCTAAATAAAACTGGACGCCCCTTACACTTCAATGTTGTGATGCAAATATACTAGCAAAATGCATAACACTCAGAATTAAAAAGGTTTTACCAGGTATTGTTCATCCTTTTTAGACAGGTTTTTTAAATGGATGATACATTGAAGATAATATACGACAACTACTAGAAATAATAGAACAACATAAAATATCTAAGAAGCCAGGCCTGGAATTTATAGCCAATTTTCAAAAGGCCTTTGATAAAGTAAGAATGGAATTTATTTATAAATGGCTGGATTTTTAAAAATGTTGGTGAATCTCTTATACAATGGGTAAAAGTAATGTATAGCAACCCCAGGTGTAAAATAGCGGCTATGTCTTAGAGAGTTTTGAATTGTCAACAGCAGTTAAACGAGGGTGTCCGCTGTCACCATATCTATTCGTTATGGCCATCGAAACGCTAGCTTTATAAATCAGATCAAATAACAACATTAGAGGATTAGAAATCCAAGGATTAAAATCAAAGGTGTCCATGTATGCCGATGACTCAGGTTGTATATTAAGTCCGCAAGCTAGATGCCTGCAATGTCTCATTGAAGATAAACTTTTCTGGACTCCCTGGACTAAAACCTAATTATGATATGTGTACAATATTACATTTTAGATCTTTAAAAAAATTCAACTTTTACATTACCCTGTAGTTTACCTATAAAATGGACTGACGGTGAAGTAGACATAGAGTGCCGTTGAAAATTACTCAGACCCCTTGACTTTTTCCAAATTTTGTTACGTTACAACCTTATTCAAAAATTGATTAAATAAATAAAACATCTCAGCAATCTACACACAATACCCGACAATAAAAACCCTGACATGTAAAATTTTTTAAAATGAAATACCCAATTTACATAAGTATTCAGAACCTTTGCTATGAGACTCGAAATTAGGCTCAGGTGCATCCTGTTTCCATTGATCATCCTTGAGATGTTTCTACAACTTGATTGGAGTCCAACTGTACTAAATTCAATTGACATGACATGATTTGGAAAGGCACACACCTGTCTATATATAGTTGAAGTCAGAAGTTTACATACACTTAGGTTGGAGTCATTAAAACTCGTTTTTCAACCACTCCACAAATTTCTTGTTGACAAACTATAGTTTTGGCAAGTCGTTTAGGACATCTATTTTGTGCATGACAGAAGTCATTTTTCCAACAATTGTTTACAGACAGATTATTTCACTTATAATTCACTGTATCACAATTCCAGTGGGTCAGAAGTTTACATACACTAAGTTGACTGTGCCTTTAAACAGCTTGGAAAATTCCAGAAAATTATGTCATGGCTTTAGAAGCTTCTGATAGGCTAATTGACATCCTTTGAGTCAATTGGAGGTGTACCTGTGGATGTATTTCAAGGCCTACCTTCAAACTCAGTGCCTCTTTGCTTGACATCATTGGAACATCTAAAGAAATCAGCCAAGACCTCAGAAAAGAAATTGTAGACCTCCTCAAGTCTAGTTTATCCTTGGGAGCAATTTCAAAATGCCTGAAGGTACCACGTTCATCTGTACAAACAATAGTACGCAAGTATAAACACCATGTGACCATGCAGCTGTCATACCACTCAGGGAGGAGATGTGTTCTGGGGCGGTAGCGTAGCCTAGTGGTTAGAGCGTTGGACTAGTAACCGAAAGTTTGCAAGATCGAATCCCCGAGCTGACAAGGTACAAATCTGTTGTTCTGCCCCTGAACAAGGCAGTTAACCCACTGTTCCTAGGCCATCATTGAAAATAAGAATTTGTTCGTAACTGATTTGCCTAGTTAAATAAAGGTAAAATATATTTTAAAAAATTTAAACGTACTTTGGTGCAAAAAGTGCAAATCAATCCCAGAACAACAGCAAAGGACCTTGTGAAGACGCTGGAGGAAACCGGTACAAAAGTATCTACATCCACAGTAAAACGAGTCCTATATCGACATAACCTGAAAGGCCGCTCAGCAAGGAAGAAGCCACTGCTCCAAAACCACTATAAAAAAGCCAGACTACGGTTTGCAACTGCACATGGGGAAAAAGATCGTACCTTTTGGAGGAATGTCCTCTGTTCTGATGAAACAAAAATAGAACTGTTTGGCCATAATGACCATCGTTATGTTTGGAGGAAAAAGGGAGAGGCTTGCAAGCCGAAGAACACCATCCAACCCTGAAGTACGGGGGTGGCAGCATCATGTTGTGGGGGTGCTTTGCTGCAGGAGGGACTAGTGCACTTCACAAAATATATGGCATCATGAGGAAGAAAATTATGTGGATATATTGAAGCAACATCTCAAGACATCAGTCAGGAAGTTAAAGTTTGGTCGCAAATGAGTCTTCCAAATTGACAATGACCTCAAGCATACTTCCAAAGTTGTGGCAAAATGGCTTAAGGACAACAAAGTCAAGGTATTGGAGTGGCCATCACAAAGCCCTGACCTCAATCCCATAGAAAATGTGTGGGCAGAACTGAAAAAGTGTGTGCGAGCAAGGAGGCCTACAAACCTGACTCAGTTACACCAGCTCTGTCAGGAGGAATGGGCCAAAATTCACCCAACTTATTGTGGGAAGCTTGTGGAAGGTTTCCCAAAACATTTAGTTAAACAATTTAAAGCTAATGCTACCAAATACCAATTGAGTGTGTGTAAACTTCTGACCCACTGAGAATGTGATGAAAGAAATAAAAGCTGAAATAAATCATTCTCTCTACAATTATTCTGAGATTTCACAATCTTAAAATAAAGTGGTGATCCTAACTGACCTAAGAAATTGAATTTTTATTGTGATTAAATGTCAGGAATTTTGAAAAACGGAGTTTAAATGTATTTGGCTAAGATGTATGTAAACCTCCGACTTCAACTGTAAGTTGACAGTGCATGTCAGAGCAAAAATCAAGCCATGAGGTTAAAGGAATTTTCCATAGAACTCCGAGACAGGATTGTGTCGAGACACAGATCTGGGGAAGGGTACCAAAACAATTCTGCAACATTGAAGGTCCCCAAGTGTAACGGCAGTCTACTTCGTCCTCCTCCTCAGACGAGGAGAGGCGAGAAGGATCAGAGGACCAATGTGCAGCGTGATAATTAGACATAATGAATTTAATAGGACAAAACAAAAACACGATACAAACTGACAAAACACACTAACCGTCACAGTCCTTGCTGGTGCAGACAAAACACAAAGACAGGAAACAACCACCCACAATCCCCAACACAAAACAAGCCACCTATATATGATTCTCAATCAGGGACAACGATTGACAGCTGTCTCTGATTGAGAACCATATCAGGCTGAACATAGAAACAGACGAACTAGACACACAACATAGAATTCCCACCCAGCTCACGTCCTGACCAACACTAAACAAGCAAAACACATAAGAACTCTGGTCAGGACGTTACAGTACCCCCCCCCCCCTGAGGTGCAGACTCCGAACGCACCCCTAAAACTCAAGGGGAGGGTCTGGGTGGGCATCTGTCCGCGGTGGCGGCTCCGGCGGTGGACGAGGACACCACTCCACCACTGTCTTTGTCCCCCTCCTTAGCATCCTTTGAGTGGCGACCCTCGCCCACGACCTTGGCCTAAGAATCCTCCCCAAGGCCCCCACATGATTTAGGAGGTAGCTCAGGACAGAGAGGTAGCTCAGGACAGAGAGGTAGCTCAGGACAGAGAGGTAGCTCAGGACAGAGAGGTAGCTCAGGACAGAGAGGTAGCTCAGGACGAATGGCAGCTCCGGACTGAATGGCAGCTCCGGACTGAATGGCAGCTCCGGACTGGGTGGCAGCTCCGGACTGGGTGGCAGCTCCGGACTGGGTGGCAGCTCCGGACTGGGTGGCAGCTCATGACTGGGTGGCAGCTCATGACTGTAGGGCAGCTCATGACTATAGGGCAGCTCATGACTGGAGGGCAGCTCGTGACTGGAGGGCAGCTCGTGACTGGAGGGCAGCTCATGGCTGGAGGGCAGCTCATGACTGTAGGGCAGCTCATGACTGTAGGGCAGCTCATGACTGTAGGGCAGCTCATGACTGTAGGGCAGCTCATGACTGTAGGGCAGCTCATGACTGGAGGGCAGCTCATGACTGTAGGGCAGCTCATGACTGTAGGGCAGCTCATGACTGTAGGGCAGCTCATGACTGTAGGGCAGCTCATGACTATAGGGCAGCTCATGACTGTAGGGCAGCTCTGGCAGCTCCTGACTGGCTGGCGGCTCTGGCAGCTCCTGACTGGCTGGCGGCTCTGGCAGCTCCTGACTGGCTGGCGTCTCTGGCAGCTCCTGACTGGCTGGCGTCTCTGGCAGCTCCTGACTGACTGGCGTCTCTGGCAGCTCCTGACTGGCTGGCGTCTCTGGCAGCTCCTGACTGGCTGGCGGCTCTGGCAGCTCCTGACTGACGGACGGCTCTAGCGGCTCCTGACTGACGGACGGCTCTAGCGGCTCCTGACTGACGGACGGCTCTAATGGCTCGGGACAGACGGGCGGCTCTAATGGCTCGTGGCAGACGGATGACTCAGATGGCGCTGGGCAGACAGATGGCTCAGACGGCGCTGGGCAGACGGATGGCTCAGATGGCGCAGGGCAGACGGATGGCTCAGATGGCGCAGGGCAGACGGATGGCTCAGATGGCGCAGGGCAGACGGATGGCTCAGACGGCGCTGGGCAGACGGATGGCTCAGACGGCGCTGGGCAGACGGATGGCTCAGACGGCGCTGGGCAGACGGATGGCTCAGATGGTGCTGGGCAGGCAGGCAGTGCAGGCAGCTCAGACGGCGCTGGGCAGACGAGCAGTGCAGGCGGCGTTGAGCAGACGAGCAGCGCAGGCAGTTCAGACGGCGCTGGGCAGGCAGGCAGCTCAGACGGCGCTGGACAGACGAGCAGTGCAGGCGGCGTTGAGCAGACGAGCAGTGCAGGCAGTTCAGACGGCGCTGGGCAGGCAGGCAGTGCAGGCAGCTCAGACGGCGCTGGGCAGGCAGGCAGCTCAGACGGCGCTGGACAGACGGCCGACTCTGACCTGCTGAGGCGCACAGTAGGCCTGGTGCGTGGTGCCGGAACTGATGGTACCGGACTGGAGACACGCACCTCAAGGCTAGTGCGGGGAGCAGGAACAGGGCACACTGGACTCTCGATGCGCACTATAGGCCTGGTGCATGGTACCGGCACTGGTGGTACCGGGCTGAGGGCACGCACCTCAGGGCGAGTGCGGGGAGAAGGCACAGTGCGTACAGGGCTCTGGAGACGCACAGGAGGCTTGGTGCGTGGTGCCGGAACTGGAGGTACTGGGCTGGAGACACGCACCACAGGGAGAGTGCGTGGAGGAGGAACAGGGCTCTGGAGACGCACTGGAAGCCTGGTGCGTGGTGTAGGCACTGGTGGTACTGGGCTGGAGCGGGAAGGTAGCGCCGGATATACCGGACCGTGCAGGCGTACTGGCTCCCTTGAGCACTGAGCCTGCCCAACCTTACCTGGTTGCATGCTCCCCGTAGCCCGTCCAGTGCGGGGAGGTGGAATAACCCGCACTGGGCTGTGTTGGCGAACCGGGGACACCATGCGTAAGGCTGGTGCCATGTACACCGGCCCGAGGAGACGTACTGGAGGCCAGATATGTAGAGCCGGCTTCATGGCACTTGGCTCAATGCTCACTCTAGCCCGCCCAGTGCGGGGAGGTGGAATAACCCGCACCGGGCTATGCACCCGTACAGGAGACACCGTGCGCTCTTCCGCATAACACGGTGTCTGCCCGTACTCCCGCTCTCCACGGTAAGCATGGGAAGTGGGCGCAGGTTTCCTACCTACCTTCGCCACACTACCCTTTAGCCCCCCCCCCCCCCAAGAAATTTTTGGGGTTTCTTCACGGGCTTCCAGCCACGCTTCCGTGCTGCCTCCTCATACCACCGCTCCTGGGCTTTAGCTGCCTCCATCTCTTCCCGAGAGCGGCGATATTCTCCAACCTTAGCCCAGGGTCCTTCTCCGTTCAATATTTGCTCCCATGACCATTCCTCCTGGTACCGCTGCTGCTGTCGCTGCTGCCCGTTCTCACGCTGCTTGATCCGGGTTTGGTGGGTGGTTCTGTAACGGCAGTCTACTTCGTCCTCCTCCTCAGACGAGGAGAGGCGAGAAGGATCAGAGGACCAATGTGCAGCGTGATAATTAGACATAATGAATTTAATAGGACAAAACAAAAACACGATACAAACTGACAAAACACACTAACCGTCACAGTCCTTGCTGGTGCAGACAAAACACAAAGACAGGAAACAACCACCCACAATCCCCAACACAAAACAAGCCACCTATATATGATTCTCAATCAGGGACAATGATTGACAGCTGTCTCTGATTGAGAACCATATCAGGCTGAACATAGAAACAGACGAACTAGACACACAACATTAAATTCCCACCCAGCTCACGTCCTGACCAACACTAAACAAGCAAAACACATAAGAACTCTGGTCAGGACGTTACACCAAGAACACAGTGGCCTCCATCATTCTTAAATGGGAGAAGTTTGGATCCACCAAATCAAATCAAATCAGATTTATTATATATAGCCCTTCGTACATCAGCTGATATCTCAAAGTGCTGTACAGAAACCCAGCCTAAAACCCCAAACAGCAAGCAATGCAGATGTAGAAGCACGTGTATAAGCCACCCAAGACTCTTCCTAGAGCTGGACGCCCGGCCAAACTGAGCAATTGGAGGAGAAGGGCCTTGGTCAGGGAGGTGACAAAGAACCCAATGGTCACTCTGACAGAACTCTAGAGTTCCTCTGTGGAGATGGGATAACTTTCCAGAAGGACAACCTTCTCAGCAACACTCCACCAATCAGGCCTTTATGGTAGAGTGACCAGATGGAAGCCACTCCTCAGTAAAATGCATATTGTTTTGCGACAAGGCACCTAAAGATTTTAAGACCACGAGAAACAAGATTCTCTGTTCTGATTAAACAAATATCCAACTCTTTGACCTGAATGCCAAGCTTCACGTCTGGAAGAAACCTGGCACCATCCCTATGGTGAAGCATGGTGGTGGCAGCATCATCATGATGTTTTTCAGCGGCAGGGACTCGGAGACAATTCAGGATCAAGGCAATGATAAACGGAGCAAAGTACAGATAGATCCTTGATGAAAACCTGTTCCAGGGCACTCAGGACCTCAGACTGGGGTGAAGCACACAACGACTCTAAGCACACAGCCAAGACAACGCAGGACTGGCTTCAGGACAAGCTTCTGAATGTCCTTGAGTGGCCCAGCCAGAGCCAGGACTTGAACCCAATCAAACATCTTTGGAGAGACCTGAAAATAGCTTCCCATCCAACCTGACAGAGCTTGAAAGGATCTGCAGAGAAGAATGGGAGAAACTCTCCAAATTAGGATGTGCCAAGCTTGCAGCGTCATACCCAAGAAGACTCAAGGTTGTAATCGCTGCCAAAGGTGCTTCAACAAAGTACGGAGTAAAGGGTCTGAATACTTATGTAAATGTGATATTTCCATATTTTATGTTTAATAAATTAGCAAACATTTCTAAAGACCTGTTTTTGCTTAGTCATTATTGCGTATTGTGAGTAGATTGATGAGTTTAAAAAAAAAAGTGTAATACATTTTAGAATATGGCTGTAACCTATCAAAATATGGAAAAAGTCTAGGGTCTGAATCTTTTCCGAAGGCACTGTACTTGATATTCATATCACAAAAAATATATAAAAGAGCTCTCCTCAATTAATTTAAATAGAAAACTAGTAAAAAATAGACAAGATCCTGCAACCATGGAAAGGTAAACACCTGTCTATTTATGAAAAAATTACACTGATTTAACTCACTTACTGATGGCGCTGCCTACTCCTGATGATTCGTTTTTCAAATCATATGAGCAAAAAATATTTTGCTTTATCTGGGATGCTAAACCAGACAAGATAAAGTGTACCTATCTATATAATGAATATGAAATGGGCGGGTTGAGACTATAAATACAAAAGCACTAAACCTCTCTCTGAAAACTTCACTTATACAAAAGTTTTACTTGAACCCTAAACGGTTCTCAAGTAGATTACTAAGAAAAGCTCATCCATTCTTTAAAAAAAGAAAAGCTCCTCCATTGTTAAAAAAATGCCTTTTTGCCTTTGTGCAGATTGCCTTGTCTCATTTTTAGAGTAATTGAAAATGAAACCTTTTTCAAAGTATCTCTCTTTTTCAAACAAGCATTGCAGAGCTGGTTTCAATTTCATCCCCCTGAAAAGATAGAACAAATATTACAACAAATATTATGGTTGAACTGAAATGTGCTGGTTGATAAAATGGAAAATGGAAAATATGTTAGATTGTTATTTTTTCCATGATATTGTAAATTGGAATGGTAGAGTTATGTATTTCATGGAGGTATTAGAATTATATGGGAAGGTCTGCTCCATCCACAATTACAACCAATTGATTACAGCACAACCCCAAAAATGGAGGAGGCAGGTGGCACCAGGAGTTGGTAGGAAACTGGTCTGTCTGCCCAAAAAGGATCAAAACTGTCAGAGGGACAAAAATAGCATAAATCGGAAAGTATACCAGTTTCATTTGAGGACCAGGATGTTGACAGCTGTGCCATACAGATGGTAAAATAGTTGGGAAGAGATTGTTGATTCCATGGTACAGGGTGTATGAGTTGATATATAAAACAATGCAAGATTTAAAACTTCGTGCTTTTTAGCTAAAATTATTGTTCAGAATTCTTGCCACCAACAAAATGTTGAATATTTGTGGCATACAATCATCTCAGCTCTGCAGATTTTGTTGTGAGGATACAGAATCAATAGACCATTTGTTTTGGTAGCCTGTTTCTGGTCTCAGGTTCAGGAAGGGCTGAAAATGCATAACATTACTCAAAAATGTACCCTAGAAATAGCATTGTTGGGAGATTTGGAGAGACCTGGTCATTCAATTACTAATATACTAATACTCTTAGTAAAATGATTTATCTTCAACTCGCAATCTGTGGATTCTATTCGATTAGATGGATTCTAATTGTATGTGGAGCATCACAGCATAGTTGAAAGATATATGGCGCGTAGAAATCTGAAGAGGGTGGCGAGCAGAGATAGGTGGGAGGGGCTGAGGGAAGCTGAGGGTTGGGATGTGGAATTGGAGAGTGGAGTTACAGATGATTGAGTGGCAGCTCTCTGGGAACTGTGGGGGGGATCTTGGAGGGCTGGTGGCCTGGCGGTTGATACCTTGGGTCAGTGGCTGATGGGTTGCTGGGTCGGGTCCCCGCTTTTGACCTTGTGGGGAATCTGTCGACGTGCCCTTGAGCAGGGTGTTGACTCTGGTTGCTTCTGTGGGTCGCTCTGGATGGGAGTCTGTTAGATGACTGAATGGAATGTAAATGTTGAGCAGCTTCACTGGAAGTGGATTGTATGATTTAAAATTAAATTAAATAAAAAATAAAAATACAGTAATACTCTAATCACAAGAGATCCACCCGAACACACGGTTGTCCATTGCATGAAACCATGAAGCCAGACAATACATTGGTATGTTTCACCCTCTAACTAAGAGACAGACAGCGAGAGGATGAAAGCAAGCACCACACCAGTGAATGCATGTCTCTGCCCAGTCATGTGAGAAGCTAGTGTGAGTGGTGTTCATTACACACAGTTCAACTCATTATAGCCACCGTGGGAGATAGGAGGAGAAGAGACATTTACAGACAGCCTCACTGGCTTTCAAAAAAGAGAGATGAGACATGACTGAAATAGCTAAATAAATGTGGCTCTCCATTCACAGCAGAAAAGGAATCCACAGATTACGGAGGAAACGTATGAGGACAATGCCATCTGTTCCATAAAAGGGTTTTGGACTGAGATATGTTAGAAATGTTCTAGTAGTGGATTATGCTACTCCTATAGAGAAGATCCTCAACTGTTCATCATCATGAAGCAGCTACCTGGATGAGGCAGGGCGGCCATTTTGTGCTAGAAGTCTCACTAACTATCAGTTATTATTATGGTGGGAAAAGGAGACGGCAAGAGCAGTTTGAGAATCAAGCCAGGGCCTGTATCAAGCATCTCAGAGTAGGAGTGGTGATTTAAGATCAGTTTTCCCTTTTAGATCACAATAAATATGATTATTAGTATAGGAAGGACTAGATCCTAGATCAGCACTCCTATTCTGATGCATACGGCCCCTGGTTTACAGTAGGATTTCAAGCCAGTGTTGTGTTCGGGACCACCTAAAGCAAGACCGATTCAAGACCGGAGCAAATCGATTCCGAGTCAACACCAAGACCGAGTCAACAACATATGGATTCTTTAGACATTTGAAATAGTGAAAAAATGCAAGGCCTAAGGATTTATAAAATAATAATTATAATATAGTAATAATAACGGTAATGATGTTATTATTTTCAATTATGCTTCGATTTTAATCTGCTCAGTTTTTGTTGGAAAGGAAAGGGTTGACACTGAGGAGAAAAAAATATCCAATCAGGATTTTTATTTGGTGGTCTCTAGGGAGATAGCTAGCTAGATTTATGTCATCCATTGGCTAGGCCATCAGAAGCTAGATAGAAGGCATCTGCCATTCAACTGTAGGGAAAACTTTTTGAATGACAGTGGAATCAACAAATCACATTTTGACTTGTAATGGATGGGACCGTTTTTACAAAAAACGTATGGAAACTTCTGCCTTTTCAAAGGCCAACAGGTTACTGCGCAATAGCAAGCAGTAGTCTTTCCATGGTCTAGCTAGCTAACTTTTGTTGTAGGCTAGTTTGCAGCGGCTGCAGCAGGTGTTATCGAAGAGGATGTTGTTTCTATTTTGTTAGCACTCCCTTTTCAAGAATAACTTCCAACAAGAAGTTACGTTTCAAATGATCATCATCTGGTGAGTGGAACTGTGTTTTTTATTGCAGCACTTGCTTAGAAAATAACTTGTGTGTGTGAAACATTGTTGCATTTAAAGTGGAACTGACAGCACTTTAGCAGCATGAAATCTTATTAAATTCTGTTCATATACACCCCCAGGAAGAATATGAAGCGATCACTTCAATATAGTCTTTTTTACGTTTTCATAAATTCTTAGAATGTTTGGGAATTACGTATACTAAGGCATTTGTGAAAATTCTATAGCAATATAGAATTGTAGCCTCCTTGTCCTTCTGCAGCTTGCCTGCCAATGCATGCTTGTCCCAACCAAGCACCCAAGCTAACTCGTTAAAGTTGGCCTGCTTGCTAGTTAGCTACTTCCAGACACAAACAAGAGAACACCTCACTCTGACAATTTTACTTGCCGTAGCAGAGCTGGTTAGGCTGTTTACATGTTATCTAGTGCGTTCTTGACTAACTATTACTTATTTTGTCTACGTTTACTGACACCGGTCATATTCAGCGGGTGTTGCGTGTTCTTAAATTCATCAGTTGTTCTGTGCTCTGGCACACTCAGACGAGAGTGCTCTGAAATCAGAGTAGATAGCCAGAGTGAATTTGCGAATGCAAGAGATATGCTAACTGGATAACAGGCGTTCTTGCTAGCCAACCAAATAACACCTGTATCGCTATCTGTGTATAGCCACCGAAAAACAATATGTGGTAGAAAAATCACTCACCCACTCCTCCAATGGCATGACATGACATCCTCCTAGCAGCTAGCAAGCGTTAGAAGTGGGTAAACTCAAATTTAGCCAAAAAGTTCCCCAATGGCCTGCCCAGTGAAGAAAATGTGCCCTGTGTGATAAATGCTGTTTTTTCTCTCTTTCTCCTATGAGATTTCCTATAAATTGTTCAGATTTTCACTCTCAAAACCACCAGTTGGCACACTCTTGCTGCCTGGAGATATTCCACTGAAACTAGGTTATGTGCAGTGCGCATGTGCTTTGCGATTGTGTGGGCTAATTTGTGCATGATTTCTCTATTGTGCTACATAATTGATAAACCTCCACTACACTACTTTGATACGCATCAGTAGTGATTAAGAAGTGAGTACACAATGACCATCAAAAAAAAGTGAGTATACGTTGCATACCTGCGTATAGCCTCCACTACACCACTGGCCCTTTGTGTTTCACAAAAAGTGCACTCTCCTACATACAGTAAGTGCGCTCGTATTACAGTTGCTGTCCTTTCAGAATCACGAACCAGTCGCACACTGAAGGCCTAAAAAGTTCACCACTGTACTAACCTGTCACACACTGAAGGCCTATAGGTTCACCACTGTACTAACCTGTCACACACTGAAGACCTATAGGTTCACCACTGTACTAACCTGTCACACACTGAAGGTCTATAGGTTCACCACTGTACTAACCTGTCACACACTGAAGACCTATAGGTTCACCACTGTACTAACCTGTCACACACTGAAGACCTATAGGTTCACCACTGTACTAACCTGTCACACACTGGAGGTCTATAGGTTCACCACTGTACTAACCTGTCACACACTGAAGACCTATAGGTTCATCACTGTACTAACCTGTCACACACTGAAGACCTATAGGTTCATCACTGTACTAACCTGTCACACACTGAAGACCTATAGGTTCACCACTGTACTAACCTGTCACACACTGAAGACCTATAGGTTCGCCACTGTACTAACCTGTCACACACTGAAGACCTATAGGTTCACCACTGTACTAACCTGTCACACACTGAAGGCCTATAGGTTCGCCACTGTACTAACCTGTCACACACTGAAGACCTATAGGTTCACCACTGTACTAACCTGTCACACACTGAAGACCTATAGGTTCACCACTGTACTAACCTGTCACACACTGAAGACCTATAGGTTCACCACTGTACTAACCTGTCACACACTGGAGGTCTATAGGTTCACCACTGTACTAACCTGTCACACACTGAAGACCTATAGGTTCATCACTGTACTAACCTGTCACACACTGAAGACCTATAGGTTCATCACTGTACTAACCTGTCACACACTGAAGACCTATAGGTTCACCACTGTACTAACCTGTCACACACTGAAGACCTATAGGTTCGCCACTGTACTAACCTGTCACACACTGAAGACCTATAGGTTCACCACTGTACTAACCTGTCACACACTGAAGGCCTATAGGTTCGCCACTGTACTAACCTGTCACACACTGAAGACCTATAGGTTCACCACTGTACTAACCTGTCACACACAGAAGACCTATAGGTTCACCACTGTACTAACCTGTCACACACTGAAGGCCTATAGGTTCACCACTGTACTAACCTGTCACACACTGAAGGCCTATAGGTTCACCACTGTACTAACCTGTCACACACTGAAGACCTATAGGTTCACCACTGTACTAACCTGTCACACACTGAAGGCCTATAGGTTCACCACTGTACTAACCTGTCACACACTGAAGACCTATAGGTTCACCACTGTACTAACCTGTCACACACTGAAGACCTATAGGTTCACCACTGTACTAACCTGTCACACACTGAAGACCTATAGGTTCACCACTGTACTAACCTGTCACACACTGAAGACCTATAGGTTCATCACTGTACTAACCTGTCACACACTGAAGACCTATAGGTTCACCACTGTACTAACCTGTCACACACTGGAGGTCTATAGGTTCACCACTGTACTAACCTGTCACACACTGAAGACCTATAGGTTCATCACTGTACTAACCTGTCACACACTGAAGACCTATAGGTTCATCACTGTACTAACCTGTCACACACTGAAGACCTATAGGTTCACCACTGTACTAACCTGTCACACACTGAAGACCTATAGGTTCGCCACTGTACTAACCTGTCACACACTGAAGACCTATAGGTTCACCACTGTACTAACCTGTCACACACTGAAGGCCTATAGGTTCGCCACTGTACTAACCTGTCACACACTGAAGACCTATAGGTTCACCACTGTACTAACCTGTCACACACAGAAGACCTATAGGTTCACCACTGTACTAACCTGTCACACACTGAAGGCCTATAGGTTCACCACTGTACTAACCTGTCACACACTGAAGGCCTATAGGTTCACCACTGTACTAACCTGTCACACACTGAAGACCTATAGGTTCACCACTGTACTAACCTGTCACACACTGAAGGCCTATAGGTTCACCACTGTACTAACCTGTCACACACTGAAGACCTATAGGTTCACCACTGTACTAACCTGTCACACACTGAAGACCTATAGGTTCACCACTGTACTAACCTGTCACACACTGAAGACCTATAGGTTCACCACTGTACTAACCTGTCACACACTGAAGACCTATAGGTTCACCACTGTACTAACCTGTCACACACTGAAGGCCTATAGGTTCACCACTGTACTAACCTGTCACACACTGAAGGCCTATAGGTTCACCACTGTACTAACCTGTCACACACTGAAGGCCTATAGGTTCACCACTGTACTAACCATGTCACACACTGAAGGCCTATAGGTTCACCACTGTACTAACCTGTCACACACTGAAGACCTATAGGTTCACCACTGTACTAACCTGTCACACACTGAAGACCTATAGGTTCACCACTGTACTAACCATGTCACACACTGAAGGCCTATAGGTTCACCACTGTACTAACCTGTCACACACTGAAGGTCTATAGGTACTCCACTGTACTAACCTGTCACACACTGAAGACCTATAGGTTCACCACTGTACTAACCTGTCACACACTGAAGACCTATAGGTTCACCACTGTACTAACCTGTCACACACTGAAGACCTATAGGTTCACCACTGTACTAACCTGTCACACACTGAAGGTCTATAGGTTCACCACTGTACTAACCTGTCACACACTGAAGACCTATATGTTCACCACTGTACTAACCTGTCACACACTGAAGACCTATAGGTTCATCACTGTACTAACCTGTCACACACTGAAGGCCTATAGGTTCACCACTGTACTAACCTGTCACACACTGAAGGCCTATAGGTTCACCACTGTACTAACCTGTCACACACTGAAGGCCTATAGGTTCACCACTGTACTAACCTTTCACACACTGAAGGCCTATAGGTTCACCACTGTACTAACCTGTCACACACTGAAGACCTATAGGTTCACCACTGTACTAACCTGTCACACACTGAAGGCCTATATGTTCACCACTGTACTGACCTGTCACACACTGAAGGCCTATAGGTTCACCACTGTACTAACCTGTCACACACTGAAGACCTATAGGTTCACCACTGTACTAACCTGTCACACACTGAAGACCTATAGGTTCACCACTGTACTAACCTGTCACACACTGAAGGCCTATACGTTCACCACTGTACTGACCTGTCACACACTGAAGGCCTATAGGTTCACCACTGTACTAACCTGTCACACACTGAAGACCTATAGGTTCACCACTGTACTAACCTGTCACACACTGAAGGCCTATAGGTTCACCACTGTACTAACCTGTCACACACTGAAGACCTATAGGTTCACCACTGTACTAACCTGTCACACACTGAAGGCCTATAGGTTCACCACTGTACTAACCTGTCACACACTGAAGATCTATAGGTTCACCACTGTACTAACCTGTCACACACTGAAGACCTATAGGTTCACCACTGTACTGACCTGTCACACACTGAAGGCCTATAGGTTCACCACTGTACTGACCTGTCACACACTGAAGGCCTATAGGTTCACCACTGTACTAACCTGTCACACACTGAAGACCTATAGGTTCACCACTGTACTAACCTGTCACACACTGAAGGCCTATAGGTTCACCACTGTACTGACCTGTCACACACTGAAGACCTATAGGTTCACCACTGTACTAACCTGTCACACACTGAAGACCTATAGGTTCACCACTGTACTAACCTGTCACACACTGAAGGCCTATAGGTTCACCACTGTACTAACCTGTCACACACTGAAGGCCTATAGGTTCACCACTGTACCAACCTGTCACACACTGAAGACCTATAGGTTCACCACTGTACTAACCTGTCACACACTGAAGACCTATAGGTTCACCACTGTACTAACCTGTCACACACTGAAGGCCTATATGTTCACCACTGTACTGACCTGTCACACACTGAAGGCCTATAGGTTCACCACTGTACTAACCTGTCACACACTGAAGACCTATAGGTTCACCACTGTACTAACCTGTCACACACTGAAGACCTATAGGTTCACCACTGTACTAACCTGTCACACACTGAAGGCCTATAGGTTCACCACTGTACTAACCTGTCACACACTGAAGACTTATAGGTTCACCACTATACTAACCTGTCACACACTGAAGGCCTATAGGTTCTCCACTGTACTAACCTGTCACACACTGAAGGCCTATAGGTTCACCACTGTACTAACCTGTCACACACTGGAGACCTATAGGTTCACCACTGTACTAACCTGTCACACACTGAAGGCCTATAGGTTCACCACTGTACTAACCTGTCACACACTGAAGGCCTATAGGTTCACCACTGTACTAACCTGTCACACACTGAAGGCCTATAGGTTCACCACTGTACTAACCTGTCACACACTGAAGACCTATAGGTTCACCACTGTACTAACCTGTCACACACTGAAGACTTATAGGTTCACCACTGTACTAACCTGTCACACACTGAAGACCTATAGGTTCACCACTGTACTAACCTGTCACACACTGAAGATCTATAGGTTCACCACTGAGCAAACGTGTCTATAATAGACATTAAGGCTGTTAAGATACTGTATTAATGTTTCAAGAATAGAGTTTATATATACTGCCTGGCGAAGCAGTTTTATGAGCTTTTTTACTCTGCTGGTCTTAGCTGGTGTCCTCACTGTCCTCACTATCCGAGACTGAGTCAAGACCAAGTACGAATGTATCCAACACCTAGACAAGTGAGACCGGACTCGTGCTACAACAGTGCTACGCGCTCTGCAGTGTTAGAAGAAGCTCCTCTCTAACTGAAGAGAAACTGTGTGTCTCTGTGCCTTCACCACTGATTCTGTAATACAATCAATGAGACGGTAATTGAAATATACACAATGATACCTCAGCAATTTTAGTTCCCGCTAAGTTGATTACATTTCTACATCTGTACATGCTGAGGAGACAGGGATGGAGAAAGAGCGAAATTGGTTTGCTCACACATTAAGCTGACTTTAATATATTTGAAATGAGTTTGGTGTAAAAATCCGCCTCAGTCTCAATCCCCTGCTGCTGGAGTGAACCAAGCTGCTGGAGAGGAAGAGCATCCCTCGTATAAAGAGGAGAGCATATTGCCTGAAGTTTGCAGGATGATAACAGAGGCAGAGCCAGTTTGCATTGCTAATTAGAGCTTGCATTGAACGAACCATTAACACATTACAGCCCTCTTTTCACTCGGAGTCCTTTGATAATACCCTCCTTATGTATCGTGTATAGGCCTAACCTCAAATCACATACACCCATGCTATGATGACAGACAACATAAACAATTGATTTTATAGGCTAATTACATGGGTTATAATCTTGAAAGTCCAGAACTAAAATATTGCATAATTGTGTCAGATGCTCGGTTCAGTTCTGGGGGGGGGAGACGTATTAGAAATGATACTAGAACAAGGAGCGGAAGCAGGCGGAAGCGCCACCCCCCTCTCGTTGCAAGTTACGGGCAAGTTCATGAGCCAAATGACCCCTCCCCTTCCCGAAATTCAAAAGATGTGAACACCTGCAAAATTGTGATTTGTCCAAATGATCACTGACAAAACATCTGTGCTCCGGAACAAACGTAATTGTTAGTCAGAGCATCCCACAGTCTGTTGACAGATGCTACGCTACCAGTTACGTTAGGTGCGTCGTTCCATGAGAGAGATTACATGGGTTATAACAAATGTTTCCAGTGCTACATCAACTTCCCATCCAGCATTCGATGAAGTGCTTAGTTATACATATGTGTCTTCATTCTAAGGTTAAGCATAGCCAGTAGCCAGTAGCGCTCGATAAATGAAAGACAGACATTGTCATCGTCAGCACAGATAATCTTGTTTTAAATGTCTGCTTGTGTCTTATTTCCCCCTAGATCCCATTCTAGGGCTGGTTAATAGGTGAAATGACGCCAGATGTTCCCCCTTGTCAGATGCCTCGGCGCCAAGCCGATGGCTGAGCACTGCAAACAGCAAAACTGGGCTGGCTAGCCCTCCCTCCCTCCCTCAGCCAACCTAATTTATTATCCTACACTACAGATACAGGCCTAAATACATAATGCCCTTTTCAATAATATATGGTTCTGTATGGGCAACAACTTTGTACAGCATGGGAAAGAAACAAAAGCCATTATTTCTTACATTAAAACACCGGTGTTTCATAGCAGCATGAAGGTCACACAGCAGTAGTTCAAGTGAAATTGGGTCCAGAGAATGCTCAGCTTGCCATTGTCCACCATGCCCGGGCACCCAGCTGGTAAATCTCAGCCCAGCACAGTAAATACTTGGGGAAATATAATTATTCTTTCTGCTCTTGCTCACTGTGTCCCCATTCCCCCTGAAACCACCATGGGCCAATTAATGTAGATGCATTCATGATATGCACACATCTGTTTATGGCAATAACATTTCGCAATTGGGGGTGATCCCAGAGAAGAGTGTGCCTCATAGATCATTACTTAACGGTGTGGCCCCGGCCCCCGTCTCCACCAGGCCCATTAATAGAATCCTGCCAATCTCCCCCATCCATCGCTGCTTTCCCTGCCTTCTCATCCCTCTGTTCTCCTGCCTCCTCACTTTGGAAACAAGCGTTTTAATTAATACTTTCAAGTGATATCCTCTGGGTCCACATTGTACATTTTGTTGAGCATGTCTGTTACCCAAAATAAATTAAATTAAATTCAATCCCTTCTCATTCTCCCATTTCCTACAGCAAACATCCCTCCGCAGCCATTGAAGTCTCTCTCGTCAAGCAGACATATCCTGCCGATCTCCAACCCTTGATGAATGGCACCTCAACAAAAAAAACACTCGTGGCTCTTTTGTTCTTGCAGCGTTGCAGTGTCTCGCGTTATCGAAGACACATCGCAGGCTTTCGGAGGAGAGATCAGTGTCTTCAGCACGTTTGTGTCCATAAAACGACATGTCTTCAAAGAATTGTGACGAGTACTGTATGCGCGGTTCCCATGAATAGCTTCAAAAAGCCAGAGCGAAAGGTCAAGGGTGAGACCCACTTATTCAGCCACAGAAATGTTTGTCGAGAAGAAGACAGGAAGCTAATGTACAGCTGGTGTGACCAAGGATAATAAATATACATGATGAGTCTCACGTTGCAAAAGAGAGGCCAACACATGAGCTGTATTCAACCATCGGAGAGATTCACTTGAATACAGTACTTTATACACGTCAAATATACAGCGCCGCGTCCACACAATGAATCACACTGTGCAATTTTCCACCGAGCTGTTTCACGTATGTGATCTGTGACATTGTACAGGCACATAAGATAATATTAATCAGGTGATGGCGAGCTAATTGAAAATATACCTGACAGCATTGCGAATACAGCACACAATTAATCGCCGTATTCCAGTCATGTGGGGAGGCTGAAATTGTCAACTAATGTAAGACAATAAATCCTACCCAGTTACTAGAGTGGTTAATTACCAGTTGTGTTAAGGAGAGAGGTGGATGGTGGAAGGGCACCACACTACACACACACACACACACACAATCCTCCATGAGGGAACAGACCTCCATCCCCCACATCCCCTTCTCGCTGCCCTCCTCCTCGCTCACCCTCTGATTCACCCCCCCCTCTTCTTCAGTTCATTCTGTGTTGTGGTGGTGGTGGCTCATTTGTGCCACCCCCTCCCCTCTCCCCCTAGTCTGGTCCCTCCATCCTCACTGTCCATCTCCCCAGCCAGCCCTCTGTGTTTTTCTCCTTGGTAGCAGCACAGCGTTAGCCCTTATTTGCGCCGCCCCCACTCTCCTCCCCTCTCCCTGGTCTGGTCTCTCCCTGCAGCAGGAGGCCCGTGCAGCCGGCCCAGCTGATTAATAGAAGTCGGACTTTCTTTCGGTTCCGGGAGATCCGTTTTGCACTGGTTCCCAAAGTAAATGTTTGGACCTCGCAGTATGATGGCGTGTGAGGGAGCTGTGGTGACCGAGTGGGGGTGTCCGCCTGCAGACAGGAGAGAGCACAGGGAAATGGAGGATGGGTGGGCTGGGGAAGACCGGTGCCTGGTGTTGGGGCTGGGGCCCTCCTCTTGGGGCTGCTGGGCCTTTAGCCTGGAGGCAGTGAGGCAGAGAGGCAGAGAGGGAAAACACTGGGCTTTACTAATGCTTCTGTCAACAACGACCTAACTGCACTCCTCTGGCTAACAGACCAAAGACCAGCACAGCTAGGAGTGTCTTTATGACTGGGTCATAAAGGGTCTATGGGGAATTACCCGGCTCAAGCACTGATAAAACAACACACACAGTTCATTTGTTTTCATTGCTTTTTTATTTTATTTACTGACCGTGGCCCAAGAGACTCATAGTTGACACTCGGGCTAATTAATTAACCTTATTTTGGGTGTGAGAAATGTTCAAACACGGCAGTGCAGGTTTCCAATTTGAGGCCCACTGGGAAACAAATTGGTCTGTCAACGCAAATTGCTCTCTGTCACTGGCGGGGAAAGGGGGGGGGGAGTGATATGAACAAATGCACCCCATTTTCAACCGGGTTACTTCATCCATAGAGATCGGCTTTAAAATACGACTCACCATCATGGACGGTAATTGGATTTAGAATTAAAAAACCCAACACATTGATTATCAAGGCCATTAGATCAGCTGGTGAGAAAATTGGGCAGAACCTAGTATCACCATGTCGGGCACAAGAATGTGCCTTAGATAAAGTGGGGAATTGAAATATGCCAATGTCAACGACACATGACTGGGCAAATCCATCGTGTTGATCTGTTTGATAAAACTCCCCCAGCACTGTGAGAAGCTTGATTTATCTCTTCTCTCGTTCACTTTCAAGGCCTCTTGAGTGAGGAGATAGAGACAGAGAGCGAGAGAGAGAGAGAAAGAGAGAGCGAGCGAGCCCAGAGGAGAGCACCATGGGTGACTGGGTAAGTGAAGGAGGGTAAGGAGAGCTCATCAGAAATAAGCCAGCGAATCAAGACACCAACTGGGGCTAATTGTAGTGTGGAGGAGAGGGTAAGAGACGGTAGGCCCTCTGAGGGCAGAGACCCCATGGGTTCTTCTCTGTCAGTGCAGCATAGGAAATTCTCTCTCTAGTTTCCAGTTAAGACGCTCTCTTCAAGTAATCCTCATCTCCTGGTTCTAGGACCGGCCCCGGCCCCAAAGATGTTGCTGAACGCTCCATCGGATAACTACTTGGAGGAGAATCCTAACTTGAAGGAGAACTATAGCTTGGCGGTCCCTGGGATCAGAAATGTTGAGAAATGCTGCTCGAGTCCATGAACCCATCCAGAACCAACAGTGATGAATTGCCTTGGCCAGTAGACAATGAAGTACCAATTTAATTAACCCACACAGAAAAGCTTACATTGATCTGAGCAATGGATCTCAGTCAGAAACTACAGAAGACGCTGCATTCTTCTCCAATGACAGGTCAAACACCTCTGAACACAGACTCATGCCCATAAGAACTCCCTATCAGAACGCCCTACCCCATGGAGACAACCAGCATACATTACTTTCATATGATATTTTACCTGCACCTGTAAAATCAACTCGATTATGCATATTTACAGCGTTACACCTATACTTACACTAGTAACTGAATCTGCTTACAGGTAACGGAGAATCCCTGGTCATGGGGGATTATCTGTGCCCCCTCCCCCTTTCCCCATAGTCACCGTCCACACCTGCAGTGGGGCGCCAGGCAGCCTCCTCTCCTCCGTTCCCCCTCTCACCTGTGAATTATTGTCTGCACTTGGCTGCAGACAACATCAGAGTACCAGGAGCAGCAAGCTAAATCTGCTAACATCCCCCACTCTGTTTCATGCCCAGGTGGGCAGCTGACGGCTCCGCAGGCCCCTGGCACTCCAGCCAGCCGATCTGGACCAGGAAATGGCCAACAGAGGGTGACTGATAGGGTGACCACATTTAAAATGCCCAAATGTGAGACGACGGGATGATTTTGCGGAACATTCGCGGGGACAGTGTAGGCTACATTAATACTTTTTGGGGCAGCATCTCACCCCACAAAACATCCCTCCATCAAGCGAGCTTCTGAAGCATACCTAGCCGACAAAATGTAGGTGATGCAGAAACGAGAGACCGGAACGTGTGCCTTTTTTAGGACAATCTGGGATTATTTTGCAAAGGAAACATTTCTGGTTGGTCTCAGGAAACGTAGAACAGCTAGGAAGGGAGACTTTTAAGACTGGACTGAGTGAAGTAGCAGAAAAGATGTTGAATGAGCAACTAGGGTCTAGAGAGTAGTGTGGCCCGGCATTGCTAGGCTAGGCTAGTCATGTTGTAAAGGGATTATTATGGGGATTGGCTAGACACAAGATGATATTGTACCTTATCTGAGCAGATAAGTACACATTTCATTTTCAAAGTACTTAATTTGCTCCATGTTTCACATTCAGAAGAACTTCCTAAATCCCCTAATTACTATGCAGTCCGAATGGAGAACAGGCTTACTGCAGCCATGTGTCGACACACTCCTTGACCACCTCCTCAGTAAATTGTGTCATTGGCGACACCCTAGTCTGGTGTGTCCTGGGTGACCAAGCTCGGCCTGCAGTCTTTGGGCTGTTAAAGTAGAGGACCGTCCACTGGACGTCTCAAAGTTTCAACTTTAACCAAACTTTGCATCCCATTCATTAGGCCTACAATCCTGATATGACTTTGTGTTAAACCAATTCTGTTGTGCGGGATAGGCTATTTTAAACACTGATCGTACCACTGATATTTACAACAAACGGTTACTTGTGTCCTCCACTTCACTGGGTATTGCCTATTGAGCTAATGCCATTTTAGTTCATCTTAATTTTCCGAGCCTTCACGTCCCATATAATAGTGGTTGTTGTAACGTAGAACAGATTGAAGGCAGCAAGGTGGCAATAAGTAGGAGCAACACTAGAGCAGCGGGGCCTGTTTTGAAGCATAGTCTGTGCTGAAGGGGCTGACACATAGTGCATAAGTACTCATTTACTGCCTATTACCCGGTGCTGCCTCTCCCTGGAGTAATGCAGTGCCATTAAACACAGAGCAGGGGAAGCAGGGGAAGCAGGGGATAGCAGAGGCAGAGCAGGTGGAGAGGGGGAAGAGAACAGGGAGAGCAGGGGCAGAGCAGGGGGAGAGGGGGAAGAGAACAGGGAGAGCAGGGGCAGAGGGGGAAGAGAACAGGGAGAGCAGGGGCAGAGGGGGAAGAGAACAGGGAGAGCAGGGGCAGAGCAGGGGGAGAGGGGGAAGAGAACAGGGAGAGCAGGGGCAGAGGGGGAAGAGAACAGGGAGAGCAGGGGCAGAGGGGGAAGAGAACAGGGAGAGCAGGGGCAGAGCAGGGGGAGAGGGGGAAGAGAACAGGGAGAGCAGGGGCAGAGGGGGAAGAGAACAGGGATAGCAGGGGCAGAGCAGGGGGAAGAGAACAGGGAGAGCAGGGGCAGAGGGGGAAGAGAACAGGGAGAGCAGGGGCAGAGCAGGGGGAGAGGGGGAAGAGAACAGGGAGAGCAGGGGCAGAGGGGGAAGAGAACAGGGAGAGCAGGGGCAGAGCAGGGGGAGAGGGGGAAGAGAACAGGGAGAGCAGGGGCAGAGGGGGAAGAGAACAGGGAGAGCAGGGGCAGAGCAGGGGGAGAGGGGGAAGAGAACAGGGAGAGCAGGGGCAGAGCAGGGGGAGAGCAGGTGGAGAGGGGGAAGAGAACAGGGAGAGCTTTGGCAGAGCAGGGGGAGAGCAGGTGGAGAGCAGGTGGAGAGAAGGGGGAGAGCTGGGGGAGAGCAGGTGGAGAAAAGGGGCAGAGCAGGGGGAGAGAAGGGGGAGAGCAGGTGAAGAGAAGGGGGTGAGCAGGTGAAGAGAAGGGGGAGAGCAGGTGAAGAGAAGGGGGAGAGCTGGGGGAGAGCAGGTGGAGAGAAGGGGGAGAGCAGGTGAAGAGAAGGGGGAGAGCAGGTGGAGAGAAGGGGGAGAGCAGGTGAAGAGAAGGGGGAGAGCAGGTGAAGAGAAGGGAGGGAGCTGGGGGAGAGCAGGTGGAGAGAAGGGGGAGAGCAGGTGAAGAGAAGGGGGAGAGCAGGTGGAGAGAAGGGGGAGAGCAGGTGAAGAGAAGGGGGAGAGCTGGGGGAGTTGGTGGAGAGAAAGAGAAGCAGGAAGTAATAACAGGAAGTAATAACAAGGCTAACAATGGGACAGTCCCCAGTGTGCTCCTCTTAAGGCCAGCAGCACTGCCTCTCTTAATTAGAGAGTGAGCAATGGAGCAAACGTACTCCATACATACTGTATATATAGACATACACACAGAGATGCATGCACACACAGACAAGGCACACACACACGACACAAAATACACGCCAACACACAAGTAGTACCTACACACACATTCAAGCTTGCGCACTCACACACACACACACACACACCTTGTTTTCTCTCTTCAAATCAACCCAGCTGGCCCACTACACAAGAGTTATTGAGAGGCAGATGCTATTTCTGCAACATAAACATTGAATATTTGATTTCTCCACAGTTCAGCAACACAGTGCACACAGCAGCGTTAAACAACATGACACAGAATACCAAAGAGATGATGTACACACAGAATACCAAAGAGATGATGTACACACAGAATACCAAAGAGATTATGTACACACAGAAAGCAGATAAAAGTGACTGCAATCATGTGCAGTGAATACATTACAATCCCTGCCCACAACCCTCCACTTGAGAAAACATTAATAATAAACACAGGCTAATTGGTTAATTAGGGGATGTTTTATTTGGTGGAAGTCATGGATCTCCTGGGAGGTACAGTACTCAACCTCGAGGAAAAACTACCAAGCAGCTAACTGCACACGTCCCAACCTCTCCTCTTCGACTCAGTCTACCCTTGTGGCTAGTAAGATGACAGTCACGCGTGTTAGAGCTCAGTGCTACTGCAGTGCTTCATGGGCCTGGCTTATCGTATCGTAGCATTCACAGCTCTAACGCATTAATAAGCCGACTCTGTGACACAGCCGATTCTATTAGCGGGAACTCCAAAGCTATTTTTCCTTCCAGCATTCAAAGGAGGAGACGCCCACTTTTCCTGCAGCACTGCGCGGCCATTCCGGTATACGGCCCCTCTCCTCCCCCCCAAACCACAAACAGTGACTTTGCTGAGCTTTCATATAATCATTAATTAAAGCAGAACAGATAAACCCTTTACCCTCGTGGGAATTGGATGGATGGGGCTAAATTGAAATGTTTCTTACAAAAGAAATATGAAAAGACATGTAACTCAATTTTTGCCAATTTTCTTTTTTTATGACTAGGACCTAGAAAATGTATTCAAAATAGCTTATTAAGTTTCATAATTGTATGTTCCTTAATGGAAAAATATGGCAGTTTTTCAATTTCCTAAAAAGTTTCTGTTTTGTAAAAAAAAATGCTTCTGTTCTGTTTTGTTTTCATACGACAGTGATTACAAGCATAGTAGCAATTGAAAAGGAACAGTTTGGAGATTACGGGGACATTATTAGACCAAAGTTGAGGACACAACATTTCACCGGACACACGACTGAATCCAAACATTGCCCAGTAGATTTGATGTGCATTTTACATTTACTGTCCTTTGAGCTGCATTTATTGATAACGAAATCAGTAACATGATAAGAATATTCCTGAAAAATGTGGGGTAGGTACAACATAAGACAACAAAAATTACAAGGATATGAGTGAGAGGACTAACTGGTGCCTCCAAGTGGCCACACACACCTCTCCAAAGCGGGCCTAGTTCCTAAGTAATTTAAATGCAGTTTTATGACTCAAAGAAGAGTCTTCAACTATAAGGCGCTTATTTCAGCTCTCTTAGCTGTGCCGTTGAAGAATTAGAGAAAGCACAGGTGGAACACAACCCTGAATCCCCCCCATCACAAAAATACTGGTGTTGTTTACACAATCCAAAACACTGACCATCATAAATCGCAATCTGGGTCAGGTGGGCAACATTTGAAAGTGTGTTCCATTGCCAGCATGACTAGCTAAGTTATAGAATATGACTTCACAGTGTTAGGCTTTCACAAGTCAATTCAGAGAAACAGATGGTCATTTTGGTGCGCATAGAACGGTCATGAGTGCATCCAGGTGCGTGTTCCGCAGCAAATCTTCTTCACAATAGACAAACATAGGTTCATTCTGTTCAGAACAACCCAGGGTATGACACCATGTCATCTTGTAACTGTACATTCAAACATAGTGATCATAAACGTTGACACTGTATATGACATGAGTTTTATGACATGGAAATGTGAAGTGCACATTTGGACTCACGGGTGTTTGGCTTGCTTGTATGACATCGACGCGGTATTTACTACAATCCTCAACGTATCATCTTTCAAAATACATCGAGTCCTCTTAATTTACAGCATTTACCCTCACTCAGACAACCAAACAATTGCGGGAGGGAGGGGGGCAACTTCTTGTGGCGTGCTCAACTTCAGAACGGCTGTCAGTCAAAACCATGACAGCGCTGGGAAGTGCAGAGCCTGAGCTCGGACGTCATTTCCAACACACTGTACAGACACTGCGTTCCAATGTCGGCACTTATCAGAGCCCAAATCTGCCATTTTCAACCCGTAGTGTTAAGGGCTACATAAAAGACAACCAGTGAAAATAACCCGGGCAGCTATTCTCTGCCTCCAGGGGCAGAGGAGAATGGAGGGAAGGGGTGGGAAGGGGAGGGCAGAGGGTACGATTGATGGAACAATATGAACTGGCCTCAGCATATGCCCGGGGAAACCCTTTTCCATTTGCTCATCATAAAAGACCAGAAATAAATAGTCCTATCGTCCCGTCAGTTGATACCCGGAGGACCGCAGGGACAGTGCACACACACACAGAGAGAGAGAGAGAGAGAGAGAGAGAGAGAGATGGGGATGCTGGACAGAGATGCGGCACGTATGAAGGAACAGAGACAGGCAAAAAGGTACAGACACACACAGTGTGCAAGAGCAGAAAAGGGCATGAGCGCAGCCATGGAAAAAGCCAGAACGAACCAATTGTAGTAGGCGTACGTCTTGTCACACATACATCATGGTGCTAATATCCAGAGCTGAAATCCCACTTCTCTACACTGTGGGGAGACAGGTGGAGCTTCATGTCACAGCAGCCTCAGTGACAGAGACACATTTCCCTGATAAACAGTCCTAAAGTTGCCCGCTGTGTGTTAGCCCTAATATTCACTGTTGGGGGAAACTTTTTAATGCGATTAGCTAGGGACTGCTGCTTCCAGTTAGGGATACACTTGGCCGTCTCAAGGAGGGGGGAATCTGAATTCAATTAGCCCCTATGACACTTCTCCGCATGCCTCTCCACCTCGCGCACGCACACACACACACACACACACACACACACACCAGCAGCGGTGGCATAACAAGCTGATAAATGACACAGGAGAGAGGATGGAGGGAGGGAGGATGGAGGAGAGGGAGGAACACTCTGGCATGTCCTCCATCTTCTATGGGAATCGCTCACTCTGTTGACGAGCAATGCTTCACTTACCCCCCCCCCCCCCACTCCAACACACCCATGCACGGGCACCCGTGTGCGTGTGTGTGTGTGTGTGTGTGTGTGTGTGTGTGTGTAGCTAGCCCTAACTCCCTGCCATTCTCTCCACGTGTCAGGAGGATGCATGTCTACCTATAGTCAGTATCAGTTAAAACTTCCTTTGGGAAGAACTTTATATAATAATAATAATCATGTGTGTGTATTAGGAGTGTTTTTACAGAGGGAAACACTATTATATTTGCCTACCAAATCAGACAAATGAGTACAGAAGAAATATCACTATTATCACTATTTCTGAGAAATAACGATCCACATGTGGTGACGGCTGCATCTCAAAGTAGGCCTAATCATTTTCAATGTTCGGTTATTTATCTACATTCCATTTACATTCGCTTGTAGACTAAAATATGAGGACAATAGAGACTATTTTTGAGAACTAGCGATCCACATGTGGTAGTTCCTGGGCTCTATTACTTAATATTTCTTTGTGATATTGTAGCTAAATCTAATCTACAAATTATATTGATTAAATTATGCTTTGTGTTTTTATGTGTTACATTTTATTTACTTCTGGTTGATGAAACAAAAATATATTTTAGAAACTAGATATACAGTAACCCAATTATAGCAGGGGTTCTGAAAACCCTCGCGACCCCAACCATGTGAAAAGAAATTGGTCATTTACAGCCTAAGTTAACACTTTTATTCGAGGCTATTGCCCACTATTGAAAAACATTCTAACAGTATTTCTGATTGTCTTCTCAACTCACCATCACATACCTTTAATGTGGGACTATGACAGTCAATTGCAAATTAGTCTGACGTAATGTCTCTTATCTCACCACCACTAAGGAGATGGGTGTGCTTGATGCATGTTGTGTCGTGAACTTCTCAAAGTCAGGGGGCGTGGTCAACAGGACGCACCTCATCTCTGCTGTCACATCCAACCTGGATCGATATTTGGTTATAATGCAGATGAGAGCACTGAATCCAGCTTCACACAGATGTGAGCTGGCGAAAGGTACCTTGAGTTTTAATGCTCAGAATGAGACGGCAGGTTATTCCGTTTGAGTCAGGAACCAAAACTCCTCCGTGGGGACCCGCAAATGCGTTGTCTGCAGCATTCGGTCACATTCCAGCTCGATCAGATGTTTGATTTCACTTACCGGCATATCAACTGAGCCAGGATCACAGTCAAACGTATTGGGAAGTAGGTCCCAAAATGCTCTTCCAAGCATTAGAGGTGAGCAGTCATCACTCGTGTGGGACACTTACTGATGCTGTTTTCTGTTAGAAACATACACAGCCGAGGGAAGGAGGCACGGTTAGCTTTTGAAATACTTTTTCCCCCAGTAAAAAATGATTTCCTCTGAATCTACTGATTCGGTTACTCATCTGTAGAATGTTTTTGTATTTCCCCTACCTGCTTTCATTCAGTTCGTTCAGTTTCCCAAATATACCTGTTACATAGGCATGGAATCACAGCCGCGTCAACCAGAGGTGCTGAGGGTGCTGCAGCACCCCTTGAAGAATCAAAATGTAAAATTACCAAAGTAGTGCACTGGGCCGTCACTAGTCCTGTATTAGCGGACCAATAAAGCTGCTCTCCCTCAACAAATATTTTTTTTTAAATGTGGTTTGATGTAGTTTACAATCGAAGTTTCCTGCTGCAGTATATCTCAGAGTTCTGTGGTCAGCTCTTTTGCCGCCAGTTGCTCTCGGTGTATCATCCAATGCGTCCATATGGCAGAGGGAGACACATTCATAACTAGAGTGCAGAGGTCTGCCCGCCGTCCCACCGTAGATGGAGCCCCATGTGTGCAAAAGCCCACCATTCGATCCCATGGAACACATTTTCCATCAATATAGCCACGCAGCGCACTGAACATCCCCTGTGCCGTTTCATGCTCGGGAATTGTGAGACAGAGCAATATGTCCTCGTGAATAGCATCCCCCGACATGTATAGTGAACAAAAGTCAATGCATGGGCATCTCGTCCCTCACAGCTAACGTCCGTTTGGAGAGCATAAGCTGGGGAGTTTTTTTTTTTTTATCCTCTTGATTGCTAGCCATTCACCGTGGCAATGATTCAAGTGCAACGATCATGTGCAGTGGTGTTGGTGCGGTAAGAGAGCGATGCAGTTTAGTTCGCTGTGGTGGAAGCGTCATTTTTGTGAACCATTTTTTTGGGGGGGGGGGCTTAATCAAATTGTCAAAAAAAGTTCAAAATTCCCTGAAAACATCCCAAATATATAATCTATATAGCTAAAAACAACAATGCAATGTCAAAACAAGTTGACATTGCGGTAAAGCGTGATTTATCAAATTAACTGATTTTACTTTGGACAAAATCAAGACAAAAATAGAACCGTTTGGCCATAATGACCATCGTTATGTTTGGAGGAAAAAGGGGGAGGCTTGCAAGCCGAAGAACACCATCCCAACCGTGAAGCACAAGGGTGGCAGCATCATGTTGTGGGGGTGCTTTGCTGCAGGAGGGACTGGTGCACTTCACAAAATAGATGGCATTATGAGGAGGGAAATGTATGTGGATATATTGAAGCAACATCTCAAGACATCAGTCTGGAAGATAAAGCTTGGTCACAAATGGGTCTTCCAAATGGACAATGACCCCAAGCATACTTCCAAAGTTGTGGCAAAATGGCTTAAGGACAACAAAGTCAAGGTATTGGAGTGGCCATCACAAAGCCCTGACCTCAATCCCATAGAAAATGTGTGGGCAGAACTGAAAAAGTGTGTGTGAGCAAGGAGGCCTACAAACCTGACTCAGTTACACCAGCTCTGTCAGGAGGAATGGGCCAAAATTCACCCAACTTTTTGTGGGAAGCTTGTGGAAGGCTTCCCAAAACGTTTGACCCAAGTTAAACAATGTAAAGCTAATGCTACCAAATACCAATTGAGTGTATGTAAACTTCTGACACACTGGGAATGTGATGAACGAAATAAAAGCTGAAATAAATCATTCTCTCTACTATTATTCTAACATTTCACATTCTTAAAATAAAGTGATCCTAACTGACCTAAGACAGGGAATTTCTACTAAGATTAAATGTCAGGAATTGTGAAAAACTTCCGACTTCAACTGTACATGAATTTGACTCGGTGAAATGGTGCTGCTGTAGACAGACAATAACAGACAGCTAACAAACAGACGGACAAAAGAAAATATGGACAAAATATATAAAATCAGAATTTACACGATCCACATACATTATGTTCACTATGGACACTGAAGCTAAAAACCACAGACTATACTATAAACACTATAAGCTACAGTACATTACAACTATATGTGTAGAGATGGATGAATGAAAACAAATGAAGAGAAACAATTTAACAGGATGACGTGCAATGGGGGGAATATTGAAAAAAAGAGAACCATCCCGCTCTCCCAAAAGTTTGGTTGGTGCGTAAAAACCAGCGAGGCCAAATAAGCAAAAACAAAACTCGTCCCTTTTTCAGGACCCTGTCTTTCAAAGATAATTTGTAAAAATCCGAATAACTTCACAGATCTTCATTGTAAAGGGTTTAAACACTGTTTCCCATGCTTGTTCAATGAACCATAATTTTTTGGCACCTTTTGGAACGATCGTTAAGACACTAACAGCTTACAGACGGTAGGCAATTAAGGTCACAGTTATGAAAATTTAGGACACTAAAGAGGCCTTTCTACTGACTCTTAAGAACACCAAAAGAAAGTTGCCCAGGGTCCCTGCTCATCTGCGTGAACGTGCCTTAGGCATGCTGCAAGGAGGCATGAGGACTGCAGATGTGGCCAGGGCAATAAATTGCAATCTCCGTACTGTGAGACGCCTAAGACAGCACTACAGGGAGACAGGATGGACAGCTGATCGTCCTCGCAGTGGCAGACCACGTGTAACAACACATGCACAGGATCGGTACATCTGAACATCACACCTGCGGGACAGGTACAGGATGGCAACAACAACTGCCCGAGTTACACCAGGAACGCACAATCCCTCCATCAGTCCTCAGACTGTCCGCAATAGGCAGAGAGAGGCTGGACTGAGGGCTTGTAGGCCTGTTGTAAGGCAGGTCCTCACCAGACATCACCAGCAACAACGTCGCCTATGAGCACAAACCCACCGTCGCTGGACCAGACAGGACTGGCAAAAAGTGCTCTTCACTGACGAGTCGTGGTGTTGTCTCACCAGGTGTGATGGTCGGATATACGTTTATCGTCAAAGGAATGAGCGTTACACCGAGGCTTGAGTGGGATCGATTTGGAGGTGAAGGGTCTATCATGGTCTGGGGCGGTGTGTCACAGCATCATCGGACTGAGCTTGTTGTCATTGCAGGCAATCTCAATGCTGTGCGTTACAGGGAAGACATCCTCCTCCCTCATGTGGTACCCTTCCTGCAGGCTCATCCTGACATGACCCTCCAGCATGACAGATCCACCAGCCATACTGCTCATTCTGTGAGTGATTTCCTGCAAGACAGGAATGTCAGTGTTCTGCCATGGCCTGCGAAGAGCCTGGATCTCAATCCCATTGAGCATGTCTGGGACCTGTTGGATCAGAGGGTGAGGGCTAGGGCCATTCCCCCCAGAAATGTCCAGGAACTTTCAGGTGACTTGGTGGAAGAGTGGGGTAACATCTCACAACAAGAATTGGCAAATCTGGTGCAGTCCATTAGGAGGAAATGCACTGCAGTACTTAATGCAGCTGGTGACCACACCAGATACTGACTGTTACTTTTGATTTTGACCCCCCCTTTGTTCATGGACACATTATTCAATTTCTGTTAGTCACATGTCTGTGGAACTTGTTCAGTTTATGTCTCAGTTGTTGAATCTTGTTATGTTCATACAAATATTTACACATGTTAAGTTTGATGAAAATAAACGCAGTTGACAGTGAGAGGACGTTTCTTTTTTTGCTGAGTTTATGTATCCGCACTCATTTGGGAAAAGGGAGCTGATCCTAGAAGTGCCTAAGGGCAACTTCTACCCAGAGAAAAGCACACAGATATTTCACAGATTCTTCCCTGAATCACATAGAGCCTTAACCCAGAAGTCAGTCTGAGCAGCAGCAGAGGGCCTCAGCTGAGACTCCATTGAATTGGACTTTAGAAATCTTCTCCTCCTGCTGTGTATCTAATGAATTGTGATAGCCGGAGTCACGGGGAGACTCAGCTTTATGAATAATACATGACCGCTGCTGCCGCTGCCTGCCGATTACAGAATCGTTGATTAAATCCCCTAAGGTCGATGTCCGTGTCCGTGCGGAAATCAAATTAGCATAATAAAAAAATCCCCATCAAAATCTAGAGATATGTTTCTTTTATTGGACGCTTCTCAATTCACTTCCGCATCTGCGGTGAAAGGTGACAGAGCTAGAGTGGTGTTTGCCAGACCATGAGACCTATCGAAAATCGGTCTCCTCACAAAATCGTCTGTAGCGTCCCAACGGTTTAGCCCTCTATGGAAAGATGAGAATGTTACAAACACGATGGTGTTCGCCGTTTTGCTCTACGACCTGTCAAGAGACTCTGTCTGAAATACAGTACAGCCGATCTGCCAACTTCTGCCTGTAGCATCCAAACCGTTTGGGCTACACATTGATAGTACCCTTATGTGCAAAGGTGAAACTCTCACGAACATGTATATGTTGGTTGTTTTGCTCAAGGACACCCACAAGCCTCAAAGAACTTGTCTGAAGGTCCCCTTGTACCAGTTGAAAAAATGTGTGGATGTACAGTATACAGTGCATTCGGCGAGGAAGCATTCAGACCCCTCCTTTATCCACATGTTGTTATATTAGTTTTACTAAAAACTTAATTAAATTTAAAAAAAATCCTCATTAATCGACACACAATATCCCATAATGACAAAGCGACAATTGTCGGAAATGTATTCAAAATAAAAAACATAAATACCTTATTTACATAAGTATTCAGACCCTTTGATATGATACTCGAAATTGAGCTCAGGTGCATCCTGTTTCCATTGATCCTCCTTGATTGGACATGATTTAGAAAAGGCGCACACCTGTCTATATAAGGTCTCACAGTTTACAGTGCATGTCAGAGCAAAAGCCATGAGTTTGAATGAATTGTCCGTAGAGCTCCGAGACAGGATTGTGTCGAGGCACAGATCTGGAGAAGTGTACCAAAACATTTATGCAGCATTGAAGGTCCCCAAGCCTACAGTGGCCTCCATCATTCTTAAATGGAAGAAGTTGGGAACCACCAAGACTCTTCCTAGAGCTTGCCGCCCGGCCAAACTGAGCAATCGGGGGAGAAGGGCCACTCCCGATGGCCACTCTGACAGAGATGGGAAAACCTGCAAGAAGGACAACCATCTCTGCAGCACCACCAATCAGGCCTTTATGGTAGAGTGGCTAGACGGAAGCCACTCCTCAGTAAAAGGCACATGACAGCCCTGTGTGTTAATGCCATGGGGCCATGAGGGTACAGCAGTGTGTTTAAGCCCAGCATGGTTCCCTAAACATTTACCCTGGTCATGACACCCCAGTGCCTCCCTATACGCTGTGAACAGAGCAGAATATTGTTGTCCCACTGAGAGTTTGAAAACCCTGGCAGGGAAGAGGAGGGAGGAAAGGAAAGTTTAATGCCAAAAATATGGGGTTAAATACATGTTGTTGTTTTTTTTTAAATGACATGTTTCCCGAATCTTTTTTATAATCTCTCAGATACAGGATAGACACTTCAGAACAAACTTTGATATTTTTGGGGGGACTATCTGTTGTTCTATGTGGTGTTTTTGTTAAACAATGCATTTTAAAGGTCTAATAGCAGTAAGGCCCCCCCAAAAATGTCATCAAACTGTTTTTTTTAGATATATGTTTTTTTAAATAAAAAAATTGAATAGCTAAATGATCCTTGGTATGACCTTCTTAAAACAATTCCATATAGCTTAGTAGAACCCCCCTCCCCCGGCTAAGACAGGGCTTAGACTCTGATGGGTTAATTTGGCCCTGAGGACGACACTATACGCCCAGCTCCGCCCCTCCATATAGCTCTATCTACTCCCCCAAGGCCTCATCGGCACTCTCAACACATTACATGTATGGCTTCTCGGCCTATGTAACACTGGCATGAGTGAGTGAGTGTGTAAGTGAGTGAATGTGTGAGTGAGAGAGTGAGTGACGGAGAGAGAGAGAGCGAGAGACCAAGATGCCATTGTTTGGAGGCTCCAGCCATCGTGGTTCAGAGGTGTAGAGCTGGACACAGCAGGCAGAACTGGAGAGATATTGACGTGGTACTGGTGAGGGGAGAAGGCAAGATGGAGGTAAGGGGCTGCCATGGCCAGCTGACAGCCCTTTCCTTTCCTCCCTCCTCTTCCCTGCCAGGGTTCTTCTCACACTCTCAGTGGGACAACATTATTCTGCTCTGTTCACAGACCCATGTGTTAACTGGGCGTGTAGGGGGGCAATGGGGTGTCATGACCAGGGTAAATGTTTTAGGGAACCATGCTGGGCTAAAACACACTGCTATACCCTCATGGCCCCATGGCATTAACACAACTTTTGAAGAAAGCTTAACGTAGATGGGGTCTGTACTGTTTTAAAGCAAATTTCCTGGAATTCTATGTATTTTGACATGGCTTAGGCCTATGACCAGGGTGAAAACAAAAACACAGGTCAGGTGTATTCGGAATGGTTTGAACATTAAATGAACACTCAAAATTCAACAACTTTGTTACTTTGAGATTTTTGTGGGATGAAATGTAAAGTATGCTGATATTTTTTTCGGTGGTTTTATTCAGACAGTAATGAAATTAGATGGGGAGACAGGCAGATGGGAGAAACAGTGGGAAGGTCAGTGGGAATCTTCTGCACTGGAAATACTCATATGAATGGCTGATGGCAGTGGGTAACCAAATCATAGATTGCAGTCTCCTTGTCCATAGACTGCTTTCAAGGTAAGGACACAAACATTTTGTCATTTTGGTGAACTATATCTTTAAAATAGGGCTGGAAGAAAATCCTGCTAGTTCTCAAGGAAGGTTGGCCACCCCTGATCTATGTTTCCCAAGTGCTGAGTGTTTGTAAATGTCACCCAACCTTCAAGAAAAAGTGGAACAATAAAATACTGTAAATGTGGGGAATAACAGTACGGTTCTTGCTGACAAGCACACTAATTACCCTTTATTTCAGCCCGTTGTTAGGAATGAGAATTGTTCAACTGATCAGACTAAATAAAGTAAAATGATAATAAAATCTCCTGAAGACAAGATGACATACATATTCCCATACACCTAACCAAATAGATTTTATATTTATTGTCCCCACTCTAGAATCAAAATTATACTTTTGGGTTCACAATCTGTCTGACAAAATGATTTTCATTGTTACAAACCAGGTCACCCTACCAAACTTCCCAGCTAAAACATATTATAGGTCCGTCTGCTGCCTTTTCATTGTCACAGCCTAAAAGCCAATCTCGGAACGAGGGGACTAATGCAAGTGCGGATTAAATTGATTTTAGTACATTCTGTCAAAAGGCTGCATTTTGCAATACGGAAAGGAGTAACAGCAACCTCATTTTGTTGGCAACATTGTACATAAAACAGCGCTTACCGTGCTGCTCTTTTTACAGTTGTATAAACTCATAGAAGAACGTTTTTCTCTCTCCATTAAACTCCACTTTAATATTGAGGGGCGGTTCTTTAAAATGTGCATCCAATCCCCTTGATCCAATTCAAAGTAGACCAATCATATGCTTCAATGTGCCACGGTTCACAGTGCTGTGGCAAGACAGGACAATAATAGAGGTTCCGTGCGTGATGTTGAATTGCGGTCGCAGGCGCTCCGATTTCCAAAAGGATTTGGAGCTTGGAAAAATAAAAGCTGTACTTTCCAATGCATGTGGCATGTGAGCGTGAGAAGAGGGTCACATGCATGTGTCTCACGGCCAATGCGTGAGAGTTGGCAGCTCTGAACACACAACACCACAAAGTGTACTATACAGCATGAGATTTGAAAAATACGTTGCCCAGCTGATATCCCCATATAGCAGTTGAATGGCATGGAGACGCTACAGATTTTGAATGACCAGTCCTCATGACTGGAGATGCATTCGTCAGTAAAGCATTAGCTAGCTAGCTAGCTATAGCCAACCATTAGCTAGCTAGCTATAGCTTACTATTAACTAAAAAAGTATTAACATGTATACACTCACTACTGTAAGTCACTCTGGATAAGAGCATCTGCTAAATTATTAAAATGTAAATGAACTAGCTAGCTATAGCCTACCATTAGGAAGCTAGCTATAGCCTACCATAACTGTGTCTGAGTCTCACCTAAAAGGAACTTTGTTAGAACCAATACTGACTGAAGCCCCATATGAGCAAGCCATGCAACTTTCACAGCTCGCTGAATGGCTGACTTATAGTCTGACTGGATTCTCTTCCTCCCGAGACTCTTGTACTAATAAGATGGTGTTAACTTCCCTTTTTATTTTTTCTTCTATGAACGATTGGTTCCGGCTAATGTCTGAGCTGTGGTGATAAAATCCTACAGTGCCGTTATTGTAATATGTAACATATAGGGGAGGATGAGAGGAGCCATAAGGTGATGCAAAGGGCAGACACAGTAAGATGAAGCAGCATCATGTTTTACTTGGATAAATTCACCATCCTGATAGATCAGGCAGCGGCAATTTATCTATTGCACCAATGGCTGTGTCTGACAAGTACTTAGTTCTCTCCCTTGACTTGGGCATGTTTCGGAGAGCAGGAGAGTAAGACATCTCACATAATAACAACTTATAATGGAGCCCAAGTGTAAAATAAAAACATCCTTTGCATTCATAAAATAAAGGCGGTGGGTGGACATGGCAAAGAAAGGAGGCGGGCTGGGATTCATGACAAAGTTAGCCTTCATGAGTCGCTGGCCTGAGATGGCACTACCTAAGCCCCTCGTAAATCTGGCTGTCCCAGACTGAGATGGGGAAATAAGGAAAAGGGGTGACAGTATCACTGTACTTAGGAGACATTCGTTTTTATCTAGCAGATAACCCCTATAAGGTTAATGGTAGGTGTTATTCATCGACGGATGCTTAGATTACCAAAGGTTGCATGGTCACCTGTGTACATCCGAAACTGCGATTCCTGAGAATGAATTAAAACACACATACACACACACACAGGCATAGGATGCATCTCGTCAGAATGGGTGACCTTGCACGATTTACCTCAGTTTCCCAAATGTTCTCTGATATCAGCAATCTCTCAAACATCAGTGTTTGACCATCTAAACAGTCCCATAGCAAGGGCCTAAAACCCTACTTGAGAGCCATACACAGTATAATGGGCGGGAGGGTGTATATCTGACATGTCAGAGTGTTAGCACTTGAACACGGCTCTGAACATCATACAAATACTAAGTATAAGCATATGGGTTGAGTGTGCCACAGTCATGTGACCTTGACACCCTCTATCTCACGTGTCAAACTCGTTCCACGGAGGGCTGAGTGTCTGTAGGTTTCTGCTCCACCCTTGATGAAGGTCATTAATTAGTCAGGAACTCCCCTCACCTGGTTGTCTGGGTCTTAATTGAAAGGAAACCCCAAAAACCCGCAGACACTCTGCCCTCCGCGGAATGACTTTGACACCGCAGCTCTGTCTAGTCTCGATTTTCCCGGCTCTCCTTCCCAGGGATCTCACTGTAGGTGGGAGTTAGTTCATTGGGAGTTAGTTCATTGGGAGTTAGTTCATTGGGAGTTAATTCATTGGGAGTTAATTCATTGGGAGTTAATTCATTGGGAGTTAATTCATTGGGAGTTAGTTCATTGGGAGTTAATTCATTGGGAGTTAGTTCATTGGGAGTTAATTCATTGGGAGTTAATTCATTGGGAGTTAATTCATTGGGAGTTAATTCATTGGGAGTTAGTTCATCGGGAGTTAGTTCATTCAGCAGTGAAGCAGGCCCTGGCCAGTTTAAAGCCCCTATGCAGTCATTTTAACTGTATGTTTTAATCATCCCTGTATGTCTAATAAATCACTGTGTGTTTATTTCATTAAAATAAAATGTATTTCCCTGAGCCTCCTTTTGACATTGAAATGCTCAGCCTGATCACGTTTGACTGCACTGCCCCTTTAAGGTTCTGCCACTCACCACTCACCTAGGGAAGTTAAATAATGAGATGTCCCAAAAAAGAGGAGCAAGGAGAGCGAGAGCATCCCTGGGGCTTTCTTGTTATCCAATCACACTTAAGCATGATGATGTCCATTACAGTAGCCCCGTGGTTTGCTGACTTCAGCAGAAGACGGCCAGGAGGGAGGGGAGCTGAACCTCAGAGATACCCTTGGGCGGCTCAAACAGGAGACAGTGGAGATGACACACTGCTGCTTCTGCACCGCAGGCACGTTCTGCTCAGCCCACTACATTGGAACCTATGTAGAATATGTTAAAGAGATTCATTAGTCAGATAGTGTATGCACAGTACAGTGGTCTACTGGGTGATCAGACACATGCATCAACCCCTACAGGAACATTAGCATAACGAATAAGCCCCAGTTCAAATAGCTTCACTGTAAGCACTTCACTGGAGTACTGCACTTAAAGCACCTCCAAACCTCCCTTAGGCCCGATCCTATCCGGTGAGAATGATATATCTGAGAGCATGTATCCACTTTTGTCTGATTGCTTGTTTTGTATTTTGTTGCCGATCCGCGGGGGCTGCGAGCGATTGTGCCACATCGTAATTACAGAGAGGACATTGTCGTGAGATGGCACTGCAGCAATGCATCATAGGCAGCATTAGGATGCTTCGCCACCGAAGGCGGGGTAAAGTTATTAATGTTGTCTCCAATCCGTGGCAGAGTTAATTTCACTAATACAGCTGAGTGGTAGCAGAGTGATCCAGCCTCAGTCACATTACTGATGATCAGATGACACATAGGAGGGAGGGGGGAGTGACCGCAGCCACCAACAGCAAGAAGACACGGCCCTTTCTGGGATGGTTGTGTGACTGAATGAGCACTAAAGGACATGGGACATGCCCTCTCGCCAAAGCTGAGCATAGCACAGTCCTAAATGTGCAAGATAGAGGCAACATTGAGTGCCAACCCGAGTGCAGTCGTGCATGTGTAAATCCACACGGTAGGAGGATGGCCTTTAAAAATGTGGGTCAGAGACCACCCACCCCCCCCACCCCACCCCCCACCACAGCTGAAACAAAATCCTAGGGGAAACACTGGATGTCATCTGTATAGGAAGACCAGGCTGCAAGCTCATCGATCATAACTGGTATGTATCTGTAGCTGTATTGTTTTGTGTAGTACGTCACCCTCATCTATGTCTGTCTAGCTGCAGTACAACGCCTTCCCCTGTTGTTTTACTGTGGGAGCCCTATGCGAACACCCCTGTTTTCATGTGATAGGTACTAGTGTACTGAACGCTATACTGCACAGGACCTCTCTGGCCTAAAATAGATGGTTTCCCTCTGAGAAACAAAGAGAGAAAACAGAGCAAATTACATTTACCAGAAGTAGAGTTCTGCTGCGGCGAGACAGGAATTGAATCACACATTTTCTGCACCGCCACCCCGCTGCATACACTTCCTCCGACTCTCCCCCTCTCCCTCCCTCTCCCTCTCCTCCATTTCCAGGAGAGATCTATGTCTCCAGATTCCCACTAAGACCATGGTTGCTGCTCCCCGTCTATTCCGAGTCTCTGACGGCCAGACATCGATGATCACGCCATCACGACAGGATGTTGCTAAGGTACCAGGCTAAACACCAAGCTGATAGGTTAAGCTCTTAGCCAATATTTATTCCCCACTTGTTCTTTATGGTGTCTGGGGCCTTGCCAAATAATCGCTGTTTGAACTCTTCCTGATGCAGCCAATCACCGCCATGACAGAGCAGAGTTGGATCCCAGAGGAGAGGAATGGGGGGCTGTATACATTACCATTAACACGAGCAGTAGAGGAGACCTCACCTGCCAACCAATGACCCTGGTACGCCAATGTCTGCTCATGTGAATTGACCTATCAAATACACACTCTGTCACTACACCAATCAGCAGGCATGTTCAAAAGGCAGCCATGGGCAGTCAAACCAACAGTGTCAAGCTAATAGGGGCCACTGGGGGACGGAGCACTTCAGCGACTGACTTCTCATGTCACAACATGTGTCAACCCGCCATGTGCCTTTTTAAAATGACAGCATATGTACTTTGATTGTGTACAGTACCAGTCAAACGTTTGGACACACCTACTCATTCAAGGGTTTTTCTTTATTTTGACTATTTTCTACATTGTAGAATAATAGTGAAGACGTCAAAACTATGAAATAACACATATGGAATCATGTAGTAACCAAAAAAGTGTTAAACAAATCCAAATATATTTTATGCCAAGAGAGTGCAAAGCTGTCATCAAGGCAAAGGGTGGCTACTTTGAAGAATCTCAAATATAAAATACATTTTGATTTGTTTAACACTTTTTTGGTTACTACATGATTCCATATGTGTTATTTCATAGTTTTGATGTCTTCACTATTATTCTACAATGTAGAAAATAGTAAAAATAAACAAAAACCCTGGAATGAGTAAGCGTGTCCAAACTTTTGACTGGTACTATATGTGTGTGGTGTGTGTGTGTGTGTGTGTGTCTGAGGCAAATGGATGGGGTCCCTAAATAGCTTCAGTGATGAATGACAATAAAGGAATTCTCTGGTGGCTGTCGAGATAATCAGAGAGAGACAGAGGGAAAGAGCGAGAGTGTATGTGTGTGTGTGTGTGTGTGTGTGTGTGTGTGTGTGTGTGTGTGTGTGTGTGTGTGTGTGTGTGTGTGTGTGTGTGTGTGTGTGTGTGTGTGTGTGTGTGTGTGTGTGTGTGTGTGTGTGTGTGTGTAATTTATGTGTGTTTGAGTGCAACCCCCCTGTTTCACCAAGCCACTTTGTCACTGCAGGTTTGATGGATTGGACTGGACGTTCCCCACCTCTCTCTGTCAACTGTCACAGTGGGCCCACTAAAGACTGCCATAATGTGATGTTTCTCCCACTGTTCGACTGGCTGCACTTTGCCCTGGGAAATGATCCAGGACAGATGAGAAATGTCTGTCTCTTCAGATGACAACCCCTGTGGGATTAGGATGTCGACCACAGTCCACCGTGACAGACGCCGACTTCAGATCATGGCTGTTTAGCTTTTTTTGCGACCGCTTTGAATTCTCCTCTGATCGCTGGATGATTTCCCATGCGCATTGTCTAGTTCACCGAACTGCTTCGTTCCCCCAACACATGCTGACTCCACAAAACGTACCCTCTAGATGGACAACTATAAAACAAACATTTAGTGAGACGCTTTTCCCTTAAAAAATGTAGTGTATAGATACTCCCTAAAATACCAAAAACACTGTCCGAAATAGCAATGGATGAGTTCAGACGATGCTGCCTGCATCTTATCTGATTTATATGGACTGTGGAGATTGTTTCTTGTTTTACAGTTACAAATGATAATACACCAACAGGATCTATATTTTATATTTTGTTGGCCGGTGACAGGATTGTCAGCATGTGCCAAAGCTAAACCCAGTAGGTCAGAGGAGACTGTAGTATCTTAAAAATGGTCACATATACCAGAAAGGTGCAGTGAAACGTGTCGTTTTACAGGGTCAGCCATTGTAGTACGGCGACCCTGGAGCAAATTAAGATTAAGTCATTTGCTCAAGGGAACAGCAACAGATTTTTTATTTTGTCAGCACAGGTATTCACACCAGCAACCATTCAGTTACTGGCCCAACGCTCTAACCGCTAGGCTACCTACTGATATCTTATTCAAAAAGTCCAAAGGCAATTTTGAAAAAAAATATGCTAACATCTCAGATAGCCGTAGTGTTCACTACATTACCAGGTCAATGGGTGAAATAGAGTTCCTTCGGAAAGTATTCAGACCCATTGACTTTTGTTACATTACAGCCTTATTCTAAAATGGATTAAATAAATACTTCTCAGCAATCTGGGGCGGCAGGGAGCCTAGTGGTTAGAGCGTTGGACTAGTAACCGAACACAAACACCTCGGAGTATGTCAAATATGGTCTAAGCTACAACATATGTGAAAATAGAATAAATCAGTGTCCACAAGTTTTTAGATAATTGATGTAAAGGTTGAACACGGACACATTTTTGGATGAATTGTTCCATCAAGAAATTCTAAAATAGTTTGACAACCCTGTTTGTAGGCTTTTAAATGATATCAAACTCAACCGGTTATCTTTTCCAGTGAGGAATACATGAACGTCTCATGGTAGGGGTACGCAAAATGGGTCAACTTGGAGCACCTCTATCTACTAAATATGTTGGCAAAATGTTACTTTCTGACCACTTCTACCACGGGCAAATATCTCTGGAAGGTTCCGTTCAAATCAAAAAGAGTGCAGTCAAAAAGTGATTGAAATCAAATGGAACGACCCTATAGAAAGGCAGCGTATTACTTGAAATGTGCCTGTTATTTTTTGCACAACTAACCCCCTTTAGAGTCACATTTCGAACGGCAAATCATAGTATGTACATTTGGAAGTGAATAATATGGAGATATAAAAGTGCACATACGCTGATAAGGTGATACGATTGTGCTTCACCTTCAACATAGCAATCAGCTTCATATTTGACCAGTTCAGAATAAAAACATGGAGAGGAGCCGCTTCAATCTGCAGTGAATTAGACGTGTCCTAACCCTAACCCTAACCTGTGTGATCTACTGTGAAAAAAACAAATATGCCCGTCCCTCCGCCGGCGTCACGACAAGGTTGGATTGAACCGCCGCGACGGGAAAGGTGAGGCTGACATTTCAACAAGAGCCATGGCTTGTCAGAGAAATACTTCATCCCAATTTGCATATCAGAGCTGACAGGGAGCTCGGCTCATATTATTGGCACAGCAGCAAAGCAGTCTGCAGCAAGGGGCAATTAATTGATCCAGTCACAGATTTATGTGAAATATGTCCATATAAGCAGCAAGTATTGGGCTTGGACACATCTCCAATTCAAGGGTTCAATCTCTGGTCGTGTTCGTGGAACTAGGGGGCCGTGGAAAACTAAGAGGGAAAAGAAGATGTGACCGGAGATATAGGAAGGTTGACATTTCAATCACTACAGATTTAGAACCACTGTCAGGATTCATAAAAAAATGCCCGGCGAAAGAGAACATTCATTCTCCCCCCTCCTCCTCCCACCCGCTCACAGACTAATTCACGACAGGTAAAATATGTGCTTTCCATTTATATCCTCACACACTGCTGAGAACAAATCATAGCCCAGACTTTTTTTTTGTTGCAAACACTTGGTAACTGATTCGCAGGTCTGAGGCAAACAGCGTTGTGGTCTAATTCTTTTTAATAGTTTGATTTTTTTCAGAGCTTTCTGGGAAAAAGGTTACTCTATAGATAAATGTACCATCTCCACAATCCTCTGCGGGTTTCTCCACCACTGCACACTGAAGACAAAGAGTGTGCTTCAAATAGTATTCTGTGAAGAGGGATAACATCAACAGAAAGAAAATAAACTTCAGTCCTTTTTATCGATTACTAGGCTCCAATCATTGAGGTATTTTCAGTGGGTGGTGGTCCATACTGGGTCTATTTATCCATCATGTCACAGCTGCCCACCGTAGAACTTAGAGGTTGCACCGAGAGAGAGAACGAGAGAAAAAGAGAGAGAGCGAGAAAGAGAGAGAGAGTGAGAAAGAGAGAAAAAGAGAGCGAGAGAGATAGAGAGGGTTGTAGTTATAGGGACCTGTCAGCAACAGGTTAATCCCGGTAAACACAGTCTTCTACCCAATTCCTTCCCCCACTGCAACCAGTCTATAGCAGAGTGGATAACCCACCAGCAGATTTAAGTGGTCCCAGTCACAGCACTCAAAGCTTGGCTTGAGGTCAGTACTGTTTATATGTTTGTGGTATCGATGAAGGTATTTGATTGGGGAATGGGGATACATTTTTATGATGGGAAATTGTAATACACACCATAAATACATACACATGCACACAATCACTTACACATATATACACATGTATTCATCATCTTTAGCTGGTTAAATGTTTGTAGTTTGCATGTTTCAGTAATGATTAACATTGTTAATCTCTGCTCGATTTAGCTTTTAGTATATTTGGCATTTTTATACATAATCTGTATTTCTACTGAAGAAAGCAATAATTAAATCAACACACTACTGTAAATAAATGGACACTACCTGTTATAAAATGGAAATTGCTCTCCGTAAATCAATGGTGAGAAATGCACAGTCGGCTATGGGTTTCACAGCCCTATATCACCTTAAAACGGGTTTTTTTTACAACCTATGGGGTATACGATGTTGAGAATAGCAACAAAGGAGAGTCTGAAAATAATGAAATACCCTAACCCTAAACTATGTTCAATGTCAGCAGCAATTTCCAGTCAGAAATGCTCAGTCTGAAGCCATTCGGCTACAGGTTTCACAGCCCTATAATAATGATACAAGTTATATCACCTTGAAAAGGGTTTATTTACAACCTCTGGGGTATAACATGTAGGGGATAGTGGGATAGGAAATTCTGACATATAACCCCTGACTTGAGATCTGTCTTCGCCAATGAGAACCAAGAGGGGCCTAGCTTCGTACTTCATGACTGGGAAAGGCCTCGATTCCAGGCCGTAGAAAATCCGACATCCATGTCATTAGATCTGAACAGGATGTCTCAACAGTGATTCATATTACTGGTTTGCATCCTAACAAAAAGGATAGTTGTGTTTTGCTGCATAACAACACTTACATTATGTGTCTACCCATATGATATGAATCATTGTCCGGTTATTAGATATATAAACTTCAGTAACAAAAAGAACACCATGGCTGCAATAACACTCTAAACAGGTCGTTTGTAAATGTGTAGAATGTGTTTGTTTTGGGTCCCCACTGGTAAATGAACTTGTGTAAAGTAGACAGTCACAGAAGATTTTCTTCTGAATTACTGGTCAGAGCACAGCACCTTCCATTCAGCTTCAGACAACGTTGATGTAAGGCTTGATCACACACCTGTAAAGACTACTTCTATCCGTCGCGCCCGTTGTTGCTTTTCCATTGTTCACTAGATATATCTACTTAATTACGCCCAACACAATGTTGAAAAAACAGAACGCTTCCTACCACTAGATCACATAACGAGATGTGAGCTGGACGTGATCCCAACGGGGCCGCCAACGTAGCGGAAGAAAGTGAAAGCTGCAACAGGGACTCTAACCGGGGCTCATACGTGGCAAAGTAAGCTCCAACAGCCGTTGTTGCCGTGAAAGCCTAGTATTCCTCTGGGCAGAGGCAGTAGGCCTACAATGTTGGCACATGCCTTGTTGCAATAGCCTAAGTATATAACATGAATGTCACGACCGTAATAATCATCATGAAACGGCCTTGGAAGTGCCATAAGTGCAAGCTAACATGATTCATTATTTTGCATGAACCTGTTTAACTGCATTGATATGGCTTAATTGATCATAGTCCAGACTCGTTATAGTGGCAAATACCATGCGGTTACACCAGGGGAATTTAAACCAAACCGATGCAGGTCTTCTGTTTCCCCACATTTATCGATCAATTAATTTCCCGTAATGAAAATGGATCCCTATTCCCCAATCAAATACCTTCATCGATACCACCAAAACAAACAGACAAAAAAGAGCTTTTAACTCCAATCTGGCAACCCTCATAAAATCCAACATAGCACCAGTATCCCAAAGTATTAAGCGGAAAAAAACAAGCATAGAAAACAGCATTAGCATTAATAAAAATGTATAAAAATATAAGGCTACTATTACTATTATAAGTATTTCTGTGACAACCTGGTTGATTAACAATATTGAGTTGTTAAAACGTTTGTTTTTGTATATAAATAAATGTGGGACATAAAAAAATACAGTGTAGAACACCATTGCCCAAAATGCATTGCTCCAATAACTTTCAAAAGATTGTTCCGAAGTTTGCCACCCCCAAAAAATTATTTTTCTATTAATGAAGTCTTTATTTATTTTTATTTCATTTTTCACAGGAATTAAGCCACACAAAAACGCACAAAATCTGCTGAAATACTTTTTGTATTAATTTTTTAATTTTTTTAATTTTCACAAAGTTTGCTGCTTCAGTGTCTTTAGATATTTTTGTCAGATGTTACTATTGAATACTGAAGTATAATTACAAGCATTTCATAAGTGTCAAAGGCTTTTATTGACAATTACATGAAGTTGAAGCAAAGAGTCAATATTTGCAGTGTTGACCCTTCTTTTTCAGAACCTCTGCAATCCGCCCTGGCATGCTGTCAATTAACTTATGGACCACATCTTGACTGAATGCAGCCCATTCTTGCATAATCAATGCTTGGAGTTTGTCAGAATTTGTGAGTTTTTGTTTTGTCACCCGCCTCTTGAGGATTGACCACAAGTTCTGAGTGGGATTAAGGTCTGGGAAGTTTCCTGGCCTTGGACCCAAAATATCGATGTTTTGTTCCCTGAGCCACTTAGTTATCACTTTTGCCTTATGGCAAGGTGCTCCATCATGCTGGACAAGGCATTGTTCGTCAACAAACTGTTCCTGATTGGTTGAGAGAAGTTGCTCTCGGAGGATGTGTTGGTACCATTCTTTATTCATGGCTGTGTTCTTAGGCAAAATTGTGAGTGAGCCCACTCCCTTGGCTGAGAAGCTTTTTTTTTTTAGAGTCAGTAGAAAGGCCTCTTTAGTGTCCTAAGTTTTCATAACTGTGACCTTAATTGCCTACCGTCTGTAAGCTGTTAGTGTCTTAATGACCATTCCACAGGTGCAAGTTCACTAATTGATTATGGTTCATTGAACTAGCATGGGGAACAGTGTTTAAACCCTTTACAATGAAGATCTGTGAATTATCTTTGAAAGACAGGGTCCTGAAAAAAGGCTGTTACTTTTTTTGCTGAGTTTATAAATTAGCAAAAAAATCTAAAACCTGTTTTCTCTTTTGTATTATAGGGTATTGTGTGTAGATTGATGGTAAAATTTCATTTTAGAATAAGGCTGTAACGTAACAAAATGTGTTAAAAGGAAAGGGGTCTGAATACTTTCCGAAAGCACTGTATTTCGTTTGCTCTCACTTCCTCATAATTCCTTGTATTGCTGCAGGCCTGGTGCCTTTTTAATGAGCCCAGTCGTATTCATCAACATATTTGCATGGGATGCTGAGTCCATTACTTAGTCTGTTAGATTTCCACTGCATATTATTACCGGCAGGGATTTGCCTGCCAGAGGCCCACCATCACCACACCACTCCAGCTACGGCTACAGATAGATGTGTCGATGAGATGCCAGACTGCATAAGGAATCTCCTCGGTGTGTGTGTGCGTGCGTGCGTGCGTGTACATGCGTGCATGTAAGCCTGTGACAGTTTTCAAGCTAACATGAATTGCATCAACACCAGGGTAAAAAGAATAACCTGGCCAGTCTGGGTCATTAATGTAAGCAAGCCTTTGAAAGAAAACATATGAGGCATTTCCCAATGCCAGGTCAAATAGGGTTATATTGCAGTGTTGGAGCTTTGAAGCTGTGTTGTTGTATACAGAATGCGTAGAGCCATGTTACAGGGTTGTTGCTCACATATCCAGGCCTCATTAATGTTGCAACAGCAGAGTTACCCCCCAGGCGTGGTGAGAATCTTCCGGCTCCTTCTATCGATCTGAGATGAGCCTGCTAACTAAGTCGATGAGGCTCACAGTGGGGAGGGGTTAAGTCATGTCACAGGCCCTCCATACACACACAGGTACTGTACGTACAGTGGGGAGAACAAGTATTTGATACACTGCCGATTTTGCAGGTTTTCCGACTTACAAAGCATGTAGGGGTCTGTAATTTTTATCATAGGTACACTTCAACTGTGAGAGACGGAATCTAAAACAAAAATCCAGAAAATCACATTGTATGATTTTTAACCAATTAATTTGCATTTTATTGCATGACATAAGTATTTGATCACCTACCAACCAGTAACAATTCCGGCTCTCACAGACCTGTTAGTTTTTCTTTAAGAAGCCCTCCTGTTCTCCACTCATTACCTGTATTAACTGCACCTGTTTGAACTCGTTACCTGTATAAAAGACACCCGTCCACACACTCAATCAAACAGACTCCAACCTCTCCACAATGGCCAAGACCAGAGAGCTGTGTAAGGACATCAGGGATAAAATTGTAGACCTGCACAAGGCTGGGATGGGCTACAGGACAATAGGCAAGCAGCTTGGTGAGAAGGCAACAACTTTTGGCGCAATTATTAGAAAATGGAAGAAGTTCAAGATGACGGTCAATCACCCTCGGTCTGGGGCTCCATGCAAGATCTCACCTCGTGGGGCATCAATGATCATGAGGAAGGTGAGGGATCAGCCCAGAACTACACGGCAGGACCTGGTCAATGACCTGAAGAGAGCTGGGACCACAGTCTCAAAGAAAACCATTAGTGACACACTACGCCGCCATGGATTACAATCCTGCAGCGCACGCAAGCTCCCCCTGCTCAAGCCAGAGCATGTCCAGGCCCGTCTGAAGTTTGCCAATGACCATCTGGATGATCCAGAGGAGAAATGGGAGAAGGTCATGTGGTCTGATGAAACAAAAATAGAGATTTTTGGTCTAAACTCCACTTGCCGTGTTTGGAGGAAGAAGAAGGATGAATACAACCCCAAGAACACCATCCCAACCGTGAAGCATGGAGGTGGAAACGTCATTCTTTGGGGATGCTTTTCTGCAAAGGGGACAGGACGACTGCACCGTATTGAGGGGAGGATGGATGGGGCCATGTATCGCGAGATCTTGGCCAACAACCTCCTTCCCTCAGTAAGAGCAATGAAGATGGGTCGTGGCTGGGTCTTCCAGCATGACAACGACCCGAAACACACAGCCAGGGCAACTAAGGAGTGGCTCCGTAAGAAGCATCTCAAGGTCCTGGAGTGGCCTAGTCCTGGGACACCAGGTGGGTGCAATTAATGATCAGATAAAACAGAAAACCAGCAGGTTCCGGACCACGTAGTGTAGGGGTGTCAAACTCAGATGTTAGGGAGCAGGACTCACGCCTGACATCACCCATGACACCCACAGATGGACAGGGCAGAGGGAGGGAGGAGGAATGTCTCCCCAGGAAGATATCCCCACCCGAGGGCAGGCCAGCCGACAACAGAGGCCTGCACTCGTTCAAGTGGGCCTAGTCGATAGGGTGAAGTTATGGAGTAATGCATAAGGCATCCAGGGGTAGAATGGAGAGTTGGACAAAGCACAGTGTACTATACAGACAGTGTATAAGAGACAGTCAGGAATCCGGCGACATCCCCTGTATAGAAGCCCATGGTGGTGTTAGAGAATTCACTGTGCATCCAGAATGGCACTTTTGACCATAGCCCTATACACTGAGTGTACCAAACATTAGGAACACCTGCTCTTTCCATGACATAGACGGGACCAGATGAATCCAGTTGAAAGCTATGATTCCTTATTGATGTCACCTGTTAAATCCAGTTCAATCAGTGTAGATGAAGGTCAGAAGACAGGTTTAAGAAGCATTTTTAAACATTGAGACAATTGAGACATGGATTGTGTATGTCTGCCATTCAGAGGGTGAACGGGCAAGACAAAATATTTAAGTGCCTTTGAACAGGGTATGGTAGTAGGTGACAGGTGTACCTGTTTGTGTGTCTAGAACTGCAACGCTGCTGGGGTTTTCAAGCGCATCAGTTTCCCCATGTGTATCAAGAATGGTCCACCACCCAAAGGACATCCAGCCAACTTGACACAACTGTGAGAAGCATTGGAGTCAACATGAGCCAGCATCCCTGTCGAACGCCTTCGACACCTTGTAGAGTCCATGCTATGAAAAAATGCTTTTCTGAGGGCAAAAGGGGGTAGAACTCAATATTAGGAAGGTGTCCCTAATGTTTTTTACACTTAGTGTAAAGGTAATAGATGGCCATTTGGGACCCAATCTGTGCTAATTCAGGACACTGGCAGAACTGCTCGTGTCATAGTGGGTCCTTGGAAGGAGACGACAAAGAAAGCTGCTGCACTAATCAATCTTGGACTAGAGGCTTTCTCACTCCGATAATGTAGCCATCTAAGTGACGAAATAACCTTTAAGCACTCGCTGTTTTCTGCCAGATGAAGTCCGTGCGCTACCTTACATTAGTTCAAGGAGAATTTGAACCCCCTGCAACAAAATTACACACGCAGGAACATCAATCCAGATCACCTCTGCCTTTGCCTATGTGGGAAGAAGACTGAGTTGTGTCTGTGAGGGGCTCATAAATGATCTGTTTCCTTAAAGGTTTTGCATAAGAATCTAGGAAAGGAAAATAATTTGTTTATTTTCCCAAGACTCCGAAGAGAGATCTATCTAGGTGGCTGTTAACGACATTTACATGACAACCGCTGTGCCATGTGTATACACACACTTATTTCCCCCCCGGCCAAGGGTCATGAAAAATGTCTATCTGTTTCGCATCCGCCCACCCAAGCAGCTTCCACTCTCGGTGTGTGTGCATGAAGACCAAATGGGAGAGCTGGAACTGTGATGACGGAGTAGTGCAGTAGAAGAGTAGAAGACGGAACATCAAGACCACAGAACTGTAACGGTTCAACACAAGTTAAGAGCGGGAGATGCAGGAGAGGAAGAGGAAGGAGAAAGAGGAGAGACCGTTGAACACAGAGAGAGGAAGATAAAGGACGAGAGAGAGCGCGTGCGAGAGAGAGACTACAGAGAAGGAGTAGGTGGTGGGTGGTTTTTTTTCAGAGAAGAGCAAGACAGAAATCACCGCCAATATGTACAGTACGGTGAATAATACGGGGGAAAAAACTGCTTATCAAGAGGGTTAAATTGACAGAGAAGACGGTCAATCACTCACTTACTGTACAAAGCCAGTGACGGGCCATACAAGCCTAGCGTAATAAACTGTGTTGACTGACACAGCCGAGTAGCGAGTAGCCATTCACATGATGTCAAGACCATTAGCTACAGGGCAACCATCTTTTAAAACGGCACAGGCATATTTCACTTTAACTGGATACAGCTAACGCGTGCCGCAGCAATACAGCCTGTCACTCTTAGTTCCCTCCATTCCCTTCCTCTTACCTCCATCCACCCTCTCCGTTTAATGAATCCGTCTGAGTATGCTTGTCTAAGGCTCACCACACTTCAATCAGTAGCACGCCGGAGCGCATTGCAGCAGCCTCCCAGGTAAACGCAGGAGCACCCAGGGGAGAACGAGACCCAGCCTAAACAAACCTGTCATATGCAAATGAGATCTGCCAACACGGGAGAAGACGCATTATAGGAGACTACAGTACAGACTGGCTGGCCAATATCTGTACAGCCCACAGGCATGGAGGATTAAAGGAGGATTCCCCAGACTCCTCATCATAATTACGACCCTCTGGATTTGACTAGTGCTACATAATGGATTGCTTTTGAGTATGTTGGGTTGGGTGTGAGATGTGTCGCCGTACTGAAACGCTTATTGTTATGGCTATTGTTGTCACACTTCCAAGTTTTTTGTCGCGGTTATTGTCTGTTATAGCAGGTTTCTGTTATGTTTAGGGATGAGCACGGTTATTTGAATATTTGAATATCCGAGCGGAGGTGTCACGTTCCTGACCTGTTTTCTTTTGTCTTGTATTTATTTAGTTGGTCAGGGCGTGAGTTGGGTGGGTTTGTCTATGTGTGATTTTCTATGTTGGGATGTTTGTGTTCGGCCGGGTATGATTCTCAATCAGAGGCAGCTGTCAATCGTTGTCCCTGATTGAGAATCATACTTAGGCAGCCTGGGTTTCATGTGTGTGTTGTGGGTGTTTGTATCTCGTGTCAGTGTTCGAGCCACACGGGACTGTTTTCGGTTTTGTCACCTTTGTTGTTTTTTTGTATTTGTAAGTGTTCAGTTTCGTTTTGATTAAATCAATATGAGCACTAACAACTCTGCGTTTTGGTCCGACCCTTACTCCTTCTCCTCATCCGAGGAGGAGGAATTAGACAGCCGTTACAGAAACACCCACCAAAAAAGGATCAAGCAGAGTGGGAACAGACAGCAGCAGCAGCAGAGACCGAAGACACAGGACTCATGGAGTTGGGAGGAGATCCTGGACGGCAAAGGACCCTGGGCTCAGCCAGGGGAATATCGCCGTCCCAAGGCGGAGTTGGAGGCAGCGAAGGCAGAGAGGCGCTGGTATGAGGAGGCAGCGCGGCGACGCGGTTGGGAGCCCGAGAGTCAGACCCAAAAATGTCTTGGGGGGGGCACACGCGGAGTGTGGCGAATCCGGGTAGGATACCTGAGCCAACTCCCCGTGCTTACCGTGGAGTGAGAGGGCGTCGTACTGGTCAGACACCGTGTTATGCGGTAAAGCGCACGGTGTCCCCAGTACGCGTGCTTAGTCCAGTGCGGGCTATTCCACCTTGCCGCACTGGCCGGGCTAGGTTGGACATCGAGCCGGGTGTCATGAAGCCGGCCCAACGCATCTGGCCTCCAGTGCGTCTCCTCGGGCCGGCGTACATGGCACCAGCCTTACAAATGGTGTCCCCGGTTCGCCAGCATAGCCCAGTGCGGGTTTTTCCACCTCGCCGCACTGGCAGGGCTACGGGGACCATTCAACCTGTTAAGGTTGGGCAGGCTCGGTGCTCAAGAGCGCGTGTCCTCCTTCACGGTCCGGTTTTTCCGGTGCCACCTCCACGTACCAGTCCTCCGGTGGCAGCCCCCCGCACCAGGCTGTCTCTCCGTTTTCTCTCTCCAGTTGCTCCCACCTGTCCAGCGCTGTCAGAGCCTTCCTCCTCTCCAGCGCAGCCAGTGTCTGAGCTGCCTGACTGCCCAGCGCTGTCTGAACTGTATGCCTGCCCAGCGCTGTCTGAACTGTCTGCCTGCCCAGCGCTGTCTGAGCTGCCTGCCTGCACAGCACCGTCAGAGCTGTCCGTCTGTCCCGAGCCGTCAGAGCTGTCCATCTGTCCCGAGCCGTCAGAGCTGTCCGTCTGTCCCGAGCCGTCAGAGCTGCCCGTCTGTCCCGAGCCGTCAGAGCTGCCCGTCTGTCCCAAGCCGTCAGAGCCGTCCGCCAGACAGGAGCAGCCAGAGCCTTCCGCCATACAGGAGCAGACACAGCCTTCCGCCAGACAGGAGCAGCCAGAGCCTTCCGCCAGACAGGAGCAGCCAGAGCCGTCCAGCCAGACAGGAGCAGCCAGAGCCGTCCAGCCAGGACCAGCCAGAGCCGTCCAGCCAGGACCAGCCAGAGCCGTCCAGCCAGGACCAGCCAGAGCCAGCCAGCCAGGATCCGCCAGAGCCAGCCAGCCAGGATCCGCCAGAGCCAGCCAGCCAGGATCCGCCAAAGCCAGCCAGCCAGCCAGGATCCGCCCCTCAGTCCGGTGCTGCCCCTCAGTCCGGTGCTGCCCCTCAGTCCGGTGCTGCCCCTCAGTCCGGTGCTGCCCCTTAATCTAGTGGGGTTAATTTGGAGGAGGCTACGGAAGAGGGGATTGACTATGGTGGGGTGGGGACCACGACCAGCGCCAGAGCCGCCACCGTGGACAGACGCCCACCCAGACCCTCCCCTAGAGTTTATGCTGGTGCGCCCGGAGTTCGCACCTTAAGGGGGGGGTTATGTCACGTTTCTGACCTGTTTTCTTTTGTCTTGTATTTATTTAGTTGGTCAGGGCGTGAGTTGGGTGGGTTTGTCTATGTGTGATTTTCTATGTTGGGATGTTTGTGTTCGTCCCGGGTATGATTCTCAATCAGAGGCAGCTGTCAATCGTTGTCCCTGATTGAGAATCCTACTTAGGCAGTCTGGGTTTCACGTGTGTGTTGTGGGTGTTTGTATCTCGTGTCAGTGTTCGTGCCACACGGGACTGTTTTCGGTTTTGTCACGTTTGTTGTTTTTTTGTATTTGTAAGTGTTCAGTTTCGTTTTGATTAAATCAATATGAGCACTAACAACTCTGCGTTTTGGTCCGACCCTTACTCCTTCTCCTCATCCGAGGAGGAGGAATTAGACAGCCGTTACAGGAGGTTAGTATTCGAATACTTGCCAGAATATTTATTTTTGAGGAAAATAAATCATAGGCCTATTTTAATGAAAAGGCTTTGTCTCAATTCAATACAATGACCTATGTGACATTGCTACACACAAGGACATACCATGACATTTTAAATTCTTTATTTAATAAAACAAACTTTTGAATGTACTTTTTATGGCGTGTGCCCCAGAAAAAGACCTACTGAATAGCCTACACAGGTTTCACACATGTAGCTTGTTGTTGTTGGCACTACAGTCTGAGGCTCCATGTGTAGCAATGTGAAGTGGGAGATCTTTAATCAATGCAAACTGGAATTAAAATTACGGAATTCATTTAGCCAAATGAGAAGGGGTAGGCTACAACGAGCAACCAACAGGTACAGTAGGTTTCATCTGAATAGAGTTGTTCGAGACAAGGACGGAGAGCGCAGCAAAATAGACTTAACTAGCCTAGCTAGCTAGTCAGCTGGCTAGCCAACGTCTGGCTATCTTAGCTTGCTTCTTTACATCTATTTGATGCAGTAAAGAACAGGCACTGCCAAGTGGATGATAGATAACCTATGGTATTTACAAGTGTGTCTAACTAGAGCGAGTCTCTTTCTCCCAATGTCCAATGTCCCAGTGTCCAAGTTTAAACAACGTACCAAAAAAAGACGTTTTTTGACGATAAAATGTCATAATATTATTTGAATAGTGAAATTATTTCTAATGCCAATCCCTAGATATGTTTATTGTCGTTTTACTACAGCTTTGGATCAATATGTAGCTAGGGTTTTATAAAAAAAATATATTATGTTTTTACTGAGATAGCGGAAACTAATGGTGCCATTCATGTGAGTACAGAGTGAACATTGTTAGGCATGTCATAGTGATTATTCTACCCTCACGTATACAGTATATTCCCACTGTGGACCGTATATCTCACGACACTAAGAGTGCAGACTACACGCAGGGTGTGGAAAGCCACAGGCAAATGTAATGTTTATGCATCTTCATTCATCATTAGAGGTTGTTTGGCCATGCTTGAGAGGTAATGGACGTGCCAACCAAACACAGTGAAATAGATGACTTTATCCTCCGGGCTCACACTGGGATTTCCTCCTGAACCATTTACAGTACTTATAGGGAAGTAAATAGAGCTGACTGGCATGGCTAAGGGAAATGGAGAGTATGGAGGTGTTTCAAATGGCACCCTATTCCCTACATAGTACACAACTTTAGACCAGGTCCCATATGGCTCTGGTCAAAAGTAGTACACTACATAGGGAATAGGGTGCAGTTTGTGACAGATCCCAAACCCTCCATGACACTGAACTCCTCTCTAAAACTACAACCCTCCTTGTTCATCTTCAGGCACTGTATGATGCCACTGTATAATATTTACAGTTTTTCTGCTCTGTCCCCTTGTAGTGCCTGAGCTATGCTCCTCACAGTACAGTATGCTGTCCATTGGCACTCAACGCCTCTCTAGAACACAATCATCCCTGTCCTTCACTACATACATATCTATGCAATACCTTCATCCCTCCTCTGAGATGAGAAAGAGAGAGAGAGAGAGAGCATAGTGCCAGGTTTGTAGCGTGGTTTGAATATCCTCAGTGCTACAAAGCAGGTTGCAGATTCTAAAGGCTTACATGTGATTACAGTCCCTTGGATCACTTTGAGACAGACTAGAGAACAGAACTCACCCGTCATCCAGTCACACTAGAGGGGATCATATACACATCCTATAGAATTATGGCTCCGGAGGTGTTGGAAACACAAACACCGGTAAACACACACCCGTACGCACACCCGTAGTACGCACAACCGTACGCACACCCGTACACACACCCGTACACACACACACAACGTGTACAACGCTCTCAAGATAAGAATTTCACTGTTTTACACCTTTTGTATCCTGTGCACGTGGCAAATAAACATTGAAACTTGGAACCTATATGCACACACACGCACACACACACACACACACACACACACACACACACACACACACACACACACACACACACACACACACACACACACACACACACACACACACACGCTCACAAATGTGTGCTACAAACACACACACACACGTCTACAGGGGGAAAAAAGAGAATGACATAAGGAATAATGAATAAACAGATGTGGAGAGGTACACAGTAGTACACATAGAACACCAGGCATTTTAACATCTGTAATGACAATCTACAGCCATGTGGTAGTACTAAACAACTTCTGGCTCCACGTCATGCTACATAAACCCTACAGACTAATGAGCAGGGGAGCGAGGAGATGATGGATGTACATGCACAGTGGTGTCTGCATGACAGCAGTGATGCAGATTTAGTGTGAATAGGGAAGCAGTTGGTAAAGATAATTAAGAAAACAGACGGTTAAAGAAGCTTTCTGATTAAATCATAAACATATGAGTGGAGTGAGTCCACATGGACATCAAACAAACCCCATAATGATGGACGATCCCTGTGATCTCTCTCTCTCTCCCCTCGCTTACTTTTGAGAAAAGGTCAAATGTAATTGAGGAGGGGAGGAGAGGAAATGTGGAAGCAAATACACTTCCTGTACATGAAAGTACACTCCTTCTCCACTAGCACATCATCAGGCAAATTAAGTTTACAGAGGAGGAATCCCCCCAAAAACACGTGTAAAGTGGTAAAAAATAATTTAGCTAGTTGTGCTGAAAATGTTAAAGATAAAAGATGAAGTAGTGTCTACATGCTTTTCTCTGAGAAAACCACAGCTGACTCAACGGGGGTGGGGCGGATTTCGGCAAAGGATACTCAGATGATCCATTTAGGTATCCTCTGTCTAAGGAGGCAATCGACAAGATGAGCAAACTCCTCCCTTCAACTATTAACACATTTTATACTCTCCTACGCATGGTGACCACTTATCGGTTTCCGGGTCACAGAGGAGACGACGGCCTTTGCTCGATTGAGAATCTCCCTGTGTCACTCTCCCTCGCTCACTCTTCCCCCCCATCGCGCTCTCCTCTCTTTCCCCTGATTGTTAGTCTACAGCGTAGCTACGCTAACAGCCGGCTAATGAGACAGTGAGGGAGAACAACGGGTGTTGTTGAATGAGTCTGAAAACTGAATGAGTCAGATATTGAGGTGAGGGGTTATGGGGAAGGGGGTTCGTATTAGAGTAAAACAATATGTCAATCAGGGGTAACATTTAAATGTTAATACCCTCAAAGAAGTCGACTGTATAAGATATCACAAGAAAGACACTTCAGAGTAAATCATCTCATCCACTATGCCAAGAATTGGCACAATTATACACAAACTCCAAATCACCTGGGTAAGGAGCGGATCGTGGACTACAGGAAAAGGAGGGCCGAGCACGCCCCCATGCACAACGACGGGTGTAGTGGAGCAGGTCGAGAGCTTCAAGTTCCTTTGTGTCCACATCACCAACAAACTATCATGGTCCAAACGCACCAAGCCAGTTGGGAAGAGGGCTTTCTTTAATGGAAGCGTCTCTAATGTCAAACATGTACAGTATGGTGTACCGCGGGGCAACTCTAGGCCCTCTACTCTTTTCTACTATTACCAATAGCCTGCCACTGACATTAAACAAAGCATGTGTGTCCATGTATGCTGATGATTCAACCATATACGCATCAGCAACCAAAGCTAATGAAGTCACTGAAACCCTTAACAAAGAGTTTGTCTGTTTTGGAATGGGTGGTCAGTAATAAACTAGTCCTAAACATCTCTAAATCTAAGAGCATTGTATTTGATACAGATCATTCCCTAAGTTCGAGACCTCAGCTGAATCTGATAATGAATGGTGTGGCTGTTGAAGACGTTGAGGAGACTAAATTATTTGGTGTCACCTTGGATCGTAAACTGTCATGGTCAAAACATAGAGATTCAATGGTTGTAAAGATGGGGAGAGGTCTGTCCGTAATAAAGAGATGCTCTGCTTTTTTGACACCACACTCCACTAAGTAAGTCCTGCAGGTTCTAGTTTTGTCTTATCTTGAATATTGTCAAAGAACAGTACAGTATTACAGAGCCATGAGTGCATGGAACTCCCTCCCATCTTATATGGCGCAAGTGAACAGCAAACCTGGTTTAGAAAGACAAATAAAGCAACACCTCGCGGCACAACGCCTCTCCCCCATGTGACCTACTTGTTGTGTGTATGTACTGACATGCATGTGTAACTGATACAGTAGACGCACACACACACTACATGTTGTTAAATGTACAGTACCGGTCAAACGTTTGTACACACCTACTCATTTAAGGGTTTCTCTTTATTTTGACAATTTTCTACATTGTCGAATAATAGTGAAGACATCAAAACTATGAAATAACACAAATGGAAACATGTTGTACCCATAAAAGTGTTTACAAATATTTGAGATTCTTCACAGTAGCCACCCTTTGCTTTGATGACAGCTTTGGACACTCTTGGCATTCTCTCAACCAGCTTCATGAGGTAGTCACCTGGAATGCATTTCAGTTAACAGGAGTGCCTTGTTCAAAGAATATTTCTGGAATTTCTTTCCTTCTTAATGCGTTTGAGCCAATCAGCTGTGTTGTGACAAGGTAGGGGTGGTATACAGAAGATAACCCTATTTGGTAAAAGACCAAGTCCATATTATTACAAGAACATGACAGTCCATCATTACTTTAAGACATGAAGGACAGTCCATACGGAAAATTTGAACGTTTTTTCAAGTTTAGTCGCAAAAAACCATCAGGCGCTATGATGAAACTGGCTCTCATGAGGACCGCCACGGGAAAGGAAGACCCAGAGTTACCTCTGCTGCAGAGGAAAAGTTCATTCGAGTTAACTGCATCTCAGATTGCAGCCAAAATAAATGCTTCACAGAGTTCAAGTAACAGACACATCTCAACATCAACCGTTCAGAGGAGACTGTGTGAATCAGGCCTGCATGGTCGAATTGCTGCAAAGAAACCACTACTAAAGGACACCAATAAGAAGAAGAGACTTGCTTGGGCCAAGAAACACGAGCAATGGACATTAGACCGGTGGAAATCTGTCCTTTGGTCTGATGAGTCCAAATTAGAAATGTTTGTTTCCAACCCACCGTGTATTTGTGAGATGCAGAGTAGGTGAACAGATGATCTCTGCATGTGTGGTTCTCACCGTGAAGCATGGAGGTGGAGGTGTGATAGTGTGGGGGTGCTTTGCTGGTGATTTAGGCACACTTAACCAGCATGGCTACCACAGCATTCCGCAGCAATACGCCATCCCATCTGGTTTGTGCTTAGAGGGACTATCATCTGTTTTTCAACAGGACAATGACCCAACACACCTCCAGGCTGTGTAAGGGCTATTTGACCAAGAAGGAGAGTGATGGAGTGCTGCATCAGATGACCTGGCCTCCACAATCACCCGACCTCAACCCAATTGAGATGGTTTAGGATGAGTTGGACCACAGAGTGAAGGAAAAGCAACCAACAAGTGATCAGCATATGTGGGAACTCCTTCAAGACTTTTGGAAAAGCATTCCAGGTGAAGCAGGTTGAGAGAATGCCTAGAGTGTGCAAAGCTGTCATCAAGGCAAAGGGTGGCTACTTTGAAGAATCTTAAATCTAAAATATATTTTGATTTGTTTAACACTTTTTTAGTTACTACATGATGCCATATGTGTTATTTCATAGTTTTGATGTCTTCACTATTATTCTACAATGTAGAAAATAGTCAAAATAAAGAAAAACCCTTGAATGAATGCATGTGTCCAAACTTTTGACTGGTACTGTATTTCAAATGTAAAGTCTTTTGTCTGTAATGTCGTTTCGTTATATGTCGGAACCCAGTAAGAGTAGCTGTCGCCATTGGCATCGGCTAATGGAGATACTGATAAATCAAAACAAATTCTATACATGGCGATTACCTCGACTAACCCGTACCCCAGCACATCTACTCATTGACTGTGTATAGCCTCGTTATTGTTATTTTATTGTGTTAATAATGATTTATTTTTTTACTTTAGTTTATTTAGCAAATATTTGTATTACTCTGCATTGTTGGTCAGTAAGCATTTCACGGTAAGGTCTACACCTGTTGTATTCGGCGCATGTGACAAATAACATTTGATTTGATTTGAATAGCAATTCAGATTTAGAAAACAAAACTCCGCCTCTCCCCTCTCCTCCCTGTCTCCTCCCTTTCTCCCTCCTTCTGCTTCACTGGCATCCCAGCTCCGGGGGGAGAGGGAGAGCGCTTCCCGTCCTCCCGCCTGCCATTGTGCCGAACGAGGCATACCCCTGTCTCTTTGATTATTCCAGCTTTTCGGATCATTGGGAAATCAGGGGCCCGCTGGGAAGATAATTGGCAGTAAATTAGATGATTTGCCATTCCGATGGAGCAACCGACCCAACTCTTCCAAAACCACTGATTACTCCCAATCAGGGCAATCTCAGGATTATTCCTATCATTTAAAGTTGTGCCAGCCGCATTCACACCACAGACAAAAAAATAAAACATCTAACTTTGGAAGTGCCACACAGTTTGTTAGCAAGCCAATTACTTCCTAGCAGAGCTCTCTTAACTCGTGTTGGTTAGGGATCACAACAGCTCTGTTCAGTGTGGTTCTGAAGTGTTCTCTCAGTAAAAACAGTGCATTGGAAAACTTCAAAAGCATCACAGCTGAAGAGATGCAGGCGAGATCAGCGTGTCTCTGAGCTGTCACAGGTCTTCTGGTTGAAAAGCACACGTTGCATACCACACAGTGCGTACTGCTGGGGTGTGTGGGGGGGGGGGGGGGGGGGGGGGGACATGTGAAAAGCATGCATGAAATGTGGCACATCAAATTTTCTTGAATGTGAGGGAAGGATTAAATCTAACCCATAGCCCACTGTGAGTGGATGTAAATTATGTGGAGGATGCTTATAAGGCATTTTAAAAAGTTCAATAACTTCCAAAAGTATAGATAAGTGCGAGAGAGAGAGAGAGAGAGAGACAGAGACAGAGAGAGAGAGAGAGAGAGAGAGAAAGAGAAAGAGGGAGAGAGAGATGGGTGCTTCTAACGACCTTACAACCAAATGCCTGTGGCTGTGTATAATATGTCCAAGTCACAGCGTCCATGTTGTCATAGTGTATTGGGGTTAATCCTGATGGCTGGATGGGAGACAAGAGGCCTTACCTGGCTTTTATCATTCTCTGACCTTCTGTCACCCTCTGCCACAACATCATGGCCACCTATTTAATTTGCTTACACTACGCCAAGTTCCTACTGTAGTACTCATGCAGCTTCTGCAGAGTTGTGACGGCCATTGGATCGACAATCTCTGGAATCTGGAATGTTACACAATAGAGGACTCTATTGTATGCACGCATGACTTGTAAGTCACCATGGATAAAAGCAGTGTTTCCCCTAGTATTTTTTTCAGCAGTGGTGGCAAGGACATGCTGTTCCCATAGATGTCCAGTCATTGAGCCAACGCTATCCACTTACAAGCGCGTCTGGGCAAAAATATATTCAGTGCCTTGCAAAAGTATTCAGACCTCTTGGATTTCTTCACATTTTATTGTGTTACAAAGTAGGATTCAAATATCTACACAAAATTCTCGAATGTCAAAGTGGAAGAATTTTTCTTTTTTTAATAAAAAAATATCATCACTAAAGTATAGTCAGCCCCTTTTTTTAAGCAAGCCAAAATTAGATCAAGAGTAAAATGTGGCTTAACGAATCGCAAAATATGTTACATGGGCTCACTGTGTGAAATAATAACGGTTGACGTGGTTTTTCAATGACTAGCCCTTCCTCTGTACCCTATACATACAACATCTGTAAGGTCCCAGGGTCAAGTATTGAATTTCAAGCACAGATTCAACTACAAAGACCAGGGTGCTTTTTGAAAGACTCATAAAGAATGTAGATGGGTAACAAAAAACAAATCAGACGTTGAATATCTCTTTAAGCATGGTCAAGTGAATAATTATGCTGTGGATTATGTATTAAACCACCCAGACACATCAAAAGATACAATCATCCCCCTGAACTAAGCTGCAGGACAGGAAGGAAACTGCTCAGGGATGTTACCATGAGGCCATTGGTGATTTTAAAACCGCTACAGAGTTCAATGGCTGTGATGGGAGAAAACTGAGGATGAATGAACAACATTGTAAATGACTCAACAATAATTACCTAAATGACAGAGTGAAACGAGGAATACAAATATACAGAATACAAATATGTATGCTGTATACCACAGTGCACTAAAGTAATACTGCAAAAAATACTCTAATAATAATACACTTTTTGGCCTAAATGCAAAGCTTTATGTTTAGGGCAAATCCAACACAACACATCACTGAGTAACTGCCTCCTATTTTCAAGCATAGTGGTGGCAGCATCATGGTATGGGTATGCTTGACATTGGCAAATACTGGGGAGTTTTCAGGATAAAAAGAAATGGGGTGGAGCTAAGCACAGGCAAAATCATATAGGAAAAACCTGCTTGAGTCTGCTTTACACCAGAGACTGTGAGAGGAATTCACCTTTCAGCAGGACAATAACCTACAACACAAGGCCAAATCTACACTAGAGTTGCTTAACAAGAAGAGAGTGACCAAGTGAATTTTTTTAACTTAAAATCTGCTTGAAAATCTATGGCAAGACTTGAAAATGGCTGTTTAGCCATGATCCCCAACATCTTGACAGAGCTTGAAGAATTTTGAAAATAAATAAATGGGCAAATAATGCACAATCCAGGTGTGCAAAGCTCATATAAACACAAAGGTGTTTCTAAATGTATTGACTCAGGGAGCTGCAACAACTATATTTTAGTTATAAAAAAAGTATTAATCAAAACAACAACAAAAAATATTCTTACACTTTCACATTAGAGTATTTTGTGTAGATTGTTGACAAAAAAATGACAACTAAATCAATTGTAATCCCACTTTGTAACACAATAAAATTTGAAGAAATCCAAGGGGTCTGAATACTTTTGCAAGGCATTGTATATATGTTTAAAATATATATTTAGCAGCAACGGGCCACCACTGCTAAATGAATATAGGGGAAACACTGTTAAAAGTATCTGCTAAATGGCAAATATTATTATATTATGGTGAAACACTGGATACCACCCTCAACAACTAATTTCAGTAGCGGCCCAATACAGAATTGAGGACCTTGAGCACTTCGTTGGCACTAAACTCTTAGAAAAGAAGATGCTATCTAGAACCTAAAAGGGTTCTTTGGCTGTCCCCATAGGAGAACCCTTTAAAGAACCATTTTTGGTTCAGGTAGAACTCTTTTGGATTTCATGTAGAACCGAACCTAAAAGGATTCTACATGGAACCAAAATTACACACGCAGGAACATCAATCCAGATCACCTCTGCCTTTGCCTATGTGGGAAGAAGACTGAGTTGTGTCTGTGAGGGGCTCATAAATGATCTGTTTCCTTAAAGGTTTTGCATAAGAATCTAGGAAAGGAAAATAATTTGTTTATTTTCCCAAGACTCCGAAGAGAGATCTATCTAGGTGGCTGTTAACGACATTTACATGACAACCGCTGTGCCATGTGTATACACACACTTATTTCCCCCCCGGCCAAGGGTCATGAAAAATGTCTATCTGTTTCGCATCCGCCCACCCAAGCAGCTTCCACTCTCGGTGTGTGTGCATGAAGACCAAATGGGAGAGCTGGAACTGTGATGACGGAGTAGTGCAGTAGAAGAGTAGAAGACGGAACATCAAGACCACAGAACTGTAACGGTTCAACACAAGTTAAGAGCGGGAGATGCAGGAGAGGAAGAGGAAGGAGAAAGAGGAGAGACCGTTGAACACAGAGAGAGGAAGATAAAGGACGAGAGAGAGCGCGTGCGAGAGAGAGACTACAGAGAAGGAGTAGGTGGTGGGTGGTTTTTTTTCAGAGAAGAGCAAGACAGAAATCACCGCCAATATGTACAGTACGGTGAATAATACGGGGGAAAAAACTGCTTATCAAGAGGGTTAAATTGACAGAGAAGACGGTCAATCACTCACTTACTGTACAAAGCCAGTGACGGGCCATACAAGCCTAGCGTAATAAACTGTGTTGACTGACACAGCCGAGTAGCGAGTAGCCATTCACATGATGTCAAGACCATTAGCTACAGGGCAACCATCTTTTAAAACGGCACAGGCATATTTCACTTTAACTGGATACAGCTAACGCGTGCCGCAGCAATACAGCCTGTCACTCTTAGTTCCCTCCATTCCCTTCCTCTTACCTCCATCCACCCTCTCCGTTTAATGAATCCGTCTGAGTATGCTTGTCTAAGGCTCACCACACTTCAATCAGTAGCACGCCGGAGCGCATTGCAGCAGCCTCCCAGGTAAACGCAGGAGCACCCAGGGGAGAACGAGACCCAGCCTAAACAAACCTGTCATATGCAAATGAGATCTGCCAACACGGGAGAAGACGCATTATAGGAGACTACAGTACAGACTGGCTGGCCAATATCTGTACAGCCCACAGGCATGGAGGATTAAAGGAGGATTCCCCAGACTCCTCATCATAATTACGACCCTCTGGATTTGACTAGTGCTACATAATGGATTGCTTTTGAGTATGTTGGGTTGGGTGTGAGATGTGTCGCCGTACTGAAACGCTTATTGTTATGGCTATTGTTGTCACACTTCCAAGTTTTTTGTCGCGGTTATTGTCTGTTATAGCAGGTTTCTGTTATGTTTAGGGATGAGCACGGTTATTTGAATATTTGAATATCCGAGCGGAGGTGTCACGTTCCTGACCTGTTTTCTTTTGTCTTGTATTTATTTAGTTGGTCAGGGCGTGAGTTGGGTGGGTTTGTCTATGTGTGATTTTCTATGTTGGGATGTTTGTGTTCGGCCGGGTATGATTCTCAATCAGAGGCAGCTGTCAATCGTTGTCCCTGATTGAGAATCATACTTAGGCAGCCTGGGTTTCATGTGTGTGTTGTGGGTGTTTGTATCTCGTGTCAGTGTTCGAGCCACACGGGACTGTTTTCGGTTTTGTCACCTTTGTTGTTTTTTTGTATTTGTAAGTGTTCAGTTTCGTTTTGATTAAATCAATATGAGCACTAACAACTCTGCGTTTTGGTCCGACCCTTACTCCTTCTCCTCATCCGAGGAGGAGGAATTAGACAGCCGTTACAGAAACACCCACCAAAAAAGGATCAAGCAGAGTGGGAACAGACAGCAGCAGCAGCAGAGACCGAAGACACAGGACTCATGGAGTTGGGAGGAGATCCTGGACGGCAAAGGACCCTGGGCTCAGCCAGGGGAATATCGCCGTCCCAAGGCGGAGTTGGAGGCAGCGAAGGCAGAGAGGCGCTGGTATGAGGAGGCAGCGCGGCGACGCGGTTGGGAGCCCGAGAGTCAGACCCAAAAATGTCTTGGGGGGGGCACACGCGGAGTGTGGCGAATCCGGGTAGGATACCTGAGCCAACTCCCCGTGCTTACCGTGGAGTGAGAGGGCGTCGTACTGGTCAGACACCGTGTTATGCGGTAAAGCGCACGGTGTCCCCAGTACGCGTGCTTAGTCCAGTGCGGGCTATTCCACCTTGCCGCACTGGCCGGGCTAGGTTGGACATCGAGCCGGGTGTCATGAAGCCGGCCCAACGCATCTGGCCTCCAGTGCGTCTCCTCGGGCCGGCGTACATGGCACCAGCCTTACAAATGGTGTCCCCGGTTCGCCAGCATAGCCCAGTGCGGGTTTTTCCACCTCGCCGCACTGGCAGGGCTACGGGGACCATTCAACCTGTTAAGGTTGGGCAGGCTCGGTGCTCAAGAGCGCGTGTCCTCCTTCACGGTCCGGTTTTTCCGGTGCCACCTCCACGTACCAGTCCTCCGGTGGCAGCCCCCCGCACCAGGCTGTCTCTCCGTTTTCTCTCTCCAGTTGCTCCCACCTGTCCAGCGCTGTCAGAGCCTTCCTCCTCTCCAGCGCAGCCAGTGTCTGAGCTGCCTGACTGCCCAGCGCTGTCTGAACTGTATGCCTGCCCAGCGCTGTCTGAACTGTCTGCCTGCCCAGCGCTGTCTGAGCTGCCTGCCTGCACAGCACCGTCAGAGCTGTCCGTCTGTCCCGAGCCGTCAGAGCTGTCCATCTGTCCCGAGCCGTCAGAGCTGTCCGTCTGTCCCGAGCCGTCAGAGCTGCCCGTCTGTCCCGAGCCGTCAGAGCTGCCCGTCTGTCCCAAGCCGTCAGAGCCGTCCGCCAGACAGGAGCAGCCAGAGCCTTCCGCCATACAGGAGCAGACACAGCCTTCCGCCAGACAGGAGCAGCCAGAGCCTTCCGCCAGACAGGAGCAGCCAGAGCCGTCCAGCCAGACAGGAGCAGCCAGAGCCGTCCAGCCAGGACCAGCCAGAGCCGTCCAGCCAGGACCAGCCAGAGCCGTCCAGCCAGGACCAGCCAGAGCCAGCCAGCCAGGATCCGCCAGAGCCAGCCAGCCAGGATCCGCCAGAGCCAGCCAGCCAGGATCCGCCAAAGCCAGCCAGCCAGCCAGGATCCGCCCCTCAGTCCGGTGCTGCCCCTCAGTCCGGTGCTGCCCCTCAGTCCGGTGCTGCCCCTCAGTCCGGTGCTGCCCCTTAATCTAGTGGGGTTAATTTGGAGGAGGCTACGGAAGAGGGGATTGACTATGGTGGGGTGGGGACCACGACCAGCGCCAGAGCCGCCACCGTGGACAGACGCCCACCCAGACCCTCCCCTAGAGTTTATGCTGGTGCGCCCGGAGTTCGCACCTTAAGGGGGGGGTTATGTCACGTTTCTGACCTGTTTTCTTTTGTCTTGTATTTATTTAGTTGGTCAGGGCGTGAGTTGGGTGGGTTTGTCTATGTGTGATTTTCTATGTTGGGATGTTTGTGTTCGTCCCGGGTATGATTCTCAATCAGAGGCAGCTGTCAATCGTTGTCCCTGATTGAGAATCCTACTTAGGCAGTCTGGGTTTCACGTGTGTGTTGTGGGTGTTTGTATCTCGTGTCAGTGTTCGTGCCACACGGGACTGTTTTCGGTTTTGTCACGTTTGTTGTTTTTTTGTATTTGTAAGTGTTCAGTTTCGTTTTGATTAAATCAATATGAGCACTAACAACTCTGCGTTTTGGTCCGACCCTTACTCCTTCTCCTCATCCGAGGAGGAGGAATTAGACAGCCGTTACAGGAGGTTAGTATTCGAATACTTGCCAGAATATTTATTTTTGAGGAAAATAAATCATAGGCCTATTTTAATGAAAAGGCTTTGTCTCAATTCAATACAATGACCTATGTGACATTGCTACACACAAGGACATACCATGACATTTTAAATTCTTTATTTAATAAAACAAACTTTTGAATGTACTTTTTATGGCGTGTGCCCCAGAAAAAGACCTACTGAATAGCCTACACAGGTTTCACACATGTAGCTTGTTGTTGTTGGCACTACAGTCTGAGGCTCCATGTGTAGCAATGTGAAGTGGGAGATCTTTAATCAATGCAAACTGGAATTAAAATTACGGAATTCATTTAGCCAAATGAGAAGGGGTAGGCTACAACGAGCAACCAACAGGTACAGTAGGTTTCATCTGAATAGAGTTGTTCGAGACAAGGACGGAGAGCGCAGCAAAATAGACTTAACTAGCCTAGCTAGCTAGTCAGCTGGCTAGCCAACGTCTGGCTATCTTAGCTTGCTTCTTTACATCTATTTGATGCAGTAAAGAACAGGCACTGCCAAGTGGATGATAGATAACCTATGGTATTTACAAGTGTGTCTAACTAGAGCGAGTCTCTTTCTCCCAATGTCCAATGTCCCAGTGTCCAAGTTTAAACAACGTACCAAAAAAAGACGTTTTTTGACGATAAAATGTCATAATATTATTTGAATAGTGAAATTATTTCTAATGCCAATCCCTAGATATGTTTATTGTCGTTTTACTACAGCTTTGGATCAATATGTAGCTAGGGTTTTATAAAAAAAATATATTATGTTTTTACTGAGATAGCGGAAACTAATGGTGCCATTCATGTGAGTACAGAGTGAACATTGTTAGGCATGTCATAGTGATTATTCTACCCTCACGTATACAGTATATTCCCACTGTGGACCGTATATCTCACGACACTAAGAGTGCAGACTACACGCAGGGTGTGGAAAGCCACAGGCAAATGTAATGTTTATGCATCTTCATTCATCATTAGAGGTTGTTTGGCCATGCTTGAGAGGTAATGGACGTGCCAACCAAACACAGTGAAATAGATGACTTTATCCTCCGGGCTCACACTGGGATTTCCTCCTGAACCATTTACAGTACTTATAGGGAAGTAAATAGAGCTGACTGGCATGGCTAAGGGAAATGGAGAGTATGGAGGTGTTTCAAATGGCACCCTATTCCCTACATAGTACACAACTTTAGACCAGGTCCCATATGGCTCTGGTCAAAAGTAGTACACTACATAGGGAATAGGGTGCAGTTTGTGACAGATCCCAAACCCTCCATGACACTGAACTCCTCTCTAAAACTACAACCCTCCTTGTTCATCTTCAGGCACTGTATGATGCCACTGTATAATATTTACAGTTTTTCTGCTCTGTCCCCTTGTAGTGCCTGAGCTATGCTCCTCACAGTACAGTATGCTGTCCATTGGCACTCAACGCCTCTCTAGAACACAATCATCCCTGTCCTTCACTACATACATATCTATGCAATACCTTCATCCCTCCTCTGAGATGAGAAAGAGAGAGAGAGAGAGAGCATAGTGCCAGGTTTGTAGCGTGGTTTGAATATCCTCAGTGCTACAAAGCAGGTTGCAGATTCTAAAGGCTTACATGTGATTACAGTCCCTTGGATCACTTTGAGACAGACTAGAGAACAGAACTCACCCGTCATCCAGTCACACTAGAGGGGATCATATACACATCCTATAGAATTATGGCTCCGGAGGTGTTGGAAACACAAACACCGGTAAACACACACCCGTACGCACACCCGTAGTACGCACAACCGTACGCACACCCGTACACACACCCGTACACACACACACAACGTGTACAACGCTCTCAAGATAAGAATTTCACTGTTTTACACCTTTTGTATCCTGTGCACGTGGCAAATAAACATTGAAACTTGGAACCTATATGCACACACACGCACACACACACACACACACACACACACACACACACACACACACACACACACACACACACACACACACACACACACACACACACACACACACACGCTCACAAATGTGTGCTACAAACACACACACACACGTCTACAGGGGGAAAAAAGAGAATGACATAAGGAATAATGAATAAACAGATGTGGAGAGGTACACAGTAGTACACATAGAACACCAGGCATTTTAACATCTGTAATGACAATCTACAGCCATGTGGTAGTACTAAACAACTTCTGGCTCCACGTCATGCTACATAAACCCTACAGACTAATGAGCAGGGGAGCGAGGAGATGATGGATGTACATGCACAGTGGTGTCTGCATGACAGCAGTGATGCAGATTTAGTGTGAATAGGGAAGCAGTTGGTAAAGATAATTAAGAAAACAGACGGTTAAAGAAGCTTTCTGATTAAATCATAAACATATGAGTGGAGTGAGTCCACATGGACATCAAACAAACCCCATAATGATGGACGATCCCTGTGATCTCTCTCTCTCTCCCCTCGCTTACTTTTGAGAAAAGGTCAAATGTAATTGAGGAGGGGAGGAGAGGAAATGTGGAAGCAAATACACTTCCTGTACATGAAAGTACACTCCTTCTCCACTAGCACATCATCAGGCAAATTAAGTTTACAGAGGAGGAATCCCCCCAAAAACACGTGTAAAGTGGTAAAAAATAATTTAGCTAGTTGTGCTGAAAATGTTAAAGATAAAAGATGAAGTAGTGTCTACATGCTTTTCTCTGAGAAAACCACAGCTGACTCAACGGGGGTGGGGCGGATTTCGGCAAAGGATACTCAGATGATCCATTTAGGTATCCTCTGTCTAAGGAGGCAATCGACAAGATGAGCAAACTCCTCCCTTCAACTATTAACACATTTTATACTCTCCTACGCATGGTGACCACTTATCGGTTTCCGGGTCACAGAGGAGACGACGGCCTTTGCTCGATTGAGAATCTCCCTGTGTCACTCTCCCTCGCTCACTCTTCCCCCCCATCGCGCTCTCCTCTCTTTCCCCTGATTGTTAGTCTACAGCGTAGCTACGCTAACAGCCGGCTAATGAGACAGTGAGGGAGAACAACGGGTGTTGTTGAATGAGTCTGAAAACTGAATGAGTCAGATATTGAGGTGAGGGGTTATGGGGAAGGGGGTTCGTATTAGAGTAAAACAATATGTCAATCAGGGGTAACATTTAAATGTTAATACCCTCAAAGAAGTCGACTGTATAAGATATCACAAGAAAGACACTTCAGAGTAAATCATCTCATCCACTATGCCAAGAATTGGCACAATTATACACAAACTCCAAATCACCTGGGTAAGGAGCGGATCGTGGACTACAGGAAAAGGAGGGCCGAGCACGCCCCCATGCACAACGACGGGTGTAGTGGAGCAGGTCGAGAGCTTCAAGTTCCTTTGTGTCCACATCACCAACAAACTATCATGGTCCAAACGCACCAAGCCAGTTGGGAAGAGGGCTTTCTTTAATGGAAGCGTCTCTAATGTCAAACATGTACAGTATGGTGTACCGCGGGGCAACTCTAGGCCCTCTACTCTTTTCTACTATTACCAATAGCCTGCCACTGACATTAAACAAAGCATGTGTGTCCATGTATGCTGATGATTCAACCATATACGCATCAGCAACCAAAGCTAATGAAGTCACTGAAACCCTTAACAAAGAGTTTGTCTGTTTTGGAATGGGTGGTCAGTAATAAACTAGTCCTAAACATCTCTAAATCTAAGAGCATTGTATTTGATACAGATCATTCCCTAAGTTCGAGACCTCAGCTGAATCTGATAATGAATGGTGTGGCTGTTGAAGACGTTGAGGAGACTAAATTATTTGGTGTCACCTTGGATCGTAAACTGTCATGGTCAAAACATAGAGATTCAATGGTTGTAAAGATGGGGAGAGGTCTGTCCGTAATAAAGAGATGCTCTGCTTTTTTGACACCACACTCCACTAAGTAAGTCCTGCAGGTTCTAGTTTTGTCTTATCTTGAATATTGTCAAAGAACAGTACAGTATTACAGAGCCATGAGTGCATGGAACTCCCTCCCATCTTATATGGCGCAAGTGAACAGCAAACCTGGTTTAGAAAGACAAATAAAGCAACACCTCGCGGCACAACGCCTCTCCCCCATGTGACCTACTTGTTGTGTGTATGTACTGACATGCATGTGTAACTGATACAGTAGACGCACACACACACTACATGTTGTTAAATGTACAGTACCGGTCAAACGTTTGTACACACCTACTCATTTAAGGGTTTCTCTTTATTTTGACAATTTTCTACATTGTCGAATAATAGTGAAGACATCAAAACTATGAAATAACACAAATGGAAACATGTTGTACCCATAAAAGTGTTTACAAATATTTGAGATTCTTCACAGTAGCCACCCTTTGCTTTGATGACAGCTTTGGACACTCTTGGCATTCTCTCAACCAGCTTCATGAGGTAGTCACCTGGAATGCATTTCAGTTAACAGGAGTGCCTTGTTCAAAGAATATTTCTGGAATTTCTTTCCTTCTTAATGCGTTTGAGCCAATCAGCTGTGTTGTGACAAGGTAGGGGTGGTATACAGAAGATAACCCTATTTGGTAAAAGACCAAGTCCATATTATTACAAGAACATGACAGTCCATCATTACTTTAAGACATGAAGGACAGTCCATACGGAAAATTTGAACGTTTTTTCAAGTTTAGTCGCAAAAACCATCAGGCGCTATGATGAAACTGGCTCTCATGAGGACCGCCACGGGAAAGGAAGACCCAGAGTTACCTCTGCTGCAGAGGAAAAGTTCATTCGAGTTAACTGCATCTCAGATTGCAGCCAAAATAAATGCTTCACAGAGTTCAAGTAACAGACACATCTCAACATCAACCGTTCAGAGGAGACTGTGTGAATCAGGCCTGCATGGTCGAATTGCTGCAAAGAAACCACTACTAAAGGACACCAATAAGAAGAAGAGACTTGCTTGGGCCAAGAAACACGAGCAATGGACATTAGACCGGTGGAAATCTGTCCTTTGGTCTGATGAGTCCAAATTAGAAATGTTTGTTTCCAACCCACCGTGTATTTGTGAGATGCAGAGTAGGTGAACAGATGATCTCTGCATGTGTGGTTCTCACCGTGAAGCATGGAGGTGGAGGTGTGATAGTGTGGGGGTGCTTTGCTGGTGATTTAGGCACACTTAACCAGCATGGCTACCACAGCATTCCGCAGCAATACGCCATCCCATCTGGTTTGTGCTTAGAGGGACTATCATCTGTTTTTCAACAGGACAATGACCCAACACACCTCCAGGCTGTGTAAGGGCTATTTGACCAAGAAGGAGAGTGATGGAGTGCTGCATCAGATGACCTGGCCTCCACAATCACCCGACCTCAACCCAATTGAGATGGTTTAGGATGAGTTGGACCACAGAGTGAAGGAAAAGCAACCAACAAGTGATCAGCATATGTGGGAACTCCTTCAAGACTTTTGGAAAAGCATTCCAGGTGAAGCAGGTTGAGAGAATGCCTAGAGTGTGCAAAGCTGTCATCAAGGCAAAGGGTGGCTACTTTGAAGAATCTTAAATCTAAAATATATTTTGATTTGTTTAACACTTTTTTAGTTACTACATGATGCCATATGTGTTATTTCATAGTTTTGATGTCTTCACTATTATTCTACAATGTAGAAAATAGTCAAAATAAAGAAAAACCCTTGAATGAATGCATGTGTCCAAACTTTTGACTGGTACTGTATTTCAAATGTAAAGTCTTTTGTCTGTAATGTCGTTTCGTTATATGTCGGAACCCAGTAAGAGTAGCTGTCGCCATTGGCATCGGCTAATGGAGATACTGATAAATCAAAACAAATTCTATACATGGCGATTACCTCGACTAACCCGTACCCCAGCACATCTACTCATTGACTGTGTATAGCCTCGTTATTGTTATTTTATTGTGTTAATAATGATTTATTTTTTTACTTTAGTTTATTTAGCAAATATTTGTATTACTCTGCATTGTTGGTCAGTAAGCATTTCACGGTAAGGTCTACACCTGTTGTATTCGGCGCATGTGACAAATAACATTTGATTTGATTTGAATAGCAATTCAGATTTAGAAAACAAAACTCCGCCTCTCCCCTCTCCTCCCTGTCTCCTCCCTTTCTCCCTCCTTCTGCTTCACTGGCATCCCAGCTCCGGGGGGAGAGGGAGAGCGCTTCCCGTCCTCCCGCCTGCCATTGTGCCGAACGAGGCATACCCCTGTCTCTTTGATTATTCCAGCTTTTCGGATCATTGGGAAATCAGGGGCCCGCTGGGAAGATAATTGGCAGTAAATTAGATGATTTGCCATTCCGATGGAGCAACCGACCCAACTCTTCCAAAACCACTGATTACTCCCAATCAGGGCAATCTCAGGATTATTCCTATCATTTAAAGTTGTGCCAGCCGCATTCACACCACAGACAAAAAAATAAAACATCTAACTTTGGAAGTGCCACACAGTTTGTTAGCAAGCCAATTACTTCCTAGCAGAGCTCTCTTAACTCGTGTTGGTTAGGGATCACAACAGCTCTGTTCAGTGTGGTTCTGAAGTGTTCTCTCAGTAAAAACAGTGCATTGGAAAACTTCAAAAGCATCACAGCTGAAGAGATGCAGGCGAGATCAGCGTGTCTCTGAGCTGTCACAGGTCTTCTGGTTGAAAAGCACACGTTGCATACCACACAGTGCGTACTGCTGGGGTGTGTGGGGGGGGGGGGGGGGGGGGGGGACATGTGAAAAGCATGCATGAAATGTGGCACATCAAATTTTCTTGAATGTGAGGGAAGGATTAAATCTAACCCATAGCCCACTGTGAGTGGATGTAAATTATGTGGAGGATGCTTATAAGGCATTTTAAAAAGTTCAATAACTTCCAAAAGTATAGATAAGTGCGAGAGAGAGAGAGAGAGAGAGACAGAGACAGAGAGAGAGAGAGAGAGAGAGAGAAAGAGAAAGAGGGAGAGAGAGATGGGTGCTTCTAACGACCTTACAACCAAATGCCTGTGGCTGTGTATAATATGTCCAAGTCACAGCGTCCATGTTGTCATAGTGTATTGGGGTTAATCCTGATGGCTGGATGGGAGACAAGAGGCCTTACCTGGCTTTTATCATTCTCTGACCTTCTGTCACCCTCTGCCACAACATCATGGCCACCTATTTAATTTGCTTACACTACGCCAAGTTCCTACTGTAGTACTCATGCAGCTTCTGCAGAGTTGTGACGGCCATTGGATCGACAATCTCTGGAATCTGGAATGTTACACAATAGAGGACTCTATTGTATGCACGCATGACTTGTAAGTCACCATGGATAAAAGCAGTGTTTCCCCTAGTATTTTTTTCAGCAGTGGTGGCAAGGACATGCTGTTCCCATAGATGTCCAGTCATTGAGCCAACGCTATCCACTTACAAGCGCGTCTGGGCAAAAATATATTCAGTGCCTTGCAAAAGTATTCAGACCTCTTGGATTTCTTCACATTTTATTGTGTTACAAAGTAGGATTCAAATATCTACACAAAATTCTCGAATGTCAAAGTGGAAGAATTTTTCTTTTTTTAATAAAAAAATATCATCACTAAAGTATAGTCAGCCCCTTTTTTTAAGCAAGCCAAAATTAGATCAAGAGTAAAATGTGGCTTAACGAATCGCAAAATATGTTACATGGGCTCACTGTGTGAAATAATAACGGTTGACGTGGTTTTTCAATGACTAGCCCTTCCTCTGTACCCTATACATACAACATCTGTAAGGTCCCAGGGTCAAGTATTGAATTTCAAGCACAGATTCAACTACAAAGACCAGGGTGCTTTTTGAAAGACTCATAAAGAATGTAGATGGGTAACAAAAAACAAATCAGACGTTGAATATCTCTTTAAGCATGGTCAAGTGAATAATTATGCTGTGGATTATGTATTAAACCACCCAGACACATCAAAAGATACAATCATCCCCCTGAACTAAGCTGCAGGACAGGAAGGAAACTGCTCAGGGATGTTACCATGAGGCCATTGGTGATTTTAAAACCGCTACAGAGTTCAATGGCTGTGATGGGAGAAAACTGAGGATGAATGAACAACATTGTAAATGACTCAACAATAATTACCTAAATGACAGAGTGAAACGAGGAATACAAATATACAGAATACAAATATGTATGCTGTATACCACAGTGCACTAAAGTAATACTGCAAAAAATACTCTAATAATAATACACTTTTTGGCCTAAATGCAAAGCTTTATGTTTAGGGCAAATCCAACACAACACATCACTGAGTAACTGCCTCCTATTTTCAAGCATAGTGGTGGCAGCATCATGGTATGGGTATGCTTGACATTGGCAAATACTGGGGAGTTTTCAGGATAAAAAGAAATGGGGTGGAGCTAAGCACAGGCAAAATCATATAGGAAAAACCTGCTTGAGTCTGCTTTACACCAGAGACTGTGAGAGGAATTCACCTTTCAGCAGGACAATAACCTACAACACAAGGCCAAATCTACACTAGAGTTGCTTAACAAGAAGAGAGTGACCAAGTGAATTTTTTTAACTTAAAATCTGCTTGAAAATCTATGGCAAGACTTGAAAATGGCTGTTTAGCCATGATCCCCAACATCTTGACAGAGCTTGAAGAATTTTGAAAATAAATAAATGGGCAAATAATGCACAATCCAGGTGTGCAAAGCTCATATAAACACAAAGGTGTTTCTAAATGTATTGACTCAGGGAGCTGCAACAACTATATTTTAGTTATAAAAAAAGTATTAATCAAAACAACAACAAAAAATATTCTTACACTTTCACATTAGAGTATTTTGTGTAGATTGTTGACAAAAAAATGACAACTAAATCAATTGTAATCCCACTTTGTAACACAATAAAATTTGAAGAAATCCAAGGGGTCTGAATACTTTTGCAAGGCATTGTATATATGTTTAAAATATATATTTAGCAGCAACGGGCCACCACTGCTAAATGAATATAGGGGAAACACTGTTAAAAGTATCTGCTAAATGGCAAATATTATTATATTATGGTGAAACACTGGATACCACCCTCAACAACTAATTTCAGTAGCGGCCCAATACAGAATTGAGGACCTTGAGCACTTCGTTGGCACTAAACTCTTAGAAAAGAAGATGCTATCTAGAACCTAAAAGGGTTCTTTGGCTGTCCCCATAGGAGAACCCTTTAAAGAACCATTTTTGGTTCAGGTAGAACTCTTTTGGATTTCATGTAGAACCGAACCTAAAAGGATTCTACATGGAACCAAAATTACACACGCAGGAACATCAATCCAGATCACCTCTGCCTTTGCCTATGTGGGAAGAAGACTGAGTTGTGTCTGTGAGGGGCTCATAAATGATCTGTTTCCTTAAAGGTTTTGCATAAGAATCTAGGAAAGGAAAATAATTTGTTTATTTTCCCAAGACTCCGAAGAGAGATCTATCTAGGTGGCTGTTAACGACATTTACATGACAACCGCTGTGCCATGTGTATACACACACTTATTTCCCCCCCGGCCAAGGGTCATGAAAAATGTCTATCTGTTTCGCATCCGCCCACCCAAGCAGCTTCCACTCTCGGTGTGTGTGCATGAAGACCAAATGGGAGAGCTGGAACTGTGATGACGGAGTAGTGCAGTAGAAGAGTAGAAGACGGAACATCAAGACCACAGAACTGTAACGGTTCAACACAAGTTAAGAGCGGGAGATGCAGGAGAGGAAGAGGAAGGAGAAAGAGGAGAGACCGTTGAACACAGAGAGAGGAAGATAAAGGACGAGAGAGAGCGCGTGCGAGAGAGAGACTACAGAGAAGGAGTAGGTGGTGGGTGGTTTTTTTTCAGAGAAGAGCAAGACAGAAATCACCGCCAATATGTACAGTACGGTGAATAATACGGGGGAAAAAACTGCTTATCAAGAGGGTTAAATTGACAGAGAAGACGGTCAATCACTCACTTACTGTACAAAGCCAGTGACGGGCCATACAAGCCTAGCGTAATAAACTGTGTTGACTGACACAGCCGAGTAGCGAGTAGCCATTCACATGATGTCAAGACCATTAGCTACAGGGCAACCATCTTTTAAAACGGCACAGGCATATTTCACTTTAACTGGATACAGCTAACGCGTGCCGCAGCAATACAGCCTGTCACTCTTAGTTCCCTCCATTCCCTTCCTCTTACCTCCATCCACCCTCTCCGTTTAATGAATCCGTCTGAGTATGCTTGTCTAAGGCTCACCACACTTCAATCAGTAGCACGCCGGAGCGCATTGCAGCAGCCTCCCAGGTAAACGCAGGAGCACCCAGGGGAGAACGAGACCCAGCCTAAACAAACCTGTCATATGCAAATGAGATCTGCCAACACGGGAGAAGACGCATTATAGGAGACTACAGTACAGACTGGCTGGCCAATATCTGTACAGCCCACAGGCATGGAGGATTAAAGGAGGATTCCCCAGACTCCTCATCATAATTACGACCCTCTGGATTTGACTAGTGCTACATAATGGATTGCTTTTGAGTATGTTGGGTTGGGTGTGAGATGTGTCGCCGTACTGAAACGCTTATTGTTATGGCTATTGTTGTCACACTTCCAAGTTTTTTGTCGCGGTTATTGTCTGTTATAGCAGGTTTCTGTTATGTTTAGGGATGAGCACGGTTATTTGAATATTTGAATATCCGAGCGGAGGTGTCACGTTCCTGACCTGTTTTCTTTTGTCTTGTATTTATTTAGTTGGTCAGGGCGTGAGTTGGGTGGGTTTGTCTATGTGTGATTTTCTATGTTGGGATGTTTGTGTTCGGCCGGGTATGATTCTCAATCAGAGGCAGCTGTCAATCGTTGTCCCTGATTGAGAATCATACTTAGGCAGCCTGGGTTTCATGTGTGTGTTGTGGGTGTTTGTATCTCGTGTCAGTGTTCGAGCCACACGGGACTGTTTTCGGTTTTGTCACCTTTGTTGTTTTTTTGTATTTGTAAGTGTTCAGTTTCGTTTTGATTAAATCAATATGAGCACTAACAACTCTGCGTTTTGGTCCGACCCTTACTCCTTCTCCTCATCCGAGGAGGAGGAATTAGACAGCCGTTACAGAAACACCCACCAAAAAAGGATCAAGCAGAGTGGGAACAGACAGCAGCAGCAGCAGAGACCGAAGACACAGGACTCATGGAGTTGGGAGGAGATCCTGGACGGCAAAGGACCCTGGGCTCAGCCAGGGGAATATCGCCGTCCCAAGGCGGAGTTGGAGGCAGCGAAGGCAGAGAGGCGCTGGTATGAGGAGGCAGCGCGGCGACGCGGTTGGGAGCCCGAGAGTCAGACCCAAAAATGTCTTGGGGGGGGCACACGCGGAGTGTGGCGAATCCGGGTAGGATACCTGAGCCAACTCCCCGTGCTTACCGTGGAGTGAGAGGGCGTCGTACTGGTCAGACACCGTGTTATGCGGTAAAGCGCACGGTGTCCCCAGTACGCGTGCTTAGTCCAGTGCGGGCTATTCCACCTTGCCGCACTGGCCGGGCTAGGTTGGACATCGAGCCGGGTGTCATGAAGCCGGCCCAACGCATCTGGCCTCCAGTGCGTCTCCTCGGGCCGGCGTACATGGCACCAGCCTTACAAATGGTGTCCCCGGTTCGCCAGCATAGCCCAGTGCGGGTTTTTCCACCTCGCCGCACTGGCAGGGCTACGGGGACCATTCAACCTGTTAAGGTTGGGCAGGCTCGGTGCTCAAGAGCGCGTGTCCTCCTTCACGGTCCGGTTTTTCCGGTGCCACCTCCACGTACCAGTCCTCCGGTGGCAGCCCCCCGCACCAGGCTGTCTCTCCGTTTTCTCTCTCCAGTTGCTCCCACCTGTCCAGCGCTGTCAGAGCCTTCCTCCTCTCCAGCGCAGCCAGTGTCTGAGCTGCCTGACTGCCCAGCGCTGTCTGAACTGTATGCCTGCCCAGCGCTGTCTGAACTGTCTGCCTGCCCAGCGCTGTCTGAGCTGCCTGCCTGCACAGCACCGTCAGAGCTGTCCGTCTGTCCCGAGCCGTCAGAGCTGTCCATCTGTCCCGAGCCGTCAGAGCTGTCCGTCTGTCCCGAGCCGTCAGAGCTGCCCGTCTGTCCCGAGCCGTCAGAGCTGCCCGTCTGTCCCAAGCCGTCAGAGCCGTCCGCCAGACAGGAGCAGCCAGAGCCTTCCGCCATACAGGAGCAGACACAGCCTTCCGCCAGACAGGAGCAGCCAGAGCCTTCCGCCAGACAGGAGCAGCCAGAGCCGTCCAGCCAGACAGGAGCAGCCAGAGCCGTCCAGCCAGGACCAGCCAGAGCCGTCCAGCCAGGACCAGCCAGAGCCGTCCAGCCAGGACCAGCCAGAGCCAGCCAGCCAGGATCCGCCAGAGCCAGCCAGCCAGGATCCGCCAGAGCCAGCCAGCCAGGATCCGCCAAAGCCAGCCAGCCAGCCAGGATCCGCCCCTCAGTCCGGTGCTGCCCCTCAGTCCGGTGCTGCCCCTCAGTCCGGTGCTGCCCCTCAGTCCGGTGCTGCCCCTTAATCTAGTGGGGTTAATTTGGAGGAGGCTACGGAAGAGGGGATTGACTATGGTGGGGTGGGGACCACGACCAGCGCCAGAGCCGCCACCGTGGACAGACGCCCACCCAGACCCTCCCCTAGAGTTTATGCTGGTGCGCCCGGAGTTCGCACCTTAAGGGGGGGGTTATGTCACGTTTCTGACCTGTTTTCTTTTGTCTTGTATTTATTTAGTTGGTCAGGGCGTGAGTTGGGTGGGTTTGTCTATGTGTGATTTTCTATGTTGGGATGTTTGTGTTCGTCCCGGGTATGATTCTCAATCAGAGGCAGCTGTCAATCGTTGTCCCTGATTGAGAATCCTACTTAGGCAGTCTGGGTTTCACGTGTGTGTTGTGGGTGTTTGTATCTCGTGTCAGTGTTCGTGCCACACGGGACTGTTTTCGGTTTTGTCACGTTTGTTGTTTTTTTGTATTTGTAAGTGTTCAGTTTCGTTTTGATTAAATCAATATGAGCACTAACAACTCTGCGTTTTGGTCCGACCCTTACTCCTTCTCCTCATCCGAGGAGGAGGAATTAGACAGCCGTTACAGGAGGTTAGTATTCGAATACTTGCCAGAATATTTATTTTTGAGGAAAATAAATCATAGGCCTATTTTAATGAAAAGGCTTTGTCTCAATTCAATACAATGACCTATGTGACATTGCTACACACAAGGACATACCATGACATTTTAAATTCTTTATTTAATAAAACAAACTTTTGAATGTACTTTTTATGGCGTGTGCCCCAGAAAAAGACCTACTGAATAGCCTACACAGGTTTCACACATGTAGCTTGTTGTTGTTGGCACTACAGTCTGAGGCTCCATGTGTAGCAATGTGAAGTGGGAGATCTTTAATCAATGCAAACTGGAATTAAAATTACGGAATTCATTTAGCCAAATGAGAAGGGGTAGGCTACAACGAGCAACCAACAGGTACAGTAGGTTTCATCTGAATAGAGTTGTTCGAGACAAGGACGGAGAGCGCAGCAAAATAGACTTAACTAGCCTAGCTAGCTAGTCAGCTGGCTAGCCAACGTCTGGCTATCTTAGCTTGCTTCTTTACATCTATTTGATGCAGTAAAGAACAGGCACTGCCAAGTGGATGATAGATAACCTATGGTATTTACAAGTGTGTCTAACTAGAGCGAGTCTCTTTCTCCCAATGTCCAATGTCCCAGTGTCCAAGTTTAAACAACGTACCAAAAAAAGACGTTTTTTGACGATAAAATGTCATAATATTATTTGAATAGTGAAATTATTTCTAATGCCAATCCCTAGATATGTTTATTGTCGTTTTACTACAGCTTTGGATCAATATGTAGCTAGGGTTTTATAAAAAAAATATATTATGTTTTTACTGAGATAGCGGAAACTAATGGTGCCATTCATGTGAGTACAGAGTGAACATTGTTAGGCATGTCATAGTGATTATTCTACCCTCACGTATACAGTATATTCCCACTGTGGACCGTATATCTCACGACACTAAGAGTGCAGACTACACGCAGGGTGTGGAAAGCCACAGGCAAATGTAATGTTTATGCATCTTCATTCATCATTAGAGGTTGTTTGGCCATGCTTGAGAGGTAATGGACGTGCCAACCAAACACAGTGAAATAGATGACTTTATCCTCCGGGCTCACACTGGGATTTCCTCCTGAACCATTTACAGTACTTATAGGGAAGTAAATAGAGCTGACTGGCATGGCTAAGGGAAATGGAGAGTATGGAGGTGTTTCAAATGGCACCCTATTCCCTACATAGTACACAACTTTAGACCAGGTCCCATATGGCTCTGGTCAAAAGTAGTACACTACATAGGGAATAGGGTGCAGTTTGTGACAGATCCCAAACCCTCCATGACACTGAACTCCTCTCTAAAACTACAACCCTCCTTGTTCATCTTCAGGCACTGTATGATGCCACTGTATAATATTTACAGTTTTTCTGCTCTGTCCCCTTGTAGTGCCTGAGCTATGCTCCTCACAGTACAGTATGCTGTCCATTGGCACTCAACGCCTCTCTAGAACACAATCATCCCTGTCCTTCACTACATACATATCTATGCAATACCTTCATCCCTCCTCTGAGATGAGAAAGAGAGAGAGAGAGAGAGCATAGTGCCAGGTTTGTAGCGTGGTTTGAATATCCTCAGTGCTACAAAGCAGGTTGCAGATTCTAAAGGCTTACATGTGATTACAGTCCCTTGGATCACTTTGAGACAGACTAGAGAACAGAACTCACCCGTCATCCAGTCACACTAGAGGGGATCATATACACATCCTATAGAATTATGGCTCCGGAGGTGTTGGAAACACAAACACCGGTAAACACACACCCGTACGCACACCCGTAGTACGCACAACCGTACGCACACCCGTACACACACCCGTACACACACACACAACGTGTACAACGCTCTCAAGATAAGAATTTCACTGTTTTACACCTTTTGTATCCTGTGCACGTGGCAAATAAACATTGAAACTTGGAACCTATATGCACACACACGCACACACACACACACACACACACACACACACACACACACACACACACACACACACACACACACACACACACACACACACACACACACGCTCACAAATGTGTGCTACAAACACACACACACACGTCTACAGGGGGAAAAAAGAGAATGACATAAGGAATAATGAATAAACAGATGTGGAGAGGTACACAGTAGTACACATAGAACACCAGGCATTTTAACATCTGTAATGACAATCTACAGCCATGTGGTAGTACTAAACAACTTCTGGCTCCACGTCATGCTACATAAACCCTACAGACTAATGAGCAGGGGAGCGAGGAGATGATGGATGTACATGCACAGTGGTGTCTGCATGACAGCAGTGATGCAGATTTAGTGTGAATAGGGAAGCAGTTGGTAAAGATAATTAAGAAAACAGACGGTTAAAGAAGCTTTCTGATTAAATCATAAACATATGAGTGGAGTGAGTCCACATGGACATCAAACAAACCCCATAATGATGGACGATCCCTGTGATCTCTCTCTCTCTCCCCTCGCTTACTTTTGAGAAAAGGTCAAATGTAATTGAGGAGGGGAGGAGAGGAAATGTGGAAGCAAATACACTTCCTGTACATGAAAGTACACTCCTTCTCCACTAGCACATCATCAGGCAAATTAAGTTTACAGAGGAGGAATCCCCCCAAAAACACGTGTAAAGTGGTAAAAAATAATTTAGCTAGTTGTGCTGAAAATGTTAAAGATAAAAGATGAAGTAGTGTCTACATGCTTTTCTCTGAGAAAACCACAGCTGACTCAACGGGGGTGGGGCGGATTTCGGCAAAGGATACTCAGATGATCCATTTAGGTATCCTCTGTCTAAGGAGGCAATCGACAAGATGAGCAAACTCCTCCCTTCAACTATTAACACATTTTATACTCTCCTACGCATGGTGACCACTTATCGGTTTCCGGGTCACAGAGGAGACGACGGCCTTTGCTCGATTGAGAATCTCCCTGTGTCACTCTCCCTCGCTCACTCTTCCCCCCCATCGCGCTCTCCTCTCTTTCCCCTGATTGTTAGTCTACAGCGTAGCTACGCTAACAGCCGGCTAATGAGACAGTGAGGGAGAACAACGGGTGTTGTTGAATGAGTCTGAAAACTGAATGAGTCAGATATTGAGGTGAGGGGTTATGGGGAAGGGGGTTCGTATTAGAGTAAAACAATATGTCAATCAGGGGTAACATTTAAATGTTAATACCCTCAAAGAAGTCGACTGTATAAGATATCACAAGAAAGACACTTCAGAGTAAATCATCTCATCCACTATGCCAAGAATTGGCACAATTATACACAAACTCCAAATCACCTGGGTAAGGAGCGGATCGTGGACTACAGGAAAAGGAGGGCCGAGCACGCCCCCATGCACAACGACGGGTGTAGTGGAGCAGGTCGAGAGCTTCAAGTTCCTTTGTGTCCACATCACCAACAAACTATCATGGTCCAAACGCACCAAGCCAGTTGGGAAGAGGGCTTTCTTTAATGGAAGCGTCTCTAATGTCAAACATGTACAGTATGGTGTACCGCGGGGCAACTCTAGGCCCTCTACTCTTTTCTACTATTACCAATAGCCTGCCACTGACATTAAACAAAGCATGTGTGTCCATGTATGCTGATGATTCAACCATATACGCATCAGCAACCAAAGCTAATGAAGTCACTGAAACCCTTAACAAAGAGTTTGTCTGTTTTGGAATGGGTGGTCAGTAATAAACTAGTCCTAAACATCTCTAAATCTAAGAGCATTGTATTTGATACAGATCATTCCCTAAGTTCGAGACCTCAGCTGAATCTGATAATGAATGGTGTGGCTGTTGAAGACGTTGAGGAGACTAAATTATTTGGTGTCACCTTGGATCGTAAACTGTCATGGTCAAAACATAGAGATTCAATGGTTGTAAAGATGGGGAGAGGTCTGTCCGTAATAAAGAGATGCTCTGCTTTTTTGACACCACACTCCACTAAGTAAGTCCTGCAGGTTCTAGTTTTGTCTTATCTTGAATATTGTCAAAGAACAGTACAGTATTACAGAGCCATGAGTGCATGGAACTCCCTCCCATCTTATATGGCGCAAGTGAACAGCAAACCTGGTTTAGAAAGACAAATAAAGCAACACCTCGCGGCACAACGCCTCTCCCCCATGTGACCTACTTGTTGTGTGTATGTACTGACATGCATGTGTAACTGATACAGTAGACGCACACACACACTACATGTTGTTAAATGTACAGTACCGGTCAAACGTTTGTACACACCTACTCATTTAAGGGTTTCTCTTTATTTTGACAATTTTCTACATTGTCGAATAATAGTGAAGACATCAAAACTATGAAATAACACAAATGGAAACATGTTGTACCCATAAAAGTGTTTACAAATATTTGAGATTCTTCACAGTAGCCACCCTTTGCTTTGATGACAGCTTTGGACACTCTTGGCATTCTCTCAACCAGCTTCATGAGGTAGTCACCTGGAATGCATTTCAGTTAACAGGAGTGCCTTGTTCAAAGAATATTTCTGGAATTTCTTTCCTTCTTAATGCGTTTGAGCCAATCAGCTGTGTTGTGACAAGGTAGGGGTGGTATACAGAAGATAACCCTATTTGGTAAAAGACCAAGTCCATATTATTACAAGAACATGACAGTCCATCATTACTTTAAGACATGAAGGACAGTCCATACGGAAAATTTGAACGTTTTTTCAAGTTTAGTCGCAAAAACCATCAGGCGCTATGATGAAACTGGCTCTCATGAGGACCGCCACGGGAAAGGAAGACCCAGAGTTACCTCTGCTGCAGAGGAAAAGTTCATTCGAGTTAACTGCATCTCAGATTGCAGCCAAAATAAATGCTTCACAGAGTTCAAGTAACAGACACATCTCAACATCAACCGTTCAGAGGAGACTGTGTGAATCAGGCCTGCATGGTCGAATTGCTGCAAAGAAACCACTACTAAAGGACACCAATAAGAAGAAGAGACTTGCTTGGGCCAAGAAACACGAGCAATGGACATTAGACCGGTGGAAATCTGTCCTTTGGTCTGATGAGTCCAAATTAGAAATGTTTGTTTCCAACCCACCGTGTATTTGTGAGATGCAGAGTAGGTGAACAGATGATCTCTGCATGTGTGGTTCTCACCGTGAAGCATGGAGGTGGAGGTGTGATAGTGTGGGGGTGCTTTGCTGGTGATTTAGGCACACTTAACCAGCATGGCTACCACAGCATTCCGCAGCAATACGCCATCCCATCTGGTTTGTGCTTAGAGGGACTATCATCTGTTTTTCAACAGGACAATGACCCAACACACCTCCAGGCTGTGTAAGGGCTATTTGACCAAGAAGGAGAGTGATGGAGTGCTGCATCAGATGACCTGGCCTCCACAATCACCCGACCTCAACCCAATTGAGATGGTTTAGGATGAGTTGGACCACAGAGTGAAGGAAAAGCAACCAACAAGTGATCAGCATATGTGGGAACTCCTTCAAGACTTTTGGAAAAGCATTCCAGGTGAAGCAGGTTGAGAGAATGCCTAGAGTGTGCAAAGCTGTCATCAAGGCAAAGGGTGGCTACTTTGAAGAATCTTAAATCTAAAATATATTTTGATTTGTTTAACACTTTTTTAGTTACTACATGATGCCATATGTGTTATTTCATAGTTTTGATGTCTTCACTATTATTCTACAATGTAGAAAATAGTCAAAATAAAGAAAAACCCTTGAATGAATGCATGTGTCCAAACTTTTGACTGGTACTGTATTTCAAATGTAAAGTCTTTTGTCTGTAATGTCGTTTCGTTATATGTCGGAACCCAGTAAGAGTAGCTGTCGCCATTGGCATCGGCTAATGGAGATACTGATAAATCAAAACAAATTCTATACATGGCGATTACCTCGACTAACCCGTACCCCAGCACATCTACTCATTGACTGTGTATAGCCTCGTTATTGTTATTTTATTGTGTTAATAATGATTTATTTTTTTACTTTAGTTTATTTAGCAAATATTTGTATTACTCTGCATTGTTGGTCAGTAAGCATTTCACGGTAAGGTCTACACCTGTTGTATTCGGCGCATGTGACAAATAACATTTGATTTGATTTGAATAGCAATTCAGATTTAGAAAACAAAACTCCGCCTCTCCCCTCTCCTCCCTGTCTCCTCCCTTTCTCCCTCCTTCTGCTTCACTGGCATCCCAGCTCCGGGGGGAGAGGGAGAGCGCTTCCCGTCCTCCCGCCTGCCATTGTGCCGAACGAGGCATACCCCTGTCTCTTTGATTATTCCAGCTTTTCGGATCATTGGGAAATCAGGGGCCCGCTGGGAAGATAATTGGCAGTAAATTAGATGATTTGCCATTCCGATGGAGCAACCGACCCAACTCTTCCAAAACCACTGATTACTCCCAATCAGGGCAATCTCAGGATTATTCCTATCATTTAAAGTTGTGCCAGCCGCATTCACACCACAGACAAAAAAATAAAACATCTAACTTTGGAAGTGCCACACAGTTTGTTAGCAAGCCAATTACTTCCTAGCAGAGCTCTCTTAACTCGTGTTGGTTAGGGATCACAACAGCTCTGTTCAGTGTGGTTCTGAAGTGTTCTCTCAGTAAAAACAGTGCATTGGAAAACTTCAAAAGCATCACAGCTGAAGAGATGCAGGCGAGATCAGCGTGTCTCTGAGCTGTCACAGGTCTTCTGGTTGAAAAGCACACGTTGCATACCACACAGTGCGTACTGCTGGGGTGTGTGGGGGGGGGGGGGGGGGGGGGACATGTGAAAAGCATGCATGAAATGTGGCACATCAAATTTTCTTGAATGTGAGGGAAGGATTAAATCTAACCCATAGCCCACTGTGAGTGGATGTAAATTATGTGGAGGATGCTTATAAGGCATTTTAAAAAGTTCAATAACTTCCAAAAGTATAGATAAGTGCGAGAGAGAGAGAGAGAGAGAGACAGAGACAGAGAGAGAGAGAGAGAGAGAGAGAGAAAGAGAAAGAGGGAGAGAGAGATGGGTGCTTCTAACGACCTTACAACCAAATGCCTGTGGCTGTGTATAATATGTCCAAGTCACAGCGTCCATGTTGTCATAGTGTATTGGGGTTAATCCTGATGGCTGGATGGGAGACAAGAGGCCTTACCTGGCTTTTATCATTCTCTGACCTTCTGTCACCCTCTGCCACAACATCATGGCCACCTATTTAATTTGCTTACACTACGCCAAGTTCCTACTGTAGTACTCATGCAGCTTCTGCAGAGTTGTGACGGCCATTGGATCGACAATCTCTGGAATCTGGAATGTTACACAATAGAGGACTCTATTGTATGCACGCATGACTTGTAAGTCACCATGGATAAAAGCAGTGTTTCCCCTAGTATTTTTTTCAGCAGTGGTGGCAAGGACATGCTGTTCCCATAGATGTCCAGTCATTGAGCCAACGCTATCCACTTACAAGCGCGTCTGGGCAAAAATATATTCAGTGCCTTGCAAAAGTATTCAGACCTCTTGGATTTCTTCACATTTTATTGTGTTACAAAGTAGGATTCAAATATCTACACAAAATTCTCGAATGTCAAAGTGGAAGAATTTTTCTTTTTTTAATAAAAAAATATCATCACTAAAGTATAGTCAGCCCCTTTTTTTAAGCAAGCCAAAATTAGATCAAGAGTAAAATGTGGCTTAACGAATCGCAAAATATGTTACATGGGCTCACTGTGTGAAATAATAACGGTTGACGTGGTTTTTCAATGACTAGCCCTTCCTCTGTACCCTATACATACAACATCTGTAAGGTCCCAGGGTCAAGTATTGAATTTCAAGCACAGATTCAACTACAAAGACCAGGGTGCTTTTTGAAAGACTCATAAAGAATGTAGATGGGTAACAAAAAACAAATCAGACGTTGAATATCTCTTTAAGCATGGTCAAGTGAATAATTATGCTGTGGATTATGTATTAAACCACCCAGACACATCAAAAGATACAATCATCCCCCTGAACTAAGCTGCAGGACAGGAAGGAAACTGCTCAGGGATGTTACCATGAGGCCATTGGTGATTTTAAAACCGCTACAGAGTTCAATGGCTGTGATGGGAGAAAACTGAGGATGAATGAACAACATTGTAAATGACTCAACAATAATTACCTAAATGACAGAGTGAAACGAGGAATACAAATATACAGAATACAAATATGTATGCTGTATACCACAGTGCACTAAAGTAATACTGCAAAAAATACTCTAATAATAATACACTTTTTGGCCTAAATGCAAAGCTTTATGTTTAGGGCAAATCCAACACAACACATCACTGAGTAACTGCCTCCTATTTTCAAGCATAGTGGTGGCAGCATCATGGTATGGGTATGCTTGACATTGGCAAATACTGGGGAGTTTTCAGGATAAAAAGAAATGGGGTGGAGCTAAGCACAGGCAAAATCATATAGGAAAAACCTGCTTGAGTCTGCTTTACACCAGAGACTGTGAGAGGAATTCACCTTTCAGCAGGACAATAACCTACAACACAAGGCCAAATCTACACTAGAGTTGCTTAACAAGAAGAGAGTGACCAAGTGAATTTTTTTAACTTAAAATCTGCTTGAAAATCTATGGCAAGACTTGAAAATGGCTGTTTAGCCATGATCCCCAACATCTTGACAGAGCTTGAAGAATTTTGAAAATAAATAAATGGGCAAATAATGCACAATCCAGGTGTGCAAAGCTCATATAAACACAAAGGTGTTTCTAAATGTATTGACTCAGGGAGCTGCAACAACTATATTTTAGTTATAAAAAAAGTATTAATCAAAACAACAACAAAAAATATTCTTACACTTTCACATTAGAGTATTTTGTGTAGATTGTTGACAAAAAAATGACAACTAAATCAATTGTAATCCCACTTTGTAACACAATAAAATTTGAAGAAATCCAAGGGGTCTGAATACTTTTGCAAGGCATTGTATATATGTTTAAAATATATATTTAGCAGCAACGGGCCACCACTGCTAAATGAATATAGGGGAAACACTGTTAAAAGTATCTGCTAAATGGCAAATATTATTATATTATGGTGAAACACTGGATACCACCCTCAACAACTAATTTCAGTAGCGGCCCAATACAGAATTGAGGACCTTGAGCACTTCGTTGGCACTAAACTCTTAGAAAAGAAGATGCTATCTAGAACCTAAAAGGGTTCTTTGGCTGTCCCCATAGGAGAACCCTTTAAAGAACCATTTTTGGTTCAGGTAGAACTCTTTTGGATTTCATGTAGAACCGAACCTAAAAGGATTCTACATGGAACCAAAAAGGGTTATCCTATGGGAACAGCCGAAGAACCCTTTTGGAACCCTTTTTTCTAAGAGTGTACTGTGTGGGGATGCAATCAAAGACAGGACTTGTGGATAGTGAGATGTATTAGGATCATAAAAATGCTCATTACAACGCTTTCAAGTTCCACCAGCTATATTTGAGCCCACTATAAAGTGTGGCAACACTCCTCGGAGAAGTACAGTACAACAGAGCCTTGCTAATTAGAGACTGAGTCTGAAGGAAGAACCTTTCTCTACTTAAGACAAAGGAATGAAATGGTCACTCAGTTACTCGTTATCTGCCTGATTGTTTCACTTCTCTTTGCAATATAAGAGATAATAACTGGGCACCGAGGCTCCATTTTGGATCTAAAGAGACTGGGAGGCAGTAATAGTCCCAGACTACCACTGGAAAATAAAATAACTTCCTGATTGGGGGGAGTCAATGTTTAGAGGTGAAAGAAATATAATCAAATAGTGGTCACAATAAAACATTAGGCGAGAGAGAAAATGGGTTGAAATGGTTTCGGTCCAACGGGGGTGATCAATTTCACTTTTCCCCAAAAAATAAGACAGGCAGGGAGCCTTGAAACCTCTTCAGTTATCATCTAATACTGCCCATTTATTTTGTCTTTAAAAACCACTTGAATTTCTCCTTCACTGATCGAGGTGAAATAAATCCTACCTTCTTCACGGCAACAACAAGATTATAGCCCAAATGCAATTGAACAGATTGAGGCATTAATTCCACACCTCTGTACATTTGTGAAAGACAAAGGTATTATAGTTCAGCTCAATGGATTTACAAAGGCAGACGTGCCCCCTCTTAATGGCTACCATTCTAGGCTATTTGAATATAATGAGTGTTCTTCTATGGGGACTGCACAGCATGGGTATCTGCAATGATTTGGTATTCATTTTGTATTCAATTTCTAAAACAATGACTTCATCATAATCTCAGGTGGCTGACTCAGACCGGGAAAGTCAAACAATCCACTGACTGACAATCCATTAAGTGTCTCCTCAAAACCTCAACAAGAACACCCTCTTTCCTACACTCCCCTGCTTAATGTGTACCAGTGGCGGCTGGTGGGAGGAGCTATGGGAGGACGGGCTCATTGTAATGGCTGGAATGGAATTCATAGACTGGAGTCAAACATGTGGTTTCCATATGTTTGAGGTGATTGATACCGTTCCATTTATTCCATTCCAGCCAATACAATGAGCCCGTCCTCCTATAGCTGCTCACTGCTCGTTGTTTGTCTGTATTGCTATTAGAATTGTTTTTAATAACCTGCCCAGGGACTGCGGTTGAAAATTAGCCGGCTGGCTAAAACCGTCACTTTTACTGAAATGTTGATTAATGTGCACTGTCCCTGTAAAAATAAACGTAAACAACTGACGTAAACAACTGACGTAAACAACCGTTACAAAGCCTGCTTCATTCCACCCTTCGACACACCATTATAGCATCACTCTCTTCCTCCCTCACTCCCTCTCGCAACCCCTCCAGTCTAAAACACACAGATTGTAAAACACGCTGAGCAGAATTGACGCAACAGGTGGAAACCACACTGATCCATCACAGCAGGAACCGTTGCCATATCAACCGCCCATAGACCCGGAACAAAGCAACCGGAGTGTGTGTGTAGGTGAGAGAAGGGTTGTATTGGAGTTTGTGGATATACATCAGAATTAAATGATGTTGTACATGAATAATTAGAATTAGTGAGACCACGGTGCATCATTCCACTTACTTTTTGCGTACAAATATTTGCCTTAGCGCTCTAAGGGTAAATGGGAACAAAACGTCCCATTCAAGATTCAGCTTCTTGATATGAAAAATTGGAACAAAATCTCCCATTCAAGATTCATTTTCTTGATATGAAGACTGAGCTTCTTGATATCATTTGACTCTTGCAAGAGCAGCACGATTTAGGACTTATCAATGCATTACCATATAAGGTCGTGATTCAACTCACACTTTCAAGGAACAACAAGAACAAATCCGGTGGCTGTGACCTGTAAAGAAACCGATCATGGCCACTCATTACAGCACAAGAAACCAACCATGATGGACTTCAGAAGAGGACTTAAGTGGAAGGCATACTGTTTTCTCACGGCTCTTTATGTAACTCTGTGTTATTTCGGTTCTTTAACCGCGTTCTTCAAACTGCCCGAGCAAGATAGAAGGAAGTTTAACAGAGTGAAAGGGGAGTTCTCTCTCTTTCTTTATTGGGGATTTGGGCAGTTATAAGGCTATGCCTGGACATTAATCAGTTAAATCCCAAATGGCACCCTATCCCTATATAGCGCCCTACATTTGGGACCCACATTTATTTTTGCATGATGTGTTGCCTAGAGTCAGTCTTCCACCTTCTACACTCCATTCTCTCTTTCCCCAGGTCACCCGCCTACTCTCAGACAATGAGTCCTCAGGCCCTACCTTGTCCTGTTGACTTATTCATGAAGATGTTTAATCATTTGTCGGTTTAAAGGTTTATATTACAATGCAAGCATATTCTCCTCTTTTGGCCTTTTCACCAGAGGTAAGCAACAACATAGATAATAGATCGTTGACACCAATGTCACCACAGGTTTTCACTTGGCTATTCTAACACTGTACATTCATGAAAACCCAGCTGTCTAAGCAACTTTCTGGGGATATCTTCAGAGATCCTCCACATTTTTACAACCTTCGCTAGTTCCTAAGAGTTAAACTATCAAGCGTTACAATTCCCTGCTCTGACCCCCCCCCCCCCCCCCCCCCCCCCCCCCTTGCGGCAACCTGTGTGCAGTCGAGCTTTAACCACGCTAGCTTTGCTACCAGCACTGCCCATGCTAAGCTAAGAGAATCACAGACAAATGAACAAATAACGGACATGAAAAGCGCTATTAGAAAAGTCTGGTGATATTACAGATTCTATCTCCTCCTGCTACGTGGGGCATTGGTAGTACTATGTTCAGACTGGGTTCCCACTGTTCAACAAGTTTCTACATATCACATATTAATGTCCCTGCTCATTAAGTTAATTTCCTTGATTTCATCTCACAAATGAATTAGCCTCTGCACATACAATGCATAATTGAAAGCACTATATACATACAGAATGTTATTGCTAACTGTACATACTGTAATTCCCCAACGGCTGGCACAAAAGGAAAGAGGAGGAGAAAGCTTCCTGCAATGCTGATCATATCACAAGCATTTCGCTACACCCGCAATAACATCTGTTAAATACAGTACATAACCAAAAGTATGTGGGCACCTGCACGTCGAACATCTCATTTCAAAATCATGAGTTGGTCCCCCCTTTGCTGCTACAACAGCCTCCACTCTTCTGGGGAGGCTTTCCACTAGATGTTGGAACATTGCTGCGGTGACTTGCTTCCATTCAGCCACAAGAGCGTTAGTGATGTCGGGCACTGATGTCGGGCGATTAGGCCCGGGTCGCAGTCGGCGTTCCAATTCATCCCAAAGGTGTTCGATGGGGTTGAATCAGGGCTATGTGCAGGCCAGTCAAGTTCTTCCACACCGATCTCAACAAACCATTTCTGTTTGGACCTCGCTTTGTGTACGGGGGCATTGTCATGCTGGAACAGGAAAGGGCCTTCCACAAACTGTTGTCACAAAGTTGAAAGCACAGAATCATCATTCTATGCTGTAGCATTACGATTTCCCTTCACTGGAAGTAAGGGGCCTAACCCGAACCATGAAAAACAGCATCAGACCATTATTCCTCCTCCACCAAACGTTACAGTTGGCACTAGGCATTGGGGCAGGTAGCGTTCTCCAGGCATCCGCCAAACCCAGATTTGTCTGTCGTGATTCATCACTCTAGTGCAGGCTTGGGCAACTCCAGTCTTTGGGGGCCTGACTGGTGTCACACTTTTGCCCCAACCCCAGCTAATACAGCTGATTCCAATAATCAACTAGTCATGATGCATTAAAAATGCAATTAGTTTAAATCAGCTGTGTTTGCTAGGGATGGGGGAAAGGTGTGACACCAATCAGGCCCCCGAGGACTGGAATTGCCCATGCCTGCTGTAGAGAATACGTTTCCACTGCTCCAGAGTCCAACGGCAGGGAGCTTTACACCACTCCAGCAGACGCTTGGCATTGTGCATGGTGATCTTAGGCTTGTGTGCGGCTGCTCTCCCATGAAACCCATTTCATGAAGCTCCCGACGAACAGTTCTTTTGCTGACGTTGCTAGATGCGGTTTGGAACTCGGTAGTGAGTGTTGCAACCGAGGACAGACGTTTTCTACGCGCTTCGAGCTTCAGCACTCGCTTGTGTGGCCTACCACTTCGGGACTGAGCCATTTTTGCTCCTCGACGTTTCCACTTCACAATAACAGCACTGCGGGCAGCTGACCGGGGCAGTTGACGGGGCAGCTCTAGCAGGGCAGAAATTTTACGAACTGACTTGTTGGAAAGGTGGCATCTTATGACGGTGCCACGTTGAAAGTCATTCTACTGGCAATGTTTGTCTATGGAGATTGCATGGTTGTGCGCTCGATTTTATACACCTGCCAGCAACGGGTGTGGCTGAAATAGCCATATCCACTCATTTGAAGGGGTGTCCACATACTTTTGCATATATTGTATATTTGTTTGTGACCAATCATTTTATTTTATTTATCATACCACCATTACAGTCCGCCTTTAAGCCTCTTAGATACACAGTATAATACTCCATCCATATAGGTTATTTCCTGGAGAGGTTGGCTATATTTGAATACCTTTCAAACAAGCCACCTTTGCAGTATGAATAGTCCCCCCCAGAGGCATTAGACACATAGCTACTCGAGGGGAAATTGGCATTATATCAGTCAGTGGGTGATCCTATGGACTCATCCTACTAACATCCACCCCTGCGTACGGTGCTATAGATTCTTGATGAGAGTTACACGGGCTAAGCTTTGACACAGTCACTCCCTTCATCTTCATAATTTATGTATTTTCTTGTAATGGGTTAGGTAGGTAGGTAGGTAGGTAGGTAGGTAGCAGCGGAAGCTGCTGAGGGGAGGACAGATCATAATAATGGCTGGAATGGCGCTAATGGAATAGCTTCAAACACATACAAACCATGTGTTTGATACCATTCCAGTCATTCCGCTCTAGCCATTACCACGAGCCCGTTCTCCCCAATTAAGGTACCACCAACCTCCTGTGGTAGGTAGGTTGGTAGGTCGGTAGGCTTGTGAAGTGCGGTGGTAGTGTAGGTGCGACGATTCTCTCAAGGCTCAATAAGAGGCATGGGAGACAGCCGTGATAGCTACCCTCAGATGTAATGAGACAATCTCGCCTTAATTGCACAGTTTAATAGTTGAGCCATGTACTTGCTAATTTGAGGCATTTGCCTGCTAAACAGCAGTCATTTTTAGATGTAATCACTCCAATTTGCTGTTGTGAAACATTTTTTTCCCCAAGGTTTGTTCACGTTCTCTCTTAACAATGGCCCCGTGTGGCTCAGTTGGTAGAGCATGGCGCTTGCAACGCCAGGGTTGTGGGTTCGATTCCCACGGGGGGCCAGTACAAAAAAAAAGTATGAATGTATGTACTTGTAAGTCGCTCTGGATAAGAGCGTCTGCTAAATGACTTAAATGTAAATGTTAAATGTAATGCAAATGGCTTCTTGAGATAATTACAGGTCATTGCATCTCTCTGTTTGTTTCTTTCTCTCTGCGTGTGTCTCTCTCTGCCTCTCTTTCCATCCTCTTCCTCGGTAGTACATGGTTCTCTCGAAGGCACAACGGTGACTCACTCTGATTGAATATTGTAATGCAGCAGCGAGGTGTATTTGACTGAGCAAAAAGTCTGACATGTCAAATGAGAGATGCGATTGCAGAGCGTGGCGTTCCAGTACATCACCATGGAGGGTGCTGCTGCTGTTCTCCCTCCGTGGCCCTGCAGAGGGAAAGCTGCCAGAGACAGTCACTAATAACTAAGACCAGGAGTTTTTCTTTACCATGTGACATGACCAGGATAAACTCTAGGCCTTAGTTAGGCTATAACTACATCTACAGTAAGAGACGGGATATCTTTCCTCTCAATCCAAATCTCTTTATCACTGCGAGTCAAACGAACCAGAACCCAATAGAGATAGGGAAAATAATATCATAAAAGAGACAGAAACCATTTCCATTGGAGTTTAAAGCCCCAGCATGTATCTGTGGTCTGTACTGAGATGGATTGCAGAGATCAGAGATTGTAATGGCATTTGCCAGAATGTTCTTTCTCCCTTTGAAAACGAGCCAGAATGAAATCACTGCAACCTCGGAAACTCTTTGAAACTCATTAGCCACTTAACTGCCAGGCCAAATTTGGCAGATTTATGTGGGGCTTGGATCCGGAAAATCATCCTGCTTAAAGATGCGCTCTCGAACTTCGGTATAATTTCATCGAGTAGTTTTGAAAGTGGTGCTCACGAGCCAAAAGTGGTCCCAGTTTATTGTGTACTACATACGTAAATTGGGAATTTGCCAATGCGTTTGATATGCTACGACTCCAATTCGTGCAATATGTTACGAATTTGTTGTGCTAAGATCTCGGAGTACATCTTTAAGATCTCAACGCTCATCATTGATGAATTCAGGGCCTGGTGCAAAAGGCGGTTCCATGAAAAAGGCCCAACCAAGACTAAAGCCTACGAAGACTTGAGTATAAGCCTATTTACTGATTGGCTTCATTGACCTCAATAATGTCAATGGTGAGTTGATAATGTCCAAAGGTTATAGAAAAGCCGTAGGCCACATAAGCTGTGGGAAAGGTCAACTAGCAGAGGCCATACCATCAACCCTAGGGTGCGTTTGTAAATTCACTCTGGAGAGCAAGAGAGCGCTCAGAGTGTGCTCTGGGCGCTCGTAAATTCAGAGCGCTGTCAGATTGTTCATTCGAAAATTCAGAGCGTTTCAATCTCAAACCGTTCAGAGCGCACACTGGGTTGATCCGACTCACAACGGCAGTCAAGCACCCAAGCTAACTGCCTAAAGTTAGCTAGCTGGCTAGCGACTTCCAGACATAAACAAGAGAACACCTCACTCTGACCATTTTTCTCGCCCTAGCAGAGCTGGTTAGGCTGTTTTCATATTATCCAGAGCGTTGGTGACTGTTACTGTGCTGCTGGCAACAATTGAATTTACGTTTACTGACACCGGCCGTATTCAATGGGTGTTGAGCGTTCGTAAATTCATCAGTTATTCTGCACTTTAGCACACTCAGACAAAAGTGCTCTGAAATCAGAGTAGATAGCCAGAGGGAATTTACAAACGCACCCCTACTCCTCGGCCAGAGTGTCCAGTGTGCGCTCTGAATTTACAAACAGACAATCTGACAATGCTCTGATTTTACAAACGCCCAGAGTGCACTCTGAGAGCACACTGGCACTCCAGATTGATTTACGAATTCAATCTGGAGAATTGAAGAATCAGAAGAATACTCAGGGATGTCATCATGATTCATTTCATCCCCACCATCGGAGTCGTTTACATTCCTTAGGTCTTCTTGCCATTGTAAATGACGCACGCTCTCACTGTGTACCCCAAATAGGCCAGTGTAGATTGAGATTACGTAACATGTTGAGATTAGAATATATCAATACAATAGAATGGCCTGCCCTTTTCTTCATTCACAATTGGTGACATAATTATGCATTGTTCGCTTCCCCTCGCTCATCAACTCATCCATTCTCCCCCATCATACTTTAGCCTACTTCATTTATGTAATCTCTTATTATAGGCTTTGTGTGAAATTAGTTTTGGTATAGTTTAGGTTCCCGTGGAGGCTGCTGAGGGGGGACGGCCCATAATAATGGCCGGAATGGTACAAATTGAATGATTTCAAACACATCGAAACCATGTGTTTGATGTATTTGATTCCATTCCACTAATTCCGCTCCAGCCATAACCACGAGGCCGTTCTCCCCAATTAAGATGCCACCAAGCTCCTGTGTTAGGTTCATTTTCGAGGCAATTATCGGGGCAATTTTCAACTGGGCACGGCATCTTCAACTATTGAGAGAAGGAGGGGAGCAGACCCTACTGTCGAGAGGAGGGGCAACAGGGAAAACCATATAAAAATGACACGCCTTCCTAAAACTGACTATTACATCAATTCTGTTTGTGATATAAAGAATCTAACAACGACAGTGTGTATTATAGAGTTATTTGGGAAACGTCAAGGACGGAGTTGGGAAGGACTTTAAAAATGGTTTAAAATGTTTAAATTCATGAGCAGACTGCTTTAGTGGTTCTATTGTGAGTTTTATTGAACTGTAAAAATGTATTTGCTACCTTTTAAAGTGGCATGAACACAACCAGTCATGATGTTTTCATCTGATTGCAAAACAAATCACTTCAAAAAGTAGGTTACCTTTTCATGGTAGTCCAAAATAGCATCCAACCCACTGAAACAGCGGCCTTCTGTCTTACAATATGCAGCCTCGTGTTTCTGATGCGGTTTGGCAAAAAAGGGAATTTCATCCTATACTCCTTTATTCCAGACATCTTCAGATACATGGGCTACACATACTGAGACAGAGAGGCACTGTTTCGCTTGCTCGAATGCTTTATCTGACAATGACAGGTATTTCTGTCAGCGCGCGCGTCTCAGTCAAATGAATTATCAATATTTCAATATTTTCTTTGAACGGGCCAGGAGGTACGTTAGGGTGGGACAGGCCCCTTAATGGCCCACCCTTTAACGCAAGCCCTGGGCTTTTGGCTGTGCTGTAAGCTCTTAGACACCATATTCATACATATAAATGCAAGGCATAGAGTATATTTATGTCCCAGTATTAGGTGACAGGCTAATCTATGGTATGGCTTAAGATCTTAACAGTGCACCCACTTGATCAGTTACGAGCAATGAAGACAAAATATGGGTACTTTACACAGGCGCTTATACATGGGTAAGTGGGATTTTTTTTAAATGTAACAGTGACTTTTGCCATTCTCCCTACCAGCTATGGTGGACATTAACATCTACAGCAGTTGATTTAAATACAATCGTCTGATTAGCATGCCACTAGTCTCTAGTGGTTAAAACGACCCAGCGAGAGCTGCCGTAATATATATATATTACACTACCTGATTCATCAATCATCCCTCATTGCTTCCATCTGACAGTTACCACTGCTTCCCTATTCCCTTTCATTGCTGGTGGTAGGATAGTAGTTATGTTCCACAGCCACTAGAAATATTGAATAAAACATGTTAAGGGTCTTGTTTTAGATGCTGAATTAACGAGGGTCGTTTTGGAGGGCTTAATTACGGAATCTGTGAGAATAAGGCAGGACAGTAAAAAAGGCTGCTCTGACTCCACTTTTCCAATTACAGCAGGCTACCACTCCACTACCAAATCATAGATTTATGGAATTCCGGCCTTGCTAGATTAATAACAAATAACTCTGGTAAATAACTACAGCAGAAATATTTTTTTTTTTTGGGGGGGGGGGATTTATAGGCGCTACTATTGAGTGGTGGTAATGTATCTCTGTTAAATTGATATGGATATATTGCGAGGATATTTGTGCTCGCAGGAAGGAAAAAATAATAACACCGCAAATTCTACCCTGAAGAATCAGATCAACTACCTTAAGTGCTGAGATACTTTCCCAACATGGAATATTCTGTACCCATGTAACATAGGCACCCTGGCAAGAGTGAGCTCCAGTATCCTCTACAGTCACCTTGACATTTCCACTCTCTGCTCTACTCAGTGGCTAAGAGTAGAGCAGAGCGGCTAGGGTGCCTTTGTGAAGTGCACTCAATAAGAGGCATTTCCCCTCTCGGAAAGTGGTGGCCCATGGCCAGGTCCACAGCCTCCCCTGGCTCCTAAATCAATGTTGCTCCCCCGACTCCAGTTTCCCTGACTACAGGCCGACCTTAACCCTTCTGTGCTTCAAGAACCATCTCCTCCCACGGTCCCTCCGCGGTCATGGGCATCACTCAGAACAGACACCCAGGGACGGCGCAGAGCTGTGTGGTCGCCAGTATGACAGCTCCACACACCAAAGAGCTCAGCCTCCACCACTACTAGCTACAAGGAGCTGAAAGGAAGGAAAAAAAACTCAAGATAAATTGTCTCAGTTCCATTTTCTAATTTTAGAGTATTTTTGGGAAGCCACCCTCTTCCCCGCTTAATACACTTGACCCTCCTCGCATGAGAAGTGGCAAGTTACTCCTACAAGTCTGACTCAACTCCTTAACAGGAAGTGCAATAGCACTGAATGGCAAATATCAGGTCATCTCTGCTGTACTAAAACATGAGAGATTGCCAACGGTTGACAGCATGTGCTATATAATGGCGTAGTCGGCAGGATCCAATAGACATGCAGTCAGTGGGTGCCTATCGTGTAAGCAGATCAGTACAGAGAAAGAGAGACTGAGGGAGCGAGTCAGAGAGACGAGTTAAGCGAATAAACAAAGCGTGCCGCTGGCAGGCACATCGTGGGACAGGGGATGGTCATTTGTCCGCGTAGTGGGAGCCATTCCTCACGCCGGAGCTCCCCCTCATTTGATTCCCAGGTATCCTGAAGTTGCCTTTTTCTTAAGCAACACAGAAACACTCACACAACCATCCTCAAATAGCAGGCCCCCACTACTCTGAGCCTGAGCTGCTTGCCAGGCAGCCAGAATCAATTTTAAATCAGTGTTTGCATCAGATGCCCGGGATATGAGTCCGGAAAAGTCCGCAAATTAATTATCCAGGACGGATTCGTTTTAAAGCGCGGCACACAGCTAATGGGTAATGCTGCAGAGACAACCACGGCTGTATATCTTGTGGAGATAGAACTGGGCTTGCACTTGTGGATGTTTATCCACACTCCAGCTATGCATCTTCTTTCTAAATTGCACCAGTCTGGGAGAATAAGTCAGGACGGCAACATGATTAATTCTGCCCAATTGTTTCCTCTGTCATAAAATGGTGTCTTTCAGGCCAGCACTGACTGATGCAGGCTCAGGGTTGGAGCTGGCTGCCAGCTGGGTATGAGTGATTCTCAGAGCTCTCTGTAGAATCACCACAGAAGAGAGAGCGAGGGAGAGGGAGGGAGGAGGAGAGAAGGAGATCGATCTCATCACTTTGGGATCCTGGTGTCACACCATCTCTGGTCCTATTTGAGAAGTTGCACAGGGGTGACTGCACATCGAAGGTGTGAGTCTCTCTACCTTCACATGGAACATAAGAGTAGGCTTGAGTCTTCTGTGCTCTAGTCTTATCATTCTTATCCATTGTATTGTACTTATCCATTGTACTCCAGCAGACTGTCACCACCAGGAAACAGGGGAATGTTCTTAATAAACACTCATCTCATCTGCATGGCCACTAAAAAGGTCATATCAATTAAACGCTTTTCACCGTCAGCACAATGGTGCACTTAAAGCCTGGAGAGTTTCTGTTTAGTTTTCTAGTGAGATCAATATTGATGCGGTAATCATGGAATTCAACCAGAGAATGTTGCTCCTCTGCCAATGAGGAGAGAAAAAGCGTTGATTTGTTTTAGACGGGGATTGTCTGTGTAAAGAAAGGATAGTGGAAATTTCTCTACGAAATAAAACAATCATTCATTCAGCAGAGGATGCCAGGGTAAAATGATTGTTTTTACACTAATGCAGTGGTAACGGAGCTGCCGGTCATAATAAAGAACGGTAATTAGCCTAATTTGCTTGACTTTTAAAAAAGCCATTTAAGAATTTGTACAGTGAGAAGAAAAAGTTCAAATCAAAAAGTCGAATCAAATTGGTCACATACACGTATTTAGCAGATGTTATTGCGGGTGTAGCGAAATGCTTGTCTTTCTAGCTCCAACAGTGCAATAGTATCAAAAAGTGCAGTAGTATCTAAAAAGATCTAGGTATCTTCACAACTGTACACACAACTCTAAAAGTAGAAGAATGGAATTCAGAAATATATAAATATTAGATCGAGCAATGTCATATTTACATATTTCTTAATTCCATTGTTTTACTTTTAGAGTTGTGTGTATTGTTGTAAATCGTTTTGAGATACTCCTGCACTGTTAGCAAATATCCAATAATGACCCTTCAGCCTCGGAGTCAATAAAGAAATCCTACCATTATAAAAACAATTCTTTGAGTGAAGATGCTGAGTGTGAGGTTCCAATTCCAATAATTTTTTCTGAAGCATTTTATAGCTAATAAAATGACAGAAACTTTCAGACATTAGGTAATTTGACAGAAACTTTCAGACATTAGGTAATTTGACAGAAACTTTCAGACATTAGGTAATTTGACAGAAACTTTCAGACATTAGGTAATTTGACAGAAACTTTCAGACATTGTTCTTGATGTTTGAGAACAATAGTTTTATACAGAATCAAATCAAAGGCTTACTGTAAAATAATTGCTTGTTCCAAGGATGAAAAACGACTCCCTAAATGCACGATCTCCATTATTAATGAACTCCCACTGTCATAAGAAACACTAATGCTTTGTCTTGTATGCGATGCGTTTTCAAACAAGCTAAATCAACTTTACTACAATGAGCAAATGTGTGTGTGTGTGTGTGTGTGTGTGTGTGTGTGTGTGTGTGTGTGTGTGTGTGTGTGTGTGTGTGTGTGTGTGTGTGTGTGTGTGTGTGTGTGTGTGTGTGTGTGTGTGTGTGTGTGTGTGTGTGTGTGTGTCACGTTTATTTGCTCTCTTATGAAATGCCTTCGTTGGTGTTGTGAGTTATTCTATATTCGTGAGCAACCGAAGCAAGAGACCTATGGTTTTGCATGCTTTCCTTGTCCTCAAGCAACACAATATGGACATCCATCTTTGAAGATGAAGGCAAATTTGCACATTCAGAATGAAACACTGCCCAACACTTACCATCAACAACACAGGCCTATATGTGCCTCCAGTATCTTCACTTGGTATTGGTTATTCACTCCTACAAGATTCCACCAATCATGTTACTGGACATAAAAACACAAATACTGTATGTGCCTCCAGTATTTTCACTTGCATTGTTTCTATACCCCTACAAGATTCTACCAAATCATGTCACTCTCAAATGTAAAATGACACAAAGCAACGGTGTTCTGTTCTAAGTCAGCCAGAGATCTCTCTCTCCTCCCTCCCCACAGGAAGAGCATCATATCAGCAGCCGCACGGCCCCCTGGGAGTCTATCGGTTCTATTGGTCACTGAGAGAGGAGCGGGCGCTGAGCGCAGGGCTTACTTGACAGCAGGACACGTCACAAGGTGTGAATCCCTCCCTTACCCATAATCCTCCACACCCCGAGCTGTCAGCGGTGGTCTCAGAGGGCTGACTATCTGGCGTGGAGGAAAAGGTCAGCGACGAGTGGGAAGTCATCGAGCCACTCCCTGGCTGTGCCGTATTGATCTCCTCTGCCCCTCAATGTCATTAATTGAAAAAGCCCAGGGACTCAACTGTGACCAGTTACCGAGCAGCCTCTAATGGTATTAGATGCCATTGTTTGTGTACTTGTGTGCAAAGGCCACATATACTTACATGCAGTTAACATAGATTTTGCTGAAAGAGATTTATGCAAATAATGAGCAGCACGCCCTTGGCTGCTATTGACCTCCTCCGGAAGGTCGTGGAAGGCAAACTGACTTGGTGAGTTTCCGTTTCAATTCAACATCAACAGCTTCTAAAGTACTGTATGTAACATCTACGGATCCCTGGCAAGTAATGACGACATGGTTTACGAGCAATTGACCAATTGAACTGTGCCGCTTACCCCTTCAAATTAGTACATTGCAAATAAAAAATGACTGGTCATTGGTCAGAAGAATCCGATCAGATTGTGATGGTGTTTTTGCTGTGGGCTGAAAACACCATCCCACCTGAACAGGCTGACGTTTTGTTTTTTAAGCTCTTACACTAAAAGGGCATCATCATAATTTTCACAATTTCAGAGTGTTATTTCTCAGTGTGGAAATATCATTAAAAAAATACAAATTAAGTTTTTGACTGCACTGCCCCTTTAAGCAGCAGTTGTGCTTTTTCAATCCAGAAAAAAAGGTACAGGCCGATTCCGGCGTATGGATGTTACATTTGTACGCAAAATCAAAACTTTAATGTCTCACAGAACGGACAAAATAAATAAATGAAACGTTTGATGTGTGTGTCTTGGGGGGAGTGTATACCAAAAAGAGCGGACTTCTAAATAGTGGCATGTTGGACAAATAAAGCAAATCAGAGGTTGTATGGATGTTACACGAAATGGACCAACTTTTTGGGGTGACTGAACTCATTAGCAAAGTCTGTGAGTTTGTAAGTGGTCAAAGGTCAAAGGTCAAACATGGACAGACCATTTCGAAGAAAAGGCTTGGCTGAACACAAAAAAAAACAATTTTGAAAAGACTGTCATTAACATTATTACTTTAGAGAGGAAAAACAACTGTTATATATTTTACACCCTTCGTTATGTTACAGTCTGAAACAGAGGCTAATTTCTTGATCAACATCTACCATCATCACCAATACAACTCACTATGAAACAAGCAAATTAGGCTACCTGTTTTGAAGGCAACATGTCTTTAAAGGCTGCCTCACACTGGATAGCAATGATGTGTGGAAAATGGAGTCGAGTCCTGCTCGACTCAATACTTCCACCTAGCTTTCTATCCACAGAAGATACTGCTGCTCAACTATTTTGGGGAGCCTTAAGCCTTGTTCACTCTAATCAAATTTTTGGGCATATTCGATTTTAATAATTAGTCTGAACAGCCAAAAACCACGTTGAATCTGATATTTTAAGCTACTTTCAAACCACCGTTGTAAGTGGTTAGAAATCAGATACAAATCTGATTCCTGGCCATGCGACTTGTGTCTGAATAGTCAACTATGATTTATTTGCTTTCAAGTAGGTTTTAGACTGTTATTTGGCATATCTTGCTGCTTGCTAGCTACTCTGTTGACAGTTTGACAAGAACATGTGGTGCTAACTAGCTTGTTAATCGTTTACAAACAAATTAATGGCCAGTGGTGTAGTGCTATCTTTTTAGGTGAGGGAGCGCTAACAAAATATGTAAGTTACATCATAATTTCCTCAATCAAAGTTTGTACCTACAGGTGTAGCCAATTGAATAGCCTATCATATAGATTATGCATAAAATAAATCCGGCAATTGCAACGTCTGCCTATTCAGCAGGGTTTTTTAAAATTACTGTTTCGTGACTGTGCTAAGCTTAGTTACAACATGATTCCATATGTGTTATTTCATAGTTTTGATGTCTTCAATATTATTCTACAATGTAGACCATCCTAAAATCTACAAAACATTAGGAACACCTTCCTCAATTCATCGGGGCATGGACTCTATAAGGTGTCAAAAGCGTTCCACAGGAATACTGGCCCATGTTGACTCCAATGCTTCCCACAGTTGTTTCAAGTTGGCTGGATGTCCTTTGGGTGGTGGACCATTCATAATACACATGGGAAACTGTTGAGCATAAAAGCCAACATAGCCAACATAACATGCAAAACCTCCATGACATAGACTGACCATGTGAATCCAGTTGAACACTATGATCCATTACTGATTCACTTGTTAAATCCACTTCAATCAGTGTAGATGAAGGGGAGGAGACAAGTTAAATAAGGATGTTTAAGCCTTGAGACACGGATTGTGTATGTACGCCATCCAGAGGGCGAACGGGCAAGACAAAATATTTAAGTGACTTTGAAAGGGGTATGGTAGTATGTGCCAGTTGCACTGGTTTGAATGTATCAAGAACTGCAACGCTGCTGGGTTTTTCACTCAACAATTTCCCGTGTGTATATAGAACGGTCCACCACCCGAAGGACATCCAGCCAACTTGACAGAACTGTGGGAAGCATTGGAGTCAACATGGGCCAGCATCCCTGTGGAAAGCTTTCGACACCTCGTAGAGTCCCATGCCCCAAAGAATTGAGGCTGTTCTGAGGGCAAAGGGGGTGCAACTCAATATTAGGAAGGTGTTCCTAATGTTTTGTACACGCAGTGTACATATTTATTTGGTTTGTCATTCTATAAATGTTTATGGAATTGTTGTGGTAATTAAAATATGACTTATTTAGAATTTATCGGAATTAAATCGTTTTGCCAACACCGTGTAGCACTACACCCCTGGCTGTGTCGAGCCAAAAATGACTTGTTTTGAAAGTTGGGTCATCTTATCCTTTGAGGTTTTAGAAGTGTTTGTACACCATGATTATGAACATTCAAAGCAGCTTGGAAACTCCCATGTCAGGCATTGTTGTCACCTGAGCTTGCTACATAACTTCTGAGCGCCAGGCAGCACAAGAACCACCACCAATCAGCCTACACCACTGCACACACACCCGTTGTTACTATGACAACTAGCATAGCCACGTCAGCAAATGACTGCTTTCTGAACACACACAAATCTGACTTGGTCACTTGTAACTTGCTATTTGGACAGTCAGTATTCCAAAACGGGCCTGCAGTGTAATCAAGGCTTAAGAGCTTCAAAGAGGAACAGGTGATTCACTTCAAATTATCCTCTTCTCCTCTTAAAAAAACAACTAGCCTACAAACTGCACTTGAGGTATAGTAATGCTACTAAGTAGCCTACTAACCAAATATGGCGAAAGGTGAAAAAAATGCATTTAAAAATAATTCAATGGCATCACTTACCTTCCTGGACTGCCTGGAAAGGGTTGTTTGCCTCGACAAGTTTTATGGAGTGTGTGATTTTCTCGCTCTGCAAAATGTCGTCGTTGAGACTGAGGTCTGAGATCGCCAGCTGGAAAACCTCGTCATCCCTCACTGCGTTCTCCTCGAATATGGCACCTGTTGAAAAGAAGCAATTGTCAACATTGCAATATGTGTGGAGATGCATTGCAAAAACTAGGACTGTATTGATTATGCCAAATCTGTTGCAAAACGTTTCGTACATTTTTTTTTTTAAACAGAACAAAACGGGGAGGGACCTTCTTCTTTAAATTTGTATTGGCGGATCGCAACCAACTGAAAGGTGAATACAGCACCACCTACTCTACTGGATTGTGAGGCAGGTCACGGCTTCCCTATTCATCAATTTCTCTTATCCAGCCCTGTGTTTCCGCCTACTGTTCTGGAGTGTGAATTCATTATACTTTGTGACACAAAAAGGGAAGGAAAAAAGAACGGGGAAATAGGAAGAAAAATTACCCTTCCAACTAACCCTACACCCATTAAAAACCTCACCATTATTCCACCTCTTGGCCCGATCTGATCATACACCAGGCTGGCAGCCTGGGAGGACGGGACACTATCGTTCAACACGACTTGTAACTCTTCTGCAGTAAAATCTCGTACACCCAAGTACTTCTCTGCAGCTGCCACCACAACATCTATTTCTGTGATTTACGTTCAATTTATGCGGTACAGTTGATAACCATGAATATGAACGCTAAGAAACCAACCTTACTGAAGCACCTATCACTCTCTATTGGCCTCGGCTTACACACAAGGAATCTCTTAACATCCCTCGCCATGGACTCATCTTCCTCTACTATTCACTTCACTGCCTCAGCATACAAAACCTTCAGTACCACTCAGATCCTGGCAACCTCAACCTGCCTTTCTCTCACCGGACACTTCTGATCTCCAGCACAATGGGTACCCTTACAGTTAACACACAACTTTTCCCACCGATACTACACATTCATTTGTCTCATGCCATCCTGCACACTTCTCACATCTAAGAATCTCCCTCCTACACACTGCTGCAACATGACCATAAACTTGGCACTTGGGTTCGGGACAAAAGCTCTCACTGGATAACTGACACATCCTAACTTGACTTTGTAGGGTAAAGACTGCATTAAACTCAGCAGGACAGACAGTGTCTTCGCTGTTTCACCATGCTCTCCACCAGGTCTGCGTCGCATTAAACAGCGAGCGTCACAGACACCGGGAATCTTCCATTTCAGTTGATCCTCCTCACCACTTATGGATATCCCCCTTTTTTTCCCCCGCCTAAATAACATACCCAAATCTAACTGCCTGTAGCTCAGGCCCTGAAGCAAAGATATGCATATTCTTAGAACCATTTGGAAGGAAACACTTTGAAGTTTGTGGAAATGTGAATTGAATGTAGGAGAATATAACACAAAAGATCTGGTAGAATTAAATACAAAGAAAAAAACAACCAGTCTTTTTCTACCACCATCTTTGAAATGCAACAGAAAGGTCATAGTTCTAGCCATCACTCTGGTTGTGATGGCAGCAGTGTATGTGCAAAGTTTCATATGGATAACTTGAAGTATGAATGAAGTTCACAGGTACATTTGGGCAAATCGTGAGGAGACATTCACATTCATATTGCATTTTTCTGCCAGAATATGGTCAAATCTGTATACTTGCCTTTGATTTAGCTTTCCCAATATTAGTCGCCATATTATAAGTTCAACAATTCGTTAACAACCAGTTTTCATAACTTCATAACTCTGAATATCCTTATAATTTTGGACCAAAATGAAAAGGCATGCTGTCGTACAAGGTTAGTAGCTACATTGTACGACATATACATGGTTTCCAGCTCATTAGCTATCTAGCTAGCTTTGTTTGACCCCGATTGGTGCTTATTTGACAAAGATACAGTCGTTCAAGTGATGGCCGCAAGCGTCATCGGCGTGCCATCAAGGCTTCGCTCTCTGACCAAATATGGTGTCCTATAGGATATACTACACCCCTAATGAAATAGTGAAGTCTTGTTACCTTCTAGGATCTCTGAGGAATAGATATGAATGTGATTTGACTCGTTGAAACAACATTTACAGTGAGATTTTCACAGATTCCTTTCTTTGCAAATTGAACAAGTGGAAATACAAAATCGGTCATGCATGCTATATGGACCTTTTTAGGATATGAAAAAGGATTTTATCGAACAAAACGACACTTCATGTTATCTCTGGGACCCTTTGGATGATAAATCAGAGCAAGATTTCAGAATGTAAGTACACATTTCACCTTCAGAGGTGAATTTATCAAACCTACCGCGAAGAAAAAAGTGTTTTGTTGTTAGGAGGTCTCCTCAAACAATAGCATGGCATTTTTTTTTGCAGTAATAGCTACTGTAAATTGGACAGTGCAGTTATATTAACAATAATTTAAGCTTTCAGTCGATATAAGACACTTATATGTACCGACATTTGTTGTTTCTCTAAAATCGGTGATCTTGACATAACGCGCTGCATGATTTACAACTGTCCTGTTGACGGGACGCCGATCCTAATTAACGCCTCCCCAGTTATCACTCCTTTCAACTGTGTCCAGCTCCGGAGAGCACAGCAAGTCACAGTTCTTGTCCCTAGAAGTGTGGTGGACGGAAGAAATGCAAAAAAATCATTACGATTCCACTTCGAGCTACTTTCACCGACTCAACAGTCCCCAACGTCTTCTCCACCCAACCTGACACCACATATGGATCAGTCAGAAGGCACAGATCTATCCTCACTCCAGAATCATCTTTGTCATCATTGGGACAAGGCTCATACTCGGCAGTCTTCACCGCACCTGCTGCTACAGGTAATTCATCCTCACTCTTGTCATGTTACATTTCTGAGCTACCAGAGTATGTTTTTTTAATTTTTGTACATGATGCCAATCTTCCTCGCCACACCACTTCCCTCTACACTCAGCTCCATTACTTCTTCCTCGTTTTCCAAAAATGTCCACATCTCTACGCTCTTTCTGCTCCTTCATCCGCTGTAGTAGCAAACTGTTCTTGGTTCTTGTATCTTGAATTTGCCACCATGTCGCGTCAACTAAAAAAGCTCTACCAGCCGCCAGTACTCCCCTTCCCAGGGAGGGACTTACCTGAAAGTATCCAATAGAAACTCTCGTTTTCGTTGCAAAACAGGACAGGATGTTCTACAACTGTTTGGACAAATGATTACACCCGAGACCAACACAGGCAGTTGCATTTCAGTTTCAGAGAAATCTCATTCACCTGACACTTCCACGTATGTGCAATTACCCTGGGTAAGAGGTTAGTTTCAGAGGAACTATTACAAAAATAGGCCCTAATGTTTAGTATACAATTTGTCAATAAATGGATGACATGACATTATTTTCTCTGAAGATGTAGGTTTTCACTGATCCTTATTAGCATTATAAGGAAAGGTTAGCTGATTTACAGTGAGTGGGTGGATGCCAGATCAAGACTTTTCACTTTCCCTGCCTGTCATTCTGGCACATGGTGGTTGGTTACACACAATATATATATTTTTCCCCCTGCACATTCATTTCAGCACCATGGAGAGCAAGAAGGTTGAAGGGCCTATATAGACTCTCTCAGCTCCAGCTACTGGGCCCAGTTTATCAAAAGTTATCTGATCGGATTTCGGCAATCGGATAGGATAAAATGCATAAAATAGAACGAATAGAACATGGCATCATTGACTTTAATGGGGACGCCCATTCTATTCATTCTATTCTACACATTTAATCCTATTCGACTGCCAAAATCCGATCAGATAACTTTTGAAAAACTGGGCCCTGATTGAAGATGTGCTTTAAGCACATATCTAGGACCAGATTATCCGAACCCTATCCATTATTTACCATTGGGAGATGGGGGGGGGGGGGGGGGGGGGGGCTTCTTGTTCATGTATCTGTGGTTAGGGGCAACTTCTACCCACTCCTCAGCTTCAATTACACTGTAAAAAAAAATCCTGTTGTTTTGATGGTAACTTACTGGCGGTGTAAGTTACTGTAAAAAAGGTACAATATGTTACGGTAACATACTGTAGGCCTCCCTTTTCTAACAGTAGCTTACAGGTAACTGGCTGCCAATAGCCAGTTACCTTACCTTTACAGTTTACTGTAGATATGGGCCGGGCTTCACAAGAGCTCTGGATAAGAGCGTCTGCTAAATGACTAACATGTAAATGTGAAATATGCTCGCTTACTTTATGGTAGAACTGCCTAGACTTTAAAATCCATGAAAGTTTCCTGGAGTTGTTTGTTGATAGGCTACATTATCAGTCATCTGAAGTAAATTATTGTAAACAGCGTTCAGATTGGATAAAGTAGCCTAGATTTGTGTCGGATGTGTCGTATTTTGCAGGTGGTCAAGCGAAAAGCCTTCCTTGATGTATAACTGGTGTGTTCATCTTATTTAGCATGGGATCAGAATAGCGCATCTGCCCTCTCTATTTGTCGGTGAGAATAGATTAGATTTCTGTGTTTCATTGCCTTTCATTGCAGGGCTGGATAACCAGCGCCTCTGTATCGCCCCATCACACCGTAAATAATTCCACGTCAGGTGTCCAACTCATTGGACATACCTATTTCTCCTTTGCATAAGGAACAGCTTCAGCTTTTGGCCAGAAGGATAACTTGAAGATGAGAGGAAAGGAGAGGAGGGTGAAAATATATAGCAATAAGGTAGAGGTAAACGTAATATTCTCTAGGCTATTGGTCCCACTTTACGCACAATCACACAAATAGTAATTTTGTGTTTCAACTCCTGATATCAAAAACCCGTTTGATATCAGGAGTTGGACCATACCCATTAGGCCTAACATTCAGATATTGAACATCTAATATATTCACACCTAGGAGGAACTAAGCAAAACAAATGCCACAGAAACGGCAAACCAGCGATTTGACGAGACAGATCCTCGCGAAAGGGTTTAGACCGGAATGGAACTCTGCCACATTCAAAAGTGGGCCGTCTTTTGGTTTCCAAGTCAGACCATCGTTGATTTGAGGTCTCTCCAGAGTGTTTGTGCATGCAGCAGCAGACTGGCTATGAGCAACGAATATTTGAACCGCATGCGTCAAGCAAGCCTTAAAATGAGAATCCATTGTATTCGAACGTAATGGTGCACCACTCTTCCACCTCACTCATTAAGACAATTTCATATGAAGTTAATCAGAAAGATAATTGATTGTTTAAAACGTGTTTGGTATATAGCCTACGCAGCACACTCAAAGGTAAAGCTTGATAATGGCTTTGCACTCCAAGCCTTTTCTATCAGGATCCCGACACAATCCCATTGGATTCCGAGAGAACAACATTTTCCAAAACACATCAAAACCTTAACGGCCATAAAATTAACGTTTTAAAAACATTAGAATAACCAAATCCAGATAAAAGCCCGGGTTTCGACATTGATGATGATGGGGGTGACAAAAGTGCAACGTAACCAACAAGTACTAATGGCTACATCAGAATGATTCTTACTTGCGTTACACCTGGTTTGTTAGTTATGTTTAACATCATGGTAAGGCCGACAAAGTGCAAATGCCATCGATGATAATGCATCCAATAGCCTTTACATGTTTTAATTATAAACCCCCGCAACAGCCTAAATGCCTTAAACTACTGTCTCAAATGTAAGATACTTCAGCTGTTATCGTGCTGGATGGCTTTGTTTCAACATATTAACTGTTGATCACTGCAGCACTATTGGATACTTAACATGCAAAGGTGTCGATGTAAAATTAAACAAAAATTTATTGTTTTTCTGCTACGGTCTGTGTGTGTGTGTTTGTACGTGCATGCTTGCTTGCATACATGCGTGTTTGCATTAGTTGTCTTTGATCAAACAAATGGCATTAAACATATGCCAGTGACATTATTTAGAAATACAATATTCTAGTTATTCGTATTGACCCCTTCCATCTCCCCCGCCGCGAACATAAGTTGTTTTAGCAAAATGTAAATGAATGTCAGATAAAATACATTTGACAAATCTGACATATTACACACCCAAATTCACCAAACAGAGTACACTGGCATCTATTCTAATGTTGGATTCGGACATAAGGGTTTAGTATTTGTCCCTTTGTCATTTATTTCCTTCACGGGCGTTTAACATTTCGCTCACGTTCAATTCAAAGTTCATGCTTATAGATGGGGAGGGGGAGGAGGGGATGGGCAATCCTCTAAAAACACACGTTGGTTTAGTTCGTATGATCTAAGCAAATTAGTTTTTATCTTGCTTTGGTTTTGTGGTGTGATTTACAATATATTTACAATATTGTCTATTCTCGTGATTTCGGAAAAGACACATTGGCGGTTGCACTTTTCCAGAGACTTTCAGTCAAGCATTTGCAAAGCCATTCATAAGATATTGTATAATAGGCAACGCAAATTGCAATTTAATCTGACCATGGCCTCATGGTTTAGAATTCAAATTATGCTGTACAATTGCCACAGCTCCAGGGATGGGGCAACGCTATTCACCAGAACTACATATCATTATTGTTTATAAGGTATTTCGTTGTAACTCGCTCTTCATACTAACACATTCGTCCTTATGCCTTCCTAAATGTATATTAAACAACAAAAGAGCACTGTTTTATTCTAAGCACCGAGGGGGTTTATATCACACCTCCGCGTTTGCACCCCGTGTCCCCTGCACAAGCTCCTTACCGATGTGAATGATAGAGTCCGCGCTCGCCACTGAATTGCATTGCAACATCCATAAGGAAAGGCATATGATCAGCAATTCCATCTCCGGTTTTGGCGAAAGCAGCTCATCCACCGTCCCTCGTATGTCGGACAAATCCAAATAAGCAACAGTGCATGAACCAGTTGTTCAGACTGTGAATAAAAGCCGAAAACAAAACTATAAGGAAGGAGGAAAAATGTCAAGGGGTTTCCTGGGGATAGAATAAGTAAGTGCAAGGGAGGTGGAGGTTGGGCAGAAAAGGCAGGGAAATACTCGGCTTTTCGGTAAGGAAGGCTGAGAATCCAGCGCGCTCTGCGGCTCTCGCTCTATCCAGCGCTCGCGGAGTCTGAGACACATCAAACTGCAAACTGCGGAGGAGGGACACCCCCCACGCGCTCTCTCTCTCTCGATTTTCTCGACCCACGTGACTGCAGAGACTCTATCTACAACGCTAAGCTGCCCGGAGAAGACAGGGAGAGATGGAATCCGAGCAAGCCGGAGACGGCGACGGCGATCGAGACGTGCCCCTGAGGCTCGGTCTATCAGCGAACGCACATTACCATGGACGGGAACCTGGAAAACCAAAGAAAAGCCGACATTAAAAACACATGGATGGCGCGCAAAGCAGACTTGCATTGCAGTGTAAGTAATCGCACCGGGCGCATAACTTCCGATGTATAGTTAACTCTCATAACAGAACTATCCATTGCTATTATCGAATGACATAACTAGATTGGTGCATGATAACCTGTAGCAGTGGTGATGCCACAGGTAGGATATAGCGTGCGGAAGGGTCTGAGGATGTGTGCGTAAAACCTGTCCACACCTACAGGTTTATGGGGACCATTTTAAAGCGTTGAAACGCCCCCGTTATATGTGGAAATGGACTAAATGTCATGAATCGGAAAGAACTGACGTGAAGAGGACTGTTTCTACTAAGCTGTCTGCTTGGAGAGAAGGCGCGAGTGCATGTGCTTCTGGGGAGGGTGTACCTGTGAGGTAGTTTGGACATAGAGGTTAGACGGGTGGGTAGAGAGCACATCTATCATGGTTTGATACAGGAGCTCTACTAGGTCGGTTAGCCCACTGTCTTTGGGATTTTCTGTAACAATGATATTCTCTGTATTTATTGTATGCTATTTTCTGACAAATGATTCCAGTTTCTCTGCTACTGATCGTGGACAGTGTTGTAACAATAGCCAACAATCCATTTAAATTGTATTTGGAGACATTCATTATCAAATGTTAAATGTCGTTTCCAATAGGTGTACTAATGCCTTGTACCCAACTGTTCATGCATGATGGTAAATGACCTATCGAACCTCTCATAATTTATGGAGAGACTGCATACATGGACATGGAGCCAAGTGACATCATTATGTTCTTCTATTTGCTGGACTAACAGGTTCATAGTACATGTTGATAATGTAGAGGACCGAAGAAGGAAGACCACATCTCGAAACTCCAAAATCGAATGAACTTTCTGGGTTGTTTTTCTTCCGATGACAGTGGTACGTTTCAGATAAGAAATCTTCATACAAGAGATGCAACTATAATATTCTTAATCTTACAATTAAAGGATATTTCTTGCGATGGAATATGAGACGGAAATTTCCCTTAATTGTTTGGCTAAGTCTGTTTTTATCACGGAGAGATTTCAGCACGAAGGATCCATGGACAGCTCCGGACGACAACTCGTCCTATGATGCGATCAATGTCAGATCATTCATGTAGCCAGCCGCGCTTAGACCTACACCTACGGTATGGTATAATAATACTAATAATGATAATAGTAATAATACTTTTCTTTGACCCTTTAACTGTATGAACGTACGATTTAACTATGGCTTGTAATGAATATATAATGTGTTTTTGGTTTAAAAAAAAGGCTATTCAATATCCGTCTGAAAACATATTTGACTGCTTATAGCAGGATTGGGCTAGAGGCGCATGCAGTGAATTGTGATTTAATGTCGGTTGGCGTTCACGGAAAGGAAAACGCGCCCGCAGCTAGACTCTGGTAACAAGTGGTTGCTGCAGCTTGAGCTGTCCCTCTCCCAAGATGAAAAAGGTGTGAGGGCGAGAGAAAACACGGATTTTCTTAGAAATTACACGAGGCTGATAGAGCACCGTGTCGTAGCCTATAGATAGTTCAAAATAGATGGTGAACCGAACCACAACATAAGAAAATCACTGAGAAAATCACTGAAAATCACTGAAATAACTGCCAGTGTAGACCAAGTAAAATGCAAGGACATCATTTTCATGAAAACAATACATATAGGCTACAATTGTGTTACAATATAAAATAAAATAACATTTTGTAGCCAGTGTTCTGTGCATCTGAGTAATTTATCCTCGGTTCAACTCTTGCTTCCTTGGTAGCAGGTCCAATGCAGCAGTTTTTTTTAAATCTCAATATCAAATCATTTCTGGGTAACAACAATTAACTACCTTACTGTGATTGTTTTCAATTAATGGTCTCAAGCTAAAATTTGACAACGACTGTCTGGGATTGGTCTAAGTGGGGAGGGGGAAACTGAAAACTAGCTGCTATTGGCAGAGAGGTTTGGAAAGCTTAACCAATTTACTGACCACACTCGATCCCACCAAAACAGACTGGAATTTCAGGGGGTATTTTCAAACAGCTCTTACACTAAAAGGGCATTATCATAATTTACACAATTTCACAGTATTAATCCAACCTCAGTGTGGATATATACACTGAGTGTACAAAACATGAAGAACACCTTCTCTTTCCATGACATAGACAGACAATGTGAATCCAGATGAAAGCTATGAACCCTTATTGATCTCACTTGTTAAATTCACTTAAAATCAGTGTAGATGAAGGGGAAGAGACAGGCTAAATAAGGATTTTGTAAGCCTTGAGTCAATTGAGACATGAAAGATTTTGTAAGCCTCGAGAAGGATTTTGTACGCCTTGTGTCAATTGAGACATGGATTGTGTATGTGTGCCATTCAGAGGGTGAATGGGTAAGGAGGGGGTGCATCTCAATATTAGGAAGGTGTTCCTAATGTTTGGTATACTCAGTGTATATAAAACACAGGGAAATCACGTTTTTTACTGCAATGGGCCTTTAAAGAAACCTCCAGCAGTCTAGCCAGTAATTGAGGTTGCAAATTGCCCATCTGTGAAGTCCCATATGTGCAAACAAACAAATTGCATTTCCTTATACATTGTCAAGAACTGTCAATATTTCCGATGCTAAGAAGCAATGAAACCAGTAATGAAGTATTAATCCATTCTGACAACACATTAACGCCTTGAGCGACGAGGGTGCAATTATATTGTCAAATGAACAGGAATACATGTCGCTAGCAGTATGTTGGGATGTTGGGAAGAGATGAGTAGGTACGCATCTCTTTCTAGGGTAGGAGAAGTTGATGTTGTCATATTTTGATGGGACTGTTTGGCTGTTGTTCCTAATATAGACCAAATCAGGCAAGTCATTGAAGTGAATTTGGCATGCTATTCGATGCTGCTCTGTAGTTCTGAATGTTTACTGAACAAAAATAGAAGCGCACCATGCAACAATTGCAAAGATTTTACTGAGTTACAATTCATATCAGGATATCAGTCAATTTAAATCAATTCATTAGGCCCTAATCTATGGATATCACATGACTGGGAATACATACACTGCTCAAAAAAATAAAGGGAACACTTAAACAACACAATGTAACTCCAAGTCAATCACACTTCTGTGAAATCAAACTGTCCACTTAGGAAGCAACACTGATTGACAATAAATTTCACATGCTGTTGTGCAAATGGAATAGACAAAAGGTGGAAATTATAGGCAATTAGCAAGACACCCCCAAAAAAGGAGTGATTCTGCAGGTGGTGACCACAGACCACTTCTCAGTTCCTATGCTTCCTGGCTGATGTTTTGGTCACTTTTGAATGCTGGCGGTGCTCTCACTCTAGTGGTAGCATGAGACGGAGTCTACAACCCACACAAGTGGCTCAGGTAGTGCAGTTCATCCAGGATGGCACATCAATGCGAGCTGTGGCAAAAAGGTTTGCTGTGTCTGTCAGCGTAGTGTCCAGAGCATGGATGCGCTACCAGGAGACAGGCCAGTACATCAGGAGACGTGGAGGAGGCCGTAGGAGGGCAACAACCCAGCAGCAGGACCGCTACCTCCGCCTTTGTGCAAGGAGGTGCACTGCCAGCGCCCTGCAAAATGACCTCCAGCAGGCCACAAATGTGCATGTGTCTGCTCAAACGGTCAGAAACAGACTCCATGAGGGTGGTATGAGGGCCCGACATCCACAGGTGGGGGTTGTGCTTACAGCCCAACACCGTGCAGGACGTTTGGCATTTGCCAGAGAACACCAAGATTGGCAAATTCACCACTGGCGCCCTGTGCTCTTCCCAGATGAAAGCAGGTTCACACTGAGCACATGAGCACATGTGACAGACGTGACAGAGTCTGGAGACGCCGTGGAGAACGTTCTGCTGCCTGCAACATCCTCCAGCATGACCGGTTTGGCGATGGGTCAGTCATGGTGTGGGGTGGCATTTCTTTGTGGGGCCGCACAGCCCTCCATGTGCTCGCCAGAGGTAACCTGACTGCCATTAGGTACCGAGATGAGATCCTCAGACCCCTTGTGAGACCATATGCTGACACATGCACATTTGTGGCCTGCTGGAGGTCATTTTGCAGGGCTCTGGCAGTGCACCTCCTTGCACAAAGGCGGAGGTAGCGGTCCTGCTGCTGGGTTGTTGCCCTCCTACGGCCTCCTCCACGTCTCCTGATGTACTGGCCTGTCTCCTGGTAGCGCCTCCATGCTCTGGACACTACGCTGACAGACACAGCAAACCTTTTTGCCACAGCTCGCATTGATGTGCCATCCTGGATGAACTGCACTACCTGAGCCACTTGTGTGGGTTGTAGACTCCGTCTCATGCTACCACTAGAGTGAGAGCACCGCCAGCATTCAAAAGTGACCAAAACATCAGCCAGGAAGCATAGGAACTGAGAAGTGGTCTGTGGTCACCACCTGCAGAATCACTCCTTTTTTGGGGGTGTCTTGCTAATTGCCTATAATTTCCACCTTTTGTCTATTCCATTTGCACAACAGCATGTGAAATGTATTGTCAATCAGTGTTGCTTCCTAAGTGGACAGTTTGATTTCACAGAAGTGTGATTGACTTGGAGTTACATTGTGTTGTTTAAGTGTTCCCTTTATTTTTTTGAGCAGTGTATATGTATCTGTTGGTCACTTTAAAAAAAAAAGTTGGGGCGTGGATCAGAAAACCAGTCAGTATCTGGTGTGATCACCATTTGCCTCATGCAGCACAACACCATCTCCTTCGCAGGCTGTTGATTGTGGCATGTGAAATGTTGTCCCACTCCTCTTCAATGGCTGTGTGAAGTGTCTGGATATTAACGGGAGCTGGGACACACTGTCATACACGTCGATCCAGAGCATCCCAAACCTGCTCAATGGGTGGCATGTCTGGTGAGTATGCAGGCCATGGAAGAATAGAGACATTTTAAAATTCCCAGGAATTGTGTACCCTTGCGACATGGAGCTGTGCATTATCATGCTGAAACATGAGGTAATGGCGGCGGATGAATGGCACGGCAATGTGCCTCAGGATCTTGCCACGGTATCTGTGCATTCAGATTGCCATCAATAAAATGCAATTGTGTGCGTTGTCTGTAGCTTCTGCCTGCCCATACCATAAACCCAACGCCACCATTGGGCTCTCTGTTCACAATGTTGACATCAGCAAACCGCTCGCCCACACAACACCATACATGTGGTCTGCGGTAGTGAGACCGGTTGGACGTATTGCCAAAATTACTTTGTGAGGCATTGGAAAACCTCCCTGGTCTTTGTGGTTGAATCTGTGTTTGAAATTCCCTGCTCGACTGAGGGACCGTACAGATAATTGTATGTGTAGGGTATAGAGATGAAGTAGTCATTCAAAAAAGTAATGTTAAACACTATTATTGCACACAGAGTGAGTCCATGCAACTTGTTATGCAACTTGTTAGGCACATTTTTACTCCTGAACTTATTTAGGCTTGTCATAACAAAGGGGTTGAATACTTATTGAAGCAATATATTCCCACTTTTGTAATTAACTGGTAAAAAAAAATCAAACATTATTCTGCTTTGACATTATGGAGTATTGTGTGTTGGCCAGTGACAAAACTCAATTTAATCAATTCTAAATGCAGGCTGGTACACAGCAAAATATGGAACATTTCAAGGGGTGTAAATACTTTCTGAAGGCACTGTATGGCCTCTGATACTTCTAACCTCACAAACTACTGTCCTTGTATCCTGCATGACAATACAAATGATGTACGTGCTTCACACTGGAATGATGTATTTAACATGCTTTATTGTGTCAATAAAGAATAACTTAAACTACATCTGGGGGTTTTATCATCAGTAATAAATGGCCATTTGGGCTTTGAGATAATAATTTGATTCAATTGCATGAATTTGTTATGTACAGTAGCTAGTGAATATCTACACACCCTGTCACGCGGGACTAGGTGGGTGAAGGAATCAGACGCAGAGAGAGATCCACTTGGAAAAAATATTCCTTTTACTAATGCACAAAAAATGATAAGCCCAAACATCCAGGGCGCAGAGAACAACACGATAACCCAAAACACACACACGTAACATAAAGACAATCCCGCACAAAACAAGGGCGGGTCTACCTACTAAATATAGGGAAGCTCATTTACGAAAACAACAGAAACACAGGTGAAACTAATAAGACAAAACAAACAGACAAACGAAAAAGGGATCGGTGGCGGCTAGTAGGACGGTGACGACGACCGCCGAGCACCGCCCGAACAGGCAGGGGAGCCAACTTCGGCGGAAGTCGTGACAGTACCCCCCTCCTGACGAACGGCTCCCACAGCGCGCCGCCACCGGCCTCGAGGACGACCAACCGGAGGGCGAGGTGCCGGGCGATCCGGGTGGAGGCGGTGGAAGTCTCTCAGTAGAGAAGGATCCAAAATGTCCCCCACCGGAACCCAGCATCTCTCCTCCGGACCGTACCCCTCCCAGTCCACGAGGTACTGTAGGCCCCTCACCCGGCGTCTCGAGTCCAGAATGCCACGTACTGTGTACGCCGGGAACCCCTCGATCTCCAGAGGGGGCGGAGGGACCTCAGGCACCTCACCTTCTTGCAGGGGACCAGCCACCACCGGCCTGAGGAGAGACACATGAAACGAGGGGTTAATACGGTAATACCTAGAAAGTTGTAACCTATAACACACCTTGTTTATTCTCCTCAGGACTTTAAACGGCCCCACACACTGCGGCCCCAGCTTCCGACAGGGCAGGCGGAGAGGCAGGTTTCGGGTCGAGAGCCAGACCCTGTCCCCCGGTGTGAACACGGGGGCCTCACTGCGGTGCTGGTCAGCGCTCCTCTTCTGCCGTTGTCCCGCTAACCTTAGCGATTCCTGGACGGCTTTCCAGGTGTCCTTGGAGCGCTGTACCCATTCCTCTACCGCAGGAGCCTCGGTCTGGCTCTGATGCCATGGGGCCAGGACCGGCTGGTAACCTAACACACACTCAAACGGGGACATGTTCGTTGAGGAGTGGCGGAGGGAGTTCTGAGCGAGCTCAGCCCAAGGAACATACCTCGCCCACTCACCAGGCCGGTCCCGGCAATATGACCGCAGAAACCTGCCCACATACTGGTTTACGCACTCCACCTGCCCATTACTCTCGGGGTGAAAACCCGAGGTCAAGCTGACCGAGACCCCCAGTCTCTCCATAAACGCCCTCCAAACTTTGGATGTGAATTGGGGGCCCCAATCAGAAACGATGTCCTCAGGCACCCCATAGTGCCGGAAGACATGGGTAAACAAGGCCTCCGCAGTCTGCAGGGCCGTAGGGAGACCGGGCAACGGGATGAGACGGCAGGACTTAGAAAACCGATCCACAACGACCAGGATCGTAGTACTTCCCTGGGACGGGGGAAGATCGGTAAGAAAGTCCACCGATAAGTGTGTCCACGGCCGTTGTGGAACGGGGAGGGGCTGTAACTTCCCTCTAGGCAAGTGCCGAGGAGCCTTGCTCTGAGCGCACACCGAGCAGGAGGAGACATAAAATCTCACGTCCTTAGCCAACGTGGGCCACCAGTATCTCCCTCTAAGACTCCGCACTGTCCTCTCGATGCCAGAATGACCCGAGGAGGGGAGAGTATGAGCCCAACGGATTAGCTTATCCAGGACCCCCTCCGGCACGTACTGAGCCCCCACTGGACAGTTAGGGGGGGCCTGCTCTAACCGTGAGGCTCTCTCTATCTCCACGTCCACCTCCCATACCACCGGTGCCACGAGACATGAAGGTGGAATGATGGGAGTTGGCTCAACGGACTGCTCCTCGGTATCATAGAGGCGGGACAGCGCGTCGGCTTTGGTGTTTTGGGAGCCTGGTCGGTACGAGATGGTGAACTGAAACCGGGTGAAAAACATGGCCCATCTAGCCTGACGCGGATTTAGTCTCCTCGCTGCCCGGATGTACTCGAGATTACGATGGTCAGTCCAGATGAGAAAAGGGTGTTTCGCCCCCTCAAGCCAATGTCTCCACACCTTCAGAGCCTTGACTACAGCTAACAACTCCCGGTCCCCCACGTCATAGTTTCGCTCCGCCGTACCGAGCTTCCTCGAAAAGAAGGCACAAGGGCGGAGCTTGGGTGGTACGCCCGATCGCTGGGACAGCACGGCCCCGACCCCCGCCTCGGACGCGTCCACCTCCACTATGAACGCTAAAGAGGGGTCCGGATGCGCCAACACGGGCGCATTGGTGAACAGCTCCTTCAGACGACTGAAAGCTCTGTCCGCCTCTGCTGACCAACGCAAGCGCACCGGTCCTCCCTTCAGCAGTGAGGTAATGGGAGCAGCCACCTGACCAAAACCCCGGATAAACCTCCGGTAGTAATTGGCAAACCCTAAAAACCGCTGCACCTCTTTCACCGTGGTCGGAGTCGGCCAATTACGCACGGCTGTAACGCGGTCATCCTCCATCACCACCCCGGAGGTGGAAATACGATAACCCAGGAAGGAAACGGCCTGTTTGAAGAACTCACATTTCTCCGCCTTGCAATACAGGTCATGCTCCAGCAGTCGCCCAAGTACCTTACGCACCAGAGACACATGCGCCGCGCGTGTGGCAGAGTAGATCAAGATGTCATCGATGTACACTACCACTCCCTGCCCGAGCAGGTCTCGGAGAATCTCATCTACGAAGGATTGAAAGACAGCTGGAGCATTTTTCAACCCATATGGCATGACACGGTACTCATAATGGCCAGATGTAGTACTAAATGCGGTTTTCCACTCATCTCCTCCCCGGATACGCACCAGATTATACGCACTCCTCAGGTCCAATTTTGTGAAGAAGCGCGCCCCGTGAAATGATTCCACCGCCGTAGCGATGAGAGGTAGTGGGTAACTAAACCCCACTGTGATGGAATTTAGACCTCGATAATCAATGCACGGGCGTAAACCGCCATCTTTCTTCTTCACAAAAAAGAAGCTCGAGGACACAGGTGATGCGGAGGGCCGAATGTATCCCTGTCCCAGTGATTCAGATACATATGTCTCCATAGCTACTGTCTCCTCTTGGGACAAAGGATACACGTGACTCCTAGGAAGTGCAGCGTTCTCCAGGAGGTTTATCGCGCAGTCCCCTCTACGATGGGGTGGTAATTGGGTCGCCTTCTTTTTACTGAAGGCGATAGCCAAATCGGCATATTCAGAGGGAATGCGCACGGTGGAAACCTGGTCTGGACTCTCCACCGTAGTCGCACCAACGGCAACTCCTATACACCTGTCTGAACACTCCTCTGACCACCCCTTAAGAGCCCCCTGTCGCCAGGAAATCACCGGGTTGTGCTGAGCTAGCCAGGGAATTCCCAACACCACTGGAAACGCAGGTGAGTCGATAAGGAACAGACTAATCTGCTCCTTATGACTACCCTGCGTTACCATGTCCAGTGGTACCGTGGCCTCCCTGACCATTCCTGACCCTAATGGTCGGCTATCTAAGGAGTGCACGGGGAAAGGTAGGTCTAACGACACAAGGGGAATCCCTAGCCTTAACGCGAGCCCCCGATCTATGAAATTCCCAGCTGCGCCTGAATCGACTAGCACCTTATGCTGTAGAGAGGGAGAAAACCCGGGGAAAGAGGTTAACACATACATATGACCAACAGGAAGCTCTGGGTCAGTCTGGTGCTGACTCACCTGGGGTGATCGAGTAGTGCTCCGCCTGCCCTCCCGACTCCCAGACGAGTTCCTCCAGCACCGGTCGGCCGTGTGCCCTCGCCGACCACAACTGGTGCAGGAGGACACTCCTCCTCCGGTCCCCCTCGACGCTGCCCCCCCTAACTCCATAGGGATAGGAGCAGGAGGGCTGGGAGGTGGAAACGACAGGACCTGTTCCGAACGTCCGTGGTCAGCCAGCAGGTTGTCGAGACGGATGGCCATGTCAATGAGTTCATCCAGCGTGAGGGTGGTGTCCCGACACGCTAGCTCCCTGCGGACGTCCTCCCTAAGGCTACATCGGAAATGGTCTATTAAGGCCCTGTCGTTCCACCCTGCTCCTGCGGCCAAGGTCCTGAACTCCAGGGCAAAGTCCTGTGCGCTCCTCGTCTCCTGACGCAGGTGGAACAGCCGTTCACCCGCCGCACGACCCTCTGGTGGGTGGTCAAACACAGCTCGGAATCGGCGGGTGAACTCAGGGTAATGATCCCTCGCCGAGTCTGGGCCATTCCACACTGCGTTGGCCCACTCGAGAGCTCGTCCAGTCAGACAGGAGACGAGGGCGCTCACGCTCTCCTCTCCGGAGGGAGTAGGACGAACGGTCGCCAGGTAAAGTTCCAGTTGGAGAAGGAAACCCTGACACCCCGCCGCCGTTCCATCATACTCCCGTGGGAGCGCCAGCCGAAGAGCCCCGGAGCCAGATGCGGTAGCAGGAACAGGAGGTGCTGGAGGAGGGGGTGCTGGAGATGAGGTGGGAAGGCCACTCCTCTCCCATCGATCCATCCTCTCCATCATTTGGTCCATAGCTGACCCAATCCTGTGGAGAACACTGGTATGATGGAGGACCCTTTCCTCCATCGATGGGAGAGGCGATGCAGCTGCTCCTGCTGATTCCATTTGTTTTGGTGCGGGATTCTGTCACGCGGGACTAGGTGGGTGAAGGAATCAGACGCAGAGAGAGATCCACTTGGAAAATATATTCCTTTTACTAATGCACAAAAAAATGATAAGCCCAAACATCCAGGGCGCAGAGAACAACACGATAACCCAAAACACACACACGTAACATAAAGACAATCCCGCACAAAACAAGGGCGGGTCTACCTACTAAATATAGGGAAGCTCATTTACGAAAACAACAGAAACACAGGTGAAACTAATGAGACAAAACAAACAGACAAACGAAAAAGGGATCGGCGGCGGCTAGTAGGACGGTGACGACGACCGCCGAGCACCGCCCGAACAGGCAGGGGAGCCAACTTCGGCGGAAGTCGATCCTACTGATCTACACAATGTACTCACATTTTCCAAGACAAATTCTTGAAAATGTTCCAGATTAGTTAAAAACAAAAACAAAACAAAGATGCCTTGATTGTGTATGTCTTCACACTCCAGAGTTAATACTTGGTGGAAGCACCTTTGGCATCCATTACAGCTGTGAAATTTGTAACAATATTCCAGCAACTTTGCACAAATCTTTGGGTAACATATATCCATTGTTTTGGTCAAAATTGCTCAAGCTCAGTAAATTTGGTTGGGAATCATTAATGGACAGCGATATTTGTCTCTGATTTGCAAGCTAATTTAAGTCAGGACTGAGATTGGACCACTCAGGAATACTCAACACCTCTTGGAAAGCCATTCTGTTGTGTCTTTGGTATTAAAATGTGTGCAATTGTCCCTCTGAAAAATACAACTCTATCCCAGGGTTAGGCTTTCAGAAGACTGAGGCGGGTTTTCCTCTAACTTTTTACCTGGGCTTTGCTCCTTCCATATTTCATTGGATCCTGACAAACTCTCAGTCCCTGCCGGTGACAAATATACCCATAACATGATGCTGCCACCACATTACTTGAAAAATGTTATCTTTTTAAATTCAATTGTAAGGCAGCAAAATGTGAAGACTGTGCAAGGGGTGTGTAGATTTTCACTACGCACTGTATATCCTGCATGGCAGAAATGTGTTGAGGTCTACAGTATATAGTCTGCATACATTACAAATTGATGTGTGATAGTTGGTGCCCTGTAGTCTTTTACAGATGAGCCAGCTGCTTGAGGGGTTTAATATCTCAATAGCTCATCAAATTCAACTCTAACTGAATATAGGTCAGCAATCTGAGTATGTAAATGAAGAGAAATCTTAAAACAAATCTGAAATTCTGCAAGAAAAAAAATGGAGGGAGGTAATTCAGTCAATCCTCTGGGTACCTTTTTAAATCTTAGACAAACAGAGGCGGTCTAAGATTTGTGGCCGGTTGGGATGGAATTTGAAATGTCGAACTTATTCCAAGCTAACAAATAGATATGGTAATCATTCAAAAAACTTTAAGTACGCCAATTCAACATCCAGTCTAGCGGGCCTATGTTGTTCCACAGGTCGATGCAGCCTTCAGACGAATCGTTTAAAAAAAAAAGTACATAACGTCGACAAGGGCTATAATACAGGTAGCTTCATTAATTCAGTACCTATAAGATTACTTAGAGAGTGAAATCTCTAAAATCATGAGTCGAGATACCAACCCTCAATATCAATCACCGGATCCTTTTAGTGGGAGAACCAGAAATTTCATTAGCTATTAGGAAACCACATTACAAAGGCCTTCATTTTAATAGAAAAAACATGCATTAGATATACCTGACACTGCAATGGAGAATAAGGAACACTTCCAGGCTGTGTCCCAAATCACACCCTATTCCCTAGTGTGCTACTTTGGTCAAAAGTAGTGTGCACTATGTAGGTAATCGGGTGCCATTTGGGACACCTTACTCTTCCACCTAATATGTCAAAGCATTACTTGATTTGCCAGTGCAAGCTTTGTTCCTGACTCTTAGCTCCATCCATCTCTGGGAGAAAACATAACATCCTCAAAATCCAAACCCATTACTGGAAACAGGCCCACCAATATACAGAGACAGATACCCATTCAGTTTACGGTCTCCCTGCCAAAACACTTTGTCTTCTGAAAGAATATGAGCAGAACCCTAACCTTAAAAGGGCATAACAGCTTGTGTGTGACTTCCTGGTAATAGAGGGGCACAAATTTTTCATCTAAATTTATTGGCCCAGATAGTTTTTTTTTTTTATAGTTCTGTTTAATGAAAATCAACAATTGCAGAGGACCTCTCTCTGTTGGTGCCTAAAGGCAATTAGGATTGGCCCACAGTGAATCCATGTCTTTAACATCTGGTCCTCTGCCACTGCAATGTATGACCGACCACACAGCCCGTTATCAGCCTCAAAACGTCAACCTGTCATGTTTTTGCAAAAAGTTGGATTCAACCGATTGATGCTTATGTCAACTTGCCATGCTCCCATTAAACATTGTGCTACCAATGGAAAAAATATAATCATGAACCAATTGAGGCTTATGTCAATACATTGCAGTCAATTGGAAAATATGTGTATCATAGGGTTGGCGCTTATGTCAATACATTTGAGTCAATGGGAAAAGATAAGTGTCACAGGGTTGATGCTTATGTCAATTAAAAACAAAAAACGACAGTTTTAAGTGAGAATAGGCATTGGTTTGAAGCCGAAAATGAAAGGAAATTCACCAGCACCACAATGCCTATTCCACCCATGCTCCACCAAGGTTTTCCTGCACACTGCTTTGACATACTACAGTAGCTATGTTGGTATTGTACTTACTTAGAATGCAAACCTTCCAAACAAGCCTAATTCTTAGAGGTAGTGCTTCCACAATAATGTGATTTGTACTGGATTTGTATTGGATTCTTCACACTCCACAGTAAGACATTATCTCACTACACTACCTTTTCATGCTTTGCTTTTATACTTACAAGACTATCAGGCTTGGTTGAGCTGTTTTGTCTTGTAGTAATGTGGTGTATGCCTGTATTTCCTGAAACCTTTAGTTTAGCAAAACATGTCATTGAAATAAAAAAATCCTAATAACATAATTTTTTGGTAAGTAGGTGCCCAACATAAAATCAGGAGTGTATTAGTGTATTGGCATTGGTGTATTGGTGTATTGGACCCAGTAGCTCAGATAGATAGAGCCTATGTGCATTCCTGATGTCTGTAACTGTTAGCTTACCTGTGTAATGTTAAGCGTGCAATTGGCATGCTGACTGCAGGAATGTCCAACAGAACTGTTGCCAGAGAATTTAATGTTAATTTCTCTACCATAAGCAACATTGTTTTAGATAATTTGGCAGTACATCCAACAGGCCTCACAACCGCAGATCAGATGTAACCCCGCCAACCGAGGACATCCATCCACATCCGGTTTCTTCACCTGCGGGATCGACTGAGGAGGGGAAAGGGGGGGGGGGGGGGGGGGGGGGGTGCTGAGAAGTATTTATGTCTGTAATAATGCTATTTTGTGGGGGGGGAATTATTCTGATTGGCTGGGTCTGGCTCCCCAGTTGGTGGACCTGGCCCACCCATGGCTACGCCCCTGCCCAGTCATGTGAAATCCATAGATTAGGGCCTAATTTATTTATTTAAATTGACTGATTTGAGTTCTATGATCTGCAACTCAGTACAATCTTTGAAATTGTTGCATGTTGCATTTATATTCTTCTTCAGTGTATTCGGAAAGTATTCAGACCCTTTTACTTTTTCCACATTTTTCCACATACTCCATCCGCTGTGCCTTCAACCGGCCTCCGTCGGAAGTCGAAGCAGACGCTTCTACTATCCCCGGGCTACTAACTTTAAACGCTGTGTCGCCCGCGTGCTAGCATAGTAGCGACTACTCCGCGGCTTCCCTGTTCCATCTATTGCTGCCCCCTGGACCCTATGATCACTTGGCTACATAGCTGATGCCTGCTGGACTGTCCATTAATCACGTAGCTCCATTCTGTTTATATTTTGTTTATCTGTCGGCCCCAGCCGCGAACTGAGGCTCTGTGTGTAGTTAACTGACCCTCTCTGCCCATTCATCGCCATTTTACCTGTTGTTGTTGTTTTAGCTGATTATCTGTTGTTGTCTTACCCGTTGTTGTCTTAGCTAGCTCTCCCAATCAACACCTGTGATTACTTTATGCCTTGCTGTATGTCTCTCTCAAAAGTCAATATGCCTTGTATACTGTTGTTTAGGTTAGTTATTATTGTTTTAGTTTACAATGGAGCCCCTAGTTCCACTCATCATACCTCTGATACCTCCTTTGTCCCACCTCCCACACATGCGGTGATATCACCCATTATAACCAGCATGTCCAGAGATACAACCTCTCTTATCATCACTCAGTGCCTAGGCTTACCTCCGCTGTACCCGCACCCCACCATACCCCTGTCTGCACATTATGCCCTGAATCTATTCTACCATGCCCAGAAATCTGCTCCTTTTATTCTTTGTCCCCAACGCTTTAGGCGACCAGTTTTGATAGCCTTTAGCCGTATCCTCATCCTACTCCTCCTCTGTTCCTCGGGTGATGTGGAGGTAAACCCAGGCCCTGCGTGTCCCCAGGCACCCTCATTTGTTGACTTCTGTGATCGAAAAAGTCTTGGTTTCAGGCATGTTAACATCAGAAGCCTCCTCCCTAACTCTGTTTCACTCACTGCTTTAGCACACTACACAAACCCTGATGTCCTTGCCGTGTCTGAATCCTGGCTTAGGAAGGCTACCAAAAATTCTGAGATTTCCATGCCCAACTACAACACTTTCCATCAAGATAGAACTGGGGGGAGGAGTTGCAATCTACTGCAGAGATAGCCTGCAAAGTTCTGTCATACTTTCCAGGTCTATACCCAAACAGTTCGAACTTCTAATTTAAAAAATGAATCTCTCCAGAAATAAGTCTCTCACTGTTGCCGCCTGCTATCGACCCCCCTCCGCTCCCAGCTGTGCCCTGGACATCATTTGTGAATTGATCGCCCCCCATCTAGCTTCAGAGTTCGTTCTGTTAGGTGAGCTAAACTGGGATATGCTTAACACCCAGGCAGTCCTACAATCTAAGCTAGATGCCCTCAATCTCACACAAATCATCAAGGAACCCACAAGGTACAACCCTAAATCCGTAAACATGGGCACCCTCATAGACATTATCCTGACCAACTTGCCCTCCAAATACGCCTCTGCTGTTTTCAATCAGGATCTCAGCGATCACTGCCTCATTGCCTGTATCCGCTACGGGTCCGCGGTCAAACGACAACCCCTCATCACTGTCAAACGCTCCCTAAAACACTTCTGCGAGCAGGCCTTTCTAATCGACCTGGCCCGGTATCCTGGAAGGATATTGACCTCATCCCATCAGTTGAGGATATCTGGTCATTCTTTAAAAGTAATTTCCTCACCATCTTAGTTAACCTCTCTTGGGTACGTGAGACGTTAGCGTCCTACCTCTTCAACAGCCAGTGAAACTGCTGGGCGCCAAATTCAAATACAGAAATACTCATTATAAAAATTCAGAAAACAAAACATATTTTACATAGGTTTAAAGATGAACTTCTTGTGAATCCAACCACGGTGTCAGATTTTTAAAATGCTTTACGGCGAAAGCATACCTTACGATTATTTGAGAACATAGCCCAGCAGACAAATCATTACAAACAGTAATCAGCCAAGTAGAAGAGTTACACAAGTTAGAAATAGAGATAAAATTCAGCCCTTACCTTTGATGATCTTCATATGGTTGCACTCAGCAGACATTAATTTACTCAATAAATGTTCCTTTTGTTCAATAAAGTCTCTTTATATCCAAAAAACTCTGTTTTGTTCACGTGTTTTCTTCAGTAATCCACAGGCTCAAACGCAGTCAAAACAGGCAGACAGAAAAATCCAAATTGTATCCGTAAACCTTCATAGAAACATGTCAAACAATGTTGATATTCAATCCTCAGGTTGTTTTTAGCCTAAATAATCGATAATATTTCAACCGGACAATAACGTCGTCAATTTAAAAGGTAAACAAGAAAGGCACTCTCTCGGTCGTGAGCATGAAAAAGCTCTGTGACACTTTAGGGTCCAGTCATTCAGACTGCTCTTACTTCCTAATTTTTCAGAATACAAGCCTGAAACAATTTCTAAAGACTGTTGACATCTAGTGGAAGGCATAGGAAGTGCAATTTGAGTCCTAAGTCAATGGATAGTGTAATGACATTGAATAGAAAACTACAAAATCAACAACAAAAAAATACTTCCCGAATGGATTTTTCTCAGGTTTTCGCCTGCCAAATCAGTTCTGTTATACTCACAGACACTATTTTAACAGTTTTGGAAACTTTAGATTGTTTTCTATCCAAATCTACCAGTTATATGCATATCATATCTTCTGGGCCCGAGAAGCAGGCAGTTTAATTTGGGCATGCTTTTCATCCAAAATTCCGAATGCTGCCCCTTACCCTAGAGAAGATAAGCATGCCCTGTTCAAGAAATGCAGAACTAAGAACAGATATAGCCTTGGTTCACTCCAGACCTGACTGCCCTGGACCAGCACAAAAACATACTGTGGCGAACTGCAATAGCATCGAATAGTTCCTGTGATATGCAACTGTTCAGGGAAGTCAACAAGAAGAAGAACACAGTCAGTCAGGAAAGCAAAGGCTAGCTATTTCAAGCAGAAATGTGCATCCTGTAACTCTAACTCCAAAAAGTTTTGGGACACTGTAAAGTCCATGGAGAACAAGAGCACCTCCTCCCAGCTGCCCACTGCACTAAGGCTAGGTAACACGGTCACCACCGATAAATCCATGATAATCGAAAATTTCAATAAGCATTTCTCAACGGCTGGCCATGCCTTCCTCCTGGCTACTCCAGCCCCGGCCAACAGCCCCCCCCCCCCCCCCCCGCAGCTACTCGCCCAAGCCTCCCCAGCTTCTCCTTCACCCAAATCCAGATAGCAGATGTTCTGAAAGAGCTGCAAAACCTGGACCCGTACAAATCAGCTGGGCTAGACAATCTGGACCCTCTCTTTCTAAAACTATCCGCCGCCATTGTTGCAACACCTATTACCAGCCTGTTCAACCTCTCTTTCGTATCGTCCGAGATCCCTAAAGATTGGAAAGCTGCCGCGGTCATCCCCCTCTTCAAAGGGGGTGACATCCTAGACCCAAACTGTTACAGACCTATATCCATCCTGCCCTGCCTATCTAAAGTCTTCGAAAGCCAAGTTAATAAACAGATCACTGACCATTTCGAATCCCACCGTACCTTCTTCGCTGTGCAATCCGGTTTCTGAGCCGGTCACGGGTGCACCTCAGCCACACTCAAGGTACTGAACGATATCATAACCGCCATCGATAAAAGACAGTACTGTGCAGCCGTCTTCATCGACCTGGCCAAGGCTTTCGACTCTGTCAATAACCTTATTCTTATCGGCAGACTCAATAGCCTTGGTTTTTCAAATGACTGCCTCGCCTGGTTCACCAACTACTTTGCAGACAGAGTTCAGTGTGTCAAATCGGAGGGCCTGTTGTCCGGACCTCTGGCAGTCTCTATGGGGGTACCACAGGGTTCAATTCTCGGGCCGACTCTTTTCTCTGTAAATATCAATGATGTCGCTCTTGCTGCGGGTGATTCCCTGAGCCACATCTACGCAGACGACACCATTCTGTATACCTCTGGCCCTTCTTTGAACACTGTGCTAACTAACCTCCAAACGAGCTTCAATGCCATACAACACTCCTTCCGTGGCCTCCAACTGCTCTTAAACGCTAGTAAAACCAAATGCATGCTTTTCAACCGTTCGCTGCCCGCAACCTCCCACCTGACTAGCATCACTACTCTGGACGGTTCTGACCTAGAATATGTGGACAACTACAAATACCTAGGTGTCTGGTTAGACTGTAAACTCTCCAATCCAAAATCAAATCTAGAATCGGCTTTCTATTTCGAAACAAAGCCTCATTTACTCACGCTGCGAAACTTACCCTAGTAAAACTGACTATCCTACCGATCCTCGACTTCGGCGATGTCATCTACAAAATAGCTTCCAAAACTCTACTCAGCAAACTGGATGCAGTCTATCACAGTACCATCCGTTTTGCTACCAAATCACCTTATACCACCCACCACTGCAACCTGTATGCTCTAGTCGGCTGGCCCTCGCTACATATTCGTCGCCAGACCCACTGGCTCCAGGTCATCTATAAGTCTATGCTAGGTAAAGCGCCGCCTTATCAGTTCACTGGTCACGATAACAACACCCACCCGTAGCACACGTTCCAGCAGGTATATCTCACTGATCATCCCCAAAGCCAAAACCTCATTTGGCCGCCTTTCCTTCCAGTTCTCTGCTGCCAGTGACCTGAACGAATTGCAAAAATCGCTGAAGTTTGAGACTTTTATCTCCCTCACCAACTTTAAACATCAGCTATCTGAGCAGCTAACCGATCGCTGAAGCTGTACATAGTCTATCTGTAAATAGCCCACCCAATCTACCTACCTCATCCCCATATTGTTTTTATTCACTTTTCTGCTCTTTTGCACACCAGTATCTCTACTTGCACATCATCATCTGCTCATTTATCACTCCAGTGTTAATCTGTTAAATTGTAATTATTCGCTCCTATGGCCTATTTATTGCCTACCTCCTCATGCCTTTTGCACACACTGTATAAAGACATTTTTTTTTTCTACTGTGTCATTGACTTGTTTATTGTGTTATTGGCTTGTTTATTGTTTATTCCATGTGTAACTCTGTGTTGTTGTCTGTGTCACACTGCTTTGTTTTATCTTGGCCAGGTTGCAGTTGTAAATGAGAACTTGCTCTCAACTAGCCTACCTGGTTAAATAAAGGTGAAATAAAAAATATACAGTGGGGCAAAAAAGTATTTAGTCAGCCACCAATTGTGCAAGTTCTCCCACTTAAAAAGATGAGAGAGGCCTGTAATTTTCATCATAGGTACACTTCAACTATGACAGACAAAATGAGAAAAAAAAATCCAGAAAATCACATTGTAGGATTTAATGAATTTATTTGCAAATTATGGTGGAAAATAAGTATTTGGTCACCTACAAACAAGCAAGATTTCTGGCTCTCACAGACCTTCTTTAAGAGGCTCCTCTGTCCTCCACTCGTTACCTGTATTAATGGTGCAGCCACCATCACAACTCTCACCAAAGCGACTAGAATAACTACAGAGACCATCGTGTATTACCTAATTACTCATCATAAAACATTTCTTAAAAATACACAGCGTACAGCAGATGAAAGACACAGATCTTGTGAATCCAGCCAATATTTCAGATTTTCTAAGTGTTTTACAGCGAAAACACAATATAGCGTTATATTAGCTTACCACAATAGCAAACATCACAACAGCATTGATTCAAGGCAAAAATAGCGATAACGTATAAACCACCAAAATATATTAATTTTTTCACTAACCTTCTCAGAATTCTTCAGATGACAGTCCTATAACATCATATTACACAATGCATATAGAGTTTGTTCGAAAATGTGCATATTTAGCGGCACAAATCGTGGTTATACAATGTGATTAGTGGCCAAAACTTCAAGCAATCTGTCCGGCGCCATCTTGGAGAGGCACCTATTCTAATCGAAAACTATTCATAAACTTGACTAAAAAAGTTGGACAGCAAATGAAAGACAAATTAGTTCTTAATGCAATCGCTGTGTTACATTTTTAAAATTAACGTTACTTCAAGCATACAGCGTGCGCTAAAGCGAGACCGCACCGAAATTCATGGCGGAATTATTATTTGACATTTGTCAACATAAATACGAATTAACAACATAAAGATTGCTTACTATTTGCCGAGCTTCCATCAGAATCTTGGGCAAGGTGTCCTTTCTCCAGAACAATCGTCTTTTGGTTGAAAGATGTCCTCTTCTCATGTGGAAAAAGCAGCTAACGATAGCCACCCACTGGAGAGGTGTCCAACTCGTGAAAGCGCATCACAAAGAAATCCAGGAAAATCGCAATAAACTGATATAAACTGCTATAAGTCGGTTTAAATTAACTACCTTATGATGTCTTTAACAACTATAACGAATAAAAACATGACCGGAGATACAGAACTGCTAAAACGAAAGCTTTGCAGGAGGCCATTGTGATGTCCCTGATGCGCCAGGCGCCCCGTTGAAAAGAACGGTACTTCCGTTCCACGGTCTTATATAGGGCCCCAGATTGCGCAATCCACTCCATTCAAATTCTCCCCGCTTACAGACATCTAGAGGAAGGCGTATGCAGTGCATGTAGCCCGATGGCTTACATGGGGACTTATAAACTGACCTCAGAACAGGGACCTCGATTTCTGAAATCTCACTCCCTGACAGGAAATGTGCTGCAGAATGAGTTCTGTTTCACTCAGAGAAATAATTCAAACGATTGTACGAGCAAGAATTGAGTACGAGGCAGTTTAACTTCTTATGGCTGCAAGGGGCAGTATTGAGTAGCCAGTTAAATCGTACCCATTTCAAACGGCCTCGTACTCAATTCTTGCTCGTACAATATGCATATTATTATTACTATTGGATAGAAAACACTCTCTAGTTTCTAAAACCGTTTGAATTATTTCTCTGAGTGAAACAGAAGTCATTCTGCAGCACACTTCCTGACCAGGAAGTGGAATGTCAGAAATCGATGCTCTGTTCAACTTCCTGCCTATACATGGGCATGATACGTAAGAGTCTACATACACTTCATACACCTTCCCCTGGTTGTCAAGAGGCGGTGAGAGAAAACATTTCGTGTTTATCTTGGTCTGAGGTGGAATTAAAGCTCTTTGTTTGACGTGACCGTCCATTTCCTGTTTCTGGAGCGCGCGAAAGAGGACATGGATTTGCCTTCTGTTTTGCTCTCGTTATGGACGACTAACATCTCCGTCTTAGATTTTATTTGATACATGTGACCATATCATCGTAACGTATGTTTTTTCAATATAGTTTAATCAGATTATTGAAAATTTTTCGGGAGTTTTGCCGTCATCCGTTCTCTGACTTTGTTGACGTTGGAGAGATCTGTAGCACTTGGCAAGTGCCCATGCTAAATGAAGAGGGAAATTTGCCGTTCCAGATCCAAACAACGACTGTTCTGGACAAAGGACACCTTGTCCAACATTCTGACGGAAGATCACCAAAAGTAAGAAACATTTTATGATGCTATTTCTAATATCTGTCGTGCATGTGAACTGGTCGTCGGCGCCCACGTGTTTCTGGCTATTGTGGCTATGCTAATATAACGCTACATTTTGTTTTCGCTGTAAAACATTTAATAAATCGGAAATATTGTCTGGAATCACAAGATGCCTGTCTTTCAATTGCTGTACACTATGTATTTTTCAGAAATGTTTTATGATGAGTAATTAGGTATTTGACGTTGGTGTCTGTAAATATTATGGCTGCTTTCGGTGCAATTTCTGATTGTAGCTGAAATGTAAACTATGATTTATACCTGAAATATGCAATTTTTTCTAACAAAACATATGCTATACAATAAATATGTTATCAGACTGTCATCTGATGAAGTTGTTTCTTGGTTAGTGGCTATTTATATCTTTATTTGGTCGAATTTGTGATAGCTACTGATGGAGTAAAAAACTGATGGAGTAAGAATAGTGGTGTCTTTTGCTAACGTGGTTAGCTAATAGATTTACATATTGTGTCTTCCCTGTAAAACATTTTAAAAATCGGACATGTTGGCTTGATTCACAAGATGTGTACCTTTCATCTGGTGTCTTGGACTTGTTAATGTGTGAAAGTTAAATATTTAAAAAAAATATCTTTTGAATTTCGCGCCCTGCACTTTGAGCTGGCTGTTGTCATAAGTGTACCGACGTCGGGCTTGCACGCCAAACAGGTTAATTTGGGAACGAATTTTTACAAAGTCGAAATGGCGCCCCCCTAGTGTCAAGAAGTTAACACATAACACTCTCCTTGTGAACCCTCACAATGTTGTGAGATTCCAGCTCATAATCCTACTAATCATTGCTCAAAGCAAATTGGCGAGAGCAAGGAAAAAGACTGAAGAAAATATTTACTATGCGATTGCACAATGTAGCTGCTAGATGACTAGAGGAGCTCAAAATATGGAGGGTTCTTCCATTGAGAACAAGGCGAGGTGTGATCATGAATACATCATAGTGATCCACCTCGGTGGAAATGACTTGGGGCACACAAAAGGGACAGTGCTGGTGCGTCAGATGCGAGCTGATTTGGAGGTAGTCCATACAAATTGTCCCAGGGACAAAGGAGGTCTACACTGACATCACACAGTGGAGGAGTTGGATGTTCCAGTGGGAGTACGATATCAAGAAGCGCATAGAGATAGCCCAGCTGGTGTTTGCATTTCTCTGTGACAGGCGCATGCCCACAATCCGCCACTTTGCCATGCCATAAATCACTGTGTTCCTGGGCTGTACCATAGCGCAGTGTTTCCCAAACTCGGTCTTGGGGCCCCCCTTGGGTGCGCGTTTAGATTTTTGCCCTAGCACTACACAGCTGATTATAATAATCAAAGCATGATGATGAGTTGACTATTTGAATCAGCTGTGTAGTGCTTGGGGGGGAAGGGGGGGCAGGACCGAGTAGGGATGGCATGCATCTCACGGATGAGGGACCTCTTCCTTGAGAGTCTTACAGTAGTACACACCAACACACTCGCTAGCACTTACCTGCCTCTCCACGAACCCAAAGGCTCTTTTAAATTAAACCGAATAAATTAAAATGAGTATGTGTGTCGAGAGGGGGCTGAAATAAAAAATAACTCTAACCATTACACTATGAATCCAGTGTTCGTAAATTCAATCTGGAGTGCCCGCTCTGGATGCTCTGGCTGAGGAATAGGGTTGATCTAAGCGTTCTGACCTCACAACAGCAGTCAAGCACCCAAGCTAACTGGCTAAATTGGCTAGATTGCTAGCTACTTCCAGACACCTCACACCATTTTACTCATCCTAGCAGAGCTGGTTAGGCTGTTTTCATGTTATCTAGAGCATTGGTGACTGTAACTGGGCTGCTGGCAACAATTAAAACATTTTTTTTTTGCAAATGTTGACTGACACCAGTCATATTCAACGGGTGTTGCACGTTAGTAAATTCCTCAGTTATTCTGCACTCTGGCACACTCTGACGAGAGTGCTCTGAAATCAGAGTAGATAGCCAGAGTGAAATTATGAATGCACCCTAACACTTTGACTTGAACAGACCATTAAAATGTCTGGAAGCATTTGTTCCAAAATTACTTTGTTCATTCATTCAGTAGTGATTTCACAATTATTTATCTTGCTTGGTTAAAATACAATAGTCTAAAACAGTCAATTTGTGGAAAACAGACTCATTTAATCACGATGTTAAAAAGCGTTTCCTTTCATTTTGACTACACTCTGCTTCAGGTAGAAACCTGATCTCATAGCATGTTGTATTATTCTGTACGTAAATCCGAAATAAATAATTTATATGTACACTACATGACCAAAAGGATGTGGACACCTGCGTGTCGAACATCTCTTTCCAAAATCATGGGCATTAATATGAAGTGCAATATGTGCCATGTAAAAAAGCTAACGTTTAAGTTCCTTGCTCAGAACATGAGAACATATGAAAGCTGGTGGTTCAATATTCCCAGTTAAAAAGTGGTAGGTTGTAGTTATTATAGGACTATTTCTCTCTATACCATTTGTATTTCATATACCTTTGACAATTGGATGTTCTAATAGGTACTTTAGTATTGCCAGCCTAATCTCGGGAGTTGATAGGCTTGAAGTCATAAACAGCGCAATGCTTGAAGCATTGTGAAGAGCTGCTGGCAAACGCAGTAAAATGCTGTTTGAATGAATGCTTATGAGCCTGCTGCTGCCTACCACCGCTCAGTCAGACTGCTCTATCAAATCATAGACTTAATTATAATATAATAACATACAGAAATACAAGACTTAGGCCATTAATATGGTCAAATCCGGAAACTATCATTTCGAAAACAAAACGTTTATACTTTCAGTGAAATACGGAACCGTTCCGGGTGGCATCCATAAGTCTAAATATTGCTGTTACATTGCACAACCTTCAATGTTAAGTCATAATTACATACAATTCTGGCAAATTAGTTCGCAACAAGCCAGGCGGCCCAAACTGTTGCATATACCCTGACTCTGTTGCACAGAACGCAAGAGAAGTGACACAATTTCCCTAGTTTAATATTGCCTGCTAACATTAATTTATTTTCACTAAATATGCAGGTTTAAAAAATATATACTTTTGTGTATTGATTTTAAGAAAGGCATTGATGTTTTTGGTTAGGTACATTCGTGCAACGATTGTGCTTTTTTCGCAAATGCGCTTTTGATAAATCATCTCCCGTTTGGCTAGCTTCATGTCTTAACAAAAGACTCCACTATGCAAGTATGCATTTCAATAGGGCGAGTAAAATGGTCAGAGTGAGCTGTTCTCTCATTTGTGTATGGAAGTAGCTCGCAAGCTAGCCAACATTAGCCAGTTAGTTTGGGTGCTTGACTGCTGTTGTTAGGTTAGCTAGATAACGTTACGTTTACGAGTAATATTATTTGTTTCTCAGAGCCATTTGGTTTGCTAGTTATAGCCTAATTAAAATTAATGCAGGGTAGTAACGTTATTAGTCGGGATTATGGTTCATTTTTTAGCTAGCTAGCTAGCTTGCTACATTTCTTAACAAAAAACTCCACTCTGCAAGTAACCATTTCAATAGAATGTTAATGATGTCACTCCGACAACTGTTGATAAGACGTCGCTGGTAAATTCGCTCTGGCTATCTACTCTGGTGCCAGAGTGCAAAATAACTGACGAATTTACGAATGCTCAACATCCGTTGAACATGGCCAGTGTCAGTAACGTTGGCAAATCATTTACCTGTTTATTAGCTAGAGTAGCTGGCTTTCAATTGACTGGTGTTAGCTAACTACAGATTGAGGATAGCTGTTGGACTTTGTACAAGCAAGCGAACATTAGCTATGTAACTTTAGATACCTACCTAATCAAAATATATGTTTGTATTTATTGATTAACCTCAGCTTTAATACCACCATATAACTCACTATATACAGTAGCCTAGATTAATTCGCATACACTTCTTATGAATAGCAGTGGCAGCATGGTGCAAACAGCTGTGTTGTTGCCGAGCAACCAAACCTGTGTTAGAACTCTGCGGTTTCAGATTAAAAAAGATGTTAGCACTGTCAAAAATGCGACAAAAAGGTAGCACATCATTGGTTCTTAACGGACAGAAATGAGCACATGAGAGCGATAAATTATGCATTTAATAAAAACTGCTGCACCTACAAATTTACTCAATCCGGCCTTTTTTAAATCCAATGGTCGCTTTATGGATGCTAAAGTCTCTTTTTCATCTGACATCTAGAATTTGAGCTAGGTCGGCGCAAGAAATACTCTTAGCCACAGAGGACCACAAAGAGTTTCTGGTTCCCCTTTTTCAACAAGGACTCCACCTGCTGGTCCCACTGGACATCCTGGACGCAGGGTCCCTGCAGTATAAATATCAGGTGTTTTTGCAGAGTGTGTCCATTTAGGTACAGGGGTTCCAAAGTGGGTGGGTTGATTGTAAAGCAAACATGCAGAACTTTGCACTTATTCGGGTTGAACTGTATCGAGTGCTCATTGACCTCGGAACACATTGGTTCCAGAACATTTCATTCTGCAAAGTCATCAATGTACAGTGCATTCGGAAAGTATTCAGACGTAACATTTTGTTACGTTACAGCCTCATTCTAAAATGGATTAAATAGTTTCCCCCCCTAATCAATCTACACACAATACTCCATAATGACAAAGCAAAAACTGTAACTGTTTTTTAGAAATTTTTGCAACTGTATTAAAAATAAAAACTGAAATATTACATTTACATAAGTATTCAGACCCTTTACTCAGTACTTTGTTGAAGCACCTTTGGCAGCGATTACAGCCTCGAATCTTCTTGGGATTTTTAATTTAAAAAAATATATATTTCACCTTTATTTAACCAGGTATGCAAGTTGAGAACAAGTTCTCATTTACAATTGTGACCTGGCCAAGATAAAGCAAAGCAGTTCAACATATACAACAACACAGAGTTACACATGGAGTAAAACAAACATACAGTCAATAATACAGTAGAAAAATAAGTCTATATACAATGTGAGCAAATGAGGTGAGATAAGGGAGGTAAAGGCAAAAAAGGCCATGATGGCGAGGTAAATACAATATAGCAAGTAAAACACTGGAATGGTAGATTTGCAGTAGAATAATGTGCAAAGTAGAAATAGAAATAATGGGGTGCAAAGGAGCAAAATTAATAAATACAGTAGGGGAAGAGGGTGTTTGGGCTAAATTACAGATGGGCTATGTACAGGTGCAGTAATCTGTGAGCTGCTCTGAAAGCTGGTGCTTAAATCTAGTGAGCGAGATAAGTGTTTCCAGTTTCAGAGATTTTTGTAGTTCGTTCCAGTCATTGGCAGCAGAGAACTGGAAGGAGAGGCGGCCAAAGGAGGAATTGGCTTTGGGGGTGACCAGAGAGATATACCTGCTGGAGCGCATGCTACAGGTGGGTGCTGCTATGGTGACCAGCGAGCTGAGATAAGGGGCGACTTTACCTAGCAGGGTCTTGTAGATGACCTGGAGCCAGTGGGTTTGGCGACGAGTATGAAGCGAGGGCCAGCCAACGAGAGCGTACAGATCACAGTGGTGGGTAGTATATGGGGCTTTGGTGACAAAACGGATGGCACTGTGATAGACTGGATCCAATTTATTGAGTAGGGTATTGGAGGCTATTTTGTAAATGACATCGCCGAAGTCGAAAATCAGTAGGATGGTCAGTTTTACGAGGGTATGTTTGGCAGCATGAGAGAAGGATTGCGAAATAGGAAGCCAATTCTAGATTTAACTTTGGATTGGAGATGTTTGATGTGAGTCTGGAAGGAGAGTTTACAGTCTAACCAGACACCTAGGCATTTGTAGTTGTCCACATATTCTAAGTCAGAACCGTCCAGAGTAGTGATGCTGGATGGGCGGGCAGGTGCAGGCAGCGATCGGTTGAAGAGCATGCATTTAGTTTTACTTGTATTTAAGAGCAGTTGGAGGCCACGGAAGGACAGTTGTATAGCATTGAAGCTTGTCTGGAGGGTTGTTAACAGTGTCCAAAGAATGGCCAGAAGTATACAGAATGGTGTCGTCTGCGTAGAGGTGGATCAGAGACTCACCAGCAGCAAAAGCGACATCATTGATGTATACAGAGAAGAGAGTTGGCCCAAGAAAAGAACCCTGTTGCACCCCCATAGAGACTGCCAGAGGCCCGGACAACAGGCCCTCCGATTTGACACACTGAACTCTATCAGAGAAGTAGTTGGTGAACCAGGCGAGGCAATCATTTGAGAAACCAAGGCTATTGAGTCTGCCGATGAGGATGTGGTGATTGACAGAGTCGAAAGCCTTGGCCAGGTCAATGAATACGGCTGCACAGTATTGTTTCTTATCGATGGCGGTTAAGATATCGTTTAGGACCTTGAGCGTGGCTGAGGTGCACCCATGACCAGCTCTCAGATTGCATAGCGAAGAAGGTGTGGTGGGATTCGAAATGGTCGGTAATCTGTTTGTTGACTTGGCTTTTGAAGAACTTAGATAGGCAGGGTAGGATAGATATAGGTCTGTAGCAGTTAGGGTCAAGAGTGTCCTCCCCTTTGAAGAGGGGGATGACCGCAGCTGCTTTCCAATCTTTGGGAATCTCAGACGACACGAAAGAGAGGTTGAACAGGTTAGTAATAGGGGTTGCAACAATTTCGGCAGATAATTATAGAAAGAAAGGATCCAGATTGTCTAGCCCGCCAGATTTTGAAGCTCTTTCAGAACATCAGCTGACTGGATTTGGGAGAAGGAGAAATGGGGAAGGCTTGGGCGAGTTGCTGTGGGGGGTGCAGTGCTGTTGACCGGGGTAGGGGTAGCCAGGTGGAAAGCATGGCCAGCCGTAGAAAAATGCTTATTGAAGTTCTCAATTATAGTGGATTTATCGGTGGTGACAGAGTTTCCTATCCTCAGTGCAGTGGGCAGCTCGGAGGAGGTGTTCTTATTCTCTATGGACTTTACAGTGTCCCAGAACATTTTTGAGTTTGTGTTGCAGGAAGCAAATTTCTGCTTGAAAAAGCTAGCCTTGGCTTTTCTAACTGCCTGTGTATATTGGTTTCTAACTTCCCTGAAAAGTTGCATATCACGGGGGATGTTCGATGCTAATGACGCTACAAGCTTCGCATAACTGTATTTGGGGGAGTTTTTCCCATTCTTCTCTGCAGATCCTCTCAAGCTCTGTCAGGTTGGATGGAGAGCGTCGCTGCACAGCTATTTTCAGGTCTCTCCAGAGATTTAAGTCCGGGCTCTGGCTGGGCCACTCAAGGACATTCAGAGACTTGTCCCGAAGCCACCCCTGCGTTGTCTTGGCTGTGTACTTAGGGTCGTTGTACTGTTGGAAGGTGAACCTTAGCCCCAGTCTGAGGTCCTGAGTGCTCTGGAGCAAGTTTTCTTCAAGGATCTCTCTGTAATTTTCTCCGTTCATCTTTCCCTCAATCCTGACCAGTCTCCCAGTCCCTGCCGCTGAAAAACATCCCCACAGCATGGTGGTTCCACCACCATGCTTCACCTTAGGGATGTTGCCAGGTTTCCTCCAAATGTGAGGCTTGGCATTCAGGCCAAAGTTCAATCTTGGTTTCATCAGACCAGAGAAACTTGTTTCCAACACCATTATCCCAGAAACCCTAGACCCAATCAAATTTGCACCCCCCCCCCCCCCCCCCCCCCCCCCCCAACAGATCCACAGATTATGCAATCTCTATTGCACTCCACACTGCCCTTTCCCACCTGAACAAAAGGAACACCTATGTTAGAATGCTATTCATTGACTACATACAGCTCAGCGTTCAACACCATAGTGCCCTCAAAGCTCATCAATAAGCTAAGGATCCTGGGACTAAACACCTCCCTCTGCAACTGGATCCTGTACTTCCTGACATGCCGCCCCCAGGTGGTAAAGGTAGGTTACAACACATCCGCCACGCTGATCCTCAACACAGGGGCCCATCAGGGGTGCGTGCTCATTCTCCTCCTGTACTCCCTGTTCACTCATGACTGCACGGCCAGGTACGACTCCAACACCATCATTATATTTTCCGATGACACAACAGTGGTAGGCCTGATCACCGACAACGACGAGACAGCCTATAGGGAGGTCAGAGACCTGGCCATGTGGTGCAGGACAACAACCTCTCCCTCAATGTGATCAAGACAAAGGAGATGATTGTGGACTACAGGAAAAAGAGGACCGAGCACGCCCCCATTCTCATCGACGGGGCTGCAGTGGAGCAGGTTGAGAGCTTTAAGTTCCTTGGTGTCCATATCACCAACAAACTAACATGGTCCAAGCACACCAAGACAGTCGTGAAGAGGGCACGACAAAACCTGTTCCCCATCAGGACACTGAAAAGATTTGACATAGGTCCTCAGATCCTCAAAAGATTCTCCATCTGCACCATTGAGAGCATCCTTACTGATTGCATCACTGCCTGGTATGGCAACTGCTCCGCCTCCGACCGCAAGGCACTACAGAGGGTAGTGCGAACGGCCCAGTACATCACTGGGGCCAAGCTTCCTGCCATCCAGGACCTCTATACCAGACGGTGTCAGAGGAAGGCCCTAAAAATTGTCAAAGACTCCAGACACCCTAGTCATAGACTGTTCTCTCTGCTACCGCACGGCAAGCAGTACCGGAGCACCAATTCTAGGTCCAAGAGGCTTCTAAACAGCTTTTACCCCCAAGTCAAGTGGCTACTCTTTACACCACTGCTACTCTCTGTTGTCATCTATGCATAGTCACTTTGATAACTATACCTACATGTACATACTACCTCAACTAACCGGTGCCCCTGCACATTGACTCTGTATCGTTACACCCCTGTATATAGTCTCGCTATTGTTATTTTACTGCTGCTCTTTAATTACTTGTTACTTTTATCTCTTAATCTTATCCGTATTTTTTTGAAACTGCATTGTTTGTTAGGGGCTCGTAGGTAAGCATTTCACTGTAAGGTCAACACCTGTTGTATTCAGCGCATGTGACTAATACAATTTGATTTGATTTGATATGGGCAAAAGAAGAGACACTGGACAGAGGAACTCTGCCTAGAAGGCCAGCATTCTGGAGTTACATCTTCACTGTTGACGTTGAAACTGGTGTTTTGCGGGTACTATTTAATGAAGCTGCCAGTTGAGGACTTGTGGTGTGTCTGTTTCTCTTGCTCAGTTGTCCTCTTACTTGTCCTCTTGCTCAGTTGTGCAGCGGGGCCTCCCACTCCTCTTTCTATTCTATTCTGCACCGGGGCCTCCCACTCCTCTTTCTATTCTGTGAAGGGAGTAGTACACAGCTTTGTACGAGATCTTCCGTTTCTTGGCAATTTCCTGCATGGAATAGCCTTCATTTCTCTTAACAAGTATAGACTGACGAGTTTCAGAAGAAAGGTCTTTGTTTCTGTCCATTTTGAGCCTGTAATTGAACCCACAACTGCTGATGCTCCAGATACACAACTAGTCTAAAGAAAGCCTAATTTATTGCTTCTTTAATTAGCGTAAGTTTTCAAGAGTGCTAACATAATTGCAAAAGGGTTTTCTAATGATCAATTAGCCATTTAAAATGATAAACTTGGATTATCTAACACAATTGCCATTGGATCACAGGAGTGATGGTTGCTGATAATGGGCCTCTGTACGCCGATGCAGATATTCCATTAAAAAAAATCAGCCGTATCCAGCTACAATAGTCATTTACAACATTAACAATGTCTACACTATTTCTGATCAATTTGATGCTATTTTAATGGACAAAAAAACATGCTTTTCTTTCAAAAACAAGGACATTTCTAAGTGACCCCAAACTTTTGAACGGTAGTGTATATATATATACACTGCTCAACAAAATAAAGGGAACACTAAAATAACACATCCTAGATCTGAATGAATGAAATATTCTTATTAAATACTTTTTTCTTTACATAGTTGAATGTGCTGACAACAAAATCACACAAAAATTATCAATGGAAAGCAAATTTATCAACCCATGGAGGTCTGGATTTGGAGTCACACTCAAAATTAAAGTGGAAAACCACACTACAGGCTGATCCAACTTTGATGTAATGTCCTTAAAACAAGTCAAAATGAGGCTCAGTAGTGTGTGTGGCCTCCACGTGCCTGTATGACCTCCCTACAACGCCCGGGCATGCTCCGGATGAGGTGGTGGATGTTCTCCTGAGGGATCTCCTCCCAGACCTGGACTAAAGCATCCGCCAACTCCTGGACAGTCTGTGGTGCAACGTGGCGTTGGTGGATGGAGCGAGACATGATGTCCCAGATGTGCTCAATTGGATTCAGGTCTGGGGAACGGGCGGGCCAGTCCATAGCATCAATGCCTTCCTCTTGCAGGAACTGCTGACACACTCCAGCCACATGAGGTCTAGCATTGTCTTGCATTAGGAGGAACCCAGGGCCAACCGCACCAGTATATGGTCTCACAAGGGGTCTGAGGATCTCATTTCGGTACCTATGGCAGTCAGGCTACCTCTGGCGAGCACATGGAGGGGTGTGCGGCCCCCCAAAGAAATGCCACCCCACACCATGACTGACCCACCGCCAAACCGGTCATGCTGGAGGATGTTGCAGGCAGCAGAACGTTCTCCACGGCGTCTCCAGACTCTGTCACGTCTGTCACATGTGCTCAGTGTGAACCTGCTTTCAGCTGTGAAGAGCACAGGGCGCCAGTGGCGAATTTGCCAATCTTGGTGTTCTCTGGCAAATGCCAAACGTCCTGCACGGTGTTGGGCTGTAAGCACAACCCCCACCTGTGGACGTCGGGCCCTCATACCACCCTCATGGAGTCTGTTTGAGCAGACACATGCACATTTGTGGCCTGCTGGAGGTCATTTTGCAGGGCTCTGGCAGTGCTCCTCCTTGCACAAAGGCGGAGGTAGCGGTCCTGCTGCTGGGTTGTTGCCCTCCTACGGCCTCCTCCACGTCTCCTGATGTACTGGCCTGTCTCCTGGTAGCGCCTCCATGCTCTGGGCACTACGCTGACAGACACAGCAAACCTTCTTGCCACAGCTCGCATTGATGTGCCATCCTGGATGAGCTGCACTACCTGAGCCACTTGTGTGGGTTGTAGACTCCGTCTCATGCTACCACTAGAGTGAAAGCACCACCAGCATTCAAAAGTGACCAAAACATCAGCCAGGAAGCATAGGAACTAAGAAGTGGTCTGTGGTCACCACCTGCAGAACCACTCCTTTATTGGGGGTGTCTTGCTAATTGCCTATAATTTCCACCTGTTGTCTATTCCATTTGCACAACAGCATGTGAAATTTATTGTCAATCAGTGTTGCTTCCTAAGTGGACAGTTTGATTTCACAGAAGTGTGATTGACTTGGAGTTACATTGTGTTGTTTAAGTGTTCCCTTTATTTTTTTGAGCAGTGTATATATACACATTGATTCTTGAAGAATATATCTTATGACTTATGAGTTTACTTCAACTGTCACACTCCATGAGAACCCAAAATATAAGCTTGTTTTTCTCCAATGTTTGTAAACAACGTAAAGAAACACTGTATTGCCTCATAGCATGGTTAAAACAATAATGTTGATATCATGGATGGTCAGTCCTTGCATCCATAGCTCTGTCTATTAATCTGAGAATGGTTACAATTCTCCAGACCCATCCCTCAGCTTTTTACCAAAACAGAGGCGGGGCGACCATTGTGTTATTGTTTCATCTGTGGATTTGCCCTTTAAACAGCTGCATATTATCAAGATATATAAGTGTCACCAACAGAAGTTAAACAATAGGCCTATAGCAAATTAAGCATATGGCATTCATTTTTCACATATAAATAGCACTTTTCAGTAGTTCTCAAAGCATCTCATTCCATGAGCGCAACTCGTATCAATGAGCCCAATCAGTCCTCCATGACAAAAAAATCATTAACAACAAAGTAGGGCTGGCTAATAAGTACTTAGTTTTAGGGTTATGCTCAGGTAAAACAATTTGGCTAATCTATACTTCCATATTTCCAAGTTCTATTCTTGAAGACCAAGGGGTATAACATTTATTGGAATTACTGTAATTCTGATAGATTTAGGTTTTTTATGAAAATATATAATTTTATCATATTAGTATATGTAGTCGAAAGCGATGGGTTAGAAGAAGCCTACATAACCAACCCCTAACGTAACATTTTACATCCATATATGGCCAGCTATGTAAACTTTAACATTGATTTATCCTGCAATAGATGTGGTTCAATTGGTAACATACATTTTTGTCTTCATCTAATGCCTCTTTAGGGGAAAGTAATCTAAAAGTAACTTAATGTAATCAGATTACGCTACTGAGTTTGGCTAATCCCAAAATTATGTTACTGATTACAATTTTGGACATATAACTAGTAACTGTAACAGATTACATTTAGAAAGTAACCTACCCAACCCTGCTCAGAAGTTATGTAGCAAGCTAAGGTGAAAACAATGCCAGCCATGGACATTTCCCAGTTGCTTTGAATGTTAAAAATTGAACTGTACACTTTTAAAGTTTAAAAATAAAATGAGCAACTTTCAATACGAGTCCTTTTTGGCTAGCCAAGGTAGTCAATTAGCTAGCTAGGTAGCTGTTTAGCTTTCTAGCATATTCACTAATTTGTATGTAAACAATTAACAAGCTAGTTAGCTACCACATGTCGTCAACAGACTGTCAAACTGTCAACAGAGTTGCTAGCGAGCAACAAGATATGCCAAATAAGTCTAAAAGATTTGACCATTCATACCCAAGTCACATGGCCAGGAATCAGATTTGTATCTCTTAAAACACCTACGAAGGCTTGAAATGTGGCTTGAAATATCAGATCCCATGTGCTTTTTGGAAGTTCAGACTGCATGAAAAATAATAGATTTGAATTGAATATGCAACATTTTTTGATTTGAGTCACTTCAAACTGCCAATGTGAAAACGGCTTAAGAAGCAAATCCACAGGTCAGCTGTTGCAATTTGCCACGATGAGAAGGTGCCTTAAAACTTCACCCCCTGCCTCCTGATGGAGATGAAGCTACAATCCCAGGAGATAAGGGACTCACTCTCTGACTCCTAGCTGAATCAGGCACTTTGCTACCACTGTATGGTGAACTTTGTTGAAGGCTTTGTCAAAATCTGTTGTTATTATAGTGCAGATGGTCTTGCTTGCATCAGTGGATTTTACATCATGTCTAGGAGGCTGACCAAGGCATCTGTCATCGACCTGCCCTTTCTGCATCCAAACTGTCTTGGGTCAAGCTTGTGTCCGATGTCTTCCAGCATCCAATCGTTGGCATGGGTTCATTCACATTGCTGATAAAATGGGGTAAGGAGACAAACTGATTGAGGCTTAAGTCGTGTTGATGTATGATCCGGTCTGTAGCAGCTAAGTGTATAAATGCTTTTGAAAACATAACTCGATTTGGATGTGAAGACACAAATGATGATGAAATTAGTACTATAGACTGACTTGAGGAGTTTGGAAAAGTCGGCTCCGCAGCCAATCGTTTTTTTATTTTTTTACATTGCATGCTTTTATTTCACATCATGCTTTCAATAATCTCACCAGAAAAAAAACAAATAACCAACACTAACACTTTAATGAAATCAACTCACTTCAAGCTGTCACAATATATATATATTTTTTTTTTACCTCTAGAGCATAACTTGAATCTTCAGGAGGAACCAAAGGACAGAAAAGTATTTAGATTTTTACATTTGCCATATTGTGTTGAATACTGTTTTGAAAATATGCCGTTACTTTTTCTACTATTTATTGAATCTTTTTTTGCCGTCTGTGTATTATCAGGGCACACAAAAAGATCTAGGCAATGGAGAAACACATATGGTGCAGCGGTGGTCACTTGCCAGCTTGGAGTCCAAGAGAATACTCAACGCTGCGTTGGAGAAGAGGGCAAAAGCTGTGTCGAAGACCATCTACCACTCTGCTCTGGAACGCAAATTCTTGTGCGTTTTAATGTGGAAATATGCAGGTGAAAGTAATGGAAATATTTGTACCATTGTTGGGAGTTCTATATGCACATTAGGAAAACATTATCTAAACTAATACTAACTGTAACACCGTATTAGCTTTTGTTTAATTTCAGAGGGTGGGGTAATGGCGACAATGTTGTCAAGGCAAATCTTGAAACGTCATGACAAATTCGGGGCATCAATAAAGGTGTACAACCTGAAGAGGCGTGCCATACCCTTCTCCAATCTTCCTCAACTGCTGACTTTTGAAGTGTCAATCGACCTGCAGGGTGGTGTCTGGAGCCAATGTGGAGAGTTTCTGTTTAACCTCGAACATATTTATTTTTGCTATGAGAACGCTTTACTGTAGAATATAGACCTTTCCACGTTGCTCTGTAGTGTTAATTGAAATGATCAGACTCCTTGTTGGGGTGTTTTAAGGTCGTTATACTGTAATTGGGAATAGCATTTATCAAACGCATGTGTCAACAATGAAGGTGTACTGTTGCATATGTTTTTCACTTGGTTGTACCGGAGTTAAAAGTATTATCAATGTAATGGATATGAAATGGAAAAGTAAAAAAAGAACAGCAAGCATGTTAACCAAAGTAATTTATTTGCATTGCCACTTGTCTTTTAATTGACAGAATGACTCCATTAATAGACCTTCACTCTTTCACTGAAACAAATATAGAACACCAAGGGTTCTTCTTAACTGAACAACATGTGTCCCATATAGAACCCTGTATGGTGCCATTTATGAATTATTGCTACTAATAAAAATACTATTTCCATGCACAATGTTTGGTACTATAGCAGAATCTAGTCTTATTGGAATGATATTAATTTACACATCCAGAAGATCTTAGGTAGAAAATTAGCTTTTTTACCAAATGTATATTTCCTCTACTTTGATTGTAACGGTGTGTTTCACCCAGACTCTGAACGTCTGTTCAATACCCTTGTTTACTTAGCCCCAAAATGTATATTGTTATTGTGTTCCACACGTGAAGTACCATCTGCGAGAATGTGGCTTTTCTCAAGCTTCTGCTATCCTACCTCTAGAGAAACGTACCTTTGATTTACACCAGAGGTCTGATACATTTAGGAAAAGCTGGTCTCCATTGTGGTCCTACAGTATGTAGAAAACCTCCCATAAATGCCCCATGTTATAATTGTGATGTTTGTATTGTTTTTTTTTCTTCTTCATTTTATGACTGCCTTTTTGTATGTTTTGCTGTATCCTTAATACTTTATTGTACTTAGTCTGCCTCCTGCACTTTGTTTGGTTGTCTATGTAACCCCTGTTAAAATGAAATAACATTCTAATAAAAAGATAATTACAACAAAAAATATAGATACTATTTCTAGCTAAGAATATAATTTAATAAACATATTTAATAATGGACATAAAATAACACCAGCATAGTTTAGAAAGTCATGTAATGATTAACTACTGAATCACCAAGACTTAATATAAATAATTTATCTGTCTGGTGTAATTGTTCATTGAAATAAAAACAGTGAATTGCAGCAGCTGCTACAATGTTGCACCAGGTGCATGTTACCTATCCCTGGTGAAATTGGGTAAGACAGACAAGCATTGGAGAAAGATAAGTCTAGGCTACGTGAAAAGTGATGATGAAGAAAGAAAACATCTGACCTCCACGTTGAAGTGATCTGAGACCAGTACTGAAGCGTAGCCATATTGGTAGCCCCCCTAGTTCACTTCACATTTTACTAGGCCTACCATACATGTAAAAAGCCTATAGTGTTTCGCTGAATTGTAACAGAGAAATCAGTCAAGCTTCTTATATGGTCAACTTACACTGAACAAAAATATAAAAGCATTTTTTTTTACTGAGTTACAGTTCATATAAGGAAATCAGTCAAGTGAATTGAATTCATTAGGCCCTAATCTATGGATTTCACATGACTGGGAATACAGGTATGCATCTGTTGGTCACATATCTTTAAAAAAAAAAAAGGTAAGTGTGAGGATCAGAAAACCGGTGTGACCAACATTTGCCTCACGCAGCGTGACACATCTCCTTCGCATAGAATTGATCAGACTGTTGATTGTGGCCTGTGGAATGTTGTCCCACTCATCTTCAATGACTGTGCAAAGTTGCTGGATATTGTCGGGAACTGGAACACGCTGTCGTACACGTCGATCCAGAGCATCCCAAAAAATGCTTAATGGGTGACATGTCTGGTGAGTATGCAGGCCATGAAAGAACTGGGACATTTTCAGCTTCCCGGAATTGTGTACAGATCCTTGTGACATGGGGCTGTGCATTATCATGCTGAAACATGAGGTGATCAAATCAAATGTATTTATATAGCCCTTCTTACATCAGCTTATATCTCAAAGTGCTGTACAGAAACCCAGCCCAAAACCTCAAACAGCAAGCAATGCAGGTGTAGAAGCACGGTGGCTAGGAAAAACTCCCTAGAAAGGCCAAAACCTAGGAAGAAACCTAGAGAGGAACCAGGCTATGAGGGGTGGCCAGTCCTCTTCTGGCTGTGCCGGGTGGAGATTATAACAGAACATGGCCAAGATGTTCAAATGTTCATAAATGACCAGCATGGTCAAATAATAATAATCACAGTAGTTGTCGAGGGTGCAGCAAGTCAGCACCTCAGGAGTAAATGTCAGTTGGCTTTTCATAGCCGATCATTAAGAGTATCTCTAGAGAGTTGAAAAACAGCAGGTCTGGGACAGGTAGCACGTCCGGTGACAGGTCAGGGTTCCATAGCCGCAGGCAGAACAGTTGAAACTGGAACAGCAGCACGGCCAGGTGGACTGGGGACAGCAAGGAGTCATCATGCCAGGTAGTCCTGAGGCATGGTCCTAGGGCTCAGGTCCTCCGAGAGATAGAAAGAAAGAGAGAACTAGAGAGAGCATACTTAAATTCACAGGACACCGGATAAGACAGGAGAAGTACTCCAGATATAACAAACTGACCATAGCCCCCCGACACATAAACTAATGCAGCATAAATACTGGAGGCTGAGACAGGAGGGGTCAGGAGACACTGTGGCCCCATCCGATGATACCCCCGGACAGGGCCAAACAGGAAGGATATAACCCCACCCACTTTGCCAAAGCACAGCCCCCACACCACTAGAGGGATATCTTCAACCAACAACTTACCATCCTGAGACAAGGCCGAGTATAGCCCACAAAGATCTCCGCCACGGCACAACCCAAGGGGGGGCGCAAACCCAGACAAGAAGATCACGTCAGTGACTCAACCCACTCAAGTGACGCACCCCTCCTAGGGACGGCATGAAAAAGCACCAGTAAGCCAGTGACTCAGCCCCTGTAATAGGGTTAGAGGCAGAAACCTGGTGATGCCGTTCGGACTGACCACAGTGTTCCAGGCCCTGGTCAATGATATGCTCCGTGACATGCTGAACCGATTTGTAATTGTCTACCTTGACGACATCCTCATTTATTCAGTCAGCTCAAGATCACATCCTCCATGTCCTACAGGTCCTCCAGCGTCTCCTGGAGAACCAGCTTTTCATGAAGGTGGAGAAGTGAGTTCTATCGCTCCACCCCCTCCTTCCTAGGATACGTCATCGCTGCAGGGAATATTCACATGGAGCCTGACAAGGTGAGAGCGGTGGTGGATTGGCCTCAACCCACATCCAGAGTGCACCTGCAATGTTTCCTGGGGTTTGCTAATTTCTACCGTCGTTTCGTCTGGGGTTACAGCATCCTTTCTTCCCACCTCTCTGCACTCACCTCTCCCAAGGTTCCGTTCACATGGTCTCCAGCAGCTGCCCTGGCGTTCTCAGACCTCAAGCAACGATTCACTACAGCCCCAATCTTAATCCATCCAGACCCGTCCCGTCAGTTCATGGTGGAGTACGACGCCTCGGACTTCGGAGTGGGGGCTGTCCTGTCCCAGCGTTCTGCCCAGGACCAGAAGCTGCATCCCCGCGCCTTCCCTTCCCATTGTCTTAACCCCGCTGAGAGGAACTATAACGTGGGAAATCGAGAATTACTCGCTGTTAAGATGGCGTTGGAGGAGTAGAGGCACTGGTTAGAAGGGGCGGAAACATCCATTCTTGGTGTGGATGGACCATACAAACCTGGAATTTCTCGGCAGCGCCAAGCACCTCAACTCCAGGCAGGCGAGATGGGCCCTTTTTTGTTTTTTGTAGCTCAGAGTTTGGCACAATACATCTTTGGGATGAATCAGACATAATTCTCCCACCCCATAACCATAGTGCGCATCGGGGGCTCAGTGGCACAGAATATACAGTAGATCACTTGCTGATATCCCTACATTGAATAATCAAAGGTAGACTTAGTGTTATGGAGTTGCCATGACCAGCACTGCAGATATTGCAACGATCGCGATGCAAGACAGCATTCACACAGTTGCACGAAGGATCTGAGCATGTGCACCGTTTAGCTTCACGCTGCTACAACGTGGTAGTTACGGGACCAAAACAGCAGAGAAGTTTAGCCTTGTGCTTCAACACTCTTAGTTGCTATGGAAATTGACCCACTTCTGCTGTTCACTTTGTGCATCTACGTCATCGAGCTGAATCTACCTATAAAGGCAGTGACAGAGCAACAAAATATTTGCATATTCACCTATAAGTTAAAAACCCTTTAGGATATGTTTAAACTCAAACAAAAGATATCTTCAGACATTTAATTAATATGGCAGTCAATACCTGTTTGATACATGATGTTTCAAAATTGATATTTTCTCCTGAATATTAGGGACAATCGATAGAGTGACAATAGATTAAGTACCCATGGTTGGCTGAGCAACTAGTTAGGTGTTAAGAAGAGAATGCTAGAAAGGATGGCAGCTGCCCAATTCTGATTGATTCTCACCCCATTGTCTTCTGACAATTATTACAACTTGCTATTAACTATGGCGTGCAGACAAAAGGTGTCACGCTATCTGTTGAAGACACTGTTCTCTACCTTCTCCTAGAGTTGAGATCCAACACAACGTTTCAGTCTATGCAATGATTTTTACTACTGTTTCACTTCACTAATTCCGTTTTTTTCCCTCATTGGCCTAATGATAAAAGCAAGAAACCTCCAATTGCTTTATGAATACGTTTTGTACAAAGGCCATCAATACGATGGGAATTCCAGACTGAATTCGTGAAGCGAAACATTAGTGAAATGTAGCTTGATTCAGTTAGAATTGAGGCTAGCCGTTTCCCTGACTCATGCACTCGTTCACTCCCATTCGATCATTCAAAACCGTTAGATTGACGTTATTAGAACGCTCTACTGTAACCTTCACTTGTCAGCCGCGGTTGAAACAACCACTACACCGTCCACCAAAAGCAGCATTTTAAAGAAGTAGCAAACCATTTGTACCAATTCAATGATTTTTAAACACAGTGGGAGTGAATGAAAACCTCTAAGGTAGAAGACAGGACAATTAAAACATTGTGGCTTTTGTTTTGGGGTCCGAGTAGTAGAACACTGGCTGATCTTCTAAAAGTAGATCCCCCATTAACAAATGACTTGCCAAATTGTTATCCCAAAATATTTTTGGGCACTTAAACACCATTTTTACTTTGTGTTATGAAGTACATAGTGTATTTCTTACTTGGAAGCCTTGTGGTCCTCTCTTGACCTATCTTCCTTAACCTCCTGTCCTGCCACTGATTTCCACCCCCCTCCTCTCTCTGCTCTGCTCCTGGGCTCTCCACCTCCTCGGTCTGACTCTCGCCTCCCACCTCCTCTCTCTGTTTCACTCCTCCTGCCTCCTTTCTCTGCATCTCTTCTATGCTCGCCACATCTCTCTGCTCTCCTCCTGCCTCCTCTCTCAGCATCTCTCCTGCTGTCTCCTCTCTCTGCTCTCCTCCTGCCTCATCGGTCTTCATCTTTCCTGACACCTACTCTTTCATCTCTTGTCCTCGGAAACAGAGGTCCATCCTGTTGAAACAATATTGAAAAATTAAAACCATAGGCTGTTATGTTATGAAATACAGTAGATTGTATGGATTCACTGTGAATTCGTCAATACTAATTACTTCAGTGGTTACAAACACTGGCCTCCAGGTACCTTTGGGTCACCCCCAAAGCCAACTCTTTGGCCGCCTTTCCTTCCAGTTCTCTGCTGCCAATGACTGGAACGAATTGTAAAATCACTGAAGCTGGAGACTTATATCTCCCTCTCTAACTTTAAGCATCAGCTGTCAGAACAGCTTACCCATCATTGCACCTGTACATAGCCCATCTGTAAATAGCCCATCCAACTACCTCATCCACATGTTGTTATTTATTTTTTTGCTCCTTTGCACCCCAGTATCTCTACTTGCACATTCATCTTCTGCACATCTATCACTCCAGTGTTTAATTGCTAAATTGTAATTATTTCACCACTACGGCCTATTTATTGCCTTACCTCCCTAATCTTACTACATTTGCACACACTGTATATAGACTTTTCTATTGCATTATTGACTGTACGTTTGTTTATCCCATGTGTAACTCTGTGTTGTTTGTGTTGCACTGATTTGCTCTATCTTGGCCAGGTCGCAGTTGTAAATTAGAACTTGTTCTCTACTGGCCTACCTGGTTAAATAAAGGTGAAATAAAATGTTAAAAAAATAAAACCTTTGGCTAGTGTGTATGGAAGTAACAATGGTGCATTATTTCAGTAACTGTATGGATATAAAGCCATCAAGTCACCATATAATGCTAATTTTAATGAGCAGATCACCCCCAACACAGTAAAAACCCTGACACTACTACAGTACTCTCGGAAGTTAAATGACTGATGACCACAGTAATAAGGAAACATCTTAACTTGAGGCACACAGATTTATCTCTCATCTTCCTATCCTGTTTGGAATTATAGAAAGTGCGCATACAGTATACTTGATTTCAAACTATTGCAAGTGTAACAAGAAGACAATGTAGCATTGGTAATATATTTAAAGGGGAAACGTTCGATTCGTAGGTTACCATTCATTTGACCATCATTTAATGATAGGCAGATATTTCTTCATGTAAAACATCTCGATGTGACAATGGCATACCTCTGAAGAACATCTCAAAGAGTATTGCATTTGTCCAGTACTGCCTGGGCCCCTGCTGGTATGGTGTTGTAGGGGCACTCGTACTGTCCCGTTGTGTGGATCTGGAAGTATTGGATAGGTGTAAGCAATATGCTGGTAGCTCCATCTTGACTTCTGACAGGCCAGGTGGGATAAAGGAAATCTCCTGGGTGTGATGTGCTGTTTTTGTATTTTTACATTGCTACTACACAGGATTTTTTTGTTGTTGCTAAGTGTCGCAAAACGTTTTCTGGGGCTCTGATCTATACTCTGCAAGACACATACAGCCGGGTAGCTAAGTAACGTTACATGTGTACATTATATATAAAAACCACTACTAACACACTATCCCCTCTTAAGCACCTTAAATCTTAAAAACCTTAAACCTTAAATCTGCACTAACCAATACAAATACAGCCAGGTAGCTAAGTGCACGTGTACAAAATATATAAAACCACTGGTAACTCTTTCCCCTGTTAAACATCTTAAATCTGCAACAACGTTACCCATCTAGTTAGCCAGCTACTGTATTTGTAGCTAGCTATTACAACTTAGACAACCTAGCTAGCTAGCGTTAACTTTTTGTGAAATAATAAACTAGTTAGCATCACATTCAGCTTTGCTTTTTTAAAACAATGATGTTTTATAGAAAACTGACTAACTAGCTAGTTATCTATATTAATGTCTGATGGTCCATTCTCATCTATGATTTATTCCTGTCTGAGTCGCGTCTAGCAAAACGTAAACAAATCTTTAGGACCAATGAGAGTAGAGTTTCTGACTTCGGACGTAACGTAACCGGATATTCTTCTTTGCGACCCTGCCAGATACATAAAACAATTTAAATTGTAGGTAGCATTTAAATACATGGGGTGAAAATGTTGTGTGGTTGGATTTGATGGTAGAAAATATGTTGATGATGGATGATTTATTTACTTAAAATATAATATTTCATCCTCTGAATGGCACTCACACAATCCATGTCTCAACTGTCTCAAGGCTTAAAAAGTACTCATTAGTCTGTCTCCTCTCGTTCATCTACACTGATTGAAGTGGATTTAACAAGTCACATCAATAAGGGATCATAGCTTTCACTTGGATTCACCTGGTCAGTATTTAGAATAGAAAATAGTCAAAATAAAGTAAAACCCTTGAATGAGTAGGTGTGTCCAAACTTTTGACTGGTACCTTATAAATAAATGTTGGACACCAAAAAATGCAGTGTAGAACAGCATTGTCCATCATGCATTGCTCCAATAACTTTCAAAGAATTGTTCTGAAGTTTGCCCACGAAAAATGTATTTCCCTCTGAATTAAGTGGCACAAATTTTGTCTTTTCACACGAATTAAGCCACAAAAACGCACAAAATCTGCTGCAATACTTTTTGTATTTGCACGAATTGAGTGTGAGATTGTGTTGGAAAAACGTATGTTTCTGGTTTCTACAGTCCCCATGGAGGGTGGGGTTGAAGTTCAGGGTTGAGCAGGGATGTGGACATAAATCTAGAGTTAGGGTTAGGTCCGGTCAGGGTTTGCGTTAGAGTTGAGCCGGGAGTGGATATGAAGCTAGGTTTAGGGTTAGGGTTGAGGCTAGGTTTAGGGTGGAGCATAATTAACAATGAATCAATTAATAAATTTGCCCCATCCCCCACTACATTGCAGAAAGGTAGACCTCACTTGAAGCCTGACCTAGAGTTAATGTGCTTTTGAGTGACATCAGCAGAACGGTTGAGGATAGAAACAAAGACGCTCCCGATGAATGCAATCCTTTACCTGACCATGTGAAATTAACTAATCAAGTGAAATGTAACTGGAATTCGTTTCATTACCAGCAAAAAAATTGTACTCAGAATAGGCTTTTGTAGGATACAGTCCAAGCTATGTCTTCCAATGGTGCGAATGCTGTCGGAATCCAAATATTATCCAATGTCTGTCAGATGTCTAGCCGTTCTAATTAATTTAAAACCCCTTGATCTTCAAGATTAACACTTGGAAATATATATATTAGTCAAAGTGTTTAACCTGAGCATAACCCAAAAACAAAGGACTTATTAGCCTACTCTGGTGTTTATGATGTTGTTCTCATGGATGAATAATTGGGCTTATTGCTTCAAATCGAAATAATTAAATGCTGCTCTCAGGGAATGGCATGCATTGAACGAAACCAAAAAATGTCATTTGCATGTGAAAAATCTATGCCACACGCTGCATTTGCAATAGGCCTATTGTTTACTTTTTGTTGGTGACTCTTTGATATCTCAATCATTTGCAGATGCTTAAGTCTATCAAAAGTGTGTTCTGTTCAGCCTATGGAATTTTAGTTTTTTTATCAGCACTAATTAGCTTGAGCAATAAAAGCCCTCCTCTGGGTTTTATTCAATTAAACTTGTTCTTGACAGTATGGAGCATAATGCCCCCGAGGACTTTAGAAGGGAGGAACTCCCTCAAACTTTTATTCCATAGACTGGGATCCGCGCTACGCAGAGCGCATTTTTCACAGGTTGACGTGTATTGTCATGAGTCTTGCCCTGGAGGCAGAACTGAGCAGTTTCCACTAGATGGGCCAACTGCAAAGTCAAGATTAGAGGTCGACCGATTAATCGGAATGGCCGATTAATTAGGGCCGATTTCAAGTTTTCATAACAATCTGATTTTTTTTTTTTTTTTTAGTTTTACACCTTTATTTAACTAGGCAAGTCAGTTAAGAACACATTCTTATTTTCAATGACGGTCTAGGAACGGTGGGTTAACTGATTTGTTCAGGGGCAGAACAACAGATTTTTACCTTGTCAGCTCAGGGATTCAATCTTGCAACCTTACGGTTAACTAGTCCAACGCTCTAACCACCTGCCTCACGAGGAGCCCGCCTGTTACGCGAATGCAGTAAGAAGCCAAGGTAAGTTGCTAGCTAGCATTAAACTTATCTTATGAAAAACAATCAATCAATCAATCATAATCACTAGTTATAACTACACATGGTTGATGATATTACTAGTTTATCTAGCGTGTCCTGCGTTGCATATAATCGATGCAGTGCGCATTCGCGAAAAAGGATTGTCGTTGCTCCAACGTGTACCTAACCATAAACATCAATGCCTTTCTTAAAATCAATACACAGAAGTATATATTTTTAAACCTGCATATTTAGCTAAAAGAAATCCAGGTTAGCAGGCAATATTAGCCAGGTGAAATTGTGTCACTTTTCTTGCGTTCATTGCACGCAGAGTATATGCAACAGTTTGAGCCGCCTGGCTCATTGCGAACTAATTTGCCAGAATTTTACGTAATTATGACATAACATTGAAGGTTGTGCAATGTAACAGGAATATTTAGACTTATGGATGCCACCCGAAACGGTTCCGTATTTCACTGAAAGAATAAACGTTTTGTTTTTGAGATGATAGTTTCCGGATTCGACCATATTAATGACCTAAGGCTCGTATTTCTGTGTGTTATTATGTTATAATTAAGTCTATGATTTGATAGAGCAGTCTGACTAAGCGATGGTAGGCACCTGCAGGCTCGTAAGCATTCATTCAAACAGCACTTTCGTGCGTTTTGCCAGAAGCTCTTTGCAATGCTTCAAGCATGTTTATCACTTCAAGCCTATCAACTCCTGAGATTAGGCTGGTGTAACCGATGTGAAATGGCTAGCTAGTTAGCGGGGTGCGCGCTAATAGCGTTTCAAACGTCACTCGCTCTAAGACTTGGAGTAGTTGTTCCCCTTGCTCTGCATGGGTAACGCTGCTTCGAGGGTGGCTGTTGTCGATGTGTTCCTGGTTCGAGCCCAGGTAGTGGCGAGGAGAGGGATGGAAGCTATACTGTTACACTGGCAATACTGAAGTGCCTATAAGAACATCCAATAGTCAAAGGTATATGAAATACAAATCGTATAGAGAGAAATAGTCCTATAATTCCTATAATAACTACAACCTAAAACTTCTTACCTGGGAATATTGAAGACTCATGTTAAAAGGAACCACCAGCTTTCATATGTTCTCATGTTCTGAGCAAGGAACTTAAGTGCAATATGTGCCATGTAAGCTTTCTTACATGGCACATATTGCACTTTTACTTTCTTCTCCAACACTTTGTTTTTGCATTATTTAAACCAAATTGAACATGTTTCATTATTTATTTGAGGCTAAATTGATTTTATTGATGTATTATATTAAGTTAAAATAAGTGTTCATTCAGTATTGTTGTAATTGTCATTATTACAAATACTTTTTTTATTTTTTATTTATCGGCCGATTAATCGGTATCTGCTTTTTTTGGTCCTCCAATAATCGGTATCGGCGTTGAAAAATCATAATCGGTCGACCTCTAGGTTATATCGTAAAAATTTATGAAAACAAAAAATGTGCTATTTGGTCTTAATTTGAGGTTGGGGTTAGGCATTAGGGTTAGCAATGTGGTTAGGGTTAGGTTTCAAATCAGATTTTATGACTATGCCAGCTAGTGACCACTCTTCAGAGCTGCCTCCAGTACAGGAGTCTTTTCAATAAATACCTGGGCACACTCTTTGACAATGTCCCGAGTTTCAAGTCTTTACATTAAGAATCTTTCGTTCTACAGAGGGTCGTGACAGTGTTTTTGTGTAAGTGCAGGGAGAGAATGAAGCACCATGTTGAGACAGGGAGCGTAAACACTTCCAGAAACATTGGATAGAGGACTATGTCTTGCTAATTTTGAAGGCAAGGAAAAATTTGTTTGACAACCTTGGCTTAATTCATCCTCAACATGATACTTCATTCTCTATCTGCAGTTACACAAAACACTGTCTTCCGTCTTCTGTAACAACTTGAAACTCAGGGCACTGTTTAAAGAAAAAGAAATCAGCTTCCTGCATTTACAGGACGTGACTTAATTGGGGATCAAAGGGGCAGTTTCAAAGGGTTTTAAAGGTTGAATCTTCCCGAAATGTTACATATTTGTGACCGGGGGACAGGCATTTGATGTTTGAAGTCAATCGACCCAAAAGCATTTTGGACCTCCATTGGACACGTCTGCCTGTTTGCTTGTCTGCCTGTCTGTCTGCCTGTCTTTGTCTTTCAACAATTTACCCACTGCAGCTTTATCACTACATTTTTTGTCTTGAATGCAATGTATTGACTTGTGCTTCAATGCTCTTGATGCATATTATGGATCAATATCTTATCTGTGGAGGTGAGAGAGAGGGAGGGAGGGAAAGAAGGGAGAGAGAATGGGGGAGGGAAAGAGAGAATGGGGAAGGTGACAGAGGGGAGATATAAAGGGAGAGGGTGAAGGAGGGAGGGGGAGAGAGCAGGGAGGGGAGAGAGAGAGAAAAAGAGAGAGAGAAAGTCAGACAGAGGTGGGAGAGAGGAGAGGAAGTGGAGGGAGGGAGAGGGTAAAGGAGGGAGGGAGAGAGGGGGAGAGGAGTGAACGAAAGGGAAGGGAGAGAGAAGAGGGGGATAAAGAAAAGGTAGAGAAAAAGAGAGACAGGGAGGCAAAGTGAAGTAGAGAGAGGGAGGGAGAGAGAGAGACAGGGAGAGGGGGGTTAGAGAATAGAGAGAGAGGTCTGTCTGTCTCATCTTTTCCCATTAACTGGAATGTATTGACATAAGCGTCAATTGGTTGACATCTTTTCCCATTGACTGCAATGTATTGACTTAAGTGTCAACCCTGTGCCAACAGGTTAACAGAATACATACTAGTTACACATCAGGGTCCCACCAGGTGACTGAAGTAACAACAAGACTGTTAGCATCCCGAGAGCTGTCCGTCACTTGGCCTCACTATCAGGGACTCCCATGTCACTCAGACCTCTCCTAGTGAGAGCAGAGCACGAGTGGTCCTCAGGGCAGGCGCTGGATGACACAGACAGCTGCTTCCCCCTGTTCCCCTGGCCTGGCTGGCCTGTCAGAGTCTTGCTGTCTGTCTGCTGCCTACCTACCATCCTTCCTCCCTACCCTACCTACATACGGGCGGAAGTGTAGTAGTGCCTGGAGAAGTACTAACATTTGCCCAAAATTTCCCAAACGGCCCACCCAGCAAAGGAATGGCACCCTGGATACCTCTGTGTGTCGCTCTGAATGGGAGTCTGTTGGATGACTGGTGTGGTGTAGTTTTTGAGTGGCTTCGCTGTAAGTATATTGTATGTTTTGGATTCAATAAAAAAACCGAAATAAAAATAAAGAGGAATGGCACCCTGACAAACAGTGACATACACTCTGAATGACCCAAAAAAATCAAAATTACATATTGGTCTTTCACAGTCAGGCCAACCCAAGCTGTACTGTGCAAGTAGGCTCATATTAGGCCTACAACTGAAATAGATACAGTAAATGAGACCATTAGCTTTTCGCTCTCAAATTCACTTTTTTTAATAGAAAAACAGCATAAGTAGATGTTCTAAGTCCACAACCATGCTTAAAGAACATTAGGAGACCACTTTTGACGTCTGGGAAAAATCGAAAGATTTTTTGGTAAAGTTACACTTTTAATTCAACTGCAAAGGCACCTAGCACTGTTGTTAGGTTAGCATTGCTTCTGTAGTGCATATGAGATGGAGTTTGCAATACAAATGGCCACTAGATTTGCGAAAAATAATCATGATACTCTGCCAGGTAGGCATACTTTGTATCTAGGTAACATTGAATTGAGAAGGTTTTTGGGAAAGCCTTTCCATCTACCAGAAGACGGTTAAGCCTATCATAAGCATGGCTATATTTTTCCTGTCCCTTAATTGTTTGAAACCTGCTTTTAGCCTGTCACTGCTCAGAGTGGAGGAGCCCTCCTTTCTAACATTTTTAGAAATAATAGTTAATCAACATTTTAATCTAAAAGTTATGATCCGTCTTATTATTTGATATGTCGTATACCTCCACTACACTACTTTGATACGCATCGTGGGGATTAAGAAGTGAGTACGCAATACCTACTGACAAAATTGTGGGTATACGACGTATACCTTCCACTACACCACTGCCTGGGGCCCCTGTGGATAGCACTTTGGATAGGACTGACTGCAGAGAGAGTGAAGGGCGAGATGGAGATCAGGCAGGCATTCTCACACCTAGCCTGTCACTGCTCAGAGTGGAGGAGCCCTCCAGCACAACTCCCCTGACTGTACCCTCTCACCCCCACTTCCAGTCGAGGCTAATTGATGTCAGGACCTGAGATGATAACTAATGGCTGAGTTATGCAGCACTATAGCAGGTCTATCTTGTCTGAGAGAGGCCACTGCATAGACGCAGCTGTGGCTGAACACACCCAGGGCTTTGAATGTGCCCCTGTACTCTTCTGAAAATCACAATTCTCAGCACATATTCATTATTAGCCACAGCTACAGCTATCAAAGCTAAGTGTGTGACCGACGGGTATTAATAATGTAGGTCTAAGCACTTAGATGGCAATATCTACTAAGCTAACATATGGAATTGTTTTAAGATGGTAATAAAATGTATAATTTAGCCATTTGATTCTGAATTTTAGCACCCCTGTAGGTATAAAAAAAAATGTCATCGTTTTTGATGAAACATTGAATTTGCCCTTTACTGCTGTAGCCCATAGAAATGCATTGATTAACACATTCATCAATGGCAAAACAGAAAGTAAAAAAAGAAACCATAAGAACAAGTTTTTGAAGTGTCTGTCCTAAATCTGAGACAAACACTTCAGACCCATCTTTGGTCATGTTATTTTTGGCACATTTTCCCCCCTATGCACTTTCTGCAGATTTTACAGCCTGGTACTGGGTTACCTTCAGATGAATCCCCTGAAGCTTGTGTGTAGAACAGCTGACACCTTTGTGTTCGTGAGAGTCTCTCTTTTCGATTTTGGTTACATATTATACTATTATACTATTATATAAACAACAAATATATATTTTCCATAAGCACAAAAAGCTTATTTCTCTCAAATTTTATGCACAAATTTGTTTACATCCCTGTTAGTGAGCATTTCTCCTTTGCCAAGATAATCCATCCACTTGACAGTTGTGGCATATCAAGAAGCTGATTAAACAGCATAATCATTACACAGGTGCACCTTGTGCTGGGGACAATAAAAGGCCACTCTAAAATGTGCAGTTGTCACAGAACACAATGCTACTATAAGGGCGAGACCCAGATGCAGACACGGGAGGCAGATGGTTCGAGTCTCTGATATTTATTATAATCCAAGGGGCAGGAAAGAGAATGGTCGTGGACAGGCAAAATATCATCAACATCGTCAGAGTCCAGGAAGTACAGAGTGGCAGGCAGGCTCGAGGTCAGGGCAGGCAGTATGGTCAGGCAGGCGGGTTCAGAGTCAAGGCAGACAAGGGTCAAAACCAGGAGGACTAGCAAACGAGAGATAAGAAAAAGCAGGAGCACAGAAAAAAACGCTGGTTCACTTGACAAGACAAACTGGCAACAGACAAACAGGGAACACTGGAATAAATACCCAGGGACTAATGGGTAAAACGGGTGACACCTGGAGGTGGGTGGAGACAATCACAAAACAGGTGACGTGACAGCTACAGATGTCTCAAGTTTTGAGGGAGCGTGCAATTGGCGTGCCGTCTGCAGGAATGTCCGCCTGAGCTGTTGCCAGAGAATTGAATGTTCATTTCTCTATCATAAGCCGCCCCCAACGTCATTTTACCGGAGCCAAGGACCTCCACATCTGGCTTCTTCACCTACGGGATCGTCTGAGACCAGCCAACCGGACAGCTGATGAAACTGTCAGAAATATTCTCAGGGAAGCGCATCTCGTCGTCCTTGACTGAAGTTCGGCGTCATAACCGGCTTCAGTACGGACGACTAACACAATTGCATTTTATCGATGGAAAATGTAATGCACAGAGATACCATTACGAGATCATGAGGCCCATTGCAGTGCCATTCATCTGCCGTCATCACCTCATACACGGCCCATGTCACAAGGATCTGTACGAGATTCCTGGAAGATGAAAATGTCCCAGTTCTTCCATGGCCTGCATACTCACCAGACATGTCACCTATTGAGCATGTTTGGGATGCTCTGATCAACGTGTACAACAGAGTGTTCCAGCTCCCGCCAATATCCAGCAACTTCGCAAAGCCATTGAAGAGGAGTGGGACAACATTCTACAGTCCACAATCAACAGACTGATCGACTCTATGCAACGGAGATGTGTCGAACTGCATGAGGCAAAAAGTGGTAACACCAGATACTGACTGGTTTTCTGATCCACGCAACCTACCTTATTTTTAAGGTATCTGTGACCAACAGATGCATATTTGTATTCCCAGTTATGTGAAATCCATAGATTAGGGCCTAATGAATTTATTTCAGTTGACTGATTCCCTTATATGAACTGTAACTCAGTACAATCTTTGAAATTGTTGCATGTTGCGTTTATATTTGTGTTTAGTGTAGTTTGTAGCTCTAACAATTCGGACTGAAGGATGTCTGCCACAGAGTTCAGACAATTGCCATAAAGCTTGTGGATGTCATAGAGCCATACAACTGACACCGTCCTGTTCATGAGAGTCTCTCCTTTCGAGATCTGTCTGTAGCTCATACGGTTTGGGTTTTACAGACGATTTTGTGACAATTTTCTTGTCTGGATCCTCTCTTGTGGAAAAAGGCCGCTTTCACAAGCCCCAAGTTATGGAATAGGCGCATCGACGTAAAGAGGGGATTGAGCTGCAGCCACTACAAGAAACGGTAAGTCTCTACCATAAACACGCAGGAGATAATCGATATTCAAAATCACTGTGTGACGCACGGGTGCGTCAAATCGACTCTAGGGGTCACAAATGATGTTATGGAGTTTGTAATGGCAGCATGACAGTTATGACAGCATCATATGTAATGGATGAATCATTAGGGGGAGAACAGATAGGTGATGCTGACTGCAGCATGCGTGGAATGCTGTCTGTGAACAGCCTCATCATAATGATGACCCATCTAATTATATAATCAAAACCTCTCGTCCCAGTGTCTCAAACCTCCATTGTACAATAATCTGTAAATAGAGGGGAAAATGGCACACAGGAAAAATAGCCTTTGTACAAGTGTTGAGAGATTCCTTACTGTCTAACCAGAGAATGTACAGTATTTGGCATACATACCTTAAATGCGGAGGTGCAACCACAAAATGCCCAGGGGCCTTCAGTCGATGTAGCTACACAATCCATATAGGCTGATGATGGGAGGTGAAGGCTATCTGCTGACATTACATTAAATGTATGTCGGACACCCTCCTTTACAGTACCAGTACATCACTATATCAGCCCCCACTATGATAGAGCTGTATAGGACGCTGTTTGTTCCTGGCCTCAGCGCTGTTTTAGGATTACAAACAATGCTCCCCTTCCCACACTCCCTGACCCCCTTACAGTCAGATACAGTCAGCACCAAGCTCTCTCTCTCTCTCTGATGCCTCTCGCCTGCGAGTGTGACTCAGGCTCTGATTGTGTGTTTCAAAAGAAAGCAATGTCTGAAAGAGGGGAAGTGAGAGGAGAATCGGTAAAACTTGAAAAGGCAGAGTTAGAGCCAAAATGGTGCGGATGACTAATCAGAGGAACAGTGGGCTGCCAGTGCCAATGCTTGGATGTAAAATGCCTTAAGGAGTGAGGCGATGCAGGAAACAAAGGTTCCATTAGGAGCCTGGCATAAGAGAAAATGAAACCCTGGAAGCATCAGTCTCTCCCGAAGGGAGCTGTATGCAGAGTAGAGAAGGCCTGTTTCTTACAACCCATTGGCTTGCTTGCTTTGTGCTAACAAATACATGCATGGCAAATATTACCCCAGTATTTTATACTCAAGGGGGAGTAAGTGGGAAATTAATATAGGTCGATTTATACAATCCATACAAAGAAATAGAAGCTTTGTTGAGAGGTTAAAGATTTGCTTTGGCCTTAAGGTGATTTGAATTAGCTGTAAAGTGACTAAAAGTAGGCTTCGTCACAAAGTAAAACTGGCACAGTGGATAAAGGAATTTTATTGAAATAATAAATGTAAGATATCTAAAAGCTGAATTGTAATTTAACTGCTGCACTCAACAAATATCCTTCCACAATGCTAAAAGCCAGTGGAGTAGAGCAGAGCGTACTACAGACTCAAAGACAGGGGGAATAGAATAACATGACAAAGGCTGTCAGAATTGCTCTTTGTTCATATCTCTCTCTCCCCCTCTCACCATCTCAACAGCCATTAACCTTTCCATCGGCATACAGAAAATGTTAAACCGAAAAGGAATTAAATATCAAATTTGGAGAATATATTAAATTTTTCATTCCCAAGCTACTTTGAACAAATTGGAAAAAGGCAAAGAGGAATAATAAATAATGTCATGGTGACCAAGAGAATGTGGCTGAATATGGAAGTTCCTACTCAAGCTTTTAAAATCATAGTTTGTCTGTGTCACATAAATACTGTATAGTATGGAAGCCTACTGGGCCAGAATGCATGTTGTATGGTGGCAAGACTTCCCCAAGCCTTCAGAAAATGATTTGATGTCACGCCCTGACCGTAGAGAGCTTTTTCTGTCTCTATTTTGGTTTGGTCAGGGTGTTATTTGGGTGGGCAGTCTATGTTCCTTTTTCTATGTTTTGCATTTCTTTGTGTTTGGCCGGGTGTGGTTCTCAATCAGAGCCAGCTGTCTATCGTTGTCTCTGATTGAGAACCATACTTAGGTAGCTTTTCCCCACCGATGCTTTGTGGGTAGTTACTTTCTGTTTTGTGTTTCTGCACCTGACAGGACTGTTTCGGTTTTCGTTCATTTTCTCTTTGTTATTTCTGTTATTAGTGTTCAGTTGAAATAAAAGCATGAACACTTACCACGCTGCGCTTTGGTCCACACCTTCTTCAACAGACGACCGTTACATTTGAAAACATAATTAGTCTGTGTCCAATAAATACTGTACAGTATGTATGGCCAGAATGCATACTGTAGTATCTGCAATGGCAATCATTTTGCAAGTCTTCAAAGAGGATTTGACAACATGGATGCTTACAGAAGCCATTCAGAACAATTCAAATGAGGAAGCCTGATTCTCCCTGATTGCCTGGCTGTGATATCATGCTCAGTGTAAGTCTGATAAGTCTGATAAGCTTCTGTTCCCAACACCACACCGGAGAGAGATACCCGATCATTAAACATACAACCATCCATTGGAAATTCATTTAATAATGCACACTGTTAGATACGGAATACACATTCCTACCTGACTCTGGCTGTGTCCCAAATGGCAACCGATGGTCAAATGTAGTGCACTATATAATGAATAGAGTGCCATTTGGAATACTACCTCTGTGTGGAAGCATATCTGATCTATGAAGAATTATATACTTCTATACTGGTATTTCCAGTATAGAGCATCAGCCTTGTTACATGTTGGTCTGTGACAAACACCATTCTTGACATACCAAATGTGTCATGTGTATCATACAGCGACTGTACTTAGCTAGTTTCCCCAAAGTGAAAAAATATATAATAATTGAATTAGCCAACATGTTATTGCCGCGAAAGCAACCTTTGTCGTTTGAAATTGTAAAACATAACTCAGCTGTGATAGCTATTTTACATGCTTTGCATTTGGTTGCGATAGCATAAAAAGGGGTATGTGAAAGGCTGTCAACATTGCATCAGTCTCTATATCCCTCCATCCCTGTCCCTGTAGGGATGAGATACTCATCTTTTTCTGACTTTGATCTTCAGACAGACCAGATAGCCTGGAATCAGATTTGGTGTATGTGCACCCCTTCAAATTAGTGGATTCGGCTATTTCAGACACACCCGTTGCTGACAGGTTTATCAAATCGAGCACACAACCTTGCAATCTCCATAGACAAACATTGGCTGCAGAATGGCCGTACTGAAGAGCTCCAGTGACTTTCAACGTGGCACCATCATAGGATGCCACCCTTCCAACAAGTCAGTTTGTCAGATTTCTGCCCTACCAGAGCTGCCCCGGTCAACTGGAAGTGCTAATATTGTGAAGTATAAACGTCTAAGAGCAACAGCGGCTCAGACGCAAAGTGGTAGGCCATACAAACTCACAGAACGGACCCGCTGAGTGCTGAAGCGCATAAAAATTGTCTGTCCTTAGTTGCAACACTCACTAACGAGTTCCAAACTGCCTCTAGAAGCAACGTTAGCACAATAACTGTTTGTCGGGAGATTAATGAAATGAGAATCCACGGCCGAGCAGCCGCACAAAAGCCTAAGATCACCATGCACAATGCCAAGTGTCGGCTGGAGTGGTGTAAAGCTTGCCATCATTGGACTCTGGAGCAGTGGAAACACGTTCTCTAGAGTGATGAATAACGCTTCACCATCTGGCAGTTCGACGGACGAATCTGGGTTTGGCGGATGCCAGGAGAACGTTACCTGCCCGAATGCATAGTGCCAACTGCCGACTGCGAGCCAGGCCTAATCGCCCAACATCAGTGCCCGACCTCACTACTGCTCTTGTGGCTGAATGGAAGCAAGTCCCCGCAGCAATGTTCCTACATCTAGTTTAGTGGTCGCCAACCGGTCAATCGCGATCGACTGGTCGATCTTCAAGGCATTCCTAGTCGATCACCAAATATTTCTGTAGAAAAGTCATCGAACGATAAAGGCTTGTGCTCCTTTTTTAAAATTGTGTTGAGCTGTTGCCGGTAGGTGCACTTGATTCAAAAGTCCTGCGCACCGGGTAAGCAAAGTGTTCCCATGAGACAAACTCTACCTCCGGACCGGCAAATCTGTGACTAAATCGAGTGCACCTACTGCGCTGCCCAATCGGATAGCTCAAATCAACGTGGCTACAGAGCGTCCATGACCCTGGCCACAGCCAAGTTTAATAGGCTACTAGCCTAGGTAAGATTTAATAACTTTTAAAACCATGACCACAGAGAGACTGTCAATGAATACAGCAAAGAGCTGCTGTTTTTATGAGTGAGTTCGTGTTTAGGTTTATATTCAGCACTGTCACTGTTTTTATTCAACACTATTACAAAACGCACTTCTCCGTACTTCCGCTCGGGCTGCAGCTGCAATGAATGAGTATGGCCGAGTATCGATAGCCCTGCGCTTTATTATTATTAGCAGCTCTTCGTGTCGGTTTTAATATTAAGGAATATTTAACTTTCTCTGGTCATAGGAACAACATGAATTTGTGCATGAGGCAGATGCGGTGCGACTCGAGTTTCGCCATCAGGTGGAAGACGGTGTCCCCTCTCTCTGGTCAGTCTCACCGTTGGAAAGGAAAGAGAGAGCAGGGAACTGTGAGAGGCGGTTGGGAAAAATCGTTTTGAACGGTCATTCAACTCGTGATTCCAAGTCGGAAAACTCTGGCATCTTTCTAGAGCTCTGACTTTTCGACCTGAAGAACACTGACGTGGTGATTTGACCTCGTTGACCATCAGATGCAGGTACCATCAGTCCAGTAAAATAAAAAAGCTAATTATTTCAATTCATGCTCCACAGTGCCTCACAAGTGCTAATCCAACTAATCTATCTTGTTATCAAAGCTCGAGTTTTTAAATATAATACGGTCTGATTAACAATATTGGCAGGCCAATTATATAGCCAATATGCTGTGATAATGTATTAGGTCTACTGCCCAAACCTCCTTCCTACAAAACTGTTTGTGTCAGGTTAATGTAAAAAAAAAAAAAAAAATCTGAGCAGTGGATCTCAGCTTGCTTGTTGACTGCGAAAGTGATCTTGACTCAGAAGAGGTTGGTGACCACCGCTCTAGTGGAAAGCCTTCCCAGAAGAGTGGAGGCTGTTATAGCAGCAAAGGGGGGACAAACTCCATATTAATGCCCATGATTTTGGAATGAGATGTTCCGATGAGCAGGTGTCCACATACTTTTGGTCATGTAGTGTAGCAGAGTGCATCACAGCCTTCACAGGCGTTCAAAGCATATCTGTCAAAACATGAAACATAAAAAAATGCTTTATGCTTTCGACTTAAATTGCGTTCTTGCATTACTGCCAACACGGAGCTAAACACCATTCTAAGAGAAGTGGCTCTACTTTACCACAAGGCATTGCTTGTAGCTGTTAAAAAGGCACTAATAAGCAATTATTCCTTCTCGTCAATATTTCAAGCCCCCAATGTATGATTAATCTCTAATAGGGAACAGTTGGTTGGAGATTATCATTTGTATTTGTATTTATTAGGGATCCCCATTAGCTGCTGCATCTCTCTCCATTGCGGTGCAGTGTGGTGAATTCAAGTGTTTTTCTTCCTTCATTCAGTATATGCTCACTAGTGCCGGTCACACAGCACAATGCACCAGTGACTTTGGCACTTCTCTCTGTCAGTTATCAATCTGATGGACAAAATCCCTATTATGTTGCATGTACAATATAAGCATGAAGTTTAACGCAATATTTACACAGATTCAGTCAGCAGCCATGTTCAATGGGGCAACAGATGTTGCTTGGGGCTATGTCTTGATGTAGCACAATGTACAGTGCCTTGCAAAAGTATTCATCCCCCTTGGCGTTTTTCCTATTTTGTTGCATTACAACCTGTAGTTTAAATGGATTTTTATTTGGATTTCATGTAATGGACAGACACAAAATAGTCCAAATTGGTGGAGTGAAATTAAAAAAATTACTTGTTTCAAAAAATTCAAAAATAAGTAAATGGAAAAGTGGTGCTTGTATATGTATTCACCCCCTTTGCTATGAAGCCCCTGAATAAGATCTGGTGCAACCAATTACATTCAGAAGTCACATAATTAGTTAAATGAAGTCCACCTGTGTGCAATCTAAGTGTCACATGATCTGTCACATGATCTCAGTATATATACACCTGTTCAGAGTCTGCAACACCACCAAGCAAACGGCACCATGAAGACCAAGGAGCTCTCCAAACAGGTCAGGGACAACGTTGTGGAGAAGTACAGATCAGGGTTGGGTTATAAAAAAATATTAGAAACTTCGAACATCCCACAGCACCATTAAATCCATTATTAAAAAATGGATAAGAATATGGCACCACAACAAACCTGCCAAGAGAGGGCCGCCCACCAAAACTGACAGACCAGGCCAGGAGGGCATTAATCAGAGAGGCGTCAAAGAGACCAAAGATAACCCTGAAGGAGCTGCAAAGCTTCACAGCGGAGATTGGAATATCTGTCCATAGGACCATTTTAAGCAGTACACTTCACAGAGCTGGGCTTTACGGATGAGTGGCCAGAAAAAAAGCCATTGCTTAAAGAAAAAAATAAGAAAACACGTTTGGTGTTCGCCAAAAGACATGTGGGAGACTCCCCAAACATATGGAAGAAGGTACTCTGGTCAGATGAGACTAAAATGTAGCTTTTTGGCCATCAAGGAAAACGCTATGTCTGGTGCAAACCCAACACCTCTCATCACCCCGAGAACACCATCCCCACAGTGAAACATGGTGGTGGCAGCATCATGCTGTGGCGATGTTTTTCATTGGCAGGGACTGGGAAACTAGTCAGAATTGAAGGAATGATGGATGGCGCTAAATACAGGGAAATTCTTGAGGGAAACCTGTTTCAGTCTTCCAGAGATTTGAGACTGGGACGAAGGTTCAACTTCCAGCAGGACAATGACCCTAAGCATACTGCTAAAGCAACACTTGAGTGGTTTAAGGGGAAACATTTAAATGTCTTGGAAGGGCCTAGTCAAAGCCCAGACCTCAATCGAATTGAGAATCTGTGGTATGACTTAAAGATTGCTATACACCAGAGGACCTATACAACTTGAAGGAGCTGGAGAAGTTTTGCCTTGAAGAATGGGCAAAAATCCCAGTGGCTAGATGTGCCAAGCTGATAGAGACATACCCCAGCCATATTGGAGGTCCTGCCTCTCTTCAGTCAGTTAATCGCAGGGTGACCAGGCTGTCAGAAACCCTTCTGACTGAGCCACCTGAAGACACAATACATCCATAAATACAACCAGTATATCTGTGGATGGCCTAACATCCAGTGTTATGGGTGCTGCTGTTGTATCTGTGCCCTCACACACAGACATATACATACGCACGCACACACTAACCCCCAGAGAGAACATGATGATGCAGACATAGACTGGAGAGTAAAATGTCTCTCTAGAGATTATGGGAATAGCAGTGCCATTCCCTCCCTACAGCGTCTCAGCAGTAATGTATTCCGCCGGTAACACGGACGTAGCGGTAGTAAAGTGGGAATTACCACAGAAATTATAACGACATGCAGGTGTTACTACCCTCAGACTGGAGATCTGAGAGCAGTAGGATGTACATTTTTTGGGAAAAGGAAGCACATGCATTTACATGAATAGGAAATATATCTGATTGAATTTGACTAAATAATAAAAATATCATTGACATTGCACAATATAACAAAAAACTATTCAGTATCTCAATCTCCTCTATGAACACACTACCATTCACATAGTGTCCCAGTCTTGTATAGCAAACGCCGCCATTTTATGATGACCACATCAGCAGACAACAGTTCAAAAGGCTGATAATAGAACCATAGCAGAGTATTACTGTAAAAACCGCCCAACTACCTTGAACCATGAGATGACATTATTTTCCCGTTTGTACAAATACTGTATAGCGTCCAATATATTCACTAATATACATGACAAAATAGTTACTTGGACATTAACACGGAAACCAAGGTGTACGAGTTGGGCGGCACCCTTTACAGCTTGCTAGCAGCCCCTCTTGCATTTCAAAGAACACTATATAAACTTAATAACACTCTCGGTTTGAACAAATAAAATAATATTTACCTGAAATCCAGTGTAAAAAGGAAGAATGATTCAACTTCGTTTTAATAATGAAGTCTGCTCTTAACTCCATTGAGCCCTAATCCAACACCATAATTAGAGCGCCTTCTTGTGTCCTGACTGTAATTGCATCTACTGCATAATTAATGCCTGACTGCATAGGAATGGATAGACTTAGTCCAGCAAAATAATAAAGGAATCCCCTGAATCTCCTTTAATTTTAGTCAATGACTGTATATACAGTTGAAGTCGGAAGTTTACATACACCTTAGCCAAATACATTTAAACTCAGTTTTTCACAATTCCTGACATTTAATCCTAGTAAAGATTCCCTGTTTTGGGTAATTTAGGATTACCACTTTATTTTAAGAATGTGAAATGTCAGAATAATAGTAGAGAGAATGATATGTTTCAGTTTTTATTTCTTTCATCACATTCCCAGTGGGTCAGAAGTTTACGTACACTCAATTAGTATTTGGTAGCATTGCCATTAAATTGTTTAACTTGGGTCAAACGTTTTGGGTAGCCTTCCACAAGCTTCCCACAATAAGTTGGGTGAATTTTGGCCCATTCCTCCTGACAGAGCTGGTGTAACTGAGTTAGGTTTGCAGGCCTCCTTGCTTGCACACGCTTTTTCAGTTCTGCCCACAAATGTTCAATGGGATTGAGGTCAGGGCTTTGATGGCCACTCCAATACCTTTACTTTGTTGCCCTTGAGCCATTTTGCCACAACTTTGGAAGTATGCTTGGGGTCATTGTCCATTTGGAAGACCCATTTGCACCCAAGCTTTAACTTGATGTCTTGAGATGTTGCTTCAATATAACCACATCATTTTGCTTCCTCATGATACCATCTATTTTGTGAAGTGCACCAGTCCCTCCTGCAGCAAAGAACCCCCACAACATGATGCTGCCACCCCCGTGCTTCACGGTTGGGATGGTGTTCTTCGGCTTGCAAGCATCCCCCTTTTTCCTCCAAACATAATGACGGCCATTATGGCCAAACAGTTCTATTTTTGTTTCATCAGACCAGAGGACATTTCTCCAAAAAGTACGATATTTTTCCCCATGTGCAGTTGCAAACCGTAGTCTGGCTTTTTTATGGCAGTTTTAAAGCAGTGCCTTCCTTGCTGAGCGGCCTATCAGGTTATGTCGATATAGGACCGGTTTTTCTGTGGATATAAATACTTTTGTACCCGTTTCCTCCAGGATCTTCACAAGGTCCTTTGCTGTTGTTCTGGGATTGATTTGCACTTTTCACACCAAAGTACATTCATCTCTAGGAGACAGAACGCGTCTCCTTCCTGAGTTGTATGACGGCTGCGTGGTCCCATGGTGTTTATACTTGCGTACTATTGTTTGTACAGATGAACGTGGTACCTTCAGGCGTTTTGTAAATTGCTCCCAAGGATGAACAAAACTTGTGGAGGTCTACAATTTTTCTTCTGAGGTCTTGGTTGATTTCTTTGGATTTCCCATGATGTCAAGCAAAGCGGCACTGAGGTGAAGTTAGGCCTTGAAATACATCCACAGGTACACCTCCAATTGACTCAAATAATGTCTATTAGGCTATCAGAAGCTTCTGAAGCCATGACATCATTTTCTGGAATTTTCCAAGCTGTTTAAAGGCACAGTCAACTTAGTGTATGTAAACGTCTGACCCACTGTAATTGTGATACAGTGAATTATAAGTGAAATAATCTGTCTGTAAACAATTGTTGGGAAAATGACTTGTGTCATGCACAAAGTAGATGTCCTAACCGACTTGCCAAAACTGTAGCTTGTTAACAAGAAATTTGTGGAGTGGTTGAAAAATGACTTTTAATGACTCCAACCTAAGTGTATGTAAACTTCCGAATTCAACTGTGTGAATGGACAAAGCCATCGATCACGTGACACCATTCATTCCTATGTGAAGACTCAATAGCGCATTGAATGAAGTCGGTTAGGATGGTGTCTCATGGAGACATAACATGCTCAGTTTGAGCTCCTCCAGGATGGGACGTTGCAGGTTAGCTTGGTGATGCCTCCTCTCTCTGAGTACCTCAGGTTGAAAGCCGACCGGGCTACTGCAGGCTGCCATTAGCAACTAAATGATCCTCCTAACTTCTTCTGTGTGCGATTTAAAAATACATTTTTTCAAGGACATACATCTGGTTTATTAGAAGAAGTTATTGGTACCATGATTGACTTTGAAATATTCTGTATTTACACGAAGATTGACCACGAAGATTTTCATTTTTCCCATTCACTATAATGGGGGATCCTGTTTTCTGCTAACAATGCCTGCAGTACCGTGGCCGGCCTTGAACTTCCGTGGCTTTAATGTTTCGGGGCAGTCGTTCTCCCCTGGTTTTAGTTTAATCTTCTTTACTTTTAGTTCCAACTCAAGGACTTTCAACCCACTCCACACGCAGCAACGCTATTGATAACAGAGCAGGTACTTTGAATCTAATTTCCCTTCTCCTACTACCACTCCCTGGCAGCTTTAACAACTCCCTTCCCACACCTCTATCTATCCCTCCCTCTCTCAAATCTCTCCCTCTTTCTGGCTCCACTCTCTCCCTCTCTTACTAAGCACCGAGAGCACCGATTTAAGCTTCTCTGGGATATGCAACCATGTTCCACCGTGGTAACCCTTTGCAAATGCAGTTTGCATTTCTGATGGTGTGGTAACAGTATTTGAGGGTACAAACCATTATGCCTCAACCACAAATATGATGACTACCCAAAATCCATCAAATCTGCGTTTGATGCGTCTGCAGTATTATAAGCTTGCTCGTCTTCCCGAAAGAGAAGTTTGACAATAGGGCAGCAGCAGAAAAGTAGCTGTTCAACGGGAATCACTAGGTCACTCTTGCGTAAACGTCACGCTAACATTTCAGTGGGCATACGGTGAGTTTAGTTTGAGTGCATTTGGATTTGACATGGAAGACTACAGAGATCTGCCAGTGGCAGATGCACAAGCCTGAACGCTACCAAACAATCTCGCCTGCTGATCCACTATCGACAGTAATATTGTGTGATATTACAACCGTTGCCATTATCTTTGCTGAAGGCACTGTGTATGAAAAGGGAACACGCGGACTGATGAAAAAAGGAGTGACTTTGCATGTGCCAGATGAAAGGGAGAGTGGAGAGGGATAAAATACAGGAGAGAGAGAGAGAGAGCGAGGATGAGAAAGAGATCATTACTGAGTTTACTCCATGGACTCTAACATGTTCCCTGGGTTGTTCCCGCCTTTCATCACAGCGGGTTCTTCTCGCTTCACTTTCACCACATCCAGAGGACAGTGAGGACAAAGAAGTGCCTCTACAGCCCGTTCTCTCTGATGACGTGCCATTTCCGGAACAAGAAAGCCAAGAGGTTTGCTTGTGTGTCCTCTAAAATTGCTGATGAGTCAGTGAGTTGATGCATGTTCAATGTAGACATACAACTGCTGTTTAAATATACATTGAAATATACATGTCATTTTGTGGGAACATTGCATGTGTGAGTGCCTCTCATTCAGGCATGGAGTGACTTGAGTACTTTAGCCGATGCAATCTGATTGAAAATGGACTCTGCAGACTCCTTCATGCTCACTTCCTAATCAGGGAGTGATGAGGTTCGGGACAGACGATGCTCACTGCGTCAGCCCAAATTCTCTCCGACAGCAAGGCCTCGTCTGGACAAAGAGCTGACATTCACATCAAAGGTGACCCAAGTGGAAGCCATTTAAAAGGCTAGCCGCGCTCCAGCCCCAAGCAAAGCAGTCGAGTAGACAAGCAGGGAGGAATCGCAGTCCCGTGCCTGCCGTTCGATGTGGTGGTCAGGTTGTGATTTGGGACTGGGCGGATGGGCTTTTTGAGCAGGCTGTTTAATCTGCCTCCATTTAGTCCCCACAGCAGGCCGGTGTGGGTTCCACATATGTGGGCCGAGTAGAGTCAGTGAGTCAGCGAGGACCAGAGCAGACACCGGGAGCAGTGCAGTATCGATGAAACTCCAGCACTCTGATCCGATGCTCTGAAAACCCCCACTGTTCAGCCGGAGAACACTTCAAAGATACCACATGAAAAGAGGACATGAATAAAATAGTTTTGGTTGTTAACAGGTGTATTTGGATGACGGATGGTGTCAAGAAGAAGAATCAGAATACAGGAGAAGTGAGAGATGTGTGGTGTGTCTGTGGTAAATCAATGTTGACTTTTTGAAAATAAGGGTACAGTTAAAGACTTTATGAAACACCACTCTGTGAAGTCCACTGCCTATTGGCTGCCATTGTTTGTGAACCCTGATAGTTATGTGGCTCTGTTTTGAGCCCGCTGCATTCTCTTTGGTTGCCCTGGTGACTGGAGATTACTCTTGCAGCGTGGCGAGGGTGGTGTGTGTGTAACAAGCTCTCACAGTCTCACTTCAGAATCCGACGTTTGTCCATAAATGTCAAATTTCAAAAGTCGAGTTTAGGCATTCATTCCAAATGGTATTCAGAATGAATATTCAGGCATTCATTCCAAAAGGTAAGGGTTAAAGTTTGGGATAGGGTTAAAGCAAAAACAACTTGACGGTTAAGTTCAGGCTTTCATTCCAAATGGTTATGGTTAAGGTTTGGGAAAGGGTTAAAACAAAAATAAAAATTAAAGGAGTGCCTAGCACTGGGATTGAACATGCGACACTCGGAGCCTGTGCTTGCGGCTTACGCCCATCCACCATCCCCGTCCACCTGAAGTTAATATCGCTCACTGTTGCCCCTAGTGGTCAGTTTTTAGAAAATCTCCCGACCTGGATGGACATTGATTTCGCATTGGATCTTGAGCAACCTGGCTGGTGTGTGTGTGTGTGTGTGTGTGTGTGTGTGTGTGTGTGTGTGTGTGTGTGTGTGTGTGTGTGTGTGTGTGTGTGTGTGTGTGTGTGTGTGTGTGTGTGTGTGTGTACACAGTAGGCAGGGAGTGATGCTTCGTGTTTACACCATGTGTGCAGCGGGCCAGGAAAACCAGTGACAGAGATTTCTCTCAGTCAACACACACACGCCATCTCAGAGACACAAACCCAAAACACACACTCACACATATGTTGATTTATACAATGTGCCGTGCCACTGCCAGTGAGGACGCTGTGATGCATTTTGCATTTGGAAAATGAAAAACGGAAAGTGAACAGGAGGGATCAGCAAGTTCCCACCCCTGGAGTGTGAAATGGAGCTGCTGAGTCAAACTGAATAACACTGCACATGCTCCTGACGAGTGGGCCTTCTCAGACTCTTAGCCTGTCAATCATCTCTGCCCCCTAATCCACAGACTGAGCAGTCTAGAATGGTGGACGTTTCCTTACTTCTATATCATGATGGAAGGAAATAGAAGTGTGAAGCAATTATTGTCTATTTTAAGTCCGCCCACACCTAAATGGCTATGTGTCATACTGTGATAATTGGGCAAATGGCCACATCTAATTCAGGAATCTTAATATGTAGTTACTAATGTATGATGGTGAAATGACAGCGGTGGCATAATATGCAATGCCGGCACAACAGTGGCAGAATTCCATGATAATTCCATGTTTTTATGGAGCCTGATATATAGCACGCCTGACTATTTTGTTAAGTATGTCATTAGCCTAGTGTAACCCTTGTCTGTGACTCAACGGGAGTTAAACTTATCACCCACTGTTTCTTAAACCTTTATCGCAAATACAGGGGGGGGGGATTCTACATTGAAGACAAAACAAACAACAACCAGAAAGAAGCTGAAGTGCCTGGGGAGGAGGAGTAAGTAAAACAAGGATATGTTGCTGTGTTGCCTTTATGGTCTAACACACACACACACACACACACGCACACACTCCTTTCAATCAGACCCTACATCTCTATCTATTACGCTGCCTTTTCATAACAACTCATCCAGAGTGACGGAGAGCGCCAGCTATTGATTGACATTTAATTGCACATGGAGCACGTCACACCCGACTCGCGAGCTCCTGCAGCGACTGCACACATTTGCACACTGATGCACCAGGCTATCTTTCATAAACCACCTGGCCGCGGAAACATCAACACAGAGCCATTAAAGGAGACTTAAGGCTCTTTCTCTAAGCCTCATCTCTGAAACAAACAACTACGGGGGCTTCAGCAACCGAAACACACACACACACAGACAATTAACTCTCTACGCTTGTCACTGCAGTGTGAAGGCCTCAAGGGAAACCCTGGGAACAATGTGCTCCCCACAACACCAGTTGTGTTAAGACAGAAAAAGTCAAACTGTGTGGATGATTTAGTCTGTGAAGCAACATAATGAATAGAGCATGTGTTGTCGTCGCTGATAAGAGGAGAGCTGTGAGGAGATAAATGTAGTCTTCTGATTAGCGTCGCTCGCTCTCATAGTCTCCTTAACAGATGATATCGTTCTGGTTCAGATCAAACACAGAGTGCTGATGTACTGTATATTTGGTAGCTAGATCATCTTTAAATTACAGAGATATTTAGTCAAATCTATCGCCCCAGAGGGGATGAATACAGTTCTATTTACTTTTTTTTTTTTCAATTGCTAACATGCATTGGTCAAAGCTGAAGTCACATTGTCAAAACTCTTCACACAGTCAGCGAAACAGAAGTGTATGTGGACCAAACTGTGAATCATTTCTCATTGCTTTCACACAACATCCATTCAATGACCACATTCTCCGAAATCCATCAACTCTTTTCTCATTCATACTCCACCACCTGCTAAACTATATATTTGCAGCACATGTTTTCAAATGCAAACACACCGTTTCCAAAACTGTTAAAAACACATTCAAAACAGAATGATGGCAAATGTCGTGCATTTCTGCCGTAACCAGAATGAAACATAGAAAATCTCAGCAGAATATTGAATTATTCCAAACACAGCTTATTGCAATTTCAGCTGAAAGCCTACCCACGTGTCCTGTTTTTAGTCTTGTTACCAAACAGACAAAAGAGGACGGCTTCTGAATGATTTAGTTTGGAAACATGGATCAAGGAAGACAGGTTGGTGGGGAAAGAAGAGTGACGGAGAGAGGGAGAATGCATGGAGGACAAAGGAGAGGAAGACCAAGAGCGGTGGTTTCTGATGAGATAAAGGCCACAATTACTGATCATGTTGTAAAGCATGGTCTCTCTTTGAGAGAGGCCGGTTTAAAGGTGCTACCAAATCTGCAGCGTTCAACAGTTGCATCAATATTACACATTTTCCGGCAAAACAATGATAATTGAACTACATATTACAGTACAATACAGTATGTTCACATTTTTACATGTACTGACATTTTGAAATATATTGATTGTTTGTGTTTTTCAGTAGGATCCAAAGGTTGACTCCCAAAGGAGGGAGAGGCAGAATATTATCAGATGTGCAGGAAATTGCCATTGTTGACATGGTAGTTGGCAACAATGCAATAAAACTGTGGGAAATTCGGAACAGAATGCTGGCAGACAATATCACTTTTGGGAATGTGAATACAGTCAGCACAACGACAAGAGTCCTAGAGAAACATTAAATATGGATGAAGCAGTTGTACATTGTACCCTTTGAGAGAAACGGTGAACATTTGAAAGAACTCCGGTATCAATATGTCCAGGTAAGATGTCTGTTCAATAACCAAACAGGGTACATACACAGTTATGCATAATGTGAAGTACTATAAAACTGTGGATATACTGTATTTTAGAGAGTAATGGAGATGGAAGCCAGGCAAACTGCACTTACATTCATCTTTATGGATGAAACTGGATTCAACCTGGCAAAAACACGCCACAGGGGAAGAAATGTGATTGGACAGAGAGCAACCGTGGATGTCCCAGGCCAGAGAGGCGCTAACATCACAATGTGTGCAGCACTGTCCAATGATGGTTTGCTGTTACACAAACCAGTCATTGGCCCCTACAATACAGAGAGGCAAATTTATTTTCTGGATTACCTATATAAATCGACTTGTGCCAGCAGAGGAGCGAGAGAGAGAGGCAAGAAACTCCCCTACCTCGTTGTTGTGTGGGATAATGTGGCATTCCACCACTCTGCTGCAGTCACAGACTGGTTTGCTGCACATCCCAGGATGTCAGTACTATTCCTGCCTCCATACTCCCCCTTCCTAAACCCCATAGAGGAGTTTTTCTCTGTGTGGAGGTGGAAGGTTTATGACCCCCATCCACATGACCAGATGTCCTTACTGGATGCCATGAATGCAGGGTGTGGAGACACTTCTCCTGAAGACTGCCAGGGTTGGATTAGACATTCGAGAAGATACTTTATCAGATGCATCTCCAGAGAAGACATAAGATGTGATGTTGATGAGAACTTCTGGCGAAATGCAGGAGAGAGGGAGAACTAGAACCCTCACAGTACTGTACAGTATGAGTGATTATACTATACATGTTGATAAGAACTAGAATCCTCACAGTACTGTACAGTATGAGTGATTATACATGTTGATGAGAACTAGAACCCTCACAGTACTGTACAGTATGAGTGATTATACTATACATGTTGATGAGAACTAGAACCCTCACAGTACTGCACAGTATGAGTGTTATACTATACATGTTGATGAGAACTAGAACCCTCACAGTACTGTACTGTATGAGTGATTATATTATACATGTTGATGAGAACTAGAACCCTCACAGTACTGTACTGTATGAGTGATTATATTATACATGTTGATGAGAACTAGAACCCTCACAGTACTGTACAGTATGAGTGATTATACTATACATGTTGATGAGAACTAGAACCCTCACAGTACTGTACAGTATGAGTGATTATACTATACATGTTGATGAGAACTAGAACCCTCACAGTACTGTACAGTATGAGTGATTATACTATACATGTTGATGAGAACTAGAACCCTCACAGTACTGTACAGTATGAGTGATTATACTATACATGTTGATGAGAACTAGAACCCTCACAGTACTGTACAGTATGAGTGTTATACTACACATGTTGATGAGAACTAGAACCCTCACAGTACTGTACAGTATGAGTGATTATACATGTTGATGAGAACTAGAACCCTCACAGTACTGTACAGTATGAGTGATTATACTATACATGTTGATGAGAACTAGAACCCTCACAGTACTGTAGAGTATGAGTGATTATACATGTTGATGAGAACTAGAACCCTCACAGTACTGTACAGTATGAGTGATTATACTATACATGTTGATGAGAACTAGAACCCTCACAGTACTGTACAGTATGAGTGATTATACATGTTGATGAGAACTAGAACCCTCACAGTACTGTACAGTATGAGTGATTATACTATACATGTTGATGAGAACTAGAACCCTCACAGTACTGTACAGTATGAGTGATTATACATGTTGATGAGAACTAGAACCCTCACAGTACTGTACAGTATGAGTGATTATACTATACATGTTGATAAGAACTAGAACCCTCACAGTACTGTACAGTATGAGTGTTATACTATACATGTTGATGATGTTTTTTTTGGTAATTATTATTGCAGCCCTGGAATTTCAGGAATTCGTTTTTTGTTAATTAAATTACTATATGCAAAGATATAGGAAAATATAATGGCTATTGAAGCAAATTGCTGCATTTCTGATTCATTCTTGTTACATAAGTACAGTCAATGAAGTGAAAAGCTGTTATTCTTAACCTATAATGAAATACTGATTTATGTGAAAAATCATTCAAACTTCAAAGAGAAAAGTTCATAATTTATGTAATGCTCCTTGTTATTAGGTCAGTGTGCTATGAGTGACAATTTATGCTTTCTGAGTGAGAATCGTTGCCAGTGTTATGATCGAACGAGTTTATTTTGAGACGTGTCGTGTCTGGACTATCATTACATTTGAAGACTTATTTATATCATATCAGTTCTCTAGATGTAATTATTACGTGACTAAACTAATCATGTAAACATGAATTAACTCGAAAGTCGGGGCACAACGGGAAAATGTTTAGAGTTAGAGTTATAATTCCCTATTTTAATATCTTATCAATTAGTCTTCCATTAATGATTATTAATTGTTACCTTTGTTAGTCTCATTCCAAACATCGTAAAATTCTTGGTTATCTGCACGAACCATAGTTTCCATATTGAATCTGCAATATACAAATTAGCTTAATTATTTATTTACTAACTAACTAATTAATCACAGAAATACATCACAAACAATAGATATTTGTTACTAACACTGATACAAAGAAAAAAATCCTCCTGAACGAAGCCGATATGATGGCTTGGTAGACAAAGGAAAGGGGTGGGAACTGAGAAAGAGCGGTAAAATACAAAATGGATTCACTACACACAGTGGATAATTACACTAATTGAAATGCTAATCATTTGCACATGAACGGCCGCTCAATCGAGAATAATTGCAATGTATATATTTAAGCCCGTATGTCGTTGTTGTCGCTCCGTTGAAAACACTCGATCGTCCTGTAGAGTTCATCAGAGTCTTTGGTAAACTTTCCCAGAAGTTACAATGTCTTTCGTGGTTGTAGGTGGTTAGAATGAATACTTCAGAGTAGCATTCAGAAATGTTCTCATAGAATCGATGCGTCGGCGGTTGTCGGTATTCTCGTTCTAGACTTATGTCATTTCTAGCTGCAGACTAGTAAATATATGTCTAAGATTTGCTCTTATTCTGTTGTGATTGATAATCTCAGAGTTTAACCATTTCCAGCCGTGTAGCCAAAACTACAGCTGTATGGTCTCCGTGGCCTATAGAATTGTAGCCATTCCAACATGGGGACTCTGTCCCGGCGTTCTCTGACTCATCATTTGGTAGAGTTGTAGTTTAAACCATTTCACATGAAGCATCAGCTGCATGTTTTCTAGTCTAATGTGAATTTCGTCAGGAGTGGGCTTTATACAGAAAAGTGTGGTCCAAGACGCCTAATGTGATGTCTGGGCTCACGGGGGTGTGGCCACTGGCTAGTTCATCTTTATATGAAAATCCATACTCTCATTTAGAAGGTTAACATCACATTACATCTTTTCACAAATAGTTTAATGTTTAATCACATACGTTTTACAATATTTAGATGTAAATGTGACAGCTGGGAAATTTACACTTTAAGAGATACAGTTGTGTGTTTCCTGTACTTCATGAGATCACCAAATGAAACACACTCGTCATAACTGTCCCTTAAGTGTCCACAGACCATTCCCACATTCTCAAAAGTAGAAATATTGTTTAGTTCTCCCATTTTGGGGATTAGGGTTAGGGTTAGGGTTAGGAGTTTTGAACTAAGAGAAGCTCTTTGCTCTGGTAGACTCTCTCCCTCAATCCTGCATGGCAGTTTCTACCAGGTATTTATGTCGTAAAGTCATAAAACTTGTAGTGGGGAGAGTGAGAGAGGGGGGAGCCATGATATACACCCCCGTAGGGCCACATGGTGACACATGTATGAAGTGTTTTGATGGTTTGATTGAGTTTTGGAGGTGAGATTAACTGTTTGGCCAAGATGCATGTTGGTAATGCAGACTGTGTGAAGAGTTTTGAAAAAGTGGCTTCAGTATTGACCAATGCTTGTTAGCAATTGAAAAAAACTGTAATGGGTTTATGGCATTAAATTTAAAAAACAAACATTTTCCCTCGCAGTAAGAAAATATACGAATCAACATGCATTTGAGTTTTTGTTTCACACTCAACATTGTTTCGTTGAATACATGATTCCAAGTACACGAGGGCAACATGGATGCCAGATAATTTAGTTTTGTCTTATCACGGAAACCCGGTTACCATGTTCAATTGAATAGGCTCCCGTTTTCTTTGCCTTTGAATAACAAGTTTTTGTAAAGTATCGTATAGGCTTGTCTAGCAGTAGCGGCAAGGTTGTTCACCCCTGAACGTGAGGAGTATGAGTGGGTCTTTTGGAGAGCTGAATGGAGAGCCCTGTATTCACAGAAAGCTAATGAAACGTTCGAGAAAAAAATAGGAATCCTATTTGTTTTTCTCTGTTTCATCTAACGCAAACACTTTTCTAAAAAAGACTGCAATGGGGGTTTATGCTTAGTATTTACCATGCGTCCCCGGGTCGCAGACACTAGAGAGACAGAGGGAAGAAGACTAGATGTGAGGGAACAGTAAATACATTGACATTTATTCTTTCATCTCAAATGATGCCTCTTAAAAGCTCCCATGCTAAGAGAAATGAAGTAGCGTTATTAGTGGGACGACAATAACAATGAAATGGCTCTTTTGATATGGCTGGCAATCTTGTTTACTTATTGTGTATATTGTAACCATCATTATGGAGACAGACTATATTAAGATTAAGGGGAATTTTGGCTGAAAAAGCAGGGAATCCATGAGGGAAGGAAAAGGTTCAAAGACAACAGCCACAGCCAGACCTCTCTAACCCAGCAGCGAGAGTGGGTGATGATGAATTCAGAATAAAAAAATCTATAAAAAACTAGGCACGGGGAATATACTAACTGAACAATGAATAGCTTGAATCAAAACTTGTTTTGATTATAAATGTATGAATTTGTGTTAAACTCCCCAAATGCTGCTCATGACAACACCAATTTGACAGTGCAATGACTGAAACAGATACCCTGCCTGGTGTATATAAATCAGAACACTGTTGCTGACAAGCCAGTGACTGACTGATTCGTTGCTTGTGAAGATAGTGTTGGCCTGTTAGTGAACTCCAGTTGCCAGAGAGTAATGGGACAAGTTCAGCGCTTGATTGCATCAGGAGTTCAGTATTGTCAAGTATAGCTCACAACACCTGAACAACAAAATACATACAGTTTCTTCCCTGGGGAATGAGAGGTAGGAATGTGAGTGACTACGGATGGAGGAATCACAGACATCTCACAGAGCGGCCTCCCTGCTCTAAACACAATATAGGCAGTCTCCTTGTAGTCTCCATGGCAGTCTAATTCATTAGTGACATCTGCCCTGGGAGAGCGTGGAGTGCTGTGACAGTCTAGGCTTAGGGGTGTGTGTGTGTGTGTGTGTGTGTGTGTGTGTGTGTGTGTGTGTGTGTGTGTGTGTGTGTGTGTGTGTGTGTGTGTGTGTGTGTGTGTGTGTGTGTGTGTGTAGCCGTGTCAGATTGACAGGTAGTCAGTCCCTCGCCACAATCACTGCCAATCTCACTACATGGAGAAACCGGCATGGGACTAAGAGCAGGTGTTGTGTGTGTGGTGCACATACTCCCATGCGCGCGCGTGTGTGTGTGCATTTTCATGTGTGTAGAGAGCTAATAAATGGCCTCTCTGTGCCCACATTTGACCTGCAGCGAGTGATACATTTACAGAGCTGAATGGTAACATATAAAAAGAAATGTCATCTGCAACTGGAAGGGCCAGGCAAAGGGAAAATAAACCCACTCCATAGCAGGCGAGCTCCCAGGTTAATACAAATCTGTTGTAAAGACAAGGCATTGCCGAAAGCAAGTTTGTCTTACAATGATTCAATTAGTCTCAACTGTACTCACATAGGGTTCGGAGACAACTCATATTTTCTACATGCATAGGCATATTTCTCACTCTACTAAGAGGGAGTGTTATGGGTTTTGTGTGTTTTGAACTGTTCACTGTCAGGGTCAGTGGTCTCCGGAATCCTTGGGACGTCCCTACCCTAAACCCTAACCGCAACCTTAACCTTAACCCCTACCCAAACCTAATCCTAACCTCAACCATTATAAAATGAAATGTCAACTTCAATGGTGCAAGGACGTCCCAAGGATTCCGGATAGCACGGACCCAGCTGTCAGTGTGCACAATTTTTTATGTTTATTTTAATTCAGTGATAGGGGTAAGTATTGGTGTTCCAAGCAATTATTTCTGTTCAAATTCTCAAACATCTTCAATAATAAACATAATATTTAATGCCCTTCCTTTGTCATCCCTTCCTCTTCGATTTCAATATGTATTTTTTACACTCAAAGCTTCTCTGTAACTTTTTGTCCATACGTACAGTATCAGTCAAAAGTTTGGTCACACCTACTCATTCAAGGGTTTTTCTTTATTTTACTATTTTCTACATTGTAGAATAATAGTGAAGATATCAAAACTATGAAATAACACATGGAATCATGCAGTAACCACAAAAGTTTTAAACAAAGTAGCCACCCTTGATGACAGCTTTGCACACTCTTGGCATTCTCTCAACCAGCTTCATGAGGTAGTCACCTGGAATGCATTTCAATTAACAGGTGTGCCTTGTTAAAAGTTAATTTGTGTCCAAACTTTTGACTGGTACTGTATATCTACAGAACTGGGGCTGTGAAAATGAAGCAGAATCCTGACCAGAAATACTGTATTGAATCATGGAAGAAAATTGCTATTTTCTTCACTATAACAACAACAGAGTGCTAGCAAAACAAACTTGTTAGATGCCGCCCAACTTTGAACACCAAATTATAGCCTACTGTGGATTCCCAATCATATCCCTTATAGCTAGTGCCAGGAGTTTACCCTGACCAAGGAAAATACCTTAGGGCCTTAGTTAGAGTATGGTATAGTGCTAGTCAGGTCACATGGCTAGGAAACAATCCTGACCCTTTCTACCTGGACAACACACTGTCTGCTGCACAACAGCCTTTCTATCTGAAACACACAGAGAAGCCGAAGCTCCCTCCTCCCACTCCAGCATGCAGCAGTCAGTCAGCTCTAGCCTGCAAGCTGCACTGGGACAGCACTACCCCTTCATCCCCTTCTCACTCTTTCATCAAGCCTGCCAACTTCCTCCTCTCTGTCTCTCAGAAGACAGACAGTGGAGTGTGCCCACTGCTTCACTCGGCTCTGTTCAGATTATTTCCAGTGGAGATATTAGCATTCGTAGCACTTAACTTTATATAATTCCCATTATTAAAATGAATAATGCTGTATCTGTAATATCCACCCTCCACCCACGCTAAAGTATCCGTGTTTTAGCAAAAGGTCAACGTCCTCGCTTTACAAAAGCACAATTTCCTTTCCCTTCTTCACTGAAGCAGTATTTTGTCTTTTGACCACAGCACAGCAGTGGATTATTCCAAACCTCTGGGAGTTCTTTATCTGACTGCCAGCCCAGAAAAGAGAGGAAGATGCGGAAAAAGAGGGAGGAGAGAAAAAATAGTGGTGCAGAGAGACAAAGAAATACAGCATTAGAGAGGAAGAAGGGTAAGGACGTGACCACAGAGCCTGACCATGATGAGTGTGTTGAAGTCCCTGAGGAAAAATGCAGACTCTCCATGGCAGAGTTTGTGTGTATGTCTGTGTGTGTGTGTGTCTGTGCGCATGTCTCCAGCCCTGCATGTTGATCCTCCAGGCCACCGGGGGCACCCCCACACAGGACCCAAGATTATAACCTTTTTGTCCATGATTCAGAGTGCACAGTTTCATCGTGCCCATGAAGCTAGGGGCACTGGACTAGGCTCACATAGCTGGGGGTCAGAGACATTGCAGGCCTAACACAAACAGTGGTCATTACTGCTGCCCTGTGCCTAGCGGGAGAGCTGGGGAACGGGCCAGATGGATTACTTTGTCTCTGACTGAAAGACAGACTGCAGTAGTTCACTCATTCACACTGGCTTCTCATGTACCCGATCAGCCACTGAAATGCTATGGTAACCTAAATTGACACATAAGGCTATGTACAGTGCTGTGAGAAAGTATTTGCCCCCTTTCGGATTTTTTTCTATTTCTGCTAAAATAATTTAGACCGAATGTTATCAGATCTTCAACCAAAACCTGATATTAGATAAACGGAACCTGAGTTTACAAATAACCAATAAAAGGATACTCATCGTATTTATTGAATTAACAAAGTTATGCAACTCCCAATGCCCCCTCTGTGAAAAAGTAATTGCCCCCTTACACTCAATAACTGGTTGTGCCACCTTTAGCTGCAATGACTGCAACCAAATGCATCTGGTGGTTGTTGATCAGTCTCTCACATTGCTGTGAAGGAATTTTGGCCCACTCTTGCATGCAGAACTACTTTAACTCAGCGAGTCCCGTGGCCCAACAGTGAAGAGTGTTGTGATGGCATTTTCCTGTATTACCAAATGAGGAGAGTTACAAACTACACACCAGTCAGAGTTATACTTAAACTTCATCTTTAATAGGCTTTACGCTTTAGCCTTTGACTTTCAACAATTCACTATCTATAATGGATTTTGAGAGTCACTACAGAAGAATACAAAGATATTTTATAGCCAAGATACACCCCTTTCAACTTACATGACGAACCACAGATCTTAGGAACAGTTCACAAAGGTTAAGATTTGTATGAAAGATATCTATAAAACATAGCAGACAGTTACTGCTGTGTCAACAGTTCTCATTGTAAAGACCAGTGTCTGGCCCCCTCCTACTCCAAACTGGAACCCGTCTCACCCTGGTACGGTAGAGCACAAAAACATTACCTTCACTATCTGGAATGCTCTTTAGGCTTTATTACCCAAAGACATCGTAAATCTCCTCTGTCAGTGCTATCTCATAGAGGCCCTTCCTCAGTGGAACACACACACACACAATAGTCGAATACTCTATTCTGTCGAATAAAACAACCATTCTAATGCAATACAAAGATTATAATATAATCTTACAAGCACTATAACATAATCTTGCAATTTTCCACGACAGTGTTCCGGTCATACTCCACCCAGACCAGTTGCCGGCTCCAGGTAGTGGGGTTGGTCGAGACAAGTCATCTTAAGGTTGTTTCCAGGTCTTGGTTTTCTCGCTCCGACTGGTCGTTGGATTGGAGATGGAATCCGGAGGACAGGCTGGCCAACGACCCAATAAGGGTGCAGAACACCTTCCAGATCTGAGACGAGAACTGAGGTCCCCGGTCAGAGACCATGTCCACCGGGAGTCCGTGGATCCTGAAGTCGTACTGCACTATGAGCTGGGATGTCTCTTTGGCAGAGGGCAGTTTGGGAAGAGGGGTGAAATGGGTGGCCTTGGAAAACCGATCCACTACCATCAGAATGACGGTGTTGCCATCAGATGGGGGGAGCTCAGTGACAAAGTCCAGGGAGATATGGGACCAGGGACGATGAGGGACAGGTAGTGGCTGAAGGAGGCCGGAAAGGGCTTGCCGCGGAGTCTTGTTCTGAGCACAGACGGTGCATGCGGTGACAAAGGCAGAGGCATCAGGAACCATTGTGGGCCACCAGAAACGTTGTATGAGGAAGGCCAGGGTTTGACGTGAACCTGGATGACAGGTAAGGCTGGAGGAATGAGCCCATTCCAGGACCAGACTGAATTAGGGACGAACAACCGATTAGCCGGGGTCCCCTCCAGGGGCAGGCTGGGAACGTTGTGCCTTGTGGACCAGGGTCTCAATAGCCGAGCCCAAAGCAGCGGCAAGGCATAAGGTAGGGAGGATGGTCTCGGAGTCAGAGGATGTGGCAGCAGGACTGTACAGGCGAGAGAGGGCGTTAGGTTTAACATTCTTGGACTCTGGGCGATAGGAAATGGTGAAGTTGAACCTGATGAATAACAGAGCCCACCGGGCCTGTCTGGAGCTGTGGTGTTTGGCTGTGTGGAGATATTCCAAATTCTTGTGGTTGGTCCAAACCAAAAACGAATGTTCTGCTCCCTCCAGCGTCTCCACTCCTCCAGTGCCATCTTGACTGCCAGGAGTTACCCACATCATAGTTTCCTTCTGCAGAGTTGAGACGATGGGACAGGATGACCCAGGGATGGAGCTTTTGGTCCTGGACGGGTCGCTGGGACAGGATAGCCCCCACTCCAACGTCAGAAGCATCAACCTCAACCACAAACTGACGGGACGGGTCCGGATGGACGAGGATGGGGGCTGTAGTGAAATGATGCTTCAGGTCCACAAAGGCTCTGTCAACCGCTGGGGACCATGTGAATGGTACCTTGGGAGGGCCGCCAGGGTGCTGTAGCCACAAATGAAACTGCAGTAGAAATTGGCAAACCCCAGGAAACGTTGTAGCTGCACCCTGGACGTAGGTTGGGGCCAATCCACTACTGCTTTCACCTTTTCCGGGTCCATCTGCACATTTCCTTCAGCGATGACATATGCCAAGAAAGGAGAGGGTAGAATGGTGGAACTCGCATTTCTCCACTTTCACAAATAACTGGTTTTCCAGGAGGCGCTGAAGGACTTGTCGAACATGGAGGACGTGTTCTTATGCAGAACGAGAAAACCAGGATGTCGTCGAGGTAGACGAACACAAAACGACTTAACATGTCCTGGAGCACATTGTTTACTAGGGCCAAGAAGACCGCGGGGGCGTTGGTGAGTCCAAATGGCATGACCAGGTACTCATAATGTTCACTGGCAGTGTTGAAGGCTGTCTTCCACTCATCCCTTTTGCATATTCGAACCAGGTGGTAGGCATTCCAAAGGTCCAGCTTGGAGAAGATGGTAGCCCCCTGGAGAGGTTTGAAAGCCGAAGAGAGGACTGGTAGGGGGTAACAATTCTTGATCGTTATGTCATTAAGGTCCCGGTAGTCAATGCACGGACGCATGGTCTTGTCCTTCTTTTTCACAAAACAAACCCTGCGCCGGCAGGGGATGCAGAAGGACGGATGCCTCCAGCAGCCAGAGAGTCCTCAACATACTCCTCCATGGCCTTGGTCTCCTGGCCGGATAGGGAATATAGCCGACCACGAGGCGGTGTGGTGCCTGGGAGAAGGTCAATGGCACAATCGTAGGGACGATGCGGGGGAAGTGAAGTAGCCCGTGCCTTGCTGAAAACCTCCAGGAGGTTATGGTACTCTACGGGGATGGCAGAGAAATCTGAGGCTTGACGTAAGTTCTGAGGAGGCTGTCTCGGGGAAGGCTGCGCTGCTTTGAGGCAATGGGAATGGCAGAACGGACTTCAACCCAGGATTAAACTCGTCGTCCAGTCAATAATGGGGTTGTGTTTTTGGAGCAGGAAACAGGAACATGTGGGGACTCAATGAGTAGAAGCTGTATAGCCTCACTGTGATTTCCTGAAACCTGCAGATTAACAGGAACAGTGCTGTGGGTAACTACCAATGGAGCGGCCGTCCAGTGCTCTTGCGTCCATGGGAACAGAGAGGAGTTGAGTGGGGATACCTAATTTAGAAATTAGGGTAGCGTCCATAAAACTCTCATCCGCTCCAGAGTCAATGAGCACCTGGAGAGTACTTAGACTGGTCTCCCCACAGCAGTATCACAAAAAAGGGAGTGCGGTTGATGGGAATTAGAGGATTCCCAGTCTGGCTCACCAGAGTACTTGTACCTACTAAAGAAATGGGTCTCTTAACCGGGAAGGTGGCTATATAATGTCCCGCAGCCCCACAGTACAGACAACTGTTGAAACTTAGCCTATGTGAACATTCCCTAGGCGATCATTTAGCTCTGCCCAGTTGCATAGGTTCCGGTGTATCTGACTCACCTGTCGCCGATGATCCTTGAGGGAACTCTGGTGGCTTCGGGTCTTCTCGGAAATACAGCCTTCAGGGACTTCCGGATTCCTTAAGAGATGAACGAGCAGCAGCGGATGAAGGAGTGTGCCCAAGACCAGACTTCTTCTCACTCCTGCATTCCCGTAGACGCCCATCAATCCTAAGAGTAAGGGCGATAAAGGAATCGAGGCCCAACGGTAACTCCCGAGCTGCTAGCTCGTCTTTTATTTCCTCTGAAAGTCCGTGAAGAAAGATATCGAATAGGGACTCCGGATTCCAGGCACTGTCGGCGGCCAACGTGTGAAAATCTACTGCATAGTCTGCCACACTACGGGAGTCTTGACGTAATTCAAGTAGTTTTCGGGCTGCCTCTCTCCCGGATACCGGAGAATCGAACACCTTCCTCACCTCTGCCATGAAATCTTCCAGATGGCGACAAATGGCGGATTGTTGCTCCCCAGCTGCCGTAGCCCAGGAGAGCACCCTTCCCGACATTAGCGTAATAATATACTCTATCTTCGACCGGTCCGAAGGGAACGAAGATGGCTGCAGCTCAAAAATAAGGCAGCACTGAGAAAGAAAACCCCGGCAGGTTCCAGGATCCAGGTAAGCGGCGTTCTAGGGGAGCCGGGATAGGATGTACAAACCCACCACTGATAGTAGACAGGTTACTGGGAGGTTGGGAGGTCTCAGAGTTGGCAGGCTGCCTATGAGTTAACTCACTGATTTGCTCCATGATAGCCTTGAACCCTTGGTCGTGGCGTTCCGTCAGGGAACGAAGCCCTTCCAAAAGGTCCAGCATTAGCTCCTCATGCCTCCCAATGGTGGCTCCCAGCAGGGAGACAGCATGGTGGAGCTGGTCCAAGTCTGCTGGGTCTGTCATGGCCAGTTCGAACATTAAGGACACAGGACGAGACCCAGATGCAGACACGGGAGGCAGATGGTTCGAGTCTCTGATATTTCTTAGTTTCCAAGGGGCAGGCAAGAGAATGGTCATGGACAGGCAAAAGATCCTAACAAGGTCAGAGTCCAGGAGGTACAGAGTGGCAGGCAGGCTCCAGGTCAGGGCAGTCAGGATGATCAGGCAGGCGTGTTCAGAGTCAAGGCAGGCAAGGGTCAAAACCGGGAGGACTAGCAAAAAACTGAGAAAAGGAAAAAGCAGGCGCACAGCGTAACACGCTGGTTGACTTGACGAAACAAGACGAACTGGCACAGTGCATCCTGCCTGGGAAGTTATCTTTGTTAGTGCCACAATGACAAAAGGGAAAAAGGCTGCCTAAGTATGATTCCCAATCAGAGACACCGATAGACAGCTGTCCCTGATTGAGAACCCTGATTGAGAAATTCAATTGATTGGACATGATTTGGAAATGGCACACACCTGTCTATATAAGGTCACACAGTTGACAGTGCATGTCAGAGCAAAAACCAAGCCATGAGGTCGAAGGAATTGTCCGTAGAGCACCGAGACAGGATTGTGTCGAGGCACAGATCTGGGGAAGGGTACCAAAAAATGTCTGCATTATTGAAGGTCCCCAGGAACACAGTGGCCGCCATCATTCTTAAATGGAAGAAGTTTGAAAGCACCAAGAATCTTCCTAGAGCTGGCCGCCCTGCCAAACTGATCAACCGGGGGAGAAGGGCCTTGGTCAGGGAGGTGACCAAGAAACCGATGGTCACTCTGACAGAGCTCTAGAGTTCCTATGTGTAGATGGGAGAAACTTCCAAAAGGACAACCATCTCTACAGCCCTCCACCAATTAGGCCTTTATGGTAGAGTGGACAGATGGAAGCCACTCCTCAGTAAAAAAGCACATGACAACCCGTTTGGAGTTTGCCAAAAGGCACTTAATGGAATCTCAGACCATGAGAAACAAGATGAAACCAAGGTTGAACTCTTTGGCCTGAATGCCAAGCGTCACGTTTGGAAGAAATCTGGCACCATCCTTAGGTTCACCTTCTAACAGGACAACGACCCTAAGCACACAGCCAAGACAACGCAGGAGTGGCTTCGGGACAAGTCTCTGAATGTCCTTGAGTGGCCCAGCCAGAGCCCGGACTCGAAACTGATGGAACAACTTTGGAGAAACCTGCAGCGACACTCCCCATCCAACCTGACAGAGCGTGAGAGGATCTGCAGAGAAGAATGGGAGAAACTCCCCAAATACAGGCGTCACACCCAAGAAGACTCAAGGCCATAATTGCTGCTAAAGGTGCTTCAACAAAGAACAGGGCTCCGGGCAGCCGAGCGGAAATGGAGGAAAACTCGCCTCCCTGCGGACCTGGCATCCTTTCACTCCCTCCTCTCTACATTTTCCTCTTCTGTCTCTGCTGCTAAAGCCACTTTCTACCACTCTAAATTCCAAGCATCTGCCTCTAACCCTAGGAAGCTCTTTGCCACCTTCTCCTCCCTCCTGAATCCCCCCCCCCCCCCCCCCCCTCCTCCCTCTCTGCGGATGACTTCGTCAACCATTTTGAAAAGAAGGTCGACGACATCCGATCCTCGTTTGCTAAGTCAAACGACACCGCTGGTTCTGCTCACACTGCCCTACCCTGTGCTTTGACCTCTTTCTCCCCTCTCTCTCCAGATGAAATCTCGCGTCTTGTGACGGCCGGCCGCCCAACAACCTGCCCGCTTGACCCTATCCCCTCCTCTCTTCTCCAGACCATTTCCGGAGACCTTCTCCCTTACCTCACCTCGCTCATCAACTCATCCTTGACCGCTGGCTACGTCCCTTCCGTCTTCAAGAGAGCGAGAGTTGCACCCCTTCTGAAAAAACCTACACTCGATCCCTCCGATGTCAACAACTACAGACCAGTATCCCTTCTTTCTTTTCTCTCCAAAACTCTTGAACGTGCCGTCCTTGGTCAGCTCTCCTGCTATCTCTCTCAGAATGACCTTCTTGATCCTAATCAGTCAGGTTTCAAGACTAGTCATTCAACTGAGACTGCTCTTCTCTGTGTCACGGAGGCGCTCCGCACTGCTAAAGCTAACTCTCTCTCCTCTGCTCTCATCCTTCTAGACCTATCGGCTGCCTTTGATACTGTGAACCATCAGATCCTCCTCTCCACCCTCTCCGAGTTGGGCATCTCCGGCGCGGCCCACGCTTGGATTGCGTCCTACCTGACAGGTCGCTCCTACCAGGTGGCGTGGCGAGAATCTGTCTCCGCACCACGTGCTCTCACCACTGGTGTCCCCCAGGGCTCTGTTCTAGGCCCTCTCCTATTCTCGCTATACACCAAGTCACTTGGCTCTGTCATATCCTCACATGGTCTCTCCTATCATTGCTATGCAGACGACACACAATTAATCTTCTCCTTTCCCCCTTCTGATAACCAGGTGGCGAATCGCATCTCTGCATGTCTGGCAGACATATCAGTGTGGATGACGGATCACCACCTCAAGCTGAACCTCGGCAAGACGGAGCTGCTCTTCCTCCCGGGGAAGGACTGCCCGTTCCATGATCTCGCCATCACGGTTGACAACTCCATTGTGTCCTCCTCCCAGAGTGCTAAGAACCTTGGCGTGATCCTGGACAACACCCTGTCGTTCTCAACTAACATCAAGGCGGTGACCCGTTCCTGTACGTTCATGCTCTACAACATTCGCAGAGTACGACCCTGCCTCACACAGGAAGCGGCGCAGGTCCTAATCCAGGCACTTGTCATCTCCCGTCTGGATTACTGCAACTCGCTGTTGGCTGGGCTCCCTGCCTGTGCCATTAAACCCCTACAACTCATCCAGAACGCCGCAGCCCGTCTGGTGTTCAACCTTCCCAAGTTCTCTCACGTCACCCCGCTCCTCCGCTCTCTCCACTGGCTTCCAGTTGAAGCTCGCATCCGCTACAAGACCATGGTGCTTGCCTACGGAGCTGTGAGGGGAACGGCACCTCCGTACCTTCAGGCTCTGATCAGGCCCTACACCCAAACAAGGGCACTGCGTTCATCCACCTCTGGCCTGCTCGCCTCCCTACCTCTGAGGAAGTACAGTTCCCGCTCAGCCCAGTCAAAACTGTTCGCTGCTCTGGCACCCCAATGGTGGAACAAACTCCCTCACGACGCCAGGTCAGCGGAGTCAATCACCACCTTCCGGAGACACCTGAAACCCCACCTCTTTAAGGAATACCTAGGATAGGATAAAGTAATCCTTCTAACCCCCCCCCCCCCTTAAAAGATTTAGATGCACTATTGTAAAGTGGTTGTTCCACTGGATATCATAAGGTGAATGCACCAATTTGTAAGTCGCTCTGGATAAGAGCGTCTGCTAAATGACTTAAATGTAAATATAAAGGGTCTGAATACTTATCCAAATGGGATAATTATGTTTTAAATTTTTTATAAATTTGCCAAGAAAGTTTTTTTTAAAACTGTTTTTGTTTTGTCATTATAGGGTATTATGTGTAGATTGATGAGAGGAGAAAAAACTATTCAATCCATTTTAGAATAAGGCTGTAAAGTAACAAAATGTGGAAAAAGTCAAGGGGTCTGAATACTTTCCACATGCACTGTTGGTGCAAACTTGTGGAGACCTAAAAAGTAACGTACTGCTCTGTTATAGACATATTCATTTTTGAGATACCTCTTAGCACCCCACACTCCTGATGAAAAGTCCAGAACAGGACACATGCATGTCTGGTACAGTTTGGAATACGTAGCATAAGCAATATCTTCTTTTTTTCTTCACCTTTACTTAACCAGTTAGGCCAGTTGAGAACAAATTCTCTTTTACAACTGCGACCTGGCCAAGATAAAGCAAAGCAGTGGAACAAAAACAACAACACGGAGTTACACATAAACAAACGTACAGTCAGTAACACAATAGAAAATAAAAATCAAAAAATCTATATATAGTGTGTGCAAATGTAGAAGAGTAGGGAGGTAGGCAATAAATAGGCCCTAGAGGTGAAAATAATTAATACTGGAGTGATAGATGTGCAGATGATGATGTGCAAGTAGAGATACTGGGGTGCGAAAGAGCAAGAGGGTAAGTAATAATATGGGGATGAGGTAGTTGGGTGTGCTATTTACAGATGGGCTATGTACAGGTACAGTGATCGGTAAGCTGCTCTGACAACTGATGCTTAAAGTTAGAGAGGGAGATATAAGTCTCCAGCTTCAGAAAACTTAAAAGTGTTTTTGCTTTTTCCTTTAACTCCCCCAAGAGCTGTACTTGCTGAGACGGCCAAGGCAGATGTTCAGTATAGAAAAGTAATATGTTCATCAATAAAAATACTCATATGTATAATTGCTAGCAAACTCAAGAATGTCTTTACCAAAACAAAACGGGAAAACACTTCTATTAGTACCTGGTTTTCTAAAATGCAGCATCTGTGTTTTTTTCTGGTTGGTCATGAGTCTCCATCTGTCACGTTCTGACCATAGTTCTTTTGGTTTTTCTTTGTTTTAGTATGGTCAGGGCGTGAGTTGGGGTGGGCAGTCTATGTTTTCTGTTTCTATGTGGGGTTTCTTGTTTGGCCTGATATGGTTCTCAATCAGAGGCAGTCATTGTCTCTGATTGGGAACCATATTTAGGTAGCCTGTTTTGTAGTGTGTTTTGTGGGTGATTGTTCCTGTTCGTGTGTTCCTGTTTTTTCTGTGTTCACTAGTTCGGGACTGTAGCTTCGTTGGTTTTCGTCAGTTTATTGTTTTTGTTCATTCTTGAAAAGTATTCTAATAAATATGGATACGTACCACGCTGCGCATTGGTCTTCCGATCCTTCCTACTACTCCTCGTCAGAGGAGGAAGACGAAAGCCGTTACACCATCTTTTGCACCAATTGACTGCACATAATAACATTTTCTGCATAACTGTATAAGGATAATGAAACTGTAAGTGACATATTCCTCAACATGCTCACAACCTGTCATTGGATACAAATTATTTAAAACATTGTGCATGTTAAGTTAGTCGAATACTGTATGGAAAATTATATTTACCATTTATTTATTTATCTATTTCTGAGAACAGTTTTTAAATGTATCTTGTATTTTTTGCTATTGGATGAAATGGTAGTTCAAATAACTACAAATGGTGAGCCTATCATTATCTAATATATTGGTGACTAAATTAAATGTTATCATGGTATTTCATGGAAAACTTTTATTTTGCATGAATGACTCATGGGTGAAAGATTTGTGAAGCCCCAATGAATGCACAATCAAAAGTTCTGAACATAAGATAGTGGGCATTACAAATGTTACCAGTTTAGAGTTTTGTACTTGAGATTCGAAAATATACCACTTACATCTGAAAAATTTGCCCAAGTAGCTAGGTTTCCAACCAATGAGCGACACATGTTCATGCAAATATTCTAAAACTCGCATAGAGAAAATGTTAATTTTCCCTCCAGCGACGAGTTTTCACCAAACTGACTCGTTGCAGAGAAAATGAGTGCGTGATGACATAGTGCACACAAAATGTAATTTTTCGCTTAAGTTTACATGTACCGAATAAAAATCGAAACGTCAATGTGTTTCGGGTGTTCTACGTGGAGGATGAGGGCTGCAGTAGATATCTCAGGGGGGAGTGAGGCCTAAGAGGGTTTTATAAATAAGCATTAACCAGTGGGTCTTGCGACTGGTATACAGAGATGACCAGTTTACAGAGGAGTATAGAGTGCAGTGATGTGTCCTATAAGGAGCATTGCTGGCAAATCTGATGGCCGAATGGTAAAGAACATTTAGCCGCTCGAGGGAACCCTTACCTGCTGATCTATAAATTATATCGATATGATGGTTATTATATCAGTATTTGTGCATAAAAGTGTTTCCACCACCATTTTTCGCATTATTGTCACGTTCCTGACCTGTTTTCTGTTGTTTGGTATGTGTTTAATTGGTCAGGGCGTGAGTTTGGGTGGGTAGTCTATGTTATGTGTTTTCTATGTTGGGTTAATGTGTTGCCTGGTATGGCTCTCAATTAGAGGCAGGTGTTTGGCGTTTCCTCTGATTGAGAGTCATATTAAGGTAGGTTGTTTCACATTGTTTGTTGTGGGTGGTTGTCTTCCGTGTCAGTACATGTTACCACACGGGACTGTTTCGGTTTGTCTGTTCCTGTTCGTGTGTTCTTCGTTTCATGTAAGTTCGTAAGTTTAGGTCTGTTTAGTTCGTTTTGTTATTTTGATTTCTAAAGTGTTATTTCGTGTTTCGTCGTTTGTCTAATAAATCATTATGTCCACATACCTCGCTGCGTGTTGGTCTGATCCATGCTCCTCCTCATCCGAGGAGGAGGAATATGACGACGATCGTTACAATTATACATTTTAGACACAAAAATATCCTACCATGGCAAATTAACAAATTATCTGTAGGCATTTATAAAATTGTACCGAAACTTCCTGTTTCCATCACAGCTGTCCTAATTTTTTAAATAGGTACAACTTTACTCGCATGAAAACTGTGGAATGAAATGTGGTTACATCTAGGTTTCCATCCAATTCCATACAGTGCCAAGAGTATGCAAAGCTGTCATCAAGGCAAAGGGTGGCTTCTTTGAAGAATCTTAAATCTAAATTATATTTTGATTTGTTTAACACTTTTTTGGTTACTACATGATTCCATATGTGTTATTTCATTGTTTTGATGTCTTCACTATTATTCTACAATGTAAATAATTGTAAAAATATAGAAAAACCCTTGAATGAGTAAGTGTTTCCAAACTTTTGACTGGTACTGTGTGTATATATATATATAACTCATATTTGTATGAACATAAAAAGATTCAACAACTGAGACATAAACTGAACCAGTTCCATAGACATGTGATTAACAGAAATGGAACAATGTGTCCCTGAACAAAGGGGGGGGGGGTCAAAATCAAAAGTAACAGTCAGTATCTGGTGTGGCCACCAGCTGCATTAAGTACTGCTGTGCATCTCCTCCTCATGGACTACTCCAGATTTGCCAGTTCTTGCTGTGGGATGTTACCCCACTCTTCCACCAAGGCACCAGCAAGTTCCCGGACATTTCTGGGGGGAATGGCCATAGCCTTCACCCTCCGATCCAACAGGTCCCAGATGTGCTCAATGGGATCGAGATCCGGCCTCTTTGCTTGCCATGGCAGAACACTGACATTCCTGTCTTGCAGGTAATCATGCACAGAACAAGCAGTATGGCTGGTGGCATTGTCATGCTGGAGGGTCATGTCAGATGAGCCTGCAGGAAGAGTACCACATGAGGGAGGAGGATGTCTTCCCTGTAACGCACAGCATTGAGATTGCCTGCAATGACAACAAGCTCAGTGCGATGATGCTGTGATGCTGTGACACACCACCCCAGACCATGACGGACCCTCCACCTCCAAATCGATCCCACTCCAGAGTACAGGCCTCAGTGTAACGCTCATTCCTTTGTCGATAAACGCAAATCCGACCATCACCCCTGTTGAGACAAAACCGCGACTCGTCAGTGAAGAGCACCTTTTGCCAGTCCTGTCTGGTCCAGCGACGGTGGGTTTGTGCCCATAGGCAACGTTGTTGCCGGTGATGTCTGGTGAGGACCTGCCTTATAACAGGCCTACAAGCCCTCATTCCAGCCTCTCTCAGCCTATTGCGGACAGTCTGAGCACTGATGGAGGGATTGTGCGTTCCTGTAACTCGGGCAGTTGTTGTTGCCATCCTGTACCTGTCCCGCAGGTGTGATGTTCGGATGTACTGATCCTGTGCAGGTGTTGTTACACGTGGTCTGCCACTGCGAGGACGATCAGCTGTCCGTCCTGTCTCCCTGTAGCGCTGTCTTAGGCGTCTCACAGTACGGACATTGCAATTTATTGCCCTGGCCACATCTGCAGTCCTCATGCCTCCTTGCAGCATGCCTAAGGCACATTCACGCAGATGAGCAGGGTCAGTAGAAAGGCCTTTTTAGTGTCCTAAGTTTTCATAACTGTGACCTTAATTGCCTGCCGTCTGTAAGCTGTTAATGTCTTAATGACCGTTCCACAGGTGTATGTTCATTAATTGTTTATGGTTCATTGAACAAGCATTTATAATGAAGATCTGTGAAGTTATTGGGATTTTTACGAATTATCTTTGAAAAACAGGGTCCTGAAAATGGGACGTTTCTTTTTTTGCTGAGTATATATGTAACGAACTTGCAAACGTACAATATGTTAAGAATTTGCAAAACGTATGATATGTTATGAATTCCAATTTCTTGTGGCTAAGTGTCTAGGTGGCTAATGCCAGCTAGCTGGTTAATGTTAGCTAGGCTAGGGGTTAGGGTTAAGGATAGGAGTTAGGTTTAAGGTTAGGTTTAGGGGAAGGTTTAGCTAAAGTGCTAAGTAGTTGTAAAGTAGGAAGTAGTTGAAAAGTTGCTAATTAGCTAAAATGCTGAAGTTGTCCGTGATGAGATTTGAACGCGCAATCTTTAGGTTGCTAGACATTCATGTTATATGACTACCCATCCACCCCTAAGTAACCTTCTGTCTTATATAACCAAATCAAACCTGACACTCATTTCAGTGTCCCGGATTTTGTTTACTATGTTTATTCTGGTCTATGAGACCAGGCTGGCCATTTTGATGATCGGTTTAGATTTTTGTGCCAAGAGTTCTGAAAATGTACCACATATTTGCGAAAATTGCACCAAAATGATTGAAAAAAACGGTAATATGCATCTGTATCTCCCTTTCTCTCTCTTTTTCTCGCTTGCTCTCTCAGAAATGAAAGTGTATTGGTGCCTCCTACGAGATTCATTATGGTTTACGCCTGCGTGGGTACATTGAGACAACACCGACTGTTGGCATATGTCAAAGGCTGTCTGAATTTGGCGAGATTGGAATGGCGTCTCCCACGTTGAGTGCTTAGGTGATTATGCCTTACTGAAATGCATCAAAAGGTAGAGTAATTGCACTAATTGCTTATATATTATCCTCCGAGTAATACAGATAAGCAGACATCAGCACAGGCCATCGCTTGTTATTATGTGCTTACTTTATGGTGTTTGCTATGTCTCCACACGCACACATGGAGGGAATCAAAGCCAAGGCTGGTTTAGCAGAGAGGTTGCTCAGTCTGTCTGGGAATCGCAGTTCCCCACCTCATCCCAGAAAGGAAATAAGGATTTTTGCTTAAGTGCCTCAACACCATTTCCATCGCTCTGTACAGGCCAATGTATAATACCGTTTTCCAAGCCCCAAAACATTTAGATTCCACACCTTGTGTGTGGCTCTGTCTGACATAGGATTTCCTATGGAGAGACAGTTGTAGAGCTGTGTGATGCCCAGTGATTTACTGTGAAGGACTAGGCATGGAGCTGCATGTTAAGCCTGCCTGGAGTGCCCTATCTATACTGAATAAAAAAAATAAAACGCACATGCAACAATTTGAAATATTTTACTGAGTTACAGTTCATACTGTATAAGGAAATTAGTCAACTGAAATAAATTCAGTAGGCCCTAATCTATGGATTTCACATGACTGGGAATACAGATATGCATCTGTTGGTCACATACTGTATACCTTTAAAAAAAAGGGTAGGTGCGTGGATCAGAAAACCAGTCAGAATCTGTTGTGACCATCATTTGCCACATGCAGTACATAGAGTTGATCAGGCTGTTGATTGTACACTGTGGAATGTTGTCCCACTCCTCTTCAATGGCTGTGCGAAGTTGCTGGTTATTGGCTGGAACTGGAACACAGTGTCTTACACGTCGATTCAGAGTAGCCCAAACATTAAAATTGCCATTGATAAAATGCAATTGTGTTTATTGTCCGTAGATTATGCCTGTCCATACCATAAACCCACTGCCACCATGGAGCACTCTGTTCACAACATTGGCATCAGCAAACGATGCCATCTGCCCCGTATAGTTGAAACCGGGATTAATTCATGAAGCGCACACTTCTCCAGCGTGCCAGTGGCCATATAAATTGAGCATTTGCCCACTAAAGTCGGTTACGACACCAAACTGCAGTCAGATCAAGACCGTGGTGAGCACAACAAGCACGCAGATGAGCTTCCCTGAGACGGTGTCTGACAGGTTGTGCATAAATTCTTCATTTGAGCAAACCCACATTTTCATCAGCTGTCCGGGTGGCTGGTCTCAGACGATTCCGCAGGTGAAGGTCCTGGGCTGGCGTGGTTACATGTAGTCTGCGATTGTGAGGTCGGTTGGACGTACTGCCAAATTTTCCAAAACAACGTTAGATGCGGCTTATGGTAGATAAATTAACATTTAATTAACTGCCAACAGCTCTGGTGGACATTCCTGCAGTTAGAATGCCAATTGCACACACTCTCAAAACTTGAGACATTTTTGGCATTGTTGTGACAAAACTGCACATTTTAGAGTGGCCTTTTATTGTCTCCAGCACAAGGTGCACTTGTGTAATGATCATGCTTGATTTGCCACACCTGTCAGGTGGATGGATTATCTTGACAAAGGAGAAAAGCTCACTAACAGGGATGTAAACAAACTTGTGAACAACATTTTTGAGAAATAAGCTTTTGGTGCGTGTGGAACATTTCTGTGATCTTTTATTTCAACTCATGAAACATGGGACCAACACTTTACATGTTGCGTTTATGTTTTTGTTCAGTATATACTGTTGACTACAAATGCTTGAAATGTTGAAAGTATTTCATGAACATTTAGGAGTTAAGAGTTAAGGACGTCACGCTGCTTGCTTAGCAAGTATCACTTCCTCCCATTTCAGCTCAAACCCAGGACTTCCTCCCGTTTCAGAACCTGGACCTCTGCCTTCCTAGCACACATGTTCGCCCCCCTAAAGTGTCTTACCACTCAGGGCCACGCAAAAAGCTAGCTATTCGGTGGCGCAAGTGGGGATACGTAAGGTTGAGGAGTAAATTTCACACATCCCCATGTGCTACATGAGTATACCCTTCATTTGTTAGTGCTTTCCCCTTTCCCCCCCTGCATGTGCTTTCCCTCTCCCAATTCTACAAGAATAATATCACTGTATGGGATGGATTATAGGCTTCCACGAACATCTACTTTCTTGGAGTTTGAATAGTGAAGCAAGGATGGATGGAGCTTTGGAGGTTTGTCTGTCAGTCAACGGACACGGATAAAGGCAGCCAGGCAGGCAGCCTCTGGTAAAACTGCCCTAAGGGGGGGGGGGTTATAAAGGGCTGTATAAGACCATGTTAAAGCCCACGTTAGCCTTCAGGGCTATAGGAGCTTCAGTCAGCCCAGTTTAGTGACAGTGTGATTGGTCAGGGTTAGGAAGCAGAATCAGGGATAGGAAGCAGAGGCCTGAGCCGTTATGTTGCCTCCGCTGCCTGTCACGTCACCCTGAGAAAGCCAATCTCATCCCATTAGAGCCATGCTCACGCTGCCATCTGCTGGGCCCCAACACACACACACACACACACACACACACACACACACACACACACACACACACACACACACACATGCCTGACATGCTGACAGCTTGAAAAAACTGTTGGTCGCTAAATCCGGCGAGAACTAGGACCATGAAAAAACGGCTAGGTGGAGCTGGTCTGAGCGGTTGGCTGTATACAGTATGCCCTCACCCACTATCTACTTAATTCTGATTGGTTTTGGTTCTGCCCACCATAGGGCTGTCCGGTTAGAACCTGATGTTGAGGCCTATCACTGTAACTTGGTTACCAACACACACACACACACACACAATTTAAATGGTTGTTGTGGTTATAAGGAAAGGCAAAACAATACAGTCATTAGGATCCATTTACAAGAGACTCTTGAGATAAATATACATCATGCAATAGTAAAAGTGAACTCTACATAATTAAGAATGCAATAACAAAAGAGATGTACAAATAGAAAGCATGCTATTCTAACAATGACTGCTATAATATAACATGCAAACACTGGATATTCACCCAGCAGGAATATATCAAATCACCAGGGAGAGAAATAGAAGGCTACGGTAGGCACTAGAGATGTATTTGCCATCAGGCCTGGCTACAGATCTTATCTTAGGCAATTAGTTACTGCGCATGTGCAAGCGCACGAGAGCAGGCTGGAAAGTTAAAGAAATGACAGAAATTCTACAATGGCAGCCTGCTAATAACAGTAGCATATAATGCCTTACAACGGTAGCATGTGTTAAACACTTCCAATAAAGGTCATTAACAACACTCAATGTGTGGAAATGAATTAGGCTACTGATAATATGGCAATACAAGACATGCATAATAGCGCTAGAATTAGCTACAGGCTAACCATAACAAACAAAACTCTTAAACCTAACAAATAGGCCTAGTCCTGCAAGTGGCAGACATCGCAGCAGTGAAAGGACGATTGATACCGGAGCTCCGATGCAGTTTTCAAACCACTACTGATCCGACAGAATATACCGACGCTCGTTTCAAAGTAACATTGTTACTACTGGCCAATGATTATAACAGCGATATAACAGCGATTCTGATCCAAGCATTACTTCATACATTGTTGTGCCCCTGGCCAGAGAGGCTGGAAGTTTAGTATATGCAGTAGCTAGATGTAGAAGGCTAATGTTAACTAGCTAACGTTACCCATGAATGTAAGTTAGGCTAGCGAGCAAGCATTTTAGCTTGTAGTGTATGACAGAGTGATAGACCGTTTCGTCAACATGAGGGGATGGCATTGGCGTTTCTCTACAAGTAGGGTGAGACAACGTGTTTTTCTACTTGCATGAACACGCACAAGCAGAAATTAGAACCATGGGCGGCCACATCATATTTAGCTTAAGTTGGTTGGACTAAATTGTTTTTGGTATCTTTTACTTGTCAGTGTATTAGACTAAGCAGAGGTGATTTGATGATGAAATGTTTCAGTTGAAATGGTGCTGGAATAGTGGAGGCTGTTCCTGTTTTCTTTGCGACTTGCAGTAACTCTCTGTGGTAATAATATCAACAGTTCTTTCGTGGTCCGAAACATTCAGAAACATGAAATTGCTTAACCATGTAGGTCATGTACCTGTTTGTTCCTTGCAATATGCGTCGTGGACTTCACCGGACAGGGGTTGCTATCCTGTTTTGTGATAAAAACAAAAGGTGTGGTTGAATTTATTCTACCACTGTCTTCTTATTGTCTCGGCCTTTAGGCCTATATATCACGGTCGCAAGGCATATGAATTAACAGCAAACGAAGCAACTATCATAACAAATACAGTGTAGCCACGCATTGTTACTGCCATTAATGGAATTTCACACAAAATGTACATGGCCTGCCATAATGTATGAGAATACGCTGTCCAGTAAGGTAAACAATCATCATTGCCACACACACGCACATGCACATACACACACACAGACACATGAATGCACACACACAGGCAGACCCACACGCAAGAATGCACACACATGTAAATCATTATGACAGTATACTGGGTCCTGTACATGCAGAGAGGAGGAGGAGGTCCAGCATTTCATCACATGATGATTGAACCCATATGCAAAGGTCAGCCAGTTGGCTGTTAAAGCTTTCATAGCTGCTCATACAACACACAGCTGAGTTCTTCCTCTCTCGTTTTCTCTCTCTCTTCCCTTTCCCCGCACTCCCACATTCCTTCTCCTCATTACTCCTTCCCTCCACACCCTCCCTGTCCTCACACGCCTCCCCCATCTCACTCTTCTCCCTCTCTCTCGCTCCCCGCCGCTCCGCTGACTCATACTCCAAAGCCTGCCAGCCATGCCACTCTGCCCACACAGGCTCCCGCCACTCTGCTCCCCTCTTGCCACCTGCTGCACAACCAACCGGGAACACTGCAGCAGATAATTACGAAGACTCCCCAGGCAGAATCTGACTGTGAGCCCAGGTTTCCCAGATAGCAAGCATGTGCACAGATAGGACTGTGGCGAGCACAGACATCGAAGTAGCCTAGCACTCAATACCATGTGATGTATAGGCAACTACTTAGGCAGTCAGGATAACGAGGTTCTGGAAAGCCCATCTCTGGTCCATTCGGATCCAGGTCTGAGTCAATTAGCTCCAGAATTTGCATGATTAAAAACTAAAGTGACTAATCAAGCTGGTAGCGCCTAGCAGACCCGGAGTAGCCAAGGGAGGTGATAGGTGGAATCCCATGGTTGTAGAAAAAACGTACTTGAATTTATTGCAGTTGAAACATTTCAGGATACATGGTTTGTCCTGAAAACAGTTGTAGCAGCAATATCCAGGTTACAAAACCCCAACAAAAATGAGGGATGACAGCGGGTCTGAAGCTCAGCCCTTCAGTAGGGTTCCTACTGCAGCTAAGACCCCATTTACACCTTGCATGATCCCTATCCGAACAGCTGTGATAAGATAACATTGCGAACATGGGCCTCGTATTTTCTTGCAATTACACCTGGTATTAAAAAACGTGCGTTCTGGATTGTGTCTGCATTGTATTCGGATCTCACTTTTCCCTCCATTTAAGCAGATTTGTTTGTGGTCAGATTCAAGTAGTAAATTAAATATTGCCTATACGTTACATGGTATTGGGAGCTAGGCTATTTCAATGTATTTTCCCATTTCCATCTTATAAGACAGTGGTAGTCAATAATATTTTTGAGGGAGACACATTTGTAAAACAAAATCACTTAGCGAATTGCTTCATAGGCCTAATACATGATATCAAATGTTTTCATACATGATATTTAAGATACTATTAACATTGACTTTCAAGCTATTCGAATCTCTGGTTCTCTATTTAGGACACATGGGGGTGTCAGAAACAAAATATGTTAAAATTATGTTATGAATCTTTTGAATCTGACCTTATTGCCATTATCTCAGTAAAAGTTATGGCACAAAGATATGCCAAATCAGTTCATGGCATATTCCAGTCTGAAGGAAGTATGCTTTGGAGTGATTGAAATGCATCAGAAAGTATAGGAAAACATCAGGGATCGGGGCCATGTACAGACCTTTCAGGGGGCAGGTGCTCTTTAAAAAGGGCACCCCACTTGAAAAAAGTTATTTCATTATTCATATCTCGAAATTCATAACATACCATACCATACCATACCATTTGCTTAGGCCTATTCATTTCTGCAACAACACAGTCCCTCATTAACATAAATTGTAAGCAAGTCAGGGGCTAGCTCTCTCCAGCATCCAGCAGTATTGTTGGATGCAGAGAAAGCTTTTGATAGAATAGAATGGCCTGTTTTACACACTCTCTAAATTTGGTTTTGGGCCTGTTATTATGCAGTGGATTAGGACACTCGATCATCAACCTACTGCTTCAGTTAAAACTAATGGCATAATATCTGACCTTTCGGCTTTTCCGTTCTACAAGGCAGGGCTGACCGGCCTCCCCAAGCATATTAATTTTGGCACTAGAGCCCCTTGCCTGCACTATTAGAGCTAAGGAAGATATAAGTGGTATCACTTTGAGTGGTCATGACTTCAAAACCAACCTATATGCACCAACCATCTCTGTGGCCGACGTGAGTAAGACATTCAAACGTGTTAACCCTTGCAAGGCTGCCGGCCAAGACGGCATCCCTAGCCGCGCCCTCAGAGCATGGGCAGACCAGCTGGTTGGTGTGTTTACGGACATATTCAATCTCTCTCTATCCCAGTCTGCTGTCCCCACATGCTCAAAGATGGCCATCATTGTCCCTGTTCCCAAGAATGCAAATGTTACTGAACTAAATGACTATCGCCCCGTAGCACTCACTTCTGTCATCATGAAGTGCTTTGAGAAACTAGACAAGGATCAAATCACCTCCACCTTACCTGTCACCCACTCCAATTTGCTTGCCGCCCCAATAAGTCCACAGACGATGCAATCGCCATCACACTGCACACTGCCCTATCCCATCTGGGATAGAGGAATGCCTATGTAAGAATGCTGTTCATTGACTACAGCTCAGCATTCAACACCATAGTACCCTCCAAGCTCATCATTAAGCTCGAGGCCCTGGGTCTGAACCCTGCCCTGAGCAATTGGGTCCTGGACCTCCTGACGGACCGCCCTCAGGTGGTGAAGGTAGGAAACAACACCTCCACTTTGCTGATCCTCAACACTGGGGCCCCACAAGGGTGCATATTCAGCCCCCTTCTGTACTCCCTGTTCACCCATGACTGCGTGGCCAACTCAATCATCAAGTTTGCAGACGACACAACAGTAGTAGGCTTGATTACCAACAACGATGAGACAGCCTACAGAGAGGAGGTGAGTGCTCTGGGAGTGTGGTGTCAGGAAAATAACCTCTCGCTCAATGTAAACAAAACAAAGGAGATGATCGTGGACTTCAGGAAACAGCAGAGGGAGCACCCCCCGATCCACATCGACGGGACACCAGTGGAGAAGTTCCTTGGCGTGCACATCACAGACAAACTGAAATGGTCCACCCACACAGACAGTGTGGTGAAGAAGGCGCAACCTCAGGAGGCTGAAGAAATTTGGCTTATCACCTAAAACCCTCACAAACCTTTATAGATGCGCAATTGAGAGCACCCTGTCGGGCTGTATCACCGCCTGGTACGGAAACTGCACCGCCCACAACCGCAGGGCTCTTCAGAGGGTGGTGCATTCTGCACAATGCATCACAGGGGGCAAACTACCTGCCCTCCAGGACACCTACAGCACCCGATGTCACAGGAAGGCCAAAAAGATAATCAAGGACAACAACCACCCAAGCCACTGCCTGTTCACCCCGCTATCATCCAGAAGGCGAGGTCAGTACACGTGCATCAAAGCTGGGAACGAGAGACTGAAAAACAGCTTCTATCTCAAGGACATCAGATTGTTAAATAGGCATCACTAGCACAGAGAGGCTGCAGCCTACATACACAGACTTGAAATCATTGCCACTTTAATAAATTAATCCCTAGTCACTTTACTAATGTCACTTTAATAATGTTTACATATACTCATCTCATATGTATATACTGTATTCTATACAATCTACTGTATCTCAGTCTATGCCGCTCTGACATTGCTCGTCCATATATTTATATATTATTAATTCCATTCCTTTACTTAGATCTATGTGTATTAGGTCTTTGTTGTGAAATTGTTAGATATTACTTGTTAGATATTGCTGCACTGTCGGAACTAGAAGCACAAGCATTTCGCTACACCCGCATAAACATTTGCTAAACATGTGTATGTGACAAATAACACTTGATTTGATTTGATATGCTGATGATATCTTAATAACACTGTCAAATTCCAGCTGTTCGATACCAGCTGTGTGCTACAGCTCATAAGAGCATTTGGCCAATTTTCTGGATATAAAGTGAATTGTAAGAGTGAGGCTATTCCTCTGAACCATCACACCTTTCCAACCCACCTTGGTACTGCTCCCTTCATATGGAAACCACAAGATATGAAATACCTAGGGATAAATATCAGGTCACCGATCAATAAGATATTTGATCTAAATGGACCCGGTCTCCTAAAAACCATTGGGGATGACATTATCACCTTAAGAGATGGATAGTTCTACCTTTATCACTATGGGGATGAGCAGAGGTAATAAAGATGAACATTTTCCCTAGACTATCGTTCCTTATGTCAGCTATACCACTTCAGTTCTCTCAGTACTGGTTTAAAGAGATACTTCGTTTATTTTATATGGCTTCTTTTGGAAAGATAAGAAACCAAGAATTAACTATAAAAACACAACATCAATATCCAACTGTGTAAGATATGAAATGATTCCAATTAAGGTCTTGCATAGGGCTTACATTACACCTCACAGACAGAAGAAAAAAAAGATCAAAGCCTTTCCGATTTGTGTTAGCATGGCTGCGGTGAGGTTGGTACACTAATGCGTCTGTTATAGAAATGTCCAGCCGTCAAACAATTTGGATTGAGGTAGATGATATGTTGTCTGGAATTTTGAATGTATGTATCCCACTTGGGAGGGATACATACATATGATTGACATATGTTCTTATAATGTCCCAGAGACCCTCTAGACCATTGTCATAGCCCTGGAGCGCTGATGCCATCTGTAAACATGTTTGTAAGTGACAGTCTTTTCCCATTCAAATATTTTTGTTCAACAAAGAGTTCAGTAATAGACACATGTAATACCAGTTCATGTTGCGAGGTTTGTTTTGTTTGCGCAATGCCCTGTCTGTACGTCGGCAGATCGTCTAAAAAAAGTGGATCTTCGTGATTCAATTTCCTTCCTCTAAAGACCATACAATAAAATACTTCAAATGGTAGGATAACCGCTGAGTCAGTGTCTCTCTCTCTCTCTCTCTCTCTCTCTCTCTCGCTCTCTCTCTGTGGTGACTTAAAGGAGAGTAAAGTTAAGGCCTCAACATCTTGCTGAATTTCTCTGAACCAACATCTATCAGAATTTCTGTCGCTGTCCATTTCAAAAGTGCTGAAGGAATAGGCCTACCTCGTCGCAGCTCATTTCCTTGCACTTGCTTTTACTTAGAGCTAAGTGTTAATGATACAAGAACAAAGCAGTGTTCATTTTGACATTCTTTGTAAGATTTAGTCTAGTCTTAGTCATTTTGACAAAAATTACCATTAAGTCTTAGTCACATTTTTGTCATTTGAATATTGATTTAGTCTAGCTACTGTCAAAATAACAAATACAGTGGGACATTTTAGTCAACAAAATACCCTTTCATTTTTAGTCACATCACATTTCAATTGCCTCATGAATATATAGTAAACATAAATCACTGACTTCCATGTGCACAAACATACACAGCCTTGTCCTACCAACATATTTTTATGCATAACATCCTATTCTCTTCCCAACAGAAGAAATGATATATTATATTATAGAAGAATATTCTAGCCATGTAAATTGTCACATCCTGATTTGTTTCACCTTTCTTCGTGCCTGTCTCCACCCCCCTCCAGGTGTAGCCCATCTTCCCCATTATCCCCTGTGTATTTATACCTGTGTTCTCTGTTTGTCTGTTGCCAGTTATTTTTGTTTGTGAAACCTACCAGCGTTTGTTCCTCTGCTCCTGCCTGTTTCTTGCTCCTGTTTTCTAGTCCTTCCCGGTTTTGACCGTTCTGCCTGCCCTGACCCTGAGCCTGCCTGCCGTTCTGTACCTTGCCCCACCTCTGGATTATTGACCCCTGTCTGCCCTGACTCTGCGACTGCCTGCCCTTCTGGACCCTTTGCACCTTCTCTGGATTACCCACCCCTGCCTGCCTTTGACCTGTCATTTGCCTGCCCTTATATTACAAATAAACTTTTGTTTCTTCGACACTGTCAGCATCTGGGTCATACCTGAAACGTGATATAAATTCCTAATTCAGCCTACATAGATATGGCACGCTACTTACAAAACAAACAGACACACACAAGTGCAGAGAGAGAAAGAGAGAGAGTAGCACAGTCACCAGTATTGACAAAGTACTATGGGTTGCACCTCCATCACTTGGTCGCGTCATTGCCATTGTTATCAATGTTCCACAGACGCCGCAGCCAAATTGATGTTTAAAAGTAGAATGGGGGCTAATGACTGAACGGGAGCTAATTTTATACAACAAAGCTTTCTTAGAGTCCAACAAGCTTTCCCTGCCCTTAACCTTGTTCTGAACACCTCCAAAACAAAGTGATTACTACCTCTGAGGGTCCCTGTGGCTGAAGTCCGAGTCCCAGCGCTCAAGTCTGAGTCCATGGGTCCACATTAACTCAAAATAAAGTTATTTTCCCAGTCAGATATAGCATAGTGGCAAGATTCATTTTGTCAATAAATTGCTTTCTATCCATTTTCCTTACTTTCTGTTTGCAAATAGGCTACTTGTAATGTTAGCAGGGCCACGCTCAACAACCCTGCGTTTGGGCCCTTAAATATTTGTATGTGCAACCTTTGATGTGCAATTATCAGAACATAGGTTGCAATATAGCTTTTATCCTGGCTTGGCTCTCCCAGTGACTTTACTGCTTTCAAAACACAGGGCTCACGGTTATTCAAATAACTCTACAAATTCACTGCAGTTTACAGCCTAGAGTGGTGTACTCACTTGAAAACAAAACAAAAATGTGTTATTGCATTATATTGTTGTAGGAAGATAGGTAGAATAACTGTCTGGTCCCTAAAAACATAGGCCTAATCAATAGGGGTGCTGTGTCGGGGTCATTTCATAATCAGATTTTTTTTTAATTACAAAACATTAAGAACACCTGCTCTTTCCATGACATAGACTGACCAGGTGAATCCAGGTGAAAGCTTGTGTCACTTGTTAAATCCACTTCAACCATTGTAGATGAAGGGGAGGAGACAGGTTAAATAAGGATTTTTAAGCCTTGAGACAACTGAGACATGGATTGTGTATGTCTGCAGAGGGCGAATGGGCAAGACAAAAGATTTAAGTGCTTTTGAACGGGGTACGGTATTAGGACATCCAGCCAACTTGACAGAACTGTTGGAAGCATTGGAGTCAACATGTGCCAGCATCCCTGTGGAATGCTTTCGACACCTTATAGAGTCCATGCCCCGACGAATTAAGGCTGTTCTGATGGCAAAAGACGGTGCAATATTGGGAAAGTGTTCCTAATGTTTTGTACACTCAGTGTATATATATATACACTGAACAAAAATATAAACTTTACATGTAAAGTTTTGGTACCCTGAACAAAAATATAAACACAACATGTAAAGTGTTGGTCACATGTTTCATGAGCTGAAATAAAAGATCCCAGAAATGTTCCATATGCACTAAGATCTTATTTCTCTGAAATTCGGTGCACTCTAAAATGGTCAGTTTTGTCACAAAACACAATGCCACAGATGTCTCAAGTTTTGTGGGAGTGTGCAGTTGGCATGCTGACTGCAGGAATGTCCAAAAGAGCTGTTGCCAGAGAATTGAATGTTGATTTCTCTACCATAAGCCGCATCCAACATTGTTTTAGAGAATTTGGCAGTACGTCCAACCTGCCTCATAATCGCAGACTACGCCATCCCTGGACCTCCACATCTGGCTTCTTCACCTGTGGTATAATGTGATACCAGCCACCCGGACAGCTGACAAAACTGTGGCTTTGCGCAACCAAATCATTTCTACGCAAACTGTCAGAAACCATCTCAGTGAAGCTCATCTGCATGCTTGTCCTCACCAGGGTCTTGACCTGACTGCAGTTTGGCGTCGTAGCCGACTTCAGTGGGCAAATGCTTAGCTTCGATGGCCACTGGCACGCTGGAGAAGTGTGCTCTTAACAGATGAATCCCTGTTTCAACTGTACCGGGCAGATGGCAGACTTTGTGAACAGAGTACCACATTGATGCGGTGGGGTTATGGTATGAGCAGGCATAAGCTATGGACAACGAACACAATTGCATTTTATCAATGGCAATTTGAATGCACAGAGATATTGTGACGAGATCCTGAGGCCCATTGTCAAGCCATTCATCCGCCGCCATCACCTCATGTTTCAGCATGATAATGCACGGCCCCATGTCGCAAGGATTTGTACACTATTCTTGGAAGCTGAAAATGTCCCAGTTCATCCATGACCTGCAAACTCACCAGAAATGTTTGGGATGCTCTAGATCGACGTATACAACAGGGGGTTCCAGTTCCCGCCAATATACAGCAACTTCACACACCTATTGAAGAGCAGTGGGACAACACTCCACAATCAACAGCCTGATCAACTCTATGCGAAGGAGATGTGTCGCACTGCATGAGGCAAATGGTGGTCACATCAGTTTTCTGATCTACACCCTAACTTTTTTGGGGGTATCTGTGACCAAAATATGCATATTCCCAGTCATGTGAAACGCATAGATTAGGGCCTAATTAATTTATTTCAATTGACTGCTTTCCTTACATGAACTGTAACTCAGTAAAATCTTTGAAATTGCTACATGTTGCGTTTATATTTTTGTTCAGTGTATATGTACAGTTGAAGTCGGAAGTTTACATACAACTCAGCCAAATACATTTAAACTCAGTTTTCACCATTTCTGACATTTAATCCTAGTAAAAATTCCCTTTCTTAGGATCACCACTTTATTTTAAGAATGTGAAATGTCAGAATAATAGTAGAGAGAATGATTTACTTCAGCTTTTATTTCTTTCGTCACATTCCCAGTGGGTCAGAAATTAACGTACACTCAATTAGTATTTGTTAGCATTTCCAAAAATGGTTTAACTTGGGTCAAACGTTTCGGGTAGCCTTCCACAAGCTTCCCACAATAAGTTGGGTGAATTTTGGCCCATTCCTCCTGACAGAGCTGGTGTAACTGAGTCAGGTTTGCAGGCCTCCTTGCTCACACACGCTTTTTCAGTTCTGCCCACACATTTTCTATAGGATTCAGGTCAGAGCTTTGTGATGGCCACTCCAATACCTTGACTTTGTTGTCCTTAAGCCATTTTGGCACAACTGTGGAAGTATGCTTGGGGTCATTGTCCATTTGGAAGACCCATATGCGACCAAGCTTTAACTTCCTGACTGATGTCTTGAGATGTTGCTTCAAATATATCCACATAATTTTCCTACCTCATGACGCCATCTAGTTTGTGAGGTGCACCAGTCCCTCCTGCAGCAAAGCACCCCCACAACATGATGCTGCCAACCCCATGCTTCACGGTTGGGATGGTGTTCTTCGGGTTGCAAGCCTCCCCCTTTTTCCTCCAAACATAACAATGGTCATAATAACCAAACAGTTCTATTTTTGTTTCATCAGACCAGAGGACATTTTGCCAAAAAGTACAAAATTTGTCCCCATGTGCAGTTGCAAACCGTAGTCTAGCTTTTTTATGGCGGTTTTGGAGCAGTGGCTTCTTCCTTGCTGCGCGGCCTTTCAGGTTATGTCGATATAGGACTCGTTTTACTGTGGATATAGATACTTTTGTACCTGTTTCCTCCAGCATCTTCACAGGGTCCTTTGCTGTTGTTCTGGGATCGATTTGCACTTTTCGCACAAAGTACATTCATCTCTAGGAGACAAAACATGTCTCCTTCCTTAGCGGTATGACAGCTGCGTGGTCCCATGGTGTTATTACTTGCGTACTATTGTTTGTACAGATGAATGTGGTACCTTCAGGCGTTTGGAAATTGCTCCCAAGGATGAACCAGACTTGTAGAGGTCTACAATTCTTTTTTCTGAGGTCTTGGCTGATTTCTTTTGATTTTCCCATGATGTCAAGCAAAGAGGCACTGAGTTTGACGGTAGGCCTTGATATACATCCCCAGGTACACCTCGATATACATCCCCAGGTACACCTCCAATTGACTCAAATTATATCAATTAGCCTATCAGAAGCTTCTGAAGCCATGACATCATTTTCTGGAATTTTCCAAGCTGTTTAAAGGCACAGTTAACTTAGTGCACGTAAACTTCTGACCCACTGGAATTGTGATACAGTGAATTATAAGTGAAATAATCTGTCTGTAAACAAAAAAATTACAAGAAACATTACTTGTGTCATGCACAAAGTAGATGTCCTAACCGACTTGCCAAAACTATAGTTAGTTAACAAGAAATTTGTGGAGTGGTTGAAAAAACGAGTTTTAATGATTCCAACCTACGTGTATTTAAACTTCTGACTTCAACTGTCTATATACGCTACCGGTCAAAAGTTTTAGAACACCTATTCCTTCAAGGCTTTTTCTTTATTTTTACTATTTTCTACATTGTAGAATAATAGTGAAGAGATAAAAACTACGAAATTACACATATGGAATCAGGTAGTAACCAAAAAAGTGTTAAATAAATGGTCACATACACATGGTTAGCAGATGTGTAGTGAAATGGTTGTGCTTCTAGTTCCGACAATGCAATATTATCTAACAAGTAATCTAACAAATTCACAACAACTACTTTATATACACAAATGTAAATGGATGAATAAGAATATGTACATATAAATATATGGATGAGCGATGGCCGTGCGGCACAGACGAGATGCAGTAGATGGTATAGAATACAGTATATACATATGAGATGAGTAATGTAAGATATGTAAACATTATTAAAGTGGCGTTATTTAAAGTGACTAGTGATACCTTTATTAAGTCAATTTATTAAAGTGGCCAGAGATTTGAGTCTGTATGTTGGTAGCAGCCTCTCTATGTTAGTGATGGCTGTTTAACAGTCTGATGGCCTTGAGATAGAAGCTGATGGGTCTAGAAAGAAAATGGGTCTGGATGGAAGTGGAATCACAGTGGCACAATCCAATACCAGAGCTGTTGAATACTGAGTGGGACATCATCATCATCACAGAGCCTGTGCCTTTGAATGCTCGCTCGCTTGTCAAATATTCTGAGTGCACTGCCTTTTCAAATAGCCTGCCTGCCCCCAAATGTAATGAAAATAATGATCACATCCCTGTGTTGATGGAGAGAGAGCGATGGAAATATTGCTCTCTCCTTTGAGGAGAGCGTATCTCCTTCCCCATGTGTGTTGTACCTTTCCTTTGACATACACAACATCCGTCACACATTAGTTGCAGATGGAGGTGAAAGGAATTATGGGTCTAACGTGTGACAGAACCTCCGACACTCACGCACTTTAAAAAACAACTCTTCAAACAACCAAACGCGCATGCAAAACACGCAAAGGACACACACACAAGCACACAGACCTAACCCTCACCAACACAAGACATGTTCAGTTCTGAATGATGATTCAGAAGCAGAACTGAAAATGAAATCCTGCAAAAACATCCTTGGAGGCTGGCATTTGGTTGTGAGACGATCACCAAGAGGTATAGTCTATAGTGGATAATTTACTCATTGGATATTACAGTGCTGTAATCTATCTCTCCAACATCCTGGCCAGATTGAATATGTATGGGAATCTAATCTATGTGAGTATGATGAGACAGATCAAACAAGACCATTGTGAGCGAGGAGCCAACTCCTCCTTCTGCATCTAGGAATTCATGCCAACAGTGCTGGAGCTTTGGAGCTGTGGACCACTACTGCCTGTGGGGATATAGTGCCCACTACTGGCCCCAAAGAGCAATTCAGGAACTGGTCCATACCCAGAGGTCTTCTGAATGAGAGGATGAAAAGTCCAAGAGGATGGTAAGTGTGCACTTCGCAAACCTCCCCATCATGGATTTAAAAGCATAGGATTGATGTAAGCATTGGCTTGAGAGCGTTTCCACCATTGTTACATCAATGTGAGAAAGTGTGCAAGTGCACACTTCAGAAGGAAGATGGACAATGGGGGCTCAGACCAAGAAAGACGTCTGCTGTTGTTGGAAAGTAGTGAATGTACACAACAGGTTAGGAGTATGTATTCATGTATTCTTAGATCCACATCAATTTCTACTGAAGGTCTTCATTAAGGGAAACCAGTGCACACACATTATGAGGTGAATAGCAGTTGAAATGTAATGATGGTTTGGGCAGAGCATTTCTAAGGTCTTCACATCACTTCACAGATCTCTAAGGAGTTACTCGGCTACAGTGGTGGAAAAAGTACCCAATAGTCATACTTGAGTAAAAGTAAGATACCTTAATAGAAAAAAAAATGGTTTTACATGTACTTACGTATCAAAAGTAAATGTAATTGCTAAAATATACTTAAGTATCAAAAGTAAAAGTGTAAATCATTTCAAAATCCTTAAATTAAGCGAACCAGATGGCACCATTTATTACAATTTTTTATTTTTATGGATAGTCACGGACAACTGTGAGAAATAATTTACAAGGGAAGGAATTACGTCAAAGAAATTGCACCATCTTCCTGTCCTGCTAATCATTCAAAATGTAACTAGCTAGTACTTTCGGGTGTCAGGGAAAGTGTATGGAGTAAAAAGTACATAATTTTTTTAGAAATGTAGTGAAGTAAGAGTAAAAGTGTAAATAGTAAAGTAAAGTACAGACACTCAAAAAACCTACATAATTGGTACTATAAAGTGTTGTTACTTACAGTTGAAGTGATTCAAACGCAGTGCGTCTTTGCTTGACATCATGGGAAAATCAAAAGAAATCAGCCAAGACATCAGAAAAAAATGTAAACCTCCACAAGTCTGGTTCATCCTTGGGAGCAATTTCCTAATGCATGAAGGTACCATGTTCATCTGTACAAACAATAGTACGCAAGTATATATACCATGGGACCACGCAGCCGTCATACCGCTCAGGAAGGAGACGCGTTCTGTCTCCTAGAGATGAACGTACTTTGGTGTGAAAAGTGCAAATCAATCCCTGAACAACAGCAAAGGACCTTGTGAAGATGCTGGAGGAAACAGGTACAAAAGTATCTATATCCACAGAAAAACGAGTCCTATATCGACATAACCTGAAAGGACGCTCAGCAAGGAAGAAGCCACTGCTCCAAACCGCCATAAAAAAGCCAGACTGCAGTTTGCAACTGCACATGGGGACAAAAATCTTACTTTTTTGGAGAAATGTCCTCTGGTCTGATGAAACAAAAATATAACTGTTTGGCCATAATGGCCGTCATTATGTTTGGAGGAAAAAGGGGGACGCTTGCAAGCCGAAGAACACCATCCCAACCGTGAAGCACGGGGGTGGCAGCATCATGTTGTTGGGGTGCTTTGCTGCAGGAGGGACTGGTGCACTTCACAAAATAGATGGCATCATGAGGAAGCAAAATTATGTGTATATATTGAAGCAACATCTCAAGACATCAGTCAGAAAGTTAAAGCTTGGACGCAAATGGGTCTTCCAAATGGACAATGAGCCCAAGCATACTTCCAAAGTTGTGGCAAAATGGCTCAAGGACATTTTGAAAGTGGCCAAAATGGCCAAAATGGCTCACGGTATTGGAGTGGCCATCACAAAGCCCTGACCTCAATCCCATAGAAAATGTGTGGGCAGAACTGAAAAATCATGTGCGAGCAAGGAGGCCTACAAACCTGACTCAGTTACACCAGGTCTGTCAGGAGGAATGGGCCAAAATCCACCCAATTTATTGTGGGAAGCTTGTGGAAGGCTACCCAAAACGTTTGACCCAAGTTAAACAATTTAAAGGCAATGCTACCAAATACTAATTGAATGTATGTAAACTTCTGACCCACTGGGAATGTAAAAGAAATAATAGCTGAAATAAATCATTCTCTCTACTATTATTCTGACATTTCACATTCTTAAAATAAAGTGGTAATCCTAACCGGGAATTTTTACTGGGATTAAATGTCAGGAATTGTGAAAAACTGAGTTTAAATGTATTTGGCTAATGTGTATGTAAACTTCTGACTTCAACTGTAAGTACTTTACACCACTGCTCAGCTAAATGATAACAACCTATGGTGAAGTCAGTCAATCAAATGAACCTTGAAAAAGAACACTGTGGTAAATATATTGTCAGTATATTTCTTTTGAGTCACCTGAAAAGAATAGACATCCTGGCTTTCACTAGCTCTTATCCCCCTGTCTTTGGTGGGCCCGGCTTCTCCCGCCCTCTCCGTGATTTTACGCAGTTTCCCAGGGACACAGCACCATCCAATGGATAATTGATGAAATCATCCCAGAGATCCCCAAAATGGAGTCCGCCTGGCCTGGGTGTGCCCCACTACACACAACAAGTGCCATCATAGGAAAAAAGTATGAAAATGTATACTCTCACTACTGCAAATCACTCTGGATTAGAGCGTCTGCTAAATGACTAAATGTAAATCATAGCTTGTGGTCCAGTGACACGCTTGGACTAAAATTTGACTATGGCATCCATGGGGTGCCGGTTTTGCCTGACGGCCACACACTGGGGAGTCTAGGATGATGGAGAGGGTGATTACAACACAACGGAGCCCTGTTAATACTGTATGAGGATGAGTGAGAGAGGGAGAGAAAGCTGGAGGAGCCTGGCTCTAAATGGGACGGTATACACTACATGACCAAAAGTATGTGGACATGTGCCCGTTGAACATCTCATTCCAAAATCATGGGCATTAATATGGAGTTGGTCCCCCTTTGCTGCTACAACAGCCTCCACTCTTCTGGGAAGGCTTTCCACTAGATGTTGGAACATTGCTGCGGGGACTTGCTTCAATTTAGCCACAAGAGCATTAGTGAGGTCGGGCACTGATGTTGGGCGATTAGGCTTGGCTCGCAGTCGGCGTTCCAAGCCTCATCCCAAAGGTGTTCGATGGGGTTGAGGTCAGAGCTCTGTGCAGGCCAGTCAAATTCTTCCACACCAATTTCGACAAACCACTTCTGTATGGACCTCGCTGTTGGAAGTACAGAATTGTCTAGAATGTCATTGTATGCTGTAGCGTTAAGATTTCCCTTCATTGGAACTAAGGGGCCTAGCCCGAAGCATGAAAAACAGCCCCAGGCCATTATTCCTCCTCCACCAAACTTTACAGTTGGCACTATGCATTGGGGCAGGTAGCGTTCTCCTGGCATCTGCCAAATCCAGATTCTTCCGTTGGACTGCCAGGTGGTGAAACCTGATTCATCACACCAGAGAATGCGTTTCCACTTCTCCAGATCCCAACGGTGGCGAGCTTTGCACCACTTCCACCGACGCTTGGCATTGCACATGGTGATCTTAGGCTTGTGTGCGGCTGCTCGGCCATGGAAACACATTGCATGAAGTTCCCGACGAACAGTTCTTGTGCTGACGTTGCTTCCAGAGGCAGTTTAGAACTTAGTAGTGAGTGTTGCAGACAATTGTTACGCGTTACGCGCTTCAGCACTCGGCGTACCCGTTCTGTGAGCTTGTGTGTACTACCACTTGGTGGCTGAGCCGTTGCTGCTTCTAGATGTTTCCACTTTACAATAACAGCACTTAAAGTTGACCGTGGCAGCTCTAGCAGGGCAGAAATTGTACGAACTGACTTGTCGGAAAGGTGGCATCTTATGACGGTGCCACATTGAAAGTCACTGAGCTCTTTAGTAAGGCCATTCTACAGCCAATGTTTGTCTATGGAGATTGCATGGCTGTGTGCTTGATTTTATACACCTGTCAGCAATGGGTGTGGCTGAAATAGCCGAATCCACTCATTTGAAGGGGTGTCCACCTACTTTTGTATATGTATTGTATCTCTGGTTCTCCCGTTACCCCGCTTCTGACAGATATGGGAAGCACTGGAACTTCTTCAGCATCGGCAGAGCCCACTGAAGGAATAGCCCTTGTCCTATCATACAGTGTCTCCATGGATTATTTATTGAAATATAGTACAGGGATATGCTGGGAGAGAGATTAAAGAACTATTAAAAGTTCTATAGAGTATTCCTTTAAAATCAAACAAAAATGTCAGATTTAGATTCTTTAGAGATTTTGGTAGAAAATACTACCGGGGTTAGTATAGAAATGCTACTATTTGATCTAGACTGGACATTTTCTATATCAAAAGATTCACAGATACCTTGGAAATGTGACTGACTGAATATCTGACTTTCCTGTAATATTGCTATTCTCCACTGTCTGAACATTTTTGCTCGACAGCAAACCACGTTTTTACGAGAGAGAATAAAGATGGAGATGAATTTCAAATGAACCCGTCTCCCATGTTCACTGGAGTGAAATTGGGCAAGAAAACTGGAGAACGAGTCCGGAGGAGGACAGACACACAGACAGTCAGACACACAGACATATTGGACGGACGGACAGACTGAAGGACAAACAGACGGACGGACAAACGGAAGGACGGACAGACGCACAGACTGAAGGACGGACGGACAGACAGACAGAGAAGTGTTGCTGAGCATGTTTCCTACTCTTTGGAAGTCAGTGTACCTGTCTCCCTGCTCAACAGGAGTGGTCGAGGCCTCCTCTCACACCAGACAGGGTTGATAATAGGACTTGACGTATATGAGGCGCCAGCTCTGAACTCTCTCCCATCTGCCCTAGCTTTATTCATAATTAACAGATCCGAATAGGAGGTGCTACGTTCGTTTAGGAAACGCAGCGAGACACAGATGAAAGGGTCGAGTTATAAAACGAAAACAACCTTTCCAAAAAAACTGCTGTCAAACTATTTTGTTATGCAACAGCTCACTGCATATAGGCAGAGGAATTAAGCAGCGGGGCTATGTCCTCTCTGTTTCTACTACCTACTTCCCTTTGGTGGAGTTCTTCCACTCTATCCGTCCTACACTAAGAACCCGTGTTCCACCACGCAAACATAGCTCAGCGTGGTGCATCCATCTATTCAAAACGATTTACCAACCATACTTCTCACCCAAAGCACAATCCAGCCATTCATTCTGAGTAGCTCATCCATCTGCCCTAAACAACACAGTCCCCTTATTGCGATTCATCCATGAACACAGTGAAGTATCCATATATCCATCCACAGCCCAGTCCATCCATCTATCCTTCAACACTTAGTGGTATTGTTCATCTGTCTAGTACCCTAAATATAGTCCATCTCTGCCACAGACATACAGTGATGGATGGTACGTGGAAAATAATGCACTCCTCAAAAAAATGGATCCGAGTGAATTATCCAGGAGGATGCAAATAGGGGTCCTTGGTGTTCCGGCCTCCTTTGGAAATGATTTGTGGTGGGGGAAGCTGCAGAGGCTTGGTTTGCTCTGAAATGATTTGTGGTGGGGGAAGCTGCAGAGGCTTGGTTTGCTCTGAAATGAATTGTCCTTTTGTGGGAATATGCTAGAGGTGTGCTGCTGATGAAATTTGGGTGGAATAGTTTGTTGTGTCTCCTTATCAACCCGAGATGAGGATTTCACAGCTTTCCCATTCATTTCCGTTACATTGCTGTAGGAATCCTCTATATTGAGCCCTCTGCATATGAGGGGATAATGAAAGCAGAATTTGGTAACCAGGTAGGTGTTGATTCTACCCCAAGGCTGAAGACCGTATACGATTTAAACAGCTAGTAGTTTGAAATGAATTACAACATGGAATCTACTCTACAGTAAAGCCTTCCAACACTGAATAGCACATGAGAAACATGAAAATGCAGAATTCAATGAAAAGTCTGTTCTGTGAATTGGAGAAGGGATTCGAAGCGTTTGCAGTAACGCCTGAAGGTGTTGAACATGGATTCATTTGTTCTGCCCATGACCTGCTTTCATCTGCTTTCCTGCCTGTCTGAATGGCTAACCTGCCTTGCTAATTGTAATGATATGGCTAATGTAAATAGTTCCCCTGCCTGTCTGAATGTCTAGCCTCCCCTGCTAATGTCAGTAGTTTTCTTGCCTGTCTGAAAGGCTAGCCTCCCTGCTAATGTCAGTAGTTTTCCTTCCTGTCTGAAAGGCTAGCCTCCCTGCTAATGTCAGTAGTTTTCCTTCCTGTCTGAAAGGCTAGCCTCCCTGCTAATGTCAGTAGTTTTCCTTCCTGTCTGAAAGGCTAGCCTCCCTGCTAATGTCAGTACTTTTCCTGCCTGTCTGATTGGCTAGCCTCCCTTGCTAATGTCAGTAGTTTTCTTGCCTGTCTGAATGGCTAGCCTTCCTGCTAATGTCAGTAGTTTTCCTGCCTGTGATTGGCTAGCCTCCCTGCTAATGTCAGTAGTTTTCCTTCCTGTCTGAAAGGCTAGCCTCCCTGCTAATGTCAGTAGTTTTCCTTCCTGTCTGAAAGGCTAGCCTCCCTGCTAATGTCAGTAGTTTTCCTTCCTGTCTGAAAGGCTAGCCTCCCTGCTAATGTCAGTAGTTTTCCTTCCTGTCTGAAAGGCTAGCCTCCCTGCTAATGTCAGTAGTTTTCCTGCCTGTGATTGGCTAGCCTCCCTGCTAATGTCAGTAGTTTTCCTGTCTGTCTGATTGGCTAGCATCACTTGCTAATATCAGTAGTTTTCTTGCCTGTCTGATTGGCTAGCCTCCCTTGCTAATGTCAGTAGTTTTCTTGCCTGTCTGATTGGCTAGCCTCCCTGCTAATGTCAGTAGTTTTCCTGCCTGTCTGATTGGCTAGCCTCCCTTGCTAATGTCAGTAGTTTTCCTGCCTGTCTGATTGGCTAGCCTCCCTTGCTAATGTCAGTAGTTTTCTTGCCTGTCTGATTGGCTAGCCTCCCTGCTAATGTCAGTAGTTTTCCTGCCTGTCTGATTGGCTAGCCTCCCTGCTAATGTCAGTAGTTTTCCTTCCTGTCTGAAAGGCTAGCCTCCCTGCTAATGTCAGTAGTTTTCCTTCCTGTCTGAAAGGCTAGCCTCCCTGCTAATGTCAGTAGTTTTCCTTCCTGTCTGAAAGGCTAGCCTCCCTGCTAATGTCAGTAGTTTTCCTTCCTGTCTGAAAGGCTAGCCTCCCTGCTAATGTCAGTAGTTTTCCTTCCTGTCTGAAAGGCTAGCCTCCCTGCTAATGTCAGTAGTTTTCCTGCCTGTGATTGGCTAGCCTCCCTGCTAATGTCAGTAGTTTTCCTGTCTGTCTGATTGGCTAGCATCACTTGCTAATATCAGTAGTTTTCTTGCCTGTCTGATTGGCTAGCCTCCCTGCTAATGTCAGTAGTTTTCTTGCCTGTCTGATTGGCTAGCCTCCCTGCTAATGTCAGTAGTTTTCTTGCCTGTCTGATTGGCAAGCCTCCCTGCTAATGTCAGTAGTTTTCTTGCCTGTCTGATTGGCTAGCCTCCCTGCTAATGTCAGTAGTTTTCTTGCCTGTCTGATTGGCTAGCCTCCCTGCTAATGTCAGTAGTTTACTTGCCTGTCTGATTGGCTAGCCTCCCTGCTAATGTCAGTAGTTTTCCTGCCTGTCTGATTGGCTAGCCTCCCTGCTAATGTCAGTAGTTTTCTTGCCTGTCTGAATGGCTAGCCTCCCTTGCTAATATCATTAGCTGTGCAGACATGTCTGAGGTCTACTAATGGCCTACTAAACACATTGAACCCAGCTGTACCGGGGCTTCACTCTGAGCTGTCAGACACACACATCGCTTCCCATCACTTCCTCCCTGTAGAATAGCACTGTGCTGCACCACTGGAGGGGAGCGAGAGTGTGAGAGAGAGAGAGAGAGAGAGAGAGAGAGAGAGAGAGAGAGAAGGGGGGGTAGAGAGAGAGAGAGAGAGAGAGAGAGAGAGAAGGGGGGGTAGAGAGAGAGAGAGAGAGAGCGCAAAGGTGTAGCAGCGGAGGGGGCTTAGTATCTAGGAGAGGAGAAGAAAAAGAGAGAGAAAAGGGGCATTGTAAACAGAATCCTGGGTGCATTCAGAGATGCATCAAAGGATCATCACCTGTTTCAGACTGTTATTATTTTATTTATATAACCTTTATTTAACCAGGAAGGGCTCATTGAGATTTGAAATCTCTTTTTCAGGAGCGTCCTGGCCAAGATAGACAGCACCAAGTCATTACACCATTACAGACAGACTACAGGTAAAAACTACAGGTAATCTAGTAAAAAGAAAACATAGAATTCACAGGAGTATAACACAATCATAAAACAGTCAATTAAAAACATTGACAGGTCAAGAAATCAGTCTCAAAATCCTTCATCGATGATTTAAAAACACCAATCGGGACAAGTTCTTCCAGTTTAAAAGTACTTTGTAAGGCATTCCAAGCCGACGGCGCAGAGTACTTAAAATCCCTTTTACCAAATTCAGTTCGGCATCTTTCCTCACAATTCATTTAATGACACACAAACACACATACACACATTCAAACACATCGTTATCCCCACACACCAAACTCCAAAGAAGAGTAGGATTGTACTTTTACACATTTTGCATTTGTAAAGAACACATGCTCACATTAACACGAGCAATTCATGTAATCTGGAGGATTAGTCACCCTCTATGTGCGCTCTGAAAGGAAAAGGCTTGGCTGGCTATCCTGGTGTGTTAACATGGTAGGTCGGCACCGCGGGACACAGACCCCCACCGTGCGCCACAGTCCGCGGGCACCAAAGAGCAGTGTGTACTGTGTACCCCTCCCCTCCTTTCACACACTCGTCTTCAGATTAGAGCCGAGTGAGATTTGTTGGTGAGCAGAACAGGAGACAGCGCTCCAGTTTAGTATCAGTTTCATAATACAGCACAGCCTCATGCATATTTAATGCATCAGTGAGTGGAGCTCAGCTTCGGCGCTGTGAAAATGGGATCGCAGCGAGTCCAATCTCTCTCTTCTACCTAGACAGATCCAGCCTCACAGGGATGCGTGGGCCCTTTTACTCATATGTACCTGCCTGTGGGTGCGCTCCAGATTTAGTGTGTGTGTGTGTGTGTGTGCGTGCGTGTGTGAGAGCACGTGAGTGCGTATAGGTATGAATTTGCGTGTTTGGGTGTAAGTGAGTGTGTGCATGTGCGAGTGGATGAGCGAGAGGACAGTGTGTGTCTGTGTATGATTCCGTGATTAAAGATTGCCATTAGGGGAAGAGCAAGATGAAGCTGACTCTTCATTAATTTTTAAACAGCCTCCAGAGACCTCGTCGTGAAGCACTTGCATTTATCTGCACAAGACAAACTCCCAAACCTTACTGGGGAACAGAGGCCAGCACTGATACACTGTGGACAAAACATTAAGAACACCTTCCTAATATTGAGTTGCTCTCCCCCCCAGAACACTTTGCTTCAGAACAGCCTCAATTAATTGGGGCATAGACTCTACAAGGTGTCAAAAGCGTTCCACAGGGATGCTGGCCCATGTTGACTCCACTGCTTCCTACAGTTGTGTCAAGTTGGCTGGATGTCTTTGGGTGGTGGACCATTCTTGACACACGGGAAACAGTTGAGTGTGAAAAACTCTGCAGCATTGCAGTTCTTGACACAAACCGGTGCGCCTGGCACCAACCACCATATCCCGTGCAACGCAATCCATGTCTCAATTGTCTCAAGGCTTAAAAAGTATTATTTTAATTGTCTCACCTTCTTCATCTACGCTGATTGAAGTGGATTTAACAACTGGTATCAATAAGGGATCATAGTTTTCAACTGGATTCACCTGGTCAGTCTAATGTGTTGTACACTCAGTGCATACTTCCATTCATTTCTTTAACTGGTAATGGGCTACCTTCACAAGAGTCTTGTCAGGCGTATTAGAGAAAAATGTGTTTGTGAGAGTCTCCCCGTTCCATAGACGGGTCATATTGGTGTGTAGCCCAAACAGTTCTGACGCTACAGACAGAAGTTGGCAGATCGGCGGTGCCGACTTCCGACGAGTCCCGTGACGCTTGTGGGGGTCGTAGAGCAAAACAGAGAACACCATAATGTTTTGCACTCTCAGTGTACATTTCCGGGAATAACGTTTACCAATTCTACGAGAGTCAGCTCAGTACCCAGCACGCTATTTGGAGAAAGCAATGTGATTCTTATGTTCCAGTGCCAGGCATAAGCACAACACACGCAAAATGCTATACTGTGAAGATATGAATACTTCCCAAGGTATTGTTACCCTATCCATTTTGTGCTCACTCACTGACTGAGCTACCTCACATGATTACTAAGATGACTGCACTCAGAAACCACAAGCAGTCAGCCATGATCACACTGTCTGCACCCACACAAACATACCGAAATAAGGCTACACACCCACACACAAATAAACACGCGTACACTCACATGTCTCCTCCACACTGTTTCGCCTTCGGGTATCAATTGCTTAATAATGCCATCGATCCACATTGTTACTAATACATGGTCACTGCCATAATAATAGTTGGAAAGCAAGCGGAAATGTGATCCCTGTGGATGATATACAGACTTGAAAAGTGCTTTGCAAATTAGCGACTCCTTGATGCATCCTAAAGCAGATATAATACAGTAGTCATGTACGTCTCTCAGGAGTAGATGCAGCGTGAGGCAGCGCGAGAGAGGGAAAGTAAAAAATGAAAAAAAGAGAAATAGGTGGAGATGTGAGGAAAGAGGGGAGAGAAAAGAGAGCAGTGGTGAGACAGAAGAAAAGAGAAGAGAGAGAGAGAGAGAGAGAGAGAGAGAAAAGAGAGCAGTGGTGAGACAGAAGAAAAGAGAGACAGAGAGAGAAAAGAGAGCAGTGGGGAGACAGAAGAAAAGAGAGAGAGAGAGAGAAAAGAGAGCAGTGGGGAGACAGAAGAAAAGAGAGAGAGAGAGAGAAAAGAGAGCAGTGGGGAGACAGAAGAAAAGAGGAGAGCGAAAGCGAGAGAGCGAGAGAGAGAGCAGCGGGGAGACAGAAGAAAAGAGGAGAGAGAGAGAGAGAGCAGTGGGGAGAGAGAGAAAAGAGAGAGAGAGAGACCAACCAGTGCATGCAGCAGAAAGGAAGAAGCAGCAGAGCTCTGGCGGAAAGAGGAAATATTGATCCCAGATTTAATTGGCTCCCCACCACCAGTGAGCAGCAGCCTTATGCCCACAGGCTGGTAAATAAACCCTCCAATCTGGCAACCGCTAGCTCTCAATATGCAGTGTTCCCCATTTATAATACATCATGTTATTTTCATTTTAAATACAAGTATCTTCTTTAAACTGCAACAGAAATGTGTTTTCAAAGTAGCCTTGACACATACATAACAGTACATAACAGTATGTACTAGAATAACAGTCTTTGTACATAACAGTATGAAAGCCTGGTTTTCAAAAGTGAAATGCCCCTTGGGCTTCTTTATTTGCGTTTTCAAAGAAAATCTACTTTAGGGACAATAAATGGTATTTGATAAACGCACGCAAGCGGAACCAAGAGATCCAGCCATCATGAAGTCTCATTTCTGTGTAAGTAAGACCTTCTGGTCATGTCATTTTTAGGTCATGTCATGTCTTTCTCTACCCTCTCTGTCTTTTTCTCCCTCTTTCCCCAAAGGTGCAATAACAGTTGAGGTTCATGATGTTCTGAGAGAGAACAGAGATGTTCATCTACCTTCGGAGTATTCTCTGCCTCGCCACTACTGTTAAAATAATCATGCCCTTCGAATCGTGCAGAAATCACATTTCTTCATGTAAGTCTACCAGCTCTTGGAACTAAAACAACAATACTGAGAAAAATCTCCAGTGTTCTGATTCGAAACCCTGTATCCAAGCCATTGTCTGCATCCCAAATTGCAGTATATTCCCTATTTAGTGCACTACTTTTTACCAGGGCCCATTATGAATAGGGTGCCATTTGCAACAAAGACATTTTTCATAATGTACTTGGAAGTAATCCCAATGCCTATTTCTTTGGCACACTGATAATTCAGTAGTTGCTAATTGTTAGAGGTGTGATTCACACATCATGCTCACACGTTATCAAACACCTGTTGCTCACAGATAGCAACAGGAGAGAATGCTGTGCCTGTGTGTCATCTGCTCAGTCTCGTGTACTACAGTCACCAAAGCGTTTCTGGGCTGTATTGAACCCTGTAGTGCTAGATAGAGACAGTGCCAAAATTCAGAAAGGGAAATGATAGATGTAATAAAAGGCTTCCATAAAATGTTATTGGATCGTCTCCCATCTCTACCAGTCGGATGTGGCTTTATTTACTGTGGTGACAGTGGATAAAAACACATCTAATACCCCAGTGCTGAGGACTTGGCCCGGCCAGCTAAACTGTTTCTCATTTTCTGTACACAACATATAAATACTACAATAGCATACCATAGAATCCATACAGACATTACACAGCCACTCGTTGAGAGGGTAAATATTACCACTGTGTTATTACCTGGGGTTCGAGCAAAACAGGCAAAGCTGAAACAACAGCTAAGAACAACCTGCCTGCCTTGCTGCATCAACCCTAAAGGGCCTATGTCACCATGAATGGAAAAGTAATTATCTTTCCCCAGAACAGGGCTGCTGTGGGCTGGGAAGGACAGCATGAGGACCAGGGGATAGGAGGGTTGGTCCTCCCCTGATCACCCAGGCACAGTCTCAAAGATCAATCAGGAACGCAGCACTGCTAAGCAACACAATAGCGCTGCATGGCAGGCGTCGCTAAGCAAGCTGCTCATATGGGCTGTGCCTTCTACTGGTTTGGTATGCACTGGATGGCCGTCCACACGCATGTACAAACACACTAGACTAGACTAGACTAGACTAGACTAGACTAGACTAGACTAGACTAGACTAGACTAGACTAGACTAGACTAGACTAGACTAGACTAGACTTCTCTCTCTCTCTCTCTCTCTCTCTCTCTCTCTCTCTCTCTCTCTCTCTCTCTCTCTCTCTCTCTCTCTCTCTCTCTCTCTCTCTCTCTCTCTCTCTCTCTCTCTCTCTCTCTCTCTCTCTCTCTCTCTCTCTCTCTCTCTCTCTCTCTCTCTCTCTCTCTCTCTCTCTCTCTCTCTCTCTCTCTCTCTCTCTCTCTCTCTCTCTCTCTCTCTCTCTCTCTCTCTCTCTCTCTCTCTCTCTCTCTCTCTCTCTCTCTCTCTCTCTCTCTCTCTCTCTCTCTCTCTCTCTCTCTCTCTCTCTGCAGACACACACATTCCTACGTGAGACCGGCTGGAGCCCTGAGGAGGCGATAGGGGAGGCAGCTCTTTCATTAGCGGAGTGGCACGGCTGATTAAGCGTTCCCCAGCCCACATGCCTGGTTGGCCTAATCGATGATTGGTAATTGGACCTGTAGGGAGGCGACCACTGAGGCGACCAATGGCGGAGAAAGGAAGGCCCTCTGGTGTGAAATGAAACAAATGGCACCACCAGAGAGGGGGGTTGGTTGGTTGAGGATGACCACTCACGTCAATGGCTCCTAGAACTGAACTCCCCATCCTCTCTGTCTATAGGCCTACTAGGCTGCTTCTGTTTCAACACATCAAAGTATTTGGGCTGTTTAGGTTCACAATGACCACAGATGCTAAACGGGCCTTTGAGGTTTGGTTTTTGACAGGGTACCAAGGACGAGCGGTGGCGATTTACAGGTCCAATAGAAAGGAGATCCATATACAATTGCTATGTGCAGTTGCATTGTATGTTCTCATGGAAAGGGTTCGTCAATTAGTTACAAGTGACAGAAGTGTGAGACATTGTGTAAAAAGCTATTCAAATAGCCTCCTCACCTCAGTGTAGATTGGATAAAGTGGTTATTTACTCATGTAAGTGGAGAATTTGGAAATGAGACATAATATCCACATTCCACGATTATGATCAAATTGGAAGGGTTGGAAGGGTAAACATTTTACGTGATAGCTAGACATGTTCTGTACCCACATAGCCTATGGGCCACCCCTCCTTCAGTGACCATAGCCTAATCTGATAATAATTTACAGTAATCTACTGTAAAATCCATAATTACCTTCATGAAGCCTATAGATTGGGTGTCGCAAAATAACAGTAAGCCTTCAGGTCGTGTCCATAGTTTAGTAGGCCTTACGTTTTCATATTCTATGGGAGCTCGACTTTGAACGGTTTTCTCAAACTTTCCTCATCATGAAACATAACTCTGAAACATCAAGAAGAGGTATCAGGGTGACTGATCTTTATCGATTATGTGGTTTACTTTTGTCTGTGCCTAGGATGATGGAAAGGGCTCGCTATCGCCATCTCTAGGCATGGTAGCCACAAGCACCGACAAGATTAGGCTACGAATGAAGTGGGCTCATAGAGAATGATAGAGGCTTCTAGTGGCCAAAGGACAGTATTAACGTAGGGAGCGCCATTGAGGGTTTCCACCATTTTAATGAAGTAAACTGGGTGGGCCTTCCAACTAAGGGGCCAGGGTTCCGGCCTAAAAACACAGTTTCGACTGCTCCGACAGTTTTGCTTCGGTACTGCAGTTAAACTGACGCCCGGCCCAGAAAGACAATTTCTATAGACCGCCACATAGAGAAGTCCAATTTGAAAATTCCTTATAAGACACTTTACTCATCACCTTTGTGCACAAAACATCCATTGAATTATTATAATAACTGTCGCTGAGGCCAATTTTTTCCCCCGACACTCACAGCCGAAGATATTAACATTTTATATTCCTCCAATGTCTGCCATGTTTTTGGATGACGTGGTGACGTTGTTGCTGCTCACGCTGCTCCCTGAATGATAGTGCACATGTCATTTTGGTCCGTATAAACCGAATGCAACTCAGATATAGACGGTCCATAAATTGGCGTATGAGAAGATTAGTAGATTACCTTGAAAACAACGGTCGACATCTTCGGCATAGTCTCCAGTTCGTATTATACCTCAATGCTTCCAACTTCATTGGGTGATCCCGCCTGGTGACCCTGGTGAAATCATGTCCAACCGGGTCATCAGGAGGGATCAGTCAATCTTGAAGAAGAAAATTGACTACTTCAAAATAGAGATTGCCTTAATGGCGTGGCCGATGTGGTCACAGACGCTATAATGGCACAGATACAAAGATGGCTCCTCTATCCATCTCTATAAGTGGGCCCCGGATTATAGACAGAATCCAATTTACAACATTTTGACCCTATACAAATGATCAGGTAATAGCCTGGCTAGTTTATATTTTATAAAGGTGCCATATAACCAATGTTCATTCTAAACTGCGCACGTGCGCTGCCGTGCACTTCCTCCAGGACTGCGCCACAGAAGAAATGCCAGGCCACACAGAGGCAAGATATTGAACTTCACTGAGTTCGCCCCATTAGTTTGCACTATCAACGTTTTCCAGTGATCGAATCAACATTATATCAGCCCCTTTTCAATGCAACAAACCAAAACAAATCTAACTTTGCAAGACTGACTCTGTGATTTTGTTGTAGGTAGAGCCAGAGCTCAACAGAGTAGAATTCTATTGGCCGGGGCAGAGCACCAGCGGTCTTTCAATCACCCATGAGTGAATGCACTTTTCAGATCAAATCAGATCAGAGCCTTGCATATGCACATTTGCTGATATTCTTTGCTATTTAGCAGTTTATTAGCCCGGTTATAGATAATTATAGGTCAGCAATGGGGAGTTGCTGCTTCCTACAAGAGCGCAAAACCTGTAGGCTACATTTCAAGCTGTTTTTGAAAAGCCAGTCAGGTAAAAAGATTCTAGCTGTGTTCGAATACCTATACTAACATACTGTGTACTACATACTTAATGAGTATATACTACATACTATCAGTTCATTTTAGTATACTGTAAACTAAATCTATCGTTTCAGTTGAGCGTACTAGAAATGTGCCTGTCTACCGGAAGTTGATGCTGTTGCTATGCAAACTCTTGCTAGCTTGTTAGCATAACAAATGACTAGCTAAACATTTTACTATTTTGGGTGTGTTCGTCAATTCAATCTGGAGTGCCAAAGTGCGCTCTGGACGTTTGTAAATCCAGAACGTTGTCAGATTGTCCATTCGTAAATTCAGAGCACACACTGGATGCTCTGGCCGAGGAGTAGGGTTGATCCTGTAGTCTATCACAGTACCATCCGTTTTGTCACCAAAGCCCCATATACGACCTGTTTGCTCTCGTTGGCTGGCACTCGCTTCATATTCGTCGCCAAACCCAATGGCTCCAGGTCATCTATAAGTCTTTGCTAGGTAAAGCCCCGCCTTATCTCAGCTCACTGGTCACCATAGCAGCACGTGCTCCAGCAGGTATATTTCACTGGTCACCCCCAAAGCCAACTCCTCCTTTGGCCACCTTTCCTTCCAGTTCTCTGCTGCCAATGACTGGAACGAATTGCAAAAATCACTGAAGCTGGAGACTTATATCTCCCTCACTAATTTTAAGCATCAGCTGTCAGAGCAGCTTACCGATCAATGCACCTGTACATAGCCCATCTGTAAACAGCCCACCCAACTACCTCATCCCCATGTTGTTCATATTATTATTTTTTGCTCCTTTGCACCCCAGTATCTCTACTTGCACATCTATCACTCCAGTGTTTAATTGTTAAATTGTAATTATTTTGCCACTATGGCCTATTTATTGCCTTACGTCCCTAATCTTACTACATTTGCACAGACTGTATATAGACTTTTCTATTGTGTATTGACTGTACGTTTGTTTATCCCATATGTAACTCTGTGTTGTTTGTGTCGCACTGCTTTGCTTTATCTTGGCCAGGTCGCAGTTGTAAATGAGAACGTGTTCTCAACTGGCCTACCTGGTTAAATAAAGGTGAAATAAAAATAAAATAAATAAAAAATCTGAGCGTTCAACGATAGTCAAGCACCCAAGCTAACTGGCTAACGTTGGCTAGCAACTTCCAGACACAAACGAGAGAAATCCTCACTCTGACCATTTTACTCACCCTAGCAGATCAGGTTAGGCTGTTTTCATGTTATCCAGAGGGTTGGTGACTGTAAACTGTGCTGCTGGCAATAATTAAATTACGCCTTTTTTTGCCAACGTTTACACCGGCCATACTCAACGGGTGTTGAGCGTTTGTAAATTCATCAATTATTCTGTGCGAAAATGCTCTGAAATCTGAGTAGATTAACAATGTCCATTGAAACACACAATGACTACATACCACTTAGCTAAGAATGATGTGAATAATCAAGTCAACGTTAACGTTAGCTAAATTGACTAACGTTAGAGTAAACTAGGCTTATTAACACTATCTAACTTTACCGTTCTGCTAGTTAACCAGCCAGCTGACCAGCCGTAACATTACGTTACCCCCGTGCTTTGTGTTCTTCGGATCATAATTCTCCTTTTGCCAAGTAAATTACTGCTGCTTCGGATTTCTCAAACCAAGCCCTGGGTGTGTTCGCTGACACAGGTGTTTCAAGTCACCTTGCATTGAAATAAAAATAAATGTTACTGGTCCAATGATGAGTTTTAACACTCAGTTACTTTGTTCCAGACCACAGCACCTGAAATAATAGAGAGAGACAGAAGCCCAAGAAAGAGAAGGAGTACAAGCACGGAGGCCAAGGAAATAGTAATGTAATTAGTTGCTAATCCAATTATAGTTAATCAATAGTTAGTAATTAACAGTTTTATATTGTATTTTGTATTTCCTTGTTGGTTAAATAAATAAAAGGTTATGTATTATAGTCCCCTTTCAGTCATGTAAATAGTTATCAATCCAATCATAGTTCATCAAGAGTTAGTAATTATCCGTTTTATATTGTATTTTGTATTTCCTTGTTGGTTAAAAAAAATTAAACTTATATAGCTGAAATTTCTTGTCTTTATTAGTTGAAGCCATCATCGCATATAACACCTATTATCAACGTTAACCAACGTTTGTTAAACATTGGCGAACGTTGATGGACGTTTGAAACCCAACCAAACCAAAGTTGTAAAATACAACTATTATATATTATATTATACACCTACGTTTGTTAAACGTTGGTGGATGTTCATTAACATTTAAAAAGGAACTAATAGCCAACGTTGTAAATTACACTAATACCAACGTTTATCAAACGTTGATGACACCTATGACAAACGTTTACAAAATGTAATCTGTGCCTTTAACCAAAACCGAACATTTATCTGAATGCATTCAGAATGTTTAGACAACCAATCCAACACCTAAAAAAAAACGTTTATAAAATCTGTTTTTGCTACCTGGGTGCTGCTTTAACGCTATGCGGTTCGTAACGTAACTTATTTCTTTATTACATTGCTCAACATTTTGTTAAAATGTATCATAATTAGTTAGAGCAACGAATTTGTATCCGCTCTCTTCGGACTTCAGTTGCATATTTTCAGACATTTTCTTCAAATCTGAAAACGTTGTGAAGCCACGCCCATTTATGAAGAATTGCATTATGTTGCTCTAAAAGTACGGAAAAAGTGTCCACTGCATGTACACTTCGTATTTTGGCGAATTTAGTACAACATCCGCGAAATTTTGGCATACTAACTATATCCATACTATAACCAATAAGCATACTATATACTCAAATATCGTCACAAATAGTACGGTTAGTGTGGTTAGTATGAATATTCGAACACAGCGTCTGTCTTAATTAAAGGGGCAGTGTTGTGTTTTGAGACAGGCTTGAATGTGTAAATAAGCCAATATGCAGAGGGGTAGCCTACATTATCTAATTCTCTGTATGGTAATAATAATTAAATGTATTTTGTAACTGGTTTCTTGCATCATACAACACAATACCGTACAATTTAAAGTCATCTACTAGGCCCATGGTGTTACAGACCAAGTAAAAAAATATGAATTAATGTCAAGCCCATGCAATGTATTGTACACCACTTATAGGCTACTAAAGGCTATATCATATAAATCAAAAGCTATGTCAATGTGAAAATGTTATGGGATTTGATCCATTAGTTTTGTTGGTAGGCCTGCATTATGCTCAAATAGCCGCAATAGCCCATTGACTACTGTCTAAAACTGTATGGGTACAGCCTCAGTGTTCACTGACGAGCGGAGGAAGTTGCACAAAATTCTCACAATGCTCAAGTTTCCGCTCACAAGATCTCAAATTTGCTCAGTTCCCCCCCAAAATTGAGGGAACATTACATATAACCTCTCCTGTAGATAGCAACGACAATGGGTTCTGTTTCCTCTGCTATTATGAACAAAAAATTTGTCCAATAGGCCTAGATGAATGCTCCCCTTTTCTTCTCCCAGTAAAATACTAATTTGTTTGAAGATTAGGATAATTTGTGAAAATGATACAAATGAGTTTTAAGAATATAGTGATGTTTTAATTATTCTTAGCTAAAAGCAGTGGATTATTAGCCTGCTCTATCATGAATAATCAAATCATCATCACAAAATAATTTTTCAGACTCTTGATCCGTTTTAATCCAATAGGAAATGAATACATTTCCTCAAATCAATTGTTTGTCTTGGCCTATTCAAATTCATATTTTGGGATTAAATCGAGTTTGACAATTTACGGTTAAATCATTTGTTCATTGGAATGCGCTTGTTTTATTAGATCTACTTTACTCGATGCGCCGCCCAAGTTAACGATTTCTAACAAGCGTGTGCCTCTCCTTTCAATTTGGCTCGTGCGTCCGGTTTGCGTCTTATGTCGTCGATGGCAAACACTGAAAAGAAAAAAAAATGCCCGTTTTACCCTCCACCTTTAATCCCGTCAGTGAAATTTGGTCTCGTTTCTTCTTGTCTTGCTCTGACAGGCATGCATGCACCCCAATTTACCCTCGTGACGGGGGGCTCTAATCTACCCATCCGGCAGGGTTTGATCGCAGGCCCGTGTCCTCGGTTCAATGAGACGCTTCATTAATTTTAATATGCGGAGTGTGCCAACAACTGTCAGGACCTCCTAGGCCTATACCCAACCTCACCACGTGTTACTGAAGCTCTCCAACTCGCAGACCAGTCTTCAATATATGTGTAGCCTATTATTGGTTTATTTACTGTTTTTTGGAGAGGCTGTGGTATGAAAAGCGTGGGTTACCGCAGTTACAATGTGCACGGAGAAAAAGGGTCACATTTCTTTAGTGGGCACCGCTAAACGGATTAGTTTAAGCACTGCGTCTGTGGCAAGTCAATTAGCCTGCTGTTAATGTCGCTTTTTAGACACATTTATAATTATTTCACCCAAGGTTTTCCTCTCTTCTGTGAGCGTGAGGCTAGACCCGTGATTTCAAATATAAGGCCTACAAATCACTTTGTGAAGATATGAAGTTATTGTATTTGTAGGCAGGATATCTCACAAATGCCAATATTATTTGATACAATTTATATTTTCCATGGTTGCAATTATCAAAAAGGTATGTTTTGACAGTTATTTTGAGCAGAAATAACAAGACATTCATAGCCTATGCTATGCCATTACCCTAAATCTTAATAAAATAATGAATAGACAACGAGCTCTAAAAGTGGCCTGATCGCACTCCTCCCCAGAGCCAAGCCTCATGCACCCAGTAATCACTCAGATGGACCTAATCCACTTTTGATGAACTTGGTTAATAGACTTCCTGCTGACATTATCAAAGGGTTCCAACTCTATTCATTACGTGCACACGACCCTCGCCACGCCCATACCATCCTCACAAGCTCTGACGTGTCGTCAATAAATGCTCCCCTCACACCCAAAACTTTAAGGGACGGGTCTAGAAGTTCAGTTACACGTCTGCACCGTTGAATCTATACCCTATTCAGGACAATGCCACGCCGCAAAAGTCTCTTTGTGCCATTTATCTCCAGAGACGCAGACACTGGTGCGGATTTGAAAGTGCAAGCGCATCGTATAGACGGTCCACATGGAGCTCTTGTGCAGACCAGTTGGATAGAAGAGAGGGCAGAGCGCAGGGGCAAGTGTGACCCGTGCGCTATTGTGGAGCTCAGATTGCCAGGGCTCAGATACATTGAGCAGGACCGGAGCACCATCGATAGAGCGCAAAGGCGTCGGCGTATGGCTGCAAACTCCCGCGAGAGGAGGAGGATGCTCGGGCTCAATGTCGCATTCGACCGCCTCAGGAGCGTCATCCCCAACCTGGAGAGCGACAAGAAGCTGTCCAAGTCAGAGACTCTTCAGATGGCGCAGATCTACATCTCGACGCTCAGCGAGTTGTTGCAGGACAGGCCCTGCGGCACGGAATTCAGCACCACTGAACTTGAGAGCACCGAGCAAGTGCGCACGGCCCCAACTGGCATGCCAACAGTGAACGATACAGCAGAAGACTCAACTGTTGAGCTACCTGGGCCAGGAACATACGATACCGCATGTAGAGACAGTGGGAACTTGATGCGTGCGCCCTGCGAAGACCAGAAGACAGAGCTTAGAGGGTTTATGAACCTGTGGGAGAGAACTAGTGGCACAAAATAACTGGTTTTATTTGTTTGTGCTTCGTAATTGTTTTGTTTTTTTTCTCCATAAAAAACATGTTGATTCGTGTTTGATACCTTATGTAGATTATCTGGCTCAAGTAAAAACACATTTTAACAATTTGGCATCTGACTTTTTCTCCCCCTCACAGTTCAGTCTACTTTTGCATGTCTGAAAGTTATAGGGGCAGTTTATGCTGCATAAAAGAGCAATAGATTATTCCAAAACATGACACAAAAGTATCAGACACAGATGTACTGAAAGTAGCAATTTTTATTCAAGTTAAAATTATATACAAGTAACCAAAGACATTCTTGAAATTGGTACAAAGAGCATGTTCCTGCATTTGGCTTTTTACACCTTTTTAAATCTGTCTTTCAAATAACACAACTGAAAATGCTGTATAAAATAAATTGGATTGGATTCAGAAAAGTAGTCTACCATTTCTAAATTTCCAATATTTACAAAAGTATTTACATTGTTCCATCCATTTCCAGATTTGTGAATAAAGCTCTTGTAAACTTCAGAAGTGTTAATTAAGCCAATTATTATTATTATTTTTTTTTTTACGACTGGTGTGGCTCCCGACTACAGCGTACATCAGATTGAAATACAAGAGGCTTAACAGCTTAGAAAGTATCGATGAGGGTGTGTGCATGGAGATGGCTGAAGCTTTAATGTCTGCATGGCTGTGGGTGTGCGTGCATGTCTTAGAAGAGAAACAAAAACATGTCGTAAATATACAAAGGGGAATGAACGCAACTTTAGGAAATAAAAAGGGGGAAACTTCATCTCCCCAATTCTGTACATCTTAACCCCAAACAGCCCCACGACCGACTAACCTCCGCATTCAAGCTGGGATAAGAGGATTTTACAGTTTTATCGGAGAAAACTATGGGAAACAGCATATAACCAATGAATTAGCTGACAACGTTATGCAGCCGATAGCAGTCCCAATCAAGCCTGAATTGAACAAAACTGAGAACACTGGCTATGAAACAGGTTAGTTATATAATGGGCATCACATTATGAAACTCAGAACGGAGGGAGCATGGATACAGCAACCGTTAAACTGAGAGGCTCAGTTCATGAACAGCACTCTTATCAATTCAAGTGCTTAAATTAAAAAGTTTGAAAAGCAAAAGAAAATACTGTAGTCTTTTAGTCCAGTTGATTTTTTTGAGAAAAGCTTAAAAAGAAATTGCAGCATTGAAGAGAGGAGGAAGAATATAACTTAATGCCAGACTGGCATGTATTTATTCAGCAACAGAAAACCAACACTTATGTGTTCTACAGCCTTTAACAGCTAGCTGAAGCACTGTGGTGGTCATTCAGACCCAATAGTCTCTGCAGTACAAATTAAAGACAAACATCCGTACTTTCCTGTTGGCCATAACCAATAATGATAAGGGGGGGGGGGGTTACAGACTAAATGATGTAGTTCTCTCACGTTAGTGAAAACTACAGATGAGGACCATTTCCGGTTTGTCCTTGAAGAACTACAATCTCCGAAAGTATCGACTTGGACAGAGGTGAGGTGCTCACCAAACTAGCAATTCTCTCATCCTCGCTTCGAAACGGAAAGAAAATCTATTTGTTCATTTCTAAACCTTTTTACACCCTCCCCTCAAGGACAGTTTTTTTTTTAGAACACACACACACAAAAAGGACAGTCGCGAAGGCAATAAAAGCGCTTCAGTGAAGTGGGGCCGTTGGGCTCTGGGGGCTTTCAGCATTTCAAAGCGGGCTGAGAGCTTTTGCTTCGTGTTCCTATTCCAGTTGTGTGGGTCACTGCTGAATGCTTTCTTTGCATTCAGAGAGGTGGGTGGGGGGGGGGGGGGGGGGGGGGTCAGGCACACAGGCACTTTGATGACAAATCGGAAGTAAACAGAGGAGGGAGGCAGGGAGAGAGACATCTTTTACAGCAGGCAGAAAAAACAATGGAGGACGTGGCAGATGTAGCAAGAAGGCAACATATCGATTTGGGATACAAGGAGTTTTTATATAAATGTACAACCTGAATAGCACAATTGGGGGTATCGAATGAAGAAAAAGGGTCACAAACCCCCCCCCCCAAAAAAAAATCGGCATTTAATGAATATCATTCTGAGAATCATAAATTACAATTTCGTGAGGGAACAGAAGAAAAAAAACTGTTTGGAACACAGAACGTCTAGAATATAAACGGAAGGTTGTTCTTATTTTCTGTTATCTGCTCAGAGTTCTCCTGTTCCAAACACACGTCATAATAGGAGCGGTGGAATGCTGAAACAGTGCTTCAGGCCTCGCGTGTTTGAAGGGAGGCCATCACAGTATGTATAGTGAACGTGGTGTTGACGATGATGAAGATAGGTGGTTGTTATTAGCAGGCTGTGTGTGTGTGTGTGTGTGTGTCTGGACTTGGGTCTACCCAACTGTCCTGGTCTCTGTGTGAGGCGAGCAGTCAGCCCCCAGTGTGGTCCCTCCCCACAGAGTCAGGCCCCTAACAGTGCTCCAGATAGTCAATGACCCGAGAGATGGACTTCTGCCCTGCGGTGCCCACATCACACTGTGGAGAGAGCGATGAGAGGGAGGGAGGGAAAGAACGATAGAGCAAAGGTCAGTTACCACACACACACACACTCGCTCCACACAAATCCCTATTCAGATATAAGGCTACAGGGGCCAGACTGGGATATTAGTCATTAGCCTGTACAAGCTCACTGACACAGAGGCCACAATAAAGACCTTTAAGCAGACACTTGTAGGAAGACATTTTATTTTTTTAAATGTGAGAGAACTTACTGTAAGATTCATGAAATTTAGGAACTTCTTGAGCATTTCTGTCATTATTGAGAAATCTCCTTTGGGCAGGTTTTCCCTCACAGTAGTCACATTCATCTGAAAGAGAAGACAATGAATCGACACAGAATCCTTTGTTAGTTCTACTCACATTTCCAACCTCTGATGAAATAAACCACAACAGGCAGATGCATCACGTTGTGTCAGATAACAGTAATTCTAGTGATAAACAAATGTCCGTATCATCTCAGAGGGAAAACAAGCCGTCACTGTAACCATCCAATCCAAGGTTGGCCGTGTGCAGTAGATTACATGCTGGGTGTCGACAAACGGTGGTGATGCATGTAGAATTGTCGGGGGAAAATTAAAATAAAATGATTTCCAAATGTTCTGTGGTCAGAGGCGCTAGGACGGCCGATCCACTGCTTTTAAGTACACTCAGCCGTCCATTGCTCTGGTGTTTCCTCTTGAAAGCAGTATTCAGGCAAGTTAAGGCTAAAACTTCTGAATTCATTTAATTGAAAACATATCCAGTCCTAGAGTGAAGCTAAACCGTTTTTGGTTTTATTTTAAAGAAGTGGGACACCCTACTCCCAACATATTTTGGGGTGTTTTATTGGGGAGGACAGTGGTAGAGAGTTAACGTAGGAGAGAGCGCTACAAGAGCAATGAGCCGGATTCGAATCCATGCTGGAAGCTGTATGTCTTTCATAGGCAGCTGCTTAGACCGCTAGACCAGGCAGGCTACAACCATTTTGTTTTACAAGACAAACAGAAGTCTGAGGTGTGACCTTCCCGAGTTAAAACACAGAGCCCCTGTCCAGATTAAAACTACAGCCTGGGATCGGTAGAGGTTTATCAGAGAGAGATAATGACCGTGGCACAATCAATCACAACCTAACGGCCCATTGGGAGAGACCGTGAGAGAGAGTCCATTACTAGAGATGCACTAAGCTCTCAAGGCATCATTGAATCGCTAATAACAATCTTCAAAAGAGAAAAAGGCCATTAAAGCAGGGATAAAAATCAACTCCGCTTTTATTTTCCTCTCGACAGTCGGCCGTGAAACTTTTAAGACCGCAATTCTGAAGGAAAACATTGATGGTCCCTGAAAGGCATTAAAATGACGGATGTTCACTGCCGATGTTCGAACGAGGCGTCGCTGACGAGTCTGTGTCTTAATGATGATGTGGGTTGGGCACATTGGAAAAGAACAGAATATCCAGGAATGTATACGTAACGGGCGACCTCAGCACTAGCCAAGTGCATCTGTACACAATGGATTCGTTTGCCTTCCCTACCTCTGGAAAAGAGCGTCTGCTAAATTACCAAAATGGTACGGAAAACGTAGCCTAAATCTGTGTGTCTAGTGAACAATCCCAAACCAGGGCCATTATGTAATGATGGAACTGTTATTACAGAAAACTTTTTCGTTATATCTTTGATTCATCTCTTTTATTGCCTTCTGTTTTTAATTTTTATATATATATTTTTTATCTTCTTCATTTGAATGACTTCTTTTGAAATGCACTTTATATAAACATTTAATTTGATTATGTAGAGAAGCTGTGGTGCTCAGAACGTCAGGAGAGTTGCCTTACCGGACTCCCCTGGCAGAGACAGCCCAGTAGCAGAGCAGTGTAGGAGGCCACGATGCTGTCCTCCATGTGCTTCCCAGCATGCTGCAGAGCTGCAGGGGGAGAGAGGAGAAAGAGTCGCAAAAATTACTACAACATCCGATTCAGCAATGCCTCATTTATAATCCAAAACACAGGTTCTACTCAATCTCTCATTCTCAATCTCAGAGTTACCTAATGTCAGTATGGATCTATTACATTAGCCTTGGTTAGTTAGTTAAACTTTGTTTTTATTTATTTAGCCTTTATTTAACCAGGTAGGACATTACCTTTGGTAAGGTCTAGCTCCTCGTTTTCCTCCTCTTTCTTGGCCTTCTCCTTCTCGCTGACGGCGTTGGTGTTGTTGTTCTCCGAGGCCACCCACTGGATCTCGCCACCAGACTCCTGCCACTCGCCGCTCTGGTCCAGCTTGGGTTTGGGCACGTCGTTGATGAAGTCATCCGTCTCCGCCTCTGCCGCTATGGCCGCTTGCTCCCGCTGGAGGAAGAGCTGAGGGCGCAAAAACGCATACGGTCAGAAAGGTTTGCGCTTGCATGTAATCAGTTCATCCACCCTTCCAGATCTATGCCTACGAGATCGTATAACGCTCACTGAAAATGTACACGGTCTCTACACAACCTGACCTATGAACATGCTCACACACACACAGGCTCTCTAACCCACCTGCACCAGGGCAGCGATGGCAGTGAGCGATCCTTCCGTCTTGAGCTCCTCTTTGTCAGCCACCAGGACAGAGTTGAAGGGAGCTCCTCCGTCCATCTCCATCTCCATCAGACAGTGGCGGTTCCTGGCACTGTACTCCACCAGGTTGATCAGCAGACCCAGACCCTGCATGGAGAACCATCACACTTGAGACATACACACGCCTAGAGTACCATCACCAAGACCCAGACCCTGCAGACACCAGTTGCGTCCCAAATTACACCCTCTATGGGTCCAGGTCAAAAGTAGTGCACTTTAAAGGGAATAGGGTGCCATTTGGGAAGCAGAGACAATCCCACCTCAAAATGGACATACACTCCAATATCATCCCCTACACTTAGACCCTCATCTATCAACTAGGTCGAGTTGAAACACATTCAAGTAAGTTCCTTACAGAGGGATGGTAATAGAACTGGGGACAAAAACAACAAGAAAAATCTAGGAAGTCAGGGCCCGTATTCATAAAGCGTCTCAGAGTTTGAGTGCTGATCTAGGATCAGTTACCTTTCAGATCACAATGATCCCAATTACATGGACAGGAGAGACCTGATCCTAGATATCCTACTCTGAGACACTTTATAAATATGGGCCCTGGAAACCCATCTAACCAAAGCCGTGGCTGCAATGTGATACTTGGGTAATGATGATGCTCACCAGTACTCGGATGTCGAACCTCCTCTCCTGATGAAGGTACTGTGGGACGCGGAGCACACAGTTCAAAGCTGTCATGATCATGTCCTCCTGCTCGCCTGTCTTCGTGCTTCCCCACTCTACACACACACAAGGGGTAGAACAAACAGCTGTGACGATACCAGTACAGCGATATTTTCTCCATGGCAAAAATGAAAACATGAAGTAGACCAAACTCTTTGGTCCTTTAAAAACCTGCTGTTAGTAAAATATTGTGTGCTATAGCTTGGAAAATAAATAAAGATGTGAATCACAATGACAATGTTTGTTTCCAACATTAGAGCTGTTTTCCTAAAGAAGTTAAATCTGCTTTGTGTTATGACTCCTTGCCATGATGCTAACAAGTGCGGCGATACTGGTATTGCCCCGACCCTCGTAAAACAAAGTTACGACGGGACCTCAACAGTTATGTGCACAACACATTTTTGGGAAGCTGAATGTCTTTAGGTGTCATCTGAAAGCACTTCTATGAACGAGCGGCGAGTGCACAACGTAGTGTATTAGAGATTCTGGGTTCGAGTCCAGGCTCTGTCGCGACCGGGAGACCCATGGGGCGGCGCACAATTGGCCCAGCATCATCCAGGTTAGGGGAGGGTTTGGCCGGGAGGGATGTCCTTGTCCCATCGCCCACTAGCGACTCCTGTGGCTGGCCTGGCGCAGTGCACGCTGACACAGTCGCCAGGTGTTTCCTCCGACACATTGGTGCGGCTGGCTTTCCGGGTTAAGTGGGCATTGTGTCAAGAAGCAGTGTGGTTTGGTTGGGTTGCGTTTCGGAGGACGAACGGCTGTCGACCTTCGCCTCTCCTGAGTCCGTACGGAAGTTGCAGTGATGAGACAATTGGATACCACGAAATTGAGAAAAGGGATAAAAAAATAAAACTAAAAAAAGATTGTGTAGGTATGCAAATTTACTCAATAACCATAATTGACGACCACCGCAGTGGCATTGGCCCTGTCTGGTCAATCTATATCCAGATGATACTGTGTGAGACCCCTTTTGGGGACCGTGTGTGTGTGTAGCTCTCACCATTGTCGTGGGTGAGGTTGAGCAGCACGCCGATGATGGCCTTCATGCAGTCCTGCACGGCCTTACCCACATTGCTGTGGCTGGCGTATGGCAGGGCGGTGCCCGCCGAGCACAGGGCACTGTTCACCCCAGTCTCCTGGCTGTAGCGCTGGATCATCTCCTCACAGTGCCACAGGGCCCTGTCAACAACACACAGGGGCAATAGGTTAGCAATGGGTTAGCAATGGGTTAGCAATGGGTTAGCACGCCCGCATGCTTCACATCCGAAACAGTTTGTGCATATGTTATGACGACATTGTGACGTTTGTTTGTTTTGGGTCTTCGGCAAGGTTTTTTCCCCGCCTGTTCGTGTACACATTTTTCTCTCGAGGCAAGCCAAAAGGTCAGTAGCCGAAGTGCATGCCCCTTTATCGGTGATTGGTTAACAACAGTAAGGATTCTTCAAATAGGTGTTTAGCAAGAGACTAATTGTTTTCATGAACATATTTCACTTGAGAAATACTGCGCCAAACATCCTAGATGCAAAAGTGCACAACTAAGAGCCAAATTACATTTTTCTTGAGTTATCTTAGATCAATTCGGACTATTTTAAAGCTATGGTGTCTCAAGAGGGACAAAATACTATTGCCGCTTTTTAAATTTGTTTTTCAAGTTAAGGTCTTTTAAGGGAGTATATGCGAGCACACTCAATTGGTTAAAATGGCGACACCAATAAGTAATTAATTTATGTATCAAGTCAAGCACAACATCGGTATTGAACTAGAGGTACTCGGCTATATAGCCAATTTCCATTTATGGTCCCTTATGCCAATGTCTATTCAAGCTTGATAGTTTCTCATTTTGGCATTGAACTTATAACCTGCCGATGTCGTGCTGGGAAAGAACAGTCTTCATATTTGATGGGAGGATCTTTTGATTGACAAAAGACTGGACTGAAAGTATACGGAATCGGGTTCTGGAAGGACTTTCACACAGAATTAAAACACTAACAGAGTGCGTCTGGAAAATAAGCTTTAAAAAAAAAGTCAAAAAGGGCAACAATTCTTCCTATGAGATTGTTGTATTATTCAGAGACCGCGATGGTACATGGGAAACAGACCTGCAGAAGATACAAAAGCAATAACACACGTCTCTAGTGTTTCTCTTCGCATATAGACATATGCCCTACACCATTAGTCAGACAGCATCCCCGCCAATACCTTTGAAAAAGGCAGTGTGCAGCGGGAGAGAACAGAGCGTAAATTTAACCTATAACAAAAAGGTTAGCAACAGCCGTGCACACCGGCTGCATGGCTAACCAGAAGCAAAACAGCTTCATGCAAAATAGCAAAATAATGAGATTAGAGATAATGGGGGTCATTTATTATTAAGGCAGAGAGGAGAGCGGAGGAAGAGTTCATTCATTAGAGTGGGGGGGGTGGGCGGTTGTTAATGAGGGCATCTGAGCTGCTGTGTGGCTCGACCCCTCTGATTTCTCCCCCCCCCCGTAATTGAATTAGCGCAGCCGCGATCAATGCGGCTAGTGAATCCTCTGTGTAAAATCTGACAGCGGTTCTTTCTTTTACCCAGTCGGAGAGGCCTCCTGGCTGGGGGTGCAAGGGCAGTTCACCAAGGGTGAGGCAGGGGTTAGGAACCAGAGCAGGGCGGTCAGGGTCCCGGCTGCAGTCAACGCACCCTGCCTGGGACGAGGCTAATTCAGTTAAAGACGGAAGAGTTTAAACAGATAAGTGGCTGTGGTGGAACGAGGCGGGTGGGGGACTGGGACGCTTGGAGGGTGGCTGACCCTTACAAGGGGAGAGAAATGGGGGTATTGATGGAGGGCTGATGGGTCCAGCGGGGGCATAGAAGTGGCAGAGTTTGCTTTACAGAGGGGAACACGGACAGGGCGAGGGCGGATGCTGTGATTGACAGTGTTAAAAATGTGGAAACTACAAAACAGAGCCCTGATGAAAATGGACATTTCCCCATGTTTCTCATAGAGCTCCACACAGAAACTTTTGTGCATGAATTATCCTTGCGATATAACCTGTCAGTGAGGAGTCAAGTGCATTTCAAATCAAATCTAAAAAGGCAAAGAAGATCTATGTGAATTCTTGGAATGGAAAAAAGCTGTGTAAACTTAAGACTAAAGACATTTGAAGTATGCAGAAAAGATAACGAAACAATTTTTTTATAAAATCTTTGAGCACTAACAATCACCAAAATAAAAGCTAGACGGTCAAATCATTGATTTTAGCAATATATATTTTGTTATTATGTTTGAGCAAAAGACCACGCATTAAACATGGAAAAATGCATAGAATTGCAGGACATTTACTTAAAAACTGCAAAATTCTCTCAGCTCTATTAACGTGGGCCTCAAATTCTCTAAAAAGGCTGACCGCGCCCCCTGCCACAATGGCCACCTACGACCCTGTTTGATCCTGAAAAAAACCCTGATGGCAGCAGTATTCTAAGTCTGCAGCTATAAAGGCAGATAGGAGTCAGTGGCTCCTGAAGCAGTCAACTGTGGAAGGAGGGGAGATTCACCAAACTGATGCATTGAATCAGCACTGCTACCAATCAAACTCAATGATGCCGTCTGGTGATACAGGACTGTGTGTGTGTGTGTGTGTGTGTGTTCCTTCGCGCTCATACAGGACACTCACTTGGCTGAGGAGCAGATAAGCTGAGAGTCCTTATAAGCAATCAGGTAGCCCTGGTTCTCTGGGTTGTGAACAGTTACCTGCACAAATCAACAAGACACAGAGAAAGTTAATTAGACAGGGAATTCAATGCATTAACAGTTCATCTCAAATCAAGAGCACACAGAGCCCCCCTATAGGAGACTCACATTGGATTCACAGACTTGAGTTTGATCAGTAATCTAACCCCAGCAACCTGCTATCTAAATATACACTGTACTCTGGCTGAAAGTGAAACAGAGCACAACTGCAGGCTTAGAGGGGCATGGGCAGCTGTTACAAAGATCAACATTTCCCATCAATACTTTATAACTGATATTAAAGACACGCTTCGGGAATTTTTGCGACTCGTGAGTATTTTTTTTTACCTCTCGGTTTGGCCTGGATGTGTCAATGTGTAGTTCATACATGCATAATCTATGAGCAGACTTACTGTTTTACCTCAATCAGCCACGAAATCACTAGTTTGAAAGCGACTGTTTACTGGAAGCTGTACGGCGCCATTTTCCCTACATTAACCCTCGTGGGCCAGCCCCCTAGCAATTCGAGTTCCAGCCAATGAGAATCAGTCCCTTGTCATTTGAGTGACAGCTAGCAAGATGCACACAGCAGAGCTGAAAGAGAGCAATGAAGTGGTGCACATATCTGCACGTGTGACGTAGTACGCAATTTGAGGATCACATTTGACTCATGAGCGCTACTTTCAGAACTACTGGCTAAAAAGTACCAGAGAATATCTTTACATAAGATATAGTAAGGGCTATGACTGACCCTGATTATGAATTTATGTAATTTTCAGCCTTCTAGTAGTCAGAAGTGTTGTCCAACACAGTAGTGTGTGTGTGTGTGTGTACACGTTTTCCTACCTCATCAGAACTATAATGTCTTAACATGTCACCAGTATTTGGGCTGGGCGATATATCAAATTCATTTGAATTCACGTTTCAGCACAATGTTTCAAATCTCCTTGACTCCTTCTGTGCTGTATGCACCTTCCCACACAGACACCAAGCCCCTCCCCCTGCCACTCACAACAACGAGACGAAAGATCACCTCTTCCTCCATTTGAGGCTTTGTCCGACATAAAAATGGGTCATATGGACACCCAAGCACGTTGAGACATTTCACTGTAATGGAGAAGTTACCCTTTGTAACGATACCCTTAAGTCTCAACTCCCAAAACGTACAACAGAGCAGACCCAACAAAGACAAGAGTATCTTTATTTTATTTTTTTATTAACGATTTTCTTTCTTTTATAAACAATATAAAAACACACACATACAAAACGACAACGTCATACAAACGTCAACTACATCACACCTGCCCAGACCGCACGAGCACATACCGCCCGCATCACATTCCGCCACGTGGCCTGAAACGCCACCATTTTGTCTCTCTCCGTAGGCCACGCACTTTCTATATCTAAATAGCTTATTTGATTTTTCCATTGTGTTAATGATGGCGGATTGATTGATTACCACTTTTTTTAGTATAAGACGGGAGTATCAATTAACATGATTGTGGAAACCGCATGATCGGTTTGTCGTACGCGGCGTTGCAGTACCACTTACAGCTAGCAGCATTTTAGCCACAGACTTGTGTGCTAAGCAATCTAGTCTGTGTTTTAGAAATGTGAAATGAGCATCGAAAGATGCATTTGTATAAGGATTTGGCAACTCGTTCTCATTCTGAGAAGCAAAAGCATCTTCGGATCCAGGTAGATGTTCAAATCAAGTGGCCCATCTAAACAAAATGAACAGGCTGCTGTTGTTCAAACAGATGGAGACGGACAGGAGGGTGTATTCATAAAAGTTCAACTGTTCTAACTTGTTGGCAAGCAAATAGATCCAATTTGGCTAGACTTTAAATATAAAGATCAGCTGGCTACTGACTAGTAGTGGGCTTGTGCTTGAGAGGTTGTTTATGAGACCTGTGTTAATGTTCTATAATGCCTGTTACCAGAAGTTGGCCATTACTAGTGGATGTGCAGAGTTCTGGATACATTTGTAATGAAAAGGGCATTTTCATATACAGACTTGAAAGCCAGATTAGTGATTATTGCCACAAAGCAGGTTCAAATGATAAAATAAGTAAATGATTAGTGGGTCTTATGGTTGAAGGCTTATATTTAGCCTAAGTAGAATTTTACAAGCCCTGAATTCATGATATTATTCCTAACTGTTTGAAATGCAGTGTATTGACCTTTAACTGTGCAACAAAAGCTTGTAAAAATAAATCGATTTTAGGCCATGTCGCCCAGCCCTAACCAGAATGTCCTGACAAGGTAGGAAAACAAGAAATAACATTTTAGAAAAGGACTTTTTTCATGTCCTGAATTTGTTAAAAGGCTTTCTTAGGCTTAAGGGTCAGGGAAAAATAGGTTTTTGAATGGGAATATATTTTTACTCGCCAAAAAGTACAGAAAATTCACAAAAACAAAGCTGTGTGTGTGTGTGTACTCACGCTCTCCAGCACACGTAGACACCTCTCGGCTCCCCACAGCGATGCCACCAGCTTCTCCTTGTCATCCTCGTGGCTCAGGTTCTCCACACATTCTTTCACTGCAGGAAACAAGATGGTTCAACCACTCAACCCCATCGATCAGGTTAGAATATAAACCCCAAAAATGGAAATGCCATTGAAGAGCCATGACCTCAACCCAATTGAACACCTTTTGAATGAATTGGAACGCCGACTTTGGGCAAAGCCTAATCGCCCAACATCAGTGCCCGACCTCACTAATGCTCTTGCGGCTAAATGGAATTCCCCGCAGCAATTTCCAACATCTAGTGGAAAGCCTTCCCAGAAGAGTAGAGGCTGTTATAGTAGCAAAACGGGGGGGGGGGGACCAACTCCATATTAATGTACATGATTTTGGAATGAGATGTTCGACGAGCAGGCGTCCACATACACTGCATGACCAAAAGTATAATTTTTGGTTGTTGCACCAGCTGCGTCTCAATCCACCACATCTGCCGATGTCGGCCATCCACATTTGCGGTGAAAGGTGGCAGAGCTACGGCAGTATTAATGAGACATCCAGAAAATTGTTCTGACGAAAACGTCCAGTGTTCAAAAGGTTTGGTCTACAAACGAATATGACCACTACGGAAAGACGACCCTCACGAACACAATGGTGTTCTCCATTTTGCTCTACGACCCCCACATGCATCACGGGACTTGTCTAAAGTCGGCACCGCCGATCTGCCAACATCTGTCTGTAGCGTCAGAACTGTTTGGGATACACACTAATATGACCCGCCTGTGGAAAGTGGAGACTCTCACGAATACGTCGGTTGTTTTGGTCTTGCACGCCCACAAGCCTCGTCTGAAAGTAGCCCTGTACCAGTTAAAATGTTTTATGGAAGTACACAAAACATTAGGAACACCTGCTCTCTCCATGAGATTGACCAGGTGAATCCAGGTGAAAGCTATGATCCCTAATTGATGTCACCTTTTAAATCCACTTCAAATCATTGCAGGGCTCCCGAGTGGCACAGCGGTCTAAGGCACTGCATCTCAGTGCAAGAGGCGTCACGACAGTCCATGGTTCGAATCCAGGCTGTATCACATCCGGCCGTGATTGGGAGTCCCATAGTGCCTTTGAACGGGGTATGGTAGTAGGTGCACGGGTTTGCGTGTGTTAACGTCAACGCTGCTGGGTTTTTCACACTCAACAGTTTCCCCTGTATGTAGAATGGTCCACCCCCCATTCTGTGGGAAGCATTGGAGTCAACATGGGCCAGCATCCCTGTGGAAAGCTTTCGAAAACATTGTAGAGTCCATGCACCAAGGAATTCAGGCTGTTCTGAGGGCAAAATGGGTTGCAACTCAATATTAGGAAGGTGTTCCTAATGTTTTGTACACTCAGTGTATATGGAATTAGCTCAGTGCCAAAAAAAGAGGGGTTAAATACGTTAAAATATAAATTAAAAAATCCTGGTCTTATCGCTCTCGGACATAGCCTTTTGACTGTTTTTCCATGTATGAATCGGTTATTCAATGCGTTTCTATGGGCAAGGAAAATTCAATGTTAAATCAAATATTCAAATATTATTTATTTTTTTAAACCTGCAAACTCATTCCTTGGAGGGCCTAGCGTCTACAGGTATTAGTTCTCCTTTCAATGAAGCCCTGAACAACCAGGAGTGGGGAGTTCCTTAATAATCAATAACCTTAATTCAATCAATCACGTACAAGGTAGGAGTGGAAACCCACAGACACTCGACCCTCCGTGGAATGAGTTTGACACCTGAACTTCAAAATCAAATAACTAAACGATCCTTGGTATCACCATCTTAAAATAATTATATATATATATAAGTTTAGTAGAACCCCCCCCCCGCCGGCTTAGACTCTTGGGGGTTAACCATGACTGCTCCTGTAAGTCGCTCTGGATAAGACCGCCTGCTAAATGACTCAAATGTAAATATCTAGGTCTAGCTTACCTTTATCCACTATGTGGTCCAGGCCTCCCAGGAGCCTAAGCTCCTCTTTAAACCAGTCCCCAGCCCGCTTGGAGGTCAGCGATAACAAGGTCTCCATGGCTAAATGCCCCGTCTGCGCACACACAGGGAGTAATGAAAATACACTTACTTCACACACACGCACAGGGTATAAGTAGACATGACTGACTCTGTGTGTTGTGAATCAAAGATGCTAACTATGACGGACGATAACAGGGTGAGGAATTGGAAGAAAAAAAACATATTTCCCTCCTCCCAGTGATGGGAGTCAGGAGAAATCTAGATTGCATGTAGAGTTCGGGTCCAACCACAACAATACTGACATCTTGAATTTCACTGTCGATAGAGATATTAATCATGAAAGTGTTAGCTTCTAACATTAAACATTTTAAAACAAACTGTTGAGCTCAAACGATAAGCGAACATTCAGTTCTTCCACCAACTTTCAATCAGATTCTCTAATGATTAATTCAACATGGACGCTTACAGAAATATAAAAGAGAGTGAGTCCCTGTGATTATTCCGAAGAGAGACCACTTTAATTCATCAAAATCAGTTGGGGGGGGGGGGGGGGCCTTGATGCAAATGGTCAGTTTGCTCTCTATGAAGAATAGGGGCTTCATCCCAAATATCACCCTATTCCCTACATAGTGCACTACTTTTGACCAAAGCCCTATGGGTGACATTTGGGACACCGACTAGAAAATCAGTGGAGAGGATATTTATAGAAGGAAAGGAAACCAAAAGGCTAAAAATCCAGATATCAAGGGCCCCGTCATCACGTCGTCAGATTAAACCTGGTGTTAAATCCTGTGCAGTATCGCCAGTCCCGATTCAAATACATTATTTCCATTGGCTCTAACGTGCAAAGCCATTGTGTGTCAGGGGCGACTGTTCATCTCTCTCCACAAGGGGATATGTTATCATTTCACAAACAAAAGTCATGTTCTTTTGGTGACCATCACAGAGACCTCTCATTGCATCAATCAAGCAGTGTTTTTCCCCCAACAATGCTGAAATAATTATTCAAAACCTACAGCGGCGACGGCCATTAGAGGAGCCAAAGCAGGAAGATTATTAACGTAAATCCAAGATTACATCTACACAACACCTGCTAATCCATACTGGTTTAAGGCCTCCATTTAAACCTCTAGTAGTCCATCTGCCGCAGGACAGACGGGGAGAAAACGAGGAGGAAAGAGAGTCTCGGGCTCTGAGCTACAGCCAGTCTCCATCCTGTAAGCATAGACCAGGGTTATATTCATTAGGCACCCCCCCCCCCCCTAAAAAAATAACTGGCCTGAAACGGGGAGGGACTACCTGAACTTGTCCAACAAGTAATTTTTGTTTTCCGTTGCATACCCTAATGAATATGACCTAAGGTAGACTCTCTCTAGGGAACCCGTACCGTGATGTTCTCCAGGTCCAGGTGCTTGTTGTGCACCGTGTCGCACAGCTTGCGGATCTTCTCCTTGACCTTTGACATCTCCTTGGCAGTGAGCTGGTTGTCCTTGGACACAGAGTGGTCCCCCTCCAGCTCCAGCAGGCGTATCATCAGGTCTAGACTGGCCCGGTCCAGGTCCATGTTGAGTCGGTCTCGGCTCAGGATGTACATCAGACTGGCCGTACACAGGGAGAGGTTCTGGGAGAGGGGGGGGGGGTAATGGAGAGAGGAAAAAGGGAGGAGGAGAAAGGATACGTGAACATGATATCTGGATTTTAAGTTGTGTCACTAACACAGGTTGTGTTACTAAGCGCCAATGCCGTTTGTCACTTGGCAGGCTCGTGTTAAATGTTTGAGCTTCAATACTGATCGGACAGAAACCAAGTCAAGTCAGCCACAATCTATGGAGGAGCAGCCTTAACTTACCGGGTGCTGTGGGGCATCGTTGAGAGTCTTGAAGACCTGGGCCACCTTCCCTCTGGCCCGCAGGTGCATTCTGAAGCTGGGCATGGCACACCTGGTGGCCAGGCTAATGATACTGCAGGAGAGGAGAGATGAATAAAGTTGAATTGAACAGAGAAGAGGGTCACTCTGCTAGATCATCGTCTAGTTTGCCATCGTCTGATGGGAAAGGCAGCGCTGCGAGGAAAACCGTGTCGTTAACCGCAGACCTAGGATCAGATGAACCTTCACTTAATCATTATTTTAAAGCTGGAATCCTTGAAGTGGAACTCTAGCCTTCGTTTCACCTCATTTACTTACAAAGGCACATCTCAATAGGCGGTCCAGGTATGTCATGACCGTAAAAGTTCAACAATCAATGTCAAAGGATGTCTAATGGTGAAACTGCCACATCCGTTTGCAATATTACAACAAAGTTAGTGCAAACACTTTCCCCCCTGACATCATTGACAAAACAGCAGAATACGCACTCAAATTTTCATTCTCAAGTCATGCGACGCCATGGGGCGGACAGTGGTGTCGTTTCCCCTACTGCGGATTCCATCTTTAACCATCAATGAGATGCCAAAGAATCTGACCCCGTATCAGCAGTTAGAGCATTAACTAGCAGCTAGTCTTACCTAAGGCAGCGTGTGTTGAGGGGCTGGCCACTCTTCAAGCCAGTGGCCAGGTACTCAAAGTCATCGGTGAACTCCTGGTTCTCGCCAAACTCCACCACGTCGTTGAAGTGCTTGACATGCTGGACTACTGTGTATAGCTGGAACAAAGTGTTGATGTCATGTCAATGCATGCTGGGCTCATTAAATCACATGGTACAATGCATTTGTAAGGTATTCATACCCTTTCTACACATTCTGTTGCGTTACAGCCTTATTCTAAAATGGATTAAATAAAACATCCTCAATCTACACACACAACACTCCATAAAGACAGTGAAAACTGGATTGTAGAAAAGTAATAAAAATAAAATTGAAATAACTTATTTACGTAAGTATTCAGACCCTTTGCTATGAGAGTCGAAATTGAGCTCAGGTGCATCCTGTTTTCATTGATCATCCTTGAGATGTTTCTACAACTTAATTGGAGTCCACCTGTGGTAAATTCAATTGACGGGACATTATTTCAAAAAGCACATACCTGTCGATATAAGGTCCCACAGTTGACAGTGCATGTCAGAGCTAGCAATGAGGTCGAAGTAATTGGTCGTAGACCTACGAGACCAGATTGTGTCGAGGTACAGATCTGGGGAAGGGTACCAAAACATTTCTGCAGCATTGAAGGACCCTAAGAAGTTTGGAACCACCAAGACTCTTCCTAGAGCTGCCCGCTTTGCCAAACTGAGCAATTGGGGGAGAAGAGCCTTGGTCAGGGAGGTGACCAAGAACCCAATGGTCACTCTGACAGAGCTCCAGAGTTCCTCTGTGGAGATGGGAGAACCTTCCAGAAGGACAAACATCTCTGCAGCACTCCTTTATGGTTGAGTGGCCAGACGAAAGCCATTCTTCAGTAAAAGGCACATGACAGCCCGCTTGGAGTTTGACAAAAGGCACCTAAAGGACTCTCAGACCATGCAAACAAGATTCTCTGGTCTGATGAAACCAATACTGAACTCTTTGGCCTGAATGCCAAGCGTCACGTCTGGAGGAAACCTGGCACCATCCCTACAGTGAGGCATGGTGGCAGCATCATGCAGTGTGGATGTTTTTCAGCAGCAGGGACTGGGAGACTAGTCAGGTTTGAGGGAAAGATGAACGGAGCAAAGTAGAGATCCTTGATGAAAACCTGCTCCAGAGCGCTCAGGACCTGACTGGGGCAAACATTCACCTTCCAACAGGACAACGACCCTAAGCACACAAGCAAGACATTGCAGGAGTGCCTTCGGGACAAGTCTCTGAATTTCCTTGAGTGGCCCAGCCATAGCCTGGACTTGAACCTGATCGAAAATCTCTGGAGAGAACTGAAAATAGCTGTGCAGCGATGCTCCCTATCCAACCTGACAGTTTGAGAGGACCTGCCAAGAAAAATGGGAGAAACTCCCCAAATACAGGCGTGCCAAGTCATACCCAAGAAGAATCGAGGCTGTAATTGCTGCCAAAGGAGTTAACAAAGTACTGAGTAAAGGGTCTGAACACTTCTATAATGACAAAGTAAAAAACTGTTTTTGCTTTGTCATTATGGGGTAGTTTGTGTAGATTGATTTTAGAATAAAGCTGTAACGTAAAAAATGTGGAAAAAGTCAAGGGGTCCGAATAATTTCCGAATGAACACTACATGTACATATAGTAGTGCCCTAGTTAAAGTATAAGTGAATCGGGTGCAATTTCAGACAGAGCCCAAATCCCCCTGATACAATGTAACAAACAATAAGGAACCATGCCATCATCACCAAGTTTCTCACACATATTAATTGCGTAACACATTTCCCTTAATAGTTACGCAACACACTTCAATTGTTAGCACGCTAATGACAAATTCTGATGTGGGGGGGAGTAGGGTAAGAGTTTGTGGATTCGCAGTGAATGTGAGGCAGGGATGAGGTAGATACTAGATCGAGCTAGAGAGCTCAGTCCTGCTATTCTTAGCATGAGAGCTATGCGCCCGCAGCCTGCCTTTTCGGTCGCGAGCCAAGTGTACAAGCACAAAAACAGCAAATGTTAACTGCAGGTGGAATTTAAGAACGTGGGATGCCCATTACGCTGTTCCTGATTATGCGACGGCCCACACTGCAGTTTCTAGCGGGGCTAATACTGCTTAGCATACAGACACCCCTCAGACTCATAAAATAACCAACTACAGATGGTTACATGAACCATTGTTTAGGGATTGAGGGATCCTGCAGTAAATGGTCTTATAGGAAGGTGGAGTAATTGATGCACGGCCTCAGAATTCACTGTGGTTTGTTTCAAGAGTCTATATTTAAATAAGATGATCTACACCTGACCAAACCAGGTAGATATGATCAGGACTAAACTGGTGCTATTGTTCAAATCCATTTTTAAACATTGTAGACCAGGGCCCATACTCATAAAGTGATCAAGGATCAGGTCCACCTGTCCATAAACATATTAATTATTATCTGGAAGGAAAAACTCATCCTAAAATCAGCACTCCTACTCTGAGGCTTGATCGACAGTTCCAGGGCAATATCTTGTGTTTTTATTTTATTCAACCTTCATTTAAGCATGGAGTCACTTACAGGCTGTGCTTTATAGATGCCAAGTTACAGACCACAGTGATGGCTTGATGGCTAGAACAGAGAGTGTTGTGTTGGTGCTCACCTCCTTGTGCTCTTTCCTGCATTTCAGTGCAGTGACAATGTCCTGGTAGGGCTCGGTGGGGAACGACACAGACTTGATGACTTTGGGCGGCGGGCATGGCGGCGCTTTGAACAGGCCGTCGTCTTTGTGAGAGTTGGCATCCTTGCTGCTCCCGCTCGACTGGCTGGCCTGGTAGAGAGAGAGAGAGAGGAAGATATAGGAGGGGGGGTTAAAGGGAGGGAGAGAGAGGCAGAGTAGGAAAGACAGGGAAAGGGCAGAAAGAGTGTCAGAGGGAGAAAAGCAAAACCAAACACCTGCTCAGCACACGGCCCTGCTGCTGCTGCTGCTGGCAATTCATGTTGTTGAACGCCAGCCAACAGCCTCCTGCCCCTTACATAAGAGATAAGGCGCAGTAAAAACTCACACGTGCCCCCAACCCCCCACCCACACAGGAACCGAGTCCCTTCAAGCAGTCTGAGGGAGGAGGGCATTATAGGGCCCTGTAAAACATGACTAACATTATCTGTAAGACTGAGAATTCAACATTCAGAGCAGTGTATTTTTAACAGGCTAATGAATTCCAGGGAAGGCAAGGTGCCACAATGGCTTCTAATGACATTTAGTGCATTATTCAGATCGTGTGCATGCCAAATGGTACCCTAGTGCACTACAAAAGGAAATAGGGTGCCATTTGGGACACCGATTGGAGTAGAGTGGCCTTAAGGGGGCAAACCATGGTTAAGAGACCAATACGAGCATGTGTTTACTCTGGAAAAATGTGTAGCAGTGTGTGGGGGAGGCTCAGTTCTGGTGACTTTACATAAAGGACATTCTACTCCAAAATCAATGAAAATAAAATGATGCTGACACCATCTAAAATATAATTTCCACCTCCAGAAATTAGCCAAATAATAATTTAACATATCGAACCACGTATATAGCCTATGCATGGTCCATATTATCAGGTATGCTATTAGCAATCAAATATAAATTGTTATTTAACAACATTTTATTTGGGATTTACGGGACATCCGCTAAAAAGCAACGATACCCACTATAAAAACAACAGTAAGGTAAACCTGTTTAACTTCTTAGGTACAACTTAAAGATGTGTTCATCTATAGCAGTGGATAAGAAGTATGCAAAAGTGTTTGCGTTAAACCACCACAAGGGGTGGCTGGCTGAATGAGTTCAACATAGTCAATCTGAAACGGCACTGTTCACAAGTTGAAAGCTTCAAGTTCCTTGGTATCCACATACCAACAAACTAGAATGGTCCAAACACACCAAGACAGTCGTGAAGAGGACACGACAAAGCCTATTCCCCCCTCAGGAAACTAAAAAGATTTGGCATGGGTCCTGAGATCCTCAAAAGGTTCTATAGCTGCAACATGGAGAGCATCCTGACTGGTTGCATCACTGCCTGGTACGGCAATTGCTCAGCCTCCGACCGCAAGGCACTACAGAGGGTAGTGCGTACGGTCCAGTACATCACTGGGGCCTAAGCTGCCTGCCATCCAGGACTTCTACACCAGGCGGTGTCAGAGGAAGGCCCTAAAAATTGTCAAAGACCCCAGCCACAGACTGTTCTCTCTACTACCGCATGGCAAGCGGTACCGGAGTGCCAAGTCTAGGACAAAAAGGCTTCTCAACAGTTTTTACCCCGAAGCCATAAGACTCCTGAACAGGTAATGAAATGGCTACCCGACCATTTGCATTGTGCCGTCTTACAGGTACCATATTTAAATATACTGTTATTCAATACAAAATGTATTGGCTATACATTTCAACGACAATGGCATGCACTGCTGACTAAAAACGTTTATGCAGGCAAATGCTTGCCGCACTGGTTTTAGTCCCATGTTCTAACTTAGCTACGGATCTCATTGCCTGAATGATAGACATGTGCCAACTGTCTTGCTTTTTGCAGATTGCATATTTAGGAAAACAAACGAAATAAGCCCACTAAGTTAGCTAACATAATAGGCCCAGACAGTAATATTGTCACTTTTGTATCAAAGACGAGTGTTCACTTTGCCGGCAATCGAGGTTTAGCACATACGTAGCACAGGTAGCTAGCTAAGCTAACTACCTTGCTGGCTAGATAACTAAACTAAATAACAAACATGCGTTAACTAAGTTAGAATGTGATGAGGACAGGGCTGCTTGCTTGGTGAAGTGTACTTTTGATCATTTACTTATTCAAATACACTGGCTGTGGCAAGCTACTCACCATCAAACCACCACACTTACCATCTCTCTCTCCCCGTTGTAACCTAGGGCTGAATGGTGTTCAACGAGCAGCTTGTAGCACACCCTCTTCAGGAAACTATTAACATTGCTCACTTGCGGTAATTTGGAAACTTGGCTGATATTAGCCGGTCAACCAATTTAACGGTCGGACTACACAGTTAATTATTGCATTAATTCAGGCTTTCGTTCATTAGACCGTACATGCAGGCCATATAAAGTGTAAACCAGTGTGGCTGGTGAAAGTTTGAGCAGCCTACTAAATAAAAATGTAGCCTGTTTTTGCAGCCTATATTAGATTTTGGGAATTCCCTCCCTATGGCATTCGTAATTGGAATATTTATCTCCATAGAACACACAAGCAGACTAGGTAAATAGATAACCCCATAGAATAGTTTCAGATTTTTCTATTCATTAGTCGTTTTGTTTTCTGAGGAAAAGAAACTGTGGACTGTTCCAGAATCTTCAAAGTGCGCCTCAGCAGAAATATTAGTTTCAGATCTTTTGGGCCGTGGCGGAAATTATTTTGCTGTGTCGCAGCGCCCCAGCTAAATGACTGCAGCGGAAACACTGACGAGCATCACTGGTGGTGGAGGGTGGGTGTGAGTGAAGCTGGGGAGAATGGGCAGGGTGCAGTGTTCACGAGCTGCAGAAATCTCATACCTCTAGCTAGCTGGGGGGGTAGCGTCTGTGGTGAGCGACACCCCTTGGTGTTGACTAGGAGGTAACTTACGGGTGCAGTGGTTGATCGGGGTACGTGTGGCGGGGGCAGCTCCTCTGGCTCTCTGTTCCAGTGTCTGGCGTTGTACACAGCTTTAGTGGGAGACTGCAGGGGGAAACAGAAAAACAACTAAACTTACACCGTGATCAGGTAAGTCCATGAAGTTACTTCACATTTAAAAAAAATGTAATCACACAAAAACCCATCAGCCCTTACTACTAGAACCGTGTTAAAACAAAAATGAGAACCATTGATCAAAACATACTCCATCCAGCTGCAACAGCCAATTTAAAGTTTATTCAATTTCCCCTAATTCAAGGTGATTTATTTTTACACTGGGAATGATCAGTGTCTTGGAACAGAGCACCTTTTATTTCATTAGTCAGAGGGAGATGTAACAAAGAGATAGAGTGCGGATGGGGTAGAAAACATTGGTCTTTGTTGGTTCGCGTAACAAAACGAGCCCTGTGGGGAGAGAGCGCGCGTCTAAATGAATGCCTATTAAACCACGAGGCAGCCAGGACAGCTCAAACAGCAGGACTGGTTGGAGACAACTGCCAGCACCGTGTACAGACACAGGAGTGCACAGAAAAACCTTGGCTCCTCTCCGCTATGCTTAACAAAAATCCCATTGGCTGAATCTGTTGCTGGGATATTAATAATGAAAAGAAAATTGAGAGAAAAAAAACATTGCTGGCACAGGATAGAGCACTGCAGGAAACAATGAACTGAGTGTACCTCAACTTTCAACCATGATCCTTTACTGTGTAGGCAACTTGATCTTCTAGGCTAAATGTTTAAAAAAAAAAATATACAAATCTAATGATATTAATTTATGATTTATAGCAGGGATGAAGACAAAGGGCAATGTTTTGCTTTTCACTAAAAACCTGTCATGTTGGTATAAGAACATTCTACTTCATTTCATTAGCACTTTACAGGCTCATTTATATTCTGTTAAAATGAAATAGAATAATGTAAATGTGATTTTGTGCACCGTGAGTGGACATCTTAATGCATCACACACCCAATGCATATGGATTGCGCTAAATAGAAATCCTACCCGTCACATTCCACCGGCGCCAAATTTCCCAAACGGAAACCCTGACGCACACGAGAGGGTTGTTTGTGTGTGTAACACATACATGGCAATTAGCCCTAAGTGCACTACTTGAGCTCCCCCTCCCCAACACGTTAATGTTTACCCAAGGCCCTCGACATAAGTTAGAGACGAGTACAAGCAAGTACACACACACTACTGTCTTGGACAACACTTCTGACCACTAGAAGGCTGAAAGAGAAAGAGGCTGAGTGCTAGAGAGAGACACGCAGCAAAAGACTGAGGATCATTTACAGCTGCAGAGGGGGGGGGACTCACTGGTGAAACCAAACCACTCAACCAGCCATCAGCTGTTGTGGTCCAACACCACCCGAGACAGTAACAGGAGCCCTGCTCTGGCCTTAGACAGGCAAACATTTTATGACGCATGTCTACACCATCTTACACACACACACACCCAGGGTTTCCTTTAGCCAGTAATTGCTGGCTTTTGTCCTCTCACTCCTTGCGCGCTGCGAGAGAGCGAGGGGCCTAGGCTACTGTTGATTGCAAAGATGGAGGCGTTTTTCATTGAAGTAAAACAAAAGTTAGAGGAAAAAGAGCATACATATATAGAGAAAAGCCTACAAGGGGGATTTAATACTGCAGTGGACAAAGATGAAAAGAACGTTGGCGCGGCCAAATGCAGGCTAATGCTAACTAGCGTTAGAGCAACGACTGGAAGTCTATGTGTTATCTACTAGCATTCTAGCAGACACCCATAGACTTATATTCTGGGGACGATGACTGATGCTAGACTGCCGTTTGACAAAAAAATAAAAGTCTTGCTCTTTTGTCCATAATAATCTTGTTATGTAGGAATTACCCACAGTACATCTGCAAGCTGTTCTACAGACTATAACGCACGTGCCAATACCAGAGTGGTCACACTTACATAACGCAACATTTGAGACAAAACAATCAGAGTTGAAAAACGAGCGAGCGCACGTGTGAGAGAGCGCGACATGAATTAATCAGAGGTCATGATAACGACGCCCATTAAATCAACCTCTAACATCTGACAGCCGACATCAAAAGACAGGCATATCCAGAGCGCACAGAGGGCCAGAACGTACATACACAAATAATGCATGAAGCACAACTGGTTATGCAGAATGAAAAGTAGAATGGGGAAAAAAAGACAGGGGATTGTTGGATTATCATGCAAAACAGACACCTTTTTTTTAAAGCAATTTGTAAACAAACTGCAAGAGAAGAACATTCATTGTTAAGCATCACATTTAATTGGTTTTTCGGAGGGTTCTTACAGGCTGCTTCCCAAATGGCACCCTATTTCCTACAGTACATAGTGCACTACAGGACCTGCTCAAAAGTAGTGCACTATATAGGGAATAGGGTGCAATATGGAACTACCCTAAACCGGCACAATTATGCATTACCGCTGCATGCGTCAGACTGCCACTTCACTACCCCTGCAGTTAGCCCAGTCGTAATCGAAAGCGCTACCTTTTGACGACTCATGAATACCCAGGTCATTTTGGAGGGCTATTGTTTATTTTATGTGTTCAGCTCGCCCATTATGTTATCTGCAGGGCAAGGACATTACAGGGCAAGAGATGAGGACTGTGGAGAAAGCCTCTCGGGAAGACTTGGAAGGCACTCTACAGGTTTGTAGTAGCCCAAATGCAAAGAAAAACAATTCATGACAAGCTGCCTTCACAAACTATCATTATACGGTTCATTGTATAAACTATAACCTGCACCTAACAACTAGGGTTGTGACGGGGAAAAAATATTGCGATATTAGTATCATGGCAAAAATGAAAACAAAGCACATCACACTCTTTGGTCTACTAAAAACCTGCTGTACGTCAAATAATGTGTCCTATAGCTTGGAAAACAACTTGATGTTTCCAACATCGGGGCTGTTTTCCGCTTAATGTTTTGTTTCCTTGCCACGATACTAATTAGTACCGCAATACTGGTATCATCCCAGCCCCTACTAACAAACCCAACTCATATAATGTGTCTGGCTTTCCCACAATATGATTTCAAATCGCATTCTTAACAAGGCCTTGCTCTCAACTTTAAGTCTAAGCCCTGTCTAAGCTAGCGTTTGTTCTGAAGTGTCAGCCCTACATTTGAGAGATAAGAAAGATCAGGAAACAAATGTTATATGTATTAAACTATTTATTTTGGGAACTAAACTATCTCCATATATACAGCGCATTCAATAATAGTGGAGCTCTTCAAGATCAAGTCCATCAAAGCGATTGGAGAACAGGCATTACTGGTTCTCTTGATAAATGAGAACCATCTCAGAGACTACAATGACCGTTCATCCCTTCATTCATCTACATATAAATAATCCAACAGGCCGTTTTGGCCTGGCATCTCTTCAGCTCATACAGAGTGTAGTCTACTCATTCTCTGCTGAAAGTTCTGGGTCTAGTTCATTAGGCACCGAACGGATGGAAACAGGGAGGGACTACCTGACCGTGTCCAATGAAAAGCGCTCTTTTTTTGTTTTCCGTTGCAAAGTGTTTCGCTATGATGTGCCGTTGTGGCCTGGTTAACGCGACCCTGGACTAGTGTTCTATAGGAACTCACCCCGCACTCTTACCTTTTTGGGGCCACTGAAGATCTTCCTATTGGTCTCCCTGCTCTCCTTGGATTTCTCCACCTGTTTTGCCTGAGGTCTCCTGGGCATCTCTAGGCCCACAGAGGCAGAGTTGTCCTCTGGGAAGTCCATCACATCTACAGGGGACATGCCAAATGTAAACGTGTGTTAGACTAGGGCAGAACATCACAGTTCATTACCAAGTCTATATAATTACATATAGAATTGTGAATCTTTGTGACCAAGTCATTAATAGCCAAACGTATTTCATTAGAATAGATTATTGAAAATCTATATTCAGATCTACACTGGCATGTATGCATGCATGCGGCGAGATAGACACAGCGCCTTCGGAAAGTATTCAGACCCCTTGTTAAATTAGCCATATTCTAAAATAGATTTTTTATTTATGAAATCCCTCAATCTACACACAATACCCCATAATGACAAAGCGAAAACATTTTTTTCGAAATTTGAGAATTCATTGAAAATAAACATTAATACCTTATTTACAAAAGTATTCAGACCCTTTGCTATGTGACTCGTAATTGAGCTCAGGTGCATCCTGTTTCCATTGATCATCCAACTTCATTGGACTCCACCAGCGACAAATTAAATTGATTGGACATGATTTGGAAAGGAACACACCTGTCTATATAAGGTCCCACAGTTGACAGTGCATGTCAGAGCAAAAACCAAGCCATGAGGTCAGAGGAATTATTCGTAGAGCTCCATGACAGGATTGTGTTGAGGCACAGATCTGAGGAAAGGTTCCAAAACATTTCTGCAACATTGAAGGTCCCCAGGAACACAGTGGCCTCCATCATTCTTAAATGGAAGAAGTTCAGAACCACCAAGACTCCTCCAAGAACTGGCCGCCCGGCCAAAACTGAGAAAATTGGGGAGAAGGCCCTTGGTCAGCCAGGTGACCAAAAACCTGATGGTCTCTGACAGAGTTCTAGAGTTCCTCTGTGGAGATGCGTGAACCTTCCAGAAGGACAACCATCTCTGCAGCACTACACCAATCAGGCCTTTATGGTAGAGTGGCCAGATGGAAGCCACTCCTCAGTAAAACCACATGCCAGCCCGCTTGGAGTTTGCAAAAAGGCACCTAAAGGACTCTGACTATGAGAAACAGGATTCTCTGGTCTGATGAAACCAAGATGGAACACTTTGGCCTGAATGCCAAGCGTCACATCTGGAGGAAACCTGGCACCATCCCTATGGTGAAGCATGGTGGTGGCAGCATCATGCTGTGGGGATGTTTTTCAGCGGCAGGGACTGGGAGACTAGTCAGGATCGAAGGAAAGATGAACGGAGAGAAGTACAGAAAGATCCTTCATGAAAACCTGCTCCAGAGCGCTCAGGACCTCAGACTGGGGCGAAGGTTCACCTTCCAACAGCACAACGTCCCTAAGCACACAACTAAGAAAACACAGGAGTGGCCTGGGGACAAGTCTCTGAATGTCCTCGAGTGGCCCAGCCAGAGCCCGGACTTAAACCCGATCGAACATCTCTGGAGAGACCTGAAAATAGCTGTGCAGCAACGCTCCCCATTTAACCTGCAGAGAAGAATGGGAGAAACTCTCCTAATACAGGTGTGCCAAGCTTGTAGCGTCATACTCAAGACTCCAGGCTGTATTCGCTTCCAACGTGATTTAACATAGCGCTGAGTAAAGGGTCTGAATACATATGTAAATGTCATATTTCAGTGACATTTTTTATAAATTAAACATTTATATAAACCCGTTTTTGCTTTGTCATTATGGGGTATTGTGTGTAGATTGAGGGGGAAAAAACAATTTAATCAAGGCTGTACCGTAACAAAATGTGGAATACTTTCGAAAGGAACTGTATATATCCATCTATCTCTGACATGTCTGTCTTGTATAGGAAAGAGCTGTGAGTGGGTGAGGATGAGTCTCAGTTTTCTTATTAGGACTGTTTTGTTTGTTTGTGCTCATCCCAAACACTGCCCCCCCAAAATTGCCCCCGCTAATGGCCTTACAGAACTACCATGAAGGTTGAAACAAAACGTTACTCGCTTTCCTAATTAGCTTTGGAGGACCATACTAACATAACATTAGCATTTAGTGAGGCTCCTGTGTAGAGATCTCGAAGTTTGTGTTATTGACCTCGCCTGAGGCCTAAGTATGCCCTGTAATGATGCCGGTCTGTGGTTTCCCAAGGGGGGTTGGTAGTACTGACCTCGCCTGAGGTCCTGTCCCTGACCTGTGTTGCTGCTGGTCTGACTGTCCAGCTCCTCACTGCTGGACAGGGGGCTGTCCACCCTCATCTCCATGGCAGCAAGGGAGGCTGTGGCTGCAGCAGCGGTGGCTACAGCCCTCTTAGCCTTCCTCTCTTTGGCGTGGGAGTCCTCGTCTTCGTCGCTGTCACTGCCGCTCATATCGTCAAAGCCAAAGTACTTAATCTTGTAATTGGAGCTGCCGGATGCCGCAGGGTCAGAACTGCCCTCCTCCTGGTTGGCACCACGGCCTGCCTCGTTTTCCTCGAAGCCAAAGAAGTCCAGCTTGGTGTCTTTCTTGGCCTTGCTCTGTGTAGGTCTGAACCTGGGAGAGAGAGAGAGAAAAAGGATATAATATTGTCCAAAATAATATTACAATATGTAACTATCGATCCCCCCCCATCACTAGTAGGTAGCAGGTCGTCACCTGATGGGCTTGGCCGGTGCTGGTTCATTCTTCTTTTTCAGTCGGCCAGCCTCTCCCGGGTCTGTCAGGGGGGCAGCCACGGCGGAAGCAGGGGTGTATTCCTCCATGACCCGGTCCTGAATGGTGACGTTAAACATCGACAGGCAGGACGGGTGCAGCACTGTGTAGTCTCTCGTCCTCCCACGGCCCGCCGGCTTGTTGCTGTTCTCCGTATTGTTGGTCTTGAGTGGGCTAGATCCGGGCCCACTACTGAAGGATGTGCTGGTACTGGTGCTAGTACTACTGGTGCTGTCAGAGTCCCCGGCCTGCTTGCCTTTGTTGGGCCGGTGGTAGGTCCGGCAGTTGGTGCTAGCCCTGAGGAGAGACTGGGAGTGGTCCTGGGACTCGGAGGGCTCGATGGGGACTTCGAAATCCCTCTGGCCCACTACGTAACTGGGGGTCGGCTCTGGGGATGGCTTGTCCTCCCTGGCCAGACCCAGGCCGTAGCTGCCCGCGCCACCCCACATTGAGGGGTTTCTAGTGGGCTCTGGGGTGGGCGAGGTGGGCCCCAGAAGCATCACAGCATCCCAGTTGTCGTACGAGTGCTTGGCCTCGCTCTTTAGGGTGGTGGTCTGAGCGATGGGCTTCTTGTCGCTCTCCGAGGCGTTGCTGTACCATGAGTAGCTATGTTTCTCTGCAGTCGCACCCTCATTAGACCAGCTCGGTTGGCTTGGCTTGGCTGGAGGAGAAAAAGCAATGCATTAGCACCACATAAGTCTTGGCAGTTACCGTCTCTGACAGAGATGTAGCATAGAGCAGCTGAAGTGCTCTAAAAACAAAGTCGATGCCTGTCACAATGCCGCATGGGTGCCATTTTCACAGCAGAAAGTGGAGATAACCATGTATTAGGGAGTGCTAACTGCTAGGGCTGTGAGAGGAGCAGCACACCCTCGAAGCTTTTAGCAAAGCTGGAAAAAACCTCAATGCTGAGTCAGATAAACATCTCCAACTTGATTGGTCTCATTCACCACAACAGGAGCAGACCGGGTTAGCCTACATGTGAAGACAGGGTGTGGACATTGAAAACACGGGCACCTGTAATTATTTATGTGGGACAGCAATGACTTCCTAAAAAACTATACTTGCAGTTGAGTTCCAATAGGCTGCTACATACCACTTGCATGCAGGCATGCACATTCTGGTGAATCCCCCCCAAAAGGAATAAGACACCCCAAAAAAAACATTTCTATGATTTACGGTGTTAAATAAGTGTTAAACGGTGTTAAATAACACTAACATGTGCTAACAACATTTTTTTGTCAGTATAATAAGGTTGGGAGCAACATGTGAAAATAGTTTAGGAAATATTTTGCAGCTCAAGATGAATACAAAACTCACAATGCAATGCTCTCTCTGGGCAGACTGGCTGGCCAGCTAGAAAGCAAATGTAGCTACACACAATAATACCAAAGTCAATATGAGCATGTGATTGTAACTAGCTAGCTGTAAAATAACCTAAATAAAACAGCAGTATCAATTTAGGAGTGTATAATCTCACCATGTTCAACCTGGTACAGGTAACTGCCAAAATAAAAGATAACTCTTTGAGTAAATGAGGGATACAAAGTATGTTTGTGTTGGACTAGTAACCGAAAGGTTGCAAGATTGAATCCCCAAGCTGACAAGGTAAAAAATGTAAATAAAATAATCTGTTGTTCTGCCCCTGAACAAGGCAGTTATCCCACTGTTTCTAGGCCGTCATTGAAAATAAGAATTTGTTCTTAACTGACTTGCCAGTTAAGATGTCTAAACAAAATACTCCAATTAGCCAGATGATTACATGACACATAAACTTAGCCAGGTGTGTCTGGTGGTGATATGGCAATCTATTTTAGTTCATGAACGTGTGAACAGGTCTAGACAATAGCAACCCATCCACTTAGCTAGATGTGTCTGGGGGATGGTTTGATATATAGTGAATGTGAAGAACATGTTCAGATATAGGCCAAGGACTCTATAGCGTATTTTTACCTCGATATATTACTTATTGTAGGCTACTACTTTCACCCCTTGTTTACTACACTACCTTAAAACCACAACATTTAGCACATGGTCTCACATGAATACTTAGAGATGGGTGGCGCTAAGGCTTAAGAGGGTGTGAACATGAATGGACATACTAAAAAAGATGCCAGTGTGAAACACATTTGAAATAAGCACAACTTTTCCATGTTTCCCCCAACTGCAGTGTATAATTTATTTTTATATATTTTTTAAACATAATCTTTATTTAACTAGGCAAGTCAGTTAAGAACAAATTCATATTTACAATGACGGCCTACACCCGGGAGCCCATGACTATAATATACCATTTTGAAGCAGAGTCTGTACTTTAATAAAATGTACAAAGCCAATCTTGTAAATGGTACATAAAACTGAAATTGGGAAATGTAGTCACAAAATGTGTCTCACGGATCAAGCCTGTATCAGCACAGCCTATCCCTTATCCAGTGATGCCAATTTACCAATTTTGTTGCTAGATTTAGCAACTTTTCAGACTACCCTGGCAACGTTTTCCCCCCCAAACAGCACCTAGCAACAAATTGAGGTACTTTTAAAAATGTATTTGGAACTATTAGCAACTTTTGAAAAGTGACTCAAACGCTAAAATGCACGCATTTTCCCACTAAATGACACAAAAACGATTTTCTCTATCACACACTCAGTCACAACACACGTGCCTGGCTGCAAAATTGCATATTGAGTGACGTCTACAGCAGGCGCTCAGCTTGTGCACAGGCAGCACCCGGCCAGCAGCAATTTCCGCAAATTGCAAATCATTGTTGGCTGACTGCAGCTGCCTGTGCACAAGCTGAGCGACGTCACTCACAATGTACTTTTGCAGCCAGGCATGATACCTACCAATACACTGCTTAAAACTATAATTGTTCAGAATGTGTAGGTTTACTAGATAAAAAGAAAATAAATAAAAATGTAATTGTTCAATAATGTGTAATGGTTAAATAATTAAATGTGTTTACAAAAATAAAAATATCTGCATTTCTAAAATGTGTTGTGTTTATATTACATGGCCAGTCAATTTGAGTAACGTTATTGTGTATTCTACGTTATTACGCAATGATATCACAACGTCATTTAGCAACAAATCGACCTGCCTCTAGCAACTTCCCCTAAAAATGAGTTGGCAACACTGCCCTTATCATAGCACGCACGGTACATGCTCCACTTACTCATTGCTAGCCTGCATTGGGAGTGGGCTGCATCATGTTAGCTCCCCACTCATGCTGCACAGAAGTTAACGCACTTGAATAATCTGACACAGCATGTAGAAATATTTTAACTTAATTCCTAGTCGCAAAACAATGTCCATAGAGGCTAGAACACTTTACAATGCAAGATGATACTGGTAGCGTTCAGCTTTGTAGTAGGTCAACTTTTTTTTCCTAGCTAAAGCTGACATCAATTCGCTACCCCTAGTACTTTGGTTGTGATAGCCACCATGCAAAATATGCTGATTTCAAAGCTGATTGCAACCAAAAACATACATTCACTTTGATTATCCATTATCTCAGCTAACTGACTACTCCAACTCGGCGCAGGTCTGACAATTAGGCTACCATTAATTCAACATGCCTTGTCAATGGTGAGCTGACCATCACATCATTAGCAGCCTACAGCTATATCAAGAGGACATATCAATAAATATTAGTAGGCCTATGTTAATTAATCAGTTAACAGTCTAACAACTTTCTGTTTAGGACGGTATTAGCGAAACATCTCTGCAATGTCAGTTACCATCTATGCTAGCGCACGTTTCCTTGCTCGCCATAACGCTCGCGCCTACTACCGGTGCGAAGTTCAAAGCACGTGTGGGGATCGGAATCTGAGGTAATCCTCTCTTGAATTAATGTTGTCTAATATTTGCTTTGTGAATGCTGCAAACTGCGTTGATGCATAACTTTATGAGCTGGGTTGTCAGTCTTAGTAGTAAATCCGCTATGGAGATTCCTTAGTACTTCTGGTAAGTGACGTTTGGGGCTTACCAGAAGTTTTAATACAGTATATCTCGGGATGGCACATGCACGGTATGGAAAACTGGATACCGCCCAACCCTAGCTGATCCATATGGCGATAGGGAGTGCAGGTAATGTTTCAAAAAGAGTTATGAGTGTGATAGGGAATAACAAACTTCTCTCCAGTGATAACCACCGTGATGACATGGCACAACACGATTTCCTGATTTTCTAGACGGACTACTTAGAAGTTATATCCTGGGGAAAATATATGTTTTACCTACTCATAGAACATAGACCAGTCGTCACCAACCGGTTGATTGCGATCGACTGCTCATTCTCCCAGGCATTCCTAGTCGATCTCCAAACATTTCTGTAAAAACCAACAATAAAGCGTTCCTATTTGTATTTATTCGTCTCGCGCCATTGCCTGTAGGTGCACCCGATTCGGCTGCCCTGCACGCCAGGTAGGCGAAGTGTTGCCATTTCATTTGTCTGAAGGTACAAACTGCCTTACCGGCAGGCCCGGAGAGCAAATCAAGTGCACTATGGGCCTACCCCTGGCCAATCGGATGGCTCACATTACCATGTCTGCAGTAACGTAGCAAGCAAAAGCAAAGTTGATACTGTGAGATTTCAAAACTTTTAAAAACAAGACTAGATAGAGAACTGTCAACGAATACAGCAAAGAGCTGCTGTTTTTATGAGTGAGCTCATGTTTAAGTTCTTACTCAGCACTGTCACTTTTATTCAACATTTTATAAGCCATAAAATGCAGTCTTCCTACACTCGCGCTACAACCAGCACTGCAGCTGTAATGAATGAGTAGGAAAGTGTATCGATAGGCTTGTGTTGGTATTATTAGCGGCTTGGGTCTTTTTAAATATCGCGCAAAATGTAACTTTCTCTGTTCATAGGAGTAACATGGATTTCCGCATGAGAGAGAAATAATGCGGTGCGACTCAAGTTGTCATCATGAGCTGGAAGACGGTGTCCCTTTTTGGTCAGTGTCAAATAGAGGAAAGGGAGAGCGGAGGGACGTTGAGGCTGAGCATCAGATGAGGGCAAAATAAAAAATACTAAGCAAATGATTTAAAATGTATTCTCACAACTACTACAACAGATGCTCTGTTACCGGTGTGATTATATAGCCTACCTCAAAATTCTCATATACAATTTTTTTCTGAATTGTTATATAAAAACAAATGTATGGTCCTTACAACATGTGCAGGGCAATTCAAGCAAAGCCAATATGCAGTGATATTGTATTGGGCCAATAGCAATGAGGTTTGTGCGGTAGGCTAAGGTACTGTTTTTAATAGGTTCATGTTGCATAGGCTTACATTTTTGAAGTCATGTTAAAAACAAATCTAAACGATAGATCTCAGCTTGCATTTTGACTCAAAGTGATCTTGACTCAGAAAATGGTTGTGACCACTGACGCACCACCAAATTGACAGGAGTTTCATTCTGGAGTGGACTATCCCTTTAACCCCTACAGATTGAAAAATGGCAGATTTGGAAACCGATAAGCGCCTAAATTGGAACACAGTGGCTGTACAGTAACATTATATAAATTACATCAGAGCTCAGGCTCTGCGCTTCAAAGCTGACTGGATTTTTACTGACAGCTATTCTGAGCACCCCATGCGACAAGTTGCCCCCATCCCTCCCGCTAATTGGGCAACTTTTGCAAATGTTTTGTTGTCTGAATGAGGCAAATGTTGTAAATTAAGAGAATTCAATGTATTTTGAAAGATGAGACGTTGAGGATTATAATAAATACTGCTTTGATGTCATACAAGCAAGCCAAACACCCGTTAGTCCAAATGTGCACTTCACATTTCCATATCAGTGTCAACGTTCATGATCACGACATCATCATTAAGTTTGCCGACAACGATGAGAGCCTATAGGGAGGAGGTCAGAGACCTGGCAGTGTGGTGCCAGGATAACAACCTCTCCCTCAACGTGAACAAGACAAAAAGGAGATTGTGGACTACAGGAAAAGGAGGACCGAGCACGCCCCTATTCTCATCGACGGGGCTGTAGTGGAGCAGGTTGAAAGCTGCTACTCATGCATAGTCAGTCACTTTACCTCTACCTACATGTACATATTACCCCAATTACCTTGACTAACCTGTGCACTCGCACATTGACTCTGTACCGGTACACCCTGTATATAGCCTCACTACTGTTATTTTATAAATAAATAAATTGTAAACACTTAAAAAAAAAAAATCTTAACTCTATTGTTGGTTAAGGGCTTGTAAGTAAGCATTTCACTGTAAGGTCTACACCTGTTGATGTAGTTACAAGTAGAGGTCGACCGATTGGAGGACCAAAACAAAAACGATACCTATTAAATCGGACAATTTATATATATATATATATATATATATATATATATATAAATTATGTAATAATGACAATTACAACAATACTGAATGAACACTTATTTTAACTTAAAATAATACATAAATAAAATCTATTTAGTCATGTTCAATATGGTTTAAATAATGCAAAAACAGTGTTGGAGAAGTAAAAGTGCAATATGTGCCATGTAAAAAAGCTAATGTTTAAGTTCCTTGCTCAGAGCATGAGAACATATGAAAGCTGGTAGTTCAATATTCCCAGTTCTTCAATATTCCCAGTTAAGAAGTTTTAGGTTGTAGACATTATAGGAATTATGACGAGTCAACTACACTGCTCAAAAAAATAAACACTAAAATAACACATCCTAGATCTGAATGAATGAAATATTCTTATTAAATACTTTTTCTTTACATAGTTGAATGTGCTGACAACAAAATCACACAAAAATGATCAATGGAAATCAAATTTATCAACCCATGGAGGTCTGGATTTGGAGTCACACTCAAAATTAAAGTGGAAAACCACACTACAGGCTGATCCAACTTTGATGTAATGTCCTTAAAACAAGTCAAAATGAGGCTCAGTAGTGTGTGTGGCCTCCACGTGCCTGTATGACCTCCCTACAACGCCTGGGCATGCTCCTGATGAGGTGGCGGATGGTCTCCTGAGGGATCTCCTCCCAGACCTGGACTAAAGCATCCGCCAACTCCTGGACAGTCTGTGGTGCAACGTGGCGTTGGTGGATGGAGCGAGACATGATGTCCCAGATGTGCTCAATTGGATTCAGGTCTGGGGAACGGGCGGGCCAGTCCATAGCATCAATGCCTTCCTCTTGCAGGAATTGCTGACACACTCCAGCCACATGAGGTCTAGCATTGTCTTGCATTAGGAGGAACCCAGGGCCAACCGCACCAGCATATGGTCTCACAAGGGGTCTGAGGATCTCATCTCGGTACCTAATGGCAGTCAGGCTACCTCTGGCGAGCACATGGAGGGCTGTGCGGCCCCCCAAAGAAATGCCACCCCACACCATGACTGACCCACCGCCAAACCGGTCATGCTGGAGGATGTTGCAGGCAGCAGAACGTTCTCCACGGCGTCTCCAGACTCTGTCACGTCTGTCACATGTGCTCAGTGTGAACCTGCTTTCATCTGTGAAGAGCACAGGGCGCCAGTGGCGAATTTGCCAATCTTGGTGTTCTCTGCCAAATGTCCTGCACGGTGTTGGGCTGTAAGCCCAACCCCCACCTGTGGACGTCGGGCCCTCATACCACCCTCATGGAGTCTGTTTCTGACCGTTTGAGCAGACACATGCACATTTGTGGCCTGCTGGAGGTCATTTTGCAGGGCTCTGGCAGTGCTCCTCCTGCTCCTCCTTGCACAAAGGCGGAGGTAGCGGTCCTGCTGCTGGGTTGTTGCCCTCCTACGGCCTCCTCCACGTCTCCTGATGTACTGGCCTGTCTCCTGGTAGCGCCTCCATGCTCTGGACACTACGCTGACAGACACAGCAAACCTTCTTGCCACAGCTCGCATTGATGTGCCATCCTGGATGAGCTGCACTACCTGAGCCACATGTGTGGGTTGTAGACTCCGTCTCATGCTACCACTAGAGTGAAAGCACCGCCAGCATTCAAAAGTGACCAAAACATCAGCCAGGAAGCATAGGAACTGAGAAGTGGTCTGTGGTCACCACCTGCAGAACCACTCCTTTATTGGGGGTGTCTTGCTAATTGCCTATAATTTCCACCTTTTGTCTATTCCATTTGCACAACAGCATGTGAAATGTATTGTCAATCAGTGTTGCTTCCTAAGTGGACAGTTTGATTTCACAGAAGTGTGATTGACTTGGAGTTACATTGTGTTGTTTAAGTGTTCCCTTTATTTTTTTGAGCAGTGTATTTCTCTTTACCATTTGTATTTCATATACCTTTGACTATTGGATGTTCTAATAGGCCCTTTAGTATTGCCAGCCTAATCTCAGGATTTGATGGGCTTGAAGTCATAAACAGCGCTGTGCCGCAAGCATTGCGAAGAGCTGCTGGAAAACTCAGTAAAGTGCTGTTTGAATGAATGCTTACGAGCCTGCTGCTGCCTACCACCGCTCAGTCAGACTGCTCTATCAAATCATACTTAATTATAATAAACACAGAAATACGAGTAGTTGGTCATTAATATGGTCAATTCCGGAAACTATAATTTCGAAAACAAAATGTTTATTCTTTCAGTGAAATACGGAACCGTTACGTATTTTATCGAACAGGTGGCAACCCTAAGTCTAAATATTGCTGTTACATTGCACAACCTTCAATGTTGTCATAATTATGTAAAATTCTGGCAAATTAATTACGGTCTTCACACAGTTTGCAACGAGCCTTTACACCTTTACATTTATGACTTCAAAATAACTAGTTATTTCATGGTGTTGTGGTTTTTGCTGAGAATGCCAAGACATTTAATGAACGGGCTGTGTTTGGCATTTCCCTTCCTCCTGTGTAAATTATTTTAAATGGGAATGTTTTATTATTTCCAAATCCTTTGCACTTGAGAAATCATCTGAGAAAATACCTGATTAGAATCTAACCAGAGCTGTAACAGACCTTGTTCATTATGCAGTCGGTCCTTTGGAGGGATTGAGACTACCCTCTCTCTGTGTCTGGGCACTCAACGCAGAGACGATCACACCTTCGTCACCATCACTGAACGCCTCAAGAGTTAACGTTTTTTGGGGTCAAATTAAGCTTATAAACGATTAGCCACATTAAAAATGGGCGGAACACTAAGCTTGATGAATCCTTAATGGAGCTCAATAAGTATTACCATCATTACCAAGTTCTGGCTCTGAAAAGTGTCCTTTAATCTCTGGTCTGCTCGGATTGATTTCCCCGCCAGCCAAACAATGAGTTTCTACAGGTGGACAAGTGAACACTGGGCCTTAGAGGATATCCTGGGTTTGTGTAGGAACATGGCAGTGTTGTTGCTAAATGTGCAAATGATTGATACTTTCAGTTCTCATAGACTGAAAGAATATACACTCAGTGGCCAGTTTATTAGGTACACCCCATTCACAAAAATGGTTCGCCCCAACAGAGTCAGTCACGTGGCTTGCTTTATAAAGCAGGCAGACAGAGGCATTCAGTTACTGTTTGATTGAACGTTGGATTGGGCAAAACTAGTGACCTAAGAGACTTTGAGCGTGCTGTGTTTGTCGGTGCCAGGCGCATCTCAGAAACGGACGGCCTCCTGGGCTTCTCACATATGACAGTGTCTAGGGTTTACCGAGAATGGTGCAACAAATAAAAATGTGTCAGCGGCAGTCCTGTGGGCGAAAACAGCGCGTTGGTGAGAGAAGTCGAAGGACAATGGCAAGAATCGTGCAAGCTAACAGACGGGCCACAATTAGGCAAATAGCGGCGCAGTACAACAGTGGTGTGCAGAACAGCATCTCTGTATGCACAACCCGTCAGTCCTCGTCATGGACGGGCTATTGCAGCAGACGACCACACCAGGTTCCACTACTATCAGCTAAAAACTAGAACAGGCGGGCACACGATCACCAACACTGGACAATTTCATATGATACAGGTAACTGCCAAAATAAAGGAATAATATAAAATAAAAGTTTATATACAATAAAAATAGTTTAACAGTTCTTTTAAGTGATAGCCTACAGTCCAGTTAAAAAGTGGTGTGCGCGCGAGACAGGAAGAGCAGTTCTTACACCATTGTTCGAAATTCAATCACCCTCAGCCAGTTCCTTCAAACAAGTGCACAATTATCAGTTATCTGGTTTCAGTTACCCATTCACGTCATTAATTTAGTGAAGAAAGAAACATTAGCACCTGGCACAAAGTATTATCAGATTTCTAACTCCCCCTTGCGGTGACGCAATGTGCCAGACATGTACCTTAATGCGCTGCAGTATAAACTTAATTGAAGAACCACTGTACATCGTTTTCATGCTCATCAAACCCTTCAGTGACCACTCGTACCCTGTGGATTAGGACATTGGCTATGCCGCCATAGGATGATATGGTAGCCAAAATAATGGCCTGCCCAGCATTTTTATACATGACCCTAAGCATGACGGGATGTTAATTGCTTAATGTACCCCTAAATTACTTAATTAACAGACACCACACCTGGGTCAATCTCACAACTGTTTTTTTAAGTGTCATTTTTCACTGAGATTACAATATATACTCATATTTAATAACTTTTTTTTTTTAAATTAGATACTATACAACTATACATTAAGAACATTCACAAAATTCTCATTACCGTAACAGTTTTCGCAGTCCAAAAGAGTAAACAAATCCATAGTATTTGTTTTACATTGATCTCCCAATGAAATAGGCCAAAGTTAAACATAACACTGAAAATAAACATATTTTAAATGAAATTATATAATTCTAAACTAAAAAACATCTGACTTTTCCCCCAATTTGACCATGTCGGTAATGAGAAGGCCAAGTGGGATAAAGGGAGTGTTGGAGAACTTCGAACATCATTCTGAAGGCATATAAGCGAATAAATTAACGTAACATCATCCTCTAGATCAGTGGTTCCCAAACTTTTTATAGTCCTGTACCCCTTCAAATATTCAACCTCCAGCTGCGTAACCCCTCTAGCACCAGGGTCAGCGCACTCTCAGATGTGTTTTGCCATCACTGTAAGCCTGCCATGAGTGTGAGTTTGTCACTTCCCACGAGCCAGGTTGTGACAAAAAGCTCTTATAGGACCAGGGCACGAATAATAATAAACAAGTTTGCTCTTTATTTAGCCATCTTACACATGAAACTTCATTTGTTCATCAAAAATAGTGAATACAGCACCTTGCAAAAGTATTCACCCCCTTGGCATTTTCACTATTTTGTTGCATTACAACCTGTAATTTAAATAGATTTTTTATTTGGATTTCATATAATGGACACAAAAGTCAAATTGGTGAAGTGAAAAAAATAAAAACTTGATTCAAAAAAATTCAAAAACAGACAAGTGGTGCCCCCTTTGCTATGAAGCCCCTAAATAAGATCTGGTGCAACCAATTGCCTTCAGAAGTCACATAATTAGTTAAATAAAGTCCACCTGTGTGCATTCTAAGTGTCATATGATCTGTCACATGATCTCAGTATATATATATACACACTTGTTCTGAAAGGCCCCAGTCTGCAACACGACTAAGCCAGGGGCACCACCAAGCAAGCAAGCGTTACCATGATGACCAAGGAGCTCTCCAAACAGGTCAGGGACAAAATTGTGGAGAAGTACAGATCAGGGTTGGGTTATTAAAAAAAATCTGAAACTTTGAACATCCCACAGAGCACCGTTAAATCCATTATTACAAAAATGGAAAGAATATGGCACCACAACAAACCTGCCAAGAGAGGGCCGCCCACCAAAACTAACAGACCAGGCAAGGAGGGCATTAAATCAGACCAAAGATAATCCTGAAGGAGCCGCAAAGCTCCACAGCGGAGATCGGAGTATCTGTCCATAGGACCACTTTAAGCCATACACTCCACAGAGCTGAGCTTTACGGAAGAGTGGCCAGAAAAAAGCCATTGCTTAAAGAACAAAATAAGCAAACACGTTCGCCAAAAGGCATGTGGGAGACTCCCCAAACATATGGAAGAAGGTACTCTGGTTAGATGAGACTAAAATTGAGCTTTTTGGCCATCAAGGAAAACGCTATGTATGGTGCAAACCCAACACCTCTCATCACTCCGAGAACACAGTGAAGCATGGTGGTGGCAGTATCATGCTGTGGGGATGTTTTCCCATTGGCAGGGACTGGGAAACTGGTCAGAATTTAAGGAATGATGGATGGCGCTAAATACAGGGAAATTCTTGAGGGAAACCTGTTTCAGTCTTCCAGAGATTTGAGACTGGGACGGAGGTTCACCTTCCAGCAGGACAATGACGCTAAGCATACTGCTAAAGCAAGACTTGAGATGTTTATGGGGAAACATTTAAATGTCTTGGAATGGCCTAGTCAAAGCCCAGACCTCAATCCAATTGAGAATCTTTGGTATGACTTAAAGATTGCGTACACCAGCGGAACCCATCCGATTTGAAGGAGCTGGAGCAGTTTTGCCTTGAAGAATAGGCAAGAATCCCAGTGGCTAGATGTGCCAAGCTTATAGAGACATACCCCAAGAGACTTGCAGCTGTAATTGCTGCAAAAGGTGGCTCTACAAAGTATTGACTTGGGGGGTGAATAGTTATGCATGCTCAAGTTAAGTTGTCTTATTTCTTGTGTCACAAAAATATTTTGCATCTTCAAAGTGGTAGGCATGTTCTGTAAATCAAATGATACAACCCCCCCCAAAAAAATATATTTTAATTCCAGGTTGTAAGGCAACAAAATAGGAAAAATGCCAAGAGGGGTGAATACTTTCGCAAGCCACTAACTCACCACAGGTCAATGAGAAGGGTGTGCTTGAAAGGATGCACATAACGCCACAATGTTGGGTTGTATTGGAGTCGGTCTTAAATCATTTCCCACACACAGTCTGTGCCTGTATTTCGTTTTCATGCTAGTGAGGGCCGAGAATCCTCTCACATAGGTACGTGGTTGCAAAGGGCATCAGTGTCTTAACAGAGCGATTTGCCAAGGCAGGATACTCTGAGCGCAGCCCAATTCAGAAATCTGGCACTGGCTTCTGATTCAATTACATTTCCACAGAACCGCTTGTTGCAATTTTGATGAGGCTTTCTTGTTCAGCTATCAGTAAGTCACTGGAGGCAGGGCATGAAAGGGATAACAAATCCAGTTGTTTGTGTCATCCGTTTCGGGAAAGTACCTGCGTAATTGTGCACCCAACTCACTCAGGTGCTTCCCTATATCACATGTGACATTGTCTGTAAGCTTGAGTTCATTTGCACACAAAAATCATACAATGATGGAAAGACCTGTGTGTTGTCCTTGTTAATGCAGACAGAGAAGAGCTACAACTTCTTAATCATAGCCTCAATTTTGTCCCGCGCATTGAATATAGTTGCTGAAGAAGTCCCTGTAATCCTAGATTCAGATCATTCAGGCGAGAAAAAACATCACCCAGATAGGCCAGTCGTGTGAGAAACGCATCATTATGCAAGCGGTCAGACAAGTGAAAATCATGGTCAGTAAAACTTTAAGCTCATCTCTCAATTAAAAACTTGATAACCAGCGCACTTCTGTATGTTGTAAAAGCGTTACATGGTCGCTGCCCATATCATTGCATTGTGCAGAAAATACACGAGAGTTCAGGGGCCTTGCTTTAACAAATGTAACCTTTTTCACTGTAATGTCCAAAACGTCTTTCAAGCTGTCAGGCATTCCTTTGGCAGCAAGAGCCTCTGGGTGGATGCTGCAGTGTACCAAAGTGGTGTCGGAAGCAACTGCTTGCACGAGTGTTACCAATCCACTACGTCTCCCTGTCATGGCTTTCGCGCCATCAGTACAGATACCAACACATCTTGACCACCAAAGTCCATTTGATGTCACAAAGCTGTCCAGCACTTTAAAAAATATCCTCTCCTGTTGTCCTGGTTTCCAGTGGTTTTCCTTAATTGACCCCCCATAAACATAACAGACATATACCAGGTGGTGTGCCAGGCCCGCCACGTCTGTTGACTCTTCAGCTGTAACGCATAGAATTCACTGGCTTGTATGCAAAGCAGTAATTGTTTCAAAACATCTCCTGCCATGTCACTGATGTATCATGGAACAGTGTTGTTTGATGAAGGCATTGTCTTTATAGATTTTTTGGCCTTTTCCACCAGCATTGTCCCAGCCATATCTGCGGCAGCAGGAAGAATTAAGTCCTCCACAGTAGTATGGGGCTTGCCTGTCCTAGCCACTCGGTAGCTCACCATATAAGACGCTTCTAGCCCCTTCTCATTAAATAGTATCTGTTGCTTTTATACATGTCTTACTACTCAAAAGTCTTCTTAATTCTCGCATGTTTTGTTTCTAAAATGTCTGCGCAAGAGTGAAGGTTTTGGCGAGTTGTGAGATAGTACTTTTGCACATATAAACACACCGTGGCTGAGGAAAGGCACTACTCCTAATAAGTGAACCCCATATCAATGTAGTTCATCATATTTGCCCCTCTTCGATGGTCCAACGTCCCTGTCTGTTGTTCTGTGCTTTCCCAGGTAAGGGGGCAGTAGCTCTTTGGGCTGCATCAGATTCACAACTGTCAGTGTCCATGCTAGCTGGGCTAACAACAGATGTAGAATTACTGATGCTAGCATTGGATGTACTCGTGGAAGCAGAACTTGTCGCCGACAGGTGCACTACTGCTGGTAGTAGCAGTACTACCAGTAGCACTGGTATGTCTCTATGGATGCTGGCCTTACTTTTTTAAACCATTTATCCATTTTCAAGCTAACGGAATCAGCAGCAGCTACGTTTGCCTACTTACGGGCCATTAGTGGAATTCCCGTGAGAGAGTAACGGTTAACGTGATTGGATGTTAATTATTTGACTAGGCTACCTGTAATTGACATTGTGTTGTTATTTCGCTGAACACTAGGCGGTTTAATTTGATTTTTGGCAGTGAAACGAGGCAACTCGGGGGGGGGGAGGGGGACCTCACCCAAATGTATAGCCCCGTTGGAAAATATAAATGGAATGTTTGAAAAAATACTATTTCGTTTTATTAAATTTTTAAAAATGTGAATCACATTTTTATTTATTTGGCGTACCCCTGACGGCATTGCGCATACCCCAGTTTTGGAATACTTGATCTAGACGATGCATCATGGGTGAATAAAACTTTTTTTTTTTTAACTGCCTGGTGTTTTCACAGGAACGTGAGAAAGTGTCCACAAACACTATGTCATTAATATTAGTTTAAATGTAAACTTCAACTAGTATACCATTTCTAGGATTTATGGACAAACTACAGTAACATTGTGTTTTATTCAAAAGTTGTTTTGCTAAAGAATTTTTACACATTTCGGTAATGAGAATTTGGGGTGAAAATGTACAAAGTCAGGTGTAAAATGTATTTAAAATTAGACACTTCCAAAACCTACATCTCAGTCCTGAATGATGACAGTTGATTTTTGCAAATGCATCATGGTTTTGCAACTCAATCTGACACAGACATTTTAAAAACTGGTTTCATGAGAATCACCCACCTGTGTGGAAGCACCCGCTTTCAATATACATTGTATCCCTTGTTTACTCAAGTGTTTCAATTATTTTGGGAGTTAACTGTAGGGCATACAGCAATATGCAGGGATTTTAAATTATGCAATACTGTTTTGTGGTGGACAAGGCACACACCAGCAAGCAGCATTGCTTTGAAACGGGCCAGTAACTAGAGCAACAAGTTGCTGCCTTGATGCAGTAAATTACATTCAGCGTGTCTACTTAAGCCTGTTCCATGCTTCCAAGTCGAAACAGTTGGCGCATATATTACGACGAAATTTGAAGTTGTCGTCCGTTGGTGTTCAGCAGGTTTTATTTCAAAGTTTGGTAGGCGAAGTCTGCACCCCTACGTCTGTGATTGGTCAACAGTACTACGACACCTAGTAGGAGTGGGAACTATGTACGGGATTCTTCAGTGAAGCGGTTGTTGCCATTCAACGAGAGACATTTTTCCACTTGAGAAATACTGTACCAAACATCTTAGGTAGATGTAAAATTGCACGACTAAGACCTCAGCAAAAACATAAAAATTACAGATTTCTTGATTTATCTTGGATTCATTTTGAGGAAGGGTTTCTGGCTATGTTGTTGCTACGGTTGCTCAAGAGGGACAAACGGCAATATTGCCCCTTTTTGTTTCTCGAGCGAAAGGTCTTTAGGGAGTATGCGAGACAGACTTTTGCGTCGCCTAGCCGAGTTTTGCTAGGGGCAAACAACCTAATATGCGGGCGCCTTTAGCAATGCTGAATACAATCATAACCACCTGCCACAGAGAAGCCGGCCTCCTAAAAACGAGGCTACCCCTGTCAGGTGGACTGGTTTTATATTAGTGAAGCGCGTCAACATAAAGACTGCACATTCTGATGGGTTTGCATCTCCCCAGTGAACACGCTTTGGAAGTAATCCACGAGAGGCTGCCAGGCTGACAGTTTGTCCCCAATATTCCAGTCCAAAGGGAGCCTGTTGAAGCCTGCTCCAAAGACAGAGACAGATTAGAGGTTTGTCTGTTCCAAGAGTTGGGAAACTTTTCCAAAGTCAAAAGCTAACAGTGTTTGCAAAGTGGTAAATTGTCACAAGGCAGGGTGTTGCATTCAAAATGGCCACTCGTCTGAATCATGAGGTCAGCTACCAATCTGATGACTAAATCAGATGGGTGGATGACATATGGTCTGAAATGAAGAGACACAATTGCATCCTAAATGAATAACTATGCATATTCTTTTGTAACCTCACTAGAGGAAATGTCTTCTTTACTGCCCAGGATTGGATCACTAAATCTAAGGACAATCAAAATATTTAGTACCTATAATTACCTTGTATTCATTCGCTTGTAATGAATTACAGGAAATCAATCTGTTTCAATAATTGTAACTAAGGATGGCTGACTTGGCACACAATATTTCATCTTAAAGACATGCTCCAGAACTTTGGCGACAACTAAGTATTTGAGCTCGGTGTGTCAATGTGTAGTTCATACATGCATAACCTATGAGCAGAATTACTGTCTTCTCAATTAGCTGCAATTAGCCCTTGTTTGAAAGAAGCTTATTCTGGAAGCTGTGCTGCTCCATTTTCCCCCTCGTGGGCCAGCCCCTAGCAATTTGAGGTTCTTGCTAATGAGCATCAGCCCCTTGTCATTTGAGTGACAACTAGCAAGATGCACACGTCAGAGGGAGAGACAGCAATGACTTGGGGCACATATGAGACTTTATACGCAATTTTCAGGGACCACTTTTGGCTCGTAAACACTACTTTCAGTACTGGCTAAACGTCTACAAAAGTACCAGAGAATCTCTAACAAATAAAAACTGCCAAATTGCAAGGCAGAGGAAAATTCCATGCATGCACAATATTTAGATGTGTTTGACCCTACACCCTCTGGAAGCCAAAGTCTTCTGGTCCCATCTAACATTCTACAATGTATTATTAGTCCTACTTTGCAACATGAGTGTCCTCCTACCTGTTGTGGGGGTGGTGTTGAAGAACCTGGCTGTGTCCTCGGTGACCCTCAGTTGGGTTCTGTCAATCCCCAGACTAGAGGTTGCTCTACTGGGAGCAAGGCTGGTTCTGCTGCTGGACTCCAGGGACAAGCCTGGCCTCCCTGCCAGGGGCAGTTCTGTGGATGCCGGCTTGACTGGGGAGGCTTTTGCCTGTGGGACGCGAGAGGTGACCGTCTTTGACTCCTCATCGCTGTCAAACCCAAAGGGGTCCTCGGAGCTCTCGTTGGAGAGCTTGGGCCTCTTGGGCTGCTCTGCCACCTCAGTCTTATGGCCGGGGCGCTTGGAACTCACCTTGGCCTTGTATGTCGTCTCGCCCCATTTGGTGCTGAGCGTCGCTCTCTTGTTGGACAGGACCTCGTCAAACTTGGATGATGAGCCGTCGCCTCCCTTACGGCTGTAGGTTTTACCAAATCTGGACGTCATCGTGACACCTGTTTCATATTCTCTGTGATGGGTACAAAATATGAAATGCATTATTTGCAGTCATCATATGCAATTTCTCATCAAAACAATTAAGTTCACTTTTACTGTAATGTTTTTATGTAATAAATCTGGACAAATGGGGTTTTAGTTCATCTCTACCCAAATATTATTTGGAAGCTGTCATTTCACCACAATTTTTTCTACCGCGTGATCCTTCATTTTCAGGTTCAGCAAACTGAGGCTCCGACTGCTCTGGAAGTGGCTAACGCAATGTGCAGTTAGGTACAATACATCCCCATTAACATAGACAAAGTGGCTTATTCTGGGTTAGGTAGCTTACATTAGGTAGCTAGTCAACTAAATCAATCAACTAACGGTATTAAAGAAACAATAGTGTGTCTAACGTTAGCAGCAGGACATAAACGAAGTTTACTAACGTTAGCTGGGATAATATAGTAGCTACATACTACTAGCTAGTATTTCAGTGTTCAACAACCAAAACAGACCCATATGGCTAGCTAGTTACGATGTTAGCTACCTAGATCAATTAGCTAGATAGCTAATGTTCACTAACTAACTAGCCGCTAGCTTCAGGTGACACAGTCGAGGCTGGCTACCTAACTAGCAACATAACGTAAACAATTCTCGCGAAAATTCTAAAATAATGCAGCCAGTTACAGTAACTAGCTAGCTTACGTTAACTACTTGGCTAGTAGCTAGCTAGCTTACGTTAGCTAGCTGGCTCAAGCTAACAGACGCAACATGATAGATGACATCCAATGCTCACATTGATTTTAAGGTTAAGTAGTTTGAAAATCTGTGTATATTTCACAATTGCGTTGAATATACAACTGCCTCACTTACTTGGTGCGCGAATAGACCGAACCACTCAACAACACACTCGGAAGAAGGCGGTCGCTTCCTGCACCAGATTGGGCCTCCCGACCCTGTTCAAAGCTCGCTTGCAAAACAATATAAACAAGGCTCAACTGCCTGTAGTTATGACAGATATAGGACAGTCAAATACTGTAAAAAGCCCCGTGTATCCTGGGTAACAATGTTATTTTGATAATGTTGGTTTTACGTCTGATATAGTCATTTTTTAAAGCTCTATCAAACTCGATTGTCTCCTCTGTGTTGCACCGACGCCTTCCATTCGAGTTCCCCCTCCCTCGTCTTTTTGCTTCCAACGGCATTGAGGGAGTTATTTTACCCTGTCTCGGCTTGAACCGGTCAATGGCCCGTTACGTGTTCGGGCTAAAACTGGGAAATAGTAGCGCCCTCTTAAATCAAACAGTAATCTGCGCCACTCCGTCATGTTGTCAACAAGCCAGCATGGTGCATCTTTCCATAAAATAAATGTTTGCATTTTCAAACAATTTTTTATTGGGAAAGCAGACAACGCGTTTTTGTCTAAGCAAATCACTTTTGCATGGGAAAACAGAATCCTACTAATTACTACACGTCCTTAATTACGTCACTTTTGTTTTGAGCCCGTCGTACAGAGCGGGGTACCTGGATCACGGCCGGGAGGCAGCCCATTTCCAAATCGAATGAATCAACTTTCAGCCGGTGCAAAACACGCCAGCACGCGCGCCCGGACGAGATTAATCGAACCCCCTCACTGTCACATCACCGCAAGTACAGTGTGGTCCAATCAGGAAGAGAGATCTTTGAATGTGACGGAGAACTATCGCTGCGAAGCACTATTCTTCCTTGTGATTGGTTTGAAAGCCGAGAACACCTGAACAACTTTTTATTTCATTGGACTATGGAAAGTGCTCTCCGGGATCATTGGGACGCCCCTACCCTAAACCCTAACTCCTACCCTAACCCTTACCTAACTTGAACCTTAAAGGCCCAGTGCAGTCAAAAAGTAGATTTTTCTGTGTTTTATATTTCCACACAATGAGTTTGGAATAATAGGCTACTGTGAAAATGATAATGCCCTTTATAAGAGCTGTTTGAAAATACCGCCTTAAATGTCAGCCTGTTTTGGTGGGATGTAGTTTTGGCCTGCCTGGTGACATCACAGAGGAGTTCCCAACAACTGGATGTTCTGGTTTTCAGGAGAAATGGAAAGAGAGCCTGTGACACAACTTCTGCTTTTGGAAAAAGACAGCACTCCATCTTAGCTCCTCCTCCACATTTACTGGATTGGTTGAATAGCGCAGAAGAGAACGTCAAGACCAGTATGTAGGGGATCTAGTTTCAGACATGTATTTTTTGACTACTACATTAGGTTATTCCCAGACTGTCCAAGCAAAATTGTTGCTTTAGAAATTGCTCTTTGCTAAGAAGCTATTTTTGACAATTTTAATTGCAAACAATCACATTAAGTTACTTAATTGTTACCCAGAAATGATTTGATACTGATTTGATACAGCATTGGACCTTTAACCCTTACCTTAACCATTTTAAATTTGAACTTCAATGGGGTAGGGATGTCCCAACGATTCTGGATAGCAAGGACCATTGGACTGTTGGTGAGAGGTGTCCTCTTTGGGGGTGTCATCGAAGCTAGTGGAATGAAATGAGTATGGTAACTGTAGTGAAATTTGGTACTGAAATAAATAATCAATCAATCAAATTACATTTATATGGCACTTTTGACTAGGTGCTGGCCTAGATCCCAAAGTAACAATTAGCCTACAGTGACAAGGAGAGAAAAAACACTTGAAGACCCTATCAATAGCCAAAATTAGCCCCAAATAAAGTGCATTCTAACATGAAAGACATGAAATGACATGAAAGACATGAAATAACATGAAAGACATAACATGAAAATGTGTCCACCTGTCCTGGAGAAGTCTATAGGCCTACAATCAAATAAGTGATGGTTTTATGGAGAGGCATAGTTTGATGGACCAGTTCCATTAAATTATGCATCCCACCAGAACATACGTCCCCAGCTACCTTGTCAGAGTATCATTCCTCTGAAAAAAGAGTCAGTCATTTTTTTAAATGTTTGTTTATGGTCATGTGGGCGGCCGAGTACGTTTTAAACATAAATATTTACTGTTGTAGGTGCCCATTCACCAGATAGATTTGTAGGCTGACTATTCTGTGATTCATACATGTAGCCTGCACACTATATTATTTCTTACATCTTTGATGTGTGAAGTACATTTTGTATACAGTAACTACGTTGTATTGTAGGCCTATCCACACCCACTTTTCGTGTTGTTTGAAATGTGAATATATTTGGGTATGTGTGCACTTCTGTTTGACCTGATCAAGTTTCAGCTAGATAGGTGGTAATTCTGTTCTTTTCAAATTAATTGATACCCAGTTGTGAATTACTTGGAGATAATATCCCTCACTTAATTTCTGTCCTGACTGAAGTTGTTGGGCCCAAATAGTTTGTGACATGAAGTTGAGAGTCAAATAAGTTCACTGCCATCTACTGGAAAGGCTTTTTGACACGGTGACTAATGTGTAGTCCGAGACATGATCCCTATGATAATAATATGGTTGCACAGATCAATTACATTTCAATGATCAAGGAATGGAACAGAGCACCGATCCTTGCGTGCGTAATAATCACCTGTCGCTAGTAGAACATCTTGATTCTCTGTCCATATCGGAGAGAGTTTGCCGGGGGTTTTTTGTCATCCAAGTCACACTTTCCAAACAGTCCTTTTTTTCTGTCGCTGGTGTGAAGGGGAATCCTTAGGGCGACGACGACGACACATATATTGCCAATGGGTGGGTGTGGATGCAGCTCGCGCAACTCCGTGGGAAAAATCTTCGGAAACCATTTCTCTCATAAGGGTGTAACGTATGGCTTTCAGTCCATGTAAGTCAGGGGGGATAAAATACATGACTCTGTGATTAGCTGTTATTAACGTTACGGAATACACATTCCTGATCATGTTGTTCATAAGGTCAGTGTTGAAGGTTCCTCTCAAGGCATTCCGAGGCGGTCTGTCCCTGGAGGGAACAGTAAGAGACATGTTGTAAGCACCGTTATCCTTACCAGTGCTGATAGTTACTTTTGTCTTTTGTTTTTATTTGACTCCTAAGTAGGACTACAGGGGTAGTTAGTTGTAGGACTGGGAGTGAATAGGGATGAGAGGAGCATGGATGTGCGGCCTAACATTTCTATCATAACCTCATTTTTTCCCCCATCTTCTTCTATCTATCTAATCGATTTTGACTGGTTATGTGTGTCCAACCGTCTGCCTGGTCACATACGGGTTGTCAACAGAGACGAGCAGGCCACACCAACCGAGACGAGCAGGCCACACCAACCGCTGGCAACTGTGGTCACCCGCTTGGCAGTGACCTGCTGGGGCACGCGATAAGCTGAGAGAGCCGTGAGAGTGGACATCGACATATCCATCACGACCATAAGGACAGATGTGTGTGTGTGTGTGTGTGTGTCTGTGGCGGTCACCTATGTCTACTGTGTGGCAGAAGTGTTGGCATTTTTTATCCTGAGATGGTTTTGAAGGGTACAGTATGGAGATTAGTTCAGGTTGGCAGAGGGCCCAGGGTTCTTCTAGGTACTCCTCCTATGTTACCACAGAGTTCTTAGCCAGCAGAAATCTGTACGTAGCATGCTGTGTCCGGAGGGCCAAAGTCAGTGTACCCCAGCCAAGAGCCGTGCGTACCAGGAGGGATGCTAGACACGATCAGTGCCAACCACGCCAACCTGGTGTTGAGAAACTGGCAAAGTTGTGTGGAGATTGGCACCTGTCTTTTTCCAACGAGACTGGCAGTGCCATCCCAGAGACAATTGGGCCTTTGACCACTTCCAGATACGCTGTGCGAATCTGTGAGAGCAGAGAATAGTCACAGGGGAAACAGTTACAGAGAAATGCAACTATTATGAATACTTTGCAAAGGTTCCATTGGGATACAGAATACCAGATCAAGTTGAAATGAGAAGTTTTTCAACACTGGTCATTTGGGGGCTTTTACATTATCATAATTTCACCTCTGAACTTAAAATGAAAGTTTGCCATTGTTACTGTCACAGTAACAATGTTACTGTTGAGTCCAAACCACACTGTGTATCACCACCCTCCTCACCACACCTCCTCCTCCTTCTGTCTGTTTTCCAGCTGACTCTTCACAGTCCTGCACGCATGATGAGTCCCCCCTACCACAGCTTACCCTCCCAGCGGGCACCAGCCTGCCCAGCAGCCCCAGACGCTGGTACGCTGCCAGGCCCACAGGGGCACACACTGACAACCATAGAGAAGCAGAGACAGAGGGAGGACAGTTGATCAGACATTTGGGACACATCTCCCACCACGGGCCTGCTGCCAGCTGCATGCAACCAGTATGGAGCAGGCTGCTTGCCACATTGGAACATGATTACCTTTCATTTGGTCTGCTTTTGTGTGGAGTACAATGGCCACCATAAAGGGGGCAGAGCCACCTGTAGAGTTAATGAGATGGTCACGCTTGGAGCATTTGGGCTGGACGGGAGGGGTGATTTACGATGGTTGTGTTCTGAAGTGCTCACCTTGTTTGTTTGTTTGTTTGTTTGTTTGTTTTTTCAAGTCACAGACAAGCAAGACAAGAGTTCACACACAGTGTTTACATGAAATAAGTGTCTACAGTTTTGAGTTTTCAATTAGCATGTGTACGCTTACGATGTTTCTTTCTTTGTATGTGTAGTGTGCCAGGTCATCCCAGCAAGGCTACTCCAGAGGACCTGTTCCACCTCCTGTCGCGCAGGGTTGTCCATAACAACCAACCAGGTTTTTATTTGTCCGTCCATCCGTCTGTTCTCTCTTTCTCTTTTCTACTCTCTCTGGCTCTCTCTCTCTCCCCGTCTCCTCTCCACGAATGTGGTTTTCATTTATTATGCTCACCTTTTGCTCCTTTTAATGAAGTGAAATATTTTCAATGTTGAAAGTACGGCAACGAAATGCTTGGAGGGTGCTGCCTCACTGAAAGGTTGACGACCCCCAGTGGAAAAATGTGCCATGAAAGGTCATGATACCGTAGCAGTGGGAGCTGTCAGAAAGCGTAGACAACAACAACAACAACTCGCCTGGCTCAGTGTGTTGTCTGTCTTTTTATGGTCAATGGGTTGTCAGACGTGGTGTTGGAGTGCCTGGGGAGCCAGTGGGAGCTGCACTGCCCTCATCTCACCGAGTCAGGCACCCTGAGTGACCTCTACATGTCAGCCAGGCAGAAGAGGGCAAGGAGCCTTCAGGACAGTGCAGGTGTGGCGCTTAAATGTCCCCCCCCATCTACCAGAGTTTATCCGAGTACAGCATATCTGCAGAGTTTATCTGAGTACAGTATCTCTCCATCTCTTACTGACTTTGCCATTTGATCTCCATCATAACCCAATGAGCACAACTGTAAGTCATTTCTCATTGGTTTCACACACAATGCACATTTTTGCAAAACAGTAAACACAACGCTCTACAAAAGATGCCAAATTCAGTTGAGTAAATCACAAAAAAAACGGAAGAAAAAAAATTGTCACAGCTGATACAAATTACTCCCATGAATGTGAACCTCTTCCGCACGTGTGCTAAACTTCTTTGCACAATTGTTCAATCAGTCCGTATTCATGCATAAAAGAGGTCACCTCTGAGATTGCTGTTTACAAGAATGGACCAAGTAAGAGGCAGAGGGAAAGGAGAGGGAGAGAGGGGCCCATAGAGGAAGATTGTCAATAGTTCAGCTCTCAGTTACAAAGGTCAAATAAAGCCTTTTGTTGACAGATATTCATGCTCTTGAGGGGCATTCTTTCTGCATTGGTCATCTTTGGTCAAATAATTTTAGGTAAAAATAATACAGCCCATGCTGTGATATGTTTACTTGCCCTTTATGGTGCACACTATAATTATAGTATCAACAAATGGCACAGACATTGCTAGGGTATATTGATAGCTGTAGCTAGTATTTATTGGGCCATTGTGTACCGATTGATTGAAATAACTTTTCATTAGATAACAAGTTGTATATTTTGATGGAGGTAGTTGATTTTGTGTCATGTTTTGAATGTTTTGAGAGTCTTAATGCATTTTGCAAATGAAATGTGTCATTTTGACCAACGTGTTTCAGTTCAGGGCTGCGTGTTACTTGTTTTGAAAAAAGTTGATTCTGTTTGGACAAATCAAGCAATCGAGAAAAACTATCTGCGCTGGAGTGTTGGAGATAACAGTATTAGAGTCCTAATGTCTCTGCATCCTATCATTGGGCCTATCTGGTGTGGGAGACAGACATGGCCCTAGTCACAGGAGTTAGTGCCAAATACTTATCCTCTGATAACATTTTGAGGAAATGTATGTTATAGTGACAATCCGGAATTCATTTTATATGAGGATAGACAATTTTTGTCAGTCCCTTCTGCAAGGACAGAGGTGATTAGGTTATTGGCTTTGTTCTCCCTCGGCATATTGGTTTCATTTTCTCATTCAGTAAATCCAACCAATAAGTGTTGTCTTGTTAAATATATAAAGGGTTATTTTTCATCACTGCCTTATCTCAATATTTGTATTTTAGGTGTATGTGTTTGTGTGCATATCTATGTCATCTGATTACTTCTGCCATAATTGTAGCATGTGTTTGTTCTTGCATGGACCAGACAGTGGTAAGAGTGGGAGTGACAAATCACACAGTCGACCAGGCAGCAGCAACTCGAACAGGGACAAACAGAATGGGGGGGGGGGGAAACACACAGGCCCCCTGGTCCTCCAACTCTCTGTGAAAGATGCCACCAGCACCCATAACATACATTTTTCGTTGGGGACATCAACACTCCTGTTGTGTTCGTTTCATTTTTAATTCCTTCTGTGTTCCCAGTCCAAAATGACCGCCCCATTATAGCTGATTATAAATCCATAATAATACATATATTATCACCTAATGTTGTGTTAGATCTTTTTATCAACTTAAGTTCTTGAGAACATTACAAGTTTTGAACTTCTATTTGCTATTTATGGCCTGTAGGCCTCATTGACCTGAGTTCATGCAACAAATTTTTGAGTAAAAAAAGCATAATGTACAGTATAATGATTTTGATTATTTTGACTATAACAAATACTCAGATGAGACATTGTGCTAATTTATCACAGACTACTTTGTGTCAAAGTTTAACAAGGACTCTCTCCTCACCAGTGTCATGATCAAACAAGAGCCTCACATACAGTATATCATTTGGTCATTGTACTGCCACAGAATGGATTGTGAGCAAGGCCTCAAAAAAGCTTTATATACCAGAGCTTCGAGAAAAGTTCTATATATTATTGAAACGTTGTTGCGATTGTTTGAGAATGCCAACAGGTGTGGTTCCCGTGGGGGACAGATTCTATTGGGGAAAGGTTCCTGTGGGGGTTGCCACGGAAGCCAAGAAGGGGAGTGAGGTGTGTGCTCAAACACACATGCATATGGGGGTCTGGGAGAGGAAGTGTGTCCATCTGATGAATGGGCATGTGTCTGAACTCAATTTGATACACTGATTGTAGTCTCACCCATTCATTTCTAATGACCGGTCATTTTTGACCGGGAACACCACAAGTGTACAAAAGTTAAATACAACACCCAAAATTTTATGAAAATCATCAAAATATATTTTGTGTGTTCAGATCCCCTATGTGGACAAAGTCATGGAACCTTATGACAGATTAAATTAACTACATTTTTCAGAGAGAACTTCAACCGGAACACAGCAGGAGGGTTAAATTAAATCCTAACTCCAATTGACAACCCGTATATTTGGTTAAATTTCAGTTCATGTACCCATAATCGCTCAAACAGTATACTGATAACCGATGAATGAATTGAATGGTCAGACTGTTAAGCTTGTGGTTTCCCCCAGCCCTCTCCTTGGCCGTCGGGACCTATAACCCAGAGGCATTTCCTGAACACTGGGGAGAGGGGGTGCTTTCTGCCATGGCCCTGCCACACCTCTTCCAGAGGAGCCAGACTACCACAACACACTATTCCTGGGAAACCCATAGGAGTGCATATTTGTAGCACTGAATCACCTGATTCAACAAATCAAGTGCTTGATGAGAGTTGAATCTGACAAGCTAGCACTGGGTTAGAACAAATATGTGCACCCCTGTGGGTCACCAAGTTCCATGTTTGAACTTCACTATACTAGACTGTCCAGCAACACTGTTGGGAGGAACTCCACACTGTAAACAATGCTGTGGCTTGTAAACACAGGCAATCACTCAGCCAAAACCAATACATCCTATTTTCAACAATAACAAGGTCAAAGAGGTACAGGGATTAACTTTTCCCCTGCTTGTATAAAGTGATGTCAGATTGGATAACTCATTTTGTAACTTATACTATGATGCCTCCAGAATACACCCCATCTCTTGTGGGACTGACCTCAGTTGGATCAATCCATGTCAAACTTGCCCATGTTTCCTCAGCTTGTCCTGGAATGTACTGTAAGATATTTCAAGCCGAATTCATAAACGCCCATACAAGAGTCCCACCCAGTCAGTGGTGTAGCGGAGGGTATACGCCTTATACCCACTTGTTTCTTCAGTTAGCATTGAGTAAACAATACATTGCACTATAACGGTGACAAGGATGCCCACAAACTGTCTACGGCCTACATAAAACTGTCCCAACAGCAGAGCTTTCTTTTCAGCACCATGGAGTGAATCCTTACCACCGCTACACCTGGTTATCAGCGGAGCCTTGTCTGGCAGCGAAACAGTTAATTCAGCCTCATTTACTGCCTTTTTAAAAAACATAGCTGATATGGCTGACTTGCTTGAACAAATGTGGCTTCTACTGGTAATTGAGATGCACAAACTATGGCATAAGGGGATGACGAACGGATAATCCACAATTTTGGTTAAGACATTAATGAGCCAGCTAAGACGGACATAGTCAATATAACTATTTGTTCAGCACTTTTGAAATGTACAGCCATATAATTCAGAACACGGGAGTTCTTACAGTGTTGTCCCTGTACACCAAGTCAGAACTTTAGAGTAAATAAAGGGGGCATATAAGCAGACAATGAAAGCTCTTACAATAGTCAATGATTGCATTTCTCCAAAACAGGTTATAGGCTACATGTGCACCACCAAGTCAGAACAGTAGGATAAATTATAAGGGGGAAAGGGACCAAATTATTAGGGTAAGGCACATGGGCTACTAACAGCTTACTACACAACATGCACTTAGTATTACTTTCTTAAACAGTATACATATCTCCCTGGTATATTACAATTTATGCAGCAGCATACAATACATTTTTTGGAATCACCTTGTTGTGCTGTGCTCATTTGAACAGGAAGGTGGCACGGCGGTCCTTGTGGGCAAATTTTGTAATCAAACTTTGTCATCAAAGTCTGGCATTCTCTGGATTTATGCTGCTTTCAAGACAGCTGGGAACTCTGAAAAAACAAGGTTGAATCATGACGTCAGTGATCTTCATGTCGGAGCTCTAGAAAGAGGCCGTTGTTCCCGACTTGGAATTCCGAGTTGAATGACTGTTTAAAATGTATTTTCCCAGTCGGAGCTTCTGAGTTTTTTTTCCCCCAGTTGTCTTGAACTCACTGATGTATGAGATTTACCAGTTCAGAGTTTCCAGTTGTTTTGAACGCGGCAGAAGTCATGCTGGATTGACAGCAAGAATGTTTATCCTTTTAAGCTTGGCTGAGGAGTAGGGTTGATCCGAGCGTTCAACAGCAGTCAAGCTAACTGGCTAACTTTGGCTAGCTACTTCCAGACACAAATGAGAGAACACCTCACTCTGACCATTTTACTCGCCCTAACAGAGCAGGTTAGGCTGTTTTCATGTTATCCCGAGAGTTGGTGACTGTAATTGTGCTGCTGGCAACAATTTAACTATGCTTTTTTTGGCCAACATTTACTGACACCACCCATATTCAACAGGTGTTGACTGTTCTGAAATTCATCAGTTATTCTGCGCTCTGGCACACTCAGACGAGAGTGCTCGGAAATCGGAGTAGATAGCCAGAATTAACAATGTCCATTGAAACGCACAACAACTATACCATTTAGCTAAGAATGATCTGAATAATCAAGTCAATAAACGATGGGTAGTTAGTTAGATATAAGATACAGTAGTTAATATACTGCCTGGCAAGTTTGATGTAGTAGTAGCCAACTAACGTTAGGTAACTACTGGTACATACTGTAGTAATGCTATGCAGTTCATAATGATAACGTAGCTAAAAAATTGTCAGCCAATGTAACTTATTTGAAAAGTCATGACTTTATTACATTGCTCAACATTTTCTTAACATTTGTCATAATTAGTTTAAGCAATGAATTTGTATCTGCTCTCATCTGACTTTTTTAGCTAAACGGGTGGCCCTGAACGACAGGTCGCCACTGTAATATTACGTAAAAAGCCCAGGTTTCAAACGATTAAGGAACAGGAAAAATATTGAGATGCTAATGATAGGCCTAACCGTACTCTGGTAGATACCCTTCTCAATAACATTTGAACTAGATACGAAGTAGCCTATGCCTACTTGGCAGAATTATATCATTATTATTTGCATCAATCCAGTGGCCATTTTGTTTTGCTTCACCTCATATGCTACAGAAACACCTCTAACTAAACAACAGTGCTTTGTGCGCTTGAATTAAAGGGTAACTACACACACAAATATATATATACACATTCTGTTCAAAAGTTTGGGGTCACTTAGAAATGTCCTTGTTTTTGAAAGAGAAGCAATTTTTTGGTCCATTAAAATAACATCAAACTGATCAAAAATACAGTGTAGACATTGTTAATATTGTAAATGACTATTGTAGCTGGAAACGGCAGATTTTTTATGGAATATCTACATAGGCGTACTCAGTCTCAACGTCAGCAGTGAAGAGGCGACTCCGGGATGATGGCCTTCTAGGAAGAGTTGCAAAGAAAAAGCCATATCTCAGACTGGTCAATAAAAATAAAAGATTAAGATGGACAAAAGAAGATAGACACTGGCCAGAGGAACTCTGCCTAGAAGGCCAGCATCCCAGAGTCACCTCTTCACTGTTGATGTTGAGACTGGTGTTTTGCGGGTACTATTTAATGAAGCTGCCAGTTGAGGACTTGTGAGACATCTGTTTCTCAAACTAGACACTCTAATGTACTTGTCCTCTTGCTCAGTTGTGCACCGGGGCCTCCCACTCCTCTTTCTATTCTGGTTAGAGACAGTTTGCGCTGTTCTGTGAAGGGAGTAGTAAACAGTGTTGTATGAGATCTTCAGTTTCTTGGCAATTTCTCGCATGGAATAGCCTTCTCAGAACAAGAATAGACTGACGAGTATCAGAAGAAAGTACTTTGTTTCTGGCCAGTTTGCGCCTTTAATCGAACCCACAAATGCTGATGCTCCAGATACTCAACTAGTTTAAAGAAGGCCAGTTTTATTACTTCTTTAATCAGCACAACAGTTTTCAGCTGTGCTAACATAATTGCAAAAGGGTTTTCTAATGATCAATTAGCCTTTTAAAATGATGAACTTGGATTAGCTAACACAACGTGCCATTGGAACGCAGGAGTGAGGGTTGCTGATAATGGACCTCTGTACGCCTATGTAGATATTCCATAAAATATCCATAGATATTCCATCTGCCGTTTCCAGCTTCAATAGTCATTTACAACATTAACAATGTCTACACTGTATTTTTGATCAGTTTGATGTTATTTTAATGGACCAAAAAATATGCTTTTCTTTCAAAAACAAGGACATTTCTAAGTGACCCCAAACTTTTGAACGTGAGTGTATATAAATATATATATATATTTGATTTTCCCAGAACTTTAAAGTGGTCTCCTGATGTGGTTTAAGCATTGTTATGGATTTACAATATCCAGTTTTGTTGTTCTATTAACAAAGTGTGACTTTGAGAGCAAAACCCAGAAAAAGCTGAAACCTGGGAATTTCTGACTCGGTTGACAGCCTCGTTTACCTGTTCCAATAGTAGGCCTACTATTAGTCTACTTGCACAGTGCAGCTTGGGTTGGCCTGACTGTGAAAGACCAATATGGGATTTATAATTTCAGGTCATTCAGAGTGTCACTGTTACTCATTGAATGTTATTTTTTTTGTGCAAAATTATAGTATACCCACTTTTCCAGGCACCACTGCACCCGGCCACTTAAAAACCCTGGCCTGTATCGTAAATAGAGCAGAAATGTATTATGGTCTATAACAGAGGTGACAGACAATACGTGTGTGATTAACAGGTGCCTAACGGAGATGATAAAGGAGATAAGCTCTTCCACTGCTTGTGACTTTCGCCGGGTACCTGCAGGGTAAGCTGGGGTAGATAGCGCCTGCTTTGTGTGTGGGTGGGTAAAAAAGTTGCTTCTCAGAAATATACAGTAGGGGGAGCCAAATCTCCTCCAACACATATCCATTGCTTGAAAAGCAAAAAAGGAAAGATTATAACCATAAACAGGTGCTGAGTGGCATAGGACCCATTTGTGGTCATCATTTTTGCTTTTCAAATACGATTCTCCTTCAAGAGCACTTGTGGTTGTTGTGGAATACCTGAAGAGCTCCTGCTACTTTTCTTCACCGTGTACACTGCTGTCTGAATTGTGTGTCCATCCATGTTTGTCTGTTGTTGTTTCTGTGACATTTTGTTTGTGTGCATGTTGATATATGTTTTTGTGCACATCTGTGTGAGTGTGTGTTTGCTTATTTTTCTGTGTGGTTCAGTGTAACGAAACCAGTCTTCAGAGAGCATGTGAACGATGGCTGGAGCTTTACCTGGTGACTAAGTTGACATGTTTCATCTACCTTAGAGACTTACCCTTTGAACTCCTCCACGAGACCGTAAGCTCACCCAGGTAGCTGCTAGGGGCTAGTACCACCCTTAGAGTAATGTCAAACTCAAATGACACCTTATTCTAGTCATAACTCACACAGTTGGTTGTCTACGGCCTTCTCGGGCTCCTGAGTGGGTCAGCAGTCTAAGGCACTGCATCTGAGTGCTAGAGGCATTACTACAGACCCTGGTTCAATTCCAGGCTGTATCACAACCGGCTGTGATTGGGAGTCCCATAGGGCGGCGCACAATCGGCCCAGCGTCATCTGGGTTTGGGTTTGGCTGGGGTAGGCCGTCATTGTAAATAATAATTTGTTCTTAACTGACTTTGTTCTTAACTGACTTGTTAAATAAAGGTTAAATAAAAATATTCTCCAGGGTCTTTGCTGCCTGTGAGTACCAGCTCCTGAAGACAGTGCTGTACTGGGTATTGCTACAGTGCTGCTCAGATCCTTTCCTACCATAGGTTCGTTATGACCTTGTTCTCCAGGTACAGATCACATAGGGCTCAAGGTGGGAGTCTTCAGGCGTAAGTTTCGTTTTATGTCCATTCAAGTGGAGGGAATTCATAGACAGTGGTGTTAAGTACTTAAGTAAAATCATTTAAATTACTACTTTAGTAGTTTTTTTTAAATATATGTACTTTACTATTTATATTTGTGACAACTTTTACTTCACTACATTCCTAAGTAAAATAATGTACTTTTTACTCCATACATTTTCCCTGACAACCAAAAGTACTCGTTACATGTTGACACGATGGTGGTCCAATTCACACACTTATCAAGAGAACATCCCTGGTCATCACTACTGCTTCTGAACTGGCAGACTCACTAAACACAAGTGCTTTGTTTGTAAATTATGTCTGAGTGTTGCGGAGTGCCCCAGGTTATGCGTCAATAAAAGAATAAACGATAAATGTGACGTTTGTTTGCTTAATATAAGGAATTTGAAATTATTTATACTTTTACTTTTGATACTTAAGTATATTTTAAACCAAATACTTTTAGACTTTTACTCAAGTAGTATTTTACTGGTCATTTTCTATTACGGTATCTTTACTTTTACTCAGTATGACAATTGAGTACTTTTCCACCACTGTTCGTAGGCAACTGTCCATGGATAACATGTTCGTTCTGTTTGTTTGAACATTGATTCTGGTAGACATGTAACTACACTGCCCCAAAAGCTTTCTCTCTCTCACTCCAGTTGGCCGAGGGCTGGCGTCTTCCTTCTTTTGCTCTTGTTAACTTAGCGCATTAATTCATGTTCAAAAGGCCTTTCATAGTGCAATGTGTTCATTATTACTATGTCGCAATGGTGTAAGGAGAAGGACTTAACTAAAGACAGACCTGTTGGCCGTGGCCTCTGTACGTGACTACAACAAACTGGAGCCCGTGTCCGTCCCATCGTGCAGCTGGAGACACATGCAATGTGTTGCTGCAGGGGCCGGCGGACTAGTGGTCCTTAGGCGAGCAGACAGTTTTAATATCAGTTTGATATTAAAGAACCACACAACGTGACTAGCCTCCCAGTGTAATTCTGATAAACAGCCTCCTCTACTGTGAAAACCAAGCACAGTACACACCTTGGCAAATGCCTAAGTGGGCAAGCTCCCAGGCAAATAACAAGTTCTCAGCCTCTGCTTAGATTCCTGGAATCATGGTGTGACTCATTCTGAAACTCTGCAGATGTCTTTTCTTTTCATTGACTTGAGGCACTGAATGTGTTAGTCAACATTAAATGAATCTCAGACCACTGGCGCCAGCCATAGATTATCACTGGCGGGTTGTGATTTTGTTTAGGTGTTACATGGCAACTGTTAACAGCTTCCACGTAGTTGTTTGGCAGTCATCAGAGGTGGTGTTGTGTGTGCGTGTGTGTGTGTAAAAGGGTAAATGTGAGTGACGTTATGGTGAGTGTTCGCTTGATGCTGAACCCTTACCTTTGACCCCCACCTCTCTTATCCCAGCTCCACAGTGGAGGAGACATGCAAGGAACAGATTGCTCCCAACAAGCAGTGCGCTTCAGCATGGTCATTAAGAGGGCAAGTCTAAATTACTGTTAGGTACCTTACTTGGTAAAATGGCAAATGGTGAAAACACATTTTTTTGTAAGTCATTGTTGTTATTGTTTTGGTGTCATCCTACAGGAGCCTCAGTATTGCACGCAAACCATTGAACTGTATGGCTTCTACTTCCTGGCCAAAGCAGCCAACGTGAGAAAGCCAGACTCGGATGGCTTCTCTTTGCAGGTCAGGGTACATCAACACTGTGTCTGCGTCTAAAATGGCATACCATTCACTATGGGCCCTGGTCAAATGTAGTGCACTATCAGTGACGATTTTCGCATGTAAATCTTGGTGTGGCAAACTCCCCCCAATTTCTTTTGATGCATGCCAGCAAAGCCACTACACACCACAACACTAAACAATATATGAATTGCACTACTAATGGTGACAAGCGGTGCCCACAAACTGTTAGGGCCTACATAAAACTGTCCCAACAGCAGAGCTTTCTTTTCAGCACCATGGAGTGAATCCTTACCACCGCTACACCTGGTTATCAGCGGAGCCTTGTCTGGCAGCGAAACAATTCATTCAGCCTCATTTACTGACTTTAAAAAAATATATTGCTGATATGGCTGACTTGCTTAAACAAATGTTGTTTCTACTGACAATTGAGATGTACAAGCTATGGCATAAGGGAACGATGAGTGGCTAAGAGGAAATCCGTCATTTCGAGACATCAATGAGCGCGCTAAGACGGACATAGTCAATATAATGATTTGTTCAGCACTTTGGAAATGTAGTGACAGAAATCAGAACATGAGCCTTTTCACAATATTCTCCCTGAACACCAAATTAGAACCGTAGGACAAATAAAGGGTGCATATAAGCAGACAAGGAAAGCTCTCAATATTTAATTACATTTCTCTAAAACAGGCTATAGGCTACATGTGCACCACCAAGTCAGAACAGTAGGCTAAGTTATGAGGGGGAAACAGACCAAATTATAAGGGTGAGGCACATGGGATACTAACAGCTTACTACACAACATACATTTAGTATTACTTTCTTAGCTACACTATACATATCTCTCTGGCATATTACATCATTTTTGCAGAGGCATACAAGACGTTTTTGGACTAACCTTGTTGTGCTGTGCTCACTTGAACAGGAAAGTGGCGTGGCGGTTCTTCTTGTGGGCAAATTTTGTTATCAAACTTTGTCATCAAAGTCTGGCATTCTCTGGATTTATGCTGCTTTCAAGACAACTGGGAACTCGGAAAAAAACAAGGTTGAATCATGATGTCAGTGATCTTCAGGTCTGAGAGGCTCGAGTTCCCAAGTTGGATGACCGTTCAAAATGTATTTTCCAGTCTTAGCTATTATTTTTTTTTTGAGTTCGCAGTTGTTTTGAATGCGGCAGAAGTCATGCTGGATTGACAGCATGGCCAATGTATTCAACCTTTTCTGGCCCATTGTGTTGCATTTGAATGTTTATCCATTTAAGCTTGGAAAAGAGACCCTTAAACCCAGACTTGGCCCACACACCCTCCCCACTGAACAGCAGGCTAGTGATTGCTTTGCAACACATGCAGTTAGCCACTGATTCCTTCCAAACCACTCATTGTTAAATTTGCGATTTACAACTTGTTGTGTAATGTTTATGTCCAATTGGCCGATGAGCACTGATACGTTTTATCTATAATTTCTCTTCATATGACAAGGATTGAAAAGGATTTGCCAGTAGATTGTCGACTTGATTCATGATGATGACTGCTTGTCTAGCTTGCTAGCTAAGATTTTGAAAGTATGATGTTGACATGATCAGTCCAATCAAAGTTATGGTAGATATAACGTGATTTGACTTAATGTTATGTGGCCAATGACCTTGAGCCTTCTTGGATGGGCACTTCTAATGTAAATCTATGGCAGCACCCAAGGGGCTTGAATTTTCAAGCTCTCCCTGTAGATTTTGCAGTGACGTAATGTCCCCATGAGTGACAGAACACTGAGCCAATCACGGCGCAGCTAGAGAACATTACCAACCCCTACGCTCTGTATTTTCCGCTGGCTGCCCCACCACCACAGAAAGCACTGAGCTAGGCTGAAACACCGGCATTTTAGAGCTGCCTTACTCAAGAAAGCAAAAAAGAGACCATGTTTGTATGAGGCTTTATTAACTTAACATTGTTTGCAAACTGATATGTGACCCGTATTAAATGACAAATTAACATGCAAAACAGGAAAAAAGTTTTAGCTTGACAGGTGGGGCTCAAAACAGGTGGGACTCGGCCCCACCGGACCTGAATGATGGGTCGCCACTGTGCACTATAAAGGGAATAGAATGCCATTTGGAACACAACCTGTGTCATCAATAAATGCTTAAACACATACGTCAGCCAGACAGCTCCTCACAAAGTATAATCTACCGATCACTGTCCATGGTCCTGAAATTGCGACATGTCTATGCAAATCGATGATAGGCTTTCCGTGGTGCCAGAGCATGTAGCCTACAGCTTTGCTTTAGCTCATGGATAAATGTTTATTGGTAGGCCTATCTGGTCGTCATTGTCTTATGTTAAAGCCTAACATTTCACGAAAATATACACGGTGTCGCAAGGCTGCCATGCTGGCTGGCGGCAATAATGTTGTTACTTGTTCAGTAATTAAAGTTGGAAATTCAAACGTTGCAGATTGCAAAATGTATTTCTATACAACAGCATACTAATTAGCAACCAATAGATTGTTTTTTTAATATACAAATATCCTGTGTAGCCTACCTGAAGCTGCACGACATGAACCGTCCTCGCTAGAAAGCTGTGCGTAAAACCAGTCTGTTTATGCCAGATAATACAGTCAGTCCACCCTCCACACTAGCATACTATGGATTGTTTCATTATGCGGTCTAGCCTACCATCTATATACAGTATTTAGATGCTATTTATAATATTTGTATAAAAATTACACATCAAATAGCCTAAAAATGAGGGGAAAAGTAGTCAGCTTGATGACAAATGAATCCACTAGTGTTGAACTCAGCAGGTTTTGTCTGGCTAATAGCCTACACCAATGGGCTGCAATCTCTGGTAAATTAAATTAAATCCAATCCTCACCTGGTCTTCTGAGGTCCTTTTCCTGCTTCTGCTTTGCTCTTTCTTTCTTTTAGAAAAAAGTTCCCTCGTTTGTACTTGTCTCTCTTTTTTTACACATACATTAGAGGCCTATAGTAGCTACAGTATGCGACTGCGTCTCCTTGCATTCTTGTGTCAAATGTTTTCACCACGGCCTGTAGGTCCAGGTTGCGGGCCTGTTTTCCTCACTGAGAAGAAACAAATACTTGGCTCCCTAGTAAATATGAATATTAAAAAGGTTTATGAAAGACTTTTTGGAGGGTTAATGTCAAAATGATATATAAAATAAAATAGAGCGTGGCCCCCCCCCCCACCTTGTGTGGGCTGCGGGTGTGTCAGGTACGCCAGTGATCTCAAGACATTTCTTGTACATGATCTCATTTGTACTACAGATCAGTGGCAGGTATATGCTTTTCAAACTAACTCCACTAGGTGTCACTAGGACTATTAGAACCATAAATCAGGATATTTGCTCTCAAAAGTGGAATAGTGGATACCTAATCAGTTGTACAACTGAATGCCTTCAACTGAAATGTCTCTTCCGCATTTAACCCAACCCCTCAGAATCAGGTGCAGGGGGATGCCTTAATCGACATCTACGTCTTCGGCGCCCAGGGATTATTTGGTTAACTGCCTTGCTCAGAGGCAGAACCACAAATATTTACCTTGTCAGCTCGGGGATTCAATCCAGCAACCTTTCGGTTACTGGCCCAACGCTCTAACCACTAGGCTACCTGCTCAAGTGCATATGGCAAGGTTAAAAGCAATAAGCAGCAGATAAATTACACCAAGTAAACACAGTATTGAACGAGGAGTGAATGGCTGTGTACCTGTGGTCCACTGCAGAGACTGAGACACTGGGACATTGCCATGTCTGTGCGGGCGTGTGAGAGGCACCCCTTCAGTATGATAACAGAGCTGGTCGTGTCCTATCAGATCAATATGCAGGCCCGTATGCTCGTCCAGTGGCAGGAGTTCAAAGGTAGTCCCATCAACCAGGAGTTTGGGCTGAGTAAGCGCACCTGCAAGAGCCAGGTATGGAGGGATGAGAAGGGATGATGCATGAAAAGGGAGGGTGGAGAAAGTGTTTGTGAGATTTCAGTACAGGAGATAGGGTCTAGTACTTTCAGGATATGAGTACTGCAATGTTGTGGTTTAGTTGGATAAAAGGAAATTGATAACTTGGGTAGCTTAAACAAATAAACTTCAAGATGATTGACTCAGATACTAGCTAACAGGGCATTGTTTTCAAATTGATGTTGTATTTAGAGGGTTCTGATAGATGAATACTGAACTGCTTTACCTCTTCTTTCCTCTGTGTGCAGGTGTTCATGGCCACAGCTTGCCCATCTTCGTGACCTTTGCCCTCGCCTTCCCTGCAGTCTGATCCCCTGCCAGACAGTCTCCATGGTGCTCATTAACACACGTAAACATCACACTTCCTGTCTGATTTAAAGTATCCAGACATATCCAGGCAGGAGGACTTTTCTCAGTGGTGTAGCCTTGATAGAAAAGAAGATGTGGTTATCTGTTAGGCAAACAGCCTGTTTTAACCCAAGCCACGCTCAACCAAGCTATGCCCATTGACTAAACCAGTTAAAAGAGCAGTCTTCCTCTGAGACAGGTCATGGTTTACTCTGTCGAAGTAAAAGGGACACAATTACAGTAATTAGACAAGGAGCAGATTCATGCACTTTCACATCACTTGGCAGTAGTTTTGACCAGAACTCTATGGGCCCTGGTCAAAAGTAGTGCACTATAAAGGGAATATGGTGCCACTTAGGATGCAAACTGTGTTGGCTGTAATGTATCCTAACCACACAACCCGGTCTCAGAGCATTTTGTATATGTAAATCCGAGACATTCCATTGAGTATGATATGTTAAGTTTCGTATGGTATGTATTAATTTGTGGATGTATGATATGTTACAAATTTGCAAAAAGTACAATATTTTAAGATTTTGCAAAACGTATGATATGTTAAGAATTCCAATTTGTTGTTGCTAACGTTGGCTAGGCAGCTAATGTTAGCTAGCTGGCTAACATTAGCTAGGCTAGGGGAAGGGTTAGCTAACATGCCTAGTAGTTGCAAAGTAGCTAATTAGCTCAAGTTGTCCTTGATGAGATTCGAACAAGCAACCTTCGGTTTGCTAGACCTTCGCACTATATGCCTACCCATCCACCCACTCTCCTTTCGTGTTTGCTTCAAGTAACCTTATGTCTTATGTAACCATACTAAATGTAACACATCACACTAATTTGAGTGTCCAGGATTTACATTCACTAATGATGTTACATTTGATACCGGAGCTCTGAAACATGCGAGCAGCGAACTTCGAAGCAGTGTGCCAATGCGTGTATAACTTTTTCAGAAGCACATCAACAGTGACCTCCGAAGCTTTGCTTCATCACATGCTTTTTATTTTAAACCGTGTGTTGCAAAATGCAAGATCCCTCTGATTTCGTTGTGGTTCTGGTGCTTTCTTCAATTCCAAGCTGCTTTCAAACACTGACCTCTACTGAACACCGTACTTACAAATATAGTAAGGATTTTTTTTACATGCAGGGTGTTTCTCAATATGCTTACTACCATGCTCCACACTAATGCTCCGAGTGCATTCTCCGACCACGTTCTCTTGAGTACATTCTTGTGAGGACGAGAGGGTGGAGAGTGCCTAAAACAATACATTTGAGAAGCACCCGCACTCCCCCTACTGTATTACCTCTACAGTAAGTAGGCAGGTAAACATGCCAAAATGAACATATTAATTTTTAACATATCAAGATAAAATAGTGTAGTCAGGCAACTTATGAGATGAGAATAGGCCACATTTCATTCTGAATTCAGAGTTGATTTTCCCTTGCGTCAAATCAAAGTTTATTTGTCACGTGCGCTGAATACAACAGGTGTAGACCTCACAGTGAAATGCTTACTTACAGGCTCTAACCAATAGTGCAAAAAAGGTATTAGGTGAACAATGGGTAGGTAAAGAAATAAAACAACAGTAAAAAGACAGGCTATATACAGTAGCGAGGCTATAAAAGTAGTGAGGCTACATACAGACACCGGTTAGTCAGGCTGATTGAGGTAGTATGTACATGTAGATATGGTTAGTGACTATGCATATATGATGAACAGAGAGTAGCAGTAGCGTAAAAGAGGGGTTGGCGGGTGGTGGGTGGGACACAATGCAGATAGCCCGGTTAGCCAATGTGCGGGAGCACTGGTTGGTCGGCCCAAATGAGGTAGTATGTACATTATGTACATGAATGTATAGTTAAAGTGACTATGCATATATGATAAACAGAGAGTAGCAGCAGCATTAAAAGACGGGTTGGGGAGGGGGGCACACAATGCAAATAGTCCAGGTAGCCATTTGATTACCTGTTCAGGAGTCTTATGGCTTCGGGGTAAAAACTGTTGAGAAGCCTTTTTGTCCTAGACTTGGCACTCCGGTACCGCTTGCCATGCGGTAGTAGAGAGAACAGTCTGTGACTGGGGTGGCTGGGGTCTTTGACAATTTTTAGGGCCTTCCTCTGACACCGCCTGGTGTAGAGGTCCTGGATGGCAGGCAGCTTAGCCCCAGTGATGTACTGGGCCGTACGCACTACCCTCTGTAGTGCCTTGCGGTCAGAGGCCGAGCAATTGCCGTACCAGGCAGTGATGCAACCAGTCAGGATGCTCTCGATGTTGCAGCTGTAGAACTTTTTGAGGATCTCAGGACCCATGCCAAATCTTTTTAGTTTCCTGAGGGGGAATAGGCTTTATTGTGCCCTCTTCACAACTGTCTTGGTGTGTTTGGACCATTCTAGTTTGTTGATGTGGACACCAAGGAACTTGAAGCTCTCAACCGGCTCCACTACAGCCCCATCGATGAGAATGGGGGCGTGCTCGGTCCTCCTTTTCCTCTAGTCCACAATAATCTCCTTAGTCTTGGTTACATTGAGGGATAGGTTGTTATTCTGGCACCACCCGGCCAGGTCTATGACTTCCTCCCTATAGGCTGTCTCGTCGTTGTCGGTGATCAGGCCTACCACTGTTGTGTCGTCTGCAAACTTAATGATGGTGTTCGAGTCATGCCTGGCCATGCAGTTGTGGGTGAACAGGGAGTACAGGAGGGAACTGAGCACGCACCCCTGGGGAGCTCCAGTGTTGAGGATCAGTGTGGTAGATGTGTTGCTACCTAACCTCACCACCTGGGGGCGGCCCGTCAGGAAGTTCAGGATCCAGTTGCAGAGGGAGGTGTTTAGTCCCAGGATCCTTAGCTTAGTGATGAGCTTTGAGGGTACTATGGTGTTGAACGCTGAGCTGTAGTCAATGAATAGCATTCTCACATAAGAGTTCCTTTTGTCCAGGTGGGAAAGCGCAGTGTGGAGTACAATAGAGATGGCATCATCTGTGGATCTGTTTGGGCGGTATGCAAATTGGAGTGGGTCTAGGGTTTCTGGGATAATGGTGTTGATGTGAGCCATTACCAATCTTTCAAAGCACTTCATGGCTACGGACGTGAGTGCTACGGGTCTGTAGTCATTTAGGCAGGTTGCCTTTGTGTTCTTGGGCACAAGGACTATGGTGGTCTGCTTGAAACATGTTGGTATTACAGACTTAATCAGGAACATGTTGAAAATGTCAGTGAAGACACCTGCCAGTTGGTCAGCTTAAATAATTGATTTCAATAAATTTTACGTAATTTTTTACTTGGTTGCATCATATTTCTTTGCATACTTTCTGTTGAAGTTTGCATCGATGCATGCTTCAAAATATGTACAAATGGAGTACGCATTCGAGAAGTGCCCTCCGCTTCGTATACTTTGATTTGGACTCGTACTCTGACCAACTCATGCTCGGAGCATGGTAGTGTGCATTTTGAGAAACACCCATAGTTTCACCTGACCGGTATCTTAACAGGTAGAGTAGGGAACTATGGAACATTCAGGAACATGAGGGTATGACGTTGAATCCCATTAAAGGAACACTATTTTGAAAATAGTTTTATGTGACATGACACTTTCTGTACTGTTTTTTAAATTTAGTTAGGTATAAACTTCTGTCTTACGCATCCTAAACAATGCCATAGATTCTGTTTTCAAAAAATAGTAAACTTTAAGGCAAAAAAGAGAAGCATGATGTGAGAACCTGGTATTCCAACTTATTATAGGCTGTGCCACGGAGTTTTGATGAAAACAGTGGAGAAAATAAAATATCTATCTGATAATCACACACTGCTATTTATTGCTGACAAGCAGATGTCACTAATGTGCAATGTAAACCGATAATGAAGCTCTGTGTAATTAACTGTTTTTCAGCACAATTTGATGAAAGCTCTGAAGCCTTCAGAAAGCCTCGGTCTCCAATCACTACCGTTTACTATGTTACATCTAGTGTATGAGACCAGGCTGAACCACAAGGGACATTGCACACCCTCTCTGGGGAGATGGCTCTTTGAAGGCAGTTGCTGGCCTTGTGGTGAGCAGTTGTCTGGAGGCTTTATAAATGTTGACCCATGTGGTTCAGGCCCCTGCTCTACCAGGAAGCAGAGTAATAAGTCTCTCTGTGTCTAAAAAATGCTGACTGTCAGTGGGTAAAATTCTGACCAGTGGAGTTATGTACTGTAGGGTCAGGTACAGCTGAGAAAACACAAATGTAGAGCCGCCCAGGAAAACGGAGGTTTATTGGCAAACTCAGGAGTCAATGCAGTGGCGGTCTGTGACATTTAAGATGAGGGAGGACGATTCTTTTTTTTATGAGCATGGCCTTATTTCTATTACAGCATATTGGATGACTTTCATTAATTTTCCATTCACCCAGTTCAATGTAACATCGACTGGTTTAGGTTACTACATGATACAAAATGTTGACCTATACCCATCATGAGGTTACTACAACCTAGCCAATGAATGAAAGTTTACAACGTAGGTGCACAGTTCCACAGAATTTGTTTAGTAATCAAGGTGACAGTGACACATTCAATATAGCAAACTCTTGCCTGTATCTAGCTTATCTTGCCTGCATCTAGCTGATGTAGGGTGTAATCATTAGTCCAACAGTTGCAAATGGAGTTTCTATTGGAAAAATTCAGGTATGTTTATCCCTGTTTTGTTCCATTTGCTTCTGTTTAAGAAACGTTTTTCAACAGAATCGGCGGAATGAATACACCCCCAATCACAGGCAAACCCAGTTCACTTTCATAGCAGCCACATACAGCATGAACATTTCACACGTTGTATAATTCCATCTCACCTTTTCCCTTCACTTGTGGACTTCAGTGCACAACACATCAGCTGTCTGTGACAAGGTGAAAAAAACAATAATAAAGCTTACCTTAACTTGGAAGAGTTCCAGTGTTGGATAACTATAGCCAGCTAGCTAACATAACATCCCTCTCTGTTTGAGCCGGGTGTTTGAGTAGGATAAACTAGCTAGCTGCATTCCCTAGCAAAGTGAATGTGAAAAAAAATGCTCTCTCTTATTTCTCCATCATTTTTAAAGGAATCAATTTCTTCAGAACTGTTCAACTATTGTCTTTCTCTCTCTTTGAGTCAACTACTCACCACATTGTATGTACTGCAGTGCTAGCTAGCTTATGCTTATGCTTTCAGTACTAGATTCCTTCTCTGATCCTTTATCGGGTGGTCAACATGTCAGTTCATGCTGCAAAAGCTCTGAAGTTGTCATAATTACTGTGCATACGGAAGGGGGTCAGAACCATGAGCCTCCTAGGTTTTGTATGTAACTTAATGTCCTCCGGCTACACAATGGTGCTACCCTACAGAGTGCTGTTGAGGCTACTGTAGACCATTGCAAAACGGTGTGTTTTAATCAATTATTTGGTGCCGTTAATATATTTAGTCTAGTTTAATCTAAAAATGATTACTTTTTTAATGTTTCACAATTTAAATGTTTATTAAATTCACTGTGGAAGATGGTTAGCCCCTTCCACCTCTGAGGAGCCTCCTTGAGTGACTGATAAACATGGTTCGTATTTATATACACCTGGCAGGAGCACTTCATGTGGATTGACTGTTCTTTAGATGTACAGTTTTCGTGAGCAGGTCATTAGCAGGGCCTGCCAAGACTCAAAATCTCTCATTTCTTTTACCACGGATCTATCCAACCTTTTTATGCGATTTAAAAAAAAAAACATTCAAGACAGGCCTAATGGAAACAGCAAATTTGTGTACATTTTCCAAATTGCGATTAAACAAAATACGCTAGACAACGTGGAATCTTTTTGTGTTGGTAAAATTAATTATGCGATTAATGTCGGTGGAAAACAATTTTTCGCGCAAATATTGATATAATAACCATCATATTGAAGTAAACTTGGAGTCACGCGATGACATGTGTGGTCCTCCCTCTACGACTCGGGAAACAAGCACGCAGTTTATTAGGTTACAGATTAAATAAATGATGATGAATTTCACAGGGTGGTGAAAGTGCAAAGTGATGAGCTTGATGCTCCTTTCCAATAAATATTGAGGGTGTTATTCTGGTGAAATGATGATCGATGCTTGGCTGCCTTTTGACGAATACAAATTATAAATTATTTTGCTCTTTTGTCCATAATAATCTCATGTAGGTTATATCCTCACTATACCGTATATGCACGCTGTTGGCTAGTGGGCACATTCGCTATATAACGCAAAAACATTTTGTGGGGGAAAAAAAACAGAGTTGAAAATGCGATGCAAACCAATTTAATGTTGTTTTTTATTTAAACCGCAAAAGTAATTTTTATGTGCACTACGTCATCACGCACAATTTCATTTGATGGAAACATATTTCTGGTGGGAAAATGCGCATATTGTTTTTATGCAGATCTTTTATTGTCACATGAAAATCTGTTGCCAATTGGATGAAAACCTAGCTAGTGATGCCAGTTCATCTAAAATGAACATGTACCAGAACATACACATTGAATATCGTCTCAATTGTAAATGCTAGTTTGAGTAATTTAGGAAACATAAGTTATACCATTCATAAATTACTTATTGTTAAGTTGCCCACTAACCTAAACTTCTATATTGCTCAAAATAGAGTGCATAACCTCAGGCCTTTCAGTTCAAATACACTGAGTGTACAAAACATTAGGAACACCTTCCTAATATGGAGTTGCACCCACTTTTGCCCTCAGAACAGCCTCAATTAGTCTCAGCATGGACTCTACAAGGTGTCAAAAGCATTCCACAGGGATGCTGGCCCATGTTGACACCAATGATTTCCATAGTTGTGTCAAGTTGGCTGGATGTCCTTTGGGTGGTGGACCATTCTTGATACACACGGGAAGCTGTTGAGCGTGAAAAACCCGGCAGCGTTGCAGTTCTTGACACACTCAAACCGGTGCGCCTGGCACCTACTACCATTCCCCGTTCAAATCTTTTGCCTTGCCAATTCACCTTCTGAATGGCAAACATACACAATCCATGTCTCAAGGCTAAAAAATCCTTCTTTAACCCGTTTCCTCCCCTTAATCTACACTGATTTAAGTGGATTTAACAAGTGACATCAATAAGGGATCACTCTCAACTCCTGTAAAACACCCATCATGTCAGGTGCTGTGCAATATTTAACCGACCACTTATGCCGGGGAGCTAATTGCCATGGAAAAACTGGTGTCTGCATATCACAAGGGACTGTCAAGAATGGATGCCTCAAAAATCAAATTGCATCTATATTCCGATCTCTCCATTGAGCCTATGATCTCCTTTTTTAGGTTAGAGAGACTGAAAATGCACTGTAGTGGAAATGCAGTGCACGGCTCCCACAGTGAGTGGGTACGAGAGGATTCTAGGTCACACTGTCTGCCTGTTTTAGCGCAAGTGTGCATCTTGCTCACGTCTTTAAACTTGGTTAAACTCACGTCTTCACAAAGACCCTACTGTCTAAACACAGAAATGCACTCCATCCGAGAGCAACTCGCTGCATATTAAGGATCAGTTGAGGGCTGGGAAGTCCCCCTGTCAAATGTAAAATGGTAAACCAGATGTTGTTTCCTTGTTATGCCTTCATCCAGTCCCAGGTTGCGCCCTGATAGAGAGCGAGACATGGCACATATTTCAGTCAATGTACAATTCTCAGGAAAGTATTCGTCAGCAAGTAACTGGGGTGCTCTGACCAAAGACCAAAATATTTTGTACCCAAGAAAGTGAATGTAACTGAACTAAATGACTATTGCCCCGTAGCACTCACTTCTGTCATCATGAAGTGCTTTGAGAGTCTATTTAAGGATCATATAATCTCCACCTTACGTGACACCTTAGACCCACTTCAGTTTGCATATAGCCCCAATAGATCCACGGATGCCACAATCTCCATGGCACTGCGCACCGCCCTATCCCATCTGGACAAGAGGAATACCTATGTAAGAATGCTGTTCATTGACTATTGCTCAGCATTCAACAACATAGTACCCTCCAAAATCATCATTAAGCTCAGGGCCCTGGGTCTGAACCCCTCCCTGTGAAACTGGGTCCTGAACTTCCTGGTGGTGAAGGTAGGCAACAACACCTCCACTACACTGATCCTCAACACGGGGGCCCCACAAGAGTGCGTGCTCAGCCGCCTCCTGTACTCCCTGTTCACACTTGCCTGCGTGGCCAAGCACGTCTCCAACTCAATCAACAAGTTTGCAGACAACACAACAGTGGTAGGCCTGATTACCAACAGCAACGAGACAGCCTACAGGGAGGAGGTGAGGGCCCTGGAGGGGTGGTGCCAGGAAAATAACCTCGCCTTCAACATCAACAAAACGAAGGAGCTGATTGTGGACCTCAGGAGACAGCAGTGGGAGCACATCCCCATCGACGGGGCCGCTCTGGAGAAGGTGAAAAGCTTCAAGTTCCTCGGTGTACACATCACTGTCAATCTGAAATGGTCCACGCACACGGACAGTGTGGTGAAGAAAGAGCAACAGTGCCTTTTCAACCACAGGCAGAAGAAATTCAGGACATCTACAGCACTCGGTGTCACAGGAAGGCCAAGAAGATCATCAAGGACCTGAGTCATGGCCTGTTCACCCCACCTCCATCCAGAAGGCGAGGTCAGTACAGGTGCATCAAAGCTGGGACGAGAGACTTAAAAAGAGCTTCTATCTCAATGCCATCAGACTGTTAGATAGTCACCACTAGCCGCCACCCGCCCAGTACCCTGCCCTGAACATTAGTCACTGTCACTAGGCGGCCACCACCTGGTTACTCTACCATGCACCTTAGAGGCTGCTGCCCTATGTACATAGTCATGGAACACAATGCTTGTGGTAGGTAGGAGGTAGGAGGTAGGAACACAAGCATTTTGCTACACCCACAATAACATCTGCTAAATATGTGTATGCGACCGATAACATTTGATTTGAAGCATGCATCCTTTTTTACTGGGAGGCTATGTGAAATAGTTGTATTTTGGTGAGTTAGAAGGGATATAAAAGTCTTTGATCGGTTTGAATTCTGCTGGCAAAGGACCTTAGTGGCTTTCCAGAGAGCAGAGTAGAATAGAAGGATCCGAAGGGAGTAGAATAGAATAGACAGAAACCAAATTAAATAGAAGAAGGGAACATAATAAGCAAAAGTATGATAGGTTTGAATGAATCTGTCTCATTATACGTTTGAAGCATATGAACTAAGGTGGGGAAATTGAATATGTGGCCTCATAAAGTTTGTATTTTTTAAATGTAACCTTTATTTAACTAGGCAGGTCAGTTCAGAACAAATTCTTATTTACAATGACGGCCTACACCTATGGGACTCCCAAACATGGCCGGTTGTGATACAGCCTGAAATAAAGGTTGGTCTGCCGTACAAAAAAATATTAATGCTAGCCTACTCTAACCATAAAAACTGTAAACTCTCCTCTACACGCCCCACCTGCCTGCCCTCCACCCTCTACCTATTCCCAAAACGTTGGGACAGGAAGGAAATATACACCTGTGTGAAGCTAGCCACAATAGGGAATAAAAGTCCTCCATTGAAAGTAATTTCAAAATTATACAAATAGCAGAATCATGCCATTTTTAGGCTAGATAATGTTAAACATTATGATCTTATATAAATTCAACAATTCAACAAAATATGTAATATGAATGTTTAGTACATAGTAGGTTGACTGGTGACTTAATGCTGCTCATTTCACACCGATTTCAAAGTCCAGCAATATGTGCTACGACGCAAATATTTGTGAAAACCCTTCATAGTTGTGTTCTGTGGGTGTCCCCGAGTAGGCTGATACCCCATTTCATGGGTGCACAATCTCTAGTTTAGGCTGTACAGTCCAATACGTATGTTCAATAAACACAATAGGCTGTGTAGTGAGCTGATTTCCCACAGTTAAAGTTCCCTAATAAGCTCTCTAATAAGAGCTAAGATGCTAATATTTGTGTAAACTCTACATAGTTGTGTTCTGTGAGAGTCACCGAGTAGGCTGATAACCCATTCCATGGTTGCAACATCCATAGGTTATGCTGTACAGTGCATATAAGCATATACGCACGCCCCAATGCAATTCTAAAGTCTAATACATCCACAGTGCGATTTTTTTGTGTTAAATTAGTTGTCTTTTGTTGCATTTATATAACAACATTCAGACCTTGTTTAGCATTATCTATTGCAAATATGGCATGATTCCACTATTTGCATCCGTTTGAATCACTTTCAATGGGGGGATTTTATTTTGAAGGCAAACCGCAAATTCCTCTATTGTGTCTTATTCTTATTGTGGCTAGCTTCACATAGATGAAATATACGTGGTGGAGAGATGTGCTGAAACTCCTTTCGGTTCATCCAAAAAGATCTCTCAAGCTGCCAATAGCATTCCGAAAGAACATAAATATGTAAGTATTCCTGAAAGGTTCTTTAATGTGTTAGCATTCGATGTTAGGATACAACGTAGCTTCGCATGAACACGTAGAGCTCGAGGGACATTGCACGCACCCTGAATGTAAATATAGCCTACATAGCCAATTTTACAGTAGCCGACTTCATTCGATGTTACACTTTTTGATACTGTGTATCAGTACATTGTTAGAATCAAAGTTACTTTATACAATGTTACGGTCGCACATGATATTTAGGCCTATGTGTTTCTCGTCATATCAGGGGAAGTATTATGGTTGTGTGGAATGCTGAACTGTCCTCAATGTGTCACTGTCTGTTATTGTTGTTCATACAAACTGCTACGTAACAGTAGCCTATAAATCTATCAAATTCAAAAACAACCCGCTAAACCTGATCTACAATGGGCAATTCCACGAGAACGGAATTACGCTGAGACTCTCAGATGTTTCACTTTAAACTGTATGCCAAACAAAAACCATTGATTTCAAAGTGTAACAAATCATACAACTCTATGCACAAGGACTACGTTGGAACAATTTACACATACATTTTCACAAAAACACATTTACTTGGAGAACTGTGCAGATGCAACGTTTGGGAACAGTATTACGGTCAAATCTCCCTCACGTTTTCCAAAAACGGTTAATTATCTGCTCAGAATTAAGATTCAAAGATGTCTGCAGAAAGAATGCGGTGTCAGCTATGACATGACACCTTGACTTTGAGAAAATCTATTTTGGTTATTGAACTACACTGTCAGTGACGTGGATTTACACCCAGTAACGGAATTAAATCATAGGTCCCCCTTTCTGTACATAACATAAATTATTAATTATGGATATGAACGTCATTCTCTACAAGGTGATGCATCCTGAATAGGTAGAAATATGCAATATCAGCCTTTGCATATATGGGTATTATTCTACACACTGGCTATTATTCTAATGAGCTCCGCCCCCAAACAAGACTATATTTGGGTCGCTCAGTAAAAGACCAAATCTGAACCAATCATAGACGTCTATATTTTACAAGTCTAGACATCACAGTATGGCACAATACAGCACATCACAGTAGAGTTCAGTACATTATACTGTACTGCACTCTACTGTACTTTTCTTTACTGTACTATGCTTCACTGTACTGTCCAAGAATGCATAATCGTGAGGGATATAGAGAGCAGGTGTAGCTTCGATGTAACTCTACTTGAAAATACAGTACATGATCCAAGTGATTCAATAGTTGATATTCAGCAGTCATAAAAGTATGCCTTATTTACTTTGAAGAACTACAAAATAGGGATTTTGTTAGACAGCATAGACAGCAGCTCTATAGAGATGAGATGAATGAAATAATAGTCATCAAATAAAACCAATGTAATATTCACAACTGAAATATTTTTGTAAAGTAATGTGAATACATATGGTTAATAAGTGATAAGCAGTAATGGGAAGTCACTAGCATCATGGGACTTTTATTCATTGTTTTATTCTGTGTTATAGCATTCAACCAATATAATCGAAACCGAAATGGAAAAAACTATTATTTTTTAAATAATCGAGCCAAAACCATAATGACCTCCAAAAAGCACTAATCGCTCAGCACTACAGGGTAATCAAATTAAGATCCTACATCTATATATGGGTCATTCTACAGAAGTGGTGCAAATTGGTGGTTAAAAAAAAAGCTAATTTGTATCCCATTTTTCCCAAACTTTCAGCGCACATGCCTTCCAACATATCTCAGGTAGAAACACCTGTACAATACAGTGACTTGCGAAATTATTCCCTTGGCATTTTTCCTATTTTGTTGCTTTACAACCTGGAATTAAGATAGATTTTTGAGGGGGTTTGTATCATTTCATTTACACAACATGCCTACCACTTTGAAGATGCAAAATATTTTTAATTGTGAAACAAACAAGAAATAAGACAGAAAAACAGAACATGAGCGTGCATAACTATTCACCCCCCCAAAGTGAATACTTTGTAGCACCACCTTTTGCAGCAATTACAGCTGAAAGTCTCTTGGGGTATGTCTCCATAAGCTTGGCACATCTAGCCACAGGGATTTTTGCCCATTCTTCAAGGCAAAACTTCTCCAGCTCCTTCAAGTTGGATGGGTTCCGCTGGTGTACGCAATCTTTAAGTCATACCACAGATTCTCAATTGGATTGAGGTCTGGACTTTCACTAGGCCATTACAAGACATGTAAATGTTTCCCCTTAAACCACTTGAGTGTTGCTTTAGCAGTATGCTTAGGGTCATTGTCCTGCTGGAAGGTGAACCTCCGTCCCAGTCTCAAATCTCTGGAAGACTGAAACAGGTTTCCCGCAAGAATTTCCCTGTAATTAGCGCCATCCATCATTTCTTCAATTCTGACCAGTTTCCCAGTCCCTGCCGATGGGGAAAAACATCCCCACAGGATGGTGTTCTCGAGGTGATGTTGGGATTGCACCAGACATAGCGTTTTCCTTGATGGCCAAAAAGCTACATTTTAGTCTAATCTGAGTACCTTCTTCCATATGTTTTGGTAGTCTCCCACATGCCTTTTGGCGAACACCAAACGTGTTTGCTTATTTTGTTCTTTAAGCAAGGGCTTTTTTCTGTCCGCTCTAACGTAAAGCTCAGCTCTGTGGAGTGTATGGCTTAAAGTGGTCCTATGGACAGACACTCCAATGCCCGCTGTGGCGCTTGGCAGCTTCTTCAGGGAAGGTAAATGGTTACATCAGATCTTACTTAGGGGCTTCATAGCAAAGGGGGTGAATACATGTGCATCATTTTTTTTTCATTTCACCAATTTGGACTATTTTGTGTATGTCCATTACATGAAATCCAAATAAAAATCAATTTAAATTACAGGTTGTAATGTAACGAAATAGGAAAAATAGCAAGGGGGATGAATACTTTTGCAAGGCACTGTATATACTACTGGCACACTTTATTTGAAGTATTTACCTGAATTCTTTAACACCACTAAATTTGTCACTACATAAACAGAGTGGAAAAGTTGCAATAAAGGGAGAATCATGCACCGTGGTGATCATTTTGATTAAGCTCATATTACAAATTAATTTTAGAGATGTTATTTGCATACCACATTGACAACATAGTAAAGACATTATTTTTAACCTCATTTTCAAAACCTTTACATTTAATTTATAGATATTATAAAAATGTTCAATGTTGATTGTATGAATCTGAAACTTAAATGATTGAATGAATTATGCATCTAATTAATGATGTGGTTAGATGTTTCAATTTCAACCTATCTTTGGCAGAATAACAGGCATTTCGGTGTCAAGTGTCAATCACAGAGAAATGAAGGACTGTAGATGGATATAACTTGTTTTAGTATAGACATTGCCATTGAGGGCTTCCACTGTTTAAAAGTAGTCAACTGGGTGGGAATTCCTATGGGTTGGGAGTGATCAGCCAATGATAAGAAAGTATTGTCTTCAAATTGGGTTGCCTATGGTTTGTAAACCAAAGACTACGGTAATATCCAGGAGCCAAGACCAATATCTATACCAGGACATTGATACCAAGATCCAGACCCAGTATGTTGAGACCATGACAAGTTAAAGACCGAGTTGTTGTTGTCCATTGGCCTTGATCAAGAGTACATTGGCCCTGTCTTCAATTGTAAGAAACTCAAGTAGAGTAAACTTGAGTACTGTACATTAGGGTACAGTACAGTAGAGTACATTACAGCAGTGGTTCTCAACTGGTTTTGTATCGGGACCCAAATTGAACCAGGTTTTCTGTCACAACCCAATATTCGCATGAAAATAATAGGCCAAAATGCAATCTGTAAAACAATTTTTAGTGCTATATTGATAGTAAATGTGACAATAATGACAAGGGAACAACATTCCCACCTTTTCCATTGTTTATAATTACATTTTGCCCATATTCTTGATTTAAGAATATTAAGAAGCTCACTGGTTTGAGACCACAAGATCAACTACATCTGCTAAATAGCGTTAATAGCTCTACATTGAAAATACTGGGATTAAATAAAAATTGTTCAGGGATGAAGTTATTTTAAAATAAAAAAAGTATATTAATTATAATCTCTAAACACTTTCTACCTGGCTTTAGTCATTTCAGTTCAGACTGGAGTATTTTTTTTCATGAACATTTATTTTTTAGACACCCGCTACCCACTCAAAAACCATTCAAAAATGTGGGTTGTGACCGATCAGGTGAGAACTGCTGCATTACTGTACAGTACATTATAGATGTCTATGTTTTGGCCATTATTTGGGCTCTTGGAGGGTTTGAGCCCCCTTGATGGCTATGCATCTCAATGGTCTACACTTTTTCCTATAGTGTGCACTTGTCCACAACCCACATGGTGGTCCTCTGTAGCTCAGTTGGTAGAGCTTGGCGCATGCAACTTCATGTCACAGACGCCATAATGGCACAGATACAAAGATGAGACCTATATATATTTCTATGGTGTCTATTGTTTCAATTTTGACCGTTCTGGTTTGGACAATTTTTTTTATTTTTGGGGGACTTTAAAGAATCCCCCATAGCTAACATATGGCTGGCTATCTTTAATTTGGACAGATGTATGTCCTAGGAAACATATATTTAAATCCCAAAACGGTAGTTTGAAAAATTCATGAAGATATACCAACTTGCGTACTCATATTCTCCAAAATGTTTGCAGACAGACTACTCACCATGTGGCCATGCTGGAGAGGTGTGCAATCCCATCACATGGAGATATTTGTAGGGGTGTGGCTTAAGGCACATTCATTCTACAATATTTGTATGTACAGTTGAAGTCAGAAGTTTACATACACTTAGGTTGGAGTCATTGAAACTCGTTTTTCAACCACTCCACAAATTACTTGTTGACAAACTATAATTTTGGCAAGTCGGTTAGGACATCTACTTTGTGCGTGACACAAGTAATTATTCCAACAACTGTTTCCAGAAAGATTATTTCACTTATAATTCACTGTATCACAATTTCAGTGGGTCAGAAGTTTACATACACTAAGTTGACTGTGCCTTTTAAACAGCTTGAAAAATTCTAGAAAATGTTGTAATGACTTTACAAGTTCTGATAGGCTAATTGACATAATTTGAGTCAATTGGAGGTGTACCTGTGGATGTATTTCAAGGCCTACTTTCAAACTCAGTGCCTCTTTGCTTGACATCATTGGAACATCTAAAGAAATCAGCCAAGACCTCAGAAAAACAAATGTAGACCTCCAAAAGTCTGGTTCATCATTGGGAGCAATTTCCAAATGCCTGAAGGTACCATGTTCATCTGTACAAACAATTGTATGCAAGTATAAATACCATGGGACCACGCAGCCGTCATACCGCTCAGGAAGGAGACGCATTCTGTCTCCTAGAGATGAACGTACTTTGGTGCGAAAAGTGCAAATCAATCTCAGAACAACAGCAAAGGACCTTGTGAAGATGCTGAAGAAAACAGGTACAAATATCTATATCCACAGTAAAACGAGTCCTATATCGACATAACCTGAAAGGCCGCTCAGCAAGGAGGAAGTCACTGCTCCAAAACTACCATTAAAAAAGCCAAACTACGGTTTGCAAGTGCACATGGGGACAAAGTTTGTACTTTTTGGAGGAATGTCCTCTGGTCTGAAGAAACAGAAATAGAACTGTTTGGCCATAATAACCATCGTTATGTTCGGAGGAAAAAGGGGGATGCTTGCAAGCCGAAGAACACCATCCAACCATGAAGCATGGGGGTGGCAGCATCATGTTGTGGGGGTGCTTTGCTGCAGGAGGGACTGGTGCACTTCACAAAATAGATGGAATCATGAGGATGCAAAATTGTGTGGATATATTGAAGCAACATCTCAAGACATCAGTCAGAAAGTTAAAGCTTGGTCGCAAATGGGTCTTCTAAATGGACAATGACCCCAAGCATACTTCCAAAGTTATGGCTTAAGGGCAACAAAGTCAAGGTATTGGAGTGGCCATCACAAAGCCCTGACCTCAATCCCATAGAAAATTTGTGGGCAGAACTGGAAAAGCGTGTGCGAGCAAGGAGGCCTACAAACCTGACTCAGTTACACCAGCTCTGTCAGGAGGAATGGGCCAAAATTCACCCGACTTATTGTGGGAAGCTTGTGGAAGGCTACCCAAAACGTTTGACCCAAGTTAAACAATTCAAAGGCAATGCTACCAAATACTAATTGAGTGTATGTAAACTTCTGACCCACTGGGAATGTGATGAAAGAAATAAAAGCTGAAATAAATCATTCTCTCTACTGTTATTCTGACATTTTGCATTCTTAAAATAAAGTGGTGATCCTAACTGACCTAAGACAGGGATTTTTTACTAGGATTAAATGTCAGGAATTGTTAAACTGAGTTTAAATGTATTTGGCTAAGGCGTATGTAAACTTCCGACTTCAACTGTATGTGTTTCGGTAGTGACCACAAAAGGTGGGACAGCTTTTTTTTAGAGAAAGATGTTGAAAAAAGTGTAAAAAATTACAAGTTAGATCAGTATCTTTCAATGTAATAATACTCAGTGTTTCCCCTAGGATATTTTTTTGCATAGTTGGTAAAGTTAGCGTTGGTGGCGAGGTAGTGGGCGTGGCCAATGCTGCAGCCCTCTCCTCTCCTCAGATTGAGTTTTTTAAAAGCTAATGTCCTGCAATTGTACACATTTTGGCATGGGACTGAGAACATTTCTAGACATTCTGTCATGGAGCTGAGAGTACATTTGTAGTTTTAAAGCTTTCCTGCAATTCTACACAGGGATAATGCCGTGTTCTTATGCGATCTGAGTAACTCAAACATTATAACAAAATCAATGCAATTTTTTTAAATGTTAGATTATCCCTGTCTCTTTATGGTTGTTGTTAGTTCTCAAAGCTGATTTTATAAGTATATAGGTCCATTATCTTTTCTACATACTTTATCTGGTTTTATTCGTTTAAGTTTACACTGAAAATGTTTTACCATCCCTATTTTTTTTAAATCATATATTTTGGAGTGGCGGCAAAGATTTAGCAGTGGCGTCCCGCTAAATTAATATAGGGGACACATTGATAGTAATATTAGAACAACTCAAGATGTTTTATTGAATTAAAAATATACAAAAATCAGTAAATTCTTTATTTTCAAACATGAAGTTTGGGAGTCAGAGTTTGGGACAGCCACCTCTAAATAAAAATAGCTGTATAAACAATACATTTGTACTACATTAATTAAAAAATGTTTCTTATTGCCTTGGATTAAATTATAGCATAATATGATGTGAATAAATGTCCTAAGTTTGGAGACTTAACTGTTTTTAAAAACCTTTTTTTGGAGTTGGGACTGCAATTTGCAGCACTTCTTTAGAATCACCCATTTAGGGAGTAGGTTGCCATTTGGTACACAGGCCAAGTGTGCTGTGCCGCTATGTCTGATGGAAATAGTGATGCATACTTCAGGCGAGGCGATACTCCCACAAATCCACTGTAACAAGGTTGAGGCTGCGCCCTTCAACCACTAGACAGCTGTTTGAATACCAGCCAGCACAAGTGGGCAATGCTGTAACACAGTAGTCACACCACTGTTATGGTTTGGGGTTTTATAGGGAAATAGATGTCATACATTTGAAAGACCATCTCATCATGCTGAAGACAAATGGGAGACATTTTAAAGTTGCTCGGCCTGAAGAAAGTGAAAAACAAACACACATTCGTACAATGTGTGTAATCAACCACGACGAGGAGGATCTTTGCACCTGTGCCTATGTGTGTAGCCAGCCTATATCATTCTGAAACATATGAACACATCTACCATTGTCTGGAGCTGAATGCAATGGAACCATGTCATTTGCGTCCTTTTCATATAGGCCTACATAGCACACTGGCTGAGAACACCTACGCCAGAGGAATTTCAACCTTTCCTAATGTAGCAGTAGGTCTTCATATACTGTATAGTCAGCTAAGCAGATGATTGTATTCAGTGAAGTGACAGGAAATGGAAATAACACATTGAAGTATTACAATGTAAATGTACTTTTTAATCCGTCTGTCTGCATATTTCAAGACATGGCATATTTTGGGTGCAGTGAGATACCCGACGGGTTGGACCATACTTTTCTCGTCAATCGTCTTCAAATCATTTAGACTTTTAACTGTAAATCAACCAATCCTCCAGCGTTGACACAATGGAAAGGTCAAATTCTTTATTATCTAAATGCTGAAAGTGCGTGGGCGACGGAGAGAAACTGATGGTGCCGTTTGAGGCCATGTGGTGGAGAGTGATACGGGCGCTGGAGATGGGGGTGTGAGCAGGTGGGTCCGGGCAGGGCTGATGTTGTGCATACAGGGTCCGGGCAGGGCTGATGTTGTGCATACAGGGTCCGGGCAGGGCTGATGTTGTGCATACAGGGTCCGGGCAGGGCTGATGTTGTGCGTGTTTGTATGCATCTGTATTGTTATCATTTGGATGTGTATATTTTGTATTATTTAAAAAATCCGTTATCATAAATAAAATCTTTAAAAAAGGAAATAACACATTGGGAGTGTGAATCAGTGGTGTGAGCACGTGGTTGATGTGGCCAAAACCAATAAAGGCCAATTGTCTAGAAAAAAAACTCCACATGTTTAATATAATAATATTAGCTATAATAGGCCTAACCATGTTATTACACCAATCAATTGAACACTGACGGGAATGAAGTGTATTTCAGGCAAAGTCAATTTCTTCGTACTTCATACCTGTACATTGCTCGTTTGTTTGCCCAAAAAACACACCATGACTGTTTGAATAACCGAAAACCCCAAACCACACCTTTTCATTGCGCTGTTCTATATGTCCCATATACTGTCCCCTATCAGTGATACGCAAAAGTAAGCATATAACATAATGTAGGAGGGCGTGTGTTGATAGGTATTGGTTACAGAGCGGTTGAGTTCAGGGCCTTGTGCACTCGCAGTGGAAACAAGGACATGAGTCAAAGACGTGTGTGTGTGTGTGGCAGCTTGCATGTGTGGTCGACTATATAAAAAGGTTGAACGTCAGCTCGGCCACATTCAGGTTCTCTTTTCTTTTACTCGCTTTTTCACTCTCTGTTTTCTGGTCCTAAAAATAATACCAAAAACCCAATTCCCTGGAGGGTGTGTGTGTGTTCAGGCAACCATGAGATCTGGGAGGCTAGGACTAAGTCACAGCTGTACACATACAGAGAGAGAGAGGGCGAGAAGAGAAGGGAAAACTGCAAAGAGAGAGAGTAAATAAGGGATAAAGTCAGAGGGAGGAGAGAAGCAGATGGAGAGGGAGGGAGCTATTCTGAGGTCCTGGTACTTTGGCCCCAGGAGGGCCCCTGCTCTGCTCTGTGTCGCTCTGGACATAGGAGGTCTGCAGCCAGGTGGCAAGGTGGTCTTGATTTAGTTCCAGCGCAGCACTGACACCTGATTTCAGCTTGTCCACTTATTATGGTCTTCAGTTTAGATAGTTAATTGAAGTCTTCAATTGTCTCATATTTTGACAGTTCGTTTCCAGGAATGTCTTTCCACAGCTAACACAGGTAGCATACAGTGTTGGTTTTCATTTGACAGTTTCGCCTTCTTTGGAAGCTGGTGTACAACAACATTGGTGTATCTATCTTTCTCTTGCTCGCTCTTTCTCTCTCCACCCCCCTCTTTCTCCCTCTCTCCTCCCCCTCTCTCATTATCTCTGGTTGGTATGCAAACACTGTTTAGCTTCCTTGTGTGACCCCATTAGACAGATATTTTTGTTGCATTCCAAACACACTGTAATTAGGCTGAATGACTGAAAGCACATCCAAGTTGTTACACTAGGCCTACAGAACACAAGTTAGATATGAAAAGAGCACCCAGTCTAGTAACTTAGTGCGGGACCCGTCCAGGCAGAGGGCACATTCGTAATGGCACTCTATTCTCTAAAGTGCTCTACTTTTTGACCAGAGCCCCTGGTCAAAAGTAGAGCACCATCTACAGAATTGGGTGGCGTTTTCAGAAAGCAGCCTGAGCGTATGGCCCAGGGAAGGCAGTGAATGATCCATGAACACCCGAGGTTTTAATGGATATGTGCTGTAGCATTCAGGCCCATAGCCAGAGAGCCAGTCAAGGAGCATCAGCGTGTCACAAGTGAACATTTGTCGCGGAAATCAGCCTTGTTTACATAGCGGGGATGAAAAGAACATAATTTTGTCTGTACTGGTCTTCCGTAATTAGAAGCATTAGCGCATCACATTGTTCGTATAGCACTGGACGCTAACAGCTCGAATCCCGTTGTGACGTAGTGGTGGACACTTTGGAGTGACAGGCCCCAGGAATGTTTTCATGGTTTCAAATATCTGTCCACAACGCCTCAGGCGACCTGTCTTCTCGACACCCTAACCTCACGGGAATGTCTGGAGGCTGAGAATGACTGACTGAGCTCTCCTCTTACATCTTACTGGGCGTGCCTCTGCTTCCTCACCACAATGCACACACACACACACACACACAGTCACACACACGCATGCACTGAGCCGTGCATTGTTTGTACCGTCACTGCAGACTCTGTTCCTCATTTCCTTCGTTATAGCATAGCAGCAGTGTCCTGTTTGCAGGACACCGCTGCTGTACAGACCTGTGTGTGTGTTTTTAAGTTTTAATGTCACGGGCACAAGTACAGTGAAATGGCTTTATTGCAAGCTTTAAACGCAACAATGCAGTAACGGATATCAATGTAGTACTAAAAATAACAAAAGGTAGAACAAAAACACTCAAGGTATGAAAATAAGAAGAGCACGAGAAGGTCAGTTTCCGTACCATATTTACAATGTGCAGGGATACTGGAGTGATAGAGGTATAGGGGTAAGGTGACTAGGCATAAGGATATATGATAAACAGAGTAGCAGCAGTGTATATGATGATCGTATGTAAGTGTGTGGCGAGTCAGTATAAATGTGTGTGCATGTTATGTGTATGTGAGCACATTATGGGTGTGGGCGTGTCAGTGTGCGTGAGTCAACTCCCGATTGTCTGTGTATCCATTTTGTTTGCTATTTATCAGTCTTATGGCTTTCGGGATAGAAGCTGTTCAGGATCCTGTTGGTGTCAGACTTGATGCACCGGTATGGCTTGGGTGGCTGGAATCTTTCCAGGATTTTCCTCGCCTTCCTTTCACACCACCTAATATAGAGGTCCTGGATGGCAGGGAGCTCAGCTCCAGTGATGTACTAGGCTGTACCTCACCATCCACTGTAGCGCCATGCGATCGAGGGCGGTGCTGTTGCCATACCAAGCAGTGGTGCAACCATTCAAGATGGTCTCAGTGGTGCAACTGTACAACCTTTTGAGGATTTAAGGGCCCATGCCAAACCTTTTCAACCTCCTGATGGGGAAGAGGCACTGTCACGCCTTCTTCACGACTGCGTGCGTGTGTGGTCCATTTAAGTCCTTAGTGATTTGGACACCGAGGATGCCTACCACCGTTGTGTCGTCAGCAAACGTGATGATGGAGTTGGAGGCGTGCGTGGCCACACAGTCGTGGGTGAACAAGGAGTACAGGAGGGGACTAAGAACACACCCCTGTGGGGCCTCAGTGTTGAGGGTCGATGTGTCGGAGGTGATGTTGCGTACCCTGGGGTCGGCCTGTCAGGAAGTTCAGGATGCAGTTGCAGAGGGAGGTGTTCAGTCCCAGGGTCCTAAGCTTGGTCATGACAATGGTGTTTAATGCTGAGCTGTAGTCAATGAACAGCTGTCTCACATAAGAGGAATACCTATCTAGTTGGGTGAGGGCAGTGTGGGGTGCAATTGAGATTGCGTCGTCTATGGATCTGTTGGGGTGTTATGCAAATTGGAGTGGGTCTAGGGTGTCTAGGATTATGGAATTGATGTGTGTCATAACCAGCCTCTCAAAGCACTTCATGATTACATATGTGAGTACTAGAGGGTGGTAGTCATTGTGGCATGAAGCCTTAGAGTTCTTGGGAACAGGGATGATTGTGGTCATCTTAAAACATGTGGGGATTACAGACTGGGGCAAGGAGAGGTTGAAAATTACTGTGAGTATGCCTGCCAGCTGTTCTGCGTATGCTCTGAGAACGCGCCCTGAAATACCACCCTGCGGTGTGTGTGTGTGTGTGATCTCCAGGGCACCTGGCCAGGCTAAGTGTGTTAATCCCAGTGTGTTTACTCACCCAGCAGTGCTCTTCCTGTGCATCAGCCTGAACCCCTGAGCCACAGCCTTAACGCTGTGTGTTAGTTATTCCCACTGGGCCAGAGGTCACGTCACTACCTAGCAGCCCCTCTGAACACCAAACGCTCCCCCCAACACTTCAGGCTCAACTTCAACGTTCCCCGATGCCCGTGATTGACGGAGGAGGGCGACATGGGAAACTGGCCTTGGAGAGATCCCATGGTCTGGGGGCATGCCATCCAGCCAGCTGAGCCTCGCACTGGAGCGGGGCGGCCTGTTTGTAAATAGTCCCATGCCTCAGCCACGCTCACACTTCCTCCCCCTGGACAGACCCGGGGCGGCAGGAAATTTGGACCGTTGGTCTGTGTGCATGGGTGCATGGCCGGGCCTAGCTTTCAGCACCATTACCTCAACACCACATACAGGAGCTGGGGCCTCAGGCCTGGGCCTTTGATGTCAGAAGGCTTTGGATAGTTGAAGATGCAGTCCGGGATCTTAAGCACTTACAAATTCGTAACATATTGTACAAATCTGAATTGCATTTTTGTTTTTAATATACTGTATATATTTTTTTTGCAGGATGTAACATAACATACTAAATGGATGATACAGTACACAACTGTGCACAATTTGTGGGGACCTGTTTTGGCTCGTGAGCACTTCTTTCAAAACTCCTGGCTGAAATGATAGAAAATCTCTCGAGCGTCACTTTAAGCTACACAGGGACAGCATATACTCTACCCTGCCTGTATGGCCTCAATACAGCACGCTCACCATGGTCGTGTTCGTGGGCACATTAAATGTTCAAACATTTTGCAACTAAAAGAGCGTGTCTTATTGGACAGTTCCAGGTAGTCCATCCCTGTTTGGTCTGTCTTCCGTTTGGTGCCTAATGAACACGACCCAACAGCCTCTGGTATTTGCAGTGTCATTTTATAACCGTCGAGAGCATCAGCAGATGCACTTTTTGAAGCTTTGCACGGTGCGACAAGGACAGGGACTATGCAGGGGGAAGTTGTGCCTACAAGGACAGGGACTATGCAGGGGGAAGTTGTGCCTACAAGGACAGGGACTATGCAGGGAGAAGTTGTGCCTACAAGGACAGGGACTATGCAGGGAGAAGTTGTGCCTACAAGGACAGGGACTATGCAGGGGGAAGTTGTGCCTACAAGGACAGGGACTATGCAGGGGGAAGTTGTGCCTACAAGGACAGGGACTATGCAGGGGGAAGTTGTGCCTACAAGGACAGGGACTATGCAGGGAGAAGTTGTGCCTACAAGGACAGGGACTATGCAGGGAGAAGTTGTGCCTACAAGGACAGGGACTATGCAGGGGGAAGTTGTGCCTACAAGGACAGGGACTATGCAGGGGGAAGTTGTGCCTACAAGGACAGGGACTATGCAGAGGGAAGTTGTGCCTACAAGGACAGGGACTATGCAGGGGGAAGTTGTGCCTACAAGGACAGGGACTATGCAGGGGGAAGTTGTGCCTACAAGGACAGGGACTATGCAGAGGGAAGTTGTGCCTACAAGGACAGGGACTATGCAGGGGGAAGTTGTGCTGTAGTTAGTTCGACTAACCTATTGGGGAAAGTAGAAAAGGTCACTGAACGTTACCACATTAACATTTAGATGACCTCTTTTTCCTGTGCTTCGCGTATCATTTATGGAAAGAAACACTTTGTTTTCAGAGAGATTATAAAGAGAGTTGGACTTGTGTTGAACTCATCAGTGTTTGGCTGTCATGACATTTTAAAGGGGCAGTCTGGGATTCAAGGGGCTACAGGTGAGTGGGAGTGCGTAAGCAGCATAAGCCTTCCACCTCTCTCTGTAGCCAGCGTTGAAATGTTGACTTATGGCATTATAAACCCTCCCTAAGCCCCTTGTGAAATCTGCCCGCTTGTATTCATATCAGGGATAAGCCGTGCCTCTCTGCTATTGGTGTGGTAGAGCGAGGGGGAGGGAGGGGAGTGTTGAATGTGACTGTCCCATAAAGAGTAGGAATGGTGTAGTAGCTGTGTACCGTTGACTACAGCTGTAGACTAGACTAACTTATCGCTTCTTTGGCTGCTTAGCTGAAAGACCGATTTTTTTTTTTTGACTCCTGCTCGCTCTCTCTCCCTCTTGTCTCTCTCCTATCGCTCTTCCACTTCCTCTCTCTTTCTCTCTATCACCACACGCACACTCCTCTTCCTCTTTCTCTCTCTCGCCTCCTCATCATCTCCTCCTTAGCAGCAGTGGAATGAGCAGGCTGAGGCGGGGAGATGCCTTACGTGGATCGGCAGAACAGGATCTGTGGCTTCCTGGACATCGAGGAGAATGAGAACAGCGGCAAGTTCCTCCGACGCTACTTCATCCTGGACACCAAGGAGGGTAGCCTGGTATGGTACATGGACAACCCACAGGTAGGACAGCAGAGGAGTACACACGCACACAGGAGCAGACGCACGTACACAGAACATACCCTGGGACGTGTAGTTCTGGACTACATACATTTCACAGAGGAGATCATGAGTTGGGCTGTGACGCTCTCACTACCCTCAACAGTCGTCATTGTCTGTCTGTTTGCTTAACGCATGCATTTAGGCTGATGTCATTACTTGAATGGGCAGCAGCTGAAGCTGACTCGTGTACTTACTGTGTGCACTGTAGTAGGACAATAGCAGTAGGATGGATTGAATAGCTGCTTGTGTTTGGACTGAGCTAATCTCATAACGTGTTGGACTGGATTGATCTGTCTGGTCTGGCCAGACCTCTCTGGGCCCCATCAAGAAGAAATGTGTGTGTCGTCCGCTGGGGAGATGATGTTACATCTGGGATAACAAACCCCCCCACACCGCAACCCGTACGTCTGCCCAGCCATCCGTCGGTCCATTCGTCCGTCTACCTGTCCCTCCCCCAGATCTCTACTCTCGTGACGTGTGAAGTAAGGCTCATGACTTGAGCTTTTTCATCTCTGAACTTGTGGGATTTTACGCTCCCGTCGATATATAAAGTATAGCTGCTTTACAGTTGGAACAGTATAATAGTGCTCTTTAACAGGGGTACTCGCGTACTATTTGAGAAGGTCCGGTCACCCAAATTTCCTAGGTGGCAAAGGTCCGGGTGGATAATGTAATTTATCGGCGTAGTAACAAACCCCCACACCGCAACCAATGCGACCCCCCCCCCCCCCCTAAACCCTCTTGTTGGCGGAAGAAAATGTTGCTGTTTTAAAGCTAACTTCCTGTAATTATATGCGTTCTTCCATGTCTTGTGTGCTTGTGATACCGGGGTCGAAGCCTGACCGTTCTGGTCCGTATTGACCCCGTTCTGGGTCCGGATTCGGTCAGTGGTCTGCCAGTTGAGTATGGAGGCTCCTATAGTATAACAGCAGTGTTACTGATTTGGACATTCCTTTACACGGCATAAAATGACAAGAGAAAGGATTCATCTTGTAAACCTGATGTAGATGCTAACCAATCAATCAAACTTCGGTGTAAACAGAAAAAGAACTCTCCTGAGAATGCAGGCCATTTTAAATGCATGTCATCTTGTTTGGCTGGGAGTGGGAGCTCAGTGAGGAATACTTGTACAAAGACCGATTTGGTCATGCCCCCAAAAAAGATGTAATTTATTGATGCTGCCCTGGGCTCTGAATTATTTAATTCAGTTTAGTTTCCATCTCCTTCTCCAAGACCTGCTAAAAGTTTCATGCTTTATCACTGTTGAATTTCTTTGATTCTCAGACAGTTTTCCGACTCTTAAGTTCTGTTCTCAAGTTCACTCCGGTTCTATTCTCCTCCGAACCTTCTCTAGCTGTCCCTTTGATTTCCTGGTCTACCACTGTCCTATTTAAGCACTTTATATTATGTTGTTTTCAGGTTTGCGATCTCACAATTTCTCTCTCCTCTCTCTCTCGCTGTCTCTGTCTCATGTTTAGAACCTGCCCAAAGGAGCTGAACATGTTGGCTCCCTCAAACTCTCTTACATCTCAAAGGTCAGTCAAGTTGTCCAATTATATCTCATCTGACAGACACAGACATGGCAAACCACAGTCTTAGGTGTGAACATCCAGTGTTTCCCTTAGGTTTTTATTTATTTGGTGGTGGCAACCGTCGTGGGGAGTGGTGGGGGTCGTAATAGCCATGGTCAGCGTGGTCAGCCCATTGGCGTGGTTTAAATAGGTCCATATTTGGCGGCAGAGAGAGAAATGTGCAGTTTTTTTGGCACATTTCTTATTATTCTGTACATTTCCATGGAGCTGAGATTTTTTTCTTTTTTTCTTTGTGAGAACAAAAATTTCCTGCAATTCTATGCATTTTTCCATGGCTAATTCTGTGTTCTTATGCTCAAACATTATAATATAAAACCATTGGGGACGCCAATCGTGGTCCCTGGGGATGTGCCCTGCGTGTCCTATTAGTAATCCAGCCACCACAAAAATGCTCCTAAATTCTTATTTATTTTTTAATTCTCCTTGACAGTCTAGCTTTTATTTATGGGGTTTTCTAGTTCTTAAAGATTTATATTCCAAAACAATATATAGGTAAATGATCTAGTCTACATACTTTCTATTTAGTCATTTTTAAGGTTCTACTGAAAGGGTTTTTCTATCCCGAAAATGAATAGCAGCGATCAGGTGCCGTTGCTAAGTGCCTACATGGGAAAGATTAACATCTGCCCCACGTTCACTCATTCTCTTCCTCTCTTTCTATCACTCTCTCTCCTAGGTGAGTGATGCCACCAAGCTGCGACCGAAGGCGGAGTTCTGCTTCGGTAAGTCCTACAACCTCTGGATTTGACACAGTGGATCCGTGAACCAAATGTTTGCGACACTCGACGGTGGTTTTTATATGTGTATGAGTACTGTATGTTTTGGCTAGCGCAGAGGTAAGTATTGTCTCTCAGGTTGGCGCTGGTCGGTGGCATTGTGCTGTCTGAGGGGGCTCTGAAGGAGGAAGCAGGGGGCACTGGGGAGGGAGCGCTCGGGGGTTGGTAGTAGGCTTGTAGCAAGGAGGCCCCTAACCTTCAACTATTGTTCATCAGAGTAGACCGGACAAACACACTGTAGGGGGCTTTGTCAACTCCTCCCCAGGGGATTCAAATGAGAAACCAGGGCCTCGTAACATGTGCTTTACATACACACACACACACACACACACACACACACACACACACACACACACACACACACACACACACACACACACACACACACACACACAATACTTTGTCTTCAGTGTCATTCTCTCAGGGCCCCTTTATACTAATTGGACTAGAATGAGTTAGTTCACTAAGGTGGATGATGTGAGGCCCCGTGCAGCTCATAGATGGTAGCCAGTAAATGCACTGTTCACCTGTCCCCTCCTTCCACAGCCTCCTTTTCCCTCTTTTCCTCCCACCCTACGTTGCGGAGGTTTGGATGGGACAGTTTCCTATATGACGTGCTGTTGTTCAACAGGCCCTTTGTCCCTCAGCGGCCCCACTCAAGAGTATAGCTCCCCCACACTCAATAGAAGGAAGCAGTAGGATGACCCGCCAGTGACTGCAAAGCGCTGGCTCGACCCAAGCATGTCATTGGATGAGGGGGGTGTCGGGGTCTCGCGCTTTCCTGCATGACAGGATGCTGGCGTCCCAATCGGAACCCCCCCTCTAAATCTCTGGGATATTATTAGCCTAGTTATTTGCATGATCCAGATCCACTTTTGGATTCCTCCCCCAATAGTCCCATCAATCTATTCTGCCACTACACAGTTTTGTGTTGTGACTACAGTTTTACGACTAGCTACCTGACTGTCGAGGTTAACCTCTCTAGGGGGTGTGGGACGGTAGCGTCCCACCTGGCCAACATCCAGTGAAATTGCAGAGCGCGAAATTCAAAAATACTCAATTCAAATATTTAACATTCTTGAAAATATATGTGTTATACATCTTGTTAATCCAGCCGCCGTATCAGATTTCAAAAAGGCTTTATGGCGAAAGCAAACCATGTGATTATCTGAGGACAGCACTCAGCACACAAAACATTACGTACAGTTACCAGCCAAGTAGATTAGTCACGAAAGTCAGAAATAGCAATACAATTAATCACTTACCTTTGATCTTCGTATGGTTGCACTCACAAGACTCCATGTTACACAATAAATGTTTGTTTTGTTCGATAAAGTCCCTCTTTATATCCAATAACCTCCATTTTGTTGACGCATTTTGTTCAGTAATCCAATGGCTCAAATGCGGTCACAAGAGGCAGACAAAAATTCTAAGTAGTATCTGTAAAGTTTGTAGAGACATGTCAAATGATGTTTATAATCAATCCTCGGGTTGTTTTTAGCCTAAATAATCGATAATATTTCAACCGGACAAAAGCTTCGTCATTATAAAAGGAAAACAAGAAAGGCGTGCTCTCGGTCGTGCGCAGTAACCAGCTCTGAGGACATCCCAGGGTCCACTCACTCAATGTTGTCATTCTCCCTCATTTTTCAGAATAAAAGCCTGTCTAAACAATGTCTAAAGACTGTTCACAACTAGTGGAAGCCATAGGGAATGGAATCTGGGTCCTATCCCTTTAAATGGTGGATAGGCTTTCATTGGAAAACAGCCATTTCAAAGTAATGGCACTTCCTGGAAGGATTTTCCTCAGGTTTTCACCTGCCATGTCAGTTCTGTTATACTCACAGACATTATTTTAACAGTTGTAGAAACTTTAGAGTGTTTTCTAACCAAATCTACCAATTATATGCATATCCTAGCTTCTGGGCCTGAGTAGCAGGCAGTTGACTTTGGGGCACGCTTTTCATCCGGAGGTGAAAATAGTGCCCCCTACCCTAATGAAGTTAACCTTCCTCAGCCCTGACTGAGTCTAACATACTGCACCATGTTTTTTTACATTTTATTTTATTTAACATTTATTTAACTAGGCAAGTCAGTTAAGAACAAATTCTTAGTTACAATGACGACCTACGTTAAGGATATGCTCGTCATCGACAAGGAGTAGGGAGTTTGTTAGGATGAAAAGAAACTGAATAGAGTTAAGCACAGGCAAAATCCTAGAGGAAAACCTGGTTCAGTCTGCTTTTCAACAGACACTGGGAGACGAATTCACCTTTCAGCGGGACAATAACCCAAAACTCAACTTGTAACACAGTAAAATGTGGAAATAGTCAAGAAGTGTATCACTTCATAATCGCTGCATTTTATAGATGGTATCTAGTTACACTGTTTATGCAGTAGTGTATTGTAGTATAGGGCCACTGAATAGGTATTGATTAGTGGCTCTTGAGGGTTGTTGAGGGCATCAGCAATGGTCCAATTGATAAAAGGCTGGATTTTTTTTATCACCAATTGCATCATTTCTATTACATTTGTTAACCAGCCACTGAACTAATGGCTACAGAATGATTAGGTAACATATTTCATTAAATAACTTGTACGGTCAGAGAGCATCACTTTAAAATCACGATGGCCAGGGACAGAAGACATCGTAATCACCAATGTTCCTTTTTAGAGATCATTTGTGTTTGCATATCTTTGTGTTCAGAATATTGGTTTTATTAATTGCCATCTGTAATAGTCTGTTGTATAGCAATGGCCAGCATTCTAAAGGTGTCCTCTGTCATTTGTTGAGTTATCCCAGGAAGTTCCAGATTTGGATCACTTGTATTATTTCTCAGTATGACAAATTTCCCCTAAAACAACCCCAATTATGTTTTGTAACATTATTGTTTCAATGATAGATCATTAGATCTGATGGCAAATATTTACCAAAATCCATGGTTTTTAAGACAAGATCCACCCAATACAATGTTCCATTGTTGTTTGAAACGGTAATTTTCAATGCGAATGTTTACATTCCAACTTGTCTCATCATTCCTTTATCAGCCGGCTAACATTCTATTGCGTAGACTCCCATAAACAAGATATAGAAAAGTATGAAACTAAAAAAAAAGTGACTATTTTGGAGTGGCTATCATATTTTAATACCATCAAACCTTTGCCACCCCAAAGTGGACACATTTTACCTCTGGCCCGTGGACTAATAGATTGCTATTTGGGATGCAATAAAAGTTCTCTCTGGATTCCGAACTTGGGATCCAGTCGACTGTTAACAGCATGATATTCTGAGTGTCAGACTAGTTAGCAGGAATATATTACAGCGACGCATATGGGCCTGACTGGCAGAACTGCTACTGTTCTCTGTTTGAAAACTGACCGGAAATCTGTCTCTTTCTCTCTCTCAAGTCGTCAATGCTGGTATGAGGAAGTTCTACCTCCAGGCCAACGATCAGCAGGATCTGGTAGAGTGGGTCAACGTGCTCAACAACGCCACCAAGATCACAGTGAGTGCCCCGCCCTGCTACCTGTCATAAGTAGCACTTTGTCACAGCCCCCTACAGGCACCACCTCCTGTAGTACAAGACTGCTCCCATCTCAACCCCTCTGGGAAGGATCTGTTATCCCATTTCAGCTAGCGTGAGTGGAAGTTTTACAGGACAAGAAGGGCGTGATGGAGGAGGATGACAAGACAGGGCATACCACGCATGTGTCTACTGTCAAGTCAACACGGGAGAGAAATACCTTATGAAACAGTCATTGCACACAGTGTTACGGTCTGCTGGGACCAGGAGCCCATGTCTGTCTCCTAGAGGGCATCCAAACCCCTCTGGACGGGGGGGATCATTTCCCTGAGTGCGTCACTGAGGGCCAGGGCAGCGAAAGTGGCTTACTCTGCTCCTCTCCCTCCCCTCTGACTAGCCCTGGAGTACACGCATGCACACATACACACACACAGGCAGGCACGTACACGTACACGCGCACACACAGACCAGAGCAGGCAGGACAAAGGGGAAGGCGAGTGTTGTGAGTCACGGACTGTCTCTACAGATTTGAGAAAATAACGCTCTCCCTTTGAAAAGGCGGTGCAGGGACAGAACAGAGCTGTGTGCCTATGGATCAGCTTTGACAAAGATTCAGTGGAGAGGATGTCTCACTCCAATTACTCATAAACCACATCCATGTATGAGGAAGGGACTGGGCGTTGAGCATAGTAACGTAATAATTAACTTTTATAATGACTTCAATACAGTGTTGTGCTCATCATTGAGTTATATCCTGCTGCTGACAGACTACAAAACAGTCTCACTGTTACTCAACAAGCTCCCATACACAGTCGCACTGTTACTCAACAAGCTCCCATACACAGCCGCACGGTTACTCAACAAGCTCCCATACACAGTCTCACTGTTACTCAACAAGCTCCCACACACAGTCACATTGTTACTCAACAAGCTCCCATACACAGTCTCACTGTTACTCAACAAGCTCCCATACACAGTCTCACTGTTACTCAACAAGCTCCCATACACAGTCTCACTGTTACTCAACAAGCTCCCATACACAGTCTCACTGTTACTCAACAAGCTCCCATACACAGTCTCACTGTTACTCAACAAGCTCCCACACACAGTCACATTGTTACTCAACAAGCTCCCATACACAGTCTCACTGTTACTCAACAAGCTCCCATACACAGTCTCACTGTTACTCAACAAGCTCCCATACACAGTCTCACTGTTACTCAACAAGCTCCCATACAGTCGCATTGTTACTCAACAAGTTCCCATACACAGTCGCATTGTTACTCAACAAGTTCCCATACACAGTCGCACTGTTACTCAACAAGTTCCCATACACAGTCGCACTGTTACTCAACAAGCTCCCATACACAGCCGCACTGTTACTTAACAAGCTCCCATACACAGCCGCACTGTTACTCAACAAGCTCCCATACACAGCCGCACTGTTACTCAACAAGCTCCCATACACAGCTGCACTGTTACTCAACAAGCTCCCATACACAGCTGCACTGTTACTCAACAAGCTCCCATACACAGTCGCACTGTTACTCAACAAGCTCCCATACACAGTCACACTGTTACTCAACAAGCTCCCATACACAGCCGCACTGTTACTCAACAGGCTCCCATACACAGCTGCACTGTTACTCAACAGGCTCCCACACACAGTCTCACTGTTACTCAACAGGCTCCCACACACAGTCTCACTGTTACTCAACAAGCTCCCATACACAGTCTCACTGTTACTCAACAAGCTCCCATACACAGTCTCACTGTTACTCAACAAGCTCCCACACACAGTCTCACTGTTACTCAACAAGCTCCCACACACAGTCTCATTGTTACTCAACAAGCTCCCACACACAGTCTCACTGTTACTCAACAAGCTCCCATACACAGTCTCACTGTTACTCAACAAGCTCCCATACACAGTCTCACTGTTACTCAACAAGCTCCCATACACAGTCTCACTGTTACTCAACAAGCTCCCATACACAGTCTCACTGTTACTCAACAAGCTCCCACACACAGTCACATTGTTACTCAACAAGCTCCCATACACAGTCTCACTGTTACTCAACAAGCTCCCATACACAGTCTCACTGTTACTCAACAAGCTCCCATACACAGTCTCACTGTTACTCAACAAGCTCCCATACAGTCGCATTGTTACTCAACAAGTTCCCATACACAGTCGCATTGTTACTCAACAAGTTCCCATACACAGTCGCACTGTTACTCAACAAGTTCCCATACACAGTCGCACTGTTACTCAACAAGCTCCCATACACAGCCGCACTGTTACTCAACAAGCTCCCATACACAGCCGCACTGTTACTCAACAAGCTCCCATACACAGCCGCACTGTTACTCAACAAGCTCCCATACACAGCCGCACTGTTACTCAACAAGCTCCCATACACAGCTGCACTGTTACTCAACAAGCTCCCATACACAGCTGCACTGTTACTCAACAAGCTCCCATACACAGTCGCACTGTTACTCAACAAGCTCCCATACACAGTCGCACTGTTACTCAACAAGCTCCCATACACATCCGCACTGTTACTCAACAGGCTCCCATACACAGCCGCACTGTTACTCAACAGGCTCCCACACACAGTCTCACTGTTACTCAACAGGCTCCCACACACAGTCTCATTGTTACTCAACAAGCTCCCATACACAGTCTCATTGTTACTCAACAAGCTCCCATACACAGTCTCACTGTTACTCAACAAGCTCCCATACACAGTCTCACTGTTACTCAACAAGCTCCCATACACAGTCTCACTGTTACTCAACAAGCTCCCACACACAGTCTCACTGTTACTCAACAAGCTCCCACACACAGTCTCATTGTTACTCAACAAGCTCCCACACACAGTCTCACTGTTACTCAACAAGCTCCCACACACAGTCGCGTTGTTACTCAACAAGCTCCCATACACAGTCGCGTTGTTACTCAACAAGCTCCCATACACAGTCGCGTTGTTACTCAACAAGCTCCCATACACAGTCGCACTGTTACTCAACAAGCTCCCATACACAGTTGCACTGTTACTCAACAAGCTCCCATACACAGCCGCACTGTTACTCAACAAGCTCCCATACACAAACACACACTCTCTGTCAGGCATACAAAAGGCCCTACTACACACACACACACACTCCATATATTGTGCCACACACTGCTATTAATAGACCGATGGCTGTCAATGTTTGACTGTGTGCGTGCACTGGAGTGTGAGCCCTGGCCACTAGTAGAGGGGTGGGGATGTTCCCTAATGCCTGCGGGCCACACACACACACACATCAATCGATGACCCCAGTCACCACAGTGTAGCAGTGGCTCTCTGAAGCCCCCAGGCTAGAGTTGATGGAAAATATACTAACAAGCAGGCAGGGAGTACATCACATCACTACAGAGACTGCAGAGGGACACATCTAACAAGCTATCGGAGCATGTTGTCCACTCTGCTGGTCCTGGACTCCTGGCTCCTGATGCACTCTGGGAGTTGATGTTTATTTAACATATTCCAGGTGCCAAAGTCGGGGGACGGCCAGCCCAGTGCAGAGATGCCTCAGGAGGTGCTGGGTTCCATGAAGCAGATCTCCTATAAGACTGAGATCATAGGAGGGGTACCCATCATCACTGCCACACAGGTAAGGAAGGATCACCAGTCTGGCCCAGCACTTAACGAACCCTAACCTTGCCCACTCATATGAACATGCAAAAAATTCAAGTAACTTTTAATGGAGTTCTCAGGTTTTCCAGAAGTCCTGGTTAGAATATTCCTGGAATCAGCAGGATATCCAGGATTCCTTCACCTGGGATTTCTGGAGAAAGTGGGACATTTCTGGGATTTTGGGAGAGTTACTGTTAACTTCTAGACATATCTGGCATATTGACATATTTATGTCATATCTGACATATATTTGAAGGCCACCTGCTCTGTTGTGGCTTGGAACAGTTCAGTCAAGTGTGGTTTCAGACAGTTACAAGCAAGGACATTCCGAGACTTGTCCCGAAGCCACTCCTGCATTGTCTTGGCTGTGTGCTTAGGTTCGTTGTCCTGTTGGAAGGTGAACATTCACCCCAGTCTGAGGTCCTGAACGCTCTGGAGCATATTTTCATAAATGATCTCTTTGTGCTTTGCTCCGTTCATCTTTCCCTCAATCCTGACTAGTCTCCCAGTCCCTTCCACTGAAAAACATTCCCACAGCATGATGCTGCCACCACTTCACCGTAGGGATGGTATTGGCCAGGTGATGTGCGGTGCCAGGTTTCCTCCAGACGTGACGCTTGGCATTCAGGCCAAAGAGTTCAATCTTGGTTTTATCAGACCAGAGAATCTTGTTTCTCATGGTCTGAGAATCCTTTGGGTGCCTTTTGGCAAACTCCAAGCAGACTGTCATGTGCCTTTTACAGAGGATTGGCTTCCGTCTGGCCTGATTGGTGGAGTGTTCCAGAGATGGAGATGGGAGAACCTTCCAGAAGGAAAGCCATCAGAGTGACCATTGGGTTCTTGGTCACCTCCCTGATCAAGGCCTTTCTCCCCGATTGCTCAGTTTGGCCATGCAGCCAGCTCTAGGAAGAGTCTTGGTGGTTACAATCTTCTTCTATTTAAGAATGATGGAGGCCACTGTGTTCTTGGGGACCTTCAATGCTGCAGAAATGTTTTGGTACCCTTCCCCAGATCTGTGCCTCGACACAATCCTGTCTCGGAGCTCTACGGACAATCCCTTCGACCTCATTGCTTGGTCTTTGCGCTGTGACATGCACTGTCAACTGCGGGACCTTATACAGACAGGTGTGTGTGCCTTTTCTAAATCATGTCCAATCAATCGAATTTACCACAGATGGACTCAGTCAAGTTGAAGAAACATTTCAAGGATGATCAATGGAAACAAGATGCACCTGAGCTCAATTTCGAGTCTCACAGCAAAGGGTCTGAATAATTACTGTATGTACATCATGTATTTCTATATTTTATTTTGAATGAATTTGCTAACATTTCTAAAAACCTGTTGTCACTGTGATTATGGAGTATTGTGTGTAGATTGAGGATTTTTTTTTTTTTATTCAATCCATTTTAGAATTAGGCTGTAACGTAACAAAATGTGGATGAAGTGAAGAGGGCTGAATACTTTCCGAATGCACTGTAAATAGACTGTCTGTCTGAAGGTGTCCATGGATCAGGCCATATTTTAGCTAGACAGACATTGAACATAGTGTTCCACTGACTGAGGAGCTCAGTCACTGTTTGTTTGCTGCTGTGTATGAGCTATGAGCAGTACAAGTCATATCCTGTCTTGTGCTGGTATCTGGTGTATAGCCAGCCAATAGTAGCTGAAAGTGAAAATTCGTATCCAGATGCACAAGCTATGGCCTCTGATGTCACTTCCTGTGTGGGTGGTGGTGGTGCAGTGGGCCTCAACTTCTGCTTGACACATGCAACAGGCAGTGAATTCTCTATCATATCTCTAGTCACTGTAGACGATGTGGTGGGGGGCTTTTCCCACACACGTCTGATTCTGTGTGTCTGTCTGTCTGTCTGCGTTGGCGTGCCAGATTGGTTTTGTAGTTGTGTGTGTGTTTTATTTATTCAAATTTTATTTAGTAATGGGAAATGCAATGAGACCAGGGTCTCATTTTCAAAGGTACCCTGAGCACAGCAATACAACAGTACGAAAAATCGAACAAAGATTAAAAATTTTTTTTTTTTTAGGTATATGTGTGTTTGTACTTCGTACACTTAAACTCAGCAAAATAAGGTCTCTTTTTCTGGACCTTGTCTTTCAAAGATAATTTGTAAAAATTCCAAATAACTTCACAGATCTTCATTGTAAAGGGTTTAAACACAGTTTCCCATGCTTGTTCAATGAACCATAAACAATTAATGAACATGCACCTGCGGAACTGTTGTTAAGACACTAACAGCTTACAGACGGTAGTTAATTAAGGTCACAGTTATGAAAACTTAGGACACTAAAGAGGCCTTTCTACGCACTCTGAAAAACACCACAAGAATGAACTGCATGAACGTGCCTTAGGCATGCTGCAAGGAGGCATGAGGACTGCAGATGTGGTCAGGGCAATAAATTGCAATGTCCGTACTGTGAGACGCCTAAGACAGCGCTACAGGGAGACAGGACGGACAGCTGATCGTGCTCACAGTGGCAGACCACGTGTAACAACACCTGCACAGGATCAGTACATCCGAACATCACACCTGCGGGACAGGTACAGGATGGCAACAACAACTGCCCGAGTTACACCAGGAATCCACAATCACTCCATCAGTGCTCAGACTGTCCGCAATAGGCTGAGAGAGGCTGGACTGAGGGCTTGTAGGCCTGTTGTAAGGCAGGTCCTCACCAGACATCACCGGCAACAACGTCGCCTATGGGCACAAACCCACTGTCGCTGGACCAGACAGGACTGGCAAAAAGTGCTCTTCATTGACGAGTCGCGGTTTTGTCTCACCAGGGGTGATGGTCGGATTCGCGTTTATCGTCAAAGAAATGAGTGTTACACCGAGGCCTGTACTCTGGAGCGGGATCGATTTGGAGGTGGAGGGTCCGTCATGGTTTGGGGCGGTGTGTCACAGCATCATCGGACTGAGCTTGTTGTCATTGCAGGCATTCTCAATGCTGTGCATTACAGGGAAGACCTCCTCCTCCCTCATGTGGTACCCTTCCTGCAGGCTCATCCTGACATGACCCTCCAGCATGACAATGCCACCAGCCATACTGCTTGTTCTGTGCATGATTTCCTGCAAGGCAGGAATGTCAGTGTTCTGCCATGGCCAGTGAAGAGCCTGGATCTCAATCCCATTGAGAACGTCTGAGACCTGTTGGATCGGAGGGCTAGGGCCATTCCCCCCAGAGATGTCCGGGAACTTGCATATGCCTTGGTGGAAGAGTGGGGTAACATCTCACAGCAAGAACTGGCAAATCTGGTGCAGTCCATGAGGAGGAGATGCACTGCAGTACTTAATGCAGCTGGTGGCCACACCAGATACTGACTGTTACTTTTGATTTTGACCCCCCATTTGTTCAGGGACACATTATTCCATTTCTGTTAGTCACATGTATGTGGAACTTGTTCAGTTTGTCTCATTTGTTGAATCTTATGTTCATACAACAATTTACACATGTTAAGTTTGCTGAAAATAAACGCAGTTGACAGTGAGAGGACGCTTCTTTTTTTGCTGAGTTTATGTGTATGTGTCCTCCCTCCTTCCCTGTGGTGCAGGAGCAGGGCGACGGGGGGCAGAATGGAGCAGACAGGGGGGGCCTGCGGAAGGCTCACAGCCAGCTGCCCTACTTCCTGGGGCGGGGGGTGCAGGACCAGGCGCTCATCAAGGCTGGATACTGTGTCAAGCAGGGAGCCCTGGTAGGTAGACAGTAGAGGAGGACGCTTTCTGGGGGGGAGGGGAGAGAGTGCTGTAGCAGCCTACGCTCAAAACCATGGACGTATTCATAAAGGAATGCAGTGGAAAACGTTTTGCACAGACAATGAAAAGGAGTGTTTCTTATTGGACAAGTCCAGGTAGTCGCTCCCGGTTTTTGTCCGTTTTCCTCTGGATGATACCGAATGAATACACCACAGGCTCAGAGAGATTCTCTGTCAGCTACAAGCATTTAACACTACCAGCGCTGTGTGTTTGTTGTTGTGTTAGGATGATGATGAGTTAGAAAGCAGCTGACCAGATATTTTGGACACAGCCAGGGTGCTGAGGGTGATTTATATCCTTCATTGTTGTCCTACCCTTAAACTACTGTACCTTCTCTTATCCCCTATAAATAGACCATATTAACCACAGTAATCCAGCCATTCTAAAGCAAACCGTGGTCCTATACAATATCAGAATAGCAATCAATTAGCCACGTTCTTAGCAAGTCGAAGGATTTGGAGGTGCTGGAAATGTTGATGGCCATTTTGTATATGACTTTCGAATGTTTGACTTTCGAATGTTTGTAACTTTCTCTTGCGCAGATGAAGAACTGGAAGAGGAGATACTTCTTACTGGAGGAGAACGTGGTCAGCTACTTTAAGTCAGACCTGGTGAGTGGGAATGTCTCTCCTCTCCACCGCTGCGTCTGTGAGCGAGGTGACACACACTCCACATAAAATGTCCTTGAGCTGCCCACCCGCCTGCCCCATCACACACACACACACACACACCACACACACCACACAATACAAAGGCGCTGTGTGACCCCGTTGGCCAGCAGTTCGTCTTTGTGTTGCACCTGTGTTTCACAGAGCCCTAGAGCCCCGGACAGACGGACACACACACACACACACCAATCAGATAAGAGTTGACTCCAGGACTGCGCATTGTTCACGGCTCCCAAAGCTCTTGGCACAGCCACTAATAAATAGGACTTCCAAATCGACAAGCCTGGTTTTGACTTCTCCTCTATGAGGGAAAGGTTAGATTCTTAGCGTTCACATTCTGAACTGTGGCTAAATTACTTCTAGATTGTTTGATAGATCTGTTTTTGTCCCGCTCACATTCTGCACCCCCTCTCTCATGATCTGAGAGGTAGAGAACGAGTTCAGACAGGAGGGACACGTTGTCTGCCTCTTCCCCCTCCCTTAGGAGTGGTCGCTGTGCTGCTGCAGTGGAATTAGCTTGACTCCCATTGGCCCTAACACTGGGCCTGAGTGTGTGTGCTTTCTCTGTCCAGACCTCTTCGTCTCTCCATCCTCTCCTACTGAAATGCCATTAGTGCCTCTATCCCAGGGCCAAAGACATGCAGAGATACGTCTCCTATAGAGATGATAATGCTGGGGTTGCGCTATTGACTGTCCACGGGCTTGCAACGTCAACATATCCAGACAAGTGTAACCGGTCTGAAATGGCTAGCTAGTTAGCGGTGGTGCGCGCTAATAGCGTTTCAATTGTTGACGTCGCTCGCTCGGAGACCTTGAAGCAGTTGTTCCACTTGCTCTGCAAGGGCCGCAGCTTTTTGCGGAGCGATGGGTAACGTGCAGAAGGTCCCTGGTTTGAGCCCAGGTCGGGGCGAGGAGAGGGACGGAAGCAAAACTGTTACACAAAGCAGACACACAACATATCCAGACAAACACACACACACTGTAATCTCATAGTTTGTGTGTGTGTGGGGGGTTATAGGGGGACTGGGGTATTGCCTTTGGGGATTGTTGTCTCAGCACGTCGTGGAATGCGTCGTGAATTCCATTCCTGGTGCTCCACTTGTGGACAGCGTAGCATGTCCCAGCCTGTGTGTGTGGATGGGTGGTTGGCAGCAGGTGGGCAGGGATCCTGTTATGTTCCTATTAATCTAGCATAATGTCAGAGAGCCTATTGTCAATGATCATATGCTTAGTCCTAGAACCTTTTAGCAGATGGGGAAAATGAGGCAAGTCCTCAGTTTAGTCCTACGGTGGATGAATTTTTGTCCTCTAGCTTCATTCTAGGCCTGTGATAGCTGTTGTCCAGGGTGTCACGTGCTGTTGCTGAGCCTCCCGTAAAAAGCAAGCGTGACGAAACTCCCTGGATCAGAGCTAGGCCTGTGAGGGCAGATCATGAGTACTCCCCTTCATCCCCCTTCTACCCTCTCAGCCTGTCCTCTCTGTTCAGGGCACATCAGGGACTAGCTCCTGTGCTGTCATGTTACACGTTGGATTGTTCATGTCATGTTGCTTGTGTTGAATTAATTATGTATTGTGATGGTGTAACATGTTCCGTGGCTATTTCCTCTTCTCCCTTTCTCCTTTCTTTCTTTCTTTTCTCTCTCTCTTTTCTCTCTCTCTCAGGAGAGAGAGCCACTGCGTGTGATCCCACTGAAAGAGGTTCACAAAGTTCAGGAGTGCAAACAGAGGTCAGTGTCTTTTACTCTTTAGTCACTGAGCTAGACAGATTGGCTATCGACACCGGCGGGACAAGTGCCAAGGTGATAGGGGCTGGGAGGGAGATGTGGGCTGTGTCCTTAATGGCACCCTGTTCCCTATTTGCTGCACTGCTTTTGACCAGGGCCTACATACACTATATAGGGAATAGCGTGCCATGTGGGACGCAGACATGGCTGCCAACTGTAGCGTCCTCACAGATGAGAAGTGTAAATGTTGGATATGGACTCACAGAATTGGCTTACTGTCGTCCTTCGACGGCGACGCGCTCTCTTACGTTCACACCCAGTGATTTACGTTACTGGAAGGTTTGAATATTATTGAAAGAGGTGTTCATGTCTTTCTTTCCAGTGACTTAATGCAGAGGGACAATCTATTTGAAGTTGTCACTAGCTCAAGGACCTTTTACATACAGGTGAGACAATTTCTTTCTCCAGTTAATGTCTGCCTATATGGACTGAATTCCATTGAAAAGATACAGTAACTGTCCATTGCCATTGGCACACAGTAACCTATTCCTTCTCTCTCTCTCTCTCTTTCTTTGTGACCCCTCTTCCTTCCTCTGTAGTCGGACAGTCCAGAGGAGATGCACAGCTGGATAAAGGCCATCTCTGGAGCCATTGTGGCCCAGCGGGGGCCTGGACGCTCAGCTGCCTCTGTACGTATTCAGTCTGGGGCTGGGCCTGAGCCACTGGTCCTCCATACTGGCTCTGCCTGGGACCCACAGGGTGTCACAACTTTCAACACTTTAGTTCCAGCCTTGTATTACATGACACACCTGGTTCACTAACCAAGGGCTTGATGGTTAGTTGGATGAGGTGTGTTTGTGCTGGGCTAGAATAAAAGCCTGCACGACATGTGGGTGCCCAGGAAGAGTATTTTGAGATCTCTGCTCCGAGATGGAGAAACTTGACTGTCTTTGCAGGGAACCATATTTGATCGAAATCCGCTGTTCCGGTTTGGCTAGAATGTCTCTAGTTAGTCTGTTTCTGGCTGTTGAAGAGTAAAGGTTAAGATCCGGTTTGGATGTAAGCCATTCACCCACCCACCAGCCCAGCTTAGAAACTCCAATCACAGTTGGGGGAGGGGTTCCAGGTTTTTCATTGACATACTGCAGGTGTAGCTTACACTACAGTACCCAAGGCAGTATTCTATCTCTACTCGACCTGGTGACGCTGCTAGATACCCCACCTCGAACCGTAACCGACGGTCACACCCGCACAGAATAGAAACCCCCACCTCCAAATCCAGCCACTCTCCTGTTCTCTCTCTCCTCCTTGCCTCTCTCCCTCTCTTGGCCGGAGTGTCCTCCCCCCATTCTCTCTTTCTCTCTCTCTCTCTCCTAACGAAGCTGTGCACTACTGTGTTGTTGCAGATGCGTCAAGCCCGTCGGCTGTCGAACCCTTGTATACAGAGGTATACATTCCGCAATGGTGAATGCAGCACGTATGTGATCCCCCGTGTCAGTCAAGCAGCTTAATTTCTGTTTTGCCAAGTAGTAGTCCTAGGTTGCGTCTGAAATGGCACACTATTCTTTAAACAGTGCGCTACTTTTGACCAGGGGGAGCTCTGGTCAAAAGATGTGCACTATGTAGGGAATAGGGTGCCATTTCAGACACAGTCCTGGTCCAGTATAGTGGAATGAAGCTTTGACTGCTTATTCCCCTCTGAAACACCCAAGCAAGCCCAGTCACTAGATAATAGATAGACTTCCATCTCATGCTTGAGTGCTGATCATTAGCCCCTCCCCCTTCTCCATCCTAACTGTTCTGGACAGACATCCTCTAATCTGCCATTGATTGACCAGACTAACTCGCCTGGTCCACATGACCTCACTCCTCCTCCTTCCAGAGATCAGTATCGACTGGTCTGTTCTTGACTAGGCTTCTTGGAAAACTTCCTCTGGCATCACTGGTTACCTTCTTCCTCAACTGATTTGAATACATTTCTAACACATTTTGTGACTTCCAGGTCAGTTTGTGGCCATTTTTTTTTACTGAGATCCCATTCCTTTATATCGACAATGGAGGGGAGAAATGAAAAGGGCCTTCTATCTGGCCTCCATGTGCAAGCAAATATTCCACATAGATACCACTTACGTCACTGGGTTCCAATGTAGGGTGGGGCGCTGTAGTGCAGTAGTCTGTAGTACAGTAACCTGTCGCTGGTATCTAGGCCTAAGGCTGGTGTTGCATGTTCCCTGATCTATCCTAGAAACACACGCACACGCACACACACACACAGTATATCTTCATTCATTCTTTCATTCATTCATTGGCTTCAACATCTTACACTTACCAACTTTGAGACTTTTTAACACTTCCACATGTATTTTAATGTCTCTAGTTACCGTTTTGGTTTGGGGAAAGTGTGTCTAGTAGTTTGAAGCCTTTCATGCTCTCTAATGACCCAGTAGTACTGTGATTCTTGTCAACATGTCGTCGTGCACCCCCACCCCTTCAACACACACTTACGTTCTCCGAGCTCTACCCATTTATTCTGGTTTCATCCCTCTGTCCTTCTTGTCTCAAGTCTCACCCTGTGTGTCACTTTTTCCACTTTTTCACTCGCCATTCCTCAACAGGTTTTTAGCTCGTCGTAACCGGTCATCTTTTCGCTAACGTTTGGCCATCTGTTTTCTTTGTTTTGTCTCTGTCGTGTTTTTCAGAGAGTCAAATGTGACAGTGAGATACTAACATTTCCCAAGTGAGCTCTACTGTACATCCACTGTCTACTGTACCACCACTGTCTGTGCTGCCATCCTCCTTCTTCAACTACATCTGCTGCCTCAGTCTGCCGCTGCTTCCCTCCAGCTTCCTCCACTACTCCTCTTTGCTCCTGCACCACTATAGATACTACCACTGCTTCAACTACTGTTGATGCTGTCCTGCCTCCCTTTGCCACCCTGTGCCACTGCCCCTGCTACAGCGCTGTGACTGACCTGACTGACTCCCCTGCATCCAGTGCTTCTGAATCTGAATGACTTTGTCCCCCTCCCTACCTCCGTTCCCTCCCCCAACACTCTGCAGGAGCACAGCGACCACACCCCCTCCGCCTTCTACTGTAGCAGCAATCAGGCGGGACCCCCCATCCCTCGCTCGCCCATCCAGGCAGAGCTCCCCTACCACCAGCCCCAGAGGGGCCCGGGCCCTGACCTGGGACAGCCAGGACTTCTTGGGCCTGCTGCCCTGGCGAGGCCACCAGGGGGCACCACCACCGCACCGCTCCCGCCTCTCTCTCCAGGAGACCCCCCGTCTGTCCAAGTGAGCGCCTCGTCCCGTTACCCCACCAACGCCCACCAGGAGGAGCTGTCGCCATGGAGACGGCGCAGCAAGGTAGAGGGCGACCAACCGGAACTCTCCTCCCTCAGCTTCGAGGACTCAGACCTGCATGTCAGCCAGGTGTGAGCCTCTAACCCTGACCCCTCCTGTCAGGATTCACACTGACAGAAAGGGGACTGGACATAGTGGACAGTCATCAACAACGACAAGAGGAAAGCCAATCAAACGTGACCAATCAGAGCCAACCTGGCCCTCAGGAAGACAGGAAGTGGTCCCTGGCTGTGACCGTTGATCGTCTACTCTCCCCTGTATCCAGACCCTCTCTTAACACAGCAAAGGGCGTGATGTTTCAGGGCAAGGAGATGCCGTCAGATGTTCTATTTCAGTCTCTTTCGTTGTTGATATTTCTGTTGGGTGTTGCTCTTTCTCTCTTGTTGTTGGTATTGTAATGATTCCTGAACATCATCCCCTCTCCATTGGCTCAAGAGGTTACAAGAGGTGGACTGGGTTGGCTACTCTGCTGAGAAAGTCACTAATCATTTTTTTGTCATTATTTCCCACTCCACTTCCTCCTCCCAGGCGTCACTTGATTTACTGTTATCGGGGTTGTTGGGACTAATATATAAAAAAAAGGGGCTAGATGTTATTTGTGTTCATAGTTATGTAAGTGAAAAAGTTGTAACTGTTGTCAATGAGACGACCCCACTCATACACAAAAACATACACGTGTGGTGTAGATTTGTGTGAACTTTTAACATGACCATTTTAGTTTCTATCCAAAGCATGCTGTTGTCGAAGCACATCATGAGACATGGAACCACATCCTGAAGATAACTTAGCAGATGAATTTCCCTGCCGCTTTCTTACTTTCAGCTACGTTTTTAGAAAGAAAGTGGGTGTTAAGTGTTATATTTCTGGTTTTTATTCATCATTCAAATAGATACGCTTTGAGTCCTTCTGTTCATATGAGAGTTACACCTGTTGTGTTTTAGGCGCTCTCTCGTTCTCCCTCTCTCTCTATCACACACACACACACACTGTCACACCTCTGTTTTATTTGCCAAATGAAGTCCTGCACTGTATTGTACGTGCCTGCCAATGTTAGCATGCATTTGAATAGAGACTTCTCCCTCAGGAGGACATAAACAGGACATGTATGTGTACAACACATCTATAGGCCTCTTGGCAGGGCCTTTCAAATGGCACTTTGTGGGCAGATAAGCTGCTCACTGCCCTTGGTCTGTTTTATGGGTGTTCCTTTGTGGTCCTCTTCTCTTTTCTACTGTGCGACTATTTTACTACTTTTCCGTACGCTGTGACAGTTTGTGTGTCTGTGGGGAGGCGTTCTGTGCCTCTCAGCTGTACTGTTCCTGTAACGTGTTACTGTGTTGCACACCTCTACTGTATAGCTGGTAAAGTGCCTGCATTCTCTTTATAGAGAGAAGGAAAAAAATAAATAAAGATATTTTGACCCTTTTAATTGTGTACCTGATGTTCTGAATCATGTGCATTATTTATTAAGTGGAGTTTGAAAATAAATCAATGGATTCAAGTTGGAGTGACTTTGCTTCTTATTTGTGTTGACTCGAATCATTTAAATAATGTCTTTTTTTGAGGTTGGATGCGGTCAAAACAGAAAATTGACACTAGTGCTGAAGGAAGGAACCACAAGCCAGTGTTTTGCTCAAATATTTTTCTATTACATGCAATGTCTGCTATGTTCACTTCTTTTGTAACCCCCAACTTTTCCACCATGTTATTGTAGATTGCATTTAGAGGTGTAACTCATTTTTACAGTGTTTTAAAAGTTGACACATCAAGGCCTGGTAAGACCATAGGAAAGGACTTGGCAACGCAGGGCTCTACTGCCATCTGTTGGCCTTACTTTTTGGCATCTATGGCCAACTGAGATATTTACCAAATGTCTCTCATTCATCTCAATTTGGTGTTCCGAACAAAGGTGAATTCCATCAGTCTGACTGATCAAGGCCACATCTTACACTTAAGACTGTGTCCAAAATGGAACCCTATTTCCTGTATAGTGCCCCAGAGCCCATACGGATCTGGTGAAAAGTAGTGCACAAAACCTAAACTTAGAGATGGCCAGTCCCTCACACTGACCAGTTGGAAGGAGCTGTCTGTTGTGACCGAGATGTCCCTGCTATCTCGTAGTAAACCCAGCTGGAATCCATCGTGCTCTGGGAGCAGGCCAGGCCTGACTCACTGTCACAGTGTTATGATGCACAGAGCCAGGTATGAGGAAACAAATCCTGCTCAAAAGCTCTTGTTTGGATGGGGAACCGAGTGAGAGAAAGAGCAGGGGGCTCATTATTCCAACCATGTACTAATGATGCTAGGCCCTCCTTTTCTGCCTCTATTAGTCTTACAATTACACAAACGTACATCCAATAAAAACACTCAGAAATAACAAACTGCTTAAACATATTGGAACAGGTCTCAGAGTTTGGATGTTACTGGCAGGGATTTGGTGTGGCCAAAGCTTGTTGTAGCAAATTGCATTGAGGACTCAACAATTGGAATCCCTCGCCATTCCCGAGTTCAGGTTTGAGTAACTCTGACTTTGACTCAAACGGACATTCGTAGAGCTTCATTAGAAGTGTCAGTTCACACGTAATGGGCTCGTATTGAGAAGGATGTGCTTGCCAGATAGTGGAACTCTAAAGAACACAAGCAGGGGACCCACTGGGCACAGACGTCAATTCAACGTCTATTCCACGTCGGTTCAACGTCATTTCATTGAAGTGATGTGGAAACAACGTGGATTCAACCAGTGTTTGCCCAGGGGGAAACGACCACTGGGAAATCTATCTATATTGATGACTCCAGTGAGTGAAGTTGAACAGTTGACCTCTCCTCTGATGCCACCAATGCCAGTTAAAATCAACAGTGCTGGCGGGTTGCACTTCAGGCCATCGTTTTATGTGGATGATAGCGTAAACATGAATCTTCAAGCTGGCCTCTGCTCTCATCTCGAGGAGCCCCCTAGCAGTTATCTGTAGTTACATAACAGGCGCAGAGTTGTTTTGGTCACATGGGGAACTAGCGACCTAGTCATGCAGGTTGGACACCACAGTGTAATGATGCTATGAAGACAGCATGGTCTCTAGCCACTGATCCCAGGTCTGTCCTGCTGTCCCTTGGCTGCCAGGTCTAGTTATACGCATCTGGTCCGTTCTGATCCCAGGCCTGTTCTGCTGACCCATGGCTGTTAGGGCCAGGTGTACGCATCAGGTCCGTTCTGATCCCAGGCCTTTTCTAAATATTCAGGTCCATCCTGTCAAACCCAGAGCCCTTGGCGGGGAGTGATGATGTCAGCAATGATGACATGGCCCCTAACAGAGGCCTCTAAGTGAGTCAAGGACAACATAAACAGCTGGATGAACTCTGTAACCACAACAACGGGAGTAAACAGAGCCTGCATGGTCCGCCCCAATGCGTGTCAATGGCCGCGTCCAGCCCTAGGCTGGGTCCAGCTCATTATTTTCCTAGGGTGCTGAGGATTTCTCCACACTGGTCCCTGGGTGCTTAATGGAGATCACTCACAATGAGAGAGTGGTGTGAGCCTAACATCTGCACAGCCAGAGAACACAGCAATCCAACCCACCCTCTCTACTTCCTTCCCTCCCTCCCTCCCTCCCTCCTTCCCACCCTTTCTCCTCGATTCATTGCTCTGTGTGTGTGTGTGTGTGTGTGTGTGTGTGTGTGTGTGTGTGTGTGTGTGTGTGTGTGTGTGTGTGTGTGTGTGTGTGTGTGTGTGTGTGTGTGTGTGTGTGTGTGTGTGTGTGTGTGTGTGGTCACTAACACACCCACTTTAGTGTTACTTAAGAGATGCTTGATTCCAGCTGTTACAATGTGATGGAGCAAAAGTGTATCTGAATGTTAGATATGATCTATATACATTTGACTGGTTCTGAGAAACCCCAGACATTACAGTACATGTGACATAATATGGCCAATACATTTCCTGCTTAGCTAATCACTGCTTTGCATGCCTGGCTTCCAGTTTCTTCTTCCATATCTTCTATGATGTTGCCAGACACAGCTGGCAAGCAATATGATCGATCACATGATCTAAATTCGGATAAAGACACAAACAGTCCAAGACCTCCACTACCAAAACTATGTTCAAAACAAAACTGTAGTTAAATTGACCTGGAATAGTTAGCTCTCCACTCTGTCACTGCATTGCTGTAATTAACTTCCTTTCCCCCACGTGTATAGTTTATTTCCTGTTGTAAAAAATAATAAGCGCTCCCAGATGAAATGAAAGTGAACAATAAATGTTACAAGAGATTACGTAAATTTGACATCAATGTCACTTCGGCTCACGTTTTCCAACCAACCGTCTACTCTAAACACCAACACAGACCTATAAACTTCCAGACTGCGCTGCTGAAGCACCACTGCTGGGCCCCTGAGGTCTCCTTGCGCAACTTTACAGTCCCTTAATCTGTTAGAAAGAGCTACACTTGCTTCGTCAGCACTTGGTCGACACTTCTAAGCTTCTTAATCAATTTAATGGACCATACAGCAGCACTTCTGCACCTACTAAGAGAAATGGTAGAACTCAGCTGGATCTTTTCCCCACCAGTACGGTTCAGGATAGAGGACAATGTGTTCCCATAGAAAGATGGCTCTCTACAACTCTGGTTAACAAACATCCCCAAAGATTGCCAATATATTTTGTCAACAGGACAATGAGAATTGGGAGTCTTGTTCAGGGAGTATTCAGTAAAGAACATTGTCTCTTGTGACTAATGTGGCTTTCTTTGCCTTCCAGCACCAGTGTGCTGCAGTCCACTATTACTGTACTGTTGATCTTTCTCCCGCCAACTGCTGGTCGCTCTCGTTTCTCAGCCATAATGGGGATGTGCTGTAGCACTGGCAGTAGCATGACATGTGCCAGTAACATGGAAGGTAAACAGGATATGTCCTGGACAAGGGTGGGGAACTAGACGACCTCTGGTCAAAACCCTGTTGGTTCTGCTTGTGGTGTCTGGGCTGGCAGAAATAACATTAAAAGAGCATTGCAATTCAGCCATTCCTGATATTCATAGTGTCTTGTCCCCCAATGAGCATGAACGTTCTTACTTGTCAGCATCCACAGTATTACAGAAGCTACAGTAAAGTTATGTTTCTTGTGGTGTGATGTTGAGTCAAAGGTAAATTGGATCATAGCTGTGGTGATGGGAATGGGTTGAGACTCATTATCTTTGCGGGTCCTGTGGAGTGTGTCTATGTGTTGATGATGGGGCTGTGAAAAGCGAGCGGGTGTGACTCATATGTACTGGGGCAGCCAGGTTCAGAAGACATGGCGGAGGGGATGGAGAGGGGTGGAGCTCTGTTTGACTCCCCTCCAGCATCACTCATAAACTGTGATGAGATGTCGAGGGTCCCATGAAACGGCCCTTACAACAACAAAAAACACATGAAAAAACACGTGTGAGCAAATCACGTGAAAAATGTCACAATAATTCTCATGAGTCAGATATGTGGTTTTCAGACATATGTGTGAAGTTTCACATAAAACTTTCCCTCATGTTATTGTTTCTGGTTTTCACCTCATTTCCACACATTTATTTTTCTCCTATCCAGGGACCATCAAGGACCATCCCTGCTTAGCTTTAGAAACAAACCAGCAGTGGGACGCAGGGTGCTATGTTGCTGGTATTCATTTTTTGAAACTTGCAACTGGAAAAAGGCAGCAAAAGCAAAGGCTAGTATAACAGCCATCGATAGGGACAATTACAGGAAAGAGGGAGGTGTTTTATTCAATCGCGCATCCATTTACAAATCATTTGTTACGCGCATTTATAAATTATTTCCTTGCATTATTTTGCCTTGCTATGAATACTTTGGGGTTTATGTTTCTATTTCAATATCATTCTTTTTGTTTGCAATACTAGGAATTTTGTTCTTTATTTATTTAAGCAGGGAGTCACCATTGAGACCAGGGTCTCCTTTCACAAGGGAGCCTTGCATACATAATTTCTAAATCAAAATGTGCTTTAAAACTGAAAAAAACGGATTTACCTAGTTCGGTTGGGACCCGAGGAACCTCAAGAGTTAACCAACCTTGTGAACGTGTTTGGTATCTCATGTTTTTTAATATTTGGAACAGGAAAGTTAGGGAAGTCTGAACCTGGTGCAGTAGAGATTTGCAAACAGAAAGGAAATAATGAGGTGATCTACGGGAGTTTAATGAGGACCAGCCAACCTTTTGATACAGGATGCAGTGTTGAGTATTAAAACTGTCCCCTGTGGGGCCTCCCGGGTGGCGCAGTGGTCTAGGGCACTGCATCGCAGTGCTAACTGCGCCACCAGAGTCTCTGGGTTCGCGCCCAGGCTCTGTCGCAGCCGGCCGCGACCGGGAGGTCCGTGGGGCGACGCACAATTGGGCTAGCGTCGTCCGGGTTAGGGAGGGTTTGGCCGGTAGGGATATCCTTGTCTCATCGCGCTCCAGCGACTCCTGTGGCGGGCCGGGCGCAGTGCGCGCTAACCAAGGGGGCCAGGTGCACGGTGTTTCCTCCGACACATTGGTGCGGCTGACTTCCGGGTTGGAGGCGCGCTGTGTTAAAGAAGCAGTGCGGCGTGGTTGGGTTGTGCTTCGGAGGACGCACAACCCTTCGTCTCTCTTCGTCTCTCCCGAGCCCGTACGGGAGTTGTAGCGATGAGACAAGATAGTAATTACTAGCGATTGGATACCACGAAAATTGGGGAGAAAAGGGGATAAAATTTAAAATAAAAAAAATTAAAAATAAAAAACTGTCCCCTGTGATAAATCGAAGGGCGCTGTAGTAGACAACATCCAAAGGTTAAAAAGTAGCTGCAATCTGTTAAACGGTGTCACCATAGTCAAAAACTGGCAGGAAAGTTGACTGTACAATCTGCTTCTATAAGATCTATTTCTTAAAAAGAAGCCCGCTTTAAATCTTAGCTTTTTAACTAGCTCATCCATGTGTTTTGTTAACATTACATCTTTGTCGATCCAAGTGCCCAGATATTTATAGGGGGGAACCCGGTCGATGGAAGAACCATCCAATGAATAAATATGTAGTCCATCTGATTTTTTTTGAGAATTAGAGAACAGCATTCTGTATATTTAGACTTGCCCGCATTAAGTAAACGTTTTAAACCAGACAGGGCTTTCTGTCAGGCAACAAAGTCAGATTGCAGCTCTAACATAGCCTGGTCAACAGTTGGGGAAATGGCAAACATAAGTGTCATCTGCATACAGATGAATATTACAAGATAACTATTTATATAAACAGTCAAGAGAACAGGTCCCAAAACCGACCCCTGCGGTACACCTTTTGTAATATCCAGGAAACTAGACTTGACACCATCAGAAATCACACGTTGTGTCCTATCTGAAGGATCATTCTCAAATCACTGGCAAGAAGCCTGATCCAGGCCTCTTTCAGTCAGGCTTTGAATAAGAATGTTACGGTCAACAGTGTCGAAGGCCTTGGAAAGGTCTATAAATAAGACAGCACAATGTTTTTAATGATCTAGGCAATTTAACACATCTAAAACAAGTGTAGCAGCTGAAACGGTGCTAAATCCAGGTCTAAAACCAGACTGGTGCACATTTAGAATAGAATGAGAACTTTAAAAATTATTACCTGAGAGCTGGCCAGGGATTCTGAACCTTTGGAAGGGCAAGATACAGTGCATTCGGAAAGTATTCAGACCCCTTCCCTTTTTCCACATTTTGTTATGTTGCAGCCTTATTCTTAACTTGATTAAATAAATACAATTCTCAACAATCTACACACAATACCCGATAATGACAAAGGAAAAATCTGTTTTTTATACATTTTTGCAAATGTGTTAACAGTAAAAAATATAAATGAATCCTTATTTACATAAGTATTCAGACCCTCTGCTATGAGACTCGAGACTCGTCCCCAAGAACACAATGGCCTCCATCAATCCTAAATGGAAAGAGTTTGGAACCACAAAGACTACCTAGAGCTGGCCACCCGGCCAAAATGAGCAATTGGGGAGAAGGGCCTTGGTCAGGGAGGACCAAGAACCCGATGGTCACTCTGACAGAGCTCCAGAGTTCCTCTGTGGAGATGGGAGAACCTTCCAGAAGGACAACCATCTCTGCAGCACTCCACCAATCAGGCCTTTATGGTCGAGTGGCCAGATGGAAGCCACTCTTCAGTAAAATGCACATGACAGCTCGCTTAGAGTTGCCAAAAGATTCTCTGGTCTGATCAAACCAAGATGGAACTCTTTGGCCTGAATGCCAAGCGTCACGTCTGGAGGAAACCTGGCACCATCCTTACGGTGAAGCATGGTGGTGGCAGCATCATGCTGTGGGGATGTTTTTCAGTGGCAGGGACTGGGAGACTAGTCAGGATCGAGGGAAAGATGAACGGAGCAAAGTACAGAGAGATCGTTGATGAAAACCTGCTCCAGAGTGCTCAGCACCTCAGACTGGGGTGAAGGTTCACCTTCAAACAGGACAACAACCCGAAGGACACAGCCAAGACAATGTAGGAGTGGCTCGGGACAAGTCTCTGAATGTCCTTGAGTGGCCCATCCAGAGCACGGACTTGAATCTCATCGAACATCTCTGGAGAGACCTGAAAATAGCTGTGTAGCGACGCTCCCCATCCAACCTGACAGAGCTTGTATTAAAGTAGTCAAAAGTTTAGTATTTGGTCTCATATTCCTAGCACACAATGATTACATAAAGCTTGTGACTACAAACTTGTTGGATGCATTTGTTATTTGTTTTGGTTGAGTTTCAGATTATTTTGTGCCCAATAGAAAGGAATAGTAAATCATGTATTGTGTCATTTTGGAGTCACATTTATTGTAAATAAGAATATAATATGTTTCTAAACACTTCTACATTAATGTTGATACTACTATGATTACGGATAGTCCTGAATGAATCGTGAATAAGGATGAGTGAGAAAGTTAGACGCACAAAGATCATACCCCCCCAAAAAAATGCATGTCTTGGGGGTATGATATTTGCACGTCTGTAACTTTAAAGTTGGAGCGAGTAGGTTTAGTTATCAGATGAGTTATATTTAGCTCAGTACAAATATATTTCATCCTTATATTTTCAGCCTATCTGAAACTGGCATCAACCAATCCAGATTAAAATCACCCAAAATGAATAATTCAGATTTAGATATAATAATAATTCAGACAGTAATTCAGACAATTTGCTTAGAGCACAAATTTCTTTAATATTAATTGCACAAAGTAACTCGCCCCACTAAGGAATTGCACCATATAATAACACTATGACTCTACTAAAGGTGTTTAAAGAGGCAATCTTTAATTGAAACATTAACAAAGTGTACTTCCCGCCAAAGTGTTCTCCCCGTTTCAGTAAAAAGCTGAGGGATGGGGCTGGAGAAATGCAACCGCTCTCAAATCCATAGACTACGCTATGGATGCAAGGACTGACCATCCATGATATCAATATTATAGTTTTAACCATGTTTTTTATTCTATACAGTAGTTGTTTACCTTGGATGTAGCAACTAAGGACGGCGTCTTTAACAGGCAGTGAATCTTCATACAGCAGAACTACTGTGTGTCGCCATTTGAAAGTGATCCACTAACCTGCCCCCAAAAATGTATTCTGTCCACTGTTCCGCGAATGTCCCGCAAAATTGTTCCCTTGTCCCGCATTTTGACTTTTTAGATGTGGTCACCCTTATTCCACCGGTGGAAACATTGCTACTACAACATGTTTTAGCACCATCTTTTCACATGTGAGGAGAATAACATTATTTCAACCCCATATGAGAATCTGCAGTTCCACATGCAAAAGTGAGATTTTCACAGTTGGAGTTTTCTTACATGTGAAACGGCATATTTGATTTTCACTTTCACATGTGGATATTGCAAGTTCACATGAAAAACTATGGGGACGTTTTTCACATATGAGACTGCAAATGTGATTTTAACGTGAATGGTTTTCACATGTGAAAATGCAATTCCACGTGTAAAATTCAGATTTTCATATGTGGAATTTTCTTACATGTGAACCTACAAATTAGATTTTCACGTGATTGATTTTCATATTGGAACTTGCAATTCCACATGTGAAAGTGAGATTTTTGAATGTGAATGTTTTTCACGTATGAAACTGCAAAGTCGATTTTTACAAGTGATTGTTCTTAATTAACATGCGAACTCTAAATTTATAGTGCCTTAAAAAAGTTTTCACATCCCTTGACTTTTTCCATATTTTGTTGTGTTACAGCCTACATTTGAATTGGATTACATTTAGATTTTGTGTCACTGATCTACACACAATACCCCATAATGTCAAAGTGGAATTATGTTTTTAGATTAGTTTTATTTTTTATTAATACAAAATAATTAATAGCTGAAATGTCTTGAGTCAATAAGTATTCAACCTCTTTGTTATGGCAAGCCTAAATAACATCAGGAGTAAAAATTAGCTTAACAAGTCACATAATAAGTTGCATGGACTCATTGTGTGCAATAATGGTGTTTAGCATGATTTTTGAATGACTACCGCACCTCTGTACCCCACAGTATCTGTCAGGTCCATCAATTGAGCAGTGACTTTCAAGCACAGATTCAACCACAAAGACAAGGGAGGTTTTCCAATGCCTCACAAAGAAGGGCACCAATTCGTAGATACATTTTTTTTTAAAGCAGACATTGAATATCCCTTTTAGAATGGTGAAGTTATTAATTACACTTTGAATGGTGTATCAATTACACCCAGTCATAACAAAGACACAGGCATCCTTCCTAACTCAGTTGACGGAGAGGAAGGAAACCGCTTAGGGATTTTGCCATGAGGTCAATAGTGATTTTAAACCAGTTACAGAGTTAAATGGCTGTGATAGGAGAAAACTGGGGATGGATCAACAACATTGTAGTTACTCCACAATACTAAACTAAATGACAAAGACTAGGGAGGGTGTTTTTTTTATAAAAAGAAAAGGAGTATAACTAAGCACAGGCAAAGTCCTAGAGGAAAACCTGGTTCAGTCTGCTTTCCAGCAGACACTGAGAGACAAATCCACATTTCAGCAGGACAATAACCTAAACACAAGGCCAATTATACACTGGAGATACTTACTAAGATGACATTGAATGTTCCTGAGTGGCCTAGTTACAGTTTTGACTTAAATTGCCTTTAAAATCTATGGCATACTTGACAATGGCTATCTAGCAATTATCAACAACCAACTTGACAGAGCTTGAAGAATTTGTTAAAGAATAATGGGCAAATGATTGTACAATTCATGTTTGCAAAGCTCTTAGAGACTTACCAAGAACTACTCCCAGCTGTAATCGCTGACAAAGGTGATTCTAATATGTATTGACTCAGCGGGTTCAATATTTATCTCGTCAAAATATATTAGTGTTTCAGTTTCCATTAATTGAAAAAACAAATCGAAATTTTCTTCCACTTTGAAATTACAGAGTATGTTGTGTAGATGGCAAAAAAATAAAAAATAATTAAATACATTTTAATCCCACTTGGTAACATCTAAATGTGGAAAAAAGTAAAGGGGTGTGAATACTTTGTGAAGGCACTGTAATACAGTACATGTACTATATTACACTTTGATTCATTCAACTCTGACAATCGTTGATGTACTACTGATCTAGGGTTGATGTTAGTGGTTTTCTGTAGTGGCATCCTAGAGAAAGCTAGTTATGATCATACGTCACCATTTCCTGTCACAATCTGTCAAATCCTACAAGTGATCAACACGACTCCCAAACACTCCCAATGCTCTCACTCCCGGTGGATATGATAGAAAGGGAGAGTAGACTGTTTCTCCAGCATAAGTGCCTGTGAATTAGTGTTACATTCACTGTAGCTGTCGACACTTAGACAAACAGAGAGCTCTCTTGCTGTTCCTGTTGCCTTGTAGTCAGTCCTTAGGTCATACTAAAGGCCTCCCTCAGGTCTACTCAAACTCTATGGGTCTCTATGGCAATGAGGGAGGTAACGTTAACACATACAAACACAGTTAGTTTCACAGCACTCGTGGAAATGACTGCTGCGAGCATCTGTCGTTTAAAATGGAATATGAGTTTAGGGTAATCGGACAATCCATTCCAAACAGCACATGGAAGTGATTACATTTGCTTTTGAGTTCGTGTAGAATGCCATGGAATGGATGAGCATTCCGGGAATACTGACGTAGACATTAGGGCTCTCGGAATAATGTGATACGCCTCTGTAGCATGCAGAAACCTTTGACTTAATCCTGACCCACTCCGAGAGGGGAGACAACACGGGCGGATGCCTGGCCCCAACCCAGACCATCAACCCCAAAAACAAAGGGCTGCAACTCTGAACGTTTAAACTGAACTACGATAACCTTTGCATTCAATTCATTCCATCACTTTTCCTGCTGTAAATTCAACTTCAGAGGATTGTATGCATTTTGTTGACAACTGCACCAAGCATATGGTGGCTTTTGTTTTTACGTAACCAGTTTGTTTAACATTGATAGTCTGGCAATGGAAAAGTCAATGATCAACAGGCATGCAGTTGCTTCTGGCGTCTTTTACTTGCAGCACAACAATAATTAGGCCTTGTCCAGTGCAGTAACTGCATCTATAGTAGGCCTACTCAATTATACACAGTGGAAATTGAAGGGTAGGCTTATGCTACTACAAGAGCAAAAGTGTGTTGAAATATTTTCTTTGCTCAACTGAATGAAGCAATGTATCCTATAGGAACATAGAACAGTATACGCAGTTTGAAATGAACTCCGTAACACTCTGACATTGTGTTTGTAAGGGGGTGGGTGGAGGAGGCACGCATACTGCACCCTCTGCACATCAGAAGAGTCCACCAATCGCCTGTCTTGTTTATATTGCCACAACGTGCCAGTTGCCTTTATAAACTCTGGAACCTCACACAGCAGGCTCACAGAGCGAGTTAGAGCATCTTTGTCGACTGACAGCAGTAGACCAACAAAGCTCAATTTAGTGAAAAACGTCTGACATTTATTTGCAAATTTATGTAACGTTTATTTATGCAGATCAAACATATTTTTTGTAGAAAGTCGTAAAGTTTAAAGAGTAGTTTTGTGGCAACTTTGTACATTTTTAGATACTTTAATATTTAACAATGTTTTGGTCCGTCTTCTGCGCAACTTTTCTTCTTGCTCCTTTAGTTTGCGAGTCAAGAGCCAAGCGATATGTCATCGGCTGTCCAGATAAATGTGACAAATTTCTATGTCCCCCGATCCCTGCGGACTGTATGGCCGGCGATATCCTTGACCAATGCGACTGCTGTCCGGTCTGTGCGCACGGAGAAGGTGAGGTATGCGGCGGCACGGGGAGACTAGGGGACCCGGAGTGCGGAGAGGGCATGGACTGCTCGATATCGGACGGAATTGGGGTGTCCGCCACAGTAAGGCGTCGGGGCAAAAACGGTGTGTGCGTCTGCAAAGGTGCGGACCCGGTGTGCGGCAGTGACGGGGTGTCCTACCGAAACATCTGCGAATTGAAGAGATTGAGTAACCGGGCTCTGAAGCTTCAGCAGCCACCGATCATCTTCATACAGAGAGGAACCTGTAGCAAAGGTATGTGTCAATGTTGGAATTCAACATAATGTATCAAAATCACTGTATGTTTTGGTAGACCCATCAGCAAGCATGTACGATATTGTGCGTAAAACCATAATGTGTAAGGGTGTAGGCCTCAACCAAATGGAGATGATATTATCCAGTGAATTGGTCTGCGGTAAATTATGCTCCCTAAATAATATGTTGCAAAGAAATGAAATGAAATGACTGTAAATATGAAGGTTCAAAGGGATCTGTTTCACTGTGGCGTAGAGCAGTTTGGACCCAGTGGTAGAGCCAGTTTGTCGAATGTATCACAATCACACCCAAGACATTTAACAGTAGCCTACCAGTCAAACTAGACAGAGCTTTAGTGTGTTTAAATGTTTTTCACAAGGAGATAAGTGATGTTAATGATATCGTGTCTAAAAAATATCTTAAGTTGTTGGTTAATAATACATTTTAATGCAGTTTGATTGACATGTCAGTGGTGTGCCTTCATGGCTGTTTTGACTAATTAAGTGACTTGTAGGGCTCCACATGCAGATAGTTCGATCTGAGTTGGCACAAAGCTGGCTGCAAACATTAGCTCTCAGCACTTCAGTACTTCAGTTGAGTGCATCTTATGCCAGAGGTCTTTCATTCCAAAGTCACATTTTATTATATTAATACAGGGTCAAAACCTGTTTGAAATCGGACTTTCTTGGGAACTTGGTGTATGCAGTGTAAATAAATACTGGCTTTCTGCCGATGTGTATAGTTGTGATGCTTGGCCTTGAGGTATATATCGAAAACACACACACACACACACACACACACACACACACACACACACACACACACACACACACACACACACACACACACACACACACACACACACACACACTCACATACACAGCTGTGAACACACCATTCACACCTAGATCAGTAGCTACAGTAGAGCCTCTCTGTTATAACTTGAGCCCTATCAGATTAGACAGACGACAGAGCACAGGAAGGTGAAATCTCAGCTCAGTTTAGCCCCTGTCTGAACATTTGAGTATCCAACTCCTGCTCCCCGCTCTTCACTCCCTCCTCCTCCTCTCCCTCATTTTCATCCTCTTCCTCCTCCTTCTCTTCCCTCTCCTAACTTTTGAACACAAAACTCCGTCCCAGATTCTGGGACTCTGTTTCCCCCCTTCAGGTCAGAGGACTGGCTTACCTTGATATGAGTTTACCTCACCACCCCAAAAATAGCTGTTTCACTCAATAACCGAGCACAGGACTGCTCAGAGCTGAGTGAGGTCTCCAGGAGTTTCAGCCAAGCCAAAGATCTGGAAGGTCTCTGAGTCACATGAGCTGCTTCCACCTGTGATGTCATAGCATCTGGTCCTGATGGAGTCAGTAGATTGTATAACTTCTACCAGATGGATCCAGATCTAGGTCAAATTCTACAGTCATAGAGCCATGTTTTGTCAACCCAGTTCTTCATGAGGTGACTCGTTTCGCATGTACAGTACGTGTGACTGACAGACATGGATACAAGATCAACGAAACACTGTAGGTAGAAAGTTCACTGGGCTGGTGACTTAATACCTTTTGAATGGAAAGAAATGTGAATGAAATCTCCCACCATAACGTGTTTTGTACACAACAGACTTAGTTGGTTCAAATCAAATTGGTTTAGTTTGTTTTATTTAATTGGTAGCTAAGTTAACTAATACTTAGTTAATACCTCTTTATTTATTTCTCTTGATGATGCTCTGTTCTCTGTTTGAGTGACACGATGGAGATCGCTGCGACAGACCATCTGACAGTGAAAGACCATCGCCCAGACTCTGAAGAGCTGAAGGGTGATCTGAAGGTAGTCAGATGGTCCAGACTGAAATGCAGCCGTTCAGTAGAGGGAGAGGGGCAGCTTCCGCATGGGGAAAAATGTATAAACCACTGGTGTCAAGAGCATCATGGGAATACCAGTGGAGGCTTGACTAGAATGCCCATGTGCAGGCATGGACACGCTGGTCACATGAATGGGCAGGGATGGATGGGTGATTGATTGATTGATTGACAAGAGTTGTTTCAAGGACAAGGGCACAACGTTAGCCCAGCAGAGGTTTTGATCTATTGCGAATCGTGGTAGTATTTCAATAGACTCACAGATTCTGCAAGAAATCCCTCAAACATGCAGACCGTTGGAAATGAAAAATAACTTGTTAAAGTAGATTTATTCCACACAGTTGTCTTAGACCATATCTACAGTATTAGGTCATTACAATTACCCTTCCTGCCAGCCTTGGTCTTTCTATGTTCTCACTTCACTCAGAGAGTGTGATATGAGAGGGACCCATGCGGCCAGACAGCCAAGCCAAGTGTCAGTGTCATACAGTATAACTGATGGGCACTTCAGTGGGCAAAAATAGACTGGCCATGCCCTATATTCAAGAGATCTGCTAGGCAGAGAAACCCACATCTGTAAGGGTAGTGGGATATTATTTTCTCTCTCTACGTGATTTAAATTTGGTGTGTGTGTGTGTGTGTGTGTGTGTGTGTGTGTGTGTGTGTGTGTGTGTGTGTGTGTGTGTGTGTGTGTGTGTGTGTGTGTGTGTGTGTGTGTGTGTGTGCGTGCGTGCGTGCGTGCGTGCGTGCGTGCGTGCGTGCGTGCGTGCGTGCGTGTATGTGTGAGTACGTGCGTGCGTGCGTGTGTGCGTGTGTGTGAGTCGGTTTTCGCGTGTGTGTGTGTCAAGAGTTTTCTGATTCCTCTCGCATATCATCCACAAAATATGTTTATCTTGGATGATAATTCCATTATGTTTAGCTAACTGGAGTCAAAACAACATGCCACAATACTACTTCTGTATATCTATTTCCCAACCTGCCTGTGTGTCTGTTCAATCATGCTGTAGCCTTTCAGTGCACCAAAGAGATGGTGTGACTCATAGTGATTAAAAAAGTCCTCAATTTACAGCATATTCTTTGATCTTTATAAAAAGGTATTTTTATGTGATTTGATTAAAGGCCATTTTACATGGCATGCCAGAGTGCATGTCTCTATCTGCAGGTCGGGTCGAGGGAATTTTTTTAGGTCTGTGAAACTCCTTAGAATGAGATAATATTAATGGAGCTGTTAGGACCTGTTGGATGGATACCATGTTGCCAGAAGCTAATACACCACAATGCAGAGCAAGGAGAATGTCTACGCATCATCCAGCACTCTGTCTGGCGCTATCTAGTGCTATTTAGAACCTAAAATGGTTCTTTGGCTGTCTCCATAAGAGAACCCTTTGAAGAACCCTTTTTGATTCCATGTAGAACCCTTTTGGTTCCAGGTAGAACCGTTTTGGGTCCCTTGTAGGACCCTTTCCACAGAGGGTTCAACATGGAATCCAAAACGCTTCTACGTGGAACCAAAAAGAGTTCTCCCTAGAACCAAAAAAGGATTCTCCTGTGGTTACAGCCCGAAGAACCCTTTTGTAACCCTTTTTTCTTAGAGTGTAGGTGTCCGTGTGACTGTCTCTGTTGTTGTGGTTGGGGGTGATTGGGAGAGCTCAGTTCAGCCCATCTGCAGTGCATTATGTTTAGCCTATCATAGGTTGTGTGAGACCAAACCACACCAAATAGGGGTTTTAAAATAACTCTTTCATCAGTTTCCGAGGTGGGTTGGAAAGGTGCTATTTATTAGAAGGAGGAAATGGAGTATAGGCCTGGAGATATTCGTTAACTGGACCGACACAGATCCAAGTGGAAGAGATGAATAACCAAAGGAAAAGGGGTAATTGCAAACGTTTTTGCACGCGCTGCAGCTGTTCCCGAACCAAAGTTGTGCAAGTTAAAATAAAGTGTTTTGGTTATACAAGTTCAGATTTGAGTCACTTCCTGAGTTTTATAAGCTCAGTGAGGAGATCAGAAGACTGACCATGCTGTACAATATCTAGCGTCAAAGCGAATCTTCCAATTTCCCTGTTTCAGATTGATCTGGATTCTGTCAGTCACACTACCCTTGTGGATGTTATCAATCGAGTTGTTTATATAGTGATATAGTGATGATAGGGAGGCCAAATGCGCTCTTAACGGTTGTTTATACCATGGCATGGTTGAATACTTGTTTCTGATTGGCTTGAAAGGCATTATAGAGCGTGCATTATTTCCCTATAACGCACAATATATTTGCGTGGTATAATTCAATGGCTACAGTTCATTCTTACGTGTCCTATGTTTGAGCTACTTTTTAGAGCAAAATTCGAATTGATAACATAATTGGTTGAATTCGAATTTCATAATGGCATGCCAGGACTGATGGCTTGGTTAGCTAAAATAGCAAGTCTGTTTGTTTGGTTACCATGGCAACTACTGTAGCTATCTAGTAAACTTGCTAGCTACTTCGGTGGATGCTGAACACATTTCTAGCGTGGCTCTGTGTGTTCTCTGGAAAATAATGCAACTCCATAGAAGGTCAGTTCCACTCCACTAGCGCGTCGTGGAACACACCTTCCACTTAATTCATTGTTTTCCAGAGAACGCATAGCCCCTGTTGATTATCTCTTACATATTATATAGTATACAGTATAGGATATACAGTTGAAGTCAGACATTTACATACACTTAGGTTGGAGTCATTAAAACTCGTTTTTCAACCACTCCACAAATTTCTTGTTAACAAACTATAGTTTTGGCAAGTCGGTTAGGACATCTACTTTGTGCATGACACATGTAATTTTTCCAACAATTGTTTACAGACAGATTGGTTCACTTGTAATTCACTGTATCACAATTCCAGTGGGTCAGAAGTTTACATACACTAAATTGACTGTGCCTTTAAACAGCTTGAAACATTTCAGAAAATTATGTCAGGGCTTTAGAAGCTTCTGATAGGCTAATTGACATAATTTGAGTCAATTGAAGGTGTACCTGTGGATGTATTTCAAGGCCTACCTTCAAACTCAGTGCACCTTTGCTTGACATCTTGGGAAAATCTAAAGAAATCAGCCAAGACCTCAGAAAAACAATTGTAGAGCAATTTCCAAACGCCTGAAGGTACCACGTTCATCTGTACAAACAATAGTATGCAAGTATAAACACCATGGGACCACGCAGCCGTCATACTGCTCAGGAAGGAGACACGTTTCTGTCTTCTAGAGTTTCACGTACTTTGATGCGAAAAGTGAAAATCAATCCCAGAACAACAGCAAAGGACCTTGGGAAGATCCTGGAGGAAACAGGTACAAAAGTATCAATATCCAGAGTAAGACGAGTCCTATATCGACATAACCTGAAAGGCCGCTCAGCAAGGAAGAAGCCACGGCTCTAAAACCGCCATAAAAAAAGCCAGACTACAGTTTGCAACTGCACATGGGGACAAAGATTGTACTTTTTGGAGAAATGTCCTCTGGTCTGGTGAAACTGTTTGGCCATAATGACCTTCGTTATGTTTTGGAGGAAAAATGCTTGCAAGCCGAAGAACACCATCCCAACCGTGAAGAACGGGGGTGGCAGCATCATGTTATGGGGGTGCTTTGCTGCAGGAGGGACTGGTGGACTTCACTAAATAGATGGCATCAGGAGGTAGGAAAATTATGTGGATATATTGAAGCAACATCTCAAGACATCAGTCAGGAAGTTAAAGCTTGGTCGCAAATGGGTCTTCCAAATGGATAATGACCCCAAGCATACTTCCAAAATTGTGGCAAAATGGCTTAAGGGCAACAAAGTCAAGGTATTGGAGCGGCCATCACAAAGCTCTGACCTCAGTTCAATAGAACATTTGTTTGCAGAACTGAAAAAGCGTGTGCGAGCACGGAGGCCTACAAACCTGACTCAGTTACACCAGCTCTGTCAGGAGGAATGGGCCAAAATTCACCCAACTTATTGTGGGAAGCTTGTGGAAGGCTACCCGAAACGTTTGACCCAAGTTAAACAATTTAAAGGCAATGCTACTAAATACTAATTGAGTGTATGTAAACTTCTGACCCACTGGGAATGTGATAAAAGAAATACAAGCTGAAATAAATAATTCTCTATACTATTATTCTGACATTTCACATTCTTAAAATAAAGTGTTGATCCTAACTGAACTAAGACAGGGACTTTTTACTGGGATTAAATGTCAGGAGTTGTGAAAAACTGAGTTTAAATGTATTTGGCTAAGGTGTATGTAAACTTCTGACTACAACTGTATATACAGTACCAGTCAAAAGTTTGGACACACCACTCATTCAAGGGTTTTTCATTGTAGAATAATAGTGAAGACATCAAAACTATGAAATAACACATATGGAATCATGTAGTAACCAAAAAAGTGTTAAACAAATCAAAATATATTTTATATTCTATATTCTTTAAAGTAGCCTCCCTTTGCCTTGATGCAGCTCTGCACACTCTTGGCATTATCACTCAAGGACATTCAGAGACTTGTCCCGAAGCCATTCCTGAGTTGTCTTGGCTGTGTGCTTAGGGTCGTTGTCCTGTTTGAAGGTGAACCTTCACCCCAGTCTGAGGTCCTGAGCGCTCTGGAGCAAGCTTTTCATCAAGGATCTCTCTGTACTTTGCTACGTTCATCTTTCCCTCGATCCTGGCTAGTCTCCCAGTCCCTGCCACTGAAAACATCCCCACAGCATGATGCTGCCACCACCATGCTTCACAGTAGGGATGATGCCAGGTTTCCTGTAGATATGACGCTTGGCATTCAGGCCAAAGTGTTCAATCTTGGTTTCATCAGACCAGAGAATCTTGTTTCTCATGGTCTGAGAGTCCTTTAGGTGCCTTTTGGCAAACTCTAAGCAGGCTGTCATGTGCCTTTTACTGAAGAATGGTTTCCGTCTGGCCACTCTACCATAAAGGCCTGATTGGTGGAGTGTAGCAGAGATGGTTGTCCTTCTGGAAGGTTCTCCCATCTCCACATAGGAACTCTGGAGCTCTGTCAGAGTGACCATCGGGTTCTTGGTCACCTCCCTGACCAAGGCCCTTCTCCTCTGATTGCTTAGTTTGACCGAGCAGCCAGTCTTGGTGGTTCCAAACTTCTTCCATTTAAGAATGATGGAGGCCACTGTGTTCTTGGGGATATTCAATGCTGCAGAAATGTTTTGGTACCCTTCCCCAGATCTGTGCCTCGACACAATCCTGTCTCGGAGTTCTACAGACAATTCCTTCGACCCCATGGCTTGGTTTTTGCTCTGACATGCACTGTCAACTGTGCGACCTTCTAGAGATAGGTGTGTGCCTTTCCAAATCATGTCCAATCAATTGATTTACCACAAGTGGACTCCAATCAAGTTGGAGAAACATCTCAAGGATGATCAATGGAAACAGGATGCAACTGAGCTCAATTTCGAGTCGCATAGCAAAGGGTCTGAATACTTATGTAAATAAGGTATTTCTATATATGTATTTTTTATAAATGTGCAAACATTTCTAAATACTAAACGTCTAAATACTTTCTGAATGCAGTGTATATCTATATATAGTTTAGTGCTCAGACTTTGAACAAACATTTTATACAGATTGATACTGTGGACTGGTCCAGTCCAAGCCAAAATAATCATTTCCCCCCCAGAAATGAGATATGCTCTCATTTCAGGGCTTGTATGAGATACCCTCTCATTTCAGGGCTTGTGGAAACATGGTATAACCCTGAACTAATTCCCCTGTATGTATTTGATGATATGTTAATAGTGTGTTTCTGGAATTTTTTCTCAGGCCAGGATAATCCAGACAGTCTGCGCCACAGATATAACTTCATCGCTGATGTGGTGGAGAAGATCGCTCCCGCTGTGGTTCATATTGAACTGTACCGCAAGTAAGGACCTCCCCTACTACACACACACACACACACACACACACACACACACACACACACACACACACACACACACACACACACACACACACACACACACACACACACACACACACACACACACACACACACTGACCACAGTAGATTTACAGGTATCTGGGCCGTATTCATAAAGCGTCTCCAAGTTCGAATGCTGATCAAGGATTAGGTCCTCCGTATCTTATTCATTATCATTTAAAAGTCACAACTGATCCTAGATCAGCACTGCTATACTCTGAGACACTTTGTGAATACGGGCTCAGGTATCTGATACTGTTTTTCCCAGTAAAACTTATGACAACAAAGTTACCAACTATTACCCTAATCAATTATATTGTGGTGGAGGGAGTGTTAGACAAATAAATACCTATATTTAGTACTGTCGATGTCAGGCCAGATCTCCTGCCTTGCACAGCTGTGTACATAGTTGTCAGCCTGACAAAGTGGATCCTGTTGTAGCCATAAGGAGACAAACATGCTCCCCGGCCCTCCTGTTAATAAACACATCATCAGGTCATTTGTTCAAGTGATCTTCAAGAGGAATTGCGGTGAGCAAAATCCCGGTGTATGTTTGGCAGTAGTAGCATGTGGTCTCCTCATGAACATGTGGACTTACACATTTTGCAGAACAGTTCTTCTACTTGTACGTGTTTTAGGTGCAAACAGATAAATAATGCTTCCCTGTTGCCCCGTTTCCCCGTCTCACCCTCTGTCCCCCTGTCTCACCTTGTCTCTCTGTCTCACCCGCTGTCTCCCTGTCTCACCCTCTGTCCCCCTGTCTCACCTTGTCTCTCTGTCTCACCCGCTGTCTCCCCGTCTCACCCGCTGTCTCCCTGTCTCACCCTCTGTCCCCCTGTCTCACCTTGTCTCTCTGTCTCACCCGCTGTCTCCCTGTCTCACCCTCTGTCCCCACGTCTCACCTTGTCTCTCTGTCTCACCCTCTGTCCCCCTGTCTCACCTTGTCTCTCTGTCTCACCCGCTGTCTCCCTGTCTCACCCTCTGTCCCCCTGTCTCACCTTGTCTCTCTGTCTCACCCGCTGTCTCCCTGTCTCACCCTTTGTCCCCCTGTCTCACCTTGTCTCTCTGTCTCACCCTCTATCCCCCTGTCTCACCTTGTCTCTCTGTCTCACCCGCTGTCTCCCTGTCTCACCCTCTGTCCCCCCGTCTCACCTTGTCTCTCTGTCTCACCATCACTCTCTGTCTCACCCTGTGTCTCCCTGTCTCACCCTCTGTCCTCCTGTCTCACACTCTGTCTCCTGTCTGTCCTCTCCCCAGGATGGTGTTCTCTAAGCGTGAGGTGGCGGTCGCCAGCGGCTCTGGCTTCGTGGTGTCAGAGGACGGCTTGATTGTGACCAACGCCCACGTGGTGGCCAATAAGCACCGGGTGAAGGTGGAGCTGAAGAGTGGCGCCACCTTCGACGCCAAGATCACAGACGTGGACGAGAAGGCCGACATTGCCCTCATCAAGATCGACACCCCGGTATGGCCTCTTACCTCTCTCTCTTCTCCAGCCATCTCTGAATGCACTGGTGCTTATTTTTTTATTTTCTTTACAAGCTCTTCTGTTGACCTCAACCTCGCTTTTCTCTCTCTCTTTAACTCCCTCCTTTCCTATCTAGCTCGCCATCTTGATCTCGCTCGCGCACTTGCCCTCTCCCTCTCTTGCCCTCTCCCTCTCCCTCTCTTGCCCTCTCCCTCTCCCTCTCTTGCCCTCTCCCTCTCCCTCTCTTGCCCTCTCCCTCTCCATCTCTTTCTCTGAGATGGTGCCAGAGAACAGGAATGCAATGGAGAGATTAAGAGCGGCTATTAATGGAGTAGACAAATATCATAAGTCTTTTTTAGATAGTCTTTCATCTGCCAACACAGACGGGATTCATTTATTTATGGCCGACAAATTCCTGCATGAAAAAATGGTCTTCATAATATTCTTGGAGCAGGCCAGGTTTAATATATTAGCATGGCGGGATTGTTGATATAGGGCGCCTCAGCAACGAACATTATTAATTGTAAAAACGGTGAAAAACGTTCAAGAGCAGGAGGGTCTTTTTGTGCTATGATTTAGATGTAATTTACTGTTTTTAGCCTTGCTAGCACACGCTACCGCCCTCCTGAAGTGTATTACCAGTCGGCACCACACGAAAAGCTAGCTATTTGCTGGTGCAAGTGGGTACACTTCAGGCTGCAGAGTAAGTTTCACACATCCCCATGTGTTACACGTGCGTGCATGTGTATGTGTGGGTGTGTGTCCGGAGCATGGTAGGCTTCTTTCTGTGCCACCTTGCTGTCAATCCTCTCAGGCCTCTGGCTTATTCCTGGATGCTGCTCGATAGCTTGTCACTTTTTATGTGGCAACTGCAAGATTCAACATCATAAACCCTCTTCTGAAAGTTTTTTTTCAAGTCTGAGCATGGACAGTGTGTTTTTTCTTCTCCCATAATGACTTCAAGTCTCTTTAATAGTTAGGAACTGTTCCACTGTTCTCAGTAAACGTATCTTACAGTATTAGTTCTGGAGGCCTGTAAGTTCCAGATAACATCTGACCCTTAGAGACCTAAATTGTTGAAAGTCATTAAATGACAATTACACTGTAATAACCCCACCATAAGCACAGAAAGAACCATTAGGAGAGAACCCAAGGACTGACTGACCCCTTCCAGACGGAGTGACCAAACTCCCTGACCCTGTCCTGGAGCACGAGGTGGAAAGAGGTAATGGCGTTGGTGTAATGGCGGCTGCAGGTCTGTGTCCACTTGGGCCACGGTGGTAGCTAGTCTGCGGATCGTCCTTAAAGCGGCGCCGGAGCCACACAGACGCACCCTGCTGGACGGGTATCTGCGTGTGCCTTGGTTTGCTCGCTGCTCCTCTTTCCATCACGTCAGAGGATGAGTCTGTGCAAGCTTCGGCGGCGTCAATGGACAGGCAGTCTCCTGTTGGCAACAAGGACATGACTATGCTTCTCTGTATCTCTCGCTGCTTAGTGACTGACGGACTAAATGGCTGAGTGGATCTGGGTCATGGCGGTGCTAATCGCCAGTGTTCTCTTTAGTCTGCATGGCTGTTGAGGTCCTACACCTTCTGGGCATGTGCAAACAGAAAGCTGGAACTCTCTCTTGTCTTGACTTTAATAACCCTAGATGGTTGACGATACAGTAAGAGCTAGGTGTTGCTGTTACCGTATTATAATTGTATGGATTGCCTGGAATACAGTGCATTGTGAAATGATTCACCCCCCTCGGCATTTTTGCTATTTTGTTGCCTTACAACCTGGAATTAAAAAGATTTTTGGGGGGTTTGTATCATTTGATTTACACAACATGCCTACCACTTTGAAGATGCTAAATATTTTTTATTTTGAAAAAAACAAGAAATATGACAAAAAACTGAACTTGAGCATGCATAACTATTCACCCCCCCAAAGTAAATACTTTGTAGACCCACCTTTTGCTGCAATTACAGCTGCAGGTCTCTTGGGATATTTCTCTATATGCTTGGCACAACTAGCCACTGGGATTTTTGCCCATTCTTCAAGGCAAAACTGCTCCAGCTCCTTCAAGTTAGATGGGTTCCTGCTGGTGTACAGCAATATTTAAGTCATACCACAGATTCTCAATTGGATTGAGGTCTGGGCTTTCACTAGGCCATTCCAAGACATTTAAATGTTTCCCTTTAAACCACTCAAGTGTTGTTTTAGCAGTATGCTTAGGGTCATTGTCCTGCTGGAAGGTGAACCTCCGTCCCAGTCTCAAATCTCTGGAAGACTGAAACAGGTTTCCCTCAAGAATTTCCCTGTATTTAGCTCCATCCATCATTCCTTCCATTCTGACCAGTTTCCCAGTCCTTGCCGATGAAAAACATCCACACATCATGATGCTGCCACCACCATGCTTCACTGTGGGGATGATGTTCTCGGGGTGATGAGAGGTGTTGGGTTTGTGCCAGACATAGCATTTTTCTTGATGGCCAAAAATATCAATTTTAGTCTCATCTGACCAGAGTACCTTCTTCCATATGTTTGGGGAGTCTCCTACATGCCTTTTGGTGAACGTGTTTGCTTATTTTTTTCTTTAAGCAATGGTTTTTTTCTGGCCACTTCCATAAAGCCCAACTCTGTGGAGCTTTGCAGCTCCTTCAGGGTTATCTTTGGTCTCTTTGTTGCCTCTCTGATTAACGCGCTCCTTGCCTGATCCATGAGTTTTGGTGGGCGGCCCTCTCTTGGCAGGTTTGTTGTGGTGCCATATTCTTTCCATGTTTTAATAATGGATTTAATGGTGCTCCGTGGGATGTTCAAAGTTTCTGGAAAAAAAATGTATAACCCATCCCTGATCTGTACTTCTCCACAACTTTGTCCCTGACCTGTTTGGAGAGCTCCTTGGTCTTCATGGTGCCCCTTGCTTAGTGGTGTTGCAGACTCTGGGTACTTTCAGAACAGGTGTATATATACTGAGATCATGTGACAGATCATGTGACACTTAGATTGCACACAGGTGGACTTTATTTAATTAATCATGTGACTTCTGAAGGTAATTGGTTGCACCATATCTTATTTAGGGGCTTCATAGCAAAGGGGGTGAATACATATGCATGCACCACCCCTTTTCTGTTTTTAATTTCTTACATTTTTTTGAAACAAGTAATTTTTTTCATTTCACTTCACCAATTTGGACTATTTTGTGTATGTCCATTACATGAAATCTAAATAAAAATTCATTTAAATTACAGGTTGTAATGTAACAAAATAGGAAAAACGGCAAAGGGATGCATACTTTTGCAAGGCACTGTATATCCTGTACATGTCTCAGTCTCCGTGAACTTTAGAGGAAGCCTGGACATCAGTGTTAAACAACTGATCCTCTTTAGCACAAATTATAGTCCTCCATTGCATAGCCTATTGACAATGATGAAACATGTTTTCCGGAAATGCATAAATATTTTCAGTGATGCTATCTGCAAACTGTATAATTATGGCCCTTGGGACTCGGCTGAGGAAGTTCACTAATCTTAATACATGACCACAGTGGGACGGAGGTTGGATAGGCAGGAGAGTCGAGCTAAGGCTGATATCAGAGGGAAAACATGTATAGTACATAGACTGTTACGTGATAGATTTGATAGCTGTCGTACTGTTGAAGTTCTCTATAGAGGACAGATAGGTACAGGGAACCTTGCCAAAGTCACTCATTCCTGAGGAAAGAACGAACATCAAGCAGCTTATAATAAATACTGGTTGGGGAAATGTGTCCATGTGTAAATGTCACTAAGTGAATTCCTATGGATGAGTCACTTCCAAATGCTGTGTACAGTTCTGTCAAACTACAGGAGTGCCGTGGTTAATCATAGTCCACACAACAAGAGAAGCCTTTGTTTTTCTGGCTATGGCTCTCTGTTGTTGTGGTGGCTGGGTTTTTATGTGGTTCATGTGATCTTCTGCGCTGTGTCATTGGAAGACCGTTCACACAAAAACAGACCTGCGATGTAGTGTCTCCCTTGTAGTACTAGTACTTTGTCTTCTGCACGACGCCTCGGCCAATATTATGCCCTCTTACCATCATAAAAGTTTGTACTTTTTGAAAATCCTTCCGTTCTTCATGTCTGCGCGGTGTCTTTGTTCAGCAGAAATTCTAGTCTAGATTTGGTAATCGTCCAACATGGATTCTATGGGCACAAAGGGCCATTGATTCTAGTCTAGATTTGGTAATCGTCCAACATGGATTCTATGGGCACAAAGGGCCATTGATTGTAGTCCCTCAATGCCATCAAGAACTGCATCCATTAGAGTATATTGTTACCATGCTCGTTAATCAAACATCTACATTAACATATAATTGAAGGGGCCCTCAACTGTCCTTTTCATTTCCCCGGATCTGTACAGCACAGAACATTTCCTGGGGCCGTGCTTCCTGCATCCAGGAGGATAAGGTCCCTAACTGTGCTACATAACCACCATCTGGAGGGCATTACCCATCATACTGAATGAACTGCCTTGAGCTCTCTGTGCAGTAGCAGTACATGGGATACCACTGCTTCACATATGCCAAAGGACTCTTCTACCTTTCCCTCTTAAAACCTTTAGAGGATCGCTGTTAATCTAACTGCACTGTCCAATTTACAGTGGCTATTACAGTGAAAGAACACCATGCTATTGTTTGAGGAGAGTGCACAGTTATGAACATGACAATGTATCAATAAACCAATTAGGGACATTTTGGCAGACATGACACAACATTTTTAACAGGAATGCAATAGATCATTGGATCAGTCTAAAACTTTGCACACACACACACTGCTAAATTGCACCTAAACTGGAATAATGCATTATGGCCTTTCTCTTGCATTTCAAAGATGATGGAACAGATCTAATATGTTATATTCTCTTACATTCATTTCACATTTCCACAAACTTCAAAGTGTTTGCTTTCAAATGGTACCAAGAATATGCATATCCTTGCTTCGGGTCCTGAGCTACAGGCAGTTAGATTTGGGTATGTCATTTTAGGCGAAAATTGAAATAAAGGGTCTGATCCTTAAGAGGTGTGATCTTCACCTGAAATAGCCTCAAATAAACCAGACCTGTTTATATGAAGGCCGTTGAGTAGTCAGATGTACTGTAAAGAGGAAGATCCTGGTGCCATGTGGTTCACAGGTGGAGGCGTATTACTGTATGCATTAATATTAGATAATGGTTACGAAGAGCTTGTTTCCGCTGGTCAGCAAAGTGATGTTGTCCAACTCTGTGGCCAGAGTTAACCCTCTGTTACACTGCTACTGTTGACAATGACAGCCTGAATTCTAACTTGAAATTTGCGTGCGTTTACGTAACTAAAGTTTTCACATCAATCATTCGTTGATGTCAATGAGAGATTTTACAGACATCAAGTTAAGATACGGTCGGTCTGAAGACCCCGTTGAGAAACTTTGTTGAATCGTCTTGACAGAGACAGATTCGTCTCAGCAGCCCCACACAGATGGCGGAGTATGGTGAATCAATCGAAAACATGGATAAAGTAAACAAGTTTTAGGTAACACTAAACAGCTGTTAAACCTCTACCATACAGTTGTCTCTCCATCCAGCAGATGTTGTCTTTATCCTGCTACACTTTTTTCCATGTTCCTGACTAATCCAATAAGCTATAAAAAAGAATAGAGTCGCACACTCTATGTATAAACTCCCAGTAATTCTAAAGCACAGTGATGCCGAAACGTTGGTGATTTACCAAATAAATGACTGGGAGTTTACATCAAATCATTTTCTCTGGGTGTGTGCCAACTCATGTTTTCTATTCGACCATGACTAATCCAAATCACAGAGAAGAGAAGGGCCCAGCCCATCCCAGCCCATAGGCAGACTCATACCTGTGGTTGTATCCACCTAGTCAATGTGTGCCAATCAAACAAGTTCAAAGAGAGAGATGGATATTCTTTTTTTTGTGACACTGGCATCAACAAAGTCATCGCTCAGTCGGAGTGCCTCATCCTTGCATTCTTTCAGGGGTTCTGTCTTGTCCATCTCGTGTGGAACCCTTAACATCCATCTCTCTCCATGGCGTGCGGTAAGACTTCGAAACCAGGGTAAAGCCCGCACTCTACTTAAGAGGACATTTGTAACATATGTGTCATTCATTTGGAGTGGAGTCTGTTAGACACAAGAGAGGCAAGCTCTAGTGGTGTGGAACAGAGATGAAAGACATCCCAATACATGCCTCCGCCGGACGCTGGCGTTCCCAGGCTTGTGTTTCTCTCTTGGCTCTGAATGATGTCTTTGGGGCTGTGTTGCACCCTCAGGGACATGAAGGTTTCAGGAAAAAGATTCCCCAATTGCAAATGTCTGGGAGATTTTGTGTCGTACTGTTAAGTCCTCAGTGACATCTGTCTGGAGGGATTTGCTGTATCTCTTATTAACTGGAAAGAAAAAGTGACGTGGTAAGTTTGTCTAGAACTGCTAAGTCCATAGCAACAAACAGTTGAGAGCAACAAACAGAGTCAGGTCCTGAAAACGTAAACCCAGAGTCTGAGTGTTTGAATGTGATTTACTGACCTTGTCCCTGATCTAGGAACAGCCAGTCACAGGCTTTTCCATCTGCCTGGACTGAAAATTGATATTCTAGTCAAAATCTGGGATTGATGAGCCTTTATTGGAATGGGTTATATAAGTGTGTGAGTGAGTGTGTGTGTGTTTTGTTTTTCCCCTTTTCAGCAGCCTCGGAGAGCATTTGTCATCGGTTGAAAGTTGGTTTGAGGAAAGATCACATCAGCAGAAAGAGGGAAATTATGAATCACTTCAGATGCTCATCCTTGCTATGGTCGGTGCCAAGTCCAATGGCCCCATTTCTTGAAGTTAGGCCATTTTCCCATTTGGCTTTCCTCAGACAGGAGACAGCCAGACCTGCGTAACCCCTTAGGAACCTTGTCCAGGTCAGTCACAGACGGGTCCTGTGGACTAATAGAGTTATGACAGACTTCAATCTTATTTTCAGAGGAAGCCCTCACCATGCATGATCGTCTCAATGTGAAGAACAGCTCCTGCCTGGGGACAGGAAGGGTTTTTACACTAGAGGAAGTGGAAAAGGTGTTTGCCAGACTGGAGAGCCACACAAGGAGAGAGAGAGAGGGGGGCTGTGGGAACACTGTACACTCAGCTGTGGCCTTAGCAGATAAAAGAGATAGTCTCTGCTGGCCTGTATGCAAGCAGAGACAGAATATTGTGTAGAGTGTGCACGTGCGTGTGTGTGTGCATGTTTGAGGGGTGTGTCTGGAGCATGGCAGGCTTCTTTCTGTGCCACCTTGCTGTCAATCCTCTCAGGCCTCTGGCTTATCCCTAGATGCTGCTCAATAGCGTGTGACTTTTCATGTGGTTTGCAACAGCAAGTTTCGACATCATAAATCCACTTCTGAAGAGTTTTTATCGTTTGTCTCTGATAAAGTCTGACAATGGACTGTGTTTGCATGTGTAACGGACTTAAGAACGTACCGTAAGCTCACTCCACAGCTAGCTTGAAATGTCGCAGATGGAGCCATCTAATTGTGGCCTTTTGAGTGGCTCAACCCGTTGGAACGTGGGCAAGGAGGGCAGTCCCGTGTGTTAGCAAAGCAGAGGTCCCGAGTTCGAACCAGGTATGAACCGCATTGGCGGTGGAAGTGGTACTCGCTAAGCAAGCAATCTGACGTCCAGAACACGAGCGCGTGAGTGCGCACAGCTAGAAGTAATTATGAGAAGGGAGGAAAAGTAAGGTCCTCCCTTTCCTGGCAGGAGAACGTAGCAGTAGCAGAATGAGTTTTCCAAAAGGATGTGTGATTGACCTTGAAAATAGACTGGTAAATCTGGGATAAAACAGGGTGTACACTAGCTCTTTGACAGCTTTACTGTGTTGTTCATCCCAAATGGAAACACAAGCTGCTTTTCAAAAGGTACTTTTTGGAATGTTTGCAAACAATTTGACGATAGACAATATTTAACATGCAGTTCTGGATTTATTATATGTGTATAACACTCTTTGCTTTTATTGGCAATCACAGTCCTGTAGTCTATGATTTATAGTATATTATAAACTGGGTGGTTCGAGCCCTGAATGCTGATTGGCTGACAGCCGTGGTAAATCAGACAGTATACCATGGGTATGACAAAACATTTATTTTTACTGCTCTAATTACGTTGGTAACCAGCTTATAATAGCAATAAGGCACCTTGGGGGTTTGTGGTACCGTATATGGCCAATATACCACGGCTAAGGGCTGTATCCAGGTAATCTGCGTTGCATCGTGCATAAGAACAGCCCTTAGCCGTGGTATATTGGCCATCTACCACACCCCCGAGGTGCCTTATTGCTTAATTGTGTCTTTTATATTTAATTTCAGCATTAATCAGCACTGAGCAAATCAATCTACAGTAACTCTGTTGGTGGTCTGACTGTTCAGTCCCCATTGGCTCAGGTCCAGACACATAGATACAAACACAAACACGTCCAGGCCTGACAGACCAAGCTCACACACAAACACACACACACTTTGCCAACAGGTGCCTCGTCAATCACCTTAGCAGCAACAGACAGCAGCATTGAATAATGGCTCTCTTTCTGCAGAAGACTCCCATATCTGACACTCCCCCTGCAGCCCCCCGCAGTCTAGCCATTGTCCCCTGACCCCCCTGACATTTACCCCCCCCCCCCCCCCCCCTCCCTGACAGCCTGGTCATTTCCACTGGCACACACAGACCTGTCTCTCACCATTCCACACGGGCACTGTATCAGCCTCAGCAGCAAATGTAATCCCAGTCACTGAGAGTTGACCGAGGTCCCCTACTAACAAGGGAGCTCAAAAACGTTAGGAAAAAATGCACATGTGCACCAGCGATAAGTCTCGGGTCCGGTTACTCAATTTAATACTCAAGGACAGACAAGTAGTTTTGCTGCCCTGCATCCCTGCATTCGCTATATAGTGCACTACTTTTGACCAGAGCCCTATGGGCACTATAGGGAATAGGGTGTCATTTGAGACAGAACCAAAGACAGACCATGTGTAGCCTTCCCCTCACCTTGCAAGCAAATATTTCATAATTGCATCTCACAACCGCAGTTAGTATTTTATTTTCCAAGGTAATTCCTTACAGTACATGGAGGGTATTTTACAGGATGTTTGCGAGAGGCGTGCCTCTGCACGTCTTCACAGTAACAGTTAGACTGGTCTGTGGGTGGATTGAGTTCATTGCGTTGGGTGCTTGTTGGGACTGGGGGGGGGGGACCAGCTGTCTCGAGCGGATGAAGGGGGATGATGGAGGAGGGTAGAGGGGAGTGGAAGGGTTGGAGGTGGATGGAGGAGGGGAGACGCGTGGTCTGATAATGCATCTGTGAGTACAACACCGTGGATTGCAAAACACTTCCTGTCTGTCAGTCTGTCTCTCGCTGCCTGGAGAAAACAGTGGCACTCAAAGCCCTCGTCCTCACTAGACTAGAGCGATATGCACCAGATACCTTAAGACTCTGCAGATTGAAGTATACAGCGCACGGTACTGTACTATACGTGAGTCGTTTGCCTCCGGAGGTAGATATAATCCTGAGACACTGTATCTTTTCAAACTTGTATTCAGATGCCATTATCTTGGGAGTTCTATGGTCCTGATCTATACCTGGCTGGATCTCAAGTGTACTACTGTCATTTTGTTTCTTGTCATCTACTGTTTTCATGGACTCGCTACGCTCATTTGAGGAATTACTAGGAAATGTTTAGGAAGTGGAATCTTGATCAAGTGATGGCCAGGCCACATCCGCAGTGGGTCCCACAGGAAACTCAGATTCCAGCCTTGTGTATGATACTAATTCACTAAGATGGCCTGTGCTAGATGGTGTATGACTGTGTGTGTGTACGGTATCTTACAGTATGTGTGTAACATCAACACAGACAAAACTGTCCAACTCCAAATATACAGTAGTATTATAGTACTCTTATAGTAGTACTATAGTATTATCTCACTGTGTGTATGTAAAAAACAAATCCTAGACTCTGTAACCCAGTAAGTGTGACAGTGTGACAGATGGGTGGCAGAAAGACACATTGGCAGACATGTCACCATGTGCCAAAAGCCATTCCTCCCAGTCCCATTCCATCCACCTGACCCCCTTCCTGGAATGTGTTCGTTTATCCGACTTCCAGCCCATCTGGTAGAGTGCTTAGGGCTGTCGGCCAGAGAGCGGCCTGCTATTCCTGTGTCAGGTCTGGATGTCAGGTCTGGATTCCTGGAGCACTGAGCCCAGGGTGTCTGGGGGGGGCAATGGTTCCTCTTCTCATATACTGTGACTGTATCCTCATCGCAAAGTTCCCTGACCCCGCTGCCCTGTCCTATTAATATGAAGGTCTGGTGTAACCTAGCCACGACCTACCATAGATCCAACCGTAGAACTCCAATCCATTCTCCTGGCGTTGTTAATGGATTTTGTCCATTGTAGATTGTGCCGTTGAGATGGATGAAGTGTTGGTTCACTGTCTTGATATGTTTTCAGAAAGCATGCAGAGTGCACCGACGTCACGGCACATCATAGCTTCAGGCATCACAACTTCCTTTTGATAGATTTTTGTGGAACTTTATGTTGACCTCCCATATGTATTTCAACTGGCGCTGGGCTATTTCTGTGGTACATAAACAAACAGAATGTAGCATAGGCACTTCAGGTGCGTCTCCAAAGAGGGGTGGTCTTGTTACCGTAGATACCGTACGCATTGTTTCTGTTCAGAGCGCACAGTACATTCCTACCTGCAATATGTTTCTTTGTCCCCCTTTTTTTGTGACGATCACAGGATGAAATCTATGTGAACACCTTGACTGATCTGAGTCCCGTGTCCCTTTGTTTAGATGAAGCTGCCGGTGCTGCTGCTGGGTCGTTCAGCTGACCTCAGGCCTGGTGAGTTCGTGGTGGCCATCGGCAGCCCCTTCTCCCTTCAGAACACGGTCACCACAGGTATTGTCAGCACCACCCAAAGAGGAGGCAAGGAGCTGGGCCTGAGGAACTCTGATATGGAATACATCCAGACGGACGCTATCATCAACGTGAGTGATACGTACACATCATCAGACAGACAGACACACACACACACACACACACATACACACACACACACACACACACACACACACACACACACACACACACACACACACACACACACACACACACACACACACACACACACACACACACACACACCCTGACACACACACACACACACCCTGACACACACACACACACATACACACACACACACACACACAGCTGTGATCTATATAAGCACATGGCATTTAGTTATGGAACGCACAACAGTAGCTCCTCCTTATTTTCCCCATTACACAGGAAGGAAGTGTAGATCTACCATCTGATCATCCCTTTAACCTGAATGCTGTTCCTTTTCAGTATGGGAACTCTGGCGGACCCCTGGTCAATCTGGTAAGATATCATTTGTTATTGATGAGGATTGCATCTCTTAGAATATGTTTCATGTAAATCTATGAGACGTCTGGGGGATGTATTTGAATAAAGACGCCTCCGAAGGGGGATAGATAAGGCTATATGAATGCAGTTACACGTTACAGCATTTAGTGATAGCACCATTGTTTTTATCCACATAAGTAAAGACCTATGTTTCCTCAAAAGCAGCGTTTAGTAGGTTTTATTTGAAAACGTGGCATTAAATACATATCAGTGGAGCTAAATGAGCTGTTAGAGTGAAAGTGGGACTAGACTAAGAGACCTCTGTGTGTGTGTGTGTGTGTGTGTGTGTGTGTGTGTGTGTGTGTGTGTGTGTGTGTGTGTGTGTGTGTGTGTGTGTGTGTGTGTGTGTGTGTGTGTGTGTGTGTGCGTGTTGTTTCTGTCTTCAGGACGGAGAGGTGATTGGGATCAACACACTGAAGGTGACAGCAGGAATCTCCTTCGCCATCCCCTCAGACAAGATCCGTCAGTTCTTGGCAGAGTCCCACGGCAGACAATCTAAAGGTAGGACTGTGACGATTATGGATATTTAGGTAACAATTCATTGTCATTTAAATTGCCAAAGGTGTTGTCATAATTGTCTTTTTAATTTTTTTATTTAAGGTTTTGAGATTGCAATGCGTCATACATTAATGCACATTTGAAAATAACCTACGACATGCCTAATGAATACAACTCAGCTTTGGTGACACCCCCGTTTAAAAAAACAAATGGTTTCAACTGCTATTGGGTTATTTCTATCTACTTGAAAATAAAGTTGAAACCTCCCCACTCATAAAATGCATGTATTAAGACGATTATGACAACTTATTTGTACTTTTAGGGTTATTGTCGGTTAGACGACTATACGAATATTGTGCGAGACCTATTTAAAGGTTCACACCCATGGCTTTGATCAGGTACTGCATATTACATGTTCAATGTGTATCATCTTGGTAATGCTTATGCAGTATGTATCCTCTTTTCTTTAGGTAAATTATTACCAAAGAAGAAGTATATCGGTGTGAGGATGATGACTCTCACTCCAACGTAAGTTTCAGCCAGCCAGGTTCATTTTGTGAATTCAATTCTTCCAAATACTTCTGGCACATTAAACACTTATCTCTCTATTTTCATTGGGTCATAGGCTTGCAAAGGAGCTGAAGGAGAGAACATCAGACTTCCCTGATGTTACCTCAGGGGCATATGTCATCGAGGTCATCCCAAAAACACCAGCTGAGACGTAAGTAGTAGTTTACTGAGAGCTGAACCAGAAGTCTGTGGAACGACTCAAATCAATAGTCGTCATTGAGGACTCCTTTGGTAGTTGGCTAAAGGCTTCCGCATGCTTCGGTTCGGCTGGCGCTGTTTGTCCATCTTGAGATGCCGTAGTCAGAAATCTGACATTCATTTTTACATTTTTGCGGAGGAGACCTTAGTCGTTCAATTTGACATCTAAGATGTTCGGTGCAATATTTCTCAAGTGAAAAAATGTGCATTAAAATGAGTCAACAGCCTCCCGGGTGGCGCAGTGGTCTAGGGCACTGCATCGCAGCGCTAGCTGTGCCACCAGAGACTCTGGGTTCGCGCCCAGGCTCTGTCGCAGCCAGCCGCGACCGGGAGGTTCGTGGGGCGACGCACAATTGGCCTAGCGTCGTCCGGGTTAGGGAAGGGTTTGGCCGGTAGGGATATCCTTGTCTCATCGTGCACCAGCGCCTCCTGTGGCGGGCCGGGCACAGTGCACGCTAACCAAGGTCGCCAGGTGCACAGTGTTTCCTCCGACACATTGGTGCGGCTGGCATCCAGGTTGGATGCGCGCTGTGTTAAGAAGCAGTTGGGTTGGTTGGGTTGTGTTTCGGAGGACGCATGGCTTTCAACCTTCGTCTCTCCCGAGCCCGTACGGGAGTTGTAGCGATGAGACAAAATAGTAACTACTAACAATTGGATACCACGCAATTGGGGAGAAAAGTGGGTAAAATTTTAAAAATATAAAAAATATATTCAAAAAAATGAGTCAACGGCCTCCCGGGTGGCGCAGTGGTCTAGGGCACTGCATCGCAGTGCTAGCTGCGCCACCAGAGTCTCTGGGTTCGCGCCCAGGCTCTGTCGCAGCCGGCCGTGACCGGGAGGTCCGTGGGGCGACGCACAATTGGCATAGCGTCGTCCGGGTTAGGGAGGGTTTGACCGGTAGGGATATCCTTGTCTCATCGCGCTCCAGCGACTCCTGTGGCGGGCCGGGCGCAGTGCGCGCTAACCAAGGGGGCCAGGTACACAGTGTTTCCTCCGACACATTGGTGCGGCTGGCTTCCGGGTTGGAGGCGCGCTGTGTTAAGAAGCAGTGCGGCTTGGTTGGGTTGTGCTTCGGAGGACGCATGGCTTTCGACCTTCGTCTCTCCCGAGCCCGTACGGGAGTTGTAGCGATGAGACAAGATAGTAACTACTAACAATTGGATACCACGCAATTGGGGAGAAAAGGGGGTAAAATTTAAAAAATATAAAAAATCAACTCCAGCTTCCAGTCTTACAATCATTGAATTACACAAACACATTTCCATTGTTGACCATTGACTGACGACAGGGTGTAGGCTTCGGCTCCCGAACTTTGTCTTGCTTCGAGAAAATGTTTTGTGTGCACCAACACCCGGAAGAAATCTTGCAGAAGACCAAAATGAACAAAAACATTACAAATTGTCATACTATACGCACAAACTGTTTTGGATAGGAAGCATGCAGACGGCTGTAGTCTCTTTTAGTCTCATAAAGGTTGCTTGGAGGTCATTGTCCTCTGGTCTTAAAAATAGACTGGCCTCATAGCACAATGAATTAGCATTTCATGACCACATAAACAGCATGATAGGGCAGTCTATCTAGGTTACTCACTCCTACAGAATGCACTGTCTTTGTATATTTTTTGTGGCCACATAAAATCATTTGTGCTGAGGCAGCAGTCTCCTGCTGAAGGAAATTAATGGCTTTCCTTTTGTCTGATGGGTATTTGTGGTAACGAGGGCGCTTAGATTTCTCATAGACTATGGTCAGATTTTGTTTCTCACAGTGTCTAAAAAGAATGTTACTGCCTCTGTAAGTTCATTTAGCTTTTTTTGGAATGGGGAAAACTCTTTCCTCACAGACGTAAGAGGGTCTATTTATATTCTGTGGGTTGAAACCTAATGGTATACACTTCTTAGAGAGTCCTACGTACTCTACTTTATATCAGTAAAGCACATTTCTTTGTTGCTACATGCTCCTAACTCCTCTCTCCTCTCCACAGAGGTGGCCTGCAGGAGAGTGACGTCATAATCACCATCAACAGCCAGCGAATCACCTCGGCCAGTGATGTCAGCAGCTCTATCAAGAGGGACGACACGCTGCGAATGGTGGTCCGGCGGGGGAACGAGGACATCATGCTCACCGTCGTCCCCGAGGATATTGACCCTTGACCTCTCAGCAACCACGAGCTGGTTCTCAGTGTTTAAAACCACGGACTTAAACCGGGATGGTGTGTCTGGATCCACACCCTACCATAGAACCTGTAACTACTAGTGCCCCCCCCCCCCCACTTCAAACTACAGAGGCCTGTGAGGCCCACGCCGAACCCTCTGGGAACTCAAATGCATCCAGGGCAATACAGACATATTTTAGCACCCTGTTACTCTTTTGTATTAAAATGTTTTCCTTATGTATGAGTCAAAAAGACACTTCGCTCTCAGTGAAACTGATTATTGCCATCACGTTTGTTTTTATACTCCACTAACGTCCTTGCACAGAGTACCCACCTCAATCAGATAGAAAAGTGGGTGTCACAGATTACCGTAGTTTTGTAGTTGTTTTTGTTACTGTTGATATTGTTGTGTGTTTTTTTTTTTTAACTGTATTTCTCTTGATATGTTTTGACGAAAATTTCACAGAGGGAATAAAAAGATTTTGGAAAAAAAAACTGGTGTTCGTTACTGTTCTGAAAATCCTAACTCTGACTACACGAATGTTGACAGTTGAACTATACACATCTAGTAAAGTCACACACTAACCCAGTGTACACATCCAGCTTGGCTGCTCTACACACTGTCCAGCTGCTCCCTCTGTATGGTTCGGGAGCCGGACCGCCTGTATGCCACTGCTCAGCCAATAGGGGAGAAGAATACTGCCAAGGTCCAACCCAAGGGGATTGGATGTACCGACCGGAATTGCTAGACACAGGTCAGACATTACTAATCAACGACAATCAACTCCAGCTTCCAGTCTTACAGTACCACGAGCCTTGCCTTGCCAGTTTCGCCTGAATGAGAAGCATATTGGAAATGCATTTTAGACTCCTCGATGTGTTGTACTCCCATTTCATTGTTGTTGTCGCTTCAGTTTCAAGTGTCAACGTTTATTCGACACATGCACCGAATACAACAGGTGTGAAACAGTACATTGGAATTCTTATTTGAGAGCTCTTTGCACTGACAATACATTGATAATAATAATAATAATAATAGAGATAATAATAGAAAATTGAATTTTTTAAAAACACAAGAAGTACGATACAGGTTGTGGAAACACGAGAATGCAAGTCTATACAGGTCAGTGCCAGTACCTTATTCAACGTGGGGTAGTACTGAAATGGTTGAGGTAGGTTTATACATAAAAAAGGTCTGGTATTAGAATATACATTGTAAACAGGGCTGAAAAGTGACTGGTAGCAGGAATATATAAATACTTATGGTAATATACTAATGGTAATATATACATGTAAACAGGAGTACTAGTGACCAGTTGCAGGATAAATAGATAGATACTAATCCTAATGGCACTCAATAATCAATGACCAGCAGCGTAATGGTACTAATAAATCAAATCAATACTAATTGTAGCAGCAGCGTAGGTGTGAGGGAGTGTGTGCGTGTGGGTATGTCAAATCAAATCAAATTTTATTTGTCACATACACATGGTTAGCAGATGTTAATGCGAGTGTAGCAAAAAGCTTGTGCTTCTAGTTCCGACAATGCAGTAATATCCAACGAGTAATCTAACCTAACAATTTCACAACAATTACCTTATTCACACAAGTGTAAAGGAATGAATAAGAATATATACATAAAAAAATATATGAATGAGTGATAGTATAGAATGCCATAGGCAAGACGCAGTGGATGGTATAGAGTACAGTATATACATATGAGATGAGTAAGGTAGGGTATGTAAACATATAAAAGTGGCATTGTTTAAAGTGGCTAGTGATACATTACATCAAGATGGCAAGATGCAGTAGATGGTATAGAGTACAGTATATAGATATGAGATGAGTAATGTAGGGTATGTAAACATGATATGAAGTGGCATTGTTTAAAGTGGCTAGTGATACATTTATTACATCACTTTTTCCATTATTAAAGTGGCTGGAGTTGAGTCAGTATGTTGGCAGCAGCCACTCAATTTTAGTGATGGCTGTTTAACAGTCTGATGGCCTTGAGATAGAAGCTGTTTTTCAGTCTCTCGGTATGTCTCTCGGTATGCGAGTATGTGTGTATGCGTGTGAGTAAGAGTAGCAGCGAAGATGTGCGTGTCTGAGTGGGTAGAGACCTGTGGATGAGCCAGTGTGGATAGTCTGTAGGAGAGGGAAAGCAGTCGTTGTTTGCCATCTAACAGTCTTATGGCCAAAGGATAGAAGCTGTTTTGGAGTCTGTTGGTCTGAGCCTTGATACACCGGTATCGCCTGCCGGACGGAAGCGTGGAGAACACACCCCTGGGGGGCCCACGTGTTGAGGGTCAGCATAGCGGAGGTGTTGTTGCCTACCCTCACCCCCTGGGGTCGGCCCGTCAAGAAGTCCAGGATCCAGTTGCGGAGGGAGGTGATCAGTTCCAGGGGTCCCGAGGTTGGTGACGAGCTCAGAGGGCATTATGGTGATGAATACTAAGCTGTAGTCGATGAACAGCATTCTCACATAGGTATTCCTCTTGTCCAGGTGGGAGAGGGCAGTGTGAAGGGGAATTGAGATTGCATTGTCTGTAGATCTGTTGGGGCGGTATGCAAATAGAGTGGGTCTAGGGTGTCTGGGATGATGGTGTTGATGTGTGCCATGACCGACCTTGCTAAAGCACTTCATGATTACAGATGCAAGTGCTACGGGGCGGTAGTCATTGTGGCAGGTAGTCTAAGAGTTCTTGGGAACAGGAGTGATGGTGGTCAGCATGAGGTGTGAGGATTACGGGCTGGGACAAGGAGAGGTTGAAAATGACAGTGAAGATGCCTGCCAGTTGGTCTGCACGTGCTCTGGGAACGCGCCTTGGAATACTGTCCAGCCCCGCGGCCTTGCGAGTGTTGATCAGATTAAAAGCCTTACTCACGTCGCCTCGGAGAGCGAGATCACCCAGTCCTCTGGGACGGTGGGGGCTCTCATGCACTGTGTTGTTTTTGTCGAAGCATGCATAGATGTAATCAATCAATCATGGTCACATTGGCTTTCTTAACCAAATAAGTCACAGTATGATCATGTGCCTGCTCCATAAAAACTTAGTTTAACTCCTTTTATATTATCATTGCCATGTGTACATGATATGGGAAAAGAGAGCCTTATAAATCTGAAAGCTCATAAACCTAACTCATAAATGGCTTTAGATATTGAACACCAACTCACTGCCAAAGCTCAAGATCCTTTAAGATGATTCTGTAAAGCACAGGCCAGATTTACTCTACCAGGTCTGACAACAGAAACATAACCCTGACATGAGGTTTCATAGGAATTAAAGTACTGTATCTCTCTTTGGAACTGTCACTCAAACATTTATTTTTAATTTAACCTTCATTTAATTAGGCAAGTCAGTTAAGAACAAATTCTTATTTACAATGACGGCCTACCCCGGCAAAACCCTAACCCGGACAATTCTGGGCCCCCCTATGGGACTCCCAATCACGGCCGGTTGTGATACAGCCTGGAATCGAACCAGGGTCTGTAGTGACACCTCTTGCACTGAGTTGAAGTGCCTTAGACCACTGCGCCACTCGGGAGACCAAAACATACAGTATCCTTTCTATTCTCACACGTTTTGCAGTCATTACTTTATAGGGCCATGAGTTTTTTCTGACCACAAAGCCTGACCAGGGAAAAACTCCTGACTCCCTAGTCATTATGACAGACAGTGTCGTTCTACAGGTTTTAAATTAGAAGTTTAAAGGAGAAAAACAACGCGGTCACCATAAACCCCTTTAAACCTCTCTGAGGGCATGTCAAGGCACTTTAAGGATGACACACCGGACTTAATCAACTGTCTCTGAGGGCGATCACCTCACCAGGTTTAAGAGCAGGAAGGAGAATATTTGACCACCATCTGGCTTTATTACATGACCCAAGGCAGGGGAGGGAAAACACACACAGCTTGTAAATATGTGACCACAGCTGTGGTTTCAGCTGCACTCTGTGTGTGTGTGTGTGTGTGTGTGTGTGTGTGTGTGTGTGTGTGTGTGTGTGTGTGTGTGTGTGTGTGTGTGTGTGTGTGTGTGTGTGTGTGTGTGTGTGTGTGTGTGTGTGTGTGTGTGTGTGTGTGTGTGTGTGTGTGTGTGTGTGTGCGCGTGCGTGCGTGCGTGCGTGAACAATATGTATCTCAGGTCATTATGGGGACAAGCAGGACTTGGGCCGATAGCACGTGCAGCAAAACAAAGATAGAATTAGGTCATCTCTTAAACCATGGTCATCTCTTACATTTGATTAAGGTCACCTCCTCCCATATACCCTCACAGTGACATGCTAGGTTGCGACATTAAGTACCACATTAATATGAATTAACCACAGTATGAGGTGATTTATATACAGGGAAGGGTCCATGACATAATACTCTACAGTGTCCGTTCCATTGTATGTTCTTTGGGCTCAGCTGAACCAGGGAACCTAGATAGTGTGCACTGTTTTTGACCAGGGCCCAACGTGACCACAGTGTGACTTATCAGTTACAGAGACCTCACCGATGAAATGTTTGGTCAATGTACTGTAAATGATAGGCTCAAGGTTTCTGGAAAAACAGTAAATGTCCCATCAGTCAAACTAAGTGATCTGCTGTTAATGTACTTTCCATGCGTTCGTGATGACCTAGACTACATATAGTGGAGGCCCTGAGAGGCTACAGTTACAGTGCGGATGAATGCTAAGGATACGATGAAAGTGTATTAATAATTTGAGTTTAATTTATCGGATGAGTCATACGCAGGTTAAATATCAGTTGGCTGGGGCCAAATGAGAATACTGCTGTGCTAACTAACATGCCAACATGATATATCTGATGATATATCTGAAGGATGTCGATTTGAGAGGGGTGTTATGTTATCTTACTAACAGGCCCATGGGTCAGATCTTTCCCTGTTGTATTTAAATCACACGTAGGCCTGTATTCATAAGAGTAGGAATGCTGATCTAGGTTCAGCCCCCCGTCCGTCCGTGCAGCAACATGAACACACATCGAAAAGGTCAAAATGATCGCAGATCAGCACTCATACTCTAATACTTCCGAATGCTCCTCGTCCAACAGGTTCAACAAAACCTGTAAGCCTTGCAAAACTTTGATTTGATCTCTTCATAAACCCAAGCTGTGTTCCATCCAGGGCCGGACAGAGTTGGAGCAGCAACAGTCAGACATTGTTGATACAGTTGGAACCACTTCACTTCCTTTCCTCAGTGAGCAGCCCAGGACCTGCTGTTTGCTCACAGGCAGCTGTGCCCTGGTTCTGTCTGCCTGGGTCCAGTCAACCACCACTGACCTGTGGTTCTGTGGTTTGGTTGGTTTGAAGCTGTCTGAAGTTTGTATGTATACTATACAGGTCCTGGAGGAAAACACTGTCTCGCTCTGTGACTTGGCTCACTGGATGAGTGCAGAAAGATCAGCGGTGTGGACACAACACAGACATGCATCCACATCAACCCGAGCTGGAAAGTTACGCAGTGGCAGAGACGCCACAGGGTAACAGCAGTACAGGGGCTAAGCATCTCAGAGTAGGAATGCCGATCGAGGATGAGGTCTCCCCTGTCCGTATACTCTTGTTCAATATAATCTGAAAAGGGAGAACTGATCCTAAATCAGCACTCTGAGATAGGTGAACACAAGTTGTTTATAACCAAAGCGCTAACCGTTTCAATCCAGTTTGATACCCGATCCCAATTGATACAAAGGATTTTTCTTCAGAGACATACTTCTATATTGGCTTAGCTGGTATTGTAATCCACACAAAAACATCCAGCAAATCATTCTCATAAATTGTTTTACATAATCCATAACCCATTTAGCCAGCTGAGCTTTTCCTGGAAAGATCAGCCCGGTGTGTGGTGCCCTGTTCAAGGACACAGCAACGGAGTTCTTCCGAAGTCACCAAAACAACGGCTCCACCTAGTGCTCCACCATTGCCAACATAAAATAAATGGCATTACAGAGGAACGTTCTTTTGCATACTATGGAGAACAGATGTGGGCTGGAGAGCACGTTTTTGTTAAATCATTTTTATATTTACTCTTGCTCAAAGAATAATGCAAAGCCTTTTGTGGTTTTGTTACAAACGATATTTTATTTTTCACACCTGATCATACAGTGCACTCATTCAAAACCATAAGTTAATATACAGAATATGAAAGGGAGTCAAATTAACAACAAACAGTAGTAAAACTACAGTGAAGACAGCAGCTGGTCTCTGGTGAGTTGGGTTATTGGGTTCAGTCAGTGCATGGGCTGGAGTCAGTGTAGGAATCAGGTCTGAAGTCAGTACAGGGCCTGCGGCTGGGCGCTGTGGTCTTGAGTGGTTGAGGGGAAGGGCCAGGGGCAGGGCCTGTAGTAAGGCCTTCTTCAGGCGCTGCTGCAGGGCATCCAGCAGCTGTTCCATGTGTTCCATCAGCCTCCTCTCCATCTGCTCCAGACGCAACTCCATAACCTGCTCCAGCAGTAGCTCTTTGGATCTGTTGCCCTCCCATGTTAACCTGCTAACATTGCACTTGAATATATCCTTTCCTATGCTTACAGGTTTTACAGCCATTACTGTCATAGGGCCAGGAGTTCTCTGTCAAGACCTGCAGTAATACAGACACACAAACCCTAACAAAGACATTTACTCTAACATTAACACAGACACACCACAATGCAACCAGAACCACTACAAAAGCCACTGACAGCGGCCTCCCGAGTAGCACAACGGTCTAAGGCACGGCATCGCAGTGCTTGAGGTGTCACTACAGACCCAGGTTCGATCCCAGGCTGTGTCACAGCTGGCTGTGACCGGGAGACCCATGAGGCGGCACATAATTGGCCAGGCGTCATCCGGGTTAGGGGAGGGTTTGGCAGACAGGGATGTTCTTGTCCCATCGCACTCTAGTGACTCCTTGTGGCCAGCCGGGCACCTGCAAGCTGACTTCGGTTGCCAGTTGAACAGTGGTGCTTGCGGGTTAAGCGAGCAGTGTGTCAAGAAGCAGTGTGGCTTGGCAGGGTCGTGTTTCGGAGGACGTGTGGCTCTCGACCTCCTCCATCGACTTGACTCCTAACCATAACATCTGGACTGTATTCTACTCCCACCACCCACCCTACCATGTAAACCTTTAGAGGGAGTTCTACGTTGTAGTTAACCTAACCATAAAGTCACTACCAGCCTACTCACTGTGGGCCGTTGGATGTTTTTGCGGCATCCTCGATGCGGAGCTGCGTCACCTACCCACACACATTCTGCAGCATAGGGAGCATGTCTGGGCCTCCGTCCTCCTGGCTGGCCATTAAAGAAGGGTGACATCATGTCTGCCGGTGTGGTTATTGGTGGCTACCCGAGACTGGGGACATGGATCTGTTGAAACAGAGCCAGACATCTCGTCTGACTGGAGGCTGGTGTTGACTGAAGGCTGAGGTTGGATGTCAGCTGTAGCTGCATAGGGTCCATTAGTTCCTTTAGCCAGAGCAGAGAGAGCCCCACTGCCAATGAGGAGGGACAGAAACCATCTTAATGCGTCAAGCTTTGTTCCGGAAAAACACCAAAGCGCTTGATTAACTTACATATAATTAACATGCAATACATTGACTGTCTTTTGTGTTCACTAGTTAGAGCTTCTCGCTATCCGAGGGCTATATTGGTGGTTAGAAGACTGAACAATACAATAAAGCCACTGTCTTCTGTGTAATTCCGGCGAATGTAATTTTCCACTGAGGCTTCTATTGACTGGTATTGGTGACTGCTGATTTGACAAGAGATGGACCCACCTTCTGCTGAAACTGCACCAGGTCCATGAGGCTCTGGGCCCCCAGTGAGAGGGTGGTGTCCATCTCCTCCATCTTGCACTGCACACGGAGCATGTCGATGCTGGGCCCCAGGCTTGGAGAGCAGTCTGCAGGTGTCATTGTCTGTGGGCCCATCACGACCTGAGCCACAGCCACGCTGCGTCACCCAACCAAGAGACAACAGCTGAGAAAAAAACAAGAGGTTAAAGGAAGAAAGGGCCCACCCATACCCTCTACCCACACTGTCATAACTAGACAGGTAAAGAGGATATGTCAAAACTTCACAGAGAAACGTCTATGTGCTAGTAGGGAATAGACAGGAAATGCTGGACACCACAAGTATTTTCTACGGCAACAGGAATGGGACGGAAGTAGGTAGAGATACTGCTGTTGATTTGAATGCTGTGGTTGACGTACAGTGGCAAAAAAAAGTATGTGAACCCTTTGGAATTACTTGGATTTCTGCATAAATTGGTCATAACATTTGATCTGATCTTCATTTAAATCACAACAATAGACAAACACAGTCTGCTTAAACAAATTATTGTATTTTTCTATATTGAATACATAATTTAATCATTCACAGTGCAGGTTGGAAAAAATATGTGAACCCCTAGGCTAATGACTTCTCCAAAAGCTAATTGGAGTCAGGAGTCAGCTAACTTGGAGTCCAATCAATGAGACAAAATTGAAGATGTTGGTTAGAGCTGCCCTGCCCATAAAAAAACACTCACAAAATGTGGGTTTGCTATTCACAAGAGGCATTGTTTGATGTGAACCATGCCTTGAACAAAAGAGATCTTAGAAGACCTAAGATGAAGAATTGTTGACTTGCATAAAGCTGGAAATGGTTACAAAAGTATCTCTAAAAGCCGTGATGTTCATCAGTCCACGGTAAGACAAATTGGATATAAATGGAGAAAGTTCAGGACTGTTGCTACTCTCCCTAAGAGTGGCCGTCCTGCAAAGATGACTGCAAGCGAAAACTAAAGCAGGAAGCACCAGTGACTCAGTCAATAGAAAAGTGGTCAGATGAAGCAGATGCTAAGCTGCTGTTTTGCTGGCACAGACTGGAATATGTTCCGGGATTCTTCCGATGGCATTGAGGAGTACACCACATCAGTCACTGGCTTCATCAATAAGTGCATCGATTACGTCGTCTCCACAGTGACTGTACGTACATACCCAAACCAGAAGCAATGGATTACAGGTAACATCCTCACTGAGCTAAAGGGTAGAGCTGCCGATTTCAAGGAGCGGGACTCTAACCCGGAAGCTTATAAGAAATCCTGTTATGCCCTCCGACGAACCAGGCAAAGCATCAATACAGGACTAAGATCGGATCACACTACACCGGCTCCGATGCTCGTCGGATGTGTCAGGGCTTGCAAACTATTACAGACTACAAAGTAACACTGAAACATGCATGAGCGCATCAGCTGTTCCAGACGACTGTGTGATCACGGTCTCCGTAGCCGATGTGAGTAAGACCTTTAAACAGGTCAACATTCACAAGGCCGCAGGGCCAGACGGATTACCAGGACGTGTACTCCGAGCATGCGCTGACCAACTGGTAAGTGTCTTCACTGACATGTTCAACATCTCCCTGTCTGAGTCTGTAATACCAACATGTTTCAAGCAGACCACCATAGTCCCTGTGGCAAGAACACTGGAGATGATTGTGGACTACAGGAAAAGGAGGACAAAGCACGCCCCCATTCTCATCGACGGGGCTGTAGTGGAACAGTTTGAGAGTATCAAGTTCCTTGGTATCCACATCACCAACCAACTAACATGGTCCAAGCACACCAAGACAGTCGTGAAGAAGGCACGACAAAACCTATTCCGCCTCAGGAGACTGAAAAGATTTGTCATGGGTCCTCAGATCCTCAAAAGGTTCTACAGCTGCACCATCGAGAGCATCCTGACTGGTTGCATCACTGCCTGCGGCCTCCGATCGCAAGGCACTACAGAGGGTAGTGTGTATGGCCCAGTACATCACTGAGGCCAAGCTTCCTGCCATCCAGGACCTCTATAACAGGCGGTGTCAGAGGAAGGCCCTAAAAATTGTCAAAGACTCCAGCCACCCTCGTAATAGACTGTTCTCTCTGCTACCGCACGGCAAGCGGTACCGGAGCGCCAAGTCTAGGTCCAAGAGGCTTCTAAACAGCTTCTTCCCCCAAGCCATAAGACTCCTGAACATCTAATCAAATGGCCACCCAGACTATTTGCATTGCCCCCCCTCTTCTACGCTACTGCTACTCTCTGTTGATTATCTATGCATAGTCACTTTAAGAATTCTAATTACATATATTACCTCAATTACCTCGACTAACCGGTGCCCCCGCACATTGACTCTACCGGTACCCCCTGTATATAGCCCTCGCTATTGTTATTTTACTGCTGTTCTTTAATTATTTGTTACTTTTATTTATTTCTTGTATTTAAAAAAAATGGAATTGTTGGTTACGTGCTTGTGCATGTGACAAATAAAATTCGATTTTATTTCAGTTACAATACTAGCTCAGCACTGCGAATAAACACTAGTTAATTTTTTTAGTTAAACAGCAGTTACCTTGCCAGCTAATCAGTCAACTAAAGAGTAGCCAGAACACACTGAACTATGCTCAACTCTCCCATGCTGGTCCAGCCAGGCAGCCCACTCTGTGGTGTCTGTGTGGTCCTAAATCCAGTCGGCTAAACACTCCAAACAGCCTACCCGACCACTCGGAGACATGGTCCTGAAGCACACCTGTCGTGTCTTGTTTTGTATCACATTCCAATGATAAAACTGGGGGGAACAAAAATGCAATTTCAGAATTTGAGGGGGGGGGGGGACATTTCCCCCGAAATCCCAACTGAAAGATGCGCCCCTGGTAGCAGTCATCCCTCCTGCTCAAGAGTCAACACATTCTGGGTGATGCGAAACAGGGTCGTCAGCTTCTCTGGGGAGTTCTCATTGTCTATTGCTGATCACCGTTCTCAAAACGTGTCATTGCACATCTCACACTACAAGAGCATTGCAGGTTTTGTGCTGATAAAATCAAACATGCTTGAAAATATCAGGACATCTGGGACTGCCCAAAGACGAGATCGGTAGCCTTCAGATTGTGTCTCTGACCCGCTAAACAAGCGTCGGCGACGGGCACATGTTTTTTTTATGGCCATATCACATTTAAGTAACATCAAACCAAATAGACTACTTTCAGGGTGAGGAACCATCTAACATAGTGAACTACTCCTTTAAGATGGCTGATTGGGCTGCATGACGAGATTAGCCAGCGATCAGTGCACTGGTGTTGTATCAACATGCCTGCCAACTTAAAGTACTTCCTACTGGGTATCACGGTGGTAGCTAACGTGGCTGTTTTTTTTCTCACGTAAGGATAGCATCCTACACAATAAATAACCCATCTAAAAGTCACCTTGATACATACAGTCTACTACTCAATGGGGAGGGCATGAAAGGCAATAACACCAGCACAGTGCCCTTCGCTTCACAAACACTACTGTCCTGCAACGGTGTGGTAGCTAACATACCTAGTACCCATGTCAGGGTGACAGTCACTGTAAGCGCACGCATACAAAGCATGAAGCAACATGTTGAACGCTGAGCTGTAGTCAATGAATAGTATTCTCACATAAGTGCTCCTTTTGTTAAGGTGGGAAAGGGCAGTGTGGAGTGCAATAGAGATTGCATCATCTGTGGATCTGTTTGGGCGGTGTGCAAATTGGAATGGGTCTAGGGTTTCTGGGATAATGGTGTTGATGTGAGCCATTACCAACCTTTCAAAGCACTTCATGGCTACGGACGTGAGTGCTACGCGTCTGTAGTCATTTAGGCAGGTTGCCTTTGAGTTCTTGGGCACAGGGACTATGGTGGTCTGCTTGAAACATGTTAGTATTACAGACTCAATCAGGGACATGTTGAAAATGTCAGTGAAGACACCTGCCAGTTGGTCAGCACATGCCCGGAGCACACGTCCTGGTAATCCGTCTGGCCCCGCAGCCTTGTGTATGTTGACCTGTTTAAATGTCTTACTCACGTACGCTACGGAGAGCGTGATCACACAGTCGTCCGGAACAGCTGATGCTCTCTTGCATGCCTCAGTGTTGCTTGCCTCGAAGCGAGCATAGAAGTAATTGTTGTCAGTAAAGTGGCTCCTACTGGTCGAGAGATACTACCATCCCAGATGAACAGCCACCACTAAAGACTGCTGCACCTGAGAATTCTGCACACAGCTCTCTCTCATGGACCCAGATTCCTGTTTTTTTTTGTCTGTTCGGTCTGGGATGAGTGTGACATACACTGTCCATAGTGCATTTTTGTCAGTTACTGGACTGAACATAATAGATCAAAATCTATGTGTGAATGTGTGCTCACATCAGGAAGAAGGGTGGAGAATCAGACTGCAACCAAGCTCTGCCGGTGGGGCACGATGACAAAACATTCCCACATTTGTTGAAACTAATAGTGCCTGATTTCATTTAAAGGTTATTTAAAAAAGCAAAAAGATTCAAAATCAATAACTGTTACATTACAACTACTCAAAATTAAGGTATTTTATTTGAAAATGTCTTACTAGTTACAATTATGTACAAAATACAAAAAACACCTGTTTAGTCCCAAGACAATTTACAAATAGTCTCAAAACCCTTTACAAAAATATACTACACAGATCGCTATTTCATTAACTCGGGACAAACAAATAAATAATGAGATTTACAATTGGGTATTTGTATATAATCTATAAAGGGTCATGGCCAAAGCCTGACTTCTGTGGCTGAAAGGACCAGTGTAAGACATTCTTAACTTACTTGAGCTGTAAATTCCCTTTAAAAAACAATTAAACAACACTTTGTCATCACAGCATTTACATATTTTTAAGTAACACTGATATCAGTAGACTTAAAATGAAAAACTATTGACAAAAGTTTACATTCTTCTATTGTTCGTAAGAGAACATGGTAAAACCTGGGCCCATATCCACAAAGCATCTCAAAGTAGGAGTGCTGATCTAGGACCTGTCCATATGTTCTTATTCATTATGATCTAAAAGGCTAAACTGATCTTAGATCAGTACTCCTACTCTAATATGCTTTGTGGACATAGGCCCTGGTTTCACCATGGTTTCACCTGGTCTCATAACACAAAATGTACTTGAAACATTCTTCAGCCAATAAAAAGGGTGGCAGATAGCCTAGTTGTTAAGCGCGTTAGGCCAGTAACTGAAAGGTTTCTGGTTCAGATCCCAGACCTGACTAGCAAGGCACTTGACTCTAAGTGCTCCTGCTAAACGACTAAAATGGTCCATGTAAAATCCAATACATTTAGTCTTGTCTGAAGTAGTAGAGCACAGATTCTGATCCATGTGGTTATCCTTCGAATGTCATAGGCACCAGTGGCCGTTCGCTTCAGATCCAGACCTGTGGTTACTCTGGCAGAGCCTCTGTCCTGGTGGGGTGAATTAGTGCACAAATCAAATTTGCGGCGCAAGTACTTATGTGTGTGTGTGCATAGTTTTTTGGTGTAAAAATACGTTAAAGTACTACTTACATCGTTTTTGGGGGTATCTGCACTTTACTATTTATATCTCTGACAACTTTTTATTTCCCTACATTCCTACAGAAAATAATGTTATTTTTACTCCGTACATTTTCCCTGACACCCAAAACTACTTGTTGCATTTTGAATTCTTAGCAGGAAAGGAAAATGGTCCAATTCAGGCACTTAACAAGAAACATCCCTGGTCATCCCTACCGCCTCTGATCTGGCGGACTCACTAAACACAAATGCTTCATTTGCAAATTATGAGTGAGTGTTGGAGTGTGCCCCTGGCTATCCGTACATTTTAAAAACAAGAAAATAGTGCCGTCTGGTTTGCTTAATATAAGGAATTTGAAATTATTTATACTTTTACTTTTGATACTTAAGTATATTTTAGCAATTACATTTACATTTGATACTTAAGTACATTTAAAAACAAATACTTTTAGACTTTAACTCAAGTAGTATTTCACTGGGTTACTTTCACTTTCACTTGAGTATCTTTACTTTTACTCAAGTATGACAATTGGGCACTTTTTCCACCATTGCATAATATGCATAATTGGCTCCGGTCATCTGCAGAACATTAAAATGCAGACAGGGTGGTCTGATCTGTGCCATCAGTTGACACTGGGCTGACCGTGCACTCTGATGCGGTACAGGCAGGTGTACTCCGGGTGACCCCAGTTGGACAGCACTCGAACCTCAATGATCTGATAGGCTTTATCATTCTCCTCCTGTGGATAGATAGCAGAAGACACTCAATTTAGACTCACGCCATATAAGAAGTATCAAGACCTAAAACTTGCTAAGTCACCATCTCTAATCATACTAGAGATGAATGCCATGTGGACTACTAACATCTTCCACTGGCCAATCAAGCCCCTTGAGGTAGTGTTGAAGTGTACTTACGGTGACAGGATAAGTCTGTAGTGCATCCTCATCATCCTGGTAGGTGTAGCTGCCCAGTAACTTACCCTCCTCCTGGTTCTCATCATCCAGACCCTGGAAACGAGTACACAGTTAGAAAACAGCAGAGACCCACAGAAATAAATGTGTCAATCAGTAGTGCCTCACCAGACCACACTCACAGTAAATGTGACAGACTTGAGTGTCTACTAGGTGTGCTTCTGAATGGTTTGCTTAGACAGTAACGTGAATGTTAATTGGGTAAGCAGGGTAGTTGGAGGTTTGTATGGTAAACTGGCGCTGGGCGCTGCTGATGGTGCCTGTTGACGACAGGGCTTTGGGGATGTGTTCCAATGAGGGCACGATCCTCATGGAAAGCATCAATGGGTGTCACTTGACATCAAGAAACGTGGATGACAGAAAACGGCGCTAATTGCAGTCTGCCCACCAGGGTTGCCATGTCCACGGTTTTCAGGCAAAATTGGTCTAATTTGAAAACGATGTTGCGGGTGGAAATGTATTGGTCGTGGGTTGTGGGTTTTTGGGCTACTTCTAAATTAAAGCGAGGCCACCATGGCATTTTTCTTTAAAATATATATTGTACTGTGACTTGCCGCTGCTGACTATCAGGCAGTGAGGCAGCCTCTTGCTGAGTGAGTGAGTGGGACAAGAGGGGTGTGTGTGTTGACTGAACAGCAGGCAACTATGTCACGTGAGTAAGAGGAGCCAGAGAAGCACACACGAATATCATGACAACGTTTTACCAAGTGTAGATAGGCTATTTAGATTGTCATCATGGAGACACCTATTTCCAACACTTTTTCCACAAAACATATTACACGCTAAAACTGATGCACCTCAAGAAATAAGGCAAAGCACAAGAAAACGACGTTAGGCGCTCTAGAGCCCATTAGATACATTTGCTCGATGGTGGCTTAAACTGCATTCTAATGCAGTGGCGATTTTAGCATGTAAGTCTTGGTGGGGAAAACTCAGCAAAACATTTTTTGTAGATGCATGCCAGCAAAGCAACTACACAACACTAAACAATACATTATTTGCACTGTAATGGTGACAAACGGTGCCCACAAACTGTTAGGGCCTACATAAAGCTGTCCCAACAGCAGAGCTTTCTTTTCAGCACCATGGAGTGAATCCTTACCACCGCTACACCTGGTTATCAGCGGAGCCTTGTCTGGCAGCGAAACAATTCATTCAGCCTTATTTACTGCCTATCTAGAAAAACATAGCTGATATGGCTGACTTGCTTAAACAAATGTGGCTTCTACTGATAATTGAGATGTACAAACTATGGCATAAGGGGATGACAAGGGGATAAGAGGCAATCTGTAATTTGAATTAAGACATTAACGTGCGAGCTAGGACGGACGTAGTCAATATAACGATTTGTTCAGCACTTTTGAAATGTACAGCAACAGAATTCAAAATATGGGCCATTCTTACGGTATTCTCCCTGTACACCATGTCAGAACCGTAGTATAAATAAAGAGGGCATATAAGCAGACAATGAAAGCTTGTATAATATTAGATGATTACATTTCTCTAAACAGGCTATAGGTTACATGTGCACCACCAAGTCAGAACAGTAGAATAAGTTATGACGGGGAAAGGTACCACATTTCTAGGGTGAGGCACATGGGCTACTAACAGCTTACAACACAACATACACTTAGTATTACATTCTTAGCTACAGTATACATATCTCCCTGGCATTGTACATAATTTATGTGGCAGCAACAATACATTTTTGGACTCACCTTGTTGTGCTGTGCTCACTTGAACAGGAAGGCGGTTCGGTGGTCCTTCTTGTCATCAAACTTTGTCATCAAAGTCTGGCATTCTCTGGATTTCTGCTTCTTTGAAAACAACTGTGAACTCTGGGGGAAAAAACAAGTTTGAATCATGATGTCAGTGATCTTCAGGTAGGAAGTCTAGAAAGAGGCCCGAGTTCCCGACTTGGAATTCCGAATTGGATGACTGTTCAAAATGTATTTTCCCAGTCGGATCTCGTTTTTTCAAGTTCCCAGATGTCTTGAACTCACTGAAGTCTGAGATTTTCCAGTTCCAAGTTTCCATTTTTTTTTTATGCAGCAAATGTCTTGCTGGATTAACAGCATGGACAATGTATTCAACCTCTTCTGGCACATGGTGTTGAATGTTTGTACTTTTAAGTTTGGAAAAGAGACCCTTAAACCCAGACTTGGACCACACACCCACTCCACTGAATAGCAGGCTAGTGAATGCTTTGCAACGCTTGCAGTTAGCCACTGATTCCTTCTGTTAGGTTCCAATTATTACAGCAAGAACTCAACGGACACTATGAAAGCTCAAACCAAGTTTATTCATCCCAAAGGGTCAAACAGCTGTACAGACCAAGACATGGTTTTACCCGTGGTAGTATACATACCCCACTTGGGCTGGAGTCCCCTCCTTATCGCTAAACATTGCATGTTTATTACTAGGCAGGAAGCTAAGTGTTATGGACTATACACGGTTCCTCCCCTTATCATTACTGCCACATGTGACCGTTTTCCCTACACTCAGCCCCTCCCATGCTTCCTTATGGCACCCCTCATGTTTCTATTATACCTAATGATTAATAATAGAACTAATGATTAATAATAGTTAAAGTTCAGAAATCCAAACCCATCACTTCAAACCACTCATTGTTGAATTTGCAATTTCCAATTTGTTGTGTAATGTTTATCTCCAATGGTCGATGACCACTGATACGGTTTATCTATAATTTCTCTTTATATGACAAGGATTGGAAAGCATTTGCCAGTAGATTGTCGACTTGATTCATGATGACTGCTTATCTAGCTTGCTAGCTAAGATTTTGAAAGTATGATGTTGACATGATCAGTCCAATCAGAGCTACGGTCGATATAAGGTGAGTTGACTTAATTTTATCTGTGGCCAATGACCTTGAACCTTCTTGGATGGGCACTTCTAATGTAAATCTATGGCAGCACCCAGGCGGCTTGAATTTTTTAGCTCTCCCTGTAGATTTTGCAGTGACGTAGTATCCCCATGAGTGACAGAACTCTGAGCCAATACCCGACGCCACTATAGAATATTACCAACCCATCCTCTCTGAATTTTCCGCTGGCTGCCCCACCACCACAGAAAGCAGTGAGCTAGGCTGAAACACCTGCATTTTGGAGCTGCCTTACTCAAGAAAGCAAAAAAGAGACCATGTTTGTATGTGGCTTTACTATGTTGTTTGCAAACTGATACGAGATACATATTAATGCCAAATAAAATGCAAAACAGGCAACAAAAATAATATATACAGTACCAGTCACAAGTTTGGACACGCCTACTCATTCAAAGGTTTTTCTTTATTTGTACTATTTTCAACATTGTAGAGTAATAGAGAAGACATCAAAACTATGAAATAACACATATGGAATCATGCAGTAACCAAAATAGTGCTGAACAAATGAAAATATATTTTAGATTTTAGATTCTTCAAAGGAGCCACCCTTTGTGTTGATGACAGCTTTGCACACTCTTGGCATTCTCTCAACCAGCTTCACCTGGAATGCTTTTCCAACAGTCTTGAAGTAGTTCCCACATATGCTGAGCACTTGTTGGCTGATTTTCCTTCACTCTGCGGTCCAACTCATCCCAAACCATCCCGAACCAACTCATCCCAAACCATGAGTTTGGGTGATTGTGGAGGCCAGTTCATCTGATGCGACACTCCATCACGCTCCTTCCAGGTCAAATAGCCCTTACACAGCCTGGAGGTGTGTTGGGTCATTGTCCTGTTGAAAAATAAAGGATAGTCCCACTAAGCGCAAAGCAGATGGGATGGCGTATCGCTGCAGAATGCTGTAGTAGACATGCTGGTTAAGTGTGCCCTGAATTCTAGATAAATCCCAGACAGTGTCCCCAGCAAAGCACCCACAAGCCATCACACATCCTCTTCCATGCTTCACGGTGGGAACCACACATGTGGAAATTATCCGTTCACCTACTCTGCGTCTAACAAAGACACAGCGGTTGGAACCAAAAATCTCAAATTTGGACTCATCAGACCAAAGGACAGATTTCCACCGGTCTAATGTCCATTGCTTGTGTTTCTTGGCCCAAGCAAGTCTCTTCTTATTATTGGTGTCCTTTATTAGTGGTTTCTTTGCAGCATATTGACCATGAAGGCCTGATTCACGCAGTCTCCTCTGAACAGTTGATGTTGAGATGTGTCTGTTACTTGAACTCTGTGTGAAGCAGTTATTTGGGCTGCAATTTCTGAGGCTGGTAACTCTGATGAACTTATCCTCTGCAGCAGAGGCAACTCTGTGTCTTCCTTTCCTCATGAGAGCCAGTTTCATGATAGTGCTTGATGGTTTTTGCAACTGCACTTGAAGAAACTTTCAAAGTTCTTGACATTTTCCAGATTGACTGACCTTCATGTCTTAAAGTAATGATGGACTTTGGTTTCTCTTTGCTTATTTGAGCTTGTGATAATAATAATTTTACCAAATAGGGCTATCTTCTGTATACCACCCCTACCTTGTCACAACACAACTGACTGGCTCAAACTCATTAAGAAGGAAATAAATTCCACTATTTAACCTTTGACAAGGCACACCTGTTAATTGAAATGCATTCCAGGGGACTACCTCATCATGCTGGTTGAGAGAATGCCAAGAGTATGCAAAGCTGTCATCAAGGCAAAGGGTGGCTACTTTGAAGAATCTCAAATATAAAATATATTTAGATTTGTTTAACACTTTTTTGGTTACTATATGATTCCATATGTTTTATTTTCTAGTTTTGATGTTTTCACTATTATAAAATAAAGAAAAATCCTGGAATGAGTGTGCGAGTCCAAACTTTTGACTGGTACTTTATATAGATATAGGGCTCAAAATATAGGGCTCAAAACAGCCCCACCTGACCTGAATGACGGGTCGCCACTGTTCTAATGTCGACATTGCTTATGGAAAATGATATCAAGTGAAAGGTTTTACCATGCACAGTTCTTGGGTCTCGTGTGCTGTGCTAGTGTAACAGTATAACTTTAAACCGTCCCCTCGCCCCGACACGGGCGCGAACCAGGGACCTTCTGCACACATCAACAACTGACACCCACGAAGCGTCGTTACCCATCGCTCCACAAAAGCCGCGGCCCTTGCAGAGCAAGGGGAAACCCTACTTCAGGTCTCAGAGCAAGTGACGTAACCGATTGAAATGCTATTAGCGCATACCCGCTAACTAGCTAGCCATTTCACATCCGTTACACTCACCCCCCTTTCAACCTCCTCCTTTTCCGCAGCAACCAGTGATCCGGGTCAACAGCATCAATGTAACAGTATAACTTTAAACCGTCCCCTCGCCCCGACACGGGCGCGAACCAGGGACCCTCTGCACACATCAACAACGGTCGCCCACGAAGCATCGTTACCCATCGCTCCACAAAGGCCACGGCCCTTGCAGAGCAAGGGGAAACCCTACTTCAGGTCTCAGAGCAAGTGACGTAACCGATTGAAATGCTATTAGCGCGTACCCGCTAACTAGCTAGCCATTTCACATCCGTTACACTAGTGGACATTTTTTATGGAAGTTATGGACCTCCCTGAAGTTATGGAACTCCCTCGCGTGCTTCTGTTATGGGGAAAAGTACCCAATGAAACTGACATTAAATGTGGAGAATGATACATCTGTTGGCGATTAATTAGCCTATTCATTTATATCCCTATGTATGCTACTGTAGTCAACCATTTGATACAACAAATATGTTGAAATGACGATAACGATATCACCGGAGTCATTACAAATCTATTTGTGCCACTTGTGTAGCCTACCTGGAGCTGGCAAACGGATTTAATAAATAGCCTATAAAATAATAGATAACAATAAACTTCGGTTTATTGTTGTTGTAGCCTTGTGTTATTATGTAATTATTAATGAGGGATTGTCATTTCCACTAAGTCGGCATCAATGAAGCTGTCATCGGCACCTGAATCGATGAAAGCGTTAATCGCTAAACTCTGATTCTTATTTATGAGGGTAGCAGGAAAATGAGGTCTGACAGGGCTCTTGAGAGGTTGAAACTGGCTCGCTAACAAACCTCCCAAACTTAACGAGCCGAGCAGTTTAACGGGCGCTGAGGACAAACGGAGATGTAATGTTCCGAGCTACCACAGTAGAGGCAGCTGTTGGTCTCATGTCTACGTTGGCGCTCGTCCTTAGTTAACCCGTGCCGCCCCACTTGCATAGGTTCAGGATCTGGCGGCAGGACTCCTGACCCGAATGGTAACCGAGTAGCTGATTGATTGGACGGGACCCACTGCTTCTCCCTCCTCTCTCGAACTCTGTTATCCACCCTAATAGCTAATGCGACCAAACTGTCCAGGTCACAAGGCTCCGGATAGGAGATGGCCTGCCATGGGAGAAGATACCCGGAGGTTTGTTGCCGCTTGTCCTGTTTGTGAGCAGAATAAGAGTACCAATCGGCCCAGCTCTGGGCTTCTTCACCCCCTACCTATTCCCCGGCGACCTTGGTCGCATCTGGACCTGGACTTTGTCACGGGGTTGCCCTCTTCTGGTGGGAACACGGTCATTCTGACCATTGTGAACAGATTCAGCAAGTTCGCTCACTTTGTCCCCATCTCCAAGCTTCCATCTGCCACTGAGACGTCCGAGATCCTTGTTAGGGAGGTTTTCAGGGTCCACGGATTGCCCAGTGACATTGTTTCTGACCGTGGTCCTCAGTTTACCTCTGCTGTCTGGAGATCCTTCTGTTTGGCCATTGGAGCTACAGTCAGTCTCACATCGGGTTTTCACCCCCAATCTAATGGTCAGGCGGAGAGAGCCAACCAGAAGATGGAGTCCACGCTGCGCTGTCTTGTCTCCTCTGATCCCACCTCTTGGTCCTCTCAGTTACCCTGGGTCGAGTATGCCCATAATACTCTCCCTTCATCTGCCACTGGGATGTCTCCCTTCCAGTGCCTGTATGGTTACCAACCTCCCTTGTTTCCTTCTCAGGAGAGGGATCTCTCGGTTCCCTCTGTCCAGGCCCACATTCGTCGTTGCCACCGGACCTGGCATCGGGCCAGGAAGGCCCTCCTTAGAGTTTCTGACCGGTATCAGATCCAGGCGAATCGTCGCCGTATTCCTGCCCCCGCTTATACCGTCGGAGATAAGGTTTGGGTGGCTACACGGGATCTTCCTCTACGGACTGAGTCGAGGAAACTGTCACAGAAGTTCATTGGTCCGTTTGTGGTGGAGAGAATCATTAATCCTTTTGTGGTTCGACTCAAGTTGCCTGCAACGCTTAGAGTACACCCCACCTTTCATGTCTCCTGCCTCAAGCCGGTTCTCCTCAGTCCTCTGTTGCCCCCTCCTCCTCGTCCTCCTCCTCCTCGGATGATCGGAGGTGGTCCTGTCTACACGGTGCGCCGCATCATGGACTCCAGACGGCGGGGTAGAGGGTTCCAGTATCTCGTGGATTGGGAAGGATATGGTCCAGAGGAGAGGAGTTGGATTCCTCGGCGTCAGATCCTTGATGCTGACCTGCTTCGTGACTTCTACCGCCTCCACCCTGGCGCTCCGGGTAGTACGCCCGGTGGCGTTCGTCGGAGGGGGGGTACTGTCACGAATCCCGCTTCCTGAGTCTGTTTTTGCCTGTGTTCTGTCCTGGAGTGTTTTTTCCAGTGTCCTGGAACGCACCCTGTCTGGTTGCCGGGCGACGTAGCTGGTTGGGAGATCTCTGATTTACCGCACCTGTTTCCAATCCGCTATCTGCACACCTGGTCCTGATCATCACCCCTCCACTTCATAAGCACTGACCTGACATCCATTCCCTGCCGGATCGTTAGCCATGAACAGTATGTTGTGCCAGTGTATCAGCCTCCAGTTTGATAGAGGTTGTTTTGTACGTCTTGCTTGCCTTGAACTCACCTCCGTTTTTTCTGTCTACAGTCATTCACCCGGAACACTCATCTCATCCCTACCTGGTCGTCGGTGACTTCAGTTACTTCATTGGATCTGCCTATTCAATCCCATCAACTCACCTCCGCTGCCCGCTCCGTCACCTGGATTTTTCTATCACTACATTCAAACTTGTAAATAAATACTCACCTTCGTCTTACTCTCCTTGTCCTGGTCTGCTTCTGGGTTCAACTTTAGAAAACCGTGACACAATCTCGCAAATAGGCCATTTATATCGGTTTGTAGTCTTAATATCTGGCACACAAGAACGGCACAATTGCCAGAAAATACCCTAACTTTCGTTTTTTGAAGTTCATCCAAGTATTTCTTGCCCAGAGATTTCAAGATCCATTGTCCAACTTTCATCCCTCAAACTCTACTGTTGGATTTATCTATAGTTTTTGCACATGCGCATAAGGGATTTATTGACAATTGGATCTTTTTACATTTATTAGGATCCCCATTAACCGACGCCAATGGCGACAGCTTGTCTTACTGGGGGCCGACACATAACAAAAAATATATTACAGACAAAATACTTTACAATTTACATGCATCTAAAAATATTAACATGTAGTGTGTGTGTGTGTGCATCTCAGTTACACATACATGTCCGTACATGCACACAACATAGCAGTCAAACGAGTTAACATCCATTGATGGAAAATGATCTGCAGAGTTTAATAAAGGCAAATGATATTTTTTCGTGCGACATATTCAAATTCCTTTATTAGTCATGTTAGCTCACAATAGTAATTATTTTGATGGAAAAACTAATTTTGCTTCTGATGTTGTTACAAGTTACGTCGATATTCCTTCTTTATTCGCTCGATAATGTTATCGAAAAACATGTTTATTGGCTAAATGTGGCACCTCCCCTTTGGCTGTTTAATTTTTTTTTCTAGTTTTAAAGCCTTTTGGCGGGTTTTGAATAGTCATTTGGTTAGACGTTGTAGCTAGACCTGGCAAACCTGCTGTACACCCTTCTACAGAAAGTTGTGGATGGCATCGTTTTCCTTTTCTTTTACCAACCTCAAATCTGATCAGAACAGGACATTGAATGTGGACAGCGCTCAGACCACCACCACGAGGAAGTCAATTTATGTCGGTTTTGTGGACTTTAGGCAAATATGTATGAGTTCATTTTAGATTCATTCTAAATATGTTGTACTCTGTACACTGTCACTCGAAGTTAGTTTCATTTTCGTTATGAAATTCGCAATCAAATTCACAGTTTAGTCTATATATTTATATAATGCTAATTTAAATAGCCTACAATGTTTCAGTTAGTTGTGAGCAATATATAACCATTTACAGAGGTAGGCTACTTACAAATGGTCTGTATCAATGCGTCGAGAAAGGTACGTCTCATCCATTTTAACTTCTAGCCTATACCCTTTCAACAGCCTGATCCTAACACTTTGTTTGGTAAATTGAGGGTGGCTGACATGTAACCACTCTCAAATTATAGTCATGTTTATAGTACGGTTTATTTGATCTTGTAGGCCAACTCATTTGCAATTTAAAGCTGAATTGCAGTATATAGACACAAATTAAGAGTAAGAGAAAAACATGAGTTTCAGATCATGGGGAAACGAAGAGCAATGGATGAAGGGTTGACTTATTGACGCAGTTGGGTGTGATTGGAGGGGACTATCAATGGTCTGAACATAATTAATAAACAGCTGTGAGGATAGGCTAAAAGCATTGACCGTGTATATTAGTTGTCCCCGGTGATCAGGATCGGTCTCCGTCCGACCGTTCGTAAATTAATCACACGATATCTCAGACAGCACTGGCACGATTTTGACGAAACTTGGGTGAATGGTGCGTCTTGCCATAGAGATCTGGCATTTACTAAATTACACTGATTGCCCGAAGGCGGGAGCTATAATAATTTGAGAAACGTGCGAGTCACACCAGAGAGGAATAAGCGAGGCATGTGGCGTTTTTTCTTTGGCACATGACATGGAGTACAAGGAGTGGATTAGCTAAAGAGATGGGCTAATTGTCTTCCATTTTTGAAGACATGTATTGTCGTTGTTAGAGCGGCCACTTGAGTATCTGGTCAATATAATGGATAATCTGTGGTCACACACCATAACTAAAAAAGTGTTAGTCACACACGATATCTCAATACAGTCGTATATTGGGTTATGAAAGGATCGTATGCAGCTGTACTAACCTCAAGACATTCATAAGTTATACTATTCAAGAGTCAGCCGTTAAAATGAGCGACAAGACAAATTACATTCAGTAGATTTGGGTTCAAAGTCAGAAGGACAAAATATCCTAGGCCTAAATGAAAGTGGGATAAAGGGATTAAAATAATTGTAGTAGTCGGCTAGTGGTGCACAGATGACATGGCAAGCACCGAACAGTCTGCTGTTGACTATATCCAAAATGGCAGAAGACTTCTTGTGGATAGCCTTGAGAACCACAAACTGGTTATTGACCAATTGCATAAGTGCAAGGTGCTCCATCAGGAGGAGGTCTCTTACCTGTCCTCCATGTATGAGAAGTCTGATAGATCCAGAAAAATGCTGGACATGACTGTTTGCAAAGGGGAGGCTGCCTGCTATGAGCTTTTGAAGATATTGTACACCACCAGGAAAGTTTCACTAAAAAAAGATATGCATTATTGGATCAGCTGCTTTTCTTTCAGAGATGACCCAAAACTACAGAGTGACTTCACTCCTACTGGTATGTGATATTGGCAATTCAATCTGATTTGTGGTAACTTAACACTGGCTGTAAAATTGTTATAGAGCATACATTACACATCTATAAGCACTATGCAAAGCATAAACATCACATCATAGCTACATAGAGTATTATTAAAGCTTAAAGGGGAGCAACATCCAAAACCATTCATTTGTTATTTTTACTAGAACTCCATGGCTGTTATAGACAGTTGGTCAGGACCCGCTCCTCTACCCTTTAGCTAGAACCAGCGAGTGCCTAACTCTGCCTTGCCACGGACTTCCTCAGCCACTGATTTTGTTAGAGCTTTAGTCATTTAGATATAAATGTCATAAGCCATAGCAAAATGTGTCTAATAATTGCAGGAAATTACCTTTAAAACTGCTAAATTTATCTAAGCCCCATGGCAAATGGAATCGCAGGAATTTAACATTAAAAACAGAAACATTTTCTCTCCGCCGCCAAGAGGGTGGTATCTGTGATATAACACATCTTGGTTGACATTATGACACCTCATCAAGCCCAACTAACTCCTCCACGCTGCTTCCTCTTCAAACAAAACATTCCCAGTATCAATGTGAATCAGATCGTTAAGCTTTAATAATACCCCATATAGCTATAATGCAATGTGTATTATGTGCTTATAGATGCTTTATAATATACAGTTCATGCAAATTATTACCCAAATCTCTTACAATCAATGGATAGCAAGTCATTTTATAATAAAACCCAATTTGACACTTGAGTGGTTCAGTTATCTGCCAGACATTTTATTTAATGCTCAAAACATGTAATTGTCCTTGTTTCCTTATTGCTTCATCTTTTTTTTCTAGATTCCAAACCTTGCTTCAAGTACATGAGGCAGTTGAAATTGAAAGCGATTCGGATTTGTGAGGCAAGACAAAAAAAGCGCATGTGTTGGCTAAAAAAGAGTTGTACATTGAAACCATTCACATACATACCTCTTGTTTTGGACCCAGACAGAAGTGTGTTTCAAAAAAGCAAGATCTCCAAAAGCAAGGCCTACAAAAAATCTCGCTCAAAAAAACTTCAAACTTACATTCCAGCATTCAAGAGAAAATTATCCCCTGATAATTTACTGACAGGAAATGAGAAAAAGATTCTGCTGGTTGGAAAACCTGGGATAGGTAAGACTACAGTTGCCCAGGAGATTTTGAATCTTTGGGCACAAAAAGAGGACAATGCGGTGAGCTACATGTTTTACTTCAATGAATCCTCGATGAGGTCTATGTCCCACTCTGATGACCCCACGACTCTGAAGTCACTTTTGTTTGGCAAATACGTCAAACCAGAGGAAGGGATTGAGGAGATTTTGCAAGATATTGAACAGAATTCTGAAAATGTCATAATTGTGTTTGATGGAATCATGGACACAATCAGCAATTCTGTAGTGAAGCGCATTTTAGAGAAAGACCTTCTGTGTGATGCTAAGATTGTGACCACATGCAGACCAGAGGCAGAAGACTGTGGGTTTTTGTCTGACTGGCCATCTTATCGAGTGGAAGTACACGGATTCAATGACGAGTCAATCAGTTCTTTCTTTAGGTGGATGTTTGATACAGATGAGGATACCATTTGTAGAATTTTGAAGAACCCTGAACTCTTTAGTCTTTGTCATGTCCCAATGTACGCCTTCATAGTGACTGCCTGCATCTGTTTGAGTGTTTCTGAAGCTAAAAATCATCCCTGCACTGTAACAGAAATGTATGTACAGATCTTGCGAGATGTCTTGAAAATACACAATGACCAAACTACAGAACACCTGGATGAATACATGCATCGCCAAAAGGAGGCCCTCAGGTCTCTTGCTGAAAGCGCTTACCAAGCAATGCTGGGTAAAACAGTCAACGTGACAAGATTGGATTGCAAAGACCACAGGGTGCTAGATGCTTTCCTGACGTCATCTGCTGCTAAGGACACATCAACACCATCTTCGGCCTTTCTCCACAACACAATGCAGGAGTTTTGTGCCTCTGTTTTTCTGTTGATGACACCAGACAAAATCACCCAAGTCCTTCAGCGGTGCCAGACCGAAGAAGGAAAGTACTTGAAGCACATTTTCTCGTTCTTGTGTGGACTTTCTAGTCAGTCCAATAACATGGTTGAATCGATTAAATTCTTGATTTCTGAGGAAGAGGTGAGAGAACTATCTGACCAGTACATTGAAAAGATCATAGACGCATTCATCTACTGTGAGACACAGCAGGACCCTGATGAATCCAATTCAGATGTGGATGTGGAAAATCTCCTCTTCATTTGTCAGTGCTTGTATGAGCACCAGTCACCTGAGGCCTGCCTACTCCTCCTAGAAAAAGTGGGCTACGAGTTTAATCTCAGTGGAGAACAGCTTGATCCTCAACAGTGCTGTGCAGTGTCATATGTGATCAACCAATCCAAAGACAGGAATGTTCTACTGGACCTGGAGGACTGCTCTTTGTCAGATCCAGGACTAAGGCTGATTCTCAGGGCTTTGGAAAATCTCACAATGCTCAGGTATTACTCTTCTTACTATTACAGAGCTTGATAGTAGCCTTATTTATATGACTTCATCCATGCGTCACAATGACATCCCATAAATATACAGTCTGGTTCATCATTATTGGCGCCCTTGGTAAAGCACCGAGCTATATTGTATGCTTAAAAAATGTGGATATTATATTATTTTATACAAATATACACTTAATATACAAAAGTATGTGGACACCTCTTCAAATTAGTGGATTTGGCTATTTCAGCCATACCTGTTACTGACAGGTGTATAATATTGAGCACACAGCCATGCAATCTCCATAGACAAACATTAGCAGTAGAATGGCCTTACAGAAAGAGCTCAGTGACATTCAACATGGCACCGTCATAGGATGCCACCTTTCCAACAAGTCAGTTTGTCAAATTTCTGCCCTGCTAGAGCTGCCCCAGTAAACTGTAAGTACTGTTATTGTGAAGTGGAAACATTTAGGAGCAACAATGGCTCAGCCGCAATGTGTTAGGCCACACAAGCTCACAGAACGGGACCGCCGAGTGCTGAAGCGCGTAGTGCGTTAAAATCGTCTGTCTTCGGTTGCAACACTAACTACCTAGTTCCAAACTGCCTCTGGAAGCAACGTCAGCACCATAACTGTTCGTTGGGAGCTTCGTGAAATGGGTTTTCATGGCCAAGCAGCCGCACACAAGCCTAAGATCACCATGCACAATTCCAAGCATCGCTGCTGGAAAGGTGTAAATCTCCCCGCCATTGTACTCTGGAGCAGTGGAAATGCGCTCTCTGGAGTGATGAATTACGCTTCACCATCTGGCAGTCCGACGGACGAATTTGGGTTTGTTGGATGCCAGGATAACTCTACCTGCCCCAATGCATAGTGCCAACTGTAAAGTTTGGTGGAGGATGAATTATGGTCTGGGGCTGTTTTTCATGGTTCGGGCCCCTTAGTTCCAGTGAAGGGAAATCTAAACGCTACATCATACAATGACATTCTAGACGATTCTGTGCTTCCAACTTTGTGGCAACAGTTTGGGGAATGCCCTTTCCTGTTTTAGCATGACAATGCCCCGTGCATAAAGAGAGGGCTATACAGAAAGGCTTGTCGAGATTGGTGACCTCAACCCCATCAAACACCTTTGGGATGAATTGGAACGCTGAGTTCACCCAACATCAGTGCCCGACCTCACTAATGCTCTTGTGGTTGAATGGAAGCAAGTCCCCCGCAGCAATGTTCCAACATTTAGTGGAAAGCCTTCCCAGAAGAGTGGAGGCTGTTATAGCAGCAAAGGGGGGACCAACTCAATATTAATGCCCATTATTTTTGGAATGAGATGTTTGACGAGCAGGTGTCCACATATTTTTGGTCATGTAATGTATTGCTCTGAGAAAGATTTTGTAACAAGTAATACTTTTTTTTTTTTAAAGATAGGGGTCAAAATTATTGGTAGCACCCTCCCTTGTGAGGATAAAGTCACTGAGCCTTTTTCTAAAATGTTTTATGAGTTTGGAGAACACAAGAGAGGGATCATAGCCCATTCCTCCATACAGAATCTTTCCAGTTCCTCAATATCCTTATTCTAGTCTCTTCAATTCCAGCTTCAATGTCCACTGGGCACAGACGTTAATTCAACGTCTATTCCATGTTGAAATGACTGGAAACAACGTTGATTCAACCAGTGTGTGCCCAGTGGGAGGTTTTCAATGGTATTCAAGTCCAGAGACTGAGATGTCCATTACAAAATGTTGATTTTGTGATCAATTAACAATTTCTTTGTGTATTTTGATTAGTGCTTGGGGTTATTGTCTTGCTGGGATATCCACTTGTGGCCAAGTGTCAGCCTCCTTACAGAGGCAACCAGGTTTTTGGCTAAAATGTCCTGGTATTTGGCAATGTTCATGATGCCCTTGACAATAACAAGGGCCACAAGACCAATAGAAGTAAAATATCTCCATAACACCAAAGATGCACCACCATATTTTACCCAACTTGATCTCATAGTTTCACTTCGGGATTTGATGGAATTTAATGAACGTAGTTACAGGGTTCATTTCGCGTGGTTATAGGTTTAAAACAGAAACAACTCAAAAGGTTAAGTTTAGGTAGAGTGATTAAGGTTGGGGCTGTGGGTTGGGGAAAGCATAATTAAATAGTAATACAAATGTTCACATTAGGGCTGTCCCCGACTAAAAGTAATATTGGTCGACCGCAATTGATTTGATTGTGCCGCCTGGCTGAGACCTGCTGCGCTGTGTTAAGTGACTGCGTGACTAGCACCCGCTGTCTTTCTCTCCTCCCTGCTGCAGCGACCACCACACATCTATAGCGCTGTCCCTGTTGCTGAAGCTGCAACATAATTACAATCATTTCTGACTGAAAAGTTATGTTACCGAAATCCCTAATATGTTTAGAAAAAACATCCCCTCAACCCTTGCTCTCTTTACGTGACACGTATATGTTTCGCATGCGCGTGACCAGTAGGGCCTGACCCATAGCATATCATAATCACGTCAATAAATTGATTATAACAAAGTCTGAACACCGTAACACACGTGACAGCCAAATAGATGCAGAGGACGTGACAAATAAACTCGAAACGGGGGAATGTTTACTGGTTGCACAGGAGGTAAATGGCAAGTCAGGTGTGTGGAATAAATGTGACTAGTTGTGGAAAATACTGGAGATCAAGAGGTATGGAGCAAGTGCTGCGTGCAACAGTCGCATTCATTCGTGAATGCAATTTCCGCAATGGAACAGTTAAGCCCTATTTATTGTTTATGATAATTATTCGATGGTCGCTTTGTTATTATATTTTAAAACTAAAATACTTGATTGCATTTCACATCATGAATGACTCATATGCTGTGTGATGACATGAATTAATGAATTATTGATTTATACAGTAGCCTATATAAGTATAGAAATATAGGCCTAAGTAAGTTACGCTATTTAGACTAAACAGGATGCGCTCTTAGGCCTACAGTACAGCTCGATGGTGGTTATACAAAGCTGCTATGCTAAGCCTACTAATGATAATAACATGACTTATTATTATAATGATCATCATAATAATAATAACAATAAGAAGGAGATCAAGGAAAAAGGAGGGTTATTATTATTATAAACATAATTTTCCGTACAATTTGGAACAGTGTAAACAACGCAAAATAAATGATGAATTATACCATCGAGGCTGGTCTAACGAAAAAAGTGCAACGTAAAGATGAAAAACTTCTGAATTTATGAAATTGTTGGGTGAGGCAAAGTGGTCATGGAATCAGTAGGCTATTAATCAAACAGGCAACAGAAGCAGGATCTGTCTTATTTCTGTCGGTATATATGGATGATTTATAAAGCCAGGCACATTTAACAGTTAGTAAATTGATTATAAACCTAATTAAGTTGGCATTTCCTCTCCTCACTTTTCTTAGACAATAAGGGCTGTTTTCTTGTCGCCTCATTCTGCTGCTGCCTCCTCCTGCATTGTTCTCAACAACAATTTGCGGTTTAACTTTGCTATTATGCACATAGCAACATGGTCTAGGAAAAAAAACGTCAATTCAACAGCGCACTGATGTGTTTCAGAATTGCGGACAGCAACTTCTATCCAACGTGAGAGAAAGCGGATCTGTTATAAAATAACATAATTTTTTATTAGTGTTGCACCATTGTTCCTACATAATATAACTATATACAATTTCAGTAGCACATGTCATGACTGTGCCATCCCCACGGCCTCCACAATGGATTAGTCCACTCAAGAAAGGCGCGAAACAGACAGGTGTCTTATATATATTTTTTGAAGTAGCAAACAAAATACATCGTGGTCGACCAACAACCTGTCGACCAACGATCTACCAGTCGACTAAATGGGGTCATCCCTAGTTTCCATTTAGTATCATCAAGTACTCTCCCTGCTTGCTAAACAATTGTGAACTGCCATGGCGCAGTGGTCTAAGCAGCGTGCTCTGAGCTTCGCGAGTTCGACCTCAGTGCTATGCCATGTTTTTTTTCTGAGTGCCGAGGACGGCATATATCGATGTCCTCAGGACCTTTTCAAACATCCGAAATCGACTTGTGTTTCTAGTGACCAGCTTGATTTGATCATAGGTATGAGCAGTTGTGATTTTAGCATGTAAATCTTGGTGGGGCAAATTCCCCACATTTTTTGTTGATGCATGCCAGCAAAGCCACTACACAGCACAACACTAAACAATATATGAATTGCACTGTAATGGTGCCCACAAGCTGTTAGCAGAGCTTTGTTTCCAGCACCATGGAGTGAATCCTTACCACCGTTACACTTGGCTATCAGCAGAGCCTTGTCTGGCAGCAAAACAGTTCATTCAGCCTCGTTTAATGCCTTTTTAAAAAACATAGCTGACCATATCTCCTTGGCATATTACATAATTTATGCAGCAGCATGTAAGACATTTCTGGACTCACCTTGTTGTGCACGGCGGGCCTTAGTTGGCAAATTTTGTCATCAAAGAAAGAGAAAGATTTACAATTCCGATTTGAATGACAGTCTGACTTCCCAGCTGCAATGCTTGCAGTTAGCCACTGTCACTGATTCCCTCCAAACAACTCATTGTTGAATTGCGATTTCCAACTTGTTGTGTAATGTTTATGTCCAAGAAATGTAGGGCTCAAAACAGGTGGGGTTCTGCCCCACCTGCCCTGAATGATGGGTCGCCACTGGGTATGAGGTACTTTTCTGCATATGCTTCCGTTTTTCAACGCCAAACCCACCACTGGTGTGCGTGGCCAAAGAGCTCTATTTTCATGTTATCTGACCATAGCACTGCTTGGAGTTTAATAAATGGCATTGGCACTTAGATTGGAACCAGTGCTATGTTTAGATGACACGAAAATATAGGTATTTTTGGCCACGCACACCAGCAGTGGATGTGGCCTTCGAAAGAACAATTCATATGCAGAAAATACCTTAATCCCTACTGTAAAATATGGTGGTGGATATTTGATGTTATGGGGCTATTTTGCTCCACTGGTCCTGGGGCTCTTGTTAAGGTCAATGGCATCATGAACCCAGTACCAGGACATTTTAGCCAAAACCTGGTTGCCTCTGCCAGGAGGATGAATCTTCCATCAAGACAATAACCCCAAGCACACATCAAAATCCACAAAGAAATGGTTAATAGACCACAAAATCCAAATTTTGCAATGGCCATCTCAGTCTTCGAACTTGAACCCCATTGAAAACCTGTGGTTGAATTGAAGTGGGCAGTCCATAAGCCAGACTAAGGACATCCAGGATCTGGAAAGATTCTGTATGAAGGAATGGCCTAAGAACCCTTCCAATGTGTTCTCCAATATGATAGAACATGTCAGAAAAAGGCGCATTGTCGTTATCCTCGCAATCATAGGGTGTTGGAGTACTGAAAACATTTATTTAAAATAATTTAATTTCCCCCCCCAAAAAAATTGCATACAATATAGCTCAGTATTTGTATTATTTATTTTATACAGTATTTTCTGCTCTTTATCAAGGGTGCCAATGATTATGTACCTTACTGTATAATAACAATGTTCAGTTAGATCATTAATATGCAGTTATATAATTAATATGCAGTATTACATAGAAGTACAATATATATTTTAGTTTTTAGCCATGCAATATATATTTTTGTCTTTCATCTTTATTCTGTTAGACTGGATTCCATTACACAACTGCAGATGTGGAAAGTTGCACTTCGCTCTGGCCTACAGAGAGACTGTGACAATTTGCTGAGACTGTGTGAATCTGAAATTCACCTGTCAGTCCAGGAGCAAGAGGTGTGGAAACCAGCAGAAGAGGTCCTGAAGCAGAAGAGACCAGAACATATTCATCTCTGTCTACATGTTGGTCAAGGCACCCAACATATTACCACATCATCAATGAAAATCATCTTTGACAGTTTGTCAAACATTGCAGATATCAGGTAAATGAATGTATAGCCTACATAGCTGGATTTTTATTAAGTCCAAATAGCATATTCTGAATATGGTTAAGATTCCTCTAAATAATTTGAATGACTTACAGATGCTGTTTTACTGCCACTGCTGCTATCAGTATTTCCAATGATGACAAATGTTAGCTCTAATGTAGGTCCTACATTGATGATAACAGAAGTGTCTCATCTTAACATTATTTTAGGTTCATTTCACTCAATGATCAAGAAACACATTCATGGAATGAGGAAGTGAAGTCATTCCAGATGGATCTTTACATACAAGGAGCTCTCTATGAGATGACGACAGGACAGAAATGTGTTGAGGGTTTGCGCCCTGTGCTCGCTCATTTGATTCACTCTGACTCTATAGAGGAACAGAGCAAATTCATGGTTAGTCTGTACTCAAAGGCCCATGACACGCAGGAAGGAGTTCTACCAGTGTTGCAGACTGTTTTACAGACAACTCCTGCAGTATGGTACATAGACCTCTCTGAGAAAGTAACCTCTGGCATCCTTGAAGTGCTGACATTTCTGAATGTGAAGAAACCAGTTGAGTTGTGGTGGTCGGATGAAGAGAGCGAGAGGGAATTGACCATTTTCCTTCAGTGTCTACCCTACATTTCAGAGCTGAGGTGAGTCTGTGGTTGGGTAAATATCTTGAAATGTTATCCCTGGATCTGAATGTTCTTTGAGAATAGACACGCAAAAAAAGTATGCTACAGAAGACTTGTTTTTGTGTCTATCATTGTCTCTTTAATCCGTTGGCATAGTTCGAAGAGAAAAGTTGCTTACTATCTCAGTGCAAAATGTTATCTGGTGTAAGACAGTAGCGTTTCCCATCAGAGACCCTGACAGTCTATAATCTAATTATATTCTATTCAACATGAAGAAAGGGTTCAAAGAGGTTGTACAGTGAGTGTTTGGGTACATTTTGTCATTAGATTTTTTTAACCATTTAATTTTCATTCTAAATGATCTAGATTCAATGACTGCATTCCAAACACCAATGATGCTATCAAGGTGCTTGTGGATCTCTTCATCTGTGCAGCAACATTGGAAGGAGACACGCTAAAGATGCTTTCATCAGTATGTGGATACTCAGCTTTCCCCTTTGCTGATCGTGACAACGCTGGCCAGTGTGCTTTTCTGCTAGATCTGTACTCGCATGTGAGCGACTACGAGACTCAAACAGGCAGAAGTATCCTTCCAGCGTTACTGACACTTTACCAGACAGCTCCTGCAGTCTGGTCCATAGACCTCTCTGAGAGAAAAGCCTCCCTCCTCCTAGAAGTGCTGAAACTCCAACCGGAGAAGAAACCAGTGGAACTGAGGGGCTGGTCAGATGACGAAAGTGAAGTGAGGAGTTTCCTTCAGTGTCTACCCTACATATCATACCTCAGGTTGGTTTGTTCAACAGTTCTGTTATAATCATATTGCTGACAGAGAGTAATTTAGATGCCACGTGGAATTATGAACTTGAAACATCTTAAGGCTAAGGTTCTAAGGATAAACTTAGCCTCAACGTGCTTTTGAGAACTCGGTCTTGGTCTATGTGTTCCTTTTATGTCAGGCTAATAATGCTTTTCTACTGACAGGTTTTTCTCCAGACAGGATGAGGGGGAGCTGCCTGAAGAGTGGACGATCACATTTTTCCCATGGCTTTGTCATTTCCTTTTGCAAGTGTTTCTTCAAGGAGCTGTTAATGACATATTGACAGGGCAGAGGTCTGTTGAGGCACTCCTGTCTGCTCTGGGGTTAGCTCATTCATTTGACTCGACAGAGAAGTGTATGCTTCTGTTAGATCTGTACTCGCATGCGAAGGACTATGAGATTCAAACAGGCAGAAGTATCCTTCCAGCATTACAGCCAGTTTACCGGTCAACTCCTGCAGTCTGGTCAATAGACCTCTCAGAGAGAAAGGCCTCCCTCCTCCTAGACGTGCTGAAACTCCAACCAGTGAAGAAACCAGTAGAGATGAGGGGCTGTTCAGATGACGAGAGTGACGTGAGGAGTTTCCTTCAGTGTCTACCCTACATATCATACCTCATGTGGGTTTGTTACCAACCTGGCTTGTGTTTTTCTCTATGGAAGTAACAGTTAACTATATCATGGAACATTAATTGTTTTGAGATATATTAACCAATCATTTATTTACAATTTGATATATTTGCATACATTACAATGTTTTCATGTGCCTTTGCCTTGTTTTGATTTTTCACCCCCAGTTGTGACTGCCAGTTCTTCCTGTCTATGTGTGATGCACTCTCTGTGGGTTCTGAGGGAGATGCACTGCTATCCCACTCTCTCCTCCAGGCCCTACACTACACTGTCACATTGTCAGGGTGGTTGCCCAGTGTAAGCTGCGAGGCAGTAGGAGCAGTCCTAGGCCAGAAACTGGACGAGGAACTGGACGTCACTCTCACCCCACAGAGTATCTCTCTCCAAGGAGTTAAACTTCTCTTCGAACAAGTGAAAGAGCTTCACAAGCTTAGGTAATTCTATATTTGCTAACACCCTAGAGTCTATTGATGCACCGGTAACATAATTTAAAAAATCCCCATAAAAATCAGAAATATCTGGGCTGCGTCTCAATCCACCGCGTCCGCCTATAGTGCTTTTCCGCATCTGCGGTGGAAGGTGGCCGAGCTACAGCGGTGTTTGTCAAACCATGAAACATCCCGAAAATCTTTTTTCTCACGAAAACATATGTAGCGTCTGAATGGTTTGGCCTACAAACTATTATGACCATTCTATGAAAAGGGGATACTCTCACGAACACGATGACTCATCTGAAGTTAACTGGGACCGGTTTTAAATAATGAATGGAAGTATGGAGGTACAGTAGATTAGTGCCTACCCCAAAAAAGGGGTTAAATATGTGTAAAAAAATATATAAATATATACTGAGCTTTCTTATATCTCCTAGATATAGGACAGACACTTCAAAATCTTATTCCTTGTGATTTTTTTGTTGTTGCCATTTATGAATGTGTTATTCAATGTGTTTGTATGGGATTTGGTACTAAATGCCAAATTCTATATTTTAACAAATAATGTTTGTATATATAATTTTTATATATCCCTAAAGGGGTCCTGAAATTCAAAATCAAAAAGCTAAATGATCCGTGGTATGACTATCTCAAAACAATTCCATGTGTCAGCTTATAACCCCCACCCCCACCCCACACCTATTCTTGAAGGTTATAACATCATTTTTGTTTCTTCTTTCAGAATGAATGAAATGGCAACAGTGAAGCTAGCTAGGATGTCACTTTTGTGCAAAAGGCCAATGATCGTTAAGGAGCTGACCCTGGTCTTATCTAGGCCAAATCCAACAGAACGGGTGCAGTGTAGAGTAATCAGTAGTTTAGCTTCACTACTGACAGTGTGGACCATAAGGAGCTTGGATCTGACAGACTGTCCCATCGAGGGTTACCTTCTTGCTACCCTGTTGTGTCATCAGGGTCCGCTCACAATCAGGCAAGTTAGTTTACCTAGTTTGTGCACTCTCAAACAAAATGTCTCTAAATGTGGGGTTTGCATGTTTGGGGATTACCGTTTGAATTGTCGAGGATCCACATTGTTTTCTGTGTGTTACCATCTGCCTGTATTCCTCTCTGGCAGACTAAGTGAGGAGATTCTGCAACAGCTGGCAGTTGTGGTGTATGAGGCTCAGAATGAGGAACTGACCCAGTGCTTCCTGGAGAAGGTTGATGGAGACCTGTCTAATTGTAGACTGGACTGGGATGTGCTTCACTACCTGCTGAAGAGCACCACACAACCCATTACCATCAACCTCAGGAGGAGCAGAATCAGACAGCAAGACATGCCTCATCTTCTCCCGTTCCTGAATAATATTCGCTTTCAAAGGTCTGGTTCAAACAATATGATGATTGCTATCGGGGCCAATATCTTTGTCTTTCACCGTGAAAATCCAATAACTAACATGTAGCACCTAAATACGGCACCTAATGTCTCCTTTTCTGCAGAATGAATTCCCACTTTGAGAGGACAGCTCTGAAAGAAATACACAAGCAACGTGCTGGTCACATGGTGACGACTTTAGTGAGGTCATCAGATGAATGGATCAACTTGAACAACCAGGTCTTGAAACATGATGACTGTGAAGCACTGCGCTTTGCTTTACACTACAGTGACGGGGTGAAACTCAACCTGTTGTGGACCGTCATTCCAAAGGAGGAGATGGGGAGGATTCTGACTCTTCTGCACAGGGTCTCTGAACTCAGGTCTTTGTCCACATCACTGTCTATTAGTGTCTCAATGTGTTTTTTTCTTGTACCTGATTTAAGTATTTGGTTTCTAGTTGATTGGAAAGAGTGAATTACAATTAATTGCACATTATTTTATGTCCATCCATGGTTCTGACTGTCCTGACGACCTTGCAGGGTAGACAGGAAACTACTCCTGGAGCTCCTCCATGCCTGGACAGGATTGATAACACAAACAGAGGCACCCGCTGCACTCTTGAGGGTTCTGAATCACAAACTGGACCTCTCCTGCTCTTCTGCCATGGATCTGTCAGGGCAGGAGGAAGATACTGTTTTGAGCCTCAGTTCTTACGACTGCAGGGCCATCTCTGCAGCCATCAATAAAGCTGATGGTGACACAGAGCTGATTCTACACGACTGTCAGGTTGAGGATGCAGGACTAGAGGAGTTTTACAAAGAGTCCATTTTGCAAAGAGTCCATTTGAGGTGAGATACCGTAAGCAGGTTTTTGCATATTCAATTGATAGTTCATTGATCTATAGACCATCTATAGGGGACTATACAAATAATTTAGGGCCCAGACGTTATACTCTCGTGAGTGCTTTACTTTTGAATTTCCAGTAGTGACACTGTTTAACTTTGTTCCTTCATAGCCTTGGAAAACCTATTTTGCTGCAGCTCCTTCACCTGATATTTGTGGGAGATGGAGGCAGGTCAGAGAGACTTGCTTCACTACTATCCAGAGCCCTGGGGAAGGAACTGGACCTCAGTCATACCCCGTTGGACCTGATGGCCTGTTCATCACTGGCATTGATTCTGGAGCACTCAGAAGGGCTTTCAGAGCTGGACCTCAGCGACTGCCATCTCACCGACACACATCTGGAGTTTCTGCTCACACATCTGCACAAGGCACAAGTCCTAAAGTAAGGGTATTTTCAGATACAGTACATTGAATTAAGTGGAAAGCATATTTTGTATTTTTCAAAGTACTAACACTTAGTGTGATGACATACAGGGTGACATATTCAGTGGTGACATACTCCCTGTACATTGGTCACTTGTGGACCAGCACTCTTAAACCATTGATCTCTTTTTTTCAGTCTGTGCAATAATGAAATAACTGATGAAGGAGCTGTGAAACTTAACCTATACATGATTGGAAACAGCTTTACAAAAACTGTATGGTGAGTAAAGGAGTGTTGTTGATGTCTATGCTTCCTTGACCTAGTTATAACGTGTCTCAATGAAGAATATTTTTTTCTCCCCAGGCTTTGCAACAACAAGATCACTGAGCTTGACAGCTTCTTGGCGGATAAACGCTACAAACTTTGGCCTGCTCACGTGTCTGGAATAGAGGACCGACACGTCACAAACCTGGGCTCTACCTCTGTGAGAGAAGAGACCTCTAAAGTTTTTTCAAAGGTAGATCAATTGATTTAAAGAGCAACAGCAGGAACTGCCATTTAAAGTCAGGTTTGCAATCGATTTGTAAAGTACTGTCTGTCATCTTTTCATGTACAGACCAAACCCATTATCAAAGAATTTGACCCTGAGATAGTTGAAGAAGTTGAAGAAAGCAAGATGTCCTACAGGTAACTACCATAGATTGAATCAATTATAACTACTCTTACAAGTAAGTTTCTTCCTCCTATTTTCATATTGGAGTTTTCACTCTTAAGCCAATAATCATATATGCACTGATATGATAATGTAACATGCAATATGTCCTACTAACAGAACTGTGGCTTTCTTAGAATAACCATTTCTCCTGTGCTCTGAGACCACCTTTATAATATAAGGCTAATGTGCTTCTATTTTATGATGCTACCCAGGTTCCAGTGTGGGTTTCGTGGCAAGTTCCAGTGCAGAGCTACAGGGCTGGTATTTGGGATGAGGGAGCCAGGTACCGTGGAGTATAGTGTGGACCACTGGGACATGCACATGCTTGCTGACACTGACTCTGAGCTTGCATGTCCTGTGTTTAAGATCAGCTGTCCAGAAGGACATATGTACCAACTGCACCTTCTTCACTGCGAGACTGAGGGTGAGTTTTACTAGGAGCATTGTATTTGGTACAAATCATTCCCTAAGTTCTAGACCTCAGCTGAATCTGGTATTGAATAGTGTGGCTGTTGAACAAATTGAGGAGACTAAATTAATTGGTGTCACGTTCGATTGTAAACCGTTATGGTCAAAACATATAGATTCAATGGTTGTAAAGATGGGGAGAGGTCTGTCCATAATAAAGAGATGCTCTGCTTTTTTGACACCACCATCCAAAAAGCAAGTTCTGCAGGCTCTAGTTTAGTCTTATCTTGATTATTGTCCAGTTGTGTGGTCGAGTGCTGCAAGGAAAGACCTAATGTACAGTTGAAGTCGGAAGTTTACATACACCTCAGCCAAATACATTAAACTCAGTTTAACAATTCCTGACATTTAATCCTAGTAAAAATTCCCTGTCTTAGGTCAGTTAGGATCACCACTTTATTTTAAGAATGTGAAATGTCAGAATAATTGTGGAGAGAATGATTTATTTCAGCTTTTATTTCTTTCATCACATTTCCAGTGGGTCAGAAGTTTACATACACTCAATTAGTATTTGGTAGCATTGCCTTTAAACCCTTGTCAAACGTTTTGGGTAGCCTTCCACAAGCTTCCCACAATAAGTTGGGGGAATTTTGGCCCATGGTCCATCCAATTTTGGCCCATTCCTCCTGACAGAGCTGGTGTAACTGAGTCAGGTTTTTAGGCCTCCTTGCTCGCACACGCTTTTTCAGTTCTGCCCACAAATGTTCTATGGGATTGAGGTCAGGGCTTTGTGATGGCCACTCCAATACCTTGACTTTGTTGTCCTTAAGCCGTTTTGCCACAACTTTGGGAGTATGCTTGGGGTCATTGTCCATTTGGAAGATCCATTTGTGACCAAGCTTTAACTTCCTGACTGATGTCTTGAGATGTTGCTTCAATATATCCACATAATTTTCCTACCACATGATGCCATCTATTTTGTGTTGTGCACCAGTCCCTCCTGCAGCAAAGCACCCCCACAACATGATGCTGCCACCCCTGTGCTTCACGGTTGGGATGATGTTCTTTGGCTTGCAAGCCTCCCTCTTTTTCCTCCAAACATAACAATGGTCATTATGGCCAAACAGTTCTATTTTTGTTTCATCAGACCAGAGGACATTTCTACAAAAAGTACAATCTTTGTCCCCATGTGCACTTGCAAACCATAGTCTGGCTTTTTTTATGGCGGTTTTGGAGCAGTGGCTTCTTCCTTGCTGAGCGGCCTTACAGGTTATGTTCATATAGGACTCGTTTAACTGTGGATATTGTCAGGACCCGGTTACGAACTCAGGTCTCCGGTGTGAGAAACAGTCACTTAGTAAACTGAGTCACTAATAGTCGGCAGAACCCAGAAGATGAGGCAGACACAGCAGTACTAGAGACGGTGGTTTAATAAAGTAAAAAGGAAAAGATCTTCAGGCAAAAAATATAAATCCACAACGTCAAAAGTAATATCCAAGAGAAAAATGTATATCCTCCAAGACACAAGGAAAAATCCACAAAGTGGTAAAAACAGCAGGGGAAAAACAAACCTCAAAAGAATAATCAAAAATAAACAAGAACAAAACCAGAGTACCTCAAGAAAATCCAACTAGAGAAACAAATGTTCACAGCATGGCTGGGGCTGGGTGCTAACATACAAACACAGAGCAAAGAACTGAGGAACACTAAGGGTTTAAATACTTTCAAGGGAAATGAGGCACAGGTGCAAATAATAACTGGAACAAGGGAAAAAACAAAAGGGTCAAAAAAAGCACAATGGGGGCATCTAGTGACCAAAACCTGAACAATCCTGACCAAATCCTGACAGATATAGATAATTTTGTACCTGTTTCCTACAGCATCTTCACAAGGTCCTTTGCTGTTGTTCTGGGATTGATTTTCATTTTTCGCACCAAATTACATTCATTTCTAGGAGACAGAACGCGTCTCCTTCCTGAGTGGTATGACGGCTGCGTGTCCTATGGTGTTTATACTTGCGTACTATTGTTTGTACAGACGAACGTGGTACCTTCAGGCATTTGGAAATTGCTCCCAAGGATGAACCAGACTTGTGCAGGTCTACAATTCTTTTTCTTAGGTCATGGCTGATTTCTTTTGATTTCCCCATGATGTCAAGCAAAGAGGCACTGAGTTTGAAGGTAGGTCTTGAAATACATCCACAGGTACACCTCCAATTGACTCAAATGATGTCAATTAGCCTATCAGAAGCTTCTAAAGCCATGACATCATTTTCTGGAATTTTCCAAGCTGTTTAAAGGCACAGTCAACTTAGTGTATGTAAACTTCTGACCCACTGGAATACAGTGAATTACAAATGAAATAATCTGTCTGTAAACAATTGTTGGGGAAATGACTTGTGTCAACTCCGTTCCATCTCATATTGCTCAAATGAACAGCAAACCTGGTTTCAAAAAACAGATAAAGCAACACCTCACGGCACAACGCCTCTCCCCTATTTGACCTAGATAGTTGGTGTGAATGTATTGATATGTACTGTAGGCTCTGTGTGCCTTTTTAAATTAGATTTTTTAAATTGATGTAGTTCTGTCCCTGAGCTGTTCTTGTCTATTAATGTTCTGTATTATGTTGTGTTTTGTGTGGACCCCAGGAAGAGTAGCTTCTGCTTTTGCAACAGCTAATGGGGATCCTTATAAAATAACAAAAGTTTAAGCACTTTTTGAAATACCCTTTTTTCCCAATGATATATGTATTCAAACTTTTCATTCAACAAAACATGTGATAGGTAGAAATGGTAAGAAAGCATCTGGAAATATTCAAGACGGTAGAACTGATTGTTTGTTGGTGTGGCTGTCTCATTATTTTCCAGTCTACGCAGCTGAGGCTTTGTCTGTGGCTCACATACGCAGCAATAGTGTGGAGATTCTGGTACCTAATAGGGTGACAGATTCACATGTGATTATAAACATCAATGGGCTCTGCAAGTGGACTTTGAAGCGCAACAAGCCAAAAACTAAAAAAAGAATCAATGGGCAGGTGCTTCTTTTCCTGGAGCTAAACATTACAGAAGGACAACACAGGCTCTGGGTTTACCTATTGCCCCGCAATGTGCCATACACTGAGGTAAATATTGCATTTATTTATTTTAATGTCCAGTAAACCTTCTCACAATCATTTCTAGGATGTGGATTCCAAGTTCTGTGATGGCATTCAGTCCATATTTCAGTTCATTGAAATCTCAGTGAATCTCCAACCCCATCAATTACAATATCAACCCATGCATCTGTGTTGTTACCACTGCATGTATCAGGTATGAAGGGAAGACCCAGATGCAGACCACGTCGAATAAACAATAGTTTCATGGTCCAACAGTGGCAGGCAATAGACGGGTCAGGGCAGGCAGGGGTCAGAGAACCAGAGGTCGGGCAGCGGTAGCGGACGGCAGGCAGGCTCAGGGTCAGGGTAAGGCAGAGGTCGGTAATCCAGAGGGTGGCAGAGGTACAGGTCAGCAGGCAGGCTCAGGGACAGGCAGAGTGGTCAGGCAGGCGGGCTCAGAGTCAGGACAGGCAAGACAAGGCAAGGGAAGGGTCAAAACCGGGAGGGCAAGAAAAGAGAGACTAGAAAAAGCAGGAGCTGAGACACAAAACACTGGTTGACTCGAACAAACAAGACAAACTAGCACAGACAGACAGAAAACACAGGTATAAATACACAGGGGATAATGGGGAAGATGGGTGACACCTGGAGACAATCACAAAGACAGGTGAAACAGATCAGGTTGTGACAGCATGACATCATTTTAACAGCGGTTTCAATTTAACTCAAATTTGAAAGCTTCGCAATTTTCTTAAGTCTGTATCTTTTGGATCTATTTACAATATGTATCTATCAATCTCTACTCATTCATAGGTAATGAAGCGAAATAAGAAGCTGGAGTTCATCCGTGCTTGCTCTGACTGCTACCTAAGGCCCGAAGCCCGATACAGAGTGACCTCTGACCTCGAACAGGGCTTCAGCGTCCATCCCAAGGTTAGAAATTGCATAAAGAATGAGTATGATTTAAAATCAAATAAAATCAAATGTTATTAGTCACATGCTCCGAATACAACAGGTGTAGTAGACCTTACAGTGAAATGCTTACTTACAAGCCCTTAACCAACAATGCAGTTGACGTTTTTAAATATATAATATATAAGAAATAAAAGTAACAAGTAATTAAAGAGCAGCAGTAAAATAACAATAGCGAGACTATATACAGGGGGGTACCGGTACAGAGTCAATGTGCAGGGGCACCGGTTAGTCGAGGTAATTGAGGTCATATGTACATGTAGGTAGAGTTATTAAAGTGACTATGCATAGATGATAACAGCAGAGAGTAGCAGCAGTGTAAAAGAGGGGGAGGGGGCAATGCAAATAGTCTGGGTAGCCATTTGATTAGATTTTCAGGAGTCTTATGGCTTGGAGGTAGAAGCTGTTAAGAAGCCTCTTGAACCTACAGTAGACTTGGCGCTCCGGTACTGCTTGCTGTGCGGTAGCAGAGAACAGTCTATGACTATGACTAGGGTGGCTGGAATCTTTGACAGTTTTTAAGGCCTTCCTCTGACAACGCCTGGTATAGAGGTCCTGGATGGCAGCAAGCTTTGCCCCAGTGATGTACTAGGTCGTACACACTACCCTCTGTAGTGCCTTGCGATCAGAGGCCGAGCAGTTGCCATACTAGGTAGTGATGCAACCAGTCAGGATGCTTTCGATTATGCGGCTGTAGATCCACCATAGTCCCTGTGCCCAAGAACACTAACCTGCCTAAATGACTACCGACCCGTAGCACTCACGTCTGTAGCCATGAAGTGCTTTGATAGGCTGGTCATGGCTCACATCAACACCATTATCCCAGAACCTCCAGGACGTGTTCAGCAAGGCCCGGGCCACTTTGCTTCAGCCGCACTGACCCAATGATTGTGGGATTGACCTTCTCCCTAGCTCCACGCCGCCCCGGGGACGCTTGTACTCTCTGTCAGGACCGGAGACCAAGGCTATGGAGACCTACATTGGGGACTCCCTAGCTGAAGGATTTATCCGTCCCTCTTCCTCTCCCACTGGCGCAGGGTTCTGCTTCGTGGAGAAAAAGGACAAGACCCTGCGCCCGTGCATTGACTACCGGGGACTCAATGACATTACTGTTAAGAACCGTTACCCGCTACCACTCATTTCCTCTGCCTTCGAGCCGCTCCTGGGAGCCACTGTGTTTTCCAAGTTGGATCTACTCAATGCATACCACCTGGTGCAGATACGAGAGGGGGATGAGTGGAAGACCGCCTTCAACACGACCAGCGGCCACTACGAGTATCTGGTCATGCCGTTAGGCCTCAGCAACGCCCCTGCTGTGTTCCAGGCTCTGGTAAAGGATGTTCTCCATTGACACATTGAACCAGTTCATCTACATTGATGACATCCTCGTCTTTTCCCGCTCCCCCCTAGAACACGTGCTTGACGTCCGGCAGGTTCTTCAACGCCTTCTGGAGAATCAGCTGTTTGTGAAGCCGGAAAAGTGCGAGTTCCATCGCGCAACCATCCCCTTTCTAGGTTACATCATCTCTGCTGCGAGTGTCCAGATGGATCCCGGGAAGGTGAGAACGGTGGTGGATTGCCCTCAGCCTATGTCCAGGGTGCAGCTGCAACGTTTCCTGGGGTTTGCCAACTTTTATTGGCGCTTTATCTGGGTTTACAGCACCCTGGCTTCCCCCCTGTCTGCACTCACCTCTACCAAGGTTCCATTCACGTGGTCCTCTGCTGCTGACCGGGCGTTCCGGGACCTCAAACACCACTGCTCCTATCTTGGTTCATCCTTACCGTTCCCGTCAGTTTGTGGTGGAGGCCGATGCTTCGGATGTCGGTGTGGGGGCTGTCCTGTCCCAACGTTCTGCCCTGGACCGTAAGCTGCATCCCTGCGCCTTCTTCTCCCACCGCCTCAATGCCACGGAGAGGAACTACGATGTGGGGAATCAGGAGCTTCTTGCGTTGAAGATGGCGTTGGAGGAATGGAGGCACTGGCTGGATGGGACAGAACATCCGTTCATTGTGTGGACCGACCACAAAAACCTGGAGTATCTCCGCACCACCAAGCGCCTCAACTCCAGGCAAGCGAGATGGGATGGGCCCTGCTGTTTACTCGGTTTACCTTTCACTCTCTTACCGGCCAGGGTCCAAGAACGTCAAGCCGGATGCCCTGTCTCGCCACTATAGCCCCACGGTTACCACCCCAGAGCCCGAGACCATCCTTCCCACCTCGTGCCTGGCAACGGCACTCAGCTGGGGTATAGGGAAACAGGTCTGGGAGGCGCAGCGGTCCCAGCCAAACTCTGGGGGGGCCCAGATAACTGGATGTTTGTGCCTGACGCTGTCCGCACTGCGGTCCTGGAGTGGGCCCAGGCTTGCCAGGCCAGCCCGGCTCTTGTCGAACCCTGGCCTTTGTGCGACAACGCTTTTGGTGGCCTACTGGTTCCGGATGTTGCCACGTTTGTTGCCGCCTGCATGGTCTGTGCTCAGAACAAGACTCCTCGGCAAGCTCTGGCTGGTCTTCTTCAACCACTGCCTGTCCCAATACCATCCCTGGTCCCACAAATCCCTGGATTTTGTCAAGGGTCTCCCCCTGTCAGAGGGCAACACTGCCATCCTGACTGTGGTTGACCGGTTTTCCAAAGCCGCCCACTTCATTCCTCTCCTCAAACTACCCTTGGCCAAGGAGACGGCCCAGCTCATGTTGCAGCACCTCTTCCGGATCCATGGACTGCTCATGGACATGGTCTCCGACCGGAGTCCTCAGTTCCCGTCCCGGTTCTGGAAGGCGGTCTGTCGGCCAGCCTGTCCTCTGGGAACCACCCCCAGTCCAATGGCCAGTTGGAGCGAGCCAACCAGGACCTCGAGAATACTCTGTGGGGCCTGGTCTCTGCCAACCCCACCACCTGGAGCCAGCAGCTTGTGTGGGTGGAATACGCCCGCAACACCCTTCCCTGCTTTGCCACGGGCCTATCACCATTTGAGTGTTCCCTGGGGTATCAGCCCCCGCTCTTCCCTGAGCAGAAGGAAGAGGTCGGCATACCTTCTGCCCAGTCGGCCCTCATCAAGAGGTATCGACAACAAGTGGACCGCCATTGGACCCCGGCTACCCGGTATCGTTTCTGGCAGAAGGTATGGCTATCCACCCGGGATCTGCCCCTCCGGGTGGAATCCCGCAAACTCTCCCCCATGGTTTATCGGCCCGTTTCCCATCTCCAAGATTATTAGCCCCTCTGCTGTTTGTCTTGTGTCCATGTCTCACAGCCCCTTGTCTCCTGTTTTCAGGCCCACCCCTCTCCCCCGCCTCATCAATGGCCAACCGGCTTACACGGTGAGGCGTCTCCTGAAGGTTCGACCTCGGGGCAGGGGGTTCCAGTACCTGGTTGACTGGGAGGGTTATGGCCCGGAGGAGAGGTGCTGGGTCCCCTCCAGGGACATCCTGGAACCCAGGCCTCATCGCGGATTTCCAACGCCGACACCCCGGTCAACCAGGTGGCGCACCGAGAGGGGGTGGGTACTGTCACACCCTGATCTGTTTCACCTGTCTTTGTGATTGTCTCCACCCCCCTCCAGGTGTCGCCCATCTTCCCCATTATCCTGTGTATTTATACCTGTGTTCTGTTTGACTGTTGCCAGTTTGTTTTGTTTCATCAAGCCCACCAGCGGTTTTCCCTCTGTTCCTGTCTCTCGACTGTTCCTGTTTTATAGTTTTCCCGGTGTTGACCCCACCTATCTGGATTACTGACACCTGCCTGCCCTTGACCTGTTTTTTGCCTGACCCTGTTGCATTAATAAACTGTTGTTACTTTGACGTTGTCTGCATCTGGGTCTTACCTTAAAACGTGATAGTCGAAGGGCATAGCGGGATTTCTTATAAGCTTCCGGGTTAGAGTCCCGCTCCTTGAAAGCGGCAGCTCTACCCTTTAGTTCAGTATGGATGTTGCCTGTAATCCATGGCTTCTGGTTAGGGTATGTACGTACAGTCACTGTAGGGACAACGTCATTGATGCACTTACTGATGAAGCCAATGACTGATGTTGTCAGGACCCGGTGCGAGAAACAGTCACTAATAATCAGCAGAACCCAGAAGATGAGGCAGACACAGTAGTTCTAGAGATGGTGGTTTAATAAAAGAACAAAATCTTCAGGCAAAGAATCTAAATCCACAATGTCCAAAAATAAAGCCAAGAGGCACAAAATGGAAATCCTCCAAAATGCAAAAGAAACTCCACAAAGTGGTAAAAACAGCAGAGAAAAACAAACCTCCAAAGACTACTCAAAAATACACACAAGAACTAAACCAGAGAACCTCTGGAAAATCCAATAAGAGAAATATATTTACAGAACAAGGCTTGGGCTGGGGCTGGGTGCTAACTTACAAACACTGAGCAAAGAACTGAGGAACACACAGGGTTTAAATACAAACAAGGGAACGACCTACAGGTGCAAACAATAAAAGAGCAAGGAAAAAACAAAAGGTTCAAAAAAGGTGCAATGGGGACATCTAGTGACAAAACCAGAACAGTCCTGGCCAAAACCTGACAGATGTGGTGTACTCCTCAATGCCATCTGAGGAATCCCGGAACATATTCCAGTCTGTGCTAGCAAAACAGTCCTGTGGTTTAGCATCTGCTTCACCTGACCACTTTTTTATGTATTTGAAGACGTTTCATGATTTACTGTGCTATAATGTAATATAATCTAAGCTAATAGGTAAGGAAAAGTTTGTATGTTTGTTTACAGTACCTCATCCATTGAGACAACACACATGTCATTACTGAGCCTCACCTGTCCTCTATGACCAATAACTCAGCTTTTTGTATTAAAACTCATTAGGTTTTTCACCTCTAGATATGCTTAAAAGTACATTCTCTGTCAAATGGGCATAGAATATTTAGCAGTTTTGTCATAAGTGATTCTCTTTCACCTCCCTTTCTCTGTCAGGAAAAAGATTTGCATATTCATAGTGGCCCAGATCAACATGCCACATTTACAGTCTTCTTGGACAGTAAAGTTACCAAATTGAAGCTGATGATTCATGAGCTCAAGATGATGGGGCGAAAGAAGGTGTGGAAAGGCCAATGGTTTGAACCGATATTTCTAAAGCCAGGTAACTGTTATCTCACATCTCTTTATAGGCCTACAACTATCTTTCCCCTACCTGCAACAGATTTTCATCTACCTGCAAATAAACCAAAAACATGCTAATTTCCACTTTATTTGGAAAACTTTTGGAATAAGAACCTGGGATGTGTGTGTTTATATGTTTTTTCCCAATAGGCAGCAATCTCACAGAGTCGGACTGGTTGCAGAATCTGTGTGGCATCCTGGAGCACCTGTCAGCCAAGGAGATCAAGAGGCTTAGGTTTCTAGTTAGAACCTCAAAGGAACTCCCACAGCCCAGTATCTCCCACAGTGACCTGGAGGGCTTGGAGGAGCTTCACGATCTGGCAGAGCTAATGGTAAAGAGCTGGGGGATGAATGGCTCCATTTCAGCCACCCAACTGCTCATGAAAGAACTGCCACGCAAAGACGAAAAAGTGACAACCTTGCTGATGCCCTTCCTGGAGCAATGTGTGGCGCTAAATGGGGCGTGAGAGTCAGTGGTGTGAACAGCCTGGGAAGGTGCTTTCCCTCAGGGTTCTATACTAGAAGCATCAGGAAAAGGAAAGTAGGAGAGAACTTTCACCTGTTTTGGCTGGAGGCAACAAAAACCCGAAGGAGAAGGCAGACTCACATTGTTGAACAAATGTCAGATAATGAGGTTCATTATGTTATTTGCTCAGATTTGTGCTCTTTTGCATGACAAATGTCTCCACTGTGTACTTGGTTAAAAAATATCTATGTGTGTGTTCATATTTTTAAGCATTCAAATGTACTTTATATCATGTCAATATTTTCTACTTGTATGATATTGTAAAGTTGCTCAGAGTTTTTTTTCTTCTGAGTTGACATCACAGTCCCTCCATCCAATTTTTTGTTAAACATGCTGTTTTATTGAAAGACTACCAAAGGAAGCTTATTGGGTCCAAGTGAAGAGAAATTAATTAACAGGGACAGGTGGTGGTACTTATAACTTTTCTTGCACATTAGTGTCGTGGAAATTCTTACACAGGGACACTCAAAGTCAATCTTAAATGAATCCTCCATTATTTGTCAGCACGCTGCTCGTCCAGCAGTTGTCTTATATAATCAAATTGTATTTGTCACATACACATGGTTAGCAGATGTGTATATACTGTACACAGACAAGTTACATTTGCATGATTTAGCATAATTACGTTAATCATTAGCGTTTTGTTTAATTCATGTGACCCACCAATACTGGTTCATAACACGTGACAGACCAATACCTCACGAGGCTTCTTCTCTCTAAGCTGAGACCTTGAAACTGAGATATCTTTATTTCATTCTCAAAACAAGGTCTGAAATTGGTTATTAGAACAGCACATGAATAGAACAAAGATATTTGTTATCAGAAAAGCACAAACATTAAAATTCCCATTGGAATAGTAATATTTAGCAATATTTCAAAAATAAAGTGGCAATATTTTGAGAATAAAGTCGTAGTTATATTTCAAGATTAATGTAGGGGATTTGGTTAATTGCATGTCTCCTTGGCTCCCTGTTGTTGTGCCTGCTACTGTTGAAATGCCTTAGATGACCTGGTGAAACTATAGGCTTACTTTAGAATTGGCTTTATTAACAAGCAAATTCTTACTCTTTTAGCACACAAAACCATATTATTATAAGTATTAGGACCAGGAAGAGGTTGTGCCACAGATCATTTTCAAAAGGAGCAACCGTGGTTACATACATAGGTAGAGATGGGTGGGTTGTGTGTTAATACAGTGTGTGTTTGTGTGCGGTAAAAAGTAGGGTCAAAACAAACAAATGGCCATCAATCTAATGATCTAATACACTCGATCAAACAGGTGTCACTGCCCATTCACGCTCATCAATCGATCTAATTACTCGAGCTAATAACTCGCACACAGACACCAAGTTTCCCCCTGCCAATTTCAGACTATAAGCATAAACTTTTCTAACCGCCATGGTGCGTTATGAGCACAAACAAAAATGTTCTTGGCACTGTCACTGAATGCGAAGTGAACTGGGATTTGAGTCCCTGTCAGTCTGCCCTCTGAATTCGCTATACAACGTTCTGCAGCGTAGCCTAGGCGAACACCTTTCAAAAAATATGTGCATAATGGCAACTATTAATGAACTTATCCATAGTGCTTTACTAACAGTAGTATTTCCCCCATAAGGCAACTATCTTTCTAACGACTATAGGCAGGGTTGCCAGGTCAAGCTACAATTTCTAGAACAATGAACACTCAAACCCGTCCTAAAAGGCCTGAAAACTAGCCCTTTTTTTTTCACAGGAAGAGAGGAGTTGCTATATCTAAACCCTTTTTCCATGACGTTATCAAGCCAATTACGAAGGAATATCATAGTAACTTGTACCGACGTTAGAAGTAAAATGAGGGTTTCCTCAAAATAATAATTATTGCAAGCTATGACATTGCTTAGTCATAGCAGTCAAGCAAGTTAAATCGACATCCACTGATGGAAAATGATCTGGGGAGTTTAATAAGGGCAAATTATCTTTTCTCTTGCCACATATTCAAATTCCTTTATTACGTCATAGGGCACAAGGGGAATGGTATGGGGTTTGTGGTATATGGCCAATATACCACGGCTAAGGGCTGTTCTTAAGCAGGACGCAATGGCGGAGTGTCTGGATACAGCCGTTAGCCGTTTTATATTGGCCATGTACCACAAACCCTCGGGGTGCCTTATTGCTATTATAAACTGGTTACCACTGTAATTAGAACAGTAAAAATGTATGTTTTGTTATACCCATAGTATATGGTCTGATATACCACGGCTTTCAGCCAATCGGCATTCAGGGCTCGAACCAGGTTTATAAATGTAAATAAATCCCCTTTGCGCACGTGCGTAAGTATAGATAAATCTGACAGGAGAGTTTGAGTGATGAAAGTTGGACAGAGGATCTCAAAATCTCTGAGCAAGAAACACTTGGATGAACATAAAACAACAAAAGTTTCTGTCAATTGTGCTGTTATTATGTGCCAGATGTTAAAACTCCAAACCGTTATAAATAGGCCATTTGCGAGATTGAGTGGTCATTTCAATAGGCATAGGCTACAGACTAAAATCTGGTTTTATGATTGTAGTACATTTTGCCATAGTTTGCTTAGCAAAAGGCAGTTAGCCTATAGCCCCTGATAGGCCTACATCTAATTTCAGATAGTCTACAGCAGCCTAGACAAGATGTAGGCAAGATGTAAACTGAACGATTTAGCATCTCGCTTAGTTCAAATTAACAGACTAACTTATTCATGAATAGCGAGGCGATTTCGCAAAAATAAGTGTTTCCCAATAGCCTGCTGGAATAGACTACTGAGGATGGGGTCATAATTTCAATCACTGAATTGAATATGAATAATATGTATATGAACTGAATATGCTTGTCAACAACAGCCAGTGTTTATTTTTATGAATTAGTTTTACCTGTAGCCTGATCTGACTACTCTTACCGTCAATCTAATGCATTCATAATAATGCAAGGTTACAACAACAAACTGAAGTCATTGGCTATTTATTACATTTGTTTGCCTGTAATGCTTACTCCTGCTTCCTCCCACCGGCGCTTGACGTCGCCAGTCTACTAACCACCGGTACTGATGCTCATTCTGTTCACCAATTCCGGAGGTTACGTCACCGGCTTTCTAGGCTTCACTGAATGGGATTCATTATCATCAACCCCGTACTGTCTTGTCTGATAACACACACCTGGTTCCCATTTCCGCTGATTAGTAGGTTATATATGTACCCTCTGTTCCCTCTGGCTTTGTCGGTTATTGTTCCCATGTCCCATGGTCGTGTGAGTACCTATGTGTTGGTGCAGCTGTTATGCTGCGTGCTTTATATATTGTGTATTACGGGTATCGTCCAGTGTCGTTCAACGAGGTTTACCCTCGCTCTTTTGTTTGGGTACAGCCCAATTTTTTATTTTGGGTGTATTAAAAACCCCTATTGTGTATTCCTGCGCCTGTCTCCAAATCCTTTATACCAGCGTGACACGCACACCTGTTCCCCATCATTACGCACACCTGGTGTGACGTGGTGAGCTTGGACCCAGCTGCAGAGAAGAGACCAGATGAGGAATCAGTGGTTAAGGATAAACATAAATACTTTACTGAGACACGGTAGCCGAAGGATCACAGCACACTTAAAAAACAACAAACACTAAGTCTCGAAAACTCACTCAGGAAACAAACACACGACTCAGGATCTTGAATGGTGCGACTCAGGATCTTGAATGGTCCTATGTAGCGTGGAGCGAGCTTCTGAACGCCTCGGCTGACGGCACCCCCACTTCGGCCTTTTCTTCAGGAAAGGGGGGGGGGGGGGGCGAACCCGAAATGACACTCAAACGGCAACAGTCCAGTGGACGAGTTAGGCAGTGTGTTGTGAGCATGCTCCCCCCAACAGGGAGCAAAAGGCCTTCCAATATCGCACGACGAACTGGGGCCCACGATCTGAGACAATGTCTTGGGGAAGTAAAAAGTATTTATTATGGATCCCCATTAGCTGCTGCCAAGGCAGAGTTCCATGTAGTCATGGCTCTATTTGGTACTGTGCGCTTTCCATAGTCTGTTCTGAACTTGGGTACTGTGAAGAGACCTCTTGTGGCATGTTTCCATCCAAGTTGTCAGACCCCGGTGGCTTGTTATTGTTGATAGACAACAATCATTTTTTCACCTCTTCCACACTAACTTTACGGAATTTAAAATGACAATGCTTGTCTTTCATAATTTGGTCAGATATATTTGGTTGTGTAGTGTCAGCATTTGTTGCTGGCATGTTATGCCTAAGTTTCTAATCTTGCCAATGAAAAAATCATTAAAGTAGTTGGCAATATCAGTTGGTTTTGTGATGAATGTGTGACACCCTGATCAGTTTCACCTGTCCTTATTATTGTCTCCACCCCCTCCAGGTGTCGCTTGTTATCCCTGGTGTATATATCCCTGTGTTTCCTGTCTCTCTGTGCCATTTCGTCTTGTATGTTCCAAGTCAACCAATGTGTTTTACCCGTGCGCCTGCCTTTTCTATTCTCTTTTACTAGTCCTCCCGGTTTTGACCCTTGCCTGTTTTCGGGACTCTGTACTTGTCTGTCCGACCATTCTGCCTGTCCTGACCTCGAGCCTGCCTGCCACATTGTAATATGAACTGGTTTTGACTTTTTGCCTGTCCACGACCATTCTCTTGCCTACCCCTTTTGGGTATAATAAATATCTCAAGACTCAAACCATATGCCTCCCGTGTTTGTATCTGGGTCTCGCCTTGTGCCCTTATAGAATGAGCCATCTGTTTCAATGAATGGGATACTTCCGGCGCCGACAGAGATGGCCGCCTCGCTTCGCGTTCCTAGGAAACTATGCAGTATTTTTTTTTTATGTGTTATTCCTTACATTGGTACCCCAGGTAATCTTAGGTTTCATTACATACAGTCGGGAGGAACTACTGAATATAAGAGCAACGTCAACTCACCATCGTTACAACCAGGAATATGACTCTCCCGAAGCGGATCCTGTGTTTTGCCTTCCACCCAGTACAATGGATCTGATCCCAGCCGGCGACCCTAAACAACGACGCCGTAAAAGGGGCAAACGAAGTGGTCTCCTGGTCAGGCTTCGGAGACGGGCACATCGCGCTCCACTCCCTAGCATAGTACTCGCCAATGTCCAGTCTCTTGACAACAAGATTGATGAAATCCGAGCAAGGGTAACATTCCAGAGAGACATCAGAGATTGTAACGTTCTTTGCTTCACGGAAACATGGCTCACTCGAGAGACGCTAACGGAGTCGGTGCAGCCAGCTGGTTTCTTCACGCATCGCGCCAACAGAAACAAACATCTTTCTGGTAAGAAGAGGGGCGGGGGTGTATGCCTTATGATTAACGAGACGTGGTGTGATCAAAACAACATACAGGAACTCAAGTCATTCTGTTCACCTGATTTATAATTCCTCACAATCAAATGTCGACCGCATTATCTACCAAGGGAATTCTCTTCGATTATAATCACAGCCGTATATATTCCCCCCCAAGCAGACACATCGATGGCCCTGAACGAACTTTATCTGACTTTATGTAAACTGGAAACCACACACCCTGAGGCTGCATTCATCGTAGCTGGGGATTTTAACAAGGCTAATCTGAAAACAAAACTCCCTAAATTCTATCAGCATATCGATTGTGCTACCAGGGCTGGTTAAACCTTGGATCATTGTTATACTAACTTCCGCGACGCATATAAGGCCCTCCCCCGCCCTCCTTTCGGAAAAGCTGACCACGACTCCATTTTGTTGCTTCCAGCCTACAAACAGAAACTAAAACAGCAAGCTCCGGGTCTGTTCAACGCTGGTCCGACCAATCTGATTCCACGCTTCAAGACTGCTTCGATCACGTGGATTGGGATATGTTCCGCATTGCGTCCAACAACAACATTGACGAATACGCTGATTCGGTGAGCGAGTTCATTAGAAAGTGCATTGACGATGTCGTACCCACAGCAACGATTAAAACATTCCCAAACCAGAAACCGTGGATTGATGGCAGCATTCGCGTGAAACTGAAAGCGCGATCCACTGCTTTTAACCAGGGCAAGGTGACCGGAAACATGACCGAATACAAACAGTGTAGCTATTCCCTCCGCAAGGCAATCAAACAAGCTAAGCGTCAGTATAGAGACAAAGTTGAGTCGCAATTCAACAGCTCCGACACAAGAGGTATGTGGCAGGGTCTACAGTCAATCACGGATTACAAAAAGAAAACCAGCCCCGTCGCGGACCAGGATGTCTTGCTCCCAGACAGACTAAATAACTTTTTTGCTCGCTTTGAGGACAATACAGTGCCACTGACACGGCCCGCTACCAAAACCTGCGGGCTCTCCTTCACTGCAGCCGAGGTGAGTAAAACATTTAAACGTGTTAACCCTCGCAGGGCTGCAGGCCCAGACGGCATTCCCAGCCGCGTCCTCAGAGCATGCGCAGACCAGCTGGCTGGTGTGTTTAAGGACATATTCAATCAATCCTTATCCCAGTCTGCTGTTCCCACATGCTTCAAGAGGGCCACCATTGTTCCTGTTCCCAAGAAAGCTAAGGTAACTGAGCTAAAGAGCTAAACGACTACTGCCCCGTAGCACTCACTTCCGTCATCATGAAGTGCTTTGAGAGACTAGTGAAGGACCATATCACCTCCACCCTACCTGACACCCTAGACCCACTCCAATTTGCTTACCGACCCAATAGGTCCACAGACGACGCAATCGCAACCACACTGCACACTGCCCTAACCCATCTGGACAAGAGGAATACCTATGTGAGAATGCTGTTCATCGACTACAGCTCAGCATTTAACACCATAGTAACCTCCAAACTCGTCATCAAGCTCGAGACCCTGGGTCTCGACCCCGCCCTGTGCAACTGGGTCCTGGACTTCCTGACGGGCCGCCCCCAGGTGGTGAGGGTAGGTAACGTCTCCACCCCGCTGATCCTCAACACTGGGGCCCCACAAGGGTGCGTTCTGAGCCCTCTCCTGTACTCCCTGTTCACCCACGACTGCGTGGCCATGCACGCCTCCAACTCAATCATCAAGTTTGCGGACGACACTACAGTGGTACGCTTGATTCCCAACAATGACGAGACGGCCTACAGGGAGGAGGTGAGGGCCCTCGGAGTGTGGTGCCAGGAAAATAACCTCACACTCAACGTCAACAAAACAAAGGAGATGATTGTGGACTTCAGGAAACAGCAGAGGGAGCACCCCCCTATCCACATCGACGGGACAGTAGTGGAGAAGGTGGAAAGTTTTAAGTTCCTCGGTGTACACATCACGGACAAACTGAATTGGTCCACCCACACAGACAGCGTTGTGAAGAAGGCGCAGCAGCGCCTCTTCAACCTCAGGAGGCTGAAGAAATTCGGCTTGTCACCAAAAGCACTCACAAACTTCTACAGATGCACAATCGAGAGCATCCTGTCGGGCTGTATCACCGCCTGGTACGGCAACTGCTCCGCCCACAACCGTAAGGCTCTCCAGAGGGTAGTGAGGTCTGCACAACGCATCACCGGGGGCAAACTACCTGCCCTCCAGGACACCTACACCACCCGATGTCACAGGAAGGCCATAAACATCATCAAGGACAACAACCACCCGAGCCACTGCCTGTTCACCCCGCTATCATCCAGAAGGCGAGGTCAGTACAGGTGCATCAAAACAGGGACCGAGAGACTGAAAAACAGCTTCTATCTCAAGGCCATCAGACTGTTAAACAGCCACGACTAACATTTAGTGGCCGCTGCCAACATACTGACTCAACTCCAGCCACTTTAATAATGGGAATTGATGGAAATTATGTAAAAATTTATCACTAGCCACTTTAAACAATGCCACTTAATATAATGTTTACATACCCTACATTACTCATCTCATATGTATATGTATATACTGTACTCTATATCATCTACTGCATCTTGCCATCTTTATGTAATACATGTATCACTAGCCACTTTAAACTATGCCACTTTATGTTTACATACCCTACATTACTCATCTCATATGTATAGACTGTACACTACACCATCTACTGCATCTTGCCTATGTCGTTCTGTACCATCACTCATTCATATATCTTTATGTACATATTCTTTATCCCTTTACACTTGTGTGTATAAGGTAGTAGTTGTGGAATTGTTAGGTTAGATTACTTGTTGGTTATTACTGCATTGTCGGAACTAGAAGCACAAGCATTTCGCTACACTCGCATTAACATCTGCTAACCATGTGTATGTGACAAATAAAATTTGATTTGATTTGAATGATGGAGCCTTTTTTCCCAGAATTTCATTTAAGGTCCTCCAAAGCTATTTACTAGCATTCTTTATTTCATTTATCTTGGTTTCACATGATTTCTCAATTTGCAATAAGTTTGCCAATCGGTTGTGCAGCCAGACTTATTTGCCATTCCTTTTGCCTCATCTCTCTCAACCATAAACTGTTTCAATTCCTCATCAATCCACGGGGATTTATCCGTTTTTAGTAATTTTCTTAATGGGTGCATGCTTATTAGCAACTGGAATAAGCAATTTCATAAATGTGTCAAGTGCAGTGTCTGTTTGCTCCTCATTACACACTACGGACCAACAGATATACTTTACATCAATAACATAGGAATCACTACAAAACTTACTGTGTGATCTCTTATACACTATATTAGGCCCAACCTTTGGAACTTTGGTTTCCCTAGATATGGCTACTATATTGTGATCACTACATCTGATGGATCTGGATACTGCTTTCAAGCAAATGTCTGCAGCATTAGTAAAGATGTGATCAATACATGTTGATGATTTCATTCCTGTGCTGTTTGTAACTACCCTGGTAGGTTGACTGATAACCTGAACCAGGTTGCAGGCACTGGTTACAGTTTGAAGCTTTTTCTTGAGTGGGCAGCTTGATGAAAGCCAGTCAATATTTAAATCTCGCAGAAAATATACTTCTCTGATATCGCATACATTATCAAGCATTTCACACATGTTATCCAGATACTTACTGTTAGCACTTGCTGGTCTATAGCAGCTTCCCACCAGAATGGGCTTTAGGTGACGCAGATGAACCTGTAGCCATATTACTTCAACAGTATTTAACATGAGATCCTCTCTAATCTTTACAGGAATATGCTTCTGAATATAAACAGCAACATCTCCACCATTGGCATTTCTATCCTTTCTATAAATGTTATAACCTTGTATTTCTACCACTGTATCATCAAATGTATTATCTAAGTGAGTTTCAGAGATAGTCAGAATATGAATGTCATCTGTTACTAGCAAATTATTGATTTCATGAACCTTGTTTCTTAAGCTACATACATATATTAACGTGGGCTATTTTGAGCACTTTTCTTCTGGGATGCTTACTTGCTTTCATTGCTTTACTGGGAAGCTTAGCAGCAGTATATGTGCTCATGTTCTTTATGTTAGTGCAGGGTGAGCTGCTCACAGTGGACTTCCTCCTAGGGCACACCGGCTTAGTGCCAACAGTATAAATCTGGTTCATAGGCACATGATTACTGCATACAATAGCTGTAGGATCAGTAGAGGCGTTCAGGGCAGTTAAAGGGACATACATTAGGTTACTTATATTGTGTCTACTGACCCCCCTGGTGTAGTGTACAATTTCTGAAGCATTATGACAACTCTGCGTCAGAATGGTAGAGATTAGCTGAGCTGGGCTTGAGTCATTGATAAGTCATTGTCTCAACGCAGCCTTATAGTGCTGTGAAAGGATCCTGGATCCCATCCTCCTTATAAAACGTGTTTTGTTTCCAAAAGGTATCGAAATTGTCAACAAAAGTTACACCCATTGAGCTGCAATAATCACGTAGCCAGTTGTGAAGAGAGAGAATCCTGCTAAAGTGTTTAATGCCGCAACTCATAGATGGCAAAGGGCCAGATATGATGGGTCTTTTGTTAGTGTTTAGCAGAGAGTCAATCAACTCTTTAAAATCCAGTTAAAACTTTTCAGAACTGCCCTTCATAATGTCATTAAAACCCACATGGACTACGATAGAATCAATTTCCATGTCCTGGCGTAGTACATTCGAGAGCAGCTTAGTAATGTAATTTACTCGAGTTCCGGGATAAGACATTGTTTTTGCACCAGGAATGGTCACATTTCTTACCATGGAGCTGCCCAGGATCATGGCTGGCGAGAAGGACCTCCGACAGATGGAGAAGTAAGGTTGTCGACGTCGACTTCGAATTCGTAGTTGTAGGCACTGCGGCCGCAGACACAGGCACCCCCAGCGACGAGGGTGCAGGAAGATCAGGATCCAGGGCGGCGAAGCTATTCGTTGGTTGTATTCTCCCCGGGCCTCTCGTTGGGAGTGTAGACTGCTTTGCGGGAAGTTGCTGTTTTCGGCTTCCATGGCTCGTGACATGCGACCATCTTTGATTGTCTTGCTCCTCTTGCTGTGCTCCTTCGACTCCGCTATCATATGGGGGAGCTCCGGGCAATACCGGCCAGTCGGATAATGACAAACGACAAGGCGGAGATGCATCCAACAAGCGCGAAAGCCGTCCAGCCACCGTCGTAGAAAATGTAAACATTCCACTCTGCGTTTTCCCCAGTTTCTTACGTATGCTGGCGACCTGCGTGATCAATGAAGCCACCTCCAAGCCTATGTAACAGATGTATAATGTACTCTCCATGCGTTGTGTTTTCTCAAAATAAATCACTTCGGCCAGTGGTCCCAGTTGAGCATCATTTATTTCTGTTGTTAAATGGGAAACAGCACGTTAGTTGTGCAGGTCTTAACAGTATTGATGGCTGTCGATGGCAAAATCCCTTGCATCACATTTTCCTACTGGGCGAACAAAATACAAAAATACAATACAAAATATAACATGTGTAAATACCTGTTGTTAAATGGGAAACAGCACGTTAGTTGTGCAGGGCTTAACAGTATTGATGGCTGTCGATGGCAAAATCTGTAGCATGAAGACAACTGTGTTAGCAGTGGCTTATGTGACCATGACATCGGTGTATGCTAGCTAACACACTTATTTACAGCAATCATATGACAAAGCACATCCCAGAAAGCCCCTCAATCCCTAACAGGTACCATATACCCACACATGTATAAATCAGTAACGTACAGCAAACTTGTACACATTGTAAAATAGAAAATAGAAAACAGTATTCAGAACGTGACCTACCCCTTGCATCACATTTTCCTACTGGGAAGACCCGACGTTCGCGATCTCCCCCTATCTGCAAGCGGGGCCAATCACAACACACCTTATTGTCATCAGAGTTGAACTAACCAATAAGAATGCTTGAACATTAAATACACATTTCTTTAGAGGCAAGTGGAAACATAACCAACCCTGTTACACCTATAATCCTTGGCAAGTAAACAATTGCTGCTTTGGAACTCCGAGTGGTCCGGTTTGTCCCGAAACAGTGTGTTATAGATACAGCTCCTACAGAGCTGGAAACGTGTAGTCGAAAGATATGGGTAATCATGAGCTGTCTCCTTCGCTGAGGGCAACTTGGGTAAGACGATGAAATGGGCTGCTTTGGAGAACCATTCGACAACCACCAGGATATTGGATGGAGGTAACCTTGTGATAAAGTCTACAGCCGGTTGGGACCAGGACTGGCTTGGGATGGGCAGAGGTTGGAGAAACCCAGCCGGTCGATGTCATGAGGACTTGCTTAGGGCACAGGTGGAACAGGCCGCAACAAAGGATCTCACATCCTCAATCATGTTAGGCAACCAGAATTTCCGCCTCAGGAAACTCCAGTGTCCAATTAACCCCTGGATGCTCATTTAATTTAGAGGAGTGTCCCCATTGTAGCACTTGAGAATGGGCTGATCTTGGAACATAAAGTATGTTAGTGGGACCCTCGCCGGGGTCAGGTTCTCGGGTCTAGGCTTGTCGTACCGGGGTCTCTATTTTATAGATGACATCACAGAAGTCGAGGATCGGTAGGATGGTCAGTTTTACGAGGGTATGTTTGGCAGCATGAGTGAAGGATGCTTTGTTGCGATATAGGAAGCCGATTCTAGATTTAATTTTGGATTGGTGTTGGAGATGTTTAATATGAGTCTGGAAGGAGAGTTTACAGTCTAACCAGACACCCAGGTATTTGTAGTTGTCCACGTATTCTAAGTCAGAGCCGTCCAGAGTAGTGATGCTGGACGGGCGAGCAGGTGCGGGCAGTGATCGATTGAATAGCATGCATTTAGTTTTACTTGCGTTTAAGAGCAGTTGGAGGCAACAGAAGGAGAGTTGCATGGCATTGAAGCTCGTCTGGAGGTTAGTTAACACAGTGTCTGAAGAGGGGCCAGAAGTATAGAGAATAGTGTTGTCTGCGTAGAGGTGGATCAGAGAATCACCAGCAGCAAGAGCAACATCATTGATGTATACAGAGAAGAGAGTTGGCCCGAGAATTGAACCCTGTGGCACACCCATAGAGACTGCCAGAGGTCCGGACAACAGGCCCTCCGATTTGACACACTGAACTCTATCAGAGAAGTAGTTGGTAATCCAGGCGAGGCAATCATTTGAGAAACCAAGGCTGTCGAGTCTGCCAATAAGAATGTGGTGATTGACAGAGTCCAAAGCCTTGGCCAGGTCGTTGAATATGGCTGCACAGTAATGTCTCTTATCGATGGCGGTTATGATGTCGTTTAGGACCTTGAGCGTGGCTGAGGTGCACCCATGACCAGCTCTGAAACCAGATTGCATAGCAGAGAAGGTACGGTGGGATTCGAAATGGTCAGTAATCTGTTTGTTAACTTGGCTTTCGAAGACCTTAGAAAGACAGGGTAGGATAGATATAGGTCTGTAGCAGTTTGGGTCTAGAGTGTCACCCCCTTTGAAGAGGGGGATGACCGCGGCAGCTTTCCAATCTTTGGGAATCTCAGACGATACGAAAGAGAGGTTGAACAGGCTGGTAATAGGGGTTGCAACAATTTCGGCAGATCATTTTAGAAAGAGAGGGTCCAGATTGGATTTGGGTGAAGGAGAAATGGTGGGGGCATTGGCGGGTTGCTGTGGAGGGTGCCGGGTAGTTGACCGGGGTAGGTGTAGCCAGGTGGAAAGCATGGCCAGCCGTAGAGAAATGCTTATTGAAATTCTCAATTATAGTGGATTTATCGGTGGTAACAGTGTTTCCTAGCCTCAGAGCAGTGGGCAGCTGGGAGGAGGTGCTCTTATTCTCCATGGACTTTACAGTGTCCCAGAACTTTTTTGAGTTAGTCCTACAGGATGCAAATTTCTGTTTGAAAAGCTAGCCTTATCTTTTCTAACTGCCTGTGTATATTTGTTCCTAACTTCCATGAAAAGTTGCATATCACGGGGGTTATTCGATGCTAATGCAGAACGCCACAGGATGTTTTTGTGCTGGTCAAGGCCAGACAGGTCTGGAGTAAATCAAGGACTATATCTATTCCTAGTTCTACATTTTTTAAGTGGGGCATGCTTATTTAAGATGGTGAGGAAGGCACTTTTAAAGAATAGCCAGGCATTATCTACTGAAGGGATGAGGTCAATGTCATTCCAGGATACCCTGGCCAGGTCGATTAGAAAGGCCTCCTCGCAGAAGTGTTTTAGCAATGAGGGGTGGTCGTTTGGTCGCAGTCCCATTACGGATGCAGGCAATGAGGCAGTGATCGCTGAAATCTTGATTGAAAACAGCAGAGGTGTATTTGGAGGGCGAGTTAGTTAGGATGACATCTATGAGGGTGCCCGTGTTTACGGATTTGGGGTTGTACCTGGTAGGTTCATTGATAATTTGTGTGAGATTGAGGGCATCAAGCTTAGATTGTAGGATGGCTGGGGTATTAAGCATGTCCCAGTTTAGGTCACCTAGTAGCACGAGCTCAGAAGATAGATGGGGGGCAATCAATTCACATATGGTATCGAGGGCACAGCTGGGGGTAGAGGGAGGTCTATAGCAAGCGGCAACAGTGAGAGACTTGTTTCTGGAAAGGTGAATTTTTAGAAGTAGAAGCTCAAATTGTTTGGGTACAGACTTGGATAGTAATACAGAACTCTGCAGGCTATCTTTACAGTAGATTGCAACACCGCCCCCTTTGGCAGTTCTATCTTGGCGGAAAATGTTATAGTTAGCGATGGAGATTTCAGGGTTTTTGGTGGTTTTCCTAAGCCAGGATTCAGACACGGCTAAGACATCCGGGTTGGCAGAGTATGCTAAAGCAGTGAACAAAACAAACTTAGGGAGTAGGCTTCTAATGTTAACATGCATGAAACCAAGGCTTTAACAGTTACAGAAGTCAACAAATGAGAGCACCTGGGGAGTGGGTGTGGAGCTAGGCACTGCAGGACCTCTCACCAGAGGAGAAGTAGGATAAGGGTACGGCTAAAGGCTATACGAACTGGCCGTCTAGCACGTTCTGAACAGAGAGTAAAAGGAGCAGGTTTCTGTTCACGATAGCATAGATTCAAGGCATAGTGTACAGACAAAGGTAAGGTAGGATGTGAGTAAATTGGAGGTAAACCTAGGCATTGAGTAATGATGAGATAGATATAGTCTCTAGAGACGTTTAAACCAGGTGATGTCATCGCATATGTAGGAAGTGGAACAACATGGTTGGTTAAGGCATATTGAGCAGGGCTAGAGGCTCTACAGTGAAATAAGACAGTAATCACTAACCAGGACAGTAATGGATGAGGCATATTGATAATAGAGAGAGGCATGCGTAGCCAAGTGAACATATGGGTCCAGTGAGTGGTTGGGCTGATTCAGACAGTTAGCAGGCCGATGCTAACAAGCTAACAGTTAGTAGGCCGGGGCTAAACAAGCTAGCAGTTAGCAGACCGGGGCTGGCAAGCTAGCAGTTAGCAGACCGGGTTAGCAAGCAAGCAGTTGGCAGACCGGGGATAGCAGTTAGCAGACCAGGGCAGGCAAGCTAGCAGTTAGCAGACCGGGGCAAGCAAACTAGCAGTTAACAGACCGGTGCTAGCAAGTTAGCATTTGGGGGACGTCGCAATGGGGGTAAGTCTGTTTTTCCCTCTTTGTGCGGTGACGTCGATAGACCAGTCGTGGAATTAGTAGGGTTCCAAGTAGTTCTAGGTAGCTAGTAGGCCGCAGTTAGCAGAATGGGCCTTCAGCGGACGTCGCGCCTGAGGAGCCTGTTGGAATCCTCGGGCAGATTATGTCGGTATTCCAGTCGTAGAGGATTGGCGGGGTTCCGTGCCCCGTACCGGCAGTAGAAGGGGTCCGGATATTGTAGCCCAGGAGTGGGCTTCGGTGGTAGCACAGGAGCCCTGGCCGGGCTAGCTTCAGGCTAATTGGTGCTTGCTCCGGGATGGAAACGCTAGCCAGGAGTTGTCACCCGGGATTGCGGTTAGCTAGTTGCGAAGATCCAGATGAAAATGTTCAGAGTTTGCGGTAGGAATCCCGGGGAGGGGGGGGATTATTATAATAATAGGTCCGTTATGCTCTGGTTTGAGTCACCTTGTTCGAACTGGCGAGAGCTTTCCGAGCTAAAGGTTAGCTGATGACCGCTAGCAATGGTTTGCTGACTGATAGCTGGTAGGTAGTTAGCTGGCTAGCTTCAGTTGAGGGATTCCAGATCCGAAGTAAATAGAAATACTTTAGAAAAAAAAAACAGATCCACGCCACATTGGGTGAGGCGGGTTGCAGGAGAGTATTTAGAAGTTGAGGTTTAGGAAAATATTTTTAAAAGATATGCGAAGAAAAATATGTAAAAAGATATATACAAGGGACACAACAGGACAAAGACGTCTGACTGCTACCCCATCTTGGATTATGAGTATGAGTGTATACGGGGAAGCCAGATGGAGGAGCCCCTGAGAAGAACCAAGGAATGCGGATTGTCCTGGACGTGACACAGGGACTCCGTGGCCACAACATCACATGCAATAACTTCTTTACTTCGCACAAGCTGGGACAGGAGCTCCTCAAGAGGGAACTGTAAGGGCACAAGGCGAGACCCACATGCAGACACAGGAGGCAGATGGTTAGAGTACAAGATGTTTATTAACAATCCAAAAGGGGTAGGCAAGAGAATGGTCGTGGACAGGCAAAAGGTCAAAACCAGTTCAGAGTTCCAGAGGTACAGAATAGCAGGCAGGCTCGAGGTCAGGGCAGGCAGAATGGTCAGGCAGGCAGGAATGGAGTCCAGAAAAACAGGCAAAGGTCGAAACCGGGAGGACTAGTAAAAGAGAATAGAAAAGGCAGGAGCACGGGAAAAATACTCTGGTTGACTTAAATATCCAAGACGAACTGGCACAGAGAGGCAGGAAACACAGGGATAAATACACTGGGGAAAAGAAGCGACACCTGGGGGGGTGGAGACAATCACAAGGACAGGTGAAACAGATCAGGGTGTAACAGGAACAGTACGACAAAACAAGCCAGAACTCCTACCTCAGCTGTTGAATACACAGAACAGACCTATCAATTCCTCTAAGTTTGTGTTCACGGCCGACACGTCCCTAGTGTCCTACGTGCCAAAGTAAGGCAAAAATGTGGTACTCATGAGTACGCTGCATAGGGATGGGAGAATTTGTGGCCAGGAACATCAAAAACAGCATTCATAATGGATTACAGTGACACAAAAGGAGTGGTGGACAATTTAGACAAGCTGGTGACTGGCTACAGCTGCAAAAGAAGAACCCTACGCTGGCCACTTATGATATTCTTCAACATCTTGGACATCTCGGCGTACAACGTGTTTGTCATCTGGATGGTGTTGAACCCAGATTGGAACAGAGGGAAGCTCCAGAGGAGACAGTTCTCAAATCCAGAGGCAACATATCCCAAGGACCCCATCTTCTGCAGCCATCATGAGGAGGATTCAGGAGGAAGATGCTGGTGTCCCATCCGCCCGACCCACAGAACCAACAACTCCAATACCGGAAGTAAGTGTGAGTGATGTTGTTGCATGTGTGTGTGTCTGACTCTCCTACCTTGGCCTGCTGTAACTATATATGTGAGTGAGTGAGATGTTAGTAAAATTCATGAACTAAGTGTGTTCATCATTCTATATTGCAGCCGGTAGCAACAAGAAGAACCGCTGTGATGTGTGTGGACCCAAGATGGACAGGAAGACACATTACACATGCATCAAGTGCAAGGAATACATTTGCAACACACACACAGTAAAACTCTGTCCCTCAGGTGGTGTGTAGACCAGCCTTAATTTGTGTTCAATGGGGCTCGTTAATAATTTCCATAAAATACTGTATGAAAAATGTGTCCTTCCAATTTGTTCAGTTCAAAGTAATAAACATCAATAGTGATGAAAACCTTGTTTAATTTATGTTTGTTCAAGATAAACATGATTTATTCCACCCATGTCTTGATTATAATTGATTTTTACCTCCAAAAAACGAATGGTGCTTTTATTGATAAATGTGGCCTAGCAGAGGTAAATGTCAAATATTAACCATGCATGCTGTCTATATTGCTTGTAATTGATATGTCAACATTTAAGTATTTTTTTTACGTACATTGTTATGGCTGTATTGTTTCTACTTTATTTATTTTAAAAATATTTATTCTCGAAATTAAATGTAGAGATTATTCTCTAAATAATGACACTTTATTCATCAAATTTTATTTTGACTTAATTCTCGAAATATTGCTTATTCTCGAAATTGTACTACTTTTTTTTAAAGTACTCTCCAAGCAAAAATGTTTTATCCAAGAACCACCACCCATCGCTGTTTATTTTATTTGTTTCTTTTTGCTTGGCCATAAAACATTTACGGAGTAAATACGAAGACTGAGTGGAGTAGTTTAGAGTTACAGTCAATATAAACACGACTGTATTTCACTCATTGTTTAAATTCAGCCGCCAGGTGGCGACATTTACCATCCTGTAAAATGTCACTGAAGAGAAAAGGGAAGGTTTAAAAAAAATATTACTGGCACGTTAACCTACCATCTCACCGCAGGTCAGTACAAATACCGAGGATTTGGAGAAAGCAGCGGTGGCAATTGACGTGGGGATTTAACCCCCTTCCGAACGCAGTGCTGGGCGAAAAAGGTACCAAAATATGTCATTGATGCTCTTAATTATTGCATGATGCGTCTTCTGTATGATATCGCTCACTAGTATTTATTGGAGGAAACGTCTGGACATTTCCTCAGTCACTCTGGACCTAAAGGCTAAACTGCTATTCGTTTTGGTCTGCTGCATTCCTTTATGAAATAACACATTGGAAAAAAATGATTGTCAGTCACATCGTTGTTGCAAATGAAACATTAGCTCGATTTTTGCTATTGATACTGTGTTGATATCTGGCTTGGATTTGCCCTGCTGGACAGTAGCAACAATGTGTGAAGGTATCAAAAAGTTTTATGACGCACCTGCAGTAAAACTTAGCTAAGCTCGATGTTTTTATCTCCAATGTGTTTTTTTCCCATTCTACACGTAACAGTAACATGTTGCTGGAAACAATTGGTTGGGACGTTATTGTACACATGTTGCGACAATGTTGCTATTTCAAGGGTAGAGTTGCCTACGTGCAGATCGTTCGGAAACATAGCTGAAGGGTTAAGTTAGCTGACCGAACTCATCTTCATTGTGAAGGAAGTTCATTGAGTTCAGTCAGCTACTGCAGGGCCAGAATGATAAAATACCAGATGTGGAAAATGAAACTCAAGCAAATGTAACTTCCCTTTATACCGATCTTTCATTTGCAGTCAGACTCTAGAGCTTCTAGGAAATCTATTTTTGATAGGGGTGCTCCCAAAATCCCAGCAATGGGGGAGGGGCATGAACGTGGCAGTCTTGTCTCCCCGAATTTCACTCCCTAGCCTGAACCTCTCCAACAGTAGGCTGGCTATACATTCAGTTTACGACTCATTGACTCAAACATTCCCGGTCAACTGCTGGAAAACGTCAGGATTCGGTTTCTTCAACCAATTAAGGCAGCTTGTATACACCATGGCTGTCAGCGTGTGTTATCGAACAATTATAAACTGTTTTAGTGAACCGTAATAGCCGATTACAGACACATCGCCTCTGCGTGTCCTCGCTAGTTTTCTTAACCTAATAGCCTAGCTGTGGGTAGTCTTGTAGAGTCACATCTCCCACATTCCAGACCAGTTGGTGATGAGACCTACTTTACATTTTCCTAGGCAGGGATGAGTGATGGGTCGTCTCTCCTGGGCCTCTGTTTAGGTGTTGCACGTCTGTTTCAAGGGTACCTATCAGAAATGAAATCCAGACCGACATAAAAGGAAATTAAGCCTATTGGCCTGTTTGTTTACTGTACTGTACCTACTGCACTCCAGCCTTTTGGGTGAACTTGTGCACTCTCCTGGGTATTTGATTGCCCATCGTAAATGCTTGGGCTGCCCAAAAGGCTGGTGTGGTGTAGTGTGTGGGGAATCAAGCCTTAACCTCCCACCTTGACCCCCCTCTGCTCCTTGCGCTCCTTGGGATGCAGCTGCTGCTTGCACTGGCCGGCATGTGTACTCCATCATCCCAAAAGCCTCAAATGCCCTCTGGTCAAACGGAGTACTGTCCTCTTTGTCTCAAGCGGTCACTGTGTGACTCAACAACTGAGTATCAAGTCTGTGTTTTTTTTTTATAGATAGACACTGTATAATGAAAACACGTTTTTTTTCACAGACTAAAAGTAATTGAAAATCCTCGCTTTGAGTCTACGAAGTGTTTTCTTTTAGGAGCAACACGAGTTAAAAAGAACTAAGGCCGTCTGGGAGCAGTGAAAGGACCAGAGTGGGTCACGCCGGGGGCATGAGTTGGCATTGGTTACATATTCACTGGGTGCGTGCAGACTCAGTGGGTCCTGGCGGCAAGCCTGGCAAAACCATCTCTCAGTGTAGGCAACAAATTAATAGGAGCTTCTGCTCAGCCAGTTGACATGCTGAGACACGCAAGTGCCCTTTCATCTCACAGGTATTAATATGATATGTAACAGACTAACAACTTGTCTACCCCTCTCTCTTACAGACCCCTGTGCAGCAGTGCAAATATGGCGCCGAGGGGTGTCTGGTGTGTGTTGTTGACCTGTCTCTTCTGCACATCCTCCGCTGACAAAGATTTCTTCACCTCCATCGGTAGATATCCCCCTCCTTCTATTTTCCATGAACAATCCTTTATAGACTCTTTTATTCAGTAGGTTTAGGGCAATTCCACGTTCATGAAATTGCACGGAGACGTCAAAAAAAAAATCTCACTTTAAGTGTATGCCAAAACAAAACCTGTTGATTTCAATGTTTAACAAACCATACAGCTCTTTGAACATGGACTACTTATAACAATCGGAGAGCATGAGACTATAAGGTTCCATCTGAATTGTTGTCAAAATTTTGTTATTGACCCAGCCTTGTTCTGTTCAGTGTTCTCTACCGATATAGTACTCTAAATACCCCCAATTCATGTTAAGTTTAAAAGAATACAAGATTAAAAAAATTGCTGACACCGTTCAAACCAATGAGAGTTCGGGACTTTAAGGCCAATTATCTCATCTTTTTGCAGATAGAACCTTATAGTCCCGAGCTCTCGAATTTACACGAAACGTTTAAAATAAAAACACATTTACTGGAAGAACTGTGGAGATGCAACATTTGGTAAGAGAATTTCAGTCAAATCTCCCTCTGTTTATTATGTGTCCACGCTTTCCAAAAACAATCTGCTCCGAATTAAGATTTAACGATGTCTGCAGAATGAATGTGGTGTCAGCTAGGACATGACTCACAGACTTTTAAAAATAATCTGTTTTGGTTATTGAACTACTGTAAGTGAAGTGGTTTTACACCCAGTAACAGAATTACATCATGGGTCCCTGACCTGTACTGCACAGAAATGCATTATTATGGTAATGAATGCCATTCTCTTCATGGTGATGTATTCTAAATAGGTAAACAAAGGTATACATATGCAATATCCTACTTAGCATATTTGGATATTATTCTACACACTGGCTATTATTTTATTGAGCTCTGCCACCAAATTTGGTTGGTCCGAACTGGGCCATGTCTACGTTTCACAAGTTTGGACATCATACTACAGCACAGTAGAGCTCAGTAGAGTACTGTACAGTAAAGTAGAATATAGTTCATTACAGTACAATACAGTGCATTATAGTGTACTCAATGCTAGTATGCTCTACTGTGTACTGTACTGAACTATACTCTACTTTACTGTACTGTGCTGTACAAACTTGTGAACCCATATGTGGTTTGTGACCTGTGATTTCCCGTTGTAGCCAATTCAATATCAGAAATTCAGTTACTGATTTGGGATGCGAATTTCGAGTTCTAATCACTTTATTGTTTTTATTTATTTAACTAGGCAAGTCAGTTAAGAACAAATTCTTATTTTCAATGGCGGCCTACCCCGGCCAAACCCAGACGACGCTGGGCCAATTGTGCGCCGCCCTATATGGGACTCCCAATCACGTCCGGTTGTGATACAGCCAGGGAATCGAACCAGGGTCTGTAGTGACGCCTTTAGCACTGAGATGCAGTGCCTTAGACTGCTGCGCCACTCGGGAGCCCTTAATGAATATGAATTAAATTATAATTAAATGAATACTTCATTAATAAACTTAATTGATATCAGCATAAACACTATAACTCATTGATAGGTCTACCTTTACTTGATACTTCTGTGAACTTTCATTATCCTCCTCCCTCATGAGGGAGAGAAATTATACACTGTACAGATGTGGGTTTTTGGGCATGGAATTTCAAGGCGCAAGGCAATGTTTCTTAAACTTACAGAATGCAGAAACATTTCTCCAACGCTTAATAGAAGTGTTGATATTGGTTGCCAGGGGTCTTCACTACAACATTACTGTGTTTTGACGTGTTTATAATACCTCTGAAGACTTTTTATAGGAGATGTTCTCTAACGCGCCCTTGTTCAATCTTCACCAAAAATCTAAAGCCTTTGCTCATTCCTCGTTTGTAGGATGGAAAATGGTTGAAAAATGTATACATGCCTTAATTTCACAAAAATATAGACTATAGCTTTTATTTGACACCCAGTTTGAAATGCTCCTATAATCTTCACGTTGGGGCTCATGGGTCTTTTTTACATGGAAATGGCTTTTATCACTACCATCCTGTCTTGGTCACAAACCTCAACCCTAGGGGGAGAAATGTGTTTATCACAGACATAAGCATTACAAACATGTATGGCTCTTCTATCTATTCAACATTTATACAACCTTTTGCCCCCTGTTTCACTGTGTTCCCCAGGTCAGATGACAGATCTGCTGTACACAGAAAAGGACCTGGTCACCTCTCTGAAGGATTACATCAGAGCAGAGGAGAGCAAGCTGGAGCAAGTCAAAAAGTGAGAGGAGAGCCCCCCCCTCCCCCTTAGTCGCTTTATCTCTCTAGCCCTATCTCGCTATTTTTGTCACTCACTCTCAAATGCCCAGACAGCTACTCTCTCGTTCTTGCTCACTTTACTCTCTCCCACAGGGCCTACACACAATGGTATAAATACTATCAAAGAGAATCATTTTCCATATCCTTCTTCACATATTCTTCACATATCCTTCTTCATGCCACCTGTGCAACAACACCCTCAGTGGGTATCATATTGCTGAGGGTGTCATATCACTTACAAAGAGCCCGGCTAACAAGACACCTAGTTTTCCTCTCCCCTTATTGTGTTACTGTAAAGAGACACCGTCAATGAACCAACCGGGTGTGTCAAGTCCAGGACATGACGCAACTGATCTCTTTATCTATTGCCTTTCAATGGTGCTGAGGGACATGTGTGCGTGCATGTTTGTCTGCAGACGGAGTACGTGAATACGATGTTGATGTATGTGTGTCACATGTGGAAATGCATCAGACAAGGAATCACTGTTTGCTTCTGGGAGTCGTGTACTGAATGTGTTTTCCCCCTCCGCGACGTGTCCAGGTGGGCTCAGAAGCTGGACGTGTTGTCGGCCACGGCCACTCAGGACCCAGAGGGCTTCCTGGGCCACCCGGTCAACGCCTTCAAGCTGATGAAGAGGCTCAACACAGAGTGGGGAGAGCTGGAGAGCCTGGTCCTCAAGGACATGTCTGATGGTCAGGGTCACTCACGGGCCTCTTATAACGGCTGTATACATGCTTTATTACCACATAAAGATTCATCCTTCCAAATTATTGCTAAGTGCTAATTGACAAGTTTTTTTTCTTCAAATTATACAATCAGCAGCATTTTTTCCACTAAAGTGATGGAACAGGGTCTTTATCCACTCAGAGAGGAACAAGGTTGCTCTCCGAGCATCTTTTAGCATCTGTACCGCCTTGAGGGAAGGTCTCGTATAATAGAATTGAGCTTCTTAGCGATCTTTCCTTCCCCCATACTCCAGGGTTCATCTCGAACCTGACCATCCAGAGACAGTACTTCCCCAATGATGATGACCAGACGGGGGCAGCCAAGGCCCTGATGAGGCTGCAGGACACCTACCGACTGGACACGCAAACCATCTCCACGGGAGAGCTGCCTGGTGAGGGGTGATGGGGGCAGGGAGGTTGAGGCTAGGGGCTTTAAATCTATGCGTCGCATGCTTTGTGAACAACGGGTATAGATTAACAGTGAAATACTTACTTATGGGTCCTTTTCCAGCCATGCAGAGTTAATGATAAAATAGAAATAGTGACACGAGGAATAAATACACAGTGATTAAGGAGTAAAAATAACATGGTTATCTACAGGGGGTACGAGGTACATATAGGTAAGGGTAAAGTGACTAGGCAACATGATAGATAATAGACAGTAGCAGCAGCGCGTGTGAAAGTGTGCGTGTGTGTGTGGTGTCAGTATGTATGTGTGGGTGTATGTGGTGTGTGTGTGTTGAGGTATCAGTGTAAGTATATGAGAGTGTGTGGGTAGAGTCCAGTGTGTGTGCATAGAGTCAGTACAAGAGAGTTAGTGCAAAAAAAGGTTAGTGCAGGTAGTCCGGGTAGCCATTTGATGAGCTATTTAGTATTGTTTAGCAGTCTTATGGCTTGGGGTTAGAAGCTGTTCAGGGTCCTGTTGGTTCCAGACTTGCCGTGCGGCAGTAGAGTGAACAGTCTATGGCTTGGGTGGCTGGAGTCTGACAATTCGTTGGGCCTTCCTCTGACACCTCCCGGTATAGAGGTCCTGGATGGCAGGGAGCTCGGCCCCAGTGATGCACTCGGCCGTACTAACCACACCCTGTAGTGTCGTGTGTCTTGCAGTTGCCGTACCAAGTGGTGATGCAGCCAGACAAGATGCTCTCAATGGTGCAGCTGTAGGACTTTTTGAGGATCTGAGAGCCCATGCCTAATCTTTTCAGCCTCCCGAGGGGGAAGAGGGGCTGTCGTGCCCTCTTCGCAACTGTTAGGGTGTGTGTGTAAACCATGTTAATTCCTTAGTGATGTGGACACCGAGGAACTTGAAGCTCTCGACCTGCTCCAATACGGCCCCGTCAATGTGGATGGGGGTGTGCTCGCCCTTCCATTTCGTGTAGTCCACGATCAGCTCCTTTGTCTTGCTGACGTTGAGGGAGAGGTTGTTGTGCTGGCACCACACTGCCAGGTCTCTGACCACCTCCCTATACATGTATATGTTAGTCATTTAGCAGACCCTCTAATCCAGAGCGATTTACAGTAGTGATTGCATACATTTCATAGATTTTTCTCTCGTACTGGTCCTCTGTGGGAATCGAACCCACAACCCTGGCGTTGCAAGCTCCATGCTCTAGCTGGCTGCCTCATCGTCGTTGGTGATCAGACCTACCACCGGCGTGTCGGTAAACTTGATGTTGGAGTTGTGTTAGGCCACACGTTCGTGGGTGAACACTGAGTTCAGGAGGGGACTAAGCACACACCCCTGAGGGGCCCCCGTGTTGATAAAATAAAATAAAAAGTTCACCTTTATTTAACCAGGTAAGCTAGTTGAGAACAAGTTCTCATTTACAACTGCGACCTGGCCAAGATAAAACAAAGCATTGCGACACAAACAACAACCCAGAGTTACACATGGAATAAACAAGCATACAGTCAATAACACAATAGAAAAAAAAGAAAGTCTATATACAGTGTGTGCAAATGGCGTGAGGAGGTAAGGCAATACATAGGCCATAGTAGCGAGGTAGTTACAATTTAGAAAATTAACACTGGAGTGATAGATGAGCAGATGATGATGTGCAAGTAGAAATACTGGTGTGCAAAGTGCAGACAAGTAAATAAAAACGATATGGGGATGATGTAGGTAGATTGGGTGGGCTATTTACAGATGGGCTATTTACAGCTGCAGCGATCGGTTAGCTGCTCAGATAGCTGATGTTTACAGTTAGTGAGGGAAATATAAGTCTCCAGCTTCAGCGATTTTTGCAATTCGTTCCAGTCATTGGCAGCAGAGAACCGGAAGGAAAGGCGGCCAAAGGACATGTTGGCTTTGGGGATGGCCAGTGAAATATACCTGCTGGAGCGCGTGCTACGGGTGAGTGTTGTTATCGTGACCAGTGAGCTGAGATAAGGCGGAACTTTACCTAGCATCGACTTATAGATGACCTGGAGCCAGTGGGCCTGGCGACGAATATGTAGCGAGGGCCAGCCGACTAGAGCACACAAGTCGCAGTGGTGGGTGTTGGAGATGTTTAATATGAGTCTGGAAGGAGAGTTTACAGTCTAGCCAGACACCTAGGTATTTGTAGTCGTCCACATTTTCTAAGTTAGAACCGTCTAGAGTAGTGATGCTAGTCGGGCGGGCGAGTGTGGGCAGCGAACGGTTGAAAAGCATGCATTTGGTTTTACTAGCGTTTAAGAGCAGTTGGAGACCAAGGAGGAGTGTTGTATGGCATTGAAGCTCATTTGGAGGTTAGTTAACACCGTGTCCAAGGAAGGGCCAGATGTATACAGAATGGTGTCGTCTGCGTAGAGGTGGATCAGGGAATCACCCGCAGCAAGAGCGACATTGTTGATATATACAGAGAAAAGAGTCGACCCGAGAATTGAACCCTGTGGTACCCCCATGGAGACTGCCAGAGGTCCGGACAACAGGCCCTCCGATTTGACGCACTGAACTCTGTCTGAGAAGTAGTTGGTGAACCAGGCGAGGCAGTCATTTGAGAAACCAAGGCTATTGAGTCTGCCGATAAGTATACGGTGATTGACAGAGTCGAAAGCCTTGGCCAAGTCGATGAAGACGGCTGCACAGTACTGTCTTTTATCGATGGCGGTTATGATATAGTTTAGTACCTTGAGCGTGGCCGAGGTGCACCCGTGACCATCTCGGAAACCGGATTGCACAGCGGAGAAGGTACGGTGGGATTCGAAATGGTCAGTGATTTGTTTATTGACTTTGCTTTCGAAGACTTTAGAAAGGCAGGGCAGGATAGATATCGGTCTATAACAGTTTGGATATAGGCATCTCGGACGATACGAAAGAGAGGTTGAACAGACTGGTAATAGGGGTTGCAACAATGGCGGCGGATAATTTTAGAAAGAGAGGGTCCAGATTGTCTAGCCCAGCTGATTTGTACGGGTCCAGGTTTTGCAGCTCTTTCAGGACATCTGCTATCTGGATTTGGGTGAAGGAGAAGCTGGGGAGGTGTGGAGCTGTTGGCCGGGGTTGGGGTTGCCAGGAGGAACGCATGGCCAGCCGTAGAGAAATGCTTATTGAAATTCTCGATTATCGTGGATTTATCGGTGGTGACAGTGTTACCTAGCCTCAGTGCAGTGGGCAGCTGGGAGGAGGTGCTCTTATTCTCCATGGACTTTACAGTGTCCCAGAACTTTTTGGAGTTAGAGCTACAGGATGCAAATTTCTGTTTGAAAAAGCTAGTCTTTGCTTTCCTGACTGACTGCGTGTATTGGTTCCTGACTTCCCTGAAAAGTTGCATATCGCATCGCGGGGACTATTCGATGCTAGTGCAGTCCGCCACAGGATGTTTTTGTGCTGGTCGATGGCAGTTAGGTCTGGAGTGAACCAAGGGCTATATCTGTTCTTTGTTCTAAATTTTTTGAAAGGGGCATGCTTATTTAAGATAGTGAGGAAATTCCTTTTAAAGAACGACCAGGCATCCTCGACTGACGGGATGAGGTCAATATCCTTCCAGGATACCCGGGCCAGGTCGATTAGAAAGGCCTGCTCGCAGAAGTGTTTTAGGGAGCGTTTCACAGTGATGAGGGGTGGTCTTTTGACCACGGACCCATAGCAGATGCAGGCAATGAGGCAGTAATGGTCAGCATGGGGATGTGTTGTTGCCTACCCTCGCCACCTGGGGGCGGCCCTCCGGAAGTTCAGGATCCAGTTGCAGAGGGAGTGTCCAGGGAGGTGTCACCTGAGCTTGGTGATGAGCTTGCAGGGGACTATGGTGTTAAATGCGAGCAGTAGTCAATGAACAGCATTCTTACCTTGGGTATTCCTTTTGTCCAGGTGAGTGAGGGCAGTGTGGAGTGCAATAGAGATTGCGCTATCTATGGATCTGTTGGGGCGGTCTGCGAATTGGAGTAAGGCTAAGGTGTCTGGGATGATGGTGTTGATGTGAGCCATGACCAGCCTTTCAAAGCATTTCATGGCTTTAGATGTGAGTGCTATGAGGCGATAGTCATTTAGGCACCTACTGGCTGGAAACACATACCATCGCCATGAGGAAATTGCCTGGTGAGGGGGGTGAGGGGCAGGCAGGGAAAGGCATGTGGAGGGAGCTGCATACCAGGAGTGGATTAGCCGTGGCGTGTTGCCGGCGGAGGTTCTGTTATAGCTTCAGTGATTCCTGCTCCTGTTACGGAGGGAAACCCTGCACAGGGCTCACAACATGCAGTGGAAAGACCCATTTAGTCCACATGAAAGTCTTGAAATCCCATGTAATGCCATGGAAATGCACTGTATGCAAATGCTGCCGAGATGGAATTTTTATGGTGATGAGATGAGTCTGTGTGTGTGTCTGATGCGTGTGTGTCACTCACTCATGTCTACACACAGGAACCAATACTGATGTCACTATGAGCCCTATGACGGTGGAGGACTGCTTTGAGCTGGGGAAGATAGCCTACTCTGATGCAGACTACTACCACACGGAGCTGTGGATGGAGCAGGCCCTGAAACAGCTGGACGGGGGAGAGGAGTCCACTGTGGACATGGTGACCATCCTGGACTACCTCAGCTACTCCATCTACCAGCAGGGGGAGCTAGAGAGGGCCCTGGACTACACCAAAAGACTGCTGAAATTGGGTGGGTGGATATTTGTGTTTCATAGGCGTTTCATGTCTTGATTGTAATTCACAGGACGATACTGAGTAGATTCTCCTCTTCGGTCCTAAATGTGTCTGCTGTGTTCCTCAGACTCTGCCCACCAGCGAGCCAACGGCAACCTGAAGTACTTTGAGTACCAGCTGGCCAAGCAGAAGAAGGTGGAGGCGGAGGAGGGCCTGAAGGAGAAGGAGAAAAGAGAGAGGGAGAAGAGGGAGGCGTCTGAGAAGAAGGGCAGACCTGCAGACTACCTGCCTGAGAGGAGGAAGTACGAACAGCTGTGTCGCGGCGAGGGCATCAAGATGGTGAGAGGCTGTACTGACCACTGGTGGCACTTTAAATCGGAGGACAGACTCCTAGTAGTAGCTGGAATAGAATAAATGGAAAGATATCAAACACATGGCTTCCATGTGTTTGATACTATTCCATTCATTTCTTTCCAGCCATTACTATGAGCCATCCTCCCCTCACCAGCCTCCACTGGTACTAACACACACACTCTGCATGCACAACTTCTAATGGCTATGCATTTTGATGTTTAAACGGCTGAAGTCCTACTCGTCTTGAAAGGCTTTATATTGATCATTGAATTACACTGAACAAAAATATAAATGCAAAATGTAAAGTGTTTCGTGAGCTGAAATAAAAGATCCCAGGAATGTTCCATACGCACAAAAAGCTTATTTCTCTCAAATTGTGTGTTCAAATGTGTTTTTCATCCCTGTTATTGGCCATTTCTCCTATGCCAAGATCATCCATCCACCTGACAGGTGTGGCATATCAAGAAGCTGATTAAACAGCGTGATCATTACGCAGCTGCACCTTATGGACAATATAAGGCCACTTTAAAACGTGCAGTTTTGTCACACAACACAATGCCACACATGTCTCAAGTGAGGGAGCATGCGATTGGCATGCTGACTGTAGGAATGTCCGCCAGAGCTGTTGCCAGAGAATGAAATGTTCATTTCTCCAACGTCGTATTAAAGAATTTGGTACTACGGCCTCACAACCGCAGACCATGTGTATGGCGTTGTGTGGGCGAGCGGTTTGCTGATGTCAACGTTGTGAACAGAGTGCCCCATGGTGGCGGTGAGGTTATGGTATGGGCAGGCATAAGCTACGGACAACGATCACAATTGCATTTTATCGATGTCTGTTTGAATGCACAGAGATACTGTGACTCGATCCTGACGGCAGCGGATGAATGTCGTGCCAATCATCCGCTGCAGTCACCTCATGTTTCAGCATGATAATGCACAGCCCCATGTTGCAAGGATCTATAGACAATTCCTGTCCCAGTTTTTCCATGGCCTGCATACTCACCTGACATGTCACCCATTGAGCATGTTTGGAATGCTCTGGATCGACAAGTACGGCAGCGTGTTCCATTTCCCGCCAATATCCATCAACTTCGACACAGCCATTGAAGAGGAGTGGGACAGCATTCCACAGTGTACAATCAACAGCCTGATCAACTCTGTGCGAAGGAGATGTGTCGCACTGCGTGAGGCAAATGGTGGTCACACCAGAGACTGACTTTTTCTGGTCCACGCCCCTACCTTTTTTTTAAGGTATCTGTGACCAACAGATGCAGATCTCTATTCCCAGTCATGTGAAATCCATAGATTAGAGTCTCATTTATTTATTTAAATTGACTGATTTCCTGATATGAACTGTAACTCAGTAAAATCGTTGAAATTGTTGCATGTTACATTTATGTTTTTTGTTCAGTATAGATGGGTATTTCTGAAGCCATATGCTCATCCGAGAGAGACCAGTTCGATGTTTGCCAGGACTAAAGGAATCTTTTGGCACACTTTCCTCTGCTGCGTGAATCTCCTTAATGATTCTCTGTGTCCTCTCTCCTGCATACACCGCTCCCTGCTTCTCCCCCTGGCTCTGCTTCTGCCTGTCTATCTGTCCATAGATGGATCTGTTTACTCTAGTCATTATGTTTGGCAACGAGGCAGAAGCCTGGACGAATAAGTGTGTGTGTGTGGGTTAGAGTGTGTGTGTGTGTGTGTGCACTCGCTGAACCGTGCCTTGATAGGTTCTAAGCCAGTAGCTATAGCAATGGCTAGAACTGTGAGAATGTCCCATATATGTCCTGTAATGTTTGGGTCAGATACCATAGCAAATGATCTGCAAGTTTGTGACCTCGGGTGACTCTCTGTGATTTCTATATGATAATGATCTCTCTGTCTCTATCTCCCTCCCCCTATCTCAGACCCCGCGGCGTCAGAGTCGTATGTTCTGCCGTTACTTTGACAACAACCGCCACCCCCTGTACGTGCTGGGTCCGGTCAAGCAGGAGGACGAGTGGGACCGCCCACGCATCATCCGTTACCACGACGTCCTCTCCAACAGCGAGATCGAGAAGGTCAAAGAGCTGGCCAAACCCAGGGTGAGTTCAAGGTCCACCCTCAAGGGAAGGCAAGGTCTGGGGTGTGGTAAGGGTTGCAAAATTCCAGTAATTTTTTCAGTTTTCCCCCACAATTCCAAGGTATTCCAGAATTGCCATTTGGAGGAGAGTTTTGGGAAAGTCTCTGGGATTTTGCAACCCTAAGTGTGGTAGGCGTTAAAATCAGTGGAGGCTGGTGGGGGTGCTATAGGAGGACAGGCTTGAAAGTACTACTTAAAAAGTTTTTGGGTATCTGTACTTTACTTTACTATTTATATTTTTGAATAGTTTTACTTCACTACATTCCTAAAGAAAATGATGCGGTTTTTACTCCATCCATTTTCCCTGACACCCAAAAGTACTTGTTACATTTTGAATGCTCACCAGGACAGGAAAATGGTCTTATTCACACACTTATCAAGAGAATATCCCTGGTCATCCCTACTATGTTGGAGAGTTCCCCTGGCTACCTGTAAAAAAAAAAAAAAAAAAAAAGTATTTAATTATAATTTTTTGCTTTATGTAAGGAATATTAAATTATTTATACTTTTGATACTTAACTATATTTTAGTAATTACATTTACTTTTGATACTTAGTATATGTACTCAAGTAGTATTTTACTGGGTGACTTTCACTTTTACTTGAGTCATTTTCTATTAAGGTATTTTTACCTTTAGTATGAAAATTGGGTATTTTTTTCAGCACTGGGTGGAATAAATGGAACGGAGACAAACGTGGTTCCCATATGTTTGATGTGTTGGATACGGTCCCATTTATTTTATTCCAGCCTTTCCAATAAGCCCGTCTTCCTATAGCTCGTCCCACCAGCCTCCACTGGTTAAAATGGGTGTAATATGCAAGTTCCATTGCTGCCATAAGAACACTGGGGATGCCCACTCTGCCTGAGGACCTGACTGTGTACAATGTGTGTGTTTGTTTATTTGTTACACACTGGCTGGATAAGAGCATCATCCCACTTGTTTGGCTCATACAGTAGTATTTGATAGCTCAGTTAGAACTAAAAGGGAGTTTTGACTCGGCAATGAACATCACCTCAAACGATCATAACCCAATCATAGCTTCATATCAACACATATCTGACTTTCGCATAAATCGTGTATTGATGTCAATGATCGAGATCCATAACTCAAGCTGTGGTTCAGCTCTTGGAGAGGGTAAGGGAACCCAGCAGGGACACACAGCACAGACGTAATGTAGCCTAGTAGTGTACGTGGGTCCAGCAGCCAGCCAGTGTGTAACAGGGTTTGTCCCTGTAACCCGTGTCCTCTCGGCCGGTTGGCTGTTGGCTCCACAGCTGCGCCGGGCCACCATCTCCAACCCCATTACTGGTGTGCTGGAGACCGCCCACTATCGCATCAGCAAGAGGTAAGACCAGCAGGCAGGGATGGGCACAACACTGTACCCCAAACCGTGTCTCTGTCTGTACGCCAAACCCCTCTGCACCCCGCATCTCCTCCGCTTCGGTCAGGAACCTTGGCAAAAGCACAACAGCTAGTCGTGAACTCTACGACTTAAGCGTAGAATGATTATAACTGATTGTACACAATGACTAGTGTAAATTGACAGTGTTGTATGTTTGGGGAGCTTGTGCTGTTATTGCCTGAACAAGTCACTTTTTGTGTGAAATGTAGATATTTCGGGTATATTGGAAGGTAGGTTGATTTTGAAGAAGGTATAATTCTGGGCCCGTGCTCTTGCCAAGACGTCCTGCCACTGCTTTGATCATAACAAGAGGAAGAGGAGTCCAGTATCCTCTGCTTGTTATCTGACTCCGTTAACAGTAGTCAGGGGTGCGACAGGGGCAGTCTAATATCTCATCTTCCTTTTGTAGCATCTCAATTAAGTTTGACAGTGGCCATTACTAGCCATTACCTGAGTGCAAGCTCAGCAAGTCGTTTGCTGCGATGGTTTTTAGACGGCATGGTTCGCATGCCCTGGCCTGGCATCAGTCTGGCTCTCATACAGTTGCTTGATCGTTCAGTGACCGTCTCTCTCTATCTCTGTCTCTCTCTCTCTTTCTATTTCTCTGTCTCTCCTCTTCCTCTCTGTGTGTGTCTGTCCTCCACTTTGTGATCTGTGACTGTAATGTGAACCGTCCGGGAGCTAGCTAAGGCGCGCCACCGTGCATGACCCCCAAACAGGGAAACTCACCACGGCCCATTACAGAGTCTCCAAGAGGTAAGGGGTCAAAGGTGACGGGGAGGGGCCTGCATGAGGCCCTGTCCGCCCTTTCACGCTGCTCATCCCTCTCCCTCACCCCTTTGTGGACCTTTGCTTATGGATACACCTCCCTCCCTCCCCCTGACCTATACAGTAAGAGCACCTCCTCTACCCTCCCACTGATCAGATGATTGACATTATCAGCATGACAAGCCAAGATAGTTTAATCTGCTCTTTTTCTTTGAAAAAACAAAGACTTTTTCGGTTATCTTGGTGCAGGCTCTGGTGTATCGTACAGAATGTTATTTCAGCGTGTGGGTGGAAGTCAAAGTTGATTTCCTCTTACAGGAAGGTGGCTGCCGGCCTCGTGGCTCCCTTCAAGCCTGTTTAATGTGGAGCGGTTATAGAGCGCCCCCTCGTGCAGATAGATTGAGCTGAGACGAGCAAATGGAAACATGGTGGTGACCGTGTTCTTTTCCTCAAGTCTGATGCCCCAGATGATAGTAACATTACGACCTTTGAGCCCATTCACCTAAATGAGTTAAATACATTAAGCGTATTGCTCATTAAACATGCAATGTTTTAACGAATTATCTTAGGCCCATTAGTTATCCGGGTTCTTAGTTAGGCCGTATATATTTGTCTTTTTGTTAGATAAATGGTTTAATTAACCACTCTGATACAGCAAACATATTTGTAACCGTACAGCCGATATAGCAACTGATGGCACATTTATATCTGAGGATTTGAGACAGAATTCTGGCCGTACTCTCCCAATAACAGCACTTCAAAAATAGCCCAGAGTAATTCAACACACACACACACATTTCTACTTCAGTGTGTATGACTAGATTGAGCCACTTCAAGGCATGTCTTATTCATTTATATAACATGCACAGGCTATGCTAATTAGCTGGATGCACATAGGACACACACAGGCACTCCCGTTAAATGATGGTGTGTAAAACACAGGGCCTGAGACTGGGGCTTTGTCTGACTCGACGTGGTTCGACCCCTCGAGGGGGCCAAGTGAGGTGTGGCTCCTATCCAATGGAAGGATGAGATCTTGGTCTGCCCAGTCTACTCTGCCGCCTGCTGGACACTTAACAGCGTCTTCTGTTACTCCCATACCTTTCTAATCCAATATATATATATATATTTTACGTAGAGGGACAGAAGGACTGGGGTCTGTTGTTAAATGAATAACCCCAAATGGTTACTCTGCCCCATCTTCCTTGGTGAGAAACAGTTAAAGTTTGCATTAACTAAGGGGATTCTTCAAATAGAAGCATATCAAAAGGGAGAAATGGAAAAAAATAACATTTTGCTTTGAGACTTGTGGATAAATATGGGGTTCCCTTGAAGCGTTCTGTCCCAACCAGCCTGTTTCCTTCTCCTACACCCTTCTAACATACAGTACTAACGCATGCAGCCCATGCTCATCTGTAATAACGTTAGTCAGCTGCCTGGCTGCAATTGATCATAAATCAAGGTGTGTTTTACGACTCAGAAACTCTCCGTCTCTCATCACAGTGCGTGGCTAACCGCCTACGAGGATCCAGTAGTGGACAAGATAAACCAGCGCATTGAGGACATCACCGGCCTGAATGTCAAGACAGCAGAGGAGCTGCAGGTAACACAAGAGAACATCCGGTTGGCTGAGGGAATTTGGTAGGACTGGAGGACTGGCAGGAGTGGATACTCACGCAGTAAACCTATAGGGTTTAGCGACCAATGATGTGAATATACACTGAGTATACGAAACATTAAGAACACCTGCTTTTTCCATGACATCGACTGATCAGGTGAATCCAGGTGAAAGATATGAATCCCTTATGTACTGTGTCACTTGTTAAATCCACTTTAATCAGTGTAGATGGAGGAGACAGGTTAAAGAAGGATTTTTGTGTCTTGAGACAATTGAGACATGGATTGTGTATGTGTGCCATTCAGAGGGTGAATGGGCAAGACAAAATATTTAAGTGCCTTTGAACAGGGTATGGTAGTAGGTGCCAGGCGCACCGGTTTGTGTCAAGAACTGCGACGCCGCTGGGTTTTTCACGCTCAACAGTTCCCCGTGCGTGTCAAGAACGGTCCACCACCCAAAGGACATCCAGACGACTTGACACAACTGTGGGATGGATTGGAGTCAACATGGGCCAGCATCCGTGTGCGACGCTTTCGACAACTTGTAGAGTCCATGCCCCGACGAATTGAGGCTGTTCTGAGGGCAAAAGGGGGGTAGCAATTTAATATTAGGAAGGTGTTCCTAATAGTGTATATGTCAGTGTATATGTCTATTATAGCAACAGGGTGACAAATGTATTCCATGCAGTGACTACATCTGCAGCGATTACTGTTTGGGGATTTAGGCTGGTTTTCTGTATAGCACTTTGTGACATCTACTGATGTTTAAAAAGGGCTTTATAAATACATTTGATTGATCGATCAGGAATGAACTTTACTGCCGTTTGCTACTTAGGAAGAGCCAATGAAAAGACTAGTGTTTGTACTGTGAAGGTGAAGCGGAAGGCAAGGTCATTCTACAGTACTGAAGACGAGTGTCTCTAATGACAACACAGCATCTGTCACTGTTTATACCCTCATTTCCTCTCTCCCCAGGTGGCAAATTACGGCGTGGGCGGGCAATACGAGCCCCACTTTGACTTTGGACGGGTAAACAAGGCTTCTCTTTCTATTCTGGTCAGGGAAATATGACGTGCATGACCGAGAGTCAGTGGGTGACTGTTGATGGCTGCCACACTTGCGTCTACTGTTGTTAGTGGGTTCATATCTGGGTGTGTTTTTTGTTGCCTTGAGTGTTATTTAACCTTAGACCCTTTGTGTATATTCCCTGTCTTTGCAGAAAGATGAACCAGATGCGTTTAAAGAGCTGGGCACTGGGAACCGCATCGCCACCTGGTTAATTTACGTTAGTATCTGCTTTATACATCTCCATTAAGCAATTCACTGTTTCAGGTCTATTTCATAGCTATGGATACACTTTCGATCTTCCGTTTACCCATGTGTAAATCGATCTAATTTCCAAGATTCCATTAAACAGCAATGGGGTTGAATTATGTTGAACTTGAAAAATCTCTGCTATTAGAGTGGTCGGTATGACTGATAGCTTGAAGACGTTCTCTTCTCTGTTGCAGATGAGTGACGTGCCATCAGGGGGCGCCACTGTCTTTACAGATGTGGGCGCTGCAGTGTGGCCCAAAAAGGTGAAACGCACAACTGCGGTGTTCACGTCGCATTCTCTTCCTGTTAGGCGTGCCAAGGACTTCTTTCCTGTGATGATATTTGAACGCTAAATCAGGAACGGTGTCTTTGATGTGTGTATATGTAAACTTGTTTTCAGGGCAGTGCGGTGTTCTGGTATAACCTGTTTGCCAGCGGGGAGGGTGACTACAGCACGCGGCACGCGGCCTGCCCCGTCCTAGTGGGCAACAAGTGGGGTGAGCCAACCTGTTTCTCATTACATCCTTTAATCCTGTCAAATGGTGTACCTACACCCTGAGAACTTCAGGTCTGCCTGAGGGCAGAAATAACCTTGTGTCCGGTTTGCTGCAGCAGTTAACAGTGGGTCCTTTTTCCTATGTCATGTTTTTTGACGTGTATGTTTATATGTCCACCTGGATTAGTTTTCATCTTCTCTCTCTCCAGTGTCCAACAAGTGGATTCACGAGCGAGGCCAAGAGTTCAGAAGACGTTGCACTCTGGACGAGTCTGACTGATCAAAAGGAATAAAACACCTTCCTCCTAATCCTCGTCTTCCTCTTCCAATCCCTCCTCCTGGACCCACGTGACTCTCGGCGCTGTGGACGCTGACGTGCCCTCTGACCTCTCCACCCCCTTCCTCTCCTTCCTTCTCTCCAAACTCAGCGTTCACTCAGTGGTTCTCTGAGGCTCTGGCTGCTCATGTGATCTGTCACATTTTATTTTTTATCTGAGGTGTGTGTGTGTGCGTGTGTGTGTGGGGTTCACCAGTCCCAGTCTGTGCCTTCTGTTGATGGGTTTTGCACACTCAGACTGCACAGCTGTCTTAAAACCTGGGGAACTTTTATTTAACTCTCCCACCCTTAACATGGACCTTTTATGTTGATACTATCGACAAGATGCTCAATTAACTAGTTCAGCGTTTCCCAACTCTGGTCCTTGAATAGCCCAACAGTACACATTTGTATTGTAGCCCCCAGACCAGCACACCTGATTCAACTTGTCAACTCATCGTCAAGCCCTTGATAAGTTGAATGAGATGTGTTTGTTCAGAACTCCAACGAAATGGTGTACTGTTCGGAGGACTGGCGGACCGGAGTTGGGAAAACACGGAACTAGAGCAGTCAACACAGCTGCTTCTCCCTTTCAACTTCCTACAACGTGACATATTTTCATGTGCACTTCTCAGAAACCATTCTTTACATTGTTGATGGAATTTTATACAGCACACTATGCACAGGGTCTGGGTTACTATCGGACTAAGGGAAGGTCTCCGAACAGTGCTTATGACAAGTGATTATCACTGATTCACTGTGATATATTGACAGAGGAGCTGTGCCAGCCCCCCCCCTCTCCCTCTTTTCCTTCTCTCTCTCCCTTACACCCCTCTTCTCTACCAAGGCCATGTCTGCCGCGGGGCTATTTCAGCCCTGAGGTCATTCACTCCACGACAAACACTACTGCATCTGCTGCACAGATAAACACTGACTTTTAAAGCCAAAGGTACACGATGTCTCTTAGTTTTTCTGCCTCTTCCCCCCCCCCCCGCTCTGTCTCTCTCAACGCGCTCTGTTCCTCCTGTGTCTCCCACTCCTCTCTGCCTTGGGTGAAACACAGTAAACTAAATGCAGGTACTGACTGTCACCGTTCTATGTTACCGAAGCAAAGCTCGTACCTGATCAACTGATGATTCATTGGGTTTGACGATAATAGGATTTCATCCCTAAAATGACTGAATGAAATATGATGCTAAGAATCGATAAGAAATATTTATTCGGTGTATCACTCCAAACCTGGTTCCTCCACTCCACAGTTTAAGCCTATGCTGACCCTGGGCAGAATGATACCTCATGAGAGGCAGTTGCTGATTTGTTCAGAGGGTCCCTGGTTCGAGCCCAGGTTGGGGGCAAGGAGAGGGACAGAAGCAACACGGTTACATGTATATCCTCCCAGATGCAGGTCTTCTTTTTATTTTGAATTGTAATAACGATGGGATGTGTGGGGATATGTGTTGTACATGTGAGATTAATGTTTTCTACAGAAATAAATATTATGTTAAGTAAAGAATTCAGTCTGGAGTGAGTCAGTGTTTTACATGATTTGTCCAGACCAGACGCATAATTGATTGGAACAACTGCAGAACTATTCCTATTAACACAGTTGTTACCAATCAAACCCTGAAAGAATTCTGGGGGGAAAGTATTTTAATCTCCATGATTTAATACAAAAGATTGCGTTGATGGCCATAGCCCTTTATCGTAACAGAAGATTCTGGTGGTGGTTGGCAGCTCAAGGCAGGGGCATCTTGTAGTCTGCAGGGTGGTTTCCCTCCCGAAGCTTTCCGAAGCAGCCACGTATCAGATCTACTGCAGCGTTGACCGTGGAGCTGATCTCATCATCCGTCCTGCCCCTCTTAGGGTTCACCTCCACCATGTCCACTGCAGACAGCAGCCCTGCACAAAGAAAAACACATCGCTCAACACACACCTGACTGACCACACACGCGCACACAGACTAAAAAAAGTACATTGGAGCAGCATCAATACCGATGCACTCCCATCTCGCTGTGTGTGCGTGTTATCATCTCTGTTGATGTGCATCTGTGTGTGCGCGTTATCATCTCTGTTGATGTGCATCTGTGTGTGCATGTTATCATCTCTGTTGATGTGCATCTGTGTGTGCATGTTATCATCTCTGTTGATGTGCATCTGTGTGTGTGATCTCTCACCTGTCTGACAGATGTGCTCTGTGATGTAGATTCCCTCCCTGTAGGTCAGCCCTCCCACTACTGGGGTTCCTGTGGCCGGAGAGATTGATGGGTCCAGGGCATCGATGTCATAGCTCAGGTGGATGGGCTTCTTCACCCTGTTGAATCAGATAAATTAATTCATGTCTAACACGTGTCAATGCCCAATATTTCCATTGATGTGTCCAAGTTAGATGTAGCCTACCAGGAATAGCAAGAAATGAAAACGACACAATGAAATTGTTGAGGCTACATACTTTGAGAAGATGTAGTCACATGTCTCCTCCATCACTTTGGCGATCCCAAGGCGATCCACCTCAGTCATGGAGTAAACTTTGATACCCAGTAACTTAAGGATATGGCTGGAATGGGAGATATCTTTTTTTAGTCTTCGGTAAACAATTATGTAGTGCAAGGTCATGATAAGATAGTGTATGATACAGGGTGACAGGCAAAAACATACTGCTCCTCTGGATCCACGTCTCTCAAGCCAATGTAGACTATGTCTTTGGCCGATACGCATGGCTTGATCCAAGAGAAATTTGGCAGAACTGGAATCTAATCAAAGAAACAGAAACAGCAAGTCTGCATCCAGAACTGTAGCTCATACCCATGTACAGAACCAGTCAAAAGTTTGGACACACCTACTCGTTCCAGGGTTTTTCTTTATTTTTACAATTTCTTTTTACATTGTAGAATAATAGTGAAGACATAACACATATGGAATCATGTAGTAACCAAAACAGTGTTAAACAAATTACACAGATTCTTCAAAGTAGCCATCCTTTGCCTTGATGACAGCTTTGCACACTCTTGGCTTTCTCTCAACCGGCTTCATGAGGTAGTCACCTGGAATCTATTTCAATTAACAGTTGTGCCTTGTTAATTTGTGGAATTTCTTTCCTTCTTAATGCGTTTGAGCCAATCAGTTGTGTTGTGACAAGGTAGGGGTGGTATACAGAAGATAGCCCTATTTGGTAAAAGACCAAGTCCATATTATGGCAAGAACAGCTCAAATAAGCAAAGAGAAACGACAGTCAATCATTACTTTAAGACATGAAGGTCAGTCAATGCAGAAAATGTCAAGAACTTTGAAAGTTTCTTCAAGTGCAGTCGAAACTGGCTCTCATGAGGACCGACACAGGAAAGGAAGACCCAGAGTTACCTCTACTGCAGAGGATAAGTTCATTAGAGTTTCCCGCCTCAGAAATTGCGACCCAAATAAATGCTTCACAGAGTTCAAGTAATAGACACATCTCAACATCAACTGTTCAGAGGAGACCGCGTGAATCAGGCCTTCATGGTCGAATTGCTGCAAAGAAACCACTACTAAAGGACCAATAAGAAGAAGAGACTTGCTTGGGCCAAGAAACATGAGCAATGGACATTACACCGGTGGAAATCTGTTCTTTGGTCTGATGAGTCCAAATTTGAGATTTTTGGTTCCAACTGCCGTGTCTTTGTGAGACACAGAATAGGTAAACGGATGATCTCTGCATGTCTGGTTCTCACCGTGAAGCCTGGAGGAGGAGATGTGATGGTGCTTTGCTGGTGACACTGTCAGTGATTTATTTAGAATTCAAGGCACACTTAACCAGCATGGCTACCACAGCATTCTGCAGCGATACGCCATCCCATCTGGTTTGCGCTTAGTGGGGCTAGCATTTACATTTTTTTATTTAACCTTTATTTAAACTAGGCAAGTCAGTTAAGAACAAATTCTTATTCAAAATTACGGCATGCTTTTCAACAGGACAATGACCCAACACACCTCCAGGCTGTGTAAGGGCTATTTGACCAAGAAGGAGAGTGATGAGTGCTGCATCAGATGACCTGGTCTCCACAATCACCTGACCTCAACCCAACTGAGATGGTTTGGGATGAGTTGGACCGCAGAGTGAAGAAAAAGCAGCCAACAAGTTCTCAGCATATGTGGGAACTCCTTCAAGACTGTTGGAAAAGCATTCCAGGGGAAGCTGGTTGAGAGAATGCCAAGAGTGTGCAAAGCTGTCATCAAGGCAAAGGGTGGCTACTTTGAAGAATTTAAAATATTAAATATTAATTTTATTTTATTTAAACTTTATTTAACTTGGCAAGTCCGTTAAGAACAAATTCTTATTTGCAATATTTAGATTTGTTTAACACTTTTTTGGTTACTACATGATTCCATATGTGTTATTTCATAGTTTTGATGTCTTCACTATTATTCTACAATGTACAAAATAGTAAAAATAAAGAAAAACCGTTGAATGAGTAGATGTGTCCAAACTTTTGACTGGTACTATATATATCACTGTCACCACCTAAAACATAAACACAATTGATATGACTATTTTCCTTCAATTTTTTTAATTTCATAATAAATTTTTTGAAATTCATGATTCATGATGTGCACAGGAAGAGGAAGAGTCTCACGATAAATCCCCCCCAAATAAAACAGACATTGCACAACTGTGTAAATACTGGTATTGTGAATACCAAGGTATAACATTTACTGGTCAAACTTAATGATACAGTATTTGAAATATAAAAACTAGGGGATGCCTATGGGAAAAGAGGGAGAGATAGAGAAATCACCTTGGATTGCAGCTCGTGGATGAGGTAGGACATGGGCTGTCCGTGGATATTGCCTGTAGGGGAGGTCAGGGGTGTGTTGATGTCTGCATGGGCGTCCACCCATACTACACTGAGGTCCTTCTTAGCTGCTGCATGCCCCTGGATCGAGCCTATTGCCAAACTGGACACAGACCAAACTTGGAGTGAATTCCACATCACATTGTTAGGGAAAAACCCCTAACCCTCAATAATTGTAGGTGTATTTTGGCTGGTTGTTGACACTGGGCTCTTGCTCTACTACGAGTGAATATGAGAGACACGCACAGACATGTGACATACACACACACACACCTGTGGTCTCCTCCCAGCATCACACAGGTGTGTCCGTCATTTTTCACAGCGTGGACGGCAGCAGACAGACGTTGGTTGGCGCTGCCCACCGCTCTGGGTCTCTTCACATTGCCTATTGGCTCATCGTTGGCCACCTCCTCAAACGTCACGTTGCCATAGTCTTTGACCACACAGCCTGTGTAGGATGGGATTGGGCAACACAATTGACATAAGAAAACGCATTAGTCAATGCACCTACAGTAATCTTATGTTTAAAAAAAATCAAGGCATGAGCTGTCAATGGATCACTTAGACAGAAAAGAAAAGTTGCAAACTCATGGCTCCGATGCAATAAGATGTCAATGGATTACCACAACGTTTATAATGGTCCATCCCTGTACATGTTCTAAACTAGTCCTTACCTCTGATCATACTGCCATTTGGTAATGTTAAAACTCATACTTTTTGCCAATATGCTAAATGTTAAATCCCCTCCATTTTACCAAAATGCTAAATGTTACATTCCCTCCATTAAAAAACATTTCCAAATCCGATGCAAATTACCTTTCTCCTAGTTTAAATAAATGACTTATGAAATACTTATTTTACTATGTCTGTTACTATGTTAGTGATTGCAAACTAAACATTTCACAATCAGATGCAAATGAGCTCTCTCCTAGTTTAAATAAATGACTTATGACTTATGAAGTACTTATTTTACTATGTCTGTTACTATGTTAGTGATTGAGGTGTCTCTGTCTGCAACCTGGTCTCAGAGAATTTTGTATTATTCAGTACGTAAATAATAGTATCACCATATAAAATTATATATTTTGTTTCGTATGGTATGTATTCATTTTTCATATCCTTCATCCATTTCATAAGATATGTTACGAATTTGCAAAACTTACAATATGTTAGAATTTGCAAAACATACAATATGTTACGAATTCTAATTTGTTGTGGCTAATGTTAGCTAGGCTAGGGGTTAGGGCTAGGGATTAGAGTTAAGGTTAGGGTTAAGATGAGGAGTTAGGTTAAACAGTTAAGGTTAGGGGAAGGGTTAGCTAAAACGGTTAAGGTTAGGGTTAGGGGAAGGGTTAGCTAACATGCTAAGTCATTGCAAAGTAGACAAAAAGTTGTAAGTAGTTGAAAGGTTGCTAATTAGCTAAAATTGTCCATGGTGAGATTCAAACACGCAACTTTTGGGTTGCTAGACATTCGCGTCATACGCCCATTCATTCATCCACCCCGACCAACTACCCTCTTTCGTTTTTGCCTCAACTAACCTTCTGTCTTATGTAACCATACCAAACGTAACATATCATACTAATTTGAGTATCCCGGATTTACCTTTACTACATTATGTCTAGTCTATGAGACCAGGCTGCTGTCTGCTATTCTCTCTGTAGGGCACACAGTCAGGCTAAGGATTGACAGGGCACTTGTCCTCAGAGTGCCGCAACAGTTGCTGCCGGTTTAATGAGTGAGAATGTTATCACTGGCATGCATACTGAATGCAGGAGGCTGCCATTGTCGTGACCCAAACACATACACACAAACATGGAAGGGGGAGTGATGCAAGGTCAAAAGAGCTAGGCCTATCAGATGCCTTCTCCTGTGTGATATGAATAAAACAGAGAGGGTGCTTAGGATGTCTCTGATCTCACGTGATCACACACATGGGCAGAGGAGGACACACCCCCACACACAGAGAGATTGATCCTGCTCACATGTTAATCCACTTTAATCACACAGATCCCCCTGTCACTCTTACGGTCACGGATTTCCCAATAAGACTTCCCACGACTAGACAGTTCAGTCTTACTGGTAGTCTTTCCGAAGGAAACTCCTGTCTGTGTTATGTTCTGGTCATGAGCTCAAGTTCAGGTGTATTTTTTTCCAATAGGATTATTTCTGTAGCCTAGCCTATGTAATATCACTTATTCACATAGTTTGTTCAGAATTGCCCTGGAATTGAACTTGGTCATGGAAAATAAATCATGCCCTTAGCTTGTGTAAATGATGTTGCCATTTGACACCAGGTTTCAAACGGATCCCCAATATGTTAATGCTTTCATCTCAACACCTCTGCCAGGCAAGTCAAAGAAAAGGTTGGAAGTCTGGTGACTTCCTCATAAGAGCTCAGATCACATAGTCATTTGATTAAATCAATAGCATACTGATGCAAATATTGCAATTTGGGAATGTACAGGATAATTTCATTATTTCTCTCGGGAAACAAATACTTTGAATGGAAACAGATTCCCTGTACCGTACATTCTATATTCGCACCATTTTATTCAGTTCGGATGTCTTAATTTCTGCACTGGAGCTACCTAGCTAGCCTATATCACAGAATGAGTGTAAAATCAATATCAGGACGTCACCTTGCGCTTTAAGCTTATCCACCAATCCGGCTGCGCGAATGAGGTCTGGTCCTTTCTCCACACCATCCCGCGGCTGCAGCAGATATATATTTATGGGACTGTGTAGGCCTATTACAGCAATACATTAAAATATATATATATTGCATATAACGGTAGTCTATTAAGCCCATTCGAATACCTATCAATAGCCTATAATAAGTAGGCTAGCCTATAATAAAATATTGACTACTCACTTGTCCTTTTGAAAAAGGCGCTCCAATAATTCCAACTGAGTGATGACTTCGCTTATAAATTCTGAAGGCGAGTTGTAATCCTCCCGAGCTTTTCATAATGACCATTATCCTGTGTCGGGACACAGTGTACAGGAGCACAGGGTTGGAGCGGCGCTGGAGCACTATCAAATTGTTTACTGAAATCAAAGGCACATCACCAGTGTGTGACGACACCAGCGTGAGCGTGGTACAGTAAACCCAACAGGGAGCCTATTGCCGCTCAACGGCTAAAAGTTTCGGCACCGACCCAGCATCATCACATATACGCGGCTTTAGTTCACTAAAATTGCATAACTCATCTTTGCCTTGTATTTAGCATTTGATGTTGACGTTAGTGACAGCCTTAAAGTGATATCCATAACAATAAAAGTAAAATAATCTTGTGTCATGGGCAGCAGTGGATTTCATAATAATTTGGAGTCATGTCTTTTGAGGTGTTTTCAATAGGGACAATTCAAATACAATTTTACTGGTGCTATACCTAAATGTGAATATTCCATAACATGGAATGACTCATGACAGATTCAGGTTCCTTCATATTCAGCAGTAAGTAGTTTCAAAAGCCTTTATTCAAAATGTATTACAATGAAGAGTTAGTTTACAAATGTATTATTTCAAAATGTACATATTACATTGTCATACAATGTAACAAAACCAAGACTTAAAAAGTTCCCAGAAGTTTTTCAGAACACCTCCCAAAAAGGGAAAAGACAACAGCAATAGCCTAACAAAATTAATACATTTTTGAATTCACACAGGATACATTTTGGGCTGATCATTTCTTCTTACTGCTAGAGCGCCATCCTATATGTACCAGGTATCCAACTGACCAGAGATACATGCAAACAAAGGTTAACCTCCAGTGTCTCCCATCTTTATTTTGATTGTTGCATGGTTCTGAGAAACAGTTAATGTCTAAGCTGGGGGAGAGGGGCTGAGGCTCAGCCTTCTGATAGGGGGACGTAGTGGGCTACGTGTCAATCTGGGCCCTTATATGGTGGTGAAGAGGTGGAAGTGGGACGCAGGTTAGAAGTAACTCTGAAGAGGCTCTCCCAAGATGGTCTCCATCTCGTGGATCACCTTCTGTACTTGATGCTCCACCTCCTCGCATTCGTCTGTAACGGAGTAAAACACACACAGTGGTAAGCAGGGAAGTCACAAATTGGTGGCCATCGACCAAATTCGCCAACTACCCTAAACACATCAATATTTACAGGGCCTTCAGAAAAGATTCATACCCCTTAATTTATTCCACATTTTTGTTGTTACAGCCTGAATTAAAAATGGTTTAATTGTTTCTCATCCATCTACACACAATACCCCCATCTTAAGGTGATGTTTGCAGATTTATTGAATATTAAATAAAGAAATCTCATTTACATAAGTTAGGGAAAGGGGATACACCTAGTCAGTTGCACAACTGAAAGCGTTCAAACAAAATGAGTGATCCGCATTTAACCCAACCTCTCAGAGAAGTGTGAGGGGCTGCCTTAAATCGACGCCCACATCATCGGCACCCAGAAAGCAGTTGTTGTTGGGGGTTAACTGCTGTGCTCAAGGGCAGAACAACAGATTTTCACCTTGTCCGCTCGGGGATTCAAACCAGCGGCTTGTCGGTTACTGGCCCAACACTCTTAACCGCTAGGCTACCTGCCGCCCAAGTATTCACACACCAGATACCTTGTAGAAGCACCTTTGGTCTCGATTACAGCTTTGAGTCATCTTGGCTATGTCTGTATCAGCTTTGCACATCTGGATTTGGATAATTTCTCCCTTGCAAATTTTCACAAGTTCTGTTAAATTAGATGGGGAGCGGCGGTGAACAGCAATCTTCAAGTCTTTCCACTGATTTTCTGGGCTTTGGCTGGACCACAAGGAGTTTCACATTGTTCTTCTGACGCCATTCCATATTGCTTTGGCTGTATGCTTGGGGTCATTGTCCTGTTGGAACATGAATCTATGCCCCCCCGCCCCGGTCTATGGTCATTTGCACGCTGAAGCAGGTTCTCAAAGATTTGCCTGTATTTGGCTCCATTCATTGTTCCCCTCCATCCTTACCAGTCTCCCAGCCCCTGCTGATGAAAAGCATCCCCATAGCATGATGCTGCCACCACCATGCTTCACGGTAGGGATGGTGTTAGACGGGTGATGAGCTGTGCCTGGTTTTCTCCAAACATAGCGCTTTGCATTCAGGCCAAAGAGTAACATTGTCTCAACAGACCACAGAATCTTTTGCCTTATGCTCGGTCTTTCATGTGCCATTTGCAAACTGAAGGTGTACCGTCATGTGCCTTTTTCTTAGGAGTGGCTTCAGTCTGACCACTCTCCCATAAAGCCCAGATTAGTGAAGCGCTGTAAGACCGTTGTCCTTCTGGCAAGTTCTCCCACCTCAGCCAAGGAACTCTGTAGTTCTGTCAGAATAATCATTGGGTTCTTGGTCATCTCCCTGACCAAGGTCTTTCTTGCTCGGTTGCTCAGTTTTATCAGACGGCCAGCTCTACGCAGAGTCTGGGTAGTTCCACATTTTTTTTAAATTTCCCAATAATGGAAACCATTGTGCTCTTGGAAACTTTCAACACTTTAGAAATTGTTTTATACCCTTCCCAGATATAATTGTGTTGATGCATATATCTCGAAGATCTATGGACAGTTCCTTGGACTTCATGGTATAGTTTCTGCTCTGACATGCACTGTCAACTGTGGGACCTTATATTGACAGGTGTGTTTCTTCCTATTTTATTTATATTTTTTTACCCCTTTTTCTCCCCAATTTTGTGGTTTCCAATTGGTAGTTACAGTCTTGTCCCATCGCTGCAACTCCCGTACGGACTCGGCAGAGGCCGAGAGCAGTGCGTCCTCTGAAACACGACCCAGCCAAGCCGCACTACTTCTTGACACAATGCTCGCTTAACCCGGAAGCCAGCCGCACCAATGTGCTGGAGGAAACGCCATACATTTATAAGCATCGCTCCTTTTTAGCTACAAGCAGAAAATAAATATGCAGAGGAACCGTTTGCTTTAAAAATGACAGAATATAATAAACAATGCTTATTCGAAGAGGTTTCCAGATATGCTTAAATGGAATGTACTCTGCTACAGAGGGGGGGGGACAGACAGACAGACATGTCTCAAATATGCTAACATTACAGAAACATTGTAGTAGCAGAAAGAGAAAAGTGTGGAGAAAAAGAAGTGATGAGACAGTGAACCTACCCTCCATGAGTTCAGCCAGGAAGGGGATGGTCTCTGGTAGAAGGACCATGTAGTTCTCCCTCAGCTTAGAAGCCAGCTCCAGCAGCATCAGCAGGGCAGAGAAACGCACCTGATGGGGGGGGAACAACAGGCCTTTATTTCAGTCACTGGATGATCACTCGTGGTCCTGGAGAGCTGCAGGTGGGCAGGGTTTTTGAGCTGACCCAGCACTAACACACCAGCTAACTACAGTCTTAATGATTACTTGAATCCCATGTCTGTTGGTTCTAGGTTGGAAATCCAATCCAACTTCTTCACACTTCTCAAACGCCTCACCTTGGAAGAGCTGTGTCGCGTCTTCAGCAGGATCTGGTAGTTGAGGGTCTTCCACAGAGTGTCGTCACCCACGGCAACGCAGAACTGGCCCACGCACGGCACCAGGTGCTTGGTGACTCTGGCCTGGTAAACCTCCTCTCCACCCAGGGTGTTCTCCAACTACACACAAACAGGCAGACATTTATACACCACTGCTATAGGGGAGAACAGGGGACCACAAGAATAGGGCATAAGGAAAAGGCAAACGGCATCCATATTAGGAAGTCCCTCAGTTGTAAAGCTTGCCATTTCTGTGGATGAATCCTTTGTTATAGTGATGTGAGAGAGGGGTGAGGCTGACCTGATCGACCAGAGGGGTCATGAGGGAGTCGGCTCTCTCCTTGCTGACGAAACGCTGCGTGTCGTACAGGCAGATCTTATGGAGGCAGTCCAGTATGTACTCCAGCAGCAGGCAACGCTTCTCAATGCTGTGCTCCGTGTCAAAGAAGGCTTCATCTGAATGAGGGAAGGAGTGGATTAAAGGAGGGAAAACAAGCAAAAGACTTCCAAATACTTCCCGGAGTGCCTTGCGTTAATCATTCACGTGACTCGAAACCAGCAGTGAACCAGAAATGGGCAAATTCCCATCAAACACGACCTTGTTTTCCAGCAAAGCCAAACTAATCCAGACACTTCATCTTAGATTCATAGACAATATATATATAAATAAGAGAGTGAGAGGACCCACCTGTCTTTGTTAGGTTGGTCTGACGGAGCAGGTCAGAGAAGGGCTTGACCAGGTGACCGGCAAACAGGACAAAGAGCCCCTTGAGCCTGTCTGCGATGCTGTCCGACAGGCGGTAGAAGGTCAGCAGGCGGTCCTTGGCTACGCTCTCAGTCTTGCACCAATCAAAGAGCTGCATGGGCATAAACACAGTTAAGCACCATGACTCTTCAAGTGATTACATTTGGACTAATACTGGGAGATAAGTGTGCTTTGGGAATTAGGGTACCATCTCATTTAAAAAAAACAAGGAACACACAAAACAACTGAAGTAGGACAGCGTCGATTCTCAAGTAATGACGCTTACTCTGAAGAACAGGGGCCTGAAGGTGACTTCAGATAGCTTCATAACCATGGCCAGGAGACAGTCGATCACATAGCCCTCAATCTCCTTGGTCTTCTCCAGATCACCCTGCAGACAAAAACAAAGAATTTAGCGAGTGTCATTCAAACCGTTATGAGTGCAACAGAGAGAGAGAGACATACTTGGCAGTGTTGGGCCCGGAAGTCCAGCGCAATTAGGAAGAAGGACGTAAGCTCTGATTGGTGGGAGGTCAGCTGATCCTTCTCCATGTGACCAATGTGCTCCTTCAAGATGCTCATCAGGGGACCCAGCTGGCTCTGTGAAAATGAAAGGAGAAACACTCAATGCTTGACCACACAATATGAACATTATTTATTTCCTCACATATCACAGGTAATTCACCACCTACCTGTTTGGAGTTCACCATCTTGCTGTAGCACTTGGTGAGGGTGGGCAGCAGGACCCTGGGGGGCACTTTGGTGGCCACAGTGGTACTGAGGGAGGCCAGTCGCACGGCCAGCTGTGGGGTGGTGGTGGCCTTCTTTGCCACCCGCGTCAGTCGAGCCACCTGGGGGACACGTTACATAATTTCAGTATGACAGGGTCCCATTCGATGTAGTATATGTTTACTATGCGTTTATTATGTTAGAAACCAGATGAACGTTTGTGTATCGGAATAGTAGAAGTTACCTGAAGCAGTGTGTCCTGCAGGTAGGGACTGATGAAGTGAGGCAGGGTCTCAGTGACGCGGTGCAGAGCTGTGACGGCACTCAACATGTAGAGCTCATTAGACAACAACACCTTTCTCTCGGTTAGAGACAGCAGCACCGCCGGCATCAGCCTGACAACACGAGGAGGGGACTCGAGTCAAACTTCTGACACCACATTAGTGACAGTTGACCTAAGTTATACTATTTGTATATATTTGTGTACTATAAAAAAGTGTTCATAGGAAAATATTAAAATATGAGTAATTGATTGAACAAATGCACTGGACTGTGAACTACGCTGCCCGTATCTACTGTGGACACAGAAGCGTAGACTGTGTACCTGGGCAGCTGTGGGATGGCGAGGGCCTTCAGAGTGCTGGCAACCTCAGCGATACAAAGTAGGGCACTGCCCATCACGTTCTTCTCCTCCTCTGGTGACACCACTATCTCCACTGCCCGGTTTAGCACCGGTACAAATGCCTCCTTATGGTCCGAGCCAAAACTGCGGCACAGCAGCTTGAGGCTGTAGAGGGCTGTCTGCCTGTTGATGGCCAGCTCCTCCTCCATGACTTTGACCTTGCCGTGACCACGTCCCACAATTGCCAGCAGGTCGCCTGTCAGGTCCAGAAGCACTGTCACCTGGGACGAGAGGTCAAAGGTCAGGACTACCCCCAACTACGCAAAACATACACACACATAATATCCCCAGTCTGTGTACTAACCTGCTCCTCCTGCCACTGGGTTTTCTGCTGCAGCTTGTTGTTGAGCAGCTCCATAGCCTTCCGCCTCACAGACGGCAGTTGGTTACCCATCAGGCCTCGCATCACCGTGATGAACGTATCCGTGGGCAACAGGGCGTTCACCTGGCGATCAAAACACAGAAAAAAATGAATGTAGGACCTCACAGTGGAAACCTGGCTGTTTTTTTTCTTAATATTGTAACAACCTTGGTTTGCCTTTATTTTCTATGACTGAGTAGAGTACACATCTTTCCATCTCTGTGGCAGACTTACTTTGTCCAGGACATCGTAGGCCTTATTGAGGAGAGCTCTCCAGAACTTGCCAGTTGGTTTGTCAGTGTTCTCCTCCACACAGCGAGCCACAGTGTGGATGTAGCAAAGGATCTCCTCCAGAAGACTAAACAACATTATGATACAGGGATCATTTATAACATTTTAAGATGTGCTTTTTATCTTACAGTCAAACAAATTGAAAACACAATTTAAACATTTTTTTATTATTATTCTTTTTAAATCACCAATTCCTTGCGCCACATGGTTGGTTAGTCTAAATAAGCCTCACCTTTGCTGTAGCTTCTGCAGAGAATCCTCCACGATGTCACCGTACGCCGCAATCTGGAAGACACACACACACGTTTAACAAAGTACACTGATACATGACAGACGTTAAACTTGAGTTACATAGCCTTTTCCCAGATCTGCTTTTGCTGTCTTGCCAATGGTGTCAACTCGATCTTGCTAATAGTATTGGCAAGACGGCACAAACAAATCCGGGAACCAGGCTACAGTTATATTACCATTCCCACAAAGCTGCTGGCAGCCAAGAGTTGGGCCATGAAGGAGACCGAGAGGAACTTGAAGTGGCGCAGCTCTTTGCTGCTGTGGGCCTCCATGCTGAAGATCAGCTCCTCTGCCGTCTCCTTCCCGGCTCCCCTGCCACGTGTTGGCCTCTTCACAGGTCCTGCACAAAACAAAAATGGAGTACGGTGTAAAAACAATAAAACCGGTCCCTAAAGAGCATCTGTCTTGATGTTAGCTTTGTTACACAGCACTGCCAGCCTTCCCAACAGACTGTTTGATGTTAGCTTTGTTACACAGCACTCCCAGCCTTCCCAACAGACTGTTTGATGTTAGCTTTGTTACACAGCACTCCCAGCCTTCACAACAGACTGTTTGATGTTAGCTTTGTTACACAGCACTCCCAGCCTTCACAACAGACTGTTTGATGTTAGCTTTGTTACACAGCACTCCCAGCCTTCACAACAGACTGTTTGATGTTAGCTTTGTTACACAGCACTCCCAGCCTTCCCAACAGACTGTTTGATGTTAGCTTTGTTACACAGCACTCCCAGCCTTCCCAACAGACTGTTTGATGTTAGCTTTGTTACACAGCACTCCCAGCCTTCCCAACAGACTGTTTGATGTTAGCTTTGTTACACAGCACTCCCAGCCTTCACAACAGACTGTTTGATGTTAGCTTTGTTACACAGCACTCCCAGCCTTCCCAACAGACTGTTTGATGTTAGCTTTGTTACACAGCACTCCCAGCCTTCACAACAGACTGTTTGATGTTAGCTTTGTTACACAGCACTCCCAGCCTTCACAACAGACTGTTTGATGTTAGCTTTGTTACACAGCACTCCCAGCCTTCCCAACAGACTGTTTGATGTTAGCTTTGTTACACAGCACTCCCAGCCTTCACAACAGACTGTTTGTTGAGTTTCTCACCGTCCTCTTTGTCCTGCGGCAGCGCCATGAGATACTTCAGGATCTTTATGAGAGAGACGAGCTGTTCCTCCACCTCAAACTCACAGCACACTGAGATCCAGAACTCCACGTCCCTCTCCAACGCAGCATCCTGAGAAGAGACGGACAAACATGGCGGCTTAGAGCGTTTCCTGAAGATTTTGCGCATAAAACCTAGAGCAAATTCCAAAGACACTCGTCAACAGAGGCCATAGACATACCTTCTAAAAACACGTGCGCACACCTTTTTAAGTAGCATATCCCATTGCGTTGATATTTCAGTCAAGCTTTTCTCACGGCCTACCTTATCTGTGGCGTTGGTCTGGGTAACGTGCTGCTTGAACAGGAGCAGCAGTAGGACCCAGAGGAAGCGGGAAGGCCCCAGGGTGGTCATCAGCTGGGACAGGATGGGCAGGCGGCGGTGCTCGGGCACGTGGGGCAGCGCGTCGGCAAACACGTGCACGATGCGCGTCACCACCGCCTCCATGTGAGCGGTTGACTCGCCGTCGCCACTCTCATTGGCCTAGAAACAAGCAAAACAGACATGTGTTTTTCTGAAAAGTGGGAAACCAGTTTGCAGGTTGCTCACACAACACTTAAACATCCTTTAAAAAGAGACAACTGACGTCATAGCCCCTGTGATGAATGTCCTAGAGCTGAAATAACCAAGAGCCACTGACACATGGCCCTCAGCTTTGGATCTCTAGTTTGATCTAGCATCCTTTCTTGTCCCAGAAGCTAACATTAGCAACTAGGGGGTTTACAAGAATGCACAAGACATTTGTTTTTGATTAACATTTGTTTTTGATAGGCATTTACCACCCACATCTCCAGTGTTCATGTAATGCCAACCAAAACAACAAATTAGGTATTATTCACATTCATAGCATATTAGATGAGTGAAAGTGAGACAATGGCCAGGCCAAAGCGATCCTACGTCACTGACCGCTTGTTGGTGGACTCACCTTGATGAGGGCAGGGATGACCGTCCGCACGGTCTTGTTGATGACCTGAAAGCTGTAGGTGTCGTCCAGACGCATGATGTTGGCGCCCATGAAGGTGAAGATGGGCATGATGTTGTGCAGGACTTTCTCCTGGGAAAGAATAGAAGGTGGGGGGGGGGGGTCAAAGGTAATTGGAAACACACTTTAGATTGGAAACAATTTCTGATGGTTTACAGACGGCTCTGTGATGGTTGCGAGATGGTTCTTCGAGAGATTCATTCCGTGACGGCTGAGAAATGGTTGTGTGACAATTGAGATATGGTTGTGTGACGAACGAGAGACTGCCTTTGAGATGGCTGAGAGATGACTGTGTACAGCACTCACAGGGAAGATGCCAGCCACGCTTCCCAGAAGGAGCAGGGCATGATGGTGGGTCTGGGGCATGTCGGACATCCTCACACACTGCACCACAACCTCCACGTTGAACTTGTCCTCATCCAGCACATCTGAGTGTGGAGGAAAAACATAGTCAGTCACACACACACATTTTAGAGAAGCATGAAGGGTGCCTCTGGGCAAAAAAAAAAAAAAAAAGTATTTAGTCTTCTCACCTTTGCCGACGGGTCCTCCGTCAGGGGAGAGCTTCTGGCAGACGTTGAGCAGGCAGCCGAGGATAAGCTGCTTGGTGTACTCTAGGTTGCCTCGCTCCACGGTGGACGTCTCCAGACACCTGAGTGGCCAGAGAGGAACAACGTGTTTTTGCAGCGCATACTAAATAGTGCACTGGTGTAGATAAGCGGTTGGCCTTGGTCAGGCTGAGGCTCAGAGAGTGTGCAGCTGGTTGTACCTGGAGAGCAGGCTGAAGAGAGCGGGCACCAGCGTCTGTGGCCTCTTCAGCTTCTTCTTGTGCTGCAGCAGCTCCAGGATGAGAGTCACCCTCTGCCAGGACACGGCGCCCTCTATTGGCACTGCCTGAGGAGTGTCCTGGGCCTTCCTATATAAAGCACAGAAACACAGTGGCTCAAGTCAAGTCCATCATAGTGGCTCCAGGTCAAATTGCATTGTAACCAATGAGGTGATTGAATCTAGTCTACGGCTTATTGTAATCAAATGTAGGCCAGTTTAGAGTAGATGTTCCTCACCTCTGCAGCATCTTGCTCCTGCGGGTCTGCTGTACTGACACGGTGACTTTGGGCTTCTCTGCTGGGGCTAGCTCGTTAGCCACTAGCTCGCCGTCCACAGCAATCTACAGTGAGAGGATAGCGTTAGCATCTTGTGTGGTGGTAGTGAATGATGGCTTCCCTGTAGATACAGTATGCAGAGGTTCCTCCTCACCCCTTTAAAGACACTGCTGATGGTCTGGGCACAGACAGGACTCGTGCTCTCCACCAGCAAGTCAAACATCACCCCCAGGAGCCTCTGCTGGACCTTCTCATCTCCGAGGGCTGAGTAGAACACCTTGGTGATCTGAGAACAAACAACAGGGTCATGTTCAGTAGGAGCAAACACTATGAAAAGGTAGATGGAAAATGAGGGTTGTCATTGTAGAAGTTTCAAAACATTTAAAAGTTTTGTGCCCACTGAAGATGACCCAGGCAATCGGCCAGTATTTTGACAGCACAGAAATGAGTAGCATACAGCCTTTGCATCCTCCCAGAGTATGATCGTATGGATCTCAGTCAGGGAGCGCCGTGCTGCTACAGTAGCGTACCTGTTCCAGGGCGATGATCTGAAAGCAGGGGATATCAGGGTAGGGCTTAGACACCGCGCCCAGGGCCTTGATGAAGAGCTCCAGACAGTCCTGGTCCTTCACCAGGAGGGGGGCTGCCTGCTCGTTGTACTTCCCCAGGACCAGCTGCATGAGCAGGGCCTCGTCCTTTAGGACAGTGGGGTTCTCCGGCCCGCTCTGCTCCAGCAGGCGCTCCAGGACAGGCATTAGGACAGACAACACAGACTAAGAGGAGAAGGAAAAGAGACAGGGATATAAAATATGGCTTTACAAAAACTCAAATGCCCAGATAAGAGTTTTCATATAAAAAGAGGCTTCAGAGTTGCTCCTAATCCGGTCACATCATCGTCAGGAAATAGGTTTCACATTCCATCAAGGTCTTCTTAAATTTCTGTTGTCATTCCCTGTCCACTCACCTCTCCATTGACTTCTCCCAGAGCCCTCAGTATGGTCTTGGCAGTGTAGGCAGGGCAGTTGGCCACCTGGACACCCAGCAGCAGCTCCTCCAACCCCACCAGCAGCTTCTTGTCCCGGGCCTTGCCTTTCCCTGTCCCCGTTACAGCCTCCTCATAGAGCTTCCCCAGGGCCTAGAGAAAAACCCATTTGGATAGTGTGTGTATAATACAATTTACTGTGAATATAAAATTAAATAAATGTGCGTGAGTGTGTATTATTTATATTTGATACACAACGTTTTATTGAGGATACAAATGATGCATGTGTGTGCGCATCTCTCACCTGGCTGAGGTGAGTTGGGCCAGTGGTGAGCTCCTCGGTGGTCTTCAGCAGCCTGTCTATGATGGGGTGGAAGGGAGAGCTATCCACCTGGGCTAGCGTCTGGAGGGTGGCTGTGGCTGCCCTCCTCACCTCACGGACAGGGGAGCTCAGACAGGCCAGCAGGGACAGCACAACTATAGAGGGAAAACCATATTTAGAACTTTGTTACTAATACACCATCACTACTCAATCCATTTGCTTGTTACTCCACTAATACCTTCTCCGTTGTCCTACCAGGGTGTGATTGTTAAGACGTGGGTTTTTATTACACGGTCATAAAAAGAGCAGGCAATAAGCTTTAATACACCACAATACAGTAGGAACAGTTCTCACCCCAGACAACTTATGGTAATTTTCAGACTACGCCAAACTCTACATCAAATACAATTATCCAGGCTACCTGGTGATGAGCCTGATGCCAGCAGTGTGAGGGTCTTCCCTGGCTGGGCGCTGAGGAGGGCTCTGCCCACATAGAGGGCCTGGGTTTGCAAAATGGCATTGACCTTACAGTCCAGCTGGTCTCCTAGGTTACTGCCGTAGCCCCACACCAGACTCAGGAACTTGAAGAGCTCCAGGGGATCACTCAGGTGGACCTGGGACAATTGGAGGGGGTTGAGAAATAGAATAATGTGGACAGAGTGAGGCGGGTGACAGTAAAACAGGATATTTCCTTGTCTTACCTACGTTCACAAAAACACTACCTTACATTTGAATGATTAAATAAGGGTTCAATTGTAGCCTCCTTAGAGGAATGCTGGACTTTCCCTCGAGTGAAGCGATGCGCCAACGAGTGGAGATGAAGCATCGGTCTGTGCACTGAAATCCATTGTGCAACATATCAAGATTCAGTACCTGAAAGAGCAGCTTCATCAGGGCCCTGAAGCTGGCTGCCATGTGCCCCTGGCCTGCCCCTGTGATGAGGATGTCAAACAGGCGACACAGCAACCGGAGGTAGCAGCAAGTGTTGGTGTCCAGCTTCTCTGGGTTCCACCATGTCTCACCTGACAGGCAACACAGACAGGAAGCAAGCAGTCTCTCAGCCTCTTTCCTTTTAACTCAGTGTGTGACCAAGTGGCTAAAATAATTGGTGATAGCAGAGTCTTAAACATAATGAAAAACAATATGTAGCCAATTGCTTTTTTTTTTTTTTAAACACTGCTGCTACTCGCTGTTTGTTATCTATGTATAGTCACTTTACACCTACCTACATGTACATATTACCTCAATTACCTCAACTAACCTGTATCCTCACACATTGACAGTACCGGGCCCCCTTGTATTTAGCCTCGTTATTTTATTGTCTTACTTAAAAATAAAAATGTATTTTTTAACTTGTTTATTTAGTAAATCTTTTCTGAACTCTATTTTCTTAAAACTACATTGTTGGTTAAGGGCTTGTATGTAAGCATTTCACGGTAAGCTCTAAACCTGTTGTATTCGGCGCATGTGACAAATAAAATTGGATTTGATCGACTTACCTTTGAAGGAAGTGTCATGGCACTTCAGGGTGGATATGAGCCCTCTGAGCAGTGACACCAGCAGCACAGCATACTCTGTATCCATGCTCTGCCCTGCCCCGAGCCTCTGCAGGTACTCTCCCAGCCCCTCAGAGAAGGAGAGAGACACATCCTCCTGCTGCTGGCAACACAACAGAAGAAAATAAGGTAAACCATTTCATACAGACTTCAACAGTCCAGAAAAGTATAGAGCAGGTAAAGGAATCGCAGGATAAAAAATAAATAATTACAAAGACAGAAAGTAAATATCACAAGAGACCTCTGTCATTTATGTAGTTGTACAAACTGCCACTCCCTCTCACCGTAGGCATGTCTTTCTGGGTGAGTTCCAGTATCGCAGGCTCCAGCAGGGAGTAGACACTCTGGGCTATGTGGAGGTGCTGGGTCTCACTCATGTCCCCCAGGCTCTGCAGTAAGGTCTGGCTCAGCACCACGAACGCTGCCCTCTCCCTCAGGCTGCCCCGCTGGACTGCTACCACCCCAGCCAGCTTCTCCAGCTAGCAGACATGCAAATTAGGTGAAGGGTGAGTTGTTTTACTCGGGACCCTTTCACATTCAACCCAACAAGTTCATCTAAATTCCTAGTGCCTAACCTAGTTAGCAAAGAGCTCTAAAATCACTAGATCAGTGTTAAGGAAAGGAACACCGTTTTGTTTTCATTGCACTCGGAATTCAATTGAACTTGACTTAGAAAGGCCTTCAAATGTTCACTAATCCACTCACAGCAATGCGTTTGGAAAAGGGGTCCATGTTAGACAGGTTCTTGGTCAGTGTTGAGATGAGATGCTGGTTGGCCAACCCAATGAAATCCGTCTGAGAACTCCTCTCCACCACGGCCTTGAGCGCTGTAGAGCAGAGGGGAGAGATAGGAAGTAGTTACAGTGCTGGCCCAATATATTGGCACCCTCCCACTTTTCTTAAATAATTTCTTCTAAAATAAGTTTTTAGCTCTCGCCATAGGTTTTTGATGCGATTCAGATCTGGACTCTTTGCTGGCCACTCCAGAACAGTCCAGCATTTCTTCTTGAAACATTCCTGAGTACTGGTTGATGCGTGTTTGAGGTCGTCCTGCTGGAAGACCCACAACCTTCAATGGAGATCAGCTGATATGTATTGCCAAAGAGCTCTTTGTTTCATTGGTTCACAGAACATTTCCCCCAGGACTTAAGCTCGTTTACGTGGGTTTTTTAAGAAGTTCAAATCAGGCTTTCTTGGGTCTCCTTCAACAGTGGGTTCTTCCTTTGTTTACCGGCAACCAAATGAAGCATTCAAACACCCTTCCTACAATCAAACATAGGGAAGATTCAATAATGCTGCAGGGCTGCTTTGCTGCCTCTGGTACTGGGGGCCTTGAATGTGTGCAAGACATCATGAAATCAAAAGATTAATAAGGTGTTTTGTTGTGCAATGTTGAACCTAAGTGTCCAAAGACTGTGTCTCTGTTGAAGGCTGTGGGTCTTCCAGCAGAACAACCCTAAACACACATCAAAAGCACATTGGAATGGTTCAAGAAACCCTGGACTGTTCTGGAATGGCCAACAAAGAGTCCAGATCTGAATCACATCCATACTCTGTGGCAAGTGCTGAAAATCACAGTTGGTGGAGGGAACCCCTCAAACATTGAACAATAAGGGCAGTTTGCTGCTGTAGAGTGGGCCAAATTGCCAGTAGAAAGGTGCAGCAAACTCAATTGATGGCTTCAAGAAGCATTTGTTGCCAGTTATCTTGGTCAAAGGCTGTGCAACAAAGTACTAGCTCCGGGATGCCAATAATTTTGTCCATGCCATTTATCTTCATTTTCTAAATAAAAATTGTAAACTTAAGTTCACAAAAATAAAATTGGTTCTGCAATGTTGAAAATCTAATAACGAGGCGTGGAGACCAATATTTTTTTCTCAATTTAAACTTATTTAAGAAGAAATAGGGAATTATTTAAGACAAAAGTGCAAGGGTGCCAATATATTTGGCTGGCACTGTATAGTACACATACCTTCTTATTCTTTGGAAGTAGACAATCCTAACAATCTGAATTTTGATTTAGATTAGTAGCGTCAAGCTAGAGTATACAGGTATATATGATCCCTCTATTTACCAAAGTACCCTCCATAGCATTCTCAGTAAAGCGTTTGCAAGTGTTCTCAAAAACAAAAAAATGACATTTATTGTGAAACCATTTCCCAATGCGTTTACCATAGGCCCAGCCCTGAGTGAGGTTGTGCTGGGATATGATGGTGGACTGGGCCACACAGGTGGCCAGCTGGAGGTCTGGGGAGTCGGGCAGGGCCGAGGTGACCACAAGAAAGGGCAAAAGACCCCAGACGACACAAGTCTTAAGGTCAGAGTTCCCTTCAACCAGTCTGGGTTCATCCAGAACCCTCACTGCCTGCTTCAACACTGGACACCTATGAGGAAGCACATGGAAGCATTTCAATATCACACTACGAATCTGGAGCTATTTGGGGAATTGATGTGCATTTCAAAGGACTGAAAACAGCATTAACCAGTTTCCAGCATTTGAGAGGTCTACACGTTGTAGCAGTGAGAGGAGACATGACACAGTGTCCTCTGGATCCAGGCGATCAACGTAGACCTGTGGAGGGAAATACGATAAGTTAGGTTTAATCACTAGTCGATTCCCAATATGAATGTACTTGAAAGTCTCATGTTCCAGCCAGTCACCTCCAGGGCCTTCAAGGTTGCAGCCACCACCTCTGGGATGTCATCCTTCATACGCTCCAGCAGAGCCTCCTTCAGGAAGGCCTGGTCAAAACCCCCCTGTCCTGAGGTGACAATGCCCATCAGGTGTTCCACAGCCATGTGCCTCACAGAGGGGAGCGGGTGCTTCAGGCTCAACACGAGGGAGGTGTCAGAGTCCCCGAGGATCTATAGCAAAAAATAAAGAAAAAAGAATAAAAAGACAGCGGAGTGTAAGAAAACAAAATGACACAGAATGGCTTTGAGGATGTTGAGCTGATCTACTAGATCTCTGCCTAAGTGCAGCCTTCACCCAGAACCTTCTAAGCCAGGGCGCCGCTGCCTACCTGGTACTTGCCACTGCTCATGGACAGGGAGATGAATTGGTGGAAGAGGTTCTTGTCCTCTGCGCTAGAGAGGTCACTCACATGGCCCTCCAGGACTATGTACAGAGCACCTGGGTACCTGCAACAACAGACATGTCAGTGTAATGAATATACACACAATGGAATGGGAAAGAAAGGGGACACAAGTGTGGGTACTGTGGTTCAGCAGCTGAGAGAATAACTACAGTTTGGCTACTACCAATTGAAAGGGAAGCAATTGCAACAGTGATGTAAGTAGCACCCAATGAATGCCAGTGTTAAAGAGAAAAGGCCCAACTTACTTTGACTCGAATAGTCGGACTAATGGCAGCAAGCGCTGGTTGAGGGCAGTGACACCCTCAGCAGAGAGCCGACTCTGGGAGAGGTATTCCTCAAGTAGCATCTTTGCTACTGTGTTATCAAGACCACCAGACAGTGGAAGGCCTTGAAGGACAGACTCAAACAGGTTCCCATGACGGCTGCTCTCTGAGGGCTCCTCAGTCTCCATCTCATCTATTACAAACAAGACAACACTTATCTTTCATATTAAAGGGATTCAATGGCAATATACATAAGCATCCAGGTTAAAAAACAAAGAGTCAGATGCAGGTATACACTGCTACTCACCAGTGCCGGTGGTAACGACAGCATGAACCAGGTGAGGCAGCAGGTAGCGCAATAAGGGACTGATGTCATGAACTGCAGCCATTGCCTGGAGGGAGGGGACCAAGGAAGTCACAGCACACAGCTGGCCAAAGGATCTAAAGGAGAATTTTTAAATAAAACACAGAGAATGCCAATTAAGAAACACCAAACAATCCTAAGATGCCCTAAAACGACACACACTCAAAGTGATGAAATAGTTTCAAAAAGTAACATTCTTCCAATTCCACTTCTTCACTCACTTTGGGCCGACAGTGCCCTCCTTCTGGTTCTGCAGGAGGACGATGAGGCAGCCCAGGCCCTCTTTGGGCAGCACAGGCTCCTTGCACAGTGACTTGCTGATCTGCAGTGCCAGGATGTCCACCAGCTGGGCCTCCATCACCACCTTCACAGCCAGCTGGCACACTATCATGTAGGTGGCAGCCTTGTAGTCTGTCAAAGAGGACTTCAGACCCTGGAGACACAAAGGAAATGGTCAGCATGAGCTGAACAGTGTCCTCATGGTTTATTCCTTAACTTCAATAAAAAAAGTTTCTGTATCGGTGTCAACGCCTCTAAATAGAATGGTTTCTTATGAAGCTTAAATGCAGTATCTAACCTTCTGAACATAAGGCAGCAGCTTGGATATGATTGTGTCAGAGACTTTCTCCACAGCATCCAAAGCCGGTACAATAGTGGAGGCATAAAAAGAGAAAATCACTCGAAGCTGGGCACAGTTGCCAGAATGTCCTGAATATCCCTGCAAAAAAAGAAGACCAACAAAAACAGGTCAAGATCAGGCACTGTGCTTGATACCTGAGCATACATACAAGCTATATTGAGGTATAAGGCAGTGTATTTGGTTTACCTTGATTGACTTCGTGACCAGGGTGCAGATGAAATCCATGAAGCCCAAGTCTTTGTAACAGTGAGTGATTAGGGTTCCTCTGGCCAAAGGAACTCCTGGTTTCTGTAAGGAAATCAACACATTGATCATTGATGACATGCTGATTATAATGAAAAGTAACAACAAAATATATCAACTTCCAGTAGTTGTTATGCTCATAAATCATAGCTAGCTTCTATAGCAATTACCTGAAGCCCCTCGAGCCAATTCCATCGGTTAGTGGGGTCTTTTAACTTAAAGAGCTGAATGACTCTGACAAACACTTTAGTCTCGTGATAGGGCAAGACACAGGCAAGCAGTGTGTCCACATTATACAGGTGGATGTGGAACCTGCAAGGATGACATAGAATAACAACCAATATTAACACAATGTCAATAAAACAAATTCAATATGAATAGGCTACATACAGTGAGGCAATGTAAACAGCAACTTATGTTTACATTTTAAGGAAAATGTGTCTAACACTTGATTGAGGGGATATCCTGTAGATAGAAAAATGGGGGGGGGGCACCTGTGTACAAGCCACTCGATGCACTTCTGGGCAGGCTTGAGTAGAAAATATGGGGAAAGCCGTGTAAGAAACAGGGAGATGCCTGCGTCCAGTTTCTTGTTGACCTCCTTGGACTGGACACTGCGCTCCATGCCCACTGAGGCTTGGCTGAAGAGTGTCTCCTGGAACTCACTGAATGCAGGCTCGATGCCCAGGAGTTCCTCGAGCCCTGTGCATCCTAAAATGCAAGAGAAAAGAGATAGTCAGGAAGAGCAGCTGAGAAGTTTAAACAGTAGTCATTTAGAAGACAACATGCTGCAACAGTGAAGTCAAGACTGTCATCAGGAAGACCAATGTCAAACATACCAAGTGCAAAGAAGGTGCTTCTATCCATACTGGAAGCATCTTTAGGGTCAAACAGTAGGGATGCAACCTCCCGACGAGTGAGCAGATTGGGGTCATTTTGTGGCAAGGCCAGGCGTTTCAACTGGTGGGCTAAAGATGTCATTGTGTCAGGTTCTCAAGATCTGTTGGGAAAGGCAATCATTATAACGTTACCTTAGACATTGTACTGCATATTTCTAGTACTAGTTAGCTAACGTTGGCTAACCAAAAATTCGTATCTGTGGCCAAACTGTTAGCTAGCATTTTTTTTTGCCGGCTGCTAGCCCATAGTTCATAAACGTCCAGCTTTAACACCCGAAGCTATGCGCTACTACATTACTAGGGTCATTCTTCTGTGGATTTAAAAACACAACATAAGATAGATATCAAACATTAATATTGTAGAGTTAGTTGTTACTGTACCTCTGATCCGCACTCCTACTTTCCCACACGTGCGTTTTCTCTGACCTCTCTGATGGTATTCAAATCCGGTTCACGACATGTATTTCAAAATAAAGTGGCCAAACAGCCCTTTTCTATTTTTTTGCAGTAAAAAATATATATGCTGTATTCAATGCAGTGAAATTACACAGCAGTCGTTTTAGAGAGTTGAAATAACATAAAAAGCCTTTGTCAGTGATAAGAAAGCGAAAGCCCTCTGTTCAACTCCAGTCCACAGGGAGCCGGCAAAGCACCAGTGAAGTGTGTTTACCGCCGGCATAAAACAGAAGAAGATATACGTTTACGTCACCGTTGACCGCGAAGGAGAGGACTGTTGTCCATACTCGTGTGATATTTAATTTTCGTTCGGGTTTTATCATGGTTATTTTGAGAGTCCTTTGTAAATGAAATGTTATTTGTAAGTATTTTGAGATTAGTTGTATTTGGACGGTTTTGGAGTGCTTATCAAGAAACATTTACTGTCAAGCTGCGACAAGAGTGAACTAACGTTAGCTAACCGGTCATCTTGTCAACGTCAACGATAGCTAGCAGCTCGTCCATCGAGTGGCAACATTTACCCGTATATGTAAATAATTTAGCTACATTAAGGTAAGCGGACATATCCATGAACAGTATATAATATTAACTACTTTGGCAAACCGCATGTATCCCAAAACAAAGTCACGTCTGGAAGTTTGACAGTTCATTTTTCGCGGGATCCCGCCCACTGTAAATTACCATTGGACGTGAGGCTCCCAGCCTCCTTTGAACCGTGCACTGATTGGTTCAAATTTGAAAAGGCTACTGAAGTGACTTGACATTTTGCCTGCCTGTACAATTTACAAAGATGATTGTGTGTAGCAGAGACCGGTGTGTACATGAGTAGCACATTCTGGATGAGAGAACAAGCAACACTAGTACTAGCAACGAGCGGTTATCTCTCCCGCTTTGTTGGGGAAGCCATTTTGGAATTCTGAATTTGTACTGACTAGGGATAATTTTTTTAAAGACAGTTGATAGCTGACTCATTTACTCTTTTACCTACTGCAACGTGCCCACACTTTGAGGGATACTGTTTATTGGGTAGTTTGAGGCTGAACAGTGCACCTACGCCCACTGGCTGCTCTACACCGTGACTCACGAGTCTGTATGCGGCATGAAGTCAGCTAATTTTCGCTGCAGCTCTCCTGATCTTATTCTGTGGATTTACAAGTTGTATTTACAAAAGGCAAGTTAATGATGTATTTGACTATACAAATGGAGAGTAGCTTGATAACTGGGCTACTCTTTACTTCACACTAGGTCTGTAATTAGTCTGTTTGTGAACCTCACTGATACTTTCTTGTCTAAATTCAGTCTGAAACCTTTTCTTTGTTTACACTACATGAGATGTGACTATGGAAGTTAGGCTAGTTTACATAGGGTGACAGTTCAGAGTAGTTGTTTATTTCATTCATAGCCATACTGGTTAACAGTACCTACCTGGGCGGCAGGTAGCCTAGCGGTTAGAGCCAGTAACCGAAAGGTATTTGGTTCGAATACCCAAGCCGCTAGGATGCAAAAAAATCAAGGAATTTATTTAACCCTAATTTGCTCCAAGGGGCGCCGTACTACTATGGCTGACCCTGTAAAACAACACATTAAACTGCATTATCCGGTGTATGTGACGATACATTTTTTTTTAAAATGTTTTGGGGGGGCGAAGTTCTACAAATATTCTCATTGTTATTTTTTATGGAGAGATGTTTATGTACGTGTAAAGATGAGGATTGCTTATTACGTCTTTAAAATGGGTCTGTGTTTTTACCATGCATTTCTGGACAACTAATGTCCGCCGGATGTCTGTGGTTCCGAGTAATACAGGTCCCACCCAGCCCTCTTATCACTCTGTCTGGGTGTGACTTGAGTTAACTCCAAGGCTACTATTGCACAGCCATATACTTAAGTGCCATTAGAAAATGGACCCTGTCATGATGCAGCAAAATATCTAGTGTCTGAGTGTCTTCTGAGGTGAGGAGGTTATTAAGCAGAAATTGGTTTTGGGGTGAGCAGTTACTCCTTAAACATTTTCTACTAATTTAACTGCTACCTTTGTTAGTTAGGCGCTCATAGTATTGTTTGAATTGATGGGGTGAATATGTACTACTGGGTTGTAAAGTTTCATGGTTTGGCTCTTGCAGTCTCATTAATGAGAAAAATTGGAGGCTGGACAGGCATGGACCATTCAAAAGTGAACTCACGCGCCCCACCTCCAGGGAACACTGGCTATACCTACTCTCACAGGTGAGTGTGCATGCAGAGCTGCCAGTCTTGAGGCCCTGAAAGAGGGATGTCCTGAATGATTTCTACAACTTTCCAGTTAAAGGAGGGGTTCCAAAACCTCTTCACTCGTGGCCCCCCCTTCCAGCATTGGAACAGCTTGTGCCTGCATCAAGTATTTTTCTAGAGAGGGTTGAGCCCTACAGTTTAGGAACCACTGATTTAGTTGATGGTGAGCATAAATTGGCTTTTTTTGTGTCAAATACCCTAGAGGTTTTTGCTTTGATCAAGGGCTTGTTTCAACAAATCACACTGGTAGGACTTGCATAAGTTTCTCAAATGTTAATTTTGATTTGAAATGTTATTTGAGTAACTGTAGCCCAAGGTGGTTTTCCAGGATTGCCCTTTCTGGCTAAAATTTGCCTTCTAACAAAATAAATATCACGATTTAGGGTAGATTAATGATTTTATTCATAGCGATTCCAGCTCTCATTCTGAGCCGGGTTTATATATTATTATGGAACCTCTCTATGTGTATTTGGCAATGTTCCCCTTTTTGAAAAAGAGAAGTGCAAAGCGGTTATGTGTGTCACAGACCCACTGGTTTGTTCTTTGTGACTGGGTGTGTCTGTTGTCATGTGTGACTCAGCGAGAGGGTGTAGATGTTGGAGCTGTTGCATGCGATGTGACAATATTAGCCATTTTATTTCACCATCTGCTCTTAGAACACACAAGCATGATACATTTTTCTCTCAGTTCTTTGCAATTGCGTTCGGTCTAGCTGAGCTAATAAAACGGAAATGTTTTAATTTCACTTGCCTCTAAATGGTAGATTTACATATTACTAGGGCTGTCCCCAACTTTCGATTGGTCAATTTCAAATTGTCAATTTTTATATTGACACATCCTGTGTGTCTTGTTTAGGAGAAACATTCCCTCAACCCTGGCTCTCTTTACGTGACACATGTATGCATTGCATGCACGTGACCAAAGACCCATTCGCACGGGACTAGTATTACTAGAGAACGTTGGTTATGGAATTTATTACTCCAGAATGTCCATTATTTCAGAAGAAGATTCGGACTGGATTAGTTTTCTAAACTGCCCCCTGTAGTTTAGATTTTTTTTATTATTTTTTTAATTTTATTTGTTTTTTGTAAATTGAAAGTTATGAAGGAAGCCTGGATGATTTTATTCTAGTTGTGAAGATGCAGTATTTCAACATGTCCAGGTGATAGGGCCACACTGATAACTGGTTTCTAAACCATACCATATTTCCTAAAGTGTTGGCATAATATTTGAATTGAGGAAGTGTGATATTTTAGCAATCCGCAGTACATCCTAAATACTCCCCAGCCTTCAGATGTGAGCTAAACCATGCACTTGCGATGCAATTTTAAGGCTATTGAATATTCTCATCTTAACATTTCCAAACATTTAGGTCAGTTGTATGCGGCTGCTTTGCAATCTATTAACAGCAAGGGATGCATTAAATGGGAGGGGGGGGGGGATACTGATGCATTTGGCAATATTCCATTCATACGCCAAAACTTATAAACAAAATCATTCATTGTGAAAGTTGATAGGCCGTTCATATAGTTTGTGTAGCACTTAGTTAAATTTATAAAATCAGTTATTGTTTTCTTGCACAAACCGAGAGAAACACTTGGCAAACGTAAACATTTCTCTCAAAACACAGGGATGTCAATTTGCATGGGACTAGTATTATCAGAGGACATTGGAGTTTGCCAAAAAATGAAGTTATTCTGCCTGGAATTGTTACACTCCTGCCATGGCAGATTCGGACGGGACTCAAATTACAGATGTGGTGTTTTGTGCACATAATTGAATTCCCCAGTAAAACTTATCCCATCCGAATAGGGCAAACTAGGGCCTGACCTATAGCCAGGGCCTGTCTTTGCCGTTCTGCTGCCATAGTCAAGACCAAAAAATGCTGCCCCCGCAAAACTAGAATAGTCCCAGTAAGTAAAATGACATTGGAAAGACTAATAAAATACGTGTTTTCCTGACGTTGGGTTAGTTTTCAGTTCTCATTTTCAAGTTAAATACTTATTTTCCTGATGTTGCAAATATGTATTTTAGATATTGAAATCGGGCACATTTTTTTGGTTTAGAATGAAAGCTGAAAATAAGTAATTTTATAGATGTCTGTTTGGACCAACTCAAGGCTGTTCCAATTTATAGACATCGATATTTGGTCTGGTACATAGACAATGTGTGTGGATGTGGCAATCAAGGCCGGTCCGGAACTGCTTCAAAAAAATAAGTCTGCATTGGTCCGTGCTAACTGAGGTGTTGCCTGAATTGAATTTTTATGAATGCCTATCTATGTGGTAGGCCTACCGTTTGTAAAACGACTTCCAGACAGGTATAAAAAAAAGACTTCCAAAAGAGGTCGGCCCATGCTTACTAGGGTGTAGCCTACCATGTCAGCCTGCAATGGATTTTTATGAATTCCCATCCTTGTGGTAGGCCCACCGTTTGTAAAACAGGCCATTGCATTGGCTTTATTAGTCCTGATTCCTGTGACTAATCAATTTGGCCATTTATGCTCTGAATATCTGCTACCCAACTTTCAGGAGTTATCGCAAGCCTATTTGCAGTGTGTTTACACAGCGGGAAATGCAATAGCATTTTATTTTTCATCCGCTTGTCAAATGTAGTTAAAACCACTGATCATGACAATGGGGTGAAACTCCTGCACAACAGTTGATTGTACGTTCCATATTGTCCATTTTACTTTGACCTGTCATGTTTTTACGATATGTTGCTTTGTTAACATGACGGGTCTTTTTTTTGTTTGTTTTTTTGCTTGAGTGCCATTTTAGGTTAGCTGATTTGAAATTGAATAATGTGCATGATGTAAAAAATGTCCGTCTCGCTACATTGTCATACATTTTATCTCCAGCCTGTAGGCTACAGAAAAGGCCACATACTCTTTCTACCATATTGTATATCTGCTACATGATATGTTTATTATTTTTTGACTAAACATTGGAGCGCAGCAGAGATGTCTCTCCAACAGCGGCCTTCGAGAGGCACTCAGGAACTGGACAAGCAAAATGAGAGAAATTGTTTTTGGGCAGAATTATGTGAGGTTTTATGTGTCGTTTTGAGTTGTGTCTCGGTCAGTTTAGCGGCAAAATATTTATAGGCTGCTCAGGAGGTAAAGGGAGATGTGGAAAATACTGGAGATCAAGAAAAAGGTCAGGAGCAAGTGCTGCGTGCATATTGTGTGTCAAACAGGTGCTGTATTGACTACAATATAATTTCTGACTGTTTGGAACAATTGTAAACAACACCAAATTAAACTATACGCATACCAGAGTAACTTAAAAAAATAAATAAATTAAGCCTTTATTACAGCAGACTAAACAGTCACATTCATTCGTGAATCGAATTTCCGAAATGGAACGGTTTATTTGTTTAAGCTAATTATACAAGGCTTGCTTTTGTATTTTAAAACTAAAATGGTTGATTGCATTTCAAATCATGACTGACTCATATGCTCTGTGATGACATCAACAAATTAATGATTGCTACAGTAGCCTATAGAAGTATTGAAATATAGGCCAAAGTAAGTTAGCACATCCAGTTACCTTAAAACCTTTTCTCAATAGGGGGGGCGCTGTTCTCACTTTGTAAAAAATCGTTCCCAAATTAAACTGCCTCGTACTCAATTCTTGCTCGTACAATATGCATATTACTATTGGATAGAAAACACTAGTTTCTAAAACCGTTTGAATTATATCTGTGAGTAAAACAGAACTCATTTTGCAGCAAACTTCCTGTCAGGAAGTGAGAAATCTGAAATCGGGGGCTCTGTTCCAGGGTCAGCCTATCAATTTGCATGGAATCTATGGGTCTACATGCACTGCATACGCCTTCCACTAGATGTCAGTAGGCAGTGAGAGTTGGAATGGGGTGTATAGCTCTATGTGAGGCTGAACAAGACCTCTTGGAACGGTGGGTCCAGTCTTTTCACCATTCAGCTTGACGCGAGAGGGAGCTCGGGATTGCGTTCTGAAAAGCTTTCGTTTTAGGCGTTAGATATATCCGGCTCTGATTTAATTTGATATATGTGTTAAAAACATCAGGTAGTTATTTTAAACCGAGTTATATCAGTATATTGCGATTTTCGTTTTTTTTTTGTTATGCGTTATTGTGAGTTGGACAATTCTGTGGCGCATGGCCAGCTTTGTTAGCTAATTCGACAGATGAAGACGACATTCTACAACCGAACAACGATTATTCTGGACAAAGGACAACTTGTACAAGATTCTGATGGAAGCTCATCAAATAGTAGGAACCATTTATGATATTATTTCGTATTTCTGTCAAATGTTTAGACTTATATTCCGCCATTATTTTGGGCGCTTTCTCGCTATAACGTAAGTTGTATGTCGTACTAACGTTATTTAAAAAAAATCTAACACAGCGGTTGCATTAAGAACTAGTGTATCTTTCATTTGCTGTCCAACCTGTATTTTTTAGTAAAGCTTATGATTAGTTATTTGATTCGATTAGGTGCCTCTCCAAGATATCTCCGGACAATTTGTTTGTATTTTGACTACTTATTCACATTGTTCAACCACGAATTGTACCGCTAAATATGCACATTTTCGAACAAACCATATATGTTTTGTGTAATATGATGTTATAGGACTGTCATCTGATGAAGTTTGAGAAGGTTAGTGAAAAAATTAATATATTTTGCTGGTTTATTCGCTAACGTGCCTTGAATGAATGCGGTTGTGTGGTAGGCTATTGTAGTAAGGTAATATAATGCTATATTGTGTTTTTGCTGTAAAACACTTAAAAAATCTGAAATATTGGCTGGATTCACAAGATGTTTGTCTTTCATTTGCTGTACACCGTGTATTTTTCATAAATGTTTTATGATGAGTATTTAGGTATTTCACGTTGGTTTCTGTAGTTATTCTAGCTGCTTTGGTGAGACTTGTGATGGTGGCTGCAATGTAAAACTATGATTTATACCTGAAATATGCACATTTTTTGAACAAAACATATGCTATACAATAAATCTGTTTATAAGACTGTCATCTGATGAAGTTGTTTCTTGGTTAGTGACTATTTATATCTTTATTTGGTCGAATTTGTGATAGCTACCTATGCAGTAAAAAAATGGTGAAAATATGCGGTTGGGTCTTTTGCTATCGTGGTTAGCTAATAGAAATACATATTGTGTTTTCCCTGTAAAACATTTTAAAAATCGGAAATGATGGCTGGATTCACAAGATGTGCATCTTTCATCTGGTGTCTTGGACTTGTGATTTCATGATATTTAGATGCTAGTATTTACTTGTGGCGCTATGCTAGGCTATGCTAGTCAGCTTTTTTACTGATGAGGGTGATCCGGGATGAGTACCAAGTAGAAGTTTTAATCCTCAGGTCCTCACCAGACATCACTGGCAAAAACGTTGCCTATGGGCACAAGCCCACCGTCGCTGGACCAGACAGGACTGACAGTGTTCTTCATTGAGTCGCGGTTTTGTCTCACCGGGGGTGATGGTCGGATTTGCGCTTATCGTCAAAGGAATGAGCGTTACACTGGGACCTGTTGGATCATAGGGTGAGGGCTAGGGCCAAATGTCTGGGAACTTGGAAGTGCCTTGTTGGAAGAGTGGGGTAACATCTCACTGCAAGAACTGGCAAATCTGGTGCAGTACTTAACGCAGATGGTGGCCACATCAGATACTGACTGACTTTTGATTTTGACCCCCCCCCCCTTTTGTTCAGGGACATATTTAATTTCTGTTAGTCACATGTCTGTGGAACTTGTACAGTTTATGTCTGTTGAATCTTATGTTCATACAAATATTTACACATGTTAAGTTTGCTGAAAATAAACGGGATTGACAGTGAGGACTTTTTTTTTCTTTTTCTTTTTTTCTGAGTTTATGTTGTTTTGTCCTTGAGCTGTTCTTGTCTATTGATGTTCTGTTTTGTGTGGACCCCAGAAAGATTATCTGCTGCTTTTGCAACAGCTAGTGGGGATCCTACTAAAATACCAATACTTATGTACATTTCTTTAAAAAACTATATATATATTCTGAACTACATTATTGTGTGTAGCTTGAGGGGGAAATAATTTAATATATTTTACAATAAGGCTGAAATGTAAGAAAATGTGGGGTCTGAATGAGAGCCAGTTTCATAGCGCTTGATGGTATTTGCGACTGCACTTCAAGAACTTTGAAAGTTTCTTCAAGTTTTCCGGATTGACTGGCCTTAATGTCTGCAAGTAATGATGGACTGTTGTTTCTTTGCTTATTTGAGATGTTCTTGCCATAATATAGACTTGGTCTTTTACCAACTAGGCCTGTCTTCTGTATACCACCCCTACCTTGTCACAACACAACTGATTGGCTCTAATGCATTAAGAAAATAAATTCCACAAATGTAACTTTTAAGAAAGCTCACCTGTTAATTGAAATGCAATCCAGTTGACTACCTCATGAAGCTGTTTGAGAGAATGCCAAGTGTACATAGCAGTCATCAAGGCAAAGGGTGGCTACTTTGAAGAATCTAAAATATATTATGATTTGTTTAACACTTTTTTTGTTTTTGTTTACTACGTGATTCCATGTGTTATTTCATAGTTTTGATGTTTTCACTATTCTACAATGTTGAAAAATAGTCAAAATAAGGAAAAACTCTTGAATGAGTAGGTGTCAAATTGAGTGGTACTGTTTTGGTTAATTTTTTTTTTAAACAATTGCTACTGCCCGACCTCGAGCAATATCGGTCGACCTGTAGCTTATTGACCTGTCGACTAAATGGGTCAGACCTACATACCACACAGTAGTTATAGGGGAAAATGCTGTTGTATGCCCGACGTAAAAGTCATAGTGAGAGGGAGGGCAATTTTGGGGAATATATCAGTGACCAGGTTCGGTGATAATCTGCTACTCCCTAGGCTGACAAATAGTAAGGAAGTGATACCGTCTGTGTAGTAACGGGATGTAGTGTGTTCTAGAGTACATTTTTTTTTTATTGTGGGATTGGATGGAAATGGCTGGTCAGTGTTTTGGCTTGATTGATTTAACCTGGCTGCACAACTCTTGAGCAAATGGTTAGTCTCCAGATGTGTACTTAGGCGTGTAGCTTGTAAGTAGCCCTAGGCTTGCTTGATGCAGCGCAGATCTGTGTTTCTGTAGGAAAGATATCCCTGGCTGTTGCTGTCTTATTGTGTTTGCTGATCCCTGCTCATGAAACACGATTGTTTGCACAATCTTTAATCAGGATGGAGCTTGTCAAATCAAAATGTATTTGTCATGTGCTGAATACAACAGGTATAGTATTTACAGATTAATGCTTAGTTACGAGCCCATCCCCAACAATGTGGAGTTAAATAAAAAGGAAATGGTAACAACAAAAATGAGGCAATATACAAGGAGTACCAGTACCGAGTCAATGTGCAGGGGTACGTGGTAATACAGTATACACATGCAGTGGTGGAAAAGTACCCAATTCTCATGCTTGAGTAAAAGTAAAGATGCCTTAATAGAAAATGACTCAAGTGAAAGTCACCCAGTAAAATACTACTTGAGTAAAGGTCTAAAAGTATTTGGTTTTTAAAATGAACTTAAGTATTAAATGTAATTGCTAATATATACTAAAGTACAAGTATAAATCCTTTAATTCCTTATTAAGCAAACCAGATGGCACCTTGTTTTATTTTTAAAAATTAATAAAATTGTGGATAGCCAGGGGCACATTTCAACACTAAAACGTCATTTACAAACAAAGTATTTTGTGTTTAGTGAGTCTGCCAGATTAGAGGCAGTAGGGATGACCAGGGATGTTCTCTTGAGTGTGTGAATTGGACCATTTTCCTGTCCTGCTAAGCATTCAAAATGTAATTAGTACTTTTTGGAGTCAGGGAAAATGTAAGGAGTAAAGTGTGTTTTTCATTAGGAATGTAATAAAGTAAAAGTGATCAAATATATATATATGGTCTTAAAGTACAGATGCCCCCAAAAATATGTAAGTAGTACTTTAAAGTATTTTTACTTAAGTACTTTACACCACTGTGTATAAGTGACTAGGCAATTAGGATATATTGTAAACAGTGTCAGTGTAGTATATATGGGTAGAGTCTAGTGATTGCAAGGAAGTTGGTGCAAAACAATTAAATTAATAAAGGGGGTCAATATAAATGATCGGAGTAGCCATTTTTGATTAACTGTTCAGCAGTCTTAAGCCTAGTGGGTAGAAGCTGTTCGGGTGCCTTTTGTTCCCAGACTTGGCGCTCCGGTACCGCTCGTCATGCTGTAGTCAGACCTTTCGCTCTGCTTGGGTGGCTGGAGTGTTTGACAATTTGTGGGATGTTGTTGGTCAGAAGAGGGAAAGATTTGAAAAAGTCAGATTTCCTGGAGTTGGCCTTAATGGACTATTGATTAACACTAAGATAGTGATAGACAATCAAGAATGGTATTGAGTTCTGTCTACATAGAAATTCCTCTCTTGCCATTGGTTCTTTATCACTGTATGTTTTGGAATGAAGTTGCATGTCGTGATAGTTTTGCGTCTGAACTGAAACAAACCAGGCAGTGTGTAGCAGCAGATGGGTAAGAACTGTGACAGACTCCTGTCTTGTCCTTTTGTGTGTGTGTGAGAGGAAGAGTGACTGCTGCACCCACTGGTCTCACTGAAGCTGTTCTGGGCCTGGCTCTCCTTGCCCAGACCCCAGTCTGGGAATTTGGGTGGGACTGCCCGGGATCTCTGCTGAGGACACACCGCTGTCCCACGCAAGGGCCTAGAGCACACTGGCAGGAGGAGCAGCAGGGCAGGCAGAGGAAAGCACATAATTGGCTCTGCCAGGGCCCTGTGTAATCCTGGATAGGCTTTATTTAGCTCGGGCGTCAGCAACAGGTGGCCCGTGGGCCAAAACTGTCCCACAAGTGTTTAATTTAATTTTTTAAAATTGGGCTGCAAGGTTTTTTCCACAAATATAACATTTATTTAGTAAAATATTTGTTTTTGGTAAAAACATGGCAAATCACCAGAAATTCAGCTAAAAACGAGTTTCATTTAGGAAATCTGTTTGCCAAGTATTCCCACAAATAAAGACCCATACGGGGCGACAGGTAGCCTAGCGGTTAAGAGCGTTGGGCCAGTAACCGAAAGGTCGCTGGTTCGAATCCCCGAGACAACTAGGTGAAATATCTGCGCCCTTGAGCAAGGTACTTAAGCGATTAGGGTTCTGTTTGTCGCTGTGGATAAGAGCATCTGCTAAATGACTAAAATGTAAATATGTGATTGTCTCAAGGTATGAAATTGTTATTTATTAAAATAATCATCTCTTTTTGGGCTTAGTTGTGGTCAATATGCAGTGTACAACTTTATAATTATGTTCCAGCCCCCGACTATCCGCTCTGCCAAAAATCGGCCTGTAGCTAAATCTAGTTTCCTACCCCCGATTTTAGCGCGTGACGAGAAAGACATAGTGGGAGAACCAGAGAGCTGGGTGAGTTTATTTTTTATTTTTTTAGGTAGGAAAGAGCCCTGTTGGTAGTCCTTTGTTTATGGACTACCAACAGTTGTTTATAGAACAGTTCAGCAGTTCAGGGACTCAGATGTCTCTCTTCTCTTCCTCCTTTTGTACAGTCAGTTGCACTTAAGAACTGACCTCACTCTTCAGATTAAAATGCATAATGTAAGGATTGGTGTCATTGTTTCACCGAGGGAGGGCGGGGGGTTTGTTGAGTAGGTAAGTGGCTCGTCTGTCCCTGGCTACAGGAAGTGAACAGTTTAGCCTAGGTTACATACAGTAAGTAGTGTTCGGTTGCCTGAGCTCTCCTGGCTCGCAGGATAGTGTGTGGATTGTCTGTGTGGCTGTCCATGATGTTTGTCCGTGTGGGCTTTTCCCTGGGATGAGCGACGGTGACGAGGGGTGGACTCTGGAGAGCTGGGGTTGGACAGATCTGTGTGTATCATCCTCATTTCTGTTTCATTACCTTCTTTGTGTGTGTGCACTTGGCTATGTTTAGACAGCAAGCAGGGTCACTCCTATGTGCTCACCTTGAAGGTTGTGTGTGTGTGTGTGTGTGTTTTCATAGGGATTAGGTTTCAGGCTGTAATAGCCTGTCATGCATTGTTTTGTAAAGTTATTGTTACGCTGTGCTAGCTATTCCCTACTTGGACTTCAGTTAGCCTTATGATCTTATCTGTTGCAAGTACAGATTTTGAAACGGTTCCAAAGTCCAACAATGTGAATGCCGGACAGAGTTGTTCCTTGAGAGATGGCAGCAGCAGTTAGCTTGTTGTTGTTGTAAGGTTAAGTTGGGCATTGCCTAATAAACTAGACTGATGCCAACCTGGTTACAGTGAGATGATGCTGTTTTTGTTTGGAACATTTCATCTGAACAACCTCTACAAGCCAGAATGTTGAATAAAATGTAATTGAAAAAAAGTTGATGTTAATACTCAATACCAAGGCATATTAGCCGAAGTCACAGAATGGTACTTGATCCAGACATGAGCTCAGCTACTCCTCTGTTGAATCGTTGGGTGTCTTTTGAGTTCAATATCATTACATTCAAACATTTTTATGAGAGCCATGTATCCATTAATAAACCCAATTACACAATTTGACTCTTACCAATGTCACTACTTCACATAATGGCATTTATTTATTTGAATGGTACATCTCCATTGATAAACTGGGTACATCAAGATGTAGCCTAGGTCTATTCACAATGCAAGTGAATTCATATTCAGGAGGAGTGTGTGCATGCGTTGCCTTATTGAGCTTGTGTTGGCCGACGTCCCGTGAATCTGTTTCACTTCCATGTGGGACTTATTTTATTGTACTGAACAACATTTGCATAGGAGCAGCTTATTTTATAAAAGTGTGCAGGGTCTCCTTTTTAACCTGTAATTTCATTCACAAGCAAAGAGGGGTGTGGACTGTTGGAGCCCTTTGGGGGAAGAGGGAAAGAAGTGAGGGAGAGTGCTTTTAAGCGAATGAATAACGTTTTTGGTGGTTATCAGCATATTTTGCATTTCACAAAGGTACTAGGGTAGTGAATTGATGCTATAAACTTCAGCTGTGTGCTAGCAAGGAAAGTTAGCCTAGCTGGAAGCTACAGATATCGTCTTGCGTTGTAAAGTGTTCTAGCCTGTATGAACATTCATTGTTTTGCTCGGTTTCAAGAATGTTACGTGTAGTGTCGCAAATATTCATGTGTTAAGTTCTGTGCATCTTGAGGGAGCTAACATGATGCAGCCCAGACTCCGATTGCATGCTTGCATTGAGTGGAGCAGGCACGGTGCGCTCCGTGGGGGACATTGGCTGCGAGACACAATTTACAGAAGCACTGAAAGTAACAAATTCTAGTACCAAACTGTTTTTCATGTTCTAGTGTACAGGAATTTGTTTACTGTTGGACAGGGGAATACAATGGCAGCCTCAGTTTAATCATTGTGCTGGCAGTACAATGTTTCCTGCCATTGGGGACCAATTGCACCTTCCCTGTTTTGTATTTGTATATTAGCTGTAAAGGAAATTGGATCATAGGATCTACTTTAATATTTGTGTGATGTATAGGCTACATAATATGGTAGTACATTTTGATTAAGTGCCTTTTCAAGACACCAAGGACAATGAAAGCCGAAGGCCATTGCCAATCGATTGAATCACTGATTAGAGGCTGCCACTTGTTTGTTTTTATTCTAATCTAATGCATTCCTCCCATCTTCTCTTCCTTGTGTTGCTCAGCTCCAGCTACTCTACAACAGCCCTGGACTTTGAGAAGGAGCACAGGATCACTCCCGTCTTAGAGTCTCCCAGGATGTCTCGGCGGAGCCTGCGTCTGCACTCCACCACTGGTCTCTATGGTGACGACAGCCTGGACTCTTCTCTCAACCACATGTACCACAGCGCCTCCTTCAGTGCAGGAGGAGCCAGTCTCAGAGATTCCAAGTAAGTGATGTTGCTGGCTGCCCTGGGGTTCCTTCTATGGATTTGGGCCCAGAATGTTACATCCAGGGTTTTCTATGTCTAATCTGACTGTCTGTTCTCTCCCAGGGCGTTGAAGAGCAGGAGGTCTCAGCAGCACTCTGTCTCCTGCTCCCAGTCTCTGCTCCTCACCACGCCCCGTAAGAGCCAGCATGGCTCCCAGCAGCACAACAGCAGCCTGCACAGCGTGGCCGCCAGCGACGCCTCCCTGCTCTCCTCCATGCTGGACAAGTCGTGTATCCAGGAGCGCACGCTGGTCGAAGGCTTCTGGGGCTTGGATGATGACTCTGAACTCAAAGGTAATTTTTAAAAGGAACTTATCAATCAGTTACTTGAACTGTCCGCAACATCAGCCTGTGTCTTGAATGGATTCCTGTACAGTGGGCGATTTGTGTATTTTTTTTAATGATCAAATCTGTGTTTCTTAGAGCGGACCATGACAGACTACAGTATGTGTGAGGCCAACGGAGACATTAACTCGGCACAGACACAGACCTCCATGGTCAACGGTAGCTTCTGTAAGGACCGCACGATCCACTCGGACAGAAATGACACGCTCACCACCTACTCCAAGCACTCCTCCTCAACTTCAGCCCGCTCTGCCACCAGCAAGCAGGCCCTGACAGCCCCCGCCGCCTCCCCTCCCTCCACCATCTACGCCAGGGACAAAAGCCGCAAGTACAGGACGGGTGAGAGAGGCAGCCATAGAAGTACTATAACGTGTATGTCCTTAAAACGTGCGTTGTATCTGGGAGTGTGAGTTTTGCCTTCCCATTTCGTTTTGAAGGAATATAATACAGTGTAGATTGTTGTCATTGCTTGATGTGTGAGTTTTGGAATTTCTTTTCATTTTCTTAACTTTTTGACATGTTTTGTGATTTTGTAAAGTGCATTTTGAACAAAGTGGAATTGATTTTATTCAGGTGTGCTGGTGTCCTTCTCGGACACCTGTGTGCGTGTGAGCAGGAGGGCAGCAGCCTCTGTGGTGTCCGTCTTCTCACTGCTCTTACAGAGTGTGCTGCTGAGGTCACGTAAAGAGGGCAAAGGTATCAGGCTCTGCCTCTTGATGTCTTTACAGCGCCAACGTTTCCTCTCACTCTATTTCTCACGCATCTGCCTGGCAGCTTCCCACTTTTGTGTCATGAATGATGACGATATCAGATCATTCACAGTTTTAGATTGGGGGTGGGGCTCAACTCCTGCACTCTGTAACAGCGGCTTGTGCAGCCTGCCAATAAATCTGACAAAGCATGTTGCTAAAGCTTAACATAATCATGGAGTCTGGATCATTCTTTTTTTAAATTATTCTTTTTTTATTGTAAATACGCTCTTTCTCTTTAGGTGTCCTGTGGTCAGTTTTAGACACCTGTCTGAACCATAGCAGGAGGGCAGCTGCCTTCACTGTGTATGTAGTGACTCTGCTCATACAGGCTGCTGTGCTGAAGATGGGCAGTGTGGGCAGAAAAGTGGTTAATGGAGGTATTCCACTGCTTTTTTTTAGAGGCTAACAGATTTTTGTTGTTGTGGGGGCTGGGCATCCACAAGGCGGGTGTTGAGTGTGTGATTTGCATGGGTCTATACTTAGTTGACACTTGATTTCAGGAATCTCGCTGCTTGCAGTGCACCAATTCTACATTTCACTCTTGCTTTCACTCTGTTTTTGAATAGAAAATGGTGAATGAGTCTTTCTCCTGCACTGTACTGAACCTGCACTGACTCTGGCGGTTGCAGATGCTGTGTGAATGATCATGGTGGCTTTCACTGATTAACCTAAACTCACACTCCTTGTCACCTGCTTCTGACTGTTCTCCCTCTCTCTCTTTCCCTCTTTTTTTTTTTTTTATGGGAGAGAGAGGCTGACACTACCACAGTTTATCCTGCCTACACCTTTCTCACTCCTTTTTACATCACGCTACCTTTATATTCTGGTGTTTTCACTTGTTTGACCACACAGATTTCACCCTCTGTGTTTCTCTTCCAAACAAATGGGCTGCTTTAGCTGTTGCCCTGGTGACATGCAAATGCTCTCTCTCGACTCACTGTTCCTCAGCTCCGGTGAAGGGAAAGAGGGATGTTTTGAAGTTTGTCTTTTTAGTTGTTGTATTTGATTTCTTTCTTATTGGTTGCAGCTCACTCCAGCTACTGCGGAAGCATGAATGTAAATGAGTTGGCGACTGAGGGGAAACGCATGAATCTGAATGGTGCTCTTTGTAAGTGTAACTGACTTTGACATGTACTACTATATGTGTGTGTGTGTGTATTTTAAAAGGTCTATAATGGACTAACATTTGGTGATTGGTGTAGTTTGTGAGTAGCCTACATCTTGTGCTGTAGCTGAGTGCTTCTGTCACTGTGGGCAAACCAGAGATGTAAAGAGGGCTTCCTCTTAGCCTTTCACTCACTCCTTGTGGCTACACACATCTGCCATTTACTTTTGTTAGATTTCTCTTTGTTAGGAGAAATGTCAGCCCTTCTGTTTTTATAATTTTCTTTAGTCGCTCAAAAAAATGTCATGTGTTCTTTTGCTGCTCATCCCCACTGCTTGCGATAACAGGTGACGACTGCAAAGGGAAGCAGCGCGTGGAGACATGCATTGTCTCATCATCATCATCATCATCACGGGTCTGCCGGTCACATCATGTGTTGGGGGAACTGTGGCTTGCCACTGCTTACACAGGTTACCTATTAAGCGATCAAACTCTGGCCTATCCTCATACACTTGAAATGAATGAATCCAGTTCTACCTTTTTTTAGTCCTTGTTTTTTGTTACTTGGTTGGTCCCCAGGCTCCAGTGTGTTGTGGGTGGGGCAGAAGGCAGGCTCAGCTGTGCGGTCCGTGACAAGGAGGATGCTGTCGGTTCTCTGGTTGGCAGCCATGTCCCCAGGTCATCATTTTACCATGTTTCAAAACTCCACACTCTTACCATGTTTAACCAGCCTCTCAACCTCCAGATAAACCTCTGCTTGGCCTGCATGTTTCCTCCTAGTTCTAGTCTCCCCATGGCTAGCTTGTGTGTCTTCCTACCTTAAAACCTATTAGAATGGTGGCTTGGAGTGTAATGTAACCTTGCGGTTTAACAGGTGCTGCAGACTCTTACAAAATACTGGGACTCATTTGCGTTTCGTCATTCTAATTCGCTGTTAGACTAGGAAACTGCAAGGGCTGTCTGCAGAACTGCTTCCCCATCTGTCTGCTGCTTCTGTCCCTCTGGGTGGATTTCGATTTAAAGTCTGTTCCAAGAATGGGAGCAATTTGTCAACAGGCGTGTGATGGAGTACTGCGGTTCAACGAAAGATGGGCTCTCTAAAAATAAAAAAATATGTTTTATGCTGCACTCTGCATCTACGCTGACAGAGAAGAACACTGTTGCTCTATCGCCCCTGTCTAACTAACTCCGTAACCTGCACTTTAATTATCTCCTTACCTCATCTGGTGAATGTACTTAATTACCTAATCTTTAGTGCTGTGTGGAAGTGCCTCTACCCCTCCCACCTCCTGAAGAACTTCCACTAATCTGCTCTCCATGGCTTTCTTTTATTGTGTGTTCAGGGAAGGCAGCGACTGGGGCTTTCTGGTGGCTGGGGACTGGATGGTATCATCTGGCCACCGTCATGTCGCTCCTCAACATCTTCGTCTTGACACGGTGAGTCTCTTGGGACTGCTGGAGTAACACTCTAGGCTTGTGGACAGGATACATGTGATCACACTAACAAGGGTGTTCCTGTTTTTCATAGGTGCCTTCCCAAGCTCCTCAAACTCCTGCTGATTCTGCTCCCATTCCTGCTTGTCCTCCTGGGTGAGTAGCACCGCTCTTGCTGTCCGCCCCGACGCCCTGCCGCTGGTTAGCCATATTCCGTAGTACTGTGCAGTCACTTACTCTGACAGGTTTCAACCGCGTTCCACTGCAGACACCTTTTCTGTCTCATTTATCCTCCTCTGGGTTCTCCCAGCTCTGTGGCACTGGGGTCCGTCCAGCCTGCTGTCTGTGTTGCCTGCCATTAACATCACTGAGTGGAGGACGGCCTACTCCCTCAGTCAGAACCCTCTGGAACCAACCAAAGACCGCCAGCCCATCATGGCTCAACCACCACCAGCTGTCTCACAGGTAGAAGTGGTATTGATGCTCGTATTCATTCACCATTTATGATTGTCATCTTGCGTAAGACCATCTAATTCTATGGATGAGGCTAGTTGCACAGTATAGCTGACCTCTATCCTCCCATGTATGTGAGCAGCCAGGCAGTGTGCTGGTGTCTGTGGACTCTGAGCGCCTAGCGCGGTTGGAGCAGAGGCTGGCCCAGCTGTGGGAGAAGGTGGAGCGAGGGGGCCGAAGGCAGGAAAACCAGCACAGGGAGGTGCTGAGTCTCTACCAGTCTGTACGAGAGCAGCTGGACACCCAGACGGACAAGGACGGCATGGGGCTGTGGGTGTCTGGCCTGCTGGAAGAGAGACTCCTTCTGCTGAAGAGGGGGATGGAGAAGGATGCAGCACTGCAAAGAGAACTGGTGAGGTCATCCTGGTTGGGTTGTTGGGGATTCATTTTATCCAGCATATTAATTTAGCTTGTAATGAAAAGTAAACAAGTATACAATTCGGTACGCTTACTTGGTTAGCTTTTTCACCTTTTTTTTTTTAGCCTCTCTGTATGCTCATTCATCTCTACTCTCTTCCTGTGTTCAGAGTCAGGAGATTGGAGAGCAGTATGTGGTGCAGCAGCAGGGCCAAGAGTCTCGTCTGGCTCAGCTGGAGGTGCTGCTGCAGACACTGACTGCCAAGACAGAGGTACAGACTCAGAGCCTATACTCATTTCTATGCACATACTTTACTGTAGAAGCTCTATTAAGTATTTGTTGTCATATATCCATGTTATGTTGATTTTACGTCTTCAGGACGTGCAGAGGAGGCAAGCAGACACTTCCAGTGCTACACCTGCACTGCCACCAGTTCCTGTGCCAGTCAAGTGAGTTCAGCACATAACCCTTTTGGATTGTATTAATTCAATAAAATCATGAGTGGTGTTGAATATTCCTCCTTGTGACAATGTGTGCTCGTTCAGTATGGGTGTGGACAGCGAGTCCCATGATGCCTTGCTGGCGGAGGTGCAACTTCTAGAGGCGACGCTGGGGGGCATTAGGAAGGACCTGCAGGGGGTGATGGGATGCCAGGGCATGTGTGACCGCCTGGACACACTCCATGAAACGGTGAGTTGCTTGCTCTGTACTGTACATGCATTGCTCCAGTATGTACCAGGGCTTGACATTAACTTTTTTTTAGCTTATAACATTTTTAGATTTTTTTAACATGTCCAAAAGCTCAAGTCACTTGGTTTGTAACACCATAGGCCAAAAAGGTGACTGAAAATTGGGTTGTATGATACAAGGAACCACTGTACAAAATAACATTTTACATTTACATTTTAGTCATTTAGCAGACGCTCTTATCCAGAGCGACTTACAGTAGAGTGCATACATTTTATTACATTTTACATACTGAGACAAGGATATCCCTACCGGCCAAACCCTCCCTAACCCGGACGACGCTATGCCAATTGTGCATCGCCCCACGGACCTCCCGGTTGCGGCCGGCTGCGACAGAGCCTGGGCGTGAACCCAGAGACTCTGGTGGCGCAGCTAGCACTGCGATGCAGTGCCCTAGACCACTGCGCCACCCGGGAGGCTTCATTATTATCACTGGTATTGACAATGGAAGGCTGCTGGTCTCTGATCCCATGTAGTATATCTCCTGCTGTTGTGGCCTTGAGCAAGGCACTTAACCCGCCACAAATTAGAACGCTGCACTGACAGGCTACTGTATAAAACACGTTGTCCGTCAACCTTCCATCTGGAGAGCTACTGGGTGTGCAGGCTTTTGATCCATCCCTGTTCAAACACACCAGACTCAGTTTATCAAGGTCCTGTTTAATTAAAAAATGTTTTTTAACAATGTGGTGTGTTCGAGCAGGGCTGGCGCAAAAGCCTGCAAACCTAGTAGCTCTCCTGGACGAGGGTTGGCCACTCTGCAACATTACAATTACAACCAAACACTTATGAAATAATTCCCTCATTCAATTACCCAGGGATCAAATGGCTACGGTGTGGGAGGTAGCTAATTATACTGAACAAAAATATAAACGCAACATGCAACTATTTTTTTGTAAAAGAGTCAGTTCATATAAGGAAATCAATCAATTTTCTATGGATTTCACCTGACTGGGCAGGGGTGCAGCCATGGGTGTGCCTGGAAGGGCATAGGCCCACCCACTTGGAGCCAGGCCCAGCCAATCAGAATGAGTTTATTATTTTTATTTTTTCACAAAAGGGCTTTATTACAGACAGAAATATTCCTTAGTTTCATCAGCTGTCCGGCTGGCTGGTCTCAGATCTCGCAGGTGAAGAAGCCAGATGTGTAGGTCCTGTGCTGGCGTGGTTACATGTGGTCTGCGGTTCAACAAATTTTATTTGTCACATGTGACGACTACCTTACAGTGAAATGCTTACTTACATGCCCTTATCAAACAATGCAGTTAAGAAAATAGAGTTATAAATATTTATAAACGAAATAAATAAAAGTAACACAATAACATAACAAAAATGAGGCTATACAGGGGGTACCGGTACCGAGTCAATGTGCGGGGGTGTACAGGTTAGTCGTGGTAATTTTTTACATGTATGTAGGGATAAAGTGACTATGCATAGATAATAAACAGTGAGAAGCAGCATTGTAAATGACCCTCTGTAGCGCCTTGTGGTTGGATGCCGAGCAGTTGCCATACCAGACAGTGATGCAACCGGTCAGGATGCTGTAGAACTTTGAGGATCTGGGTACCCATGCCAAATCTTCAGTCTCCTGAGGGAGAAAAGGTGTTGACTTCCTTGGTGTGTTTAGACCATGATAGTTTGTTGGTTATGTGGACACCAAGGAACGTGAAGCTCCGGTTGTGAGGCCGGTTGGGTGTACTAACATATTCTCTAAAATGACGTTGGAGGCGGCAAAACTGCATATTTTAGAGTGGCCTTTTATTGTGCACCTGTGTAATGATCATGCTGCTTAATCAGCTTCTTGATATGCCACACCTATTAGGTGGATGGATTATCTTGGCAAAGGAGAAATGCTCACTAACAGGGATATAAACAAATTTGTGCACAAAATTTGAGAGAAATAGGACAGTGAGGAATGTGAGCAAAACATTGCATCTGGTTTTGTACAAATCATTTATTTTTTTGACTTGTTCATTCGAACAACTTAAATCTATAATCTGCTTGTCCAACAATTTTTAAAAATGTACTTGCCGACGAGAGTTTAATGTCGAGCCCTGTGTACCTTTCCAGATGGCCTCTCCCATTCCTTTGATTAGCTGGTCCTGTACAGACACTCAATATTATTTAGTACTGAGATGATTTTGCTGGAGTTCTTTATATAAATCCTATCTGTTGACCTCTGTCTGATGGTGTCTGTCTCACTGTGTGGTCGTGGCAGGTGTCTGAGCAAGTGTCTGCCCAGGTGAGGACGGAACTGCGGGCCCTGTTCTACCACAGCGAGCAGGTCGGAGATTCCCAACCCGGAGAAAAGGAGCTCCCAGAGTCCCTGCTGCAGTGGCTCTCTGAGCGCTATGTAAGCGGGGCTGATGTGCACGCCTCTCTGACCTCACTGGAGCTCAGCATCCTGCAGAACGTGACCCTGCAGCTGGAGAAGAGCAGGGCCAGGCAGGAGACGCTCAGCACTGAGACTGTCACTCAGACTGTGATGCACACTGTTGGAGCCGCAGGGGCCGGGATGTCCGAGGAGGTACGAGGTTTGGTTTGGGGAATTTTGTGAAGAAAGAACATTTGTGTCGTTTTTTTTGGTCTAATAATTTTAATTAAGAAATCGCTGAGGCATTTCCTGGTTGCTAAAATTTGAAGAGTTTGACTAAATGAACAAGTATAGTGTAGAGCAGTGTTCGCCAACTGGCGGACCACGGGTGGCCGTTTTATCTGGCCCCCTAAGTATTCCCATGCGTTATAGAGCGCAACGTGATCATATACATATGTAAGCAAGGTTTGAAATGCTTATGTCTTAGTCGAATTAAAAAAAGATGTGGGCTTCTTGCTGTCAATTTGCAGTCTATAAATGATTTGTAATTATGTTCTGGCCCCCCGACCATCCGCTCGAGAAAAAAATCGACCCGCGGCTGAATCTAGTTAGTGATCCCTGGTGTACAGAAGCATTGTACCATCTAAACTGCTGTGAAATATATTTTCCATAAACAAAAGGTTATATTTTCAGCTGGTGTACAAAACCGGAATTAAAAGACGCGAAAGTTAAACTTAAAAGCAGAAAGCATTTAAATGGCGCACATAGAACCGATCAACCGCTTCTTAGACTTTTTCATTGACTGCTCTAACTCTCGTTTCAGTGAATTTGGTTGGGTCACCCAAAAAGTTAAGATTCAGTGTTTTGGATTTGAAAATGATTTTAAATGCAATGTGATAGTCTGCACTATTCTATTTCCTCACTCTTCCTTTCTTCCTCCTCCAGCATGTACAGCTGGTAGTGAAGAACGCTCTGAAACTCTACTCCCAGGATCGGACCGGCCTGGTGGACTATGCTCTGGAGTCTGGCGGTAAAGTTTCACAGTTGTTGTGATGGGGTGTGGCGACTAGGCTTTAAAAAATAATTCATTGTCTACTGCCTGTTATTTGAATGATCTGTTCGTACTTTGTACAGTAGTTCCTGATATGACAGGCTTTAACAATGCCCTTGTTGTAAAATGGGTGTGGTTGACATTGTGTACAGTCGTGAAAGTGACATGAGATATCATGGCTGTGTTTTTCTGTGTCTGCAGGCGGCAGCATCCTGAGCACTCGCTGCTCTGAGACGTACGAGACAAAGACGGCACTGATGAGTCTGTTTGGCCTCCCGCTCTGGTACTTCTCCCAGTCTCCTCGTGTGGCCATACAGGTACGACTCAAGTCATTGCACCACATGAGACTAATCTGAGTTTTATGATCTCTTCGTGATTTACTAGATTCATTACATTGGGAGAGTTTCAGTTCCTGATACTGCCTTGCCGACACATGGAAGACCTTTTCAAAAGTAGTCCATCCATAACCTAGTTTAATCTTGAGCTCTCTCTTACACTGCAGCCTGACGTCCATCCAGGGAACTGCTGGGCGTTTCAGGGTTCTCATGGTTACCTGGTGATTCGGCTCTCCATGAGGATCGTTCCCTCTGCCTTCTCATTGGAGCACATCCCCAAAGCCCTTTCGCCAACAGGCACCATCAGCAGCGCCCCGCGCCAGTTTACCGTCTATGTAAGCCACCTCAACTACCCTGCTTACCCAATTTAACATTCATGTCAGCTATTACTGTCTCAGCCATTCAGAAGCACACCTAGTAGACACTCAAGTCTGTCACATTTACTGTGAGTGTGCTCTGGTGAGGCACTACTGATTGACACATTTATTTCTGTGGGTCTCTGCTGTTTTCTAACTGTGTACTCGTTTCCAGGGTCTGGATGATGAGAACCAGGAGGAGGGTAAGTTACTGGGCAGCTACACCTACCAGGATGATGAGGATGCGCTACAGACTTATCCTGTCACCGTAAGTACACTTCAACACTACCTCAAGGGGCTTGATTGGCCAGTGGAAGATGTTAGTAGTCCACATGGCATTCATCTCTAGTATGATTAGAGATGGTGACTTGGCAAGTTTTAGGTCTTGATACTTCTTATATGGCGTGAGTCTAAATTGAGTGTCTTCTGCTATCTATCCACAGGAGGAGAATGATAAAGCCTATCAGATCATTGAGGTTCGAGTGCTATCCAACTGGGGTCACCCGGAGTACACCTGCCTGTACCGCATCAGAGTGCACGGTCAGCCCAGTGTCAACTGATGGCACAGATCAGACCACCCTGTCTGCATTTTAATGTTCTGCAGATGACTGGAGCCAATTATGCGCACACGTAAATATGCTTGATCCACAAAGTTTATTTGTGCACTAACTCATCCCACCAGGACAGAGGCTCTAACAGTGACCACAGGTCTGAATCTGAAGCATGGCCACTGGTGTCTGACTTTCCAAGGACTATCACCCAACCACTAATAATTTATTACATTTGTAAAACGGCTTTCATTTGACAGATTAATCTCAAAGTAACATTGGGCTCCTAAATAGGGGGGGGAAATATGGATGCGATTCTGTGCTTTACTACGTCAGACAAGATTTTATTGGTTAAGGAATGTTTCAAGTACATTTTCTCAGTTTATTTATACATGCGCTATATGTGTTATGAGACAACTGAATTCATGTGTGTTGAGCCCTTGTCGCTCATGGTGAAACCAGGGCCCATATCCACAAAGCATATCAGAGTAGGAGTCCTGATCTAAGGTCAGTTTAGCCTTTTAGATCATAATGATTAAGATCATATGGACAGATCCTAGATCAACACTCCTATAAAATGCTTTGTGGATATGGGCCCAGGTTCTACCATGTTCTCTTACGAACAACGGAAGAATGTAAACTTGTACATTTTGTCAATAGTTTGTCATTTTTAAGTCTACTAATATCAGTGTTGCTTTGAAATATGTATATGCTGCAATTATAAAATGTTATTGATTTGTTAGCATTTTTTAAAGGGAATCTACCGCTCAAGTAAGTTAAGGATATCTTGCACTGGTCCTTTCAGCCACAGAAGTCAGGCGTTTAGCCCTTTATTGAGTATCTACAAGTGCCCAGTTGTAAATCTCATTGTTTGTCCCAAGTTACTGAAATGCCAATCTGTGTAATATATTTTTGTAAAGGCTTTTTGGACTATTTGTAAATGGTCTTGGGACTATACAGGTTTATTTTGTTTTATAATTTTATTTGTCTTTTGTACATAATTGTAATGTGTAAAATGTTCAAATAAAAACCTTGATTTTGATTTATGTAGCAGTCATTGAGTTGAGCTTTTTTATATATATATATATATAACTTTGAAAGGAAATCAGGCAGAATAGTTTCAACAAATGTGGAAATGTTTTGTCATGGCACACCAGCAGAGTTTGGTTGCAGACTGATGCGCCACCCTTCACATAAAGATTTTGACATGTTTCCAATAACTGGGGGGGAAATACACAACGGACGGTGTATGTATGGCACACTCGTCCTAGACTGAACAGCGAAATCTGGATCCATGAGAGCTGGGTGGTGAATTCTCAGGTGCAGCGGTCTCTAGTGGTAGCTATTCATCTGCGGTGGTAGAATCACTCGACAATGAGGGCGGGGCAGCAGTAGTCAAGTTTGGTACTCCGTCTTTGAGGAAGCCGGTGCAGTATTTTCACCTCACAGGAGCTGCTCAGAACTGGACTGGACATACACTGAATCTACACAGAACAGCTATACAGCATAGTGGGAAGTCTAGCCTTATCACACATTCAACGTTTTCTGATAAAGTACTATATCGTTAGCTCGCTAACGTTACATACAGTCATGTGCTCCATCTTCCAGACCAGGATGAAGTTTGGTTGACATGGGTGTCCCACTGCCGCTGGGATCATGCTGTATATGATCATTATGAGATGCCTTAAAATGAGAAGTTAATTTAACTAGGTATATTTAACAATGTTAGCTTGGCTATCGGTGCTTACCAAGTATCGTCAGAAAGCCAGGTCATATCTACATAACATTAACGCCTTAGATCAGAGATAATGCACATAGCTAGATAAAGGTAACTAATACAACCATAATGTGTTTCAGTGTCTAAGAAATAGTGAAATATTTAGCGTGGAATTTAGAAACGAGTGCAAATACCTAACTACGGCAAGTGAAATAGGTCATAGGTATTTTTTGTACATCCGCTTTCTGCACTGTCAACGCTTGGCTTGGTTGTTGGGCCGAGCTGCTGGGAACAATGATGTCGGAGCAGGAGGCTCTGAAGTGCTCCAGCGCAAGAAACCGTGGAGGGACGCAGCGGGTTGAAGGGAAACTGCGAGCCAGTGTAGAAAAGGGAGATTACTATGAGGCTCACCAGATGTACAGAACCTTGTTTTTTAGGTAAGACATTTACATTTTCGTTACCCTGGCTAAGTTATCAATTGGATTCTTGGGCCTTCATTTTCCTGATCTTTCTGCTTAGCAACCTTGCTGCCTCCATTATATTGCATGATTCGTCGATTCACGGTACTGCCCCACCCACTCGGGTCAGTCCTTATTTTTGAATGGACAGTTTAATGCGTCAATCACTCAGTCACAAAATGGGAATTATCCGCCTAGCTAGCTAGCCTAGTTAGCTAATCAATGTCGCAATAATATAAGTTAGTGCCAACCCATCTCCTTTACTACCGTTAGCTAGGTATCTACCCGCAATGCCAATGTTCGTTTAGTAAAGACAACAGTTCACTAACCTGGCACACTTACAAACAGTACATACTGTCAGCCCAAGCCCAGCAAAAACCATGTCAAGTACTAGTTAGCTAACACTAACTAATTTGCCATCTAGCTTGGTTTGTAGTTAGCTGGTTAGTACATGTAGATAGAATTAACTAGTTAACGTTAGCTTGTCAACTTTGCTAAGCATGCACAATCAATTAAGCTATGGTGTTTGGTATTGCCCATGATTCATGACGTCCCGTCACCATCACTATGGTCTCATTCATTAACTTGTTGTTGGATGAGCTCCCATGTTTGACAGTCATGACAGGTAGTCTAACTGCACATGAGAACGGTGTGGGCACAGCCTTTACGTTAACTAAGGGTGTTTTTACATATAGTACTATTTAAAGAAGTGAACTCGGGTAAAAAAGCGAAAGAACGACTTTCCCTTTGCATTCACATTGCTATGTTTAGAATGGTACCAATATATTTTTCCAACATTCACTCACTGCACTCTGGGTAAAAGTATAGGACAAGCCATTCCTTCAGACAGCTAGATATACCAACATACATTTTGGAAGCTAATAGATTGCAGTTTGTTTAAACGTGAGACATAGTCATTGTAATCAGAAGATAATATTAACATGTAAATATTATTGGCAGATTCAATTTTATTTATTTATTTTATTTCACCTTTATTTAACCAGGTAGGCAAGTTGAGAACACATTCCAGCCTTAATTTCTCAGAACAAGAATAGACTGATGAGTTTCAGAAGAAAGTACTTTTTTTCTGGCCATTTTGAGCCTGTAATCGAACCCACAAATGCTGATGCTCCAGATAGTCAACTAGTCTAAAGAAGGCCAGTTTTATTGCTTCTTTAATTAGCACAGCAGTTTTCAGCTGTGCTAACATGATTGCAAAAGGGTTTTCTAATGATCAATTAGCCTTTTAAAATGATAAACTTGGATTAGCTAACACAACATGCCATTGGAACACAGGAGTGATGGTTGCTGATAATGGGCCTCTGTACGCCTATGTAGATATTCCATAAAAAAATCTGCCGTTTCCAGCTACAATAGTCATTAACAACGTCTACACTGTATTTCTGATCAATTTGATGTTATTTTATGGACAAAAAATGTGCTTTTCTTTCAAAAACAAGGTCATTTCTAAGTGACCCCAAACTTTTAAACTGTAGTATATTTTTGTGTTCACATTGCCCTAAGGAAGGGAACCAGATGGAAATCAAGTGAACCAAACTCAGACCACCTCTCAAGATGGTCTCAGTTCGGTTCGCATCGGGGGCTCTTTTGAGGGGTCTGAGTTCCTTTGGATTGTTCACTTTCAACTTAACTTACCAACATTTTTTGTGGAAATCACAACATTTGGCTGAAAGGAACCAAGTGTGAAAACACCCTGAGTGACAGTTCACTGTTATTTACTGTTGTGTATTGAGAAATGTTGGCTCAGTGACTGAGTACTACTTTTCAGCCCTCAGTATTTCCTAGGTGGACCACTACACTACCATTCCTATTGCCACTTTCTTAACCTGGTTTGAATGCAGTTTGTCAGTGACATAACATTTGCCATCTCTGTTTGACACAGGTATATGTCACAGGCAAAGCATGCAGATGCCAGGGAGTTGATGTACAATGGCGCCCAGCTCTTCTTCAGTTACAACCAGGTATAAGAAAGCCTGGCACTGGGGCATTCATACATTAATGTCGTTTTTGTAGTGTCTCTTTTTGAGTCTAAGCGCTATAGCTAGCAATCGTATTAATTCACAACTCAACAGTTGTATAAGAGTTCTGTGGCAAATTATTATAAAAAAAAATGTTGTCATCCGCAGCTCAACAGCGCTGCAGACCTGTCAATGTTGGTGCTGGAGTCTTTGGAGAAATCAGAGGCAACGGTAGAGGACGAAGACTTAGGTGAGCGAACATGCATAATGCATCGTAATGAAACATTATGAATACAGTTGGTGTCAGTGTACCGTCGTCTCTGTGTTAACCTCATCTGTGTTGCATTGCAGAGCACCTGGCTAAGCTGTTCAGTTTGATGGACCCCAACTCCCCAGAGAGAGTAGCATTTGTGTCTCGCGCACTCAAGTGGTCCACAGGCGGCTCGGGGAAGCTGGGCTCCCCCAAACTGCATCAGCTCCTGGCAGTCACATTGTGGAAAGGTATTCAATGGGAAAACTCTGAACATTTTCAACTGCAAAGATATCATTGTTCCACTCAACAAAGAGCTTGAATATGATTTAATTCTATCTGCTTAGAGCAAAACTACAGTGAGTCTCGCTACCACTTCTTGCACTCCTCTGATGGAGAGGGCTGTGCCCAGATGCTGGTGGAGTACTCGGCGCAGCGGGGGTTTCGCAGCGAGGTGGACATGTTTGTGGCGCAGGCCGTCCTACAGTAAGTCTGTCTCGCGGCACCTAGATCTGTTTTCAGTCTGTCATCAATAGCTGTTTGCTATGTTGTTTAATTGCTTTTTCAGCTCTGTCCCTCCCCTCCCCTTCTCTCTTTCCCCTCACTGCTCAGGTTCCTCTGTCTCAAGAACAAAAACAGTGCATCTGTGGTGTTCAGCACATATACTCAGAAACACCCTTCAATAGAGAAGGGCCCTCCCTTTGTTCAGCCCTTGCTCAACTTCATCTGGTTTCTCTTGCTGGCAGTGGATGGGTAAGGCCTTGTTTGTTCAACCACCCTTCGAATAAAACCCACATTGTTTTGCCAGGTTCTCATAAATGTGCCTCCCCTTGTATGTTCTCCTCTGCAGAGGGAAATTAACAGTGTTCACAGTGCTATGTGAACAGTATCAGCCTTCCCTGAAGAGGGACCCTATGTATAATGAGGTGAGTTTGACCATTTAGTGAGTGTCCCTCCGTGGTCACGTAGCATTATAACTCCGCATGGTGTCTAATAATAATTTTCCTGTTACATTGACTGCCTGCTGCATCAGTATCTCGACAGAATTGGTCAGCTTTTCTTTGGGGTGCCACCCAAACAGTCCTCATCATATGGTGGATTGCTCGGTAAGTGCTTGTGACTCACTGCAGACTATTTTTACAAACCCCATTCTGATCACCATTGAAAGCTGCGTTGGGTAAACGGTAGTTTTTTTTGTGTTTCATTGGAGTGTGTTCTGTGTCTGTCAGGAAACCTGTTGAACAGCCTGATGGGTTCAGATGAGGAGGGAGAGGAAGCACAGGAGGACGGCAGCCCCATTGAGCTGGACTGAGAGCTCTGGGACGAGCAAGGCTGACCCCCGCCCCGCCCAGGGGGTTGCAGAGGCATGCTGGTCTCCCTACCTCCCAGTTCCCCAAGACATCCAACCAGAACCAGAACAAAGAGCAGGCCAAACTATCCCTCTCAGCACTGCCTGGACTGCGCAAAAATGCAAATGCTTTCCGTTTGAGTTATATTATATTTGGTTTTATTTTCATCGTTTTTGTTTCTTAATTTTGGACAATTTTCTGTGTATTTCTTTTTTTTTTTTAAGGAAAGCAGCTGCAATCCTTACTTCCTGGACTTCTCATTTTCTCTCATCCCCAGGGACAGAAAAGATTCAACAATGGCTGCATATGAATTTGTCATAATTAACTCCTAAAATAACACCTCATCCTGGGATACAACATCAAAGAAAAACACTTCTTTCTAGGGAGTAACGCTTTTTCTCCCCATTCACCATGCATCCACCGGGGGTCGAGGTAGTAATTTCTATTAAAGAGTTACTATAACCAACTTGTAATCCATGTAAATGTTCAATAATAATCAGGAGTGATTGGTGGTGTGGTGACCTGCATGGTGTCGTGTCAGTGGGGAGAGACATACAGGTAACTGCCAAAATAATGGGAACACTTGAGTAAATGAGGGATGAAAGTGTATTGAAAGCAGGTGGATTAATCAAGTGGATTAAAGTCACATCTTGCTTGGGGTCGTGTATAAAAATGCTGGGCAGGCCATAATTTTGGCTACCATGGCTATTCCCTTATAGGATGGCAATGCCCCCATCCACAAGGCACGAGATCTCAACCCAAATGAACAGTTATGTGAGATTCTGGAGCGGTGCCTGAGACAGCGTTTCGGTTTCTCCATCAACAAAACAGTAAATGATGGAATTTCTCGTGGAAGAATGGTGTCGCATCCCTCCAATAGAGTTCCAGACACTAGAATCTATGCCAATGTGCATGGAAGCTGTTCTTGATCAACGTCCTAATAAGACGCTATGTTGGTGTTTCCTTTATTCTGTCAGTTACCTCTACCTGTCGGGCACCGTATACCTGGCTGCAAACTAAAGCCGGATTTGATCACTATTCATAATCTGTTACGTATGGGAGATTACATGTGTTTAAATCGACAGTAGTGGATGGGTATGCTCGGATCATATATACGTGGCTGTGTGTGTGTTGATGAATGTATTTGGCATGTTCATGTAAATGCAAGTCAGTTCCGTTGAAGTCTTCTATTTTGAGCGCCTCCCCCCAGGTACATTTTCAGTTTGAGTTGGTGACTGCTCCATTTTGTCGGTCCAGATGTTTGACTGCGATCAGACGGACGAAGAGAAGATTAAACAACTTGAAACAATCCCCGCCTACCGTAGTATTATATTGTCTATTATCCAGAAGCTTAGTCATTTATCTTACCGGGCTTAAACGCATACTCCAGTATCCAAAATGAATATTCATTTACATGGAGAGAGTGGTTGTTTAAATCAGTACTTTTACATTTTCTTCTGCTACTGTACATGTTTTGGGATTTTTTTTGAATTCATGTTTTACAGGTTCTTATCCGTTTTGGAATTATAACCGCTGTAGAAATTCTCATGGGTGAATCTTCCAAGCTAATCTACAGCCACCTCGAGATATTTTGTTATTATAAAGTTAAATCCTTGATAATAGTCAAGATGTCCATTAGGGTGTTACAACTATAACATCTCTTAACTTAAGAATACAAGTTAATGCTACTGGTTACATAAGTATTCAATGCACCAATATGTAGCCTGGATAGGATAAAAGGTCTGAATCAAATATTCCTCCTGCTTTGAGAGTCGTACGGTAACGCACAGAACGTTTAGGAAATGATACCAGAGTTGTGTGACCAAAGGCTTTTAGACAGACCAGAGCTCTGGCGAGCTAGCAGGCATGTTGGAACATAATTTTGTTTTTGATAGTTTCATTTGAATGCAAATGGGGGTGGTTTGCCTTTTAAAATGTTACACTAATTGAGTAAATAAACAACTGATGATAGCTTCTCTGTCCTCACTGTCTGTTTAAAGAGTGCTAGGCTTGAAAGTGTTGTTTGCACTTAGAGAAGCCAATCATTTGTTACAAATACACAACACTGCCATGGTTTGGTTTTGCTTTTTTCAATCACGTAAGTTCAGACATTTTACAATGATATACAAAATGTTAGCACAGAATGGAGAAACTTAATTTCAGTACAGTACAAATCCATAAACAAGTATACAATCACTGAAATGCAGGGAAGTTTAACGGCATTGCATGAATCAGTTCCAACAAAATCTTTCCAACAATGGCGTACCAAGGACCTCTGTTTGCAGGGCTATCTAGTTCCAGTCCTTGAGGACTGATCTGTCTTGAGTTTTCATATCAATCTGGCAATGAATTAATCAGTTGATTGGCTAGAGTCTACACACCTAGTTTCCTAGGTCCAAATGAAATACTGAAGGATGAGAATCAGAACATGTACAGCCCTCCAAGATCCTGGTTGACAGATCTTGGGCACTAAACAGAGAATGCAATTACAAGGCGAGACAATCCCTCCAGTGCACATAGATATATGGGAAAAGGGGATGCAGTCGATGTCCTCAGGTCCTGGACTGCAAGGTGAGGCGTTGAATCATGTCTGAAAGGTGAGCCATGTCGGGCTGCTGGGCCTGGTGCTTGATGAACTCTAGTGTCCGCACCTGTCGAGAAATATGTTGTGTATACAGAGATTTGATTAGACTTATACTGTATCTCCTATGTTTTATTGTTCCTATGGCTAAAAACTGCCTGTGTTTTACTCACAGAGGTGCGTGTGTTGCAGTAACCCTGCTTGTGGCTCAGATTCCACAGGTTGACAGCCAGCTGGTTGAGTTTGTTGTTGCGTAGGTCCCCATGAGCTAGGAGGCAGCCAAACAGAGAGAAGGCCAGACAACCCTGTCTATGAACACTCTACAACAGAGGAAGGGATAAGAGAGGAGAGTTAAACATGTTTATGGATGTATACAAAAAACAATGTATAACCGGTGACTTTCTCAGGACACTGGCATAGTGCGTCCTACCTCATCTCTACCCAAGGTCTTGAGGTGGTCCAACACTTGTCCAATCAGAGTTTCACATAACTTGTTGATCTCTGCCAAAAACTTGGGATCTCCTCCATAAAGGGTTTCATTCGAGTCCACTGGGAAAGAGGAAGGAAGGAGGTGTGTCAGCTGGCTTTGACCCCAATTATCCTTTCAGTTCACACTCTTCTATATTTCTAGCCGATTCTGAGAGACCAATATCATATGGCCCTCTGATAGTGGGTTCGATTCCCGGGACCACCCGTACTTAAAAAAAATATATGAATGCGTGGCTGTAAGCCGCATTGGATAAAAGTGTTAGCTAAAAGCCATATAGTATTATATTACATGCCACATAAACCTGAAAAGTATGGGAAAAGAGGGTGTGTGTTTGTAGGTAGTACCTTTGGGGATGGAATAGAGGTAGCTCTCCTGACTCATGGCAGCCAGTAGTGGCAGGGCGCTGATGTAGACTTGGACCTTGGCGTCACTGTTGTCCTCCCAGGTGTAGTCCTGCACCATGTTGAGCAGCCCACGCACAAGGAACAACACCCCTGCCTCTGGGTGGTCCTGGACACACACACACACACAGGAAGTACTTCCTTGACATCTCCTATTTCTTCTGTTATTTCAAGCATTATGGGAAAAGCAGGGATGTTTCCTTACCGGCACAACTAGTAGTGCTGACAGGAAGTTGTTGATGAAGTCAAGCAGGAAGCCCTCAGAAGAGCGCAGTTTGCCCTCGATACTGATACTGCGTGGCACCTCTGGCAACACACTGACCGCTGCCTTCAGGAATGCATCCGCTAGGAGAGAGCGATAACAATGAATGAGAATTCACTTCAGAACTGGTGAAAACCTCAGGACTCTGGGTCTGTCTATTCTGAACAGAGCACACTCAGACTCACCCTGGGAAAGACACTGGTTGGCCAGGGCCACCTGCCCAGACAGCAGGTAGAGGTTGAGGCGGCTGAAGATGCTGGTGAGGGAGGGAATGGTGATGAAGCTGTATGCAGCACATGCCTGAGAGAGAGACCGAGGATTCAGTGATGTATTAGTGGCCATATTGAGGACACAGATATTGGGGTTATAGACAGTGAGGTAGCATGACCCACCCTGACAAAAGCAGCAGTCTTGCGGGAGTGGCTCCCCCTCATCACACGCCTCGTCTCCATGGCCAGCTGGTTCACAGTCTGAGAGAAGAGGACAAAAGTTCTGCGCGTGTATGTACAGTATATATATGACCATGACAAAATGATTAAAAGGTTAAGCAAGTTTCATATCAACTGTCAAAAGAAGTCGGTTTTGTATTGCAACGCAAAGCAGAACCATGTCGAGGTGTGGTCCCACATGCGCACACACACACACAGATAAGACGATGAAGGTAGGGTATGGTGGGTCCCTTGGCTGCTGTGCTGTACTCACGTGGATGAGCTGCACCAGCACTGGCTCCAGGTTACAGAAGGTGGCCCGGGCCTCCACACAGAAACTCAGCTGCTGCTCAAAGTCACGGCCAAACGACACCTGGAGAGAGAGAGAGAGACAGAGAGACATATGCTGAGTCACTATCCGTCAACCTTGGAAATGCAGGAGGGGAAGGAGTGTCTGGAGACCCAGAGGATGGGCAGTCTGAGTCGAAGACACTCACCATGCGTATGAAGCCATTGATCAATAAGGCCAGAGATCTCTTCTCGTCCTCCAGCGTCAGAGCACTAAGGGACACATAGAGAGTAGGGTAATTTATAACATACACGCACGCACGCACACACACACACACACAGTTGGCTACTTACTTGACAGAGTCGTGCATGGTCTTGCAGACGTGGAGTAGAGCATTGAGGATGACAGGATCTCTAGTGGGCTCCTGCTGGTGTCTGAGAAGACAGACAGACAGACATGAGGGATAGACACGGAAGCAAACTGACTTCACACGTACAGTGTGGAAGAGACATTTAGCCTGGGCGACATTAGCCACGTAGCATGACAACAGCCAAAAGTTGTTGGCTAAACCAGACGTACTTGATGAAGACGTCCATGATGGAGCGACACACCTCCACCCTGACGCTGTCCTTCTGGAACATGTCCATGAAGGGAAGGAAACGCTCCTGAGGGGGGGGGAGAGAAATCACAGAGAAACTAGTTAGATCTATCCGCTGATGAAACACAAGTGATTGTTTGAGACTGGAGAATGTCAACACCAAGTCTTACCATGGAGAAGAGGACAGAGAAGTCATGAAAGTAGGTGAGGATCTTCTTTATCACGGACTGAAGCTGAGGATAGGCATCCTCAAAGGCCCGGTCTGGGGTCATGTGCTTGATGATGTCAGAGAGCACAGTGTTGACCTCACGTTTCTTAGAATAAGATCAGAGAAAATAAGGATTATATAGCTGGAATCATTTAGAGACCCTTGTGCTTGGAACTCTTTCAGTGGCAGCTCTGTAATTCTCTTGGACACTCACAGTGAAGTGACGACAGGTGAACTCCACCCAGATCTCAGCACAGTTGATGTAATCCTGGAATAAGACAATGAAACAATTACAACCATTTGTTAATGTGAACCACCAAGCACGCCTTCATTGCCTAAGAGGGTTATTATTTGTTATGTACCTGTGGACTTCGCACTTTGGTGATGACCTTCCAGGCCTCATTGAGGATGGGCAGCCTTTCTGCCTCAGGAGGGTCAGCACAGGCCAGACTGCGGCCCAGAGAGCCAAACAACAGGTGCTGAAGGAGGACAGAGAGAGGAAGTTGAAGAGTAAACAACACAGATAACAGATAAAAGCTATTTTGGAGGCAGAAGGGAGGGGCAAACAATGCTATTTTTAGAGCACATTTGGAGGACATGGTGAATGTGGATGTGTCTAACCTTAGGGAATCCTGCCTCATCGCAGTCCTTGATCATGCCGATGAAGTCGGTGGCTCTCGTCGCGATAAACTCCGCCCTGAACGCCCACATCACCGAGTTCAGCAGCAGGGCACTGTGGGGAAATCAACATTAGTTTAGACTCAATGCCCAGGTTTGGCTTCCTGTGGACATGGATAATATACTGTACATCTAGTTGATTTTTATATGAAACTTCAAAACCAAACGACAGCCTAGGGTAAGGTTAAGGGGGGTGTATCTTTGTAAACAACAGCTGGTAAGCAATCTCTAATGTTAAGGAAGTCTCGACTTCTTGCTCGCCTGAATTAGAATACCTCATGATGACCTGCAGACCATACTATTCAACAAGAGAGTTTTCATCTATACCGAACAAAAATATAAACACAACATGTAAACTGTTGGTCCCATGTTTCATGAGCTGAAATAAAAGTTTCCAGAAATGTTCCAAATGGACAAAAAGCTTATTTCTCAAAAATGTTGTTCACAAATTTGATTGCATCCCTATTAGTGAACATTTCTCCTTTGCCAAGATAACCCATCCACCTGATAGGTGTGGCATATCAAGAAGCTGATTAAACAGCACGATCATTACACAGCTGCACCTTGTGCTGGGGAAAATTAAAGGCCACTCTAAAATGTGCAGTTTGTCACACAACGCAATGCCACAGATGTCTCAAGCATTTGGCATGCTGACTGCATAAATGTCCACCAAAGCTGTTGCCTGAGAATTGACCGTTCATTTCTCTACCATAAGCTGCCTCCTACGTCATTTTAAAGAATTTGGCAGTACGTCCAACTGGCCTCACAACCACAGACCCCGTGTAACCACGCCAGCCCAGGACCTCCACATCTGGCTTCTTCACCTGCGGGATCGTCTGAGACCAGCCACCCGGACAGCTGATGAAACTGAGGAGTATTTCTGTCTGTAATAAATCTCTTTTGTGGAGAAAAATTCATTCTGATTGGCTGGTCCTGGCTCCCCAGTTGGTGGGCCTATGCCCTCCGAGGCCCATCCATGGCTGTGCCCCTGCCCAGTCATGTGAAATCCACAGATTTCCTTATATGAAATGTAAATCAGTAAAATCATTGAAATTGTTTCATGTTGCATTTATATTTCTGTTCAGTATATCTTTTTTGAAGCTGTCTATTTACCATCACAAACCGATGCTGACACTAAGGCCGCACCAATTGAGCTGTATAGGGCCATAAGCAAAGAAAATGCACATCCAGAGGCGGCGCTCCTAGAGGCCGGTGATTTTAATACAGGTAAACTGAAATCCGTTTTACATAATTGTTGAAAGCATGTAACCTGTGCAACTGGAGGCGACAAAAATCTATATCACATTTACTCCACACACAGAAACAAATACAAAGCTCTCCCTCGCACTCCCTTTGGCAAATCTGACCATAATTATATCCTAATGATTCCTGCTTACAAGCCAAAACTCAAACAGGAAGTATCAATGACGCGCTCAATACGGAAGTCGTCAGATGAAGAGGATGCTAAGCTACATGACTCTTTCGCTAGCATACAGTCGTGGCCAAAAGTTGAGAATGACACAAATATTAATTTTCACAAAGTCTGCTGCCTCAGTTTGTATGATGACAATTTGCATATACTCCAGAATGTTATGAAGAGTGATCAGATGAATTGCAATTAATTGCAAAGTCCCTCTTTGCCATGCAAATGGTCTTTGCAATGCAAATGAACTGAATTTCCACTGCATTTCAGCCCTGCCACAAAAGGACCAGCTGACATCATGTCAGTGATTCTCTCGTTAACACAGGTGTGAGTGTTGACGAGGACAAGGCTGGAGATCACTCTGTCGAATAACAGACTGGAAGCTTCAAAAGAAGGGTGGTGCTTGGAATCATTGTTCTTCCTCTGTCAAACATGGTTACCTGCAAGGAAAAACGTGCCGTCATCATTGCTTTGCACAAAAAGGGCTTCACAGGCAAGGATATTGCTGCCAGTAAGATTGCACCTAAATCAACCATTTATTGGATCATCAAGAACTTCAAGGAGAGTGGTTCAATTGTTGTGAAGATGGCTTCAGGGAGCCCAAGAAAGTCCAGCAAGCGCCAGGACGTCTCCTTAAGTTGATTCAGCTGTGGGATCGGGGCACCACCAGTACAGAGCTTGCTCAGGAATGGCAGCAGGCAGGTATGAGTGCATCTGCACGCACAGTGAGGCGAAGACTTTTGGAGACAATTTTTCCTAAGAACACAGCCATGAATAAAGAATGGTACCAACACATCCTCCGAGAGCAACTTCTCCCAACCATCCAGGAACAGTTTGGTGACAAACAATGCCTTTTCCAGCATGATGGAGCACCTTGCCATAAGGCAAAAGTCATACTTAAATGGCTCGGGGAACAAAATATCGATATTTTGGGTCCATGGCCAGGAACTCCCCAGACCTTAATCCCATTGAGAACTTGTGGTCAATCCTCAAGAGGCAGGTGGACAAACAAAACCCCACAAATTCTGACAAACTCCAAGCATTGATTATGCAAGAATGGGCTGCCATCAGTCAGGATGTGGCCCAGAAGTTAATTTACAGCATGCCAGGGCGGATTGCAGAGGTCTTGAAAAAGAAGGGTCAACACTGCAAATATTGACTCTTTGCATCAACTTCATGGAATTGTCAATGAAAGCCTTTGACACTTATGAAATGCTTGTAATTATACTTCAGTATTCCATAGTAACATCTGACAAAAATATCTAAAGACACTGAAGCAGCAAACTTTGTGGAAATTAATATTTGTGTCATTCTCAAATTTTGGCCACAACTGTAGACTGTAAGATGTATTGGGATTCATCTGATAACATTGAGGAGTTTACCACATCAGTCACCGGCTTCATTAATAAGTGCATCGACGTCGTCCCCACAAACTATCACAGACAAAGGGAAACCAATCCGCGAACTGCCCAGTGACACAAGCCTACCAGACAAGCTAAATGCTGTCTATGCTCGCTTTGAGGCAAGCAACACTGAGGCAAGCAACACTGAACCATGCATGAGAGCTCCAGCTGTTCCACCATCATCCAAGACACCCTGGACCCACTCTAGTTCCCATACCGGCCCAACAGATCCACAGATGACACAATCTCTATTGTACTCCACACCGCCCTCTCCCACTTGGACAAGAGGAACACCTATTTGAGAATGCTGTTCATTGAGTATAGCTCAGCGTTCAACACCATAGTACCTTCCAAGCTCATCACTGAGCTCAGGACCCTGGGACTGAACGCCTCCCTCTGCAACTGGATCCTGGACTTCCTGATGGGCCTCCCCAAGTGGTGAAAGTAGGCAACAACACATCTGCAATGCTGACCCTCAACGCGGGGGCCCCTCAGGGGTGCGTTCTTAGTCCCCTCCTGTACTCCCTGTTCACCCACAACTACCTGGCCACGTACGACTCCAACACAATCATTACGTTTTCTGACAACACGACGGTGGTTGGCCTGATCACCGACGATGAGACAGCCTATAGGGAGGAGGTCAGAGACCTGGCAGTGTGGTGCCAGGACAACAACCTTTCTCTCAATGTCAGCAGGACAATTGAGATGATTGTGGACTACAGGAAACGGTTGGCCAAAAACGCCCTCATCCACAGGAATGTAGTGGAGTGGGTTGTTAGCTTCAAGTTCCGCCGTGTCCACATCACTAAGGAATTATCATGGTCCACACACACAAACACCTACACAGCGTCACCATTGAGAGCATCTTGACTGGCTGCATCACCGCTTGGTATGGTAACTGTTTGGCTTCTGACTGCAAGGTGTTAGAGGGTAGTGCGTATGGCCCAGTACATCACTAGGGCCGAGCTCCCTGCCATCCAGGACCTCTACACCAGGCAGTGTCAGATGATGGCCCTAAAAATTGTCAAAGCCACCCAAGTCATAGACTCTACTCTCTTCTACCACACGACAAATGGTAACGACGCACCAAGTCTGGAACCAACAGGATCCTGAACAGCTTCTACCCCGAAGCCATAAGACTGCTAGATAGTTAGTTAAATAGTTCACCAAATAGCTACCCGGTCTATCTACATTGATCCCTTTTTTGCACCAACTCTTTTGACTCATCACATACACTGCTGCTACTGCTTATTATCTATCCTATTGCCTAGTCACTTTATCCCTACCTACATATCTACCTCAACCTCGTAACCCTGCACATCGACTCAGTACTGGTACCTCGTGTAAATAGCCAGTTATAGTGACTCATTGTGTATTTATTCCTAGAGTTATAATTTTTTAAATTATTTCTCTATATTTCTCTCTGCATTGTTGGGAAGGGCCCGCAAGTAAGCTTTTCACTGTTTGTCTACACCTGTCGTTTACGAAGCATGTGAAAAATAACTGTATTACAGGAACGTGTGCCACCACACGGTAACCCAGAGCATCTGGCTTCTAAAGAAATCCCTCTGGTGTAGAGGAGTACTCACTTATTCCCAAGCTTTTTGCACCTCTCCATCATCTCTGTTAGCAGGGCCTGCAATGGAACAATGGATGTCAAATAAACTCAGCAAAAAAAAGAAACGTCCCTTTCTCAGGAGCCTGTCTTTCCAAGGTAATTCGTAAAAATCCAAATAACTTCACAGATCTTCATTGTAAAGAGTTTAAACACTGTTTCCCATGCTTGTTCAATGAACCATAAACAATTAATGAACATGCACCTGTGGAACGGTCGTTAAGACACTAACAGCTTACAGACGGTAGGCAATTAAGGTCACAGTTATGAAAACTTAGGACACTAAAGAGGCCTTTCTACTGACTCTGAAAAACACACACAAAAAAAAGATGCCCAGGGTCTCTGCTCATCTGGGTGAACGTGGCTTAGGCATGCTGCGAGGAGGCATGAGGACTGCAGATGTGGCCAGGGCAAAGAATTGCAATGTCCGTACTGTGAGACGCCTAAGACAGCGCTACAGGGAGACAGGACGGACAGCTGATCGTCCTCGCAGTGGCAGACCACCTGCACAGGATCGGTACATCCGAACATCACACCTGCGGGACAGGTACAGAATGGCAACAACAACTGCCTGAGTTACACCAGGAACGTACAATCCCTCCATCAGTGCTCAGACTGTCCGCTATAGGCTGAGAGAGGCTGGACTGAGGGCTTGTAGGCCTGTTGTAAGGCAGGTCCTCACCAGACATCACCGGCAACAACGTCGCCTATGGGCACAAACCCAGCGTCGCTGGACCAGACAGGACTGGCAAAAAGTGCTCTAAACTGACGAGTCGCGGTTTTGTCTCACCAGGGGTGATGGTTGGATTCGCGTTTATCGTCGAAGGAATGAGCATTACACTGAGGCCTGTACTCTGGAGCGGGATCGATTTGGATGTGGAGGGTCCATCATGGTCTGGGGCGGTGTGTCACAGCATTGTTGTCATTGCAGGCAATCTCAACGCTATGCACTACAGGGAAGACATCTTCCTCCCTCATGTGGTACCCTTCCTGCAGGCTCATCCTGACATGACACTCCAGCATGACAATGCCACCAGCCATACTGCTCGTTCTGTACGTGATTTCCTGCAAGACAGGAATGTCAGTGTTCTGCCATGGCCAGCGAAGAGCCCGGATCTCAATCCCATTGAGCACGTCTGGGACCTGTTGGATCGGAGGGTGAGGGCTAGGGCCATTCCCCCCCAGAAATATCTCGGAACTTGCAGGTGCCTTGGTGGAAGAGTTGGGTAACAACTCACAGCAAGAACTGGCAAATCTGGTGCAGTCCATGAGGAGGAGATGCACTGCAGTACTTAATGCAGCTGGTGGTCACACCAGATACTGACTGTTACTTTTGATTTTGACCCCCCCCTTTGTTCAGGGACACATTATTCCATGTCTGTGGAACTTGTTCAGTTTATGTCTCAGTTGTTGAATCTTGTTATGCTCATACAAATATTTACACATGTTAAGTTTGCTGAAAATAAACGCAGTTGACAGTGAAAGGACGCTTCTTTTTTTTGCTGAGTTTACATGCCAGCGACTGTTATGGGGATATTCCCAATACAATAACTACATAACTGTTATCGGTCAACCTCACTCAATTGTCGGACCCCTGTGGATGTGTTACGCTGGGCGGCAACGTACCTCTGGTGCTCTGTAGGAGACACACTGCAGGATCCAGTGGATGGCGGGGGAGTAGAGGGTCAGGTAGACGGGGATCTCCACCCTCTGCAGGACCAGCTGGTTCTGGACACTGTCGCCGTGGATCTGACGGAACGTCCCCAGCAGGTCAAAGAAGTTCTTGTTCAGGCTGTCCTTCAGGTGAGGAGCCACCTCCATCCCAATCTGGCCGGAGAGAGATGGATGCAGAGAGAGAGGGGATTGGTGGAAACAAGTAGAGGTTGAAAATAAGGAGATAAGAGAGATTTAAAATAGGGAGAAGAGAGAATTTATCCCATTCTCATGACTGAGCCAAAATGTAATAAAGGGGGGAAAAAGCAAGAGGGGCGGTTGAAATCTCTGTAAATGAGGGCAACCCCAATGAGAGAGAGTTGAGAGCAAATATGTTCTCGAAGCCAGTCTCACCCTACAGAGGTAGGCCCGGGCATACACGGCCACCAGGGGGTCCCCTATCCCCCGGATCATAGCTGTGAGGCGAGGCACCGTCTCCTGGATCCCACTGAGAACACAGAGAGAGAGGGAGTAAAACCAGTGAACGGACGGCTAGAGGGATGAGAGAGTGGTGCTAGAGCAAGGTGGGGAAACATGGGAGGGATACTAACCACTTGGTCAAGAAACGGTTACACTTCAGGAGAGCTACCTCTACATATCTGCATGTGGAGTCAAGGATTCAACTCAAACCACTATGTAAGCATGTGATCAGAGACATAGGTAGATGCAGTGAGTTCCAAAAGGTATTGGGACAGTGACACATTGTTTGTTACTTTGGCTCTGTACTCCAGCACTTTGGATTTGAAATGATGCTAACACACAAATATCATACCCCCCAAAAATTGTTATTGTAATGGTGAGAGGTTAACATGTCTATGGGGGTATGATATTTGTGCGTCTGTAACTTTCTCACTCATCATTATTCATGATGAATTCAGGACTATCCATAATCATTGTGGACTATCCGTAATCATTGTAGCATCCACATTAATATAGAAGTGTTTAGAAATATATTATATTCTTATTTACAGTAAAAGTGACTCAAAAATGAAATACGGCACCAAATACTAAACTTTTGACTACTTTAACACACATAAATTAAATTTGTCCCAAAACTTTTAGTCCCCTAAAATGGGGGGGAACGACGACTATGTAGCAAAATAGTTGTAATTTTTAAACGGTTCACCCGCTATGGATGAAAATACCCTCAAATTAAAGCTGACAGTCTTTACATTAAACTCATAGTCATTGTATTATTTCAAATCCAAAGTGCTGAAGTACAGAGACAAAACAACACAAAATGTCCCAATACTTTTGGAGCTCACTGTATATGGTAACTGTATGTATGTATGAATAACTTAGTGTGCTACTAGAAAGTTGATGTATATAATAAAGGATACAGTCGTGGGATGAGTTCTCTGATGGAGGCAATTTTGAAGAACCAGTTGAGGCAGGTCTCCTTGGCCGTGTCATTCACTTCATCAGCTGTAAAGGAGTCTGGAGAGGGATATGAATAAATAATAACAAAAAAAAAAGGAAGGACCATGGGGAGCACTTGGTTTGACACACAGACGCGACACACAGGACATACCTGGTATGGGGCGAGGGTCAGAACACATGGACCAGATCCTCTCATACACCAGACGTCCTAAGAGAGAGAGAGACATTTTGGTCACCTAAAATATCGTGACCCCTTCCTGACAACAATCAAACCCACTACAGCATCCAATGTGAAAAATGTGACTATGTTACTATAGAATGCCCTGCTATTAATAAAAGTGACAGGCCAGTCCTCAGTACTTACCAAAGGTGTCCAGAATGTCTGTGATGAGGACAAACTTGCTTGGGTAGAACTGAATCACAGCTGTGTCTGACAGCAGCTTGGAGCACTAAGACACACACATACAATGACATAAGACAGAAATAACGTTGTAAATATATTACATTGTAATAGATTTGTTACAAGTATTGCAGTTCTGACCTGGATGACGATCTTGAGGGCCTTGACCTTCTGGTCGGAGGCCCAGGCCTCTTTTAGAGACTGGTTGAGCTCCTCGATACGGTTCACATAGTCCTGCTGGGACAGATTCAGCAGCTCCCGCTGAGACCCCTGATGACAGACACACAACATTAGAGACGTAAACACTGACATTCTTGACAACAAAACTCAACAGAGAATGTTCTGGCTGTAGATCCATTCTGCTGTACTTACCTCTTCCAGGTCATCCAGCTCCTCTAGGCGAGTTCGCACCTTCTCCGATACAGCAGAGGAGGCAAGACTGGGAGCCTTGCCTGGAGAATGACAGAAGTGCCACAACAATGCACGTGTGCTTGGGTTTTTTGTCTAGACTCAATCGAGCAAACTTTCAGAATAGGGGATCTGGTATATCAAAGACTATAAATGTTGGAGTAGACTTACCTTTATCTGAGCCCATGAAGAGATTCTGTCAAAAAAACAAGAGCGAGAAGTCAGTCTTAGTCCCATTACCAAGGATGGGAAAGGGGAAATGTTTCTCTTTGAGGGATTTTAAAGCACAATTATTGCTCACAATGGAGAGCTTCTCCGTGGTAGTGAACCTGGCAAGGATTTCTCCCCGTTTGGATGACCACGGTTCGAAGTCCACTCCAACCTCATCCTCCTTCTCCCTCCTCTTTCCTCTACCCACGTCCTGAACAGAGCACAGAAAAAAATATTTGAGTGAAAGAGAGCGAGAGAAAGAGAGAGAAAGAGAGAGGAGGAAATTGTGCATGACGCTTTATTTTTAACATCCTTTAACGAGACACAATACAAATATCAGACCCCCCCCATCACCGTTGTCCCACTATCAACCTCCCTTCGATCTATCCCTCAGTGAGTATTTCATTCTATCCACACCCCAGTGAATCACTCACCCCAGTGGAGCTGCTCTGTGAGAGGGTTAGGGGGGACTCGCTGGCAGAGGCTGCAGCAAACATGGACAGGGGGTCCGTTCCATCCAGCATGGAGCTCAGGGGATCTGGTGCCACGGAGCTGGAAGAGGAGGAAGAGGAGGATGTGCTGCCTTTACGCGCTCCCCTCCGCGACTTGGAGTCTGTCACCTGTGTGGTATGTATGGATGGGTGGAGGGGGAAAAGTTGTTTACCTCTGAGCTACACACACACACACACACACACACACACACACACACACACACACACACACACACACACACACACACACACACACACACACACACACAGATAGAGAGAGAGAGAGAGCTATGCTCAAGTGATTAGAAACATGTTCTATGGTAGGATGATTTACTCTTACATTAATGATGATGATGCGAAGAAATGAAGCCTACATACAGTAAGTATAAATTTCTTTACCACATATGGTGTGCATCAACAACATACAGTGCCCTACTCACAGTGATGGACTTGAGGGGATGGTAGTCGCTAAACTCCACTGGGGCGACCTCCAGGCCACAGCTCTGCAGTTCAGACTCATACCTGCGTGCACGAGAGTGCCTGTCACGGGAAAACATATGTTACAGCTTGATTTACTCAGAGGTCTCTGGAATAAACCTGCATTAATACAAACATAGCGCAATATTATCGAAATATGAGGATCCTGCACGTAGAAGTGTGTTCTTTTTCAGATTGTACTTTGATGCTGAATGTTAAGCTAGCTGACATCGAGATAAAAAATAAAAAAAAGTTGACAGCTCGTGACTTGTTATGACAGCAAGATCAGGCAGACCACGCGCATTTTCATTTGTTTTTATGCATCTAGCTATCTTGTTTTGATGTCAATTTCATACTCTTTAAGATTTAAAGGACATCAAAAACAGATTAAGTATCAGAAAAGATGCATCTTACCACTGCACAGCAGCCATTTTTCTCCAGTCATATGACGTCTACACTTCCTGGTTGTAGTACCAATTTTGAGACGACACAGTTTCCTCCTCTAATAAGAGATTTGTCCAGATTTTATTTAAAGTACTAATTAAACATAAAAATCCAAAAAGGATGGGTGGCTTAGCGTAACTTGAATAAATCAACAGATCAGTAGGGAACGGTTTTATTGACATTTTGAAGAGTACGAAAAAACATAATTTCCCAAGATGCAATACGCGCGCGACGTCAGATTTTTTTTTTTTTACACAAGAAAGCAAGCTAGCAAGGGCTGCAGTGCATCGGTGTACGATTTATAATGTTTTCCTCGTTTTGCTAAATATCTTTGAGTGCAGCTAACATTTCACAGTTATGACTTGAATTGCAATTTATTTAACCTAGCTGGTTCTATCATTTCAGAAGATACGTTAAGGTGAGTGGAATATTTAGATTATTGACTTATCTATTGTGTCAGTAATTAGCTAGCTAGCTATAGCTAGCCGTCATAATTGGCAATATTTTGTAATCGACACACATCTCAGATTGCAATCTCATGTAGGGGTCTGCCTGTGGAAAACTATGCTATCAAGATTGCCAGGCAGGTGGAGTAACTATAGCTGGCTAACGTTGCTCGCACCTCGCACACTATTGTTTGTTCAATGTGGTAGCCAGCGGCAACAGCAGCAGAGATTGACAGAACCCTGTAAAATACAGACCTAAATAAATAGTAGTTAGGCCTATGTTATTTGTACACCTGCAGACATTCAAAATATTTTGACAGGGTTGATGGTGTGATCATATAAATATAATGCTTTAGGATGTGATAGCTACTTACTGTTAATTTGTGACTGGATTAACATTCTATGTTGTGGATTGTTCTCTTTATGTGTGAATGTCTGACAGCTAATTTGCATCCCTCAGATTGTAGAATTAGGCAATTTTCTGCAGTGTAATGACCCCAATAAGCAACTCCATCATTCCCTAGTTCCAGTGCTGTCAACACAAGCGCAAATCTCTAAACTGAGGAATGAAAACTTTCCGTTGGGAGTAGAGAGACACACAACAGTGTGCCCAGAGAGAGAAAGTTCACAAATGAGCAGAAACAACAAACATTTGGAGTCTGTGCAGTTTGCCAATTACCAGGCCTGTGCTGCAGACACAGAGGCTAAACCAGTCTCGAGGACAGACTGCAAAGCTTATTATCCGGGCAGAGCAGAGGAGACTATTTCCATGCTGAGAAGATTTGGGGGTTGCCATAGAGACCGCCTACTCTGCCTTACTTTTTTTTTTTTTTACCCCCCAGATAAAGAGCTTAATTGTTCTGTTTTAAAATACATTTTAAAGGGGTTAATCTGAGATTGAGAAAACAAGCTTTCTGATGGTGCTGTTCAGGTTTAGAGCTTGATTGCATGTTTTAAAAAATATTTATATGGGTTTGTTCCAATATGTCACTCTGTATTCTACCTTTGGCTCCCGAGTGGCGCAGCGGTCTAAGGCACTGCATCTCAGTGCTAGAAGCATCACTACAAACCCTGGTTCGATTCCAGGCTGTATCACAACTGGCTGTGATTGGGAGTCCCATAGGGCGGCGCACAATTGGCCCAGCGTCATCCGGGTTAGTGTCTGGCCAGGGTAGGCCATCATTGTAAATAAGAATTTGTTCTTAACTGACTTGCCTAGTTAAATAAAAAATGTAATAAAAGCAAGTGTAGTAGGTAGCCTAGGTAGTCAACAGCCTGTTGATTTGGCTGGAAATCGTCCCTACTCTTTTCCAGTTCCACACAGCCTTTCCATGATTTTGATGGCATGCTGCCATATGCCGATCAATGATCTCATTAATACTGGTTGACCTCGTGTTCACCTGTTGGCATTATGACATTTCTTTCATTCCATCTGCGCCGCTTGTAAAGAGGGATCACATGTACTGCCTCTGCATAATGACAACAGAGGGGCAGTGTTGTAGGCCAAACGGCTGGCCACAGTGACGGTCCCAGCACTAATAATTGATTATCAGGCCATACACATTTAAGTGTTTAACGGATGCCCCTCTTCACTTTTCTCAAATATTTTTTTTTTGTGGTTGAAAAGTTGTACTGAGAAATTGCACGATTTATAGGAAAATGAATGTCCTCAAGCTTCCAGTAAAGAGAGACACGACATTCCCTTTCGGATTATGGCTGAACTTTCTCTTTTAGTCTCTCCTAAAATATCTTGATTAGGTTGCTAGGTGTTGAACTAAAGGTTGAGAAAAAAATAATGCTGAACTGTCTGGGTCTCAACTTCCTGTTGAGAGTTACAACAGTAGAATACACAAAGTGCAATTTTGGAATGTGGTTGTGCATCAGCAGTTTCTCTTATGTCAGTCACTGACAGTCACTCAATTAGCCCATGTAAGCTAAAACAATTTTGATTTGGTAAATTAGTCTAGCCAGCTATCTAAACTTGTAGTAATCATGGTTGAATTACTGACTGGGGAGCCCCCATTGATTTTTCTTAGTCACTCTCACTCCGATATCATTAAAAACTGTAAACATTTCTCTCAACCCTATTCTCATCGATGGGGATGTAGTGGAGCAGGTTGAGAGCTACAATTTCCTTGGCGTACACATCACTAACATGGTCCAACCACACCAAGACAGTCACGAAGACGGTACGACAAAACCTATTCCCCCCCAGGAGACTGAAAAGATTTGGTATGGGTCCACAGATCCTCAAAAGGTTTTACAGCTGCACCATCGAGAACATCCTGACAGTTTGGATCACTGCCTGGTATGGCAACTGCTCGGCCTCCGACCACAAGGCACTACAGAGGGTAGCGCGTACGGCCCACTACATCACCGGGGCCAAGCTTCCTGCCATCCATGACCTCTATACCAGGTGGTGTCAGAGGAAGGCCCTAAAATTGTCAACGACTCCAGCCACCCTAGTCATAGACTGTTCTCTTTGCTACCGCATGGCATGCGGTACCGGAGTGCAAAGTCTAGGTCCAAGAGGCTTCTAAACAGCTTCTACCTCCAAGCCATAAGGCTCTTGAACATCTAATCAAATGGCTACGCAAACTATTTGCATTGCCCCCCTCCCCCCTTCTACGCTACTGCTACTCTCTGTTATCATCTCTGCATAGTCACTTTAACAACTCTACCTACATGTACATATTACCTCGACACCGGTGTCCCCGCACATTGACTCTGTACCGGTACCCCCTGTATATAGCCCCACTATTGTTATTTACTGCTGCTCTTGAATTATTTGTTCTTACATTTTTAAGGGCTTGTAAGTAAGCATTTCACTGTAAGGTCTACACCTGTTGTATTTGGCACATGTGACAAATAACATTTGATTTATGTCAAAGTGTAGAATTGCAGGAAATATGATGTAAAACTGCTAATTTCTCTCCGCCCCATAGCAAAATTTGTAGAATCATAATGAGGACTAATCCAAATATTCCCTAAAGAGTTTGAGAAAATAACATTGATGCATTCAAAGATGGCCATGCTAAAATGTGCGAAAAATACTTCAAAAATCTTCTTCTCATGAACCATAGAACCAAATGACACATTTTTAATAAAGGCACATGGTACATGTCTTAAGAAAAAGCTAAGGGATTAGTCAAAAGATGGATGATTTATTGACAAATCAAAATTCAGATTTTACGTGTCCATTTAAAAAAAACTGTAAATCCACTCCACGGTGGCCTATCAACTTGAAACTTGTCGCTACCATGGACGTCCCTAAGATAAACTTCACTGAATTTGGTATTGATATCTAAAAAAACAAGGAAACCATTAACAACTCATTAGTTTCTTATGTAATGCTTATGCTCAAAATCATCTGCAATAATTTTCTCATCAACCATACGTCAGATTCACTCCAGATATTGTATTTAGACTCATTACATTAGTCTTGAATGGTTCTGAGAAGAAATTGTTGCTGCATTCAAATATGGCCCTACTTTACATATAAATGCACGTTAGCACATATGCTAATGTAAAAAATATTTAACCATTATTCAGATTGACTCCAGATTTAGTATATAGACTCAATGGAATTTGAGAATTATTAGTTGCTGCATTCAAAGTCAGCCAAGCTACACCACTAGATGACACCATATCACACCAGGGCTATAAGAACTAAACCGATGGATATGGGAACATGAAATTTGGTATGTAAACCTTTTCAAAAAAAATTAAATAATACACTCTAAAAACCCTTTGCTTTGTCATTATGGGGTATTGTGTGTAGATTGTTGAGGAAATAAATCTATTTAATCCATTGTTACATTACAGCCTTATTCTAAAAAAGTGGAAAGAGTCAAGGGGTCTGAATACTTTGCGAATGCATTGTATATGTCCTTTAGAAGCTGTGTGAATATAAAGTCACTGTAACCAGTTGGTGGCAATATAGATTTATTTGGCACCAGTGGCATCATAGGATACTAGAGCAATAACTATTGGTCAAGTGGACTGTCTCATGCAAATGAATGCTAGATTTAAATTATGCAGACGAACAATGTGAAATATCGTGATCTGTATATTGCCCTATTATGTGGTCTGAACGTAGTAGAAAGTGGATCTTTTCTTCAGGAAAATGAGAAACCGGCAGTCCTGCCTCTTGCAGTCAGCATAGGCATATAATATATATATATATCTCAGCAAAAAAAGAAATGTACTCTCATTGTCAACTGCATTTAGTTTCAGCAAACTTAACATGTGTAAATATTTGTATGAACATAAGATTCAACAACAGACATAAACTGAACAAGTTCCACAGACATGTGACTAACAGAAATAGAATGTGTCCCTGAACAAAGGGGGGGAAAAATCAAAAGTAACAGTCAGTACCTGGTGTGGCCACCAGCTGCATTGCATCTCCTCCTCATGGACTGCACCAGATTTGCCAGTTCTTGCTGTGAGATGTTACCCCACTCTTCCACCAAGGCACCTGCAAGTTCCTTGACATTTCTGGGGGGAATGGCCCTAGCCCTCACCCTCCGATCCAACAGGTCCCAGACGTGCTCAATAGGATTGAGATTCGGGCTCTTCGCTGGCCATGGCAGAACACTGACATTCCTGTCTTGCAGGAAATCACGCACAGAACGAGCAGTATGGCTGGTGGCATTGTCTTGCTGGAGTGTCATGTCAGGATGAGCCTGCAGGAAGGGTAACACATGAGGGAGGAGGATGTCTTCCCTGTAACGCACAGCGTTGAGATTGCCTACAATGACGACAGGCTCAGTCCATTGATGCTATGATACTCCGCCCCAGACCATGACGGAACTTCCACCTCCAAATCGACCCCGCTCCAGAGTACAGGCCTCGGTGTAAAGCTCATTCCTTCGACGATTAACGCGAATCCGACCACCCCCGGTGAGACAAAACCGCAACTCGTCAGTGAAGAGCACTTTTTGCCAGTCCTGTCTGGTCCAGCGACGGTGGGTTTGTGCCCATAGGTGACGTTGTTGCTGGTGATTTTCTAGTGAGGACCGGCCTTACAACTGGCCTACAAGCCCTCAGTCCAGCCTCTCTTAGCCTATTGCGGACAGTCTGAGCACTGATGGAGGGATTGTGCGTTCCTGGTGTAACTCGGGCAGTTGTTGCCATCACGTACCTGTCCTGCAGGTGTGATGTTCGGATGTACCGATCCTGTGTAGGTGGTGTTACACGTGGTCTGCCACTGCGAGGACGATCAGCTCTCCGTCCTGTCTCCCTGTAGCGCTGTCCTAGGTGTCTCACAGTACGGACATTGCAATTCTTTGCCCTGGCCATATCTGCAGTCCTCATGCCTCCTTGCAGCATGCCTAAGGCACATTCACACAGATGAGCAGGGACCCTGGGCATCTTTCTTCTGGTGTTTTTTAGACTCAGGACACTAAAGAGGCCTTTCTACTGAGTTTTCATAACTGTGCCCTTAATTGCCTACCATCTGTAAGCTGTTAGTGTCTTAACGACCGTTCCGCAGGTGCATGTTCATTAATTGTTTATGCTTCATTGAACAAGCATGGGAAACAGTGTTTAAACCCTTTACAATGAAGATCTGTGAAGTTATTTGGATTTTTACAAATTATCTTTGAAAGACAGGGTCCTGAAAAAGGTCGGTTTCCTTTAATGCTGAGTTTATTTATATATAAACTGAATACATTAAGTAATGACTTTAAGAAAACTAAACTACAGCACTAGACTAAATTCACTTGTCATCCTTGTGGTATTGAGAGATAAACATGGTAATGCTTTCACTGATTGCACATAAAGGAAGATAGTTCCTACATCAGGGGTGGGCAACTCAGTCCTCGAGGGCCTGATTGGTGTCACCTTTTCTCTATCCCTAGCAAACACAGCTGATTAATCAAATTGCATTCTAAACTGAAGATCATGATTAGGTGATTGTGGAGTCAGGTGTGTTAGCTGTGGCTGAGGCAAAACTGTGACACCAATGAGGCCCTCGAGGTCTGGAATTGCCCACCCCTGTCCTACATGATAGTGCTTGCTTTATCCAACTAATCTTGTCCTTTCTGTTATTCTGTGAACCCCGTTCATTGCTGCTCACAGCTATGTTTTTTTTTATTCGCTCGCTCCCCTCACTTTTCAAAAAAAGAAATCTGTTAAAACATTTAATAAAATGTGTATGGCCTTAGCATTCTGGAGAGCCTTGGCGCTCTGGTGTCCACTTATTCCCCTCTAAGGAAATTCATCCTTGAGCTTTTGGTGTCTTTATAAGGTTACCGGTTTTGCATTCCCAACGTCTTTCTATGGAAGGCTCAGCCACAGAACTGTATTTCTCATGCATTATTAACATTATAAGTTCTGTGAGAGTGGACGCACTTATTACCTGATAGCCCTGTCCTGTTTTCTGGGCATGCCTGATGCGTCCTTTGGCTCCAATGGAAACAGCACTCAGCTGGATTTAATTACTTTAATGCCTTGACTTTGCTCTGTGGAGAGGAAGACCATGCGCTGAGCAGGAGTCTCTCTTGATTAGCTTTTTTTTAAGACTTAGATTTGGTTTTTGGTTAGACAATAGTCTTTTCATAGGTGAGTTTGGAGGGGGGGGGGTTGCAGCATTTAATTGAGATGAGGGCCTTTTTGGGGGGGTGGGGGGAGAGTGGAATTCCACCCTCTTTGTATTTTATTCATGTTTTATTCAGGCATTAGATTATTCAGACAGATAAGAATTTGAAGGGGGAGCTTGATGAGGAGAGGAGGCGTTGTAGGATGGGTGGATTTGGTGATTGAACTCAGGTCTCCGAGGTCGTAGTATATGTCGAGCTGTGAGCGTTACCACTCGACCGTGGGCATTTTATCCCCAAAGAAAGCGTGACCACGATGACATCGTCTGCGATCTGGATGACCGCACATTCCAAGTTGTTCTTCCTGGTTGTAGTAGTTTTTCACCTGCTTCTGTGTTGTGTGTCTGTCCGTGTGTGTGTGGAAGGCGGGGGCATGCGCAGCTGGAGGTGGCAGTTCTCCAGGATGATGCGTCTGTGCCTGCGCTGGTGCCGGCTGTGCCCTAAGCCAGGTGGTCGACCCAGCAAGCCCCAGAGGAAGCTACGAGAGCTGTGGAGCTATTGGAAGCTGCTGCTCAACTCCCTCTACTTCAACAGCCTCACCAACTCTGACACCTGCCTGGACTGTGTCTTTGAGCCCGTCTACTGGATAGTCGACAATGTGACTCGCTGGTTTGGGGTGGTAAGTTAATGGCTCAATTTTCTGTGTCGATGTACAGTCAAATATTAGTGTTTTATTGTATTTCATTAAATGTAGGCCAGTTAATCAAATCTCCCATGTTCGGTTACATGACCCCGTTTTGCTATTCTATTTCTCACAGTATTTTCACCTTTCACGTGCCCTCATGAGTTTCTCCCTCTGTTCGTGTCCCTCTCTTCTGTTCCCAGGTGTTTGTGTGTCTGGTGATTGCCCTCACCAGCTCTGTGCTGGTCATTGTCTACTTGTGCCTGCTGCCTGTCATCCTCAACACCTACCCGCTGCAGTGGATCGTCTGGCACCTCACTTACGGCCACTGGGTCCTCATAATGGTCCTCTTCCACTACTACAAGGCCACCACCACCTCCCCTGGACACCCACCACAGGTGAGGTGCCCACTCCAATGCCTGCAGGAAAAATGTTCTTGGGAAACACTATGGGTTTGATTCTGAAATAACTTCATGCGTTCTAGTTCCCTTTTTTCGGATTGTTGTTTCTCAGATTAAAAGTGATACACCGTCAGTGTCCATCTGTAAAAAATGCATCGTCCCCAAACCAGCCAGAACTCACCACTGCAGCATCTGCAATACGTAAGTTAAGGACACTCCGTGAGTCATCAGATGATGTCATCAAGAAATAAAACACCTCTACTGGATAGCTCTAGTCCATAGCACAGGTCAATCACACTGAGTGACTTTCTCTTTCATTCCAGGTGTATTCTGAAGATGGATCACCACTGTCGTATCCTTTCTAGGCCAACAAACATCTCATCTCTCAGATTCCTTTAAAATATATGTTTTATAGCATTGTAAAACCCCAGGGGGGACAGTCATACAATTAAATCATCTTGCCTTACTCCATGTTTTATCTTTTGTTAGATCTGCCTCATTAACTTTGACCTTAACTTGCCTTGTGACGCTAGCCTGGCTCAACAACTGTGTGGGCCACTTCAACCACCGCTACTTTTTCTCCTTCTGCCTGTACATGACCATGGGCTGCATGTACTGCAGCGTTAGCTGCAAAGACATGTTCATAGAGGCCTACAACGCTGTCGAGGTGAGGGAGACCAAGAATGTCAACTTCTTAGAGGTTCTAGGAGGCTTGACACTCAGACTTTCAAATAGTATTCTGAGTACTGCCACCCATGTAAATCATGTCTTGTTATTGACATGTGACCCAAACACCCTGATTGAGTGAGGCCGCTTGGTTTGTGACTGTTTGGGTAGAGTCTGGCATGTCTTTGCCACATTTTCCTTCTCTTATGTGCTAGATATGGCATGGTCTTTTCATAGAGGGGAGCGAAAGGCCATACATTCTGAGCAAACTGTGTAAAGTTCACTGCCGCTGGTTTAGCTAAAGAGAGACGGCAGCCAAGCAAAGAGACCACAAAGTGTAGGGATCAAGGACATCAGATCACATGACACGTTAACGGCAATGTAATACACTTGTTTATCTTCAAGTCCACTGAGAAGGCTGGTGGTGTGCAGATAACTGGTGCCGTTGTGTATATAACCAGTCAGATTGTTTCTTATGTAATCTAAAGCCTCCAGGCTCAAGACCACTTACTGTTCTCACACCAATCATTCATGGCAAGATGGGAGTTTATATAGTAATAGATCCTATGGCTCTGAGCCAACACCTCACTGTTTTAGAAATATATATTTTTTAATGTTTCAATCGCTCTGACGTATGACATGTGTTCTCTTTAGCTACATAGAAGATGGGAGGTACCATTCTATAATAATCACCCTGGCCCTATAACACATCTAGCCTATAGTTTCCCTAAACATTATGAGTTGTGATTGAGCTAGTCAAGGGCACCAACTTGACTGAAGCTGTGTGTGTGTGTGTGTGTGTCCCAAATGGCACTTTATTCCCTATGTAGTGCACTACTTTTGACTAGAGCCTTGTGGGCCCTGGTCAAACGTAGCACACTCCATAGGGAATAAAGTGCCATTCGGGATGCTGCCAGTGTATGAATTGCCATTGTTCCACTAGCGCTTCCACCGCAGTGATGGGAGTAGGGCACGGACTGCTCCTCAGTCTCCTTGAGCTCATGACTGGCCAGGTACTACAAAAGGTTCTTGAAACCACTGAACTCAGAACTGGTGCGTTGACCGGAATTAAAACGGCAGATTAATTTGTAGAGGGTCCGCACTCAAAAAATTGATTTTCAGAGTTCTTCTTTTTTGGCCAGGTAGTACAGACTGACAGGCTGTAAAGGTCCACTGGGCAGTGCTGGGTCTCACTGTCAATTAACAATCAACATTTCATTGACAACAATTTGGCAATCATCTCCCTGTATAGTATGGGGTTTTATATGTGGACGACTCCACACCAGCATAGTATTGTTGGTACTTGTAGAGTATATTGTTCCAAACAATGTCTTTAAAGGACAAGTTTTTTTATTTTTCACAACCAATTCTCTATTTTTGATTGTAAATGGCATGTTATAGAAGGGTCCAGACACCTTTGTCATGATTTCACATGTTTTTCAGAAACTTACACCAAACAGCAAATCACTTCCTTATTCTCAATTTGTAGTATGGGGGCCTGAAAAAACACGCACAGAGACTCAAAAAACACAAAAAGATGTCCTTTTTAGAAACTGCAAAGCTCTCATTATAGTGATGCAGGTCTTTAAATGTCGTACACGTGAAATTGTCATTCCGAACTTTATCCGCAAAGTTCTTCTCCATTTTGTTGCGACTCGAGCGATACCTCTCCGTCTATTCGGCAGGTAATTGCTGAAATGAAGGATGCATGAGGGATACAAAGTATATGGAAAGCATGGGGTGCTTCCAGACTTGTAGAGCCTATGCCAAGGCGCATTGAAGCTGTTCTGGTGGGTCGTGGTGGCCCAACGCCCTAGTAAGATGTTTTATGTTGGTGTTTCCTTTATTTTGGCAGTTACCTGTAGCAGCAGGCTACACCGAGAATGGAACAGTTGAATAGGGAAACTGCTCGAGTCACGCAAAACGGAATATAATGTTGCAGATAAAGTTTTGGACTGACACAATTTCATGTGTACATCTAAAGACCTGCGTCACTATGCTGAGAGCTTTGCCGTTTCTAAAATAACGTATTTGGGTGATTTTTGAAGCCTTTGTTCATGTTTTTTGGGGGCCCCCCATACTACACGAGGATGAGAAAGTAATTTGCTGTTTGGGGTTAGTTTCTTGAACATTAAATCACAAGTTATCTGGACCCTTTTATAACATGCCGTTTAGTTGTAATAAAGAAAATAGGAAGATATTAATTTATTCAACATAAAAAATATGACTGTGGAAACTTAAATAAAAGTTAAATAGTTATATATTTTTTTTATCTAGGCAAGTCAGTTAAGAACAAATTCTTATTTACAATGACGGCCTACCCTGGCCAAACCCGGACGACGCTGGGCCAATTGGGAGTCCCATAGGGTGGTGCACAATCACAGCCAGTTGTGATACAGCCTGGAATGACGCCTCAAGCACTGAGATGCAGTGCCTTAGTCTGCTGCGCCACTCTAGAGCCCTAAAATCAAGACATACATATTTTATAGCACACTATAAGGACTATAATCACACCAAGATGTCTGTATCATGTATGGTTCACAGATCATAGGGTCTTACAGGAGGCATGTATAGGTAGCTCTAAAAGGGCTTAAAATGTCAATTTTCTCCAATGGTTTGTGATAAATGTAAAGAGTATGTCAGACATCAGACTTCCTCCCAAGTTTGTTCTGGCAATTCTCACAATCTGAGATACCAAAAATATTTTCAGCCTACACTGGCATGGAGTCGGCCATGTTTCACTGCCCAGTGAGACTGCAGTCCTCTCCTCAAGTCAGGAACAGTCCCCTGTTAGTAGTTATTTTTAGGTCCCTTGGCTGTGAATGGCTACAGACTTGGCATTTTGTATTTCGCTTCTTTGCCACCAGTTGCAATTGGAGGACTGTAGATGTGGTACTGTTAGCCCAGCTACTGTGTTTCCTGTTAGCTTTTTTGTGGTTGGTTGTTCAATCCTGTAGAATACTCAGTGGCATCACATTTACTAATTACAACTGCTGTACATGGATGGTCTTTTCACATGGTTTGGTTTTGCTTTCCGTCTAGAGCTACTATCAGACGCCACCACCACTATTTTCCTTCAGAGAAAAGATGGTCCACAAGAGTGTCATTTTCATTTGGGTGCTAACAAGGTGAGACACGTTTGTAACTGAAAAAAAACAAAAGTTGTTGACGTCAACCGCTATGGCTGTTCTATGTACACTATATATATATACAACAGTATATGGACACCCCTTCAAATTAGTGGATTTTGTCTATTTCAGCCACACCTGTTGCTGACAGGTGTATAAAATCGAGCGCACAGTCATGCAATCTCCATAGACAAACATTGGCAATAGAATGGCCTTACTGAAGAACTCAGTGACTTTCAACGTGGCACCGTCTTAGGATGCCACCTTTCTAACAAGTCATTTTGTCAAATTTCTGCCCTGCTAGAGCTGCCCCGGTCAACTGTAAGTGCTGATATTGTGAAGTGGAAACGTCTAGGGGCAACAACGGCTTCACTCGCAAAATGGTAGGCCACACAAGCCCACAGAACGGGACTGCGAGTGCTGAAGCTCGTATAAATTGCCTTTATTCGGTTGCAACACTCACTGCCGAGTTCAAACTGCCTCGAGAAGCAACATCAGCACAAGAACTGTTCGTCGGGAGCTTAATGAAATGGGCTTCCATGGCCGAGCAACCGCACACAAGCGGAATCACACTTTACCATCTGGCAGTCCGATGGACGAATCTGGGTTTGGCGGATTCCCGGAGATTGCTACCTGCCTGAATACATAGTGCCAACTGTTAAGTTTGGTGGAGGAGGAATAATGGCCTGGGGCTGTTTTTCATGTTTCGGACTAGGCCCCGTAGTTCCAGTGAAAGGAAATCTTAATGCTACAGCATACAATGACATTCTATACAATTCTGTGCTTCCAACTTTGTGGCAACAGTTTGGGGAAGGCCCTTTGCTGTTTCAGCATGACAATGCCCCCATGCACAAAGTGCGGTCCATACAGAAATGTTTTGTCTAGATCGCTGTGGAAGAACTTGACTGGCCTGCACAGAGCCCTGACCTCAACCCCATCGGGATTAATTGGAACGCCGACTGCGAGCCAGGCCTAATTGCCCAATGTCAGTGCTCACTAACGCTCCTGTGGCTAAATTGAAGCAAGTTCCCATAGCAATGTTCCAACATCTAGTGGAAAGCCTTCTCAGAAGAGTGGAGGCTGTTATAGCAGCAAAGGGGGGACCAACTCCACATTTAATGCCCATGATTTTGGAATAAAATGTTTGACGAGCAGGTGTCCACATACTTTTGTTCATATTCTCAAATATACCCTTTTATCTTGAATTTAGTTTTTAATACAATCATGATCATGATTGCCGTTTTTCCTCCCTGCAGTTCGGTGGCAGTAGCTCTGGGAGGTCTGACACTGTGGCATGCTATCCTCATCACCCTAGGGGAGACCAGCGTGGAGAGACACATCAACAAGAAAGAGGTCAGACGCTTAAAGGAGAAGGGAAAGGTAAGGTTTATTGGATTTACTCAAATATCAACACGGTGTACAAGTTTGGAATTAGCGAGTAAAGCCTGTTTCTCTCTTGTAAGGTGTTCCGAAATCCATACCATTATGGGAAAATAAACAATTGGAAAGTGTTGTTTGGTGTGGAGGAGACAAGGTAAGCCCTCCAGATCACCACAAACTTCTAGACTGTTGTGAAACCTAAATGATTCTTCTTAGAGTTGGTTTGACTTCTTCTTCTCACAGTCACTGGTTGACCAGAGTCCTCCTGCCGTCTAGTCACGCTCCCCATGAAGATGGACTGGTATGGGAATTCCCTCAGGCTTTCACCAGGAGAGACCCAATGACCATCTAACCTCACTACTGCTGGCCAGTTTCTCATCTCTACACCATGGCCCAGAATCACTACTGGCCCCTGGATGGTGGGGTGAACAGAGGACTTGTCTTAGCCTCTGAAGAGTAGACCGCTTGGGCTTGATAGTGACCCGTATGTCAAGGCACCTCTGGGTGTTAGGGGACCTCAATCTGCACTCCAGTCACTGTCATGTGAAGTGTCTTTTTCAACTGTCGTCCTGTCTTGTGAACTGATTGGTTTTTTTTGTACTGGTAGGTATGTTGACAAAAATGTGTGCTTTTTAATTGTACTGAAGTCACAGAAAAAGCAGTTTGGACTTTTTCAGTGCCAACAAAGAGCTTTTCACCAATGACTAGGTTAGAGCTAGATAACCACACACCTTGGCCATTGTCCATCTAGGGGTGAGTAGTCTGGAGACTTTTTGACAGACTTACATAAACAATTCATATTATCGTTCAGGCTCTAGTTAGATCATGGTGCTCATATTACTGAGCAGTGCCCCAGCCAATATCCAGGGGTGACGTAATACTATGGTTGACACTGTAAAAACGACACACTTCACTGCACCTATCCGGTGTGTGTGTGACTAAACATCTACATTGGCGGATTAGGAATTGTCAAAAGATTCGTAATGTGCCTTGTGAAGTTAAATCTTTAACAGGTGTTTATATTTGTTGGTTATCAGGCACTAATGCAAAGTACAGTTTTACTGGAATATGACATTTCTAACATTGTCCATTAATTATCTCGCCCACATCACATATGGTACTGGATTTCCCCAGTAGCCATCTTTAAGATCACTTAACCTGTCTTAACATGGTTAAAAGCGCATCAGACTTCCTCCCAACTGGTCTTGTTTGGCCACCATTTAGATTTATAATGGTCAGGGGATATTTCTATAATAGCCAGCCTGTAACAGTTGGGAGGGGCTACCTGGTTGCCATAGTGAAAAAATGTCCTCACTGCTGTGACATGACCAATAGGAGCTGTGCTCCATTATTGTACGCCGCATGTCTGTGTCATTGCATTTGATATTAGCTTGTATTGGTTAATATAAAATATTGTTTTTGGAGACTGAAGATTCTTTTGATATTTTTGTTATTTAAAGCACTCATACATTTACAAAAAAGTTTTATTGACAGCTTAAGTTAGACATTTTAAATATTGTCCACATCTTCTGCATAATTGAGGTTCAAAGTTGGCCTCGTGAAATGTCTAGCCAACCACATGCCAGCTGCATCAATCATTCTTCCAGTGCTGAATACAATGTTCACGCTTCAAAATGGAATCTTTGAGCCTTGTTAAACACATTGTCCTTAATATGGTTAGATATGAATAATACATAGGCAATAGGTCCTCTTTCACACATTCATTAACACCCATCTCCCCAATAGAAATTGTTTTCTTCTCTCTGTTTCAGTGCAGCTCTGTCCTTCCATGAAGTGGCAGTAGGCTGTCACCTGTAGGTCCATGCCACCATGCAGTGGCCAGTCTAACTCCTCTCACGTTTGATAGTAGAAGCAGTACAAAAGAAAAAGTGTATTTGTGTCATTTAGCAGACGCTCTTATCCAGAGCAACTTACAGGAGCAATTAGGGTTAAGTGCCTTGCCCAAGGGCACATCGGCAGATTTCCCCCCCCCACCTAGTCGATTCGAACCAGCGACCTGTCGGTTACTGGCCCAACGCTCTTAACCGCTAGGCTACCTGCCGCCCGTGTTGAATCTCATGTACAAGATGAAGTGCTGTGGGTGGTGGTGAGATGTCCCAGACTCCAAGGGCAGCGCTAGAGCCCCAAGCCTGGATCCAGGCCCTCCCATCTGTCCCCTCCCACACCCCAGTCAGGGATGGGGGGCCAAATTCACCTGCCTCCTGGACTCCCCAGAAGAAACCTTCACATGAGGAGAGACACATTGTAATTTTCTCGTTAGGCTTTCCTGTCATATTGGCATTCTGCCTTTGTTAGAAGATGAACAGGAATCATCAACAGATTTCCACGACTGACCCTATCCCTTGTAGTTATGAGAATGTTTGAAGACCTCTAATGCCTTACTGTGTTGAGGGGGGCACCCCCCATGTTCCCCAGTAGAACTCACTGACTCACCATTCATTCCGGGCCACCGCCGCCTCGCTCCTCACCACCCTCTTGTGGTCGTCCAGGGGGGCAGCCAGGGCGCGCAGCACCCTCGCACGGAAGGGCATGATCTGCCGGGGGAATGGTTTGTTAATGAATCAGTTGATATGGCCAATAGCGATCACTTATTAAAAAAGGCCCATCAGTCAGCAGACCAAAGTCTTACCTCATGCTCTGGAAAGCGGGAGAGGGCATGGATACAGCGCAGTGAGGCTATCCGCACTTTCTGTGAGGACGAGGTGAGACAGACTTAAAAAAAAAAAATAACCTTCATGAATGACGATCGTTTTGTGGCATTGTGTACTGTATGGGGATTGGGGACTATGGCACTCAAGGTTACTTGAGCTAAAATACTGAATCGTCCAGATATCAAAAACGCAGAGTTGCACTCTGGGGCTCATGCCATTAATTGCATTTCAAGTTGAAGACTGCGCCGGTACAGTCGAGCAGCATTTCATTTACAGGCACAGATGTATTGAACTCTCGCGGGGACACGGCTGAGACGTCCGTTGTTACTATCAACGGAAGCTGAGTCATCGGTCTCTGGCATATTACGAATAATAAGATACGAGGTCTGTGTGGCATGAGGCCCAAACTCTAATGTCACAGAGAGACCACATCCTCTGCCCGACACTTACGTTTTTAGACTCCCCTCTAGCTATTTCGCTTCCTTGTGTGGTGGCTGTTTATAACATGATACATACCATGGTCGGGCTGGTGGTGAGCGCTAGAGTGCGTCCCACCAGCACCTCCAGCTGGGTGATGAGGGCTGAAGGGGGGTCCAGGAGGACAGGTTGCAAGCAGGACAGGGTAGACACCTGCACCCCCTGGTCCGGACACGACAGGGCCTCCAGCAGGAGGGGCAGGAGCTGACCAAACACAGAGGAGAATAGAAAAAGGGGGTATCGTAAGATAAACAGTGCCAGAGTGAGAAATAATGTTCCTCAGATGTACAAAATATACATTACACATGGGATGAAACACTCAAATGTGTTTTACATTTCAAGACATAAAACACAATATTCATGGAGGAAATACATATTTATAAGTCGTTCCTGTTTTTGCTCCCCTGTCTGGCACTGGTCCCTGTCCTGTCTACTTACCGCTGGTAGCTCAGTAAGCTGGACCTGTCTGGGTAGGTTGTTCACTATGTGAGACAGTGCCTTCAGGTAGCCAGACTTCTTCTCTGCAGAGGGGAAAGAAGGAAGGGAAAGTTAAGAATCTGTCAAATGAACAGGACTCTCAAAAACTGCTTTGCCATTTTCACCACAACACATGTCCTGCGTCTGTAGTGCATCGTGAACGTCTCCTCGCAGTACCTTGGACGACAGCGTTGAAGCCCTCGACCAGTTTGGCAGAGTTCTCCGCGAAGAAGCGCTGGCGGTACATGATGCGCACGTCGGCGTGGCTACCGCGGTTCAGGACGTCCGGCGAGTCGCTCATCAGGAGAGAGAATCCATCGGCCGCTAACGAACCCAGCTCTGGGTCACTGAGCAGGGAGAAGAGCTTAGACAGACACACAGGATTACTGCGGTGTGTGAGGTTAGAGACGGGGTCATTTCTCTAGCCTTGCCTCATCCCTTAACCTCCACTGCTAAAGTGAGGTGAACTCAATACAAAAAGGAATTTAAAAAAAGTGTGTTTACTGTTCATGGATTGATACGATTACGACTAGATTTCATTGTTACATTAGGCCAGGTTTTCCCCTGGGGAGAAGAGACACAGAACAGTTAACAGACTGTTTGTGTGGGAAGACAAAAGAGGACTCCTGTCCTTTTACCTTGTCAGTCAGGGCTGTGGACAGAGGGTGGTAGCGAAGGAGGAGAGCCTTGGACACCTAAAGGCAAGAAAAGCCATTCACAACTGTATGAATGAATGGGTGGAACAACACAACAATGTACCACAGGCAAGTCACCATTCGCCCTGAAGGAGAGGTCGTAGTAGTATCAGTGTTCCCTAGTCTAGAGACGCAGGGGTTGTATTGGGGGCAGTTCAGTAGGCTAAGTGGAATAGGGAACGTAATGGATACAAACTGCCGCCGGGCGGCGCACAATTGGCCCAGCGTCGTCCGGGTTAGGGGAGGGTAGGCCGTCATTGTAAATAAGAATTTGTTCTTAATAGAATGCTGCCGTATCAGTAGTAATGTAAACGGGGTCTAACCCAGAGCAGCAGAGTGAACGCCTGCGTTCTGACTGGGGAGGATGCAGAGTCCAGCTCAGTGGAGATCCTCTTCAACGTCCTGTCTATCAGAGAGTCCAGGGCTTCACCTGTAGAAACACACACGATCAATATACCACCTCACCAACATTCACTTGACCAATTCCCATTCGGTCAAAGGACACGACCGGAGGACTCGCCTGCGGGACTCTTGTTGACCAGGCCAGCGTAGCACTTGGCGGCTGACGTGTAGGCGAGGGGATGGTCACAGGTACAGCTCAGCTCCTCCAGCTCTAACAGTAGCCTGTCCATCTGGGGCACCTCCACCTGTCCGGGGCACACGGTCAGTCAGTCTACGATCACAGGCTAAATCAAGCCATTTGAAAATGTGCATGACCGGCCAGAGAGACGTTAACAAGTAGGCAACACGCAAGTCATCCAAGGTAACGCAACAAAACAGGTATCCTTAGTATGAACATTTAACAGTACAATGTTAAAAAGATGTCATTTTGAAGGCTTGTCATGAGGTGCAGAGATATAGGAGGGAGGGGGGGGGGGGGCTTACAGTCCGTGGCAGCCAGCACACACAACCCATGAGCAGGCACACCATCTGGGACTGGCTCCGCGAGTCACCTGCCTGCGTCCGGAGGACAAAGTCAAAGGACAACGTCACTCAAACACACTCAGCATACCACTCAGCGATACAATGCTTTGTTGATTCCCAGAATGCATCCTGTCCCTGGGGTGTCCTCTGTAGGCATAACAGCGAAGAAAACATTTTCAATCGGAGATGGCTGGTTGTCTTTAGCATTGAAACCTGACCTTGAGGAGCTGGATCTGGGAGGGGAAGGCGTTCTCTGGCAGGAAGGAAACATCACCGTCAAGGAAGAGGGACACGGCCCGCGAGGCTGTTTGGCCAGCCAGTCTGGTGACAGAGCAGTGGTTAGCGCCAAGCCAAAATATTTACATATAACATAAATGTGCCATTATCAATGTGTGTGTGTATTTTCTGGGTGGCTGGCTGTCTCAGTGATGTGAACTCACCGGGACTGTAGTCGGGCACAGGTGGTGCTGATGATGGGTACCATGGCTGATAGCACAGTCTCCTCGAGTATCGGGCTACGATGGTCTGAGGAACCTTAACATAAACACAGATCAGAAGCAGAAAAACCAGTCAGTCAAAAAGAGTCCTTTGTCCAACATCATGACGTGGAGGACATTTGTCATTTGCATTTCTCTTGCGTAGGTTTGCATTCTTATATTTGCTAAAACACCAACACATTCTCAGTACAAGCCTTCCTCTGAAAAAGAGATGTCTTATCTCAATGGACTTCCTGGTTCAATAAAAAGGTTGTACTTCCTGGTTCACATTACAATGTGTTGCACAGGCCTGACGGCACGTCTTGGTCGGACTATTCTCACCCTGCAAAGCTGCCTGCAATGCCAGTCCGAGCAGGCGAGGAATGACGTCATGGAAGACGCGACCGGTCTCTTCAGTGTCCTGGGCCTGCTCTGCTATCTTCTGCAGACTGTGGCAGACAGAGATCACCTCTTCCAATGAGAACGCGCCAGTGCCTGTTAAGAGGGAGATTACATCGTTATCAGAATCTACGTAACATAGATATTTAGAAGGGTCTACTTAAACGATGACAGAAGAGCCTGCCTGTGGCGGTGACACATACCAGTGTGTGCAGAGGTGAGGACCTGAAGCAGGACAGGTGTGCTCTCCTGAACCAAACTGGGCCGGGACGACACCGCAGCCAGTGCCGCCACACAGCGCTGACGCACTGCCTGCTGGGAATGTTCCTGGGACGGCGTGGCGCTGTCACCTTGTGCCATGGGCTCTGGGAACAGGAGAGGAAAGGGTTCAATACGGTAAACGTCCTCTGGTTAGAACGATGCAACTGAAGGCACGTAATGACGGGGGAAGACCTTCGTTGACATTATTTCGTTTCGACCTTTGACCTTAACCCACCTGAGAAGATCTCCTCCTTCAGCCGTGGAACCATCTTAGAGATGAAGGCTGCAGGGTGCAGGCGAGCCAGAGCCCCTGCACACTCAACCACAGCCAGGCTGGACAGACGGGGAGAGACGAGAGAGGAGGAGGACCAAGCCAATGTGTTATTTGATTGATTAGGTATCATAGACTTCTGATTTCCCTCCCGGAGCAACTGAAAACAGGAACTAACCTGACTTTAGGATCTTCCTCCTCCAGGATGAGCCTGGTGAGGTGGTCAACGGCCAGCTCCACATCTGACTCTAACAGCAGGCCTAGGAGAGAGGTGGGAGAGGTCAACCTATACATCTCAGCGTAGTAAAGGTAGATGTAGCACGAACCGAATGGCCAATCAAATGTATTCTCTATCCCACAGTAACAGGAAGAGGCACAAGCTGAACGGCATGTGGACAAAAACGCCATTCTGACCGATTCAGTAGCAGCGGGGTGAGCTCAAAAGGTCTCGAATGTGTTGAGCGGGTTCAGGTACACGTTCATTGGAAGAGGGGTCGAAAGGTTAGGAGCGTCACCTGTCTGTTGGCCCAGCGCAGTGAGCACACGCATAGATGTGATCTGGAGGTCAGCGTTGCTCTCAGACAGAGCAGAGAACACTATACTGCACAGAGACTGCCTGAAGTCCAACAGCACACTCTCATCTGGGGGGGAGAGAGAGAGAGAACGAGAGAGAGAGAGAGAGAGAGAAGGGGAGAGGGAGGGAGATAAAAAGAAGTGAGAGAGGGGGGGAGGGAGTGTTGTGAGAGTGCAAGAGTGTGACACATTGGGAAAAGGTTAATGGAACAATTCACAGCGACACACATAGCAGGAAGGTAAGAGGAGAGATGAACTATTTCAGGAGGGAGTGGGAGTTATTGCACAGTACAAACGACTGGACATGACCGTCATTCCCTAAAGCTCGATTTGTGATTAAAAGTGTCATAACGCTCGGGCAAACTCGAACAGCGTTCCGCTTCAAATACTCTTTTCAAATGAGGCCCTGAAATCCAGCACTGTATATCACACGTTTAGCAGCCGAGGCATACAATGGCAGAGGAAAGGAGGAACGAGACGTGGCACAAAGAGACAAGGGACAGTAAAGGACGTTACACTTACCCTCTTCTGATGACGTCACCGGATGGACGAAGCCCTGTAACACCTCCAGTAGGGTGCGCCGCTGAGCACACTACACAGGAGCAGACAGACAGATATGAACGATTTCACTGATAACATCATGCACCTATAGGAAGTGAGATAGAACCAAGATACTTATAACAGGTCGCCTACATGTCCTGTGGCAATATCGGGTCAACAAAAGGCCATAACGTACAACGCAATAACAAACAAATGTGTTTGTGACTATGCAGGAAGCCACCAATTCACACAGTAATGAAGCTGCCATGGGCAAACTAATCAAATCGTTACCAACGGTCAAGAATGTGAGACGAGCAGCAACATCGACGATAATGGAACGTCCTAGCTGAATGGTGTGACTCACCTGTGTGCGGCTGTTGTATTGCTCTATGAGGGACGGCAGGACGGCGGCGGCAACTCTGTGGCTCGCCCTGTAGGAGGCGGTAGAGGTGGCCTGCAGCAGCTTCGCACTGGGCCACACCAGCTTCAGGTCCGGCTCACACAGATGGTGCTGACAGTCTAGGAAAACATTGGGTCGGGTTGGCACATTGGCAATGGTGTATCTGTGTGTGTGTGAGATCTATATAAACTCAGCAAAAAAGAAACGTCCTCTCACTGTCAACTGCGTTTATTTCCAGCAAACTTAACATGTGAAGATATTTGTATGAACATAACAAGATTCAACAACTGAGACATAAACTGAACAAGTTCCACAGACATCTGACTAACAGAAATTGAATAATGTGTCCCTGAACCAAGGGGGGGTCAAAATCAAAAGTAACAGTCAGTATCTGGTGTGGCCACCAACTGAATTAAGTACTGCAGTGCATCTCCTCCTCATGGACTGCACCAGATTTGCCAGTTCTTGCTGTGAGATGTTACCCCACTCTTCCACCAAGGCACCTGCAAGTTCCCAGACATTTCTGGGGGGAATGGTCCTAGCCTTCCGATCCAACAGGTCCTAACGTGCTCAATGGGATTGAGATCCGGGCTCTTCGCTTGCCATGGCAGAACACTGACATTCCTGTCTTGCTGGAAATCACACACAGAATGAGCAGTATGGCTGATGGCCTTGTCATGCTGGAGGGTCATGTCAGGATGAGCCTGCAGGAAGGGTACCACATGAGGGAGGACGATGTCTTCCCTGTAATGCACAGCATTGAGATTGCCTGCAATGACAACAAGCTCAGTCCGATGATGCTGTGACACACCACCCCAGACCATGACGGACCCTCCACCTCCAAATCGATCCCGCTCCAGAGTACAGGCCTCGGTGTAAAGCTCATTCCTTCGACGATAAACGCAAATCCGACCATCACCCCTGGTGAGACAAAACCGCAACTCGTCAGTGAAGAGCACTTTTTGCCAGTCCTGTCTGGTCTAGCGACGGTTGGTTTGTGCCCATAGGAGACGTTGTTGCCGGTGATGTCTGGTGAGGACCTGCCTTACAACAGGTCTACAAGCCCTCAGTCCAGCGTCTCTCAGCCTATTGCAGACAGTCTGAGCACTGATGGAGGGATTGTGCATTCTTGGTGTAACTCGGGCAGTTGCTGTTGCCATCCTGTACCTGTCCCGCAGGTGTGATGTTCGGATCCTGTGCAGGTGTTGTTACATGTGGTCTGCCACTGCGAGGACGATCAGCTCTCTGTCCTGTCTCCCTGTAGCGCTGTCTTAGGCGTCTCACAGTACGGACATTGCAATTTATTGCCCTGGCCACATCTGCAGTCCTCATGCCTCGTTGCAGCATGCCTAAGGCACGTTCACACAGATCAGCAGGGACACTGGGCATCTTTATTTAGGAGTTTTTCAGAGTCAGCAGAAAGGCCTCTTTAGTGTCCTAAGTTTTCATAACTGTGACCTTAATTGCCTACCGTCTGTAAGCTGTTAGTGTCTTAACAACCGTTCCACAGGTGCATGTTCATTAATTGTTTATGGTTCATTGAACAAGCATAGGAAACGGTGTTTGAACTCTTTACAATGAAGACCTGTGAAGTTATTTGGATTTTTACGAATTATCTTTGAAAGACAGGGTCCTGAAAAAGGGTGAGTTTTGCTGAGTTTATATCAGGACACTGTGTACTGGATTATATAAAGTGTATATACCCTCCCGCAGTCTCTCACTCTCTGATTTAACGCTTTTACTACTGTGGTAAGCCCTGAGGAGAATGTGATTGCCAAGTCAGACTCATTCTCACACATTTCCTGAATAGACTGTCCCCACACACCGCTACACAACGACAATAAACAAACACCACTTGTGCCCAGAACCAGAAAGTTTGAGGTGGTACCTTTGAGGACCAGCTCCAGGAAGACATTGAGGGAGTCTTCAGAGTCGGAGTTGAGGACGGAGCGGGAGAGACAGGCTGTCAGGGAACCGACGGCGGCTAGGCCAGCGGACTCCACCCGCTCACTAGCTGTCTGAAACACCTGCACAGGGAGGTCAACAAAACTCTCCATTCAGATGATCTGCTATCAAAGATTCCTCACGTAGCCTTACCACAGCTCACCGTATAGGACTCTTTTACAAACCGTACTGATATGTCGCTGGCCCCCAAGCTGCATTGAAACGTACCTCTCTGCGCAGCGAGGCCCAAAGGCCTGGTAGGAATTGGGCTAGCTCTTTATGTTCATACACAGAAGCACAGGCAGTCTGCAACATGGGGAGAAAACGCGGGCCATTAAGACATGAATGCCGTTTGCTGCACACGTAAACCGTAAAGATGATGAGGTAACCGACGAGGTCTTACCAGGGTCTGCAGGGAGTCCACCTTGGCACTCTGAACATCGGAGTCCAGCTTCTCAATGATCAGTGGCAGCAGGAACTGTTGAAGCGAGACAATCCACAAATCAGAACCCGCGTTGACACTAAGCTCAAGGTCCCTGGGTAGGGGTTTCTCTACAAGCACTTTGTGACGTCTGCTGATGTAAAACGTCTTCAGAAATACATTTGATTTGATTGATGAACACCTCCCTCTGCAACTGGATCCTGGACTTCCTGATTGGCAGACCCTAGGTGGTGAAGGTAGGCAACAACCTCTCCGCCACGCTGACCCACAACACGGGGGTTCCCCCCAGGAGTGCGTGCTCAGCCCCCTCCTGTACACCCACAACTGAGGGGCCACAAACGACTCCAACACAATCATTAAGTTTGCCGACGACACAACGGCGGTGGGCCTGATCGGCGATGAGACAGCTTCCAGGGAGGTGGTTAGAGCCCTGGCAGAACGGTGCCAACAGGGTCAAAGACAGCTTCTACCGCCAGGCCGTCAGACTGCTGAACAGCTAACCCTAGCTGTCTCCCTGCGCAGACCTGCACCTTAGTCTCTAAGGTGCAAATAGTTTCTATTTGCGCTGATTACACACCCATCCAACCCTCACACACAAACGTATACACAAACACACACAAGCAAACAACCATAAACACACACACACACACACACTAAACACTGCTGTTCTATTACATAGCTTATTCCACTGCATGGCCAAGCCACTACTCATCATAGATAGTGTAAATACAGCCCATTATTACCACGCATACTAGCACTTCTATTACTTGAACCTTTTATTGCTATTATTGATTGATGTACTGTATTGATTGAGGGAGCTAGCACGTAAGCACTTCGCTGCACCTTTATTACCCCGCTGTAAACTGTGCAGGTGAACAAGAAAACGTGATCACAGGCGCACCCACAAACCCTAACCATTTCACTTGTCTACGTTACCGCTCACAAACACGCAGCCATACACAAAGACCACCTCTGACGTCCTAAAAGGCTATGCATTGTGCAGTCTCGTTTGCCAGGCATGGTGGATATGTGGGAGGAGACGACGCATTGCGTACTGTTCTCGCTTACCCCTTACTGTATGTGTAGTGTGCAGTACAGTATGTCTCCCCCCCCACCTCTGCAAAGCGTGGTGTTCCGGTGAGCACGGCCCTCAGGGCCAGGACCAGCTCCTCCTGGGTGATGCCATGGGGGTCGTTCGGGGGCTGGGTGGGGTCACACACAGAGGCAGTCATGGAGTTAGATGGCGGTCAACCCATTGAAATGGAATGATTCTCATTCTACTGGGTCAACCATTTCAAAACACTTGAGAACTCTTAAAATGTTTTCATTCAATGAACAAACGTCCAAGTCATCAAACGGCCCTCCCTACAGCTGTAAATGCTCATCAAATGAACGTTCATCTAAAACTGTTCTAGTAAATTCTAAATGGTCTCAATTGTCAATCAACGTGAATCACATAAAACAGTACACAAGCTGTCTGTCAGTATTTTAACTCCGGGGTTAACCATTTCCTACAATCCTCTGCCAGATGCTAGTCAGTGTCACATGGCTCAGGTATCAAAGCACACAGGACAGTCTCACATCAATCAGCGTTGTCTCCTGACTGGTGTAAGTCCACAGTAGCTTCGCAAACAAACACTTACAGGGCTGAAGTCTACAGGGAAACTAACACTTACAGGGCTGAAGTCTATAGGGAAACTAACACTTACAGGGCTGAAGTCTATAGGGAAACAAACACTTACAGGGCTGAAGTCTATAGGGAAACTAACACTTACAGGGCTGAAGTCTATAGGGAAACTAACACTTACAGGGCTGAAGTCTATAGGGAAACTAACACTTACAGGGCTGAAGTCTACAGGGAAACTAACACTTACAGGGCTGAAGTCTATAGGGAAACTAACACTTACAGGGCTGAAGTCTATAGGGAAACTAACATTTACAGGGCTGAAGTCTATAGGGAAACAAACACTTACAGGGCTGAAGTCTATAGGGAAACTAACACTTACAGGGCTGAAGTCTATAGGGAAACAAACACTTACAGGGCTGAAGTCTATAGGGAAACTAACACTTACAGGGCTGAAGTCTATAGGGAAACTAACACTTACAGGGCTGAAGTCTATAGGGAAACTAACACTTACAGGGCTGAAGTCTATAGGGAAACTAACATTTACAGGGCTGAAGTCTATAGGGAAACAAACACTTACAGGGCTGAAGTCTATAGGGAAACAAACACTTACAGGGCTGAAGTCTATAGGGAAACAAATACTTACAGGGCTGAAATCTATAGGGAAACAAACACTTACAGGGCTGAAGTCTACAGGGAAACTAACACTTACAGGGCTGAAGTCTACAGGGAAACAAACACTTACAGGGCTGAAGTCTACAGGGAAACTAACACTTACAGGGCTGAAGTCTACAGGGAAACAAACACTTACAGGGCTGAAGTCTATAGGGAAACTAACACTTACAGGGCTGAAGTCTATAGGGAAACAAACACTTACAGGGCTGAAGTCTATAGGGAAACTAACACTTACAGGGCTGAAGTCTATAGGGAAACTAACACTTACAGGGCTGAAGTCTACAGGGAAACTAACACTTACAGGGCTGAAGTCTATAGGGAAACTAACACTTACAGGGCTGAAGTCTATAGGGAAACTAACACTTACAGGGCTGAAGTCTACAGGGAAACTAACACTTACAGGGCTGAAGTCTATAGGGAAACAAACACTTACAGGGCTGAAGTCTATAGGGAAACTAACACTTACAGGGCTGAAGTCTATAGGGAAACTAACACTTACAGGGCTGAAGTCTATAGGGAAACAAACACTTACAGGGCTGAAGTCTATAGGGAAACTAACACTTACAGGGCTGAAGTCTATAGGGAAACAAACACTTACAGGGCTGAAGTCTATAGGGAAATAGCAGGATGTCACTTCAAACAGCTCCTCTGTGAATTTACCTGAAATAAAACACAGACGGGATCATACTCTCAGAATTGAGGAATCATTGAATAATACATGTTAAGATAAAATATACTTAAAGGTCATGATAAAGGTTCAATAAAAGGTTAAGCAAATGTTAATAATGCATGTATTAAATCTCAACCCGACTACTGGTCTACATAAAAGGGTGCTTAAACCTCTCTTTTAGACTAGCAGTGTGTGTGTGTGTGTGTGTGTGTGTGTGTGTGTGTGTGTGTGTGTGTGTGTGTGTGTGTGTGTGTGTGTGTGTGTGTGTGTAGGGCTACAGATTAACTGTCCCTCCTGGTGGCACAGGCGCCACTAACATTTTCAGTTGGTGGGACCAGCCCATGATTTGGTCACACCAAAATGTCGTCGCGCAATAGAAACAAATGTGCAATCCTCTTATGAAGTCATTCACAGCGCTGCCGAGATGGTACGCTTCCGGTTGGACGTGTTACAAGTTCACTCAATGCCCAGTAAACCTCAGCAACAATGAAGAACAAGACGACAACATGTACAACAACAAAAAGGTACATAAAACACATTTCAAAAGTTTTGGAACAACAACAGCTGCACAACAATGTGATAGCGCACGCGTGTTCTCACCAAGATCATAGCCTTCATGAACAATCTTCCTAGCGATATGGAAGGCCAGGAGAAGGTTGCGTGGGTCCCTCTCCCCATCCACTGACTGGACAAACCCATAGACAAAGTCTGCACCCAGGCCCTTCAGCTCTGTGGGATGGGAAAAGTAGTCAATCAATGTAACAACCCTCTGATACGTAACATGCAGAATAGATCACGCAGGTTATTTCAAAGCTGTATCACTCTCGACAAGGATCTCCGTGACCCGCGGATTTCTCCATTATAGCTACCACACTACCTGGGCTCTTACCTGACTCTCTGGATTCCATAAGCCGGATGAGGATGTTGTAAACACACGACCGCTCCGCCAGCATCAGGGACTGTAGTGACACAGACAAAGAAACCAGATAAACAGAGTCAGGGTGTTGCAGTATAAGAAACATATGGGCTTATTAAGCCTTTAATAACTACTTGTATGCTCATTATTTAGGAGAATTTACACTTGACGGGGCAGGTTGGGTGTGTTTACCTGCACATGGATGTCCTGGAATAGTGATTTCAGAATGGACACTGCGGACCCAGGCGGCAACACTGAGCATTTGGTCTGAGAGGATATTTCAAGATGTCGGTCAGGGATAGGCAAGGTACCACCTCTCACTCTCAGTTCACTTTTGACGGGATAATATTGACATTTCTCTAATATCCTTGTGAAATTTAACATGACAGAGGTTACTAAGCTTGAGACTTACCAGCGCTTTCAGCCCCTGTATGACATGTGGTGTGATGACATAGTGGTCCTTCAATCTGTTCTCATAAAACACTATAAGGACTTCCACTTAGGACAAAACAAAAAGGAGAAGATAATAAATTGACAGGACATATAGCACACACTAAGCAAATGGCAAAGGTGGGTTATGATGCCAAAGAGGTGCTATAGTGTTGACTACCTTCTCTCTCTGTAAGGTCTCCATGGCACTCCTGTAGGACATTGGAGAGGAGCTGGACACCACGGGCTCGGGTCTGGGGTTGGGAGCTGGTTAGATGCAAACTTCACAGAGACAGGATGGTCAACTTGTTAGTGGAGGCTAGAACTGCATGACATTGAGGTTTATGACATTGTTAGTAACTGGGACAATAATGATGATTGTATACATTACCCCAAGGCTTCAACCAACTGCAGTATAGTAAACTGTCCAGCCTTGAGTTCTAATGCAAAGAAAATTAAGGGCATTTCACTGTACTTGTGCATGTAACATTAAAACTTGAAAATGCATTTATTTAACAAGAGGAAAAGACAAGTGGTCAGTAGGATACATCATGCAGACACTTTAGGAGACAGGAAAGTAGGTCCAGAGTCTAATGCGTTGTGAAAGACCCTTTTCAGATCGAGCTAGCTAGCTACCTAGCAAATCCGACCCGCTTGTTTACAGCTGCACTTGGGTCAGACAGAATTCCTCCTGTGTAAATTAAGATACCACGGAGCCTGTGTGAGTTTTTGCTCGGAAAATGTACCTCAATCCAGGGATTACAAATGCATTGTACTCCAAATTGTCCCATGATCACAAAAGGTACACAGAGAAGATGTAACTACTGTTTGTTTTTTAACAGTCCTACAATCTGCTTGGTGTAAAAGAGGGAACAATTCAGAGTACAACGCATTTCTCAGTACTGGATTACGTTACATTTTCAGAGCCATATTGCGCTGACTCAGCTGTTTTAATATTCACATGAATGCTGTCCAACCCTAGTGCAGCTGTAGCAAATAGGTCAGATCTGCTGGCTAGCTAAAACCATTCAGGTTATGGCCAAGAACAGCGGTCAATACATTCCATTGAATTAATAGACATTGATTGCCAGGTTGTGTACGTGCAAAGCTACAGGTACATATGGTAAACTGAACAGGCCAACTTTTTTGTCGGTTATTTCTATAGCGTGCGGTTGAACACAGGATGTAGCTTAGACTTGTGATAGCCTGCTGCTAGCTAGCATCTTTGCCAGACATCAGTCACGCGCGATGTATGTATCATTCATTGATTTTTTTATCTCAAAAGCCGTATCAGAGAGAAAGGTGACTTGAATACTTTTGGCAGCTACCTGTTGCGGTGTCTACAGCCTTGCGGTCCTGTTGTCCCAAAACGAATTCTTCTACCAAGCCCAATAGCAAGGCACTATCCGCAGCCATCATGAACAGCCTTGGTTCAAACTGAAGTGAGCATGCGTGGAAAGTTTTTGCGGTTACCCTGAGATCAGGGTCACAAAAAACGTTATTACGTCGTATGATTTTTAACGACATACATAAAGGTGCAATTCCATTTTTGCAGGGTAATACAGCTGTAGCTAGATATTTAACTAACCAAATAATACATCATCTGTTGGTTGTGGTAGTGGCCAAGTGCATATTCCAAATACAACTATGTATGTTGGAAATCTTATATTGTATTTAATTATTTGCCCATTCATCTGCTAAATATAGCAAGTAAATGTTTAGCAAGGTTGAGGACTTTCAATATTATTATATATTTTTTTATACAATTTCTAATTACAATACAATAACAAAAAAAACATAGAGCATCATTACACTTATATTTTCTCTGAAGAAACATAAAATAACGTTTTTAAAAAACGTTCCATCGTTCGAAAGCTGCTCCCTGTATTCGTAACGTGCCATAATTTGACCCCCTGAGAACGCGCAGGCGTAAAAAGTTAGTGTTTCTATCTGCACCAGAAAGGGAAGGGGGATTTAAAACCAGGCTGACAAAAATTAGAAGGGTTGGAAATTCTCCATATCCACAATCAATTGTTTTATCGAAGTTAGTTAGCTATATGTTTAGAATATTTACCCGGTCGCTAGTGCATAAAATTATGCTTACTAATTTTAGCTAGCAAGAAAGTTGCTTAATTGTTGGCTACAAAGAAAGCGAACTTGTCTAAATTTGTATTTATAGAGGAATATCTAGCGTTTAACTATAATGCAATCAATGATTGTTGACATTATATTTATCCAATTTAGCTGGCTAGACATTCTGCACGTGACAACTGATTTTGGAACGTTGGATCACATCAAACAATAATAAAACGGAGATAGCTAGCGTACTATCTAGCTTGTTAGCACGCTAGCTAGCTAGCTTCCGTGCTTGTTAGCTAGTTGTTCGACCAGCGTGCACATTACCTCCGTTACTTTGTGGATTCTTCTATCAAGATCATTAACTTGACCTCGTTAATTTTGTACAGTGGATCTGTATATATTTGTTTTGGAACCAGCTAGCAGTTGGCTAATGATGGGGCCCCGACATAGTTAGCCATCTGATACAAATCATGGGAGGATGTGTTGGGAGAGAACGCGAGGACACACAGGGCCACGGTTCATCCAGGAGCGGTGGAAGGACACACCGAAAACGTGGAGGTAAGTTAACGAGTATTCGCTTGGTTGTCTGAGTGCATCGAATACAAACCTAGTTCATTACATTACATGGTAAATGTTTACCAGATAGTAATTACATTGGGTATGGCACTACAATGCACTAACTCCCCGGCCCAGTGCAATAATACTGGCCAATAGGATTTTCTCCTTAGGTTCTCAAGTGTAGTGCATACCCAATAGTACCACATGAGTCTTAAAACCCATAAAACCTAGCGGTCAAACAAGGAAATGGTTCCAATCGTTTTTCAACCATATATTTTTCGCATAGGGGATTTTAGAAACACATAGTTAAAATAAGGACTGTGCTTCGTGTAGGCTTACCCTGGCGTGACGTTTTGCTAACCGTGTAAATCTCTCTAGGACAAGGTGACTTGTTAATGTATTCAACTGTATTTACCCCCCCCCCCCCCCCCCCCAAAAAAAAATAGACAGCCATATTTTCAACTAATTTGTATATCATAATGAACTACAAATGCTATGATGATCTGAACGAGACTGCCAAATTGAGGTAAAGGTAAGAAACTCTAGATTAACTATCTAGTGTTAGCTACATTTAGTAATTATTAAATTCAATTGGCAACATTTCTTTAAATTTACAATTCTGCAAGCTGTCTTGTGCAAGTTTTTTTTAAATCGACACAATATTTTGATAAGTCACCTTGTCCGAGAGAGTTACATGGTCATCAAAACGTGCCCCCCCCCCCCCATCTTACAGGGCACAAATGGGAACTTTCATGAGTTACTTCCTCTTATCTCTCTACCAACCAGCTGTATAAATAGCTACCAACACAACTAGGATACACGTGTTTTGAGAGTACTGATTGAATATGTCCGAAGATTCATCCACCCGGGACTCATCCATCAACGTTGTGGAATATACATTGAGGGTACAAACATTACAAGGCTCGATCCTAGGCCCCACGCTCTTCTCAATTTACATCAACAACATATCTCAGGCATATCTCATCCATTTATATGCAGATGATACATCCTTATACTCAGCTGGATTTTGTAAATGCTCTACAACAAAGCTTTCTCTACCCTTAACCTTGTTTGGAACACCTCCAAAACAAAGGTCATGTGGTTTGGTGAGAAGAACGCCCCTCTCCCCACAGGTGTGATTACTGCTTTAGAGCTAGAGGTAGTCACCTCATACAAGTACTTGGGAGTATGGCTAGACGGTACACTGTCCTTCTCTCAGCACATATCAAAGCTGCAGGCTAAAGTTAAATCTAGACTTGGTTTCCTCTATCGTAATTGCTCCTCTTTCACCCCAGCTGCCAAACTAACCCTGATTCAGATAACCATCCTACCCATGCTAGATTACGGACACATCATTTATAGATCAGCAGGTAAGGGTGCTCTCGAGCGGCTAGATGTTCTTTACCATTCGGTCATCAGATTTGCCAGCAATGCTCCTTATAGGAATCATCACTGCACTCTACTCCTGTAAACTGGTCATCTCTGTATACCCATCGCAAGACCCACTGGTTGATGCTTATTTATTTTTTAAAAACTTAGGCCTCAGGCCTCACTCCCCCCTATCTGAGATATCTACTGCAGCTCTCATCCTCCACATACAACATCCGTTCTGCCAGTCACATTCTGTTAAAGGTCCCCAAAGTAAACACATCCCTGGGTCGCTCCTCTTTTCAGTTCACTGCAGCTAGCGACTGGAACGAGCAGCAACAAACACTCAAACTGGACAGTTTTATCTCAATCTCTTCATAAAAAGACTCAATCATGGACACTCTTACTGACAGTTGTAGCTGCTTTGTGTGATGTATTGTTGTCTCTACCTTCTTGACCTTCGTGCTGTTGACTGTGCCCAATAATGTTTGTATGATGTTTTGTGCTGCTACCATGTGTTGCTACCATGCTGTGTTGTCATGTGTTGCTGCCTTGCTATGTTGTTGTCTTAGGTCTCTCTTTATGTAGTGTTGTCTCTCTTGTCAGGATGTGTGTTTTGTCCTATATTTGTTATTTATTTTTTTAATCTCAGCCCCCGTCCCCGCAGGATGTCTTTTGCCTTTTGGTAGGCCGTCATTGTAAATAAGAATTTGTTCTTAACTGACTTGCCTAGTTAAATAAATAAATACAAATAAATAGCATTGCACTCCCCTTTGCCCTCAGAACAGCCTCAGTTTGTTCGGCATGGACTGCAAGGTGTCAAACGTTCCCAAGCGATGCTGGCCCATGTTGACACCAATGCTTCCCACAGTTGTGTCAAGTTGGCTGGATGGCCTTTGGGTGGTAGACCTTTCTTGATACACACAGGAAACTGTTGAGCCTGAAAAACCCAGCAGCGTTGCAGTTGTTGACACACTCAAACTGCGTGCGTCTGGCATCTACCATACCCCGTTCAAAGGCACAATCCATGTCTCAAGGCTTAAAAATGTATCTTAAACCGGTCTCCTCCCCTTCATCTACACAGATTTTTGAAGTAGATTTAACAAGTGACATCAATAAGGAATCATAGCGTTCATCTGGATTCACCTGGTCAGTCTGTCATGGAAAGAGTAGGTGTTCCTTGTATTTTGTACACTCAGTGTACATCGCTAGTCACAGGCTTCATTTGGAAATGTGTTGATGTAACCACAATAACAACCCAGACATACCCTGGATCAACAGACCAATCCGTAGCACGATGAGCCCATACTGCAGTATTCAATGTCAGCAGAAATAACTTTGATGACTCGGTGGTGTGCGACCCGTACAAGGCAAGCAGGTACGAGCTCTGGAAATCCTTTAAGGACTCAAAAAGACAATACAAACTCAAACTTGAATCGATGTTCAACAACTGACTCGCGATGCATGTGGCAAGGACAACAGGCTACAAAGGCAAATCCAGCTGTGTGATGCCCACTGACGCCTCCCTCCCAGACAAGCTTAACACATTCTATGCTCGCTTTAAGGCAGACGATACTGAGCCTTCCAGGAAGGCTCTCATTCCTCCGGATGACCAGTCGCTTTCGCTCTTCGAGGCTTAAGTGAGTATTCACAGAATTTCTCACAAAGCGACCGGCTCAGATGGCATCCCTTGCTGCGTCCCCAGCGTGTGCGCTGGCAGGCGGGCATCTTCTCAGACATCTTCAACCTGTCCTTGTACCAGGTTGTAGTCCCCACTTGCTTCAAGGAGACCACCATCATCCTGTTTCCCAAGAAAACCAAGGTGACATGCCCAAATTACTATCGCCCCGTGCATACACCCTTGTCGTCATGAAATAAAATAAAGTGTTTGTCACATGCGCCGAATACAACGGGTGTAGACCTTACAGTGAAGTGTTTACTTAACCAACAATGCAGTTTTAAGAAAATACCTAAAGAGCGAGGCTATATACAGGGGGTACATGTTAGTTGAGGTAATATGTACATGTAGGTAGAGTTATTAAAGTGACTCTGCATAGATAATAACAGAGATGGTCATGGTCAGCATGCCAGGCACACTGGACCCACCCCAATTTGCCTACTGCTTCAACAGATCCACGGAAGATGCCATTTCCATCGCTATTCACACGGCCCAAACACGTCTGGACAAGATGAACACCTATGTGAGAATGCTGTTCAATGACTACAGTTCAGCATTCAACACTATTGTTCCCTCCAAGGACTTCCTGAAAGGCAGACCACAGGCTGAGGATTGGCAACAACACTTCCTCCATACTGACTCTTAACACATGGGCCCCCCAGGGGGGTGTCCTCTGCCCTCTGCTGTACTCCCTGTTCACCCATGACTGCGTGGCTTTGCACGACACCAACTCCAAGTTTGCTGAAGGAACCACGATTGTAGGCCTGATAACCAACAACAACGAGTCAGTCTACAGGGAGGAGGTAAGAGAACTGGCATTGTGGGACAGCAACCTCTTCCTCCAATGTCAGCAGAACAAAAGACTTGATTGTTAAATTCAGGAAGCAGAGGAGGGAACTCGCCTCGATCCACATCAACGGGACTGCAGTAGATTTTAAGTTCCTCTGCATCTACGTCACAGACCATGGACCAACGCCACCACTCTTGTCAAGAGGGTGTAACAGCGCCTCTACTTCCTAGGGCGGCTGAAGAAATCTGGCATGCCACCCTGGGTCCTCTCCATATACTACCGCTGCACCATCGAGAGAATCCTGATGGGTTGCATCACAGCCTGGTACGGGAATTGCGCCGTCCACGACTGCAAGGCCCTTCAGCGGGTGGTGAAGATTATCCAGTATGTCACTGGGGCTGTGTTTCTATTTGAAACGGTCTCTGAGGAAGTTCCAAAGCATCAATTCCCCACACACCCCAGCCACGAGCTGTTAACTCCCTTACCGTCGGGAGGATAGGAACTGTTGTAGAAACTATCTATAAGCCATCAGACTGCTGAACACTTGAACTGGACTGACCATCTGCACTGACTCTTCGTACCTTAGCACACATGCACTCACTCACGTACACACATATACAGTACATTTTATGTTACACAAACGCATCACAACCACCTGCACTGACTCTCTGCACCTTAGCATGCATGCACTCACTTACGCAAACATCCATCCACACACAGGGTTTTCTCCGGGTTCAAAAAAGGGGCTTAGGTAGTTGGCGTTGTAGGGGGGATGCCAAAGGCCTTTCAGCGTGGCTAAACTTGACAGAGAATTTTAGAGGCCTTTACCTTGGTGTGGAGGCAATTTTAAGCCAATTTTCTGCAATTCTACATGTTTCTCCATTGGCTTGAGATACATTTTTGCCGTTTCAAAGCTAATTTCCTGCAATACTATGCGTTTTGCCATGGCTAATGCTGTGTTCTTTTGCTCTGACATAACAAATTTAAAGGGATACTTCGGGATTTTGTTAATGATGCACTTTATCTACTTCCCCAGAGTCAGATGAACTCATGGGTACCATTTTTATGTCTGTCCTGTATGAAGGAAGTTGGAGGCATTTTTGGGAGCCAATGATAACTAGCACTAGTTAGTGACTTCCTTCAAACTGCTTGCAGAGACACCAATGTTATCCACGAGTTAATCTGGCTCTGGGGATGTAAATGGCCTCATTGCCGTCTAAAAGAATCCACCATACGTGTAAATGTTGTACTATAATTTGTGCCTTCCTGTTTTGTGCGTATGCTAAAATGTTTTCTATTCTACTGAGACATTTACTTTAAGCTCGTATTCTTATCTTATATTTGTTGCGTTGTCGAAGGAACCTAGAAGTAAGTATTTCGTTGGCTGGTGTATACCATCTGTGTCCTGTACATACGCCTAATAAAACGTGAAACTCATTTAGTGTCAATAATACAAAGGAGTTATAGGGGACTTTGTGTTTGAGGTGACTTTCTTTACCAACAATGTTTCAATGTGCGATGCTCAAGTCCATTACCTCGCTAAGTTTCAAAGATAATTTTCTGCAGAAGGCAAAAATAGTGGCAGAGTGCCATGTTTCACTGTTTTTATAGCTAGTTGTCTTTTTAAGTGACTGATGCAATGTAGATAGCTGCTAAAGCACTTTGGATGTAAATTTGTACAGCGATTTTTAAGCTACAGGCTACAAATAGTCTAGGTGTAATGAAACACAAATTGGAAACTTCCAAGGGACACGGAAAGCAGGAAGATCCCTCTGCCACCTAAACCTTTTGGACCGATCATCACCTCAGCCCAGTTTTGAAACTAGTCTTGCACTCGACTGTGGGACTGTCACAATGTGCCGTTGCAGACTTTGTTAGTGTATTGTCATACACCAGATCTGTGGATCTAGCCTATATAGCTGACTGAAGAACCAACAATGACTTGTAGAGGCCTTTGGAGCAGTGAGTGCTCGATGCAGGTAGAGTAGAGGTGCTCCCAGGCCGGTAATAAGTCACTTCATGTCCCTTACAATGACTGTTCCACCGGGATGTGCACCAGGCCGTCATGCAGTGTGCCATGTGAAATAATGCAAGCAACTTTGAATACACATTTCTCTGAACAAAGGGGAATCTGGAGGTGTCCACCCCCCCCCCCCCCCCCCCAGGTATACATTACATATTATGAGGAAGCAATACTCCAAGCCGCAGCTTCATACTACTGGTCAAACATAGATAATTGACACTGGTTGTTGGGGTAGGATTTGCATGAGTGTGGGGGGGGGGGTCCTTGGGTTGCTTTTGACAACTTATTTGGGATTCCTCTTGTCTTACTCATTAGTAGGGTATAGTTTGGTCCAAACCGGCTGTTGGGTACTATATTTATTGAATATTATCTGAATCCTATACATTTTTAAAATGGCCACTGGGTGCAATCAATTAGTGTAATTTCTCAGATCTAATTACATTTCAACAAAATGTTTCAGTAATGCCAATCTTACCTGTTTCTAACAACAATTTCAGAACAATCGGTGTCATAGCTTGCTGAAAAATCATGGAACGACTCCACAGTAAATCGGTCTTGGCCCAAGCCTAGTTTTGACTTTCATATAATTTATTCCTACATGGCAGTACTGTATGTGAAAGGGATACTTCCTAGTCTTGCGGATGTGCTTTTCAGCTCTGTTGGTTCAGGGCTGAAATTGGCCTACTTCAATGTTGACATTGCAGAGGTGAAAGCAGGCTGTAGGCCTCTAGGCACAGAAATCCACCCTGTATTTAGTAGTATCAGGGGAGGGGAGGAGCTATGATTGTAACTTATTAATTTGCACCCAAGATCATGCTTTTTAACAGGCTGTAGCAGTGGGCTATTTCTTCGTGTCCTGAAACGATATGAAAAGTTATGTTCTGTAATGCAATCATGTCTGTAAAATGCATTTCACCAACACCCAAGTGTGGCGTTATCTGCCCCTTCATAACCTCAACCCATTTAACAACTTTTACAAGCCACACATGAGGAGCACACCCTGCTATTGCGTCATGTGGCTGTAATGTGTCTCCAATGCTTTGGCAACACTGATTCACGATGGGTGGCCAGAGGAAATGCTCCCATCTGCACACCTGCAAATGGGCCGTAAACATTTCTGAACTATTTGCTAGATTGTGTTGCCAAATCTGTTAACTGGTAATCAGGACTACACATTAGCCTAGTCTATAGACTTTTTCCAGAGGCCTAGTCTAGGCTTCAGTGGCTTCAGAAAGTTTTCAAACCTCTTAACTTGTTCCACATTTTGTTGTTACAGCCTGAATTCAGAATGGATTAAATGTTTTACCTCGCCCATCTATACACAATACCCCATAATGACAAAGTGAAAACATGATTTTTGAAATGTTTGCCTATTTATTGAAAATTAAATATCTCATTCACACCCATGAGTTAGAATGTTATGTTAGACATGTTAGAATCACCTTTGGCGGCGGTTACAGCTGTGCGTCGTTCTGGGTAAGTCTCTAAGAGCTTTGCACACCTGGATTGTATAATATTTTGTAAGTTCTTCAAGCGCTGTCAAGTTGGTTGTTTATCATTGCTAGACAACTATTTTCCAGTCTTGCCGTACATTTTCAAGCAGATTGAAGTCAAAACTGTAACTCGGCCACTCAGGGACTTTCCCTGTCTTCTGGGTAAGCAACTCGTGTAGATTTGTCCTTGTGTTTTAGTTTATTGTCCTGCAGAAATCTCCCAGTGTCTGATGGAAAGTAGACTGAACACGTTTTTTTCCCTCTAGGATTTTTCACGTGCTTAGCTTTCTTTCTTTTTATCCTGGAAAAACTCCATTCCTTAATGATTACAAGCATACCCATAACTAATGTTCCCTCAGAAAAAAAATCTGCACTGAGCAAATTTCAGGTCTGCTGAGAGCAGAATTCTGTGCAACTTCAGGCGTGTGTTTACTGTGACTGCTGAGGCTGTACCCGCTTTAAGTTACACTTTTAACAGTGGCCAAGTAGGCTACTGTGGCTACTTGATCATAATGTAGGCCTTCCGGTGTGGCCTACCATCAAAACAATGGAGAAAAATGCATCACATAACATTTTAACATGGAAATAGCTGTTCTATCATTCAGGCAACAGTACCAGTAAATGTGTGTTGTTCAATGTAGGCCTACATTCCATGAGACTATAGAGGGGGAAAAACACACAAAAAGCATGCAGGGCCTGACAACCTGTTTATCTACGTGTCCTTCAGACAAGGTGACTGAAAATGTTTGATGCAAGAAACCATTTTACAAAATAAAATGCATTATTCCCGTGCCATTATTACACAATCAGAATAATTGTGCTACCCTCTGCCTATTGGCCACTTACCTATTTCAAGACCGTCTCAAAATACACTGCCCCTTTAAGACATAAAAAAATAGCTCTTTACCTGACTTGCTTTTCAAAGAGCTAGAAATGCACACATTTTGTGCTCTTGTAGGAAGCAACCACTGCCCCATTAACTAGAAATGAGCTATAACTGGGATAATAACTCACTAACTAGCAAAGAAAATGATCAAATGTGCACAGGTTGCTACATGCAGCTGTCGCTTTGATCTCAAAACATGCGCATGAACTCGCAACCACTCATGCTGTAAACGCAGTCCAGTTCAAAGTGAACTGCACAGATCCATATATAGAAATGGCTATTTGCATATAGGCCTACTGCAGCTCTGATTGGTTATGGCGTACCGGTCTGTGTAGAGTACAGGCCTGAGTCATGCCTGTCAAAGCAATAGAATCCTACTCCAATGCGCTCTGTCTACAAGAATCTCTTGCACCGTTAGTTTAGCATACGCTTGCATATTTCATTTTTGTTTTTCGGTATGTTACATTGAAAGTGGCTAATATTGTGTTGATTCGAGCACAATTCCCACAGTAGAGCGAAATGTTGATGTTGGTAACTAAAGGGGAAAACTCTACGTTGAGTTGTTCAGTCTCGTGCTTCTCTGCGCTGGTTAATATTTCTTCTGCATGGCAGTCTGAGGGGAGAAGCACGCGTACGCAGCTTCCAATGTGCAGCCACCACTATGCTTGAAAATATGGCAAGTAGTACTCGGTAATGTATTGGATTTGCCCCAAACATAACACTTTGTATTCAGGACAAAGTTATTTGCTTTGCCACATTTTCTTTACAGTATACTTTAGTGCCTTGTTGCAAACAGGATGCATGTTTTGGAATATATTTTTAAATTCTGTACAGGCTTCCTTTTCACTCTGTCAATTAGCTTAGTATTGTGTTGTAACTACAATGCTGTTTCTCCATCTTCAGTTTCCTCCTATCACAGCCATTCAACTTGTGGCTTGTTAAGCACATTTTTACTCCTGAATTTGTTTAGGCTTGCCATAATACTTATTGACTCCACTTTGACATGTGTAGCCCAGTGACCAAAAATCTCAATTTGATCCCATGTTAAATGCAGGATGTAGCACAACAAATTGTGGAATAAGTCAAGGGGGCGTAAATACTTTCTGAAGGCTCTGTATATGATGACTGGTAAGTATTCTGGTCCTTTTTCCCCAAGACTTAGCCTGTATGTTGAGTTGAACATGTATCGTGTCCCTTACGACATCATAGTGTTACACACACAGCTGTGTGTCTTGGTCCTGTGTGCTGCCTAATCCAACAGCTCTTGTAGACTTGTCCACCACTCTGCCTGAGTGCTAGTAGAAAGACCCAACGTTACACGCCCTACAAAATCCTACAGTGTGTCTTCCCGATTTAGTTACTCCGTGTAAGCTGCCTGCACTATAAATAATTTGTTTGGAGGAAAGACAACCTTTTAGATACTTGGCAACTGTCTTTGTTGCCCCTCCTTGCTGCTCTTGGTTCACCTACTTGACAATGAAAACCAGCAAGACCTCTAGCTGGTCATTTTAGGACCACAATCGCCAGCTCTGTATTCTCCCTTCTTTGAACCTGTTTAAATGCTCGCTCGGTTGCAAGCTAACCTGGGTTAGGCCTGTTTAGTACCCGCGACAGTCTGTGCCGAAGTCACGCTCCGGTGCCGACTCTAAAACTCAGCTGCTCAGTTTGGCACAATGTCCGGGGAGACCGGGACCCTCCTTTTCTATGCCATTCTGAGAGCTACTTGTCAGCTGTCTGCCAGAGTCCAATTAAGCCGTCTCTCCTTTAGGTTATGCGTTAGAGACCGAGACAGGATGCACTTTAGAAGCTCTGTATGCCGGGCCAGCCTGGTGCTGAAAAGTGTTTTCCCGGCAAGGCTGCCCCGATAGGTGTGTGCAGTGCTAATCCAATGGTAAGCATGGCTGATGTTTCAGATGTACGTGTGTAGTACTGTCTGCATGCTCTAATTATAAACATTGATTGGGGGGGGGGGGGGGGGGGGGGGCGTCACTGGCAATGTAGAGAGAGATTCTCCAGACGGGCAGGCCCTAACACTCCGTTAATGTCTTGTTAACTGTTATGTCAGTGCCAAGCGAGACGTTTGGGGAATAGGAATGCACAACTCCCATACTTTGTGTACCCAGTGCAAGACCGAGGGTGCCAAACAATATCTGGACCGGGAATGGCACAGAAAGGGAAATATTCCGGCAGTCTGTTATTGTCCAAACGACTCCACTGTATGCTCGGAATGCCTCCTTTGGTCTCTCATGCAAATGTGCAGAGTTTTAGATCGCTCTGGTCTTTTTTTCTCCCCTTTTTTTTTCACCTTTTATTTAACCAGGTAGGCTAGTTGAGAACAAGTTCTCATTTACAACTGCGACCTGGCCAAGATAAAGCAAAGCAGTTCGACACATACAACAACACAGAGTTAGACATGGAATAAACAAAACATACAGTAGATAGTCTATTTTCAGTGTGTGCAAATGAGGTAGGATAAGGGAGGTAAGGCAATAAATAGGCCATGGTGGCGAAGTAAATTTACAATATAGCAATTAAACACCGGAATGGTAGATGTGCAGAAGATGTTTTATGGCCCACCTTGCTGCCCTGATTCTGGCAGAGAGGGGAGGACTTTGTTATAATGTTGATGAGGAATGGATTAGATGTGTATTAGTCCTTGTGGAATATCTAACGCTGCCAAGGCAGGCTGTGGCATAGCCAGAGCAAGGTCATGTCTATCAGCTTCCTGAGTGTCTTTGTAGGGCAGTTTTAAGGACTCCAGCCTTTTCATGTGTCTGGTACACGCAGCAATATGGTATTATGACCTTGTTGTACGGAGGCTATTGAATATCCTATTATAATGTCATGATATACCAGGCATTGACGCCACAACATTTTTTGCTCTATCTTTGCACATAGTAATGCCCCCCCCCCCCCCCCCCCCCCCCCCCCCCATTGTCTAAGCCCCCCCCAAACATTATTTTACTAGGTTATTATTCACCTTGCATCGAAACTCGAACGTTTTTTGTATAAATATGAATGGCTGCTTTATCAAATCATTAGGCCAGACATGCAGTTCATTTGGAAAGTATTCAGACCCTGTGACTTTTTCCACATTTTGTTACGTTACAGCCCTGTTCTAAAATTGATTAAATTGCTTTTCCCTTTTTTTATATATTTATTTTTTGGTATTTTTATTTTGTTTAACCTTTTATTTAACTAGGCAAATCAGTTAAGAACAAATTCTTATTTACAATGACGGCGATTATAGCCTCGAGTCTTGTTGGGTATGACGCTACAAGCTTGGGCACACCAGTTTTTGGGTAGTTTCTCCCATTCTTCTCTACAGATCCTCTTAATATCTGTTAGGTTGGATGTGGAGCGTCGCTGCACAGCTATTTTCAGATCTCTCCAGAGATGTTAGATCGGGTTCAAGTCCGGGCTCTGGCTGGGCCATTCAAGGACATTCAGACTTGTTCCGAAGCCACTTCTGCATTGTATTTGCTGTGTGCTTAGGTTCATTCTGTTTTCACCTTGTCATTATGGGGTATAGTGTGTAGATTAATGAGGAAAAACATTAGTTTAATCAATTTTAGAAGGCTGTAACGTAACAACATTTGGAAAAAGTGAAGGACACTTTCTGAACACTTTCCGAATGCACTATGCAGAGAACATTCCCTATCAGGTGCTAGATTATATAGCCAGCGATGTGCAAAGTACACCATGCCCCCATACCTAGATGTTAACATGTTTATTACGTGGATTCCTTGGACATGTCTAGGATCTAACTTTGGGAGTCGTTGAAAGCGATGTGCAACTTAACCACAGAGATTGTAAACCCAGAGGGGCAACATCGCGAGACTTCCGGGAACTCTTGCAAAACATACTAAGCAGAACAGGCCTGGGTTTGGGGTTTGAGAAGTCAGAGAGAAGTGACATTCTTCTTAAAGGCACAACCTGGATTCGAGTCAATGTCTTAAATAGTTGAACATGTTATTATTCCAACCTTGTGAAAGTTACAAACTGACACGTTGTTTTTGTCGAAAACAACTTTATATCGAAGGATTGCCTTTGATAGACCCGATGACGTGTTTCCGCGCATGAGTTTAGCTAGCTAACGTCGCCATGACATTGCCTACAAGTGTGAGCTGGGATTTCTATTGGAGAATAAGTTTTTGCCTAACTATTGTGTAACCAGATTTTTCTGCCATTGAAAGCATGTAAATTCAACAACATTTGGGGTGGGAACTCTTTCAGTGTAAACTTAAATGACTAAAACAGATAATGTAAAAAAATATCTATATATTTTTATTCTAATATTTGAGAATTAACATGCTGACTAGACCGGGTACGCGTGTGCGCAATGGCACGTATTTTGATTTTGTCCAGCCACACCAGACGCCATCGGGACACGCAGGTTGAAATGTCGAAGCAAACTCTGAACCAACTCATATTTAATTTGGGACAGGTTGAAATGCATGAAACCACTCATGGCAATTTAAATAACTAGCTTGCTGTTGGTAGCTAATTTGTTCTGGGATATAAACATTGGGTTGTTATTTTACCTGAAATGCACAAGGTCCTCTACTCTGACAATTAGTCCACAGATAAAAAGGTAAACCTTGTTCATTTCTAGTAATCTCTCCTCCTTCAGTCTTCTTTTTCTGTGGACTTTATGGCGGTTGGCAACCAACTTTCTAAGGTGCATTACCACCTCAAACTGGACTGGTGTGTGGACCTCAGTTCAGCTTTCAATCACCCACATGGATATATGCTTCTAAAAACCAATGAAGAGATGGGAGAGGTGGGACTTGCAGCGCGTCAAGCATCAAAAATAGAACCAACTTCTATTTTAGTGCCCAGACGCTCGTTGACGCGTGTGAGCGGTTTGGATGAAATGATTGAATAACAATATATGTGTACATTTATTTTGGCAACGCCGCGAAGTAACACGAGAGGTGTGGTGAGCATGTTACAATCACCAAAATAAAAGCTAGACGGTCAAGGAGAATAGCTTGTTTGAGCAAAACAACACTGCATTAGCCGTGGCAAAATGCATAGAATTCGAGGTCATTTCTCTTAGCATGGGGAAATTTGGGGAATTGCTGGAAATTGGCTTTAAAAATGCTACGCCGCCAAGATGTGGTGTGTGTGAACATTTAGCCGTGCCCCCTGCCACGCCCACCACCTAAGCCGCTTTTGATCCAGAACAAACCCTGGTAATGTATAGGCAGGCTATAATTGGTATCGGCACTAGGGTTGGGCACTATGCAGATTTTCATATTGTTCCTGTACCATATCGGGGTATATGGTATTACCGTCAGTGCACACAAGGACCCCCCACCCAGTGTATACGGCATACCACCCAAGCCTATATGGGATGTAACCCAGTATACAGTACTGTATATTACCCTAGGCATGTGACTAAAACCGTACTTGTTTCATTGCAAACTGTGTAACAGTATTGTGGCACATAGTCTATAGGTTGATACTAGAAAAAACATCTGTTGATTCCTCTCTGCAGGTCGCAATGAGCCCCTCAAGAAGGACAAGCCCAAGTGGAAGAGTGACTACCCCATGACGGAGGGCCAGCTCCGCAGTAAGAGGGATGAGTTCTGGGACACGGCCCCGGCCTTCGAGGGACGCAAGGAGATATGGGACGCCCTGAAGGCGGCCACTGTGGCCCTGGAGTGCAACGACCACGAGCTGGCCCAGGCCATAGTGGATGGAGCCAGCATCACACTGCCTCACGGTGAGGACCACAGACAGACAAGACCTGGTTCATGCCATGGTGAAGGAGCCAGCATTACACTGCAGAACTGTGTTATGGGGGAAGCTATCGTCCCTGGGTGCACATTTTGAAACCTGAATAGACTGTCAGTACATTTGGTTTGGAACAATGGCGATATTACACCATGCTCTGATTGGACAACTATTAACCTGATAATAAAATCTGTTTCTTTGATTCATGCCTGAGTCAAGACAACTTTCTGTGCAGTAGTGAAATAACACATTTAACAACCCAAACATGTTTTACCTTTGTGTGTTCCAGGGTCCCTGACAGAGTGTTATGACGAGCTAGGTAGCTGCTACCAGCTGCCCGTCTACTGCCTGGCCCCTCCGGTCAACCTGATCTCCGAGCGCAGCGATGAGGACCCCAGTGACAACCCCGAGCCCACCACTGCCCCAAAGAAGGAGTTCCAGCTCAAGGTGCGCCTTTCCACGGGCAAGGACCTGCGCCTTAGCGCCAGCATGGCCGACCCCATCGGGCAGCTGAAGAAGCAGCTGCAGGCCCAGGAGGACATCGACACGGCCCACCAGCGCTGGTTCTTCTCGGGCAAGCTGCTCACGGACAAGACCCGCCTGCAGGACACCAAGATCCAGAAGGACTTTGTCATCCAGGTCATCGTCAACCCGCAAGCCCCCATTAACTAGGTCCCAGATGAGAGTAGGAGTGAAGAGGAGGTGTGATGGAGAGACCGGACTGGATAAGAGGAACCCTGGATAATGGCTTTACCGCTGCTCTTTACAACGAAGAGGTGATTTGGGGAATTATAAGAGATGAGTAACAGAAGGGAGAGACTCCAAAGTGCTGCTTTTCAATGTCTACCATTAAAGAGTGTGATATATATTTTTGAATGCGTGACTTCAATGTGGGAGGGTTGGTTGGTCGATTTGATTGATCTAGCCAGACCACCCACTCTGAGAAGGGTGTTCTGTGTCACTCACCACACTAACTCTGGGGTCACACTGTCCATTGAGACCTCTACCCTCCTCCCCCTGCAAAAATGACCCAACCCAAATCACAGCAGAATTGCCCCCCCCCCCCCCCCCCAGATGTGAGACACTGCAGGTGTGAACTGCATGGCATGTGCAAGGGGTCTGCGCCTGCACTAACGGTAACTAAGTGCCAATATAAATCGCAGAGTAATTTGGATCGGTTGTAAAGCACATATCCCCGTCATAGATTCCTACCATGATCCTCCCTCAAGTGAAATACAAACTATTTTTCCTATTCTTTTAATAAGCTTTTTTTGCACACTTGATTATACTTGCGTAGTAGTTTGTGTGCCTTCAAGGAAGAAAGCGAAACAATATCCTAGGGGGAAAACTCTAGTTTTACTGCTGAAGTCTTCTGTCTCTAGATTCAGGAATAATCTTTTCATAGATCTAGAAAAATCCGAAGTATACTGCTGCCTTTTTCGATCATTTGTCTTGTTTGTTGTTGAAGTTCAAATTGACTGTGGTGTTTTCATGGCTGTTTTCCACATGTTGTCCTCCACATCTATTTTTATTTTTTGTATGTACTGTAAAGTGACTATGATTAGAGCCCCGCCCTCATGCTGTGCCACATAACAACCCTGAGGTGAAATGTGAAGATGATTGGAGTATGCCTCTGTTTTTAATATACACTGAGTGTACAAAACATTAGGAACACCTTTTGCAGCCTCAATTCGTCAGGACATGGCCTCTACAAGTTGTTCAAAGCGTTCCACAGGAATGCTGGCCCATGTTGACTCCAATGCTTCCCACAGTTGTGTCAAATTGGCTGGATGTCCATTGGGTGGTAGAACATTCTTGATACACACAGGAAACTGTTGAGCGTGGAAAAACCTAGCAGCATCGCAGTTCTTGACTCAAACCGGAGCGCCTGGCACCTACTACCGTACCCCGTTCAAAGGCACTTAAATCTTTTGTCTTGCACATTCACCTTCTGAATGATACGCGAACCCAATCCATGTCTCAAGGCTTTAAAAAAATCCTTCTTTTAAGCGGTCTTCTCTCCCTCCAACCTGTCTCCTCATCTACACTGATTTTGAACTGGATTTAACAAGTGACGTCAATAAGGGATCATAGTTTTCGCCTGGTCAGTCTCATGGAAACAGCAGGTGTTCCCAATGTTTTGTACACTCATGGAAGTGTACAAAATGTGCTTGTCTGTCTCAGGTGGCACCTCACTGACCCCAAGGTGCTCCTTTCTCCTTCATATCTGTCCTTTTGCTTTTCTACCTCGCTCTCTCTCTATCCCTCTAAGCACTTTGGGGGCCCCCTCCCTCCCCCCATAACCTGAGGCTTCACTAGCAGGGTGGTCAAGCTAATTTTGGATCCCCTTGTATCCGGCTGTCGAAGCGGATTCTGAGCCCCAGCCAGCCAACCCAGCGTAAAGTTAGCTGACCAGAGCTTAGTCCATTCAGCACACAGACCGTAATCCATCCCCTTCCTCCCACACAAACAAAAGACAGGCCAAGCTGACTCTCTGAGCAGTAGCTGCCCCAGTATGCCTCCTGAGCCTGGGCTGCCACGGGGATGGCAAGAGGGTAGGAGTTGTTTGCCTTAACCACCAGACCCCCAATCCTAACCTTAACCATTAGGGAGGATGAAAACTATCTGACCCTGTATGAGGGGTTAGAAGCGTCTTATCTTTTAACTGCTCTGTAGGGATGATAGAGGGGCGAGGATGTCTTTGCAGGAAGGTACCCAACAAACTGCTGCTGCTGCTGCTCACTCATTTGACTGCAGGCCAGATCGCGAAGAAGCAAACCAGACGGTAGTGAAGTTCAATTCCCCTCTAGCCTTAATGTGGCCTAAAAAAATAAAAACATAGAACACCGTACTTGTTGGTGGACGGTTACGCTGGAGATGGAAAGACCTGTACCGTGCTATTGTCATCGTGGTTACGCAATCATTTTAGGTTTTTATTTTTGTCTGCACAGGCATCCTTTGAACGTCATCCATTTAGCTTCAACGGTTGATTCATACCATGCTGGGAATATATTGAACATTTTATGCAAACTTGAATAAGCATTTCTCTGAACTTAACAATGTATTTATGTGCAATACAGACTAGACCTTGATTCGTCCCACATTTCATATGTAGCATTAGCTATGACTATTGTAAACGTTCTCAAACACAGAACTTCACGTAGGAGCCTGCTATGTTCAGATTGCTTTGTCATTGAACAATCAACTTTCTTTGACCTTGTCCAGAGTTTCATATTGCTTTTGTCTCTGTTTGAAATGTTGCCCCTTCTAGAAAAGTATTTCAAATGGCAACATCTTTCTTTTAATGGCATGACTATGATAATCATGTACTCTCTGTGAATTGGCTTCGGCCCCTGAGGTTAGCACATCATTTGGGCTCCTAAGACCTACCTTTGCAATAGAGCCTCTTTTTACAATCTCGACCCATGTTCTGTTAGCTGGAATCTCGACCCATGTTCTGTTAGCTGGGTTGTTACGCTTTTCTCCGAATGTGGCTCAAATGTTGGCTTCAACTATGGTCATTTTGTAGCCGTATGAGAGCTGCAACAAGATACGCCGGTTTAACATCAAGGTACAATCCCTACACGAGACAGCATAAAAATATAAACCTCACTGTAATCAATGTGACGGATCTCCTCGATACTGCCAGTAAGGACGAATCTGATACCACAGAGCATTGACATCACACAAGGGCCGTGGTTCGATCCAGGCCAGGGGACCAGGAGAGCGAGGAATAAAGAGACTTCTTTGTTTCTTCTGAGACCTGTGAACCTCCCATCACTGCAGTTGGACATTTTCAACAACTGTCTAGGAATGATCCCTTATGCAGACAATTAATCAGACACTATGTTTTCGGGTTTTAGTAAGAACGTGCGAGTATATTTGTATGTACTATATGCCTAATACATGTTTGATCATTTGGGGTTCAGGTCAGGAGTTTCATTTGTGTCTTTCTGTAGTGTCCATAGTCATCGTATTTAGTTATGGTACACAGGTGGACTCAATTATACAGTGGACTAAAGCAAGCAGGTAAAAAGCCATATGGCCACAGATATTTATTTGGGTTTATTTTGTGGACTACTAAAGGACACAATGTAGACTGCTTTGTTTTCCTCTCGAACATCCGATACTAAGAAGCCATTGCATTTTAATGAAGCGTTTTCACCGGGGTGAATCGAGATGCACGCCCTTCCTCCACAGCTCAAAGCAGAAACATGCTAATTGCGCTTTTGATGATGTCAATGAGGATATAGCCGTATAAAGATCTGTATATTTAGTCATTTTGAAAAATAAGTGATTTATTATGAGATTTCTGATAATTAAATATGCCTATGACTTGTTTTACAAGTGACGTGTACATTTATAAGCTGATTTCATTTTCAACCTTATTTTTAACTGTCAAATAAAATTATTGGAAAAATAAATCTCTCTCTGTATTAATTTGATCTTGAAGCCAAGTCTGTGGCCTTGGACCAGACCATCTGGCCACTGTAAATGAATAAAAACCTAAATACATTTTATTAGTTTAAATGTTTGTACTGTTGTTTTTTTGGTGATCCGTTTAAAGTTCAATACTTTGCCTGGGCTCACCCCACACCCAGTACGAGTGCAGGTAATTGATTTAGGTCACACTGCCACCTTTTGGGGGATTAACTTAGTGTATTGATTATTGACATCCTCTTGTGGTGTACTCGCATGAAAAGAAAGAAAATGTTTCACTTCCTTTCTTCTATTGAAAGAAGGTAAAGGAAGAGAGGATGACCAAAAACATGGAGACATGACACCAGTGAGGAGCACTGAAAGATTAGCTCGTCCTGGAATGAAATGGAGAAGATTGATGACGTGCTCTTCATGGAGCGCTGGTTCTAAGCAAGCTGAGTTTATCTTTGTCAATTCTACACCCACTACCATAGCCGTGAGAAATAGGGGTGCTGAGATTGCTGCAGCACCCCCTGAGAAATCAGAATAAAAAATAAGTATATACAAAAATTGTTAACGAGACTCCAGTCACCCAAGTTATAGACTTTTCTCTGCTACCACACGGCAAGTGGTACCGGAGCGCCAAGTCTAGGACCAAAAGGCACAACCGCTTCTACCCCCAAGCCATAAGACTGCTGAATAATTAATAAAATCGCCACCGGACTATTTACGTTGACACCCCTCCGTTTTGTACACTGCTGCTACTCGTTTATTATCTATGATTTGATTCGAAGTATGTGGACACCTTCAAATTAGTGGATTCGGCTACTTCAGCCACACCCGTTGCTGACAGGTGTATAAAATCGAGCACACAGCCATGCAATCTCCATAAACAAACATTGGCAATAGAATGGCTTTACTGAAGAGCTCATTGACTTTCCAACAAGTCAGTTCCTCAAATTTCGACCCTGCTAAAACTGCCCCGGTCAACTGTAAGTGCTGGGAAGTGGAAACTTCTAAGAGCAACAATAGCTCAGCCACAAAGAGGTCGGCCCACACATGCTCATAGAGCGGGACCGTCGAGTGCTAAAGCGCGTAGCGCGTTAAAATCGCCAGTGTCCTAGGTTGCAACACTCACTACCGAGTTCCAAACTGCCTCTGAAAGCAACGTCAGCACAAGAATGTGTTTCCATGGCTGAGCAGCCGCACACAAGCCTAAGATCGCCATGCGCAATGTCAAGCGTCGGCTGGAGTGGTGTAAAGCTCGCCGCCATTGGACTCTGGAGCAGTGGAAACGCGTTCTCTGGAGTGATGAATCACGCTTCACCATCTGGCAGTCGACGGACGAATCTGGGTTTGGCGGATGCCAGGAGATGTCGAGATCCGTGTGGAAGAACTTGATTGGCCTGCACAGAGCCCTGACCTCTATTCCATTGAACACCTTTGGGATGAATTGGAACACAGACTGCGAGCCAGGCCTAATCGCCCAACATCAGTGCCCGACCTCTCTAACGCTCTTGTGGCTGAATGTCAGCAAGTCCCCGCAGCAATGTTACAACATCTAGTGGAAAGCCTTCCCTGAAGAGTGCAGCGAAGTGGGGACCAACTCCATATTAATGCCCATGATTTTGGAATGAGATGTTCGACGAGCAGGTGTCCACATACTTTTAGTCATGTAGTGTGCTTTCTGTGGCTTTGCCCACTACTTCAGTTATTGCTCAGATGCTCATCATCCAGGTATACTCCCTAGCTGGTTAAATAAAGGTGAAATTAAAAAATCTAAAATGTCTGTATGTTATAACTGTATAGGCGAGGATTACTCAAGCATCTCTCAAAGATATCTGAATGATCTCTAACGTCAGGGTCAAATACTGTCTGTTGGAGTACTTGTGGGGCTGTGAAGTGACATTATGATTTTATGTGTGACAGTAAGATGAGTGGAAGGAGCCAAGCGAGCAGATCTGGGGCCAGCAGACGCCACAGACGTCCTTGGCTGACCACCTCCTATCCTGTCCTCAGGCCAGTTCCATAACATTGACTCACTCACACACGGAGAAACCAGAGGAAGGAGTGAGGTTCTGAACCCTGCAGACGCCTGATGATAGCAATAACATTCACCCCATATTGCTACTGGGAACCCGTTCATTCATCGTCCATCAGCCTCATACGACGTAAATGGTGAACATGGTCATGGAAAAATCCAAACACTGTTTTGAATAGATGACAAAATCTGACCATTACGTGTTCCTTATGCGTTTATCTCCAGGGAACACTTAAAATATTAGCTGACTGTCTCATTTGAAGGAATATGCCTACAACCGAAAACTGTATACCGGTAGCAGAAGGCGGAGAAGCCTGCTAATGAAGCCAGTCTTTCTTGTGCACAGTACCATCTAGTGGCGATGACAAACTGGTGACAATATGTGAATCAGGATGTGTCCTGTGCTGGCTATAGTGTACATTGTATAAAATATGAGGGGTACTTAACTGTGACGCCAAGAGGTCCGAACCTCTTGATGAGGTCGCTAGGTGTTTGGTTAAGGTCACTACAATATGTAGGTGTGTAGTAGTGTGAGCATGTGCTTCAAATTTCAAGCCGACTGCATAATGCTGCACATCCTGGAAGTCAGAAGGACCCACGTAATGTGGATCAGACTGCTACCACCCAGTCTCAGACAACCCAGCCAGGGCGTAGTGGAGGATCGAGGAAGAGGTCAACCGTGGGTGGAAGTTCCTTCCGGATCAGGCGAGCCCAGTCAACCAGACTAGACCAGACCAGACCAGTGCCTGCTCAGCAGACTACATTCATCGTGGACTCCAAACATACCTTGTTAGATCTAGACAATACAGGGTAGTCCCCACCAACATCCTTCGCTCTTCTTGGCCCATCAAAGTTCACTTTGTTGAAGATATGACCACGAATAGGTGTTGATGACTGACATAATGTAAGAGAATATTGTATTCAAATAATGTTCCTAGAGATAATCCAGTGGTTCTGTCAACTCAGCGACACAGAGGTCAGGGAAAGCAGAGAGCTTTTAATTGCTTTCAGCAAAAGCATACCCATCATCTTTAGGATAACGGCAATGGTCTCCCAGTATTGTTACAGGTAGGTTAGTTGAGAACAAGTTCTCATTTGCAACAGCGACCTGGCCAAGATAAAGCATAGCAATTCGACACCAACAACAACACAGAGTTACACATGGAATAAACAAAACATACAGTCAATAATACCGTAGAAAAAAGAAAACAAAAAGTCTATATACAGTGAGTGCAAATGAGGTAAGATAAGGGAGTTAATAAATAGGCCATGGTGGCGAGGTAATTACAATATAGCAGTTAAACACTGGAATGGTAGATGTGCAGAAGATGAATGTGCAAGTAGAGATCCTGGGGTGCAAAGGAGCGAGATAAATAAATACAGTACGGGGATGAGGTAGATAGATGGGCTGTTTACAGATGGGCTATGTACAGGTGCAGTGATCTGTGAGCTGCTCTGACAGCTGGTGCTTAAAGCTAGTGAGGGAGATATGAGTCTCCAGCTTCAGTGATTTTTGCAGTTCGTTCCAGTCATTGGCAGCAGAGAACTGGAAGGAGAGGCGACCAAAGGAGGAATTGGCTTTGGGGGTGACCAGTGAGATATACCTGCTGGAGCGCGTGCTACGAGTGGGTGCTGCTATGGTGACCAGTGAGCTGAGATAAGGCGGGGCTTTACCCACATATTCCTCACATGTCATCAAGTCACTTAAAGACTTTTTCCCAATGTATGACGCACATGTGCATACACACATACACACACACATACACACTGTATACTATACATAGTACACTGTATAATATACACAGTACACTGTACTCTCTCTCTCTCTCTCTCTCTCTCTCTCTCTCTCTCTCTCTCTCTCTCTCTCTCTCTCTCTCTCTCTCTCTCTCTCTCTCACTCTCTCTCTCACTCTCTCACTCATCTCAAAGCAAACACATTCTACAGGGTGGCTGAAAATCCCTGGAAAAAGAATTTGACAAGAAGCATTTGTGGTTGGCTGCCCTGCCAGGGCCAGAGTGGAATCAGCCCATTCTACACTGTGTGCCATTACAGACCCGGAATGACCCTATCAACTCTGTACAAATGTGCTCAACACAGTGTTCAATATGTTGAGATCCTCTGACTGTAATTGACCTCATAGGAAATGATGACTAATTTCTCACTTTCTCAGAATGAGCAGTATCAACATACAGGTAACCACCAAAATAATGGAAAAAATGTAGTAAATGAGGGACACAAAGTATATTGAAAGCAGGTGCTTTCAGGTGCTAAATGAGGGATACAAATGACATTGAAAGCAGGTGTGGTTCCGGAGTTAATTAAGCAATTATCATCCCATCATGCTTAGGGTTATGTATAAAAATTCCGTTGCCCATTATTTTGGCTACCATGGCTAGAAGAAGAGATCTCAGTAACTTTGAAATAAGTGCATACATAGGTGGTTTAAAGGGTATGTGTGTCTCATCACTAGACCTCAACCCAATTGAACACTTATGGGAGATTCTGGAGCAGTGCCTGAGACAGCGTTTTCCACCACCATCAACAAAACACCAAATTATGTAATTTTTCCGTGGAAGAATGATGTTGCATGCTCGCATCCCCCCCAAAAAGTTCCAGACACTTGTAGAATATATGCCAAGGCGCATTGAATCAGTTCTTGCAGGTCGTGGTGGTGGCCCAACGCCCTATTAAGACAAATTTGACGTACACATTTATGCAGCTTCCAAGAAAGAACTCCCTCTAACTGAATCCAGTGGGACTTAATCCAGTGGGATAGGCTTGCTAGCAGTCATGTTGAATAACTTAGAGTAAGGATTTGAGTGATTCTAAGATGGATAATGGTGGACAGGTTCTTTTTCGGATTTTTCGGCCCTCAACCAATTCATGTTTTACTCCTTGTGTAAATCCCATTTGTGCTTGGCCAGACTTACGGCAAATGTCATTGGTAAGCATCGGTGACGGGGGGAAAGGATTTTGCAGAGTGGGTAGCGGTGCTCTAAAGACACAGGTTCTTGTACAAACTGGCCAGCTCTTTGTCCAGAATAACAGAAAGCTCTGACCAGAATAGAAGAGGCAATCCTCTCAGTGCAGGAGACTGTTGGTGTGTGTAGATGTGTGTGTGTAGATGTGTAATCTGCTGCCGTCTCCTCGTGGCCAGCGGCCTAGAACGCTCACCTAACGTTCACCTAACGTTCACCTAATGCTTATCTAATGCTACTCACCTAATAATGCTGCTCACTTAAACACAGCGTGCAAGAACCTGTTTACCCTATGCCATTGGCTGACATGACGTCACATGGTCTCAGTAACAACATGGAAGGACTACAGGTGCCTTGCCTTTCAAGGAAGTGGGCTGCGTATACAATGACCAACCACCGGTCCTAAACAGGTTAAAACTCCAGAACCTCTCTTCACAGATCTCTTTGAATTTAGCAATGGAGTGTTCATACCGAGATTTAAAGAAAAACCCTCCACCCTCACGATGCAACAAAATAAAATAGCACACCATGTTAAAGAGTGATAACCCAATCCCAATGAGCCAATTACAGGAATCAGCACCTGTAAACTTAACATATGTTTTACAGACACATTCTGTCCGTACGGCATGTGTGGAGTCGTATCAACCACATGGAAATAACGTCTTTGATGTGTTTGATACCGTTCAATTTACTACATTCTAGCCATTATTATGAGCAGTCCTCCCCTCAGCAGCCTCCACTGGTGTCCACCTCACCTAACATGCTGACTACACCGGGCGCGCACGTTCGTCCACGTGCGCATTCGCGCGCATGTTGATTTTGTCCATCCTCACCAGATGTGTACAGGACACGCAGGCTGAAATATCAAAACAACTCTGAACCAACTATATTCATTTGGGGACAGGTCGAAATACATTTAGCTAGCTAGCTGCTGTTGCCAGCTAATTTGTCCTGGGATTTAAACATTGGGTTGTTATTTTACCTGAAATGCACAAATTCCTTTTTTTCCTGGATCTTTGCAGAATAAAAGGGGACATTTTGTTCATTTCTAGTAATCTCTCCTCCTTCAGTCTTCTTCTGTGGACTTTATATGGCGGTTGGCAACCGACTTTGAAGTGGATTACCACCACCAACTGTACTGGTGTGTGGACCTTAGTTCAGCTTTCAACCACCCACGTGGGTATATGCTCCTAAAAACGAGTGAGGCGATGGGAGAGGCGGGACTTGCAGCGCATCAAAACGTCAAAAATAGAACTTAGTTCTATTGTACCGCCTGGCTACGCAGACACTCGTTGACGTGCGCGAGCAGGTTGGATGAAATAATTGAATAACCTGTATGTGTAAATGTATTTTGCAACGCTCGCCTATGTAAACGCTAGCGGTGTGGTCAGCATGTTACTGTACTCAGCTAGTGAGTTCGCTATGGCCTTGTTCCATCTGAGACATCCTTTACCCTTCAGGTCATGGTTCCAGCTCCCTGTCTAAGCCTTGAGCCCCCTGCCCTGCAAGCTGGCCAAGCCTGCCATCCAGCCGAACACTCCCAACAACATCCCCCATGACGACACACTAGCCCAAGGCCAAATATAGCATCTCCTCACTCTCTATCCCGGTCACACGTGCCAATGAGATATCTGCGTTTCAGCTCCAGCTCCGACGCAAACCTCAACCAAACCCAACACCCTCTGAGTTGTTGACAGACAGAGGTTTATGAGAATCCTAAATGCCTTGGATTAATTTGCTCTCTCTCTCTCTCTCTCTCTCTCTCTCTCTCTCTCTCTCTCTCTCTCTCTCTCTCTCTCTCTCTCTCTCTCTCTCTCTCTCTCTCTCTCTCTCTCTCTCTCTGTCTGTCTGTCTGTCTGTCTGTCTGTCTGTCTGTCTGTCTGTCTGTCTGTCTGTCTGTCTGTCTGTCTGTCTGTCTGTCTGTCTGTCTGTCTGTCTATCCACCAATTATCTATCTATCTATCTATCTATCTATCTATCTATCTATCTATCTATCTATCTATCTATCTATCTATCTATCTATCTATCTATCTATCTATCTATCTATCTATCTATCTATCTATCTATCTATCTATCTATCTATCTATCTATCTATCTATCTATCTATCTAATTATATTAATGTATAAAAAAACAAATAATGGAAGAAAAGCAGTGCAAGTTTGAATTTTGTAAAGTTAGTGTGGGAGAGGTGGAAAAATTATTGTAAACGATCAATAATGACAAACCTCCTGGCATTGACAACTTAGATGGAAAGCTACTGAGGATGGTAGCTGACTCTATATCCACTCCTATCTATCATATTTTTAATCTGAGCCTAGAGAAAAGTATTTGTCCTCAGGCCTGGAGGGAAGCCAATGTAATTCCGCTACCCAAGAGTGGTAAAGTCGCCTTTACTGGTTCTAACAGCAGACCTATAAGCTTGCTGCCATCTCTTAGCAAACTGTTGGAAAAAATTGTGTTTGACCAAATACAATGCTATTTCTCTGTAAACAAATTAACAACAGACTTTCAGCATGCTTATAGAGAAGGGCACACAACATGTACTGCACTGACACAAATGACTGATGATTGGTTGAAAGAAATTGATAATAAGAAGATAGTGGGAGCTGTACTGTTAGATTTCAGTGCAGCCTTTGATATTATTGACCATAACCTGTTGTCGAGAAAACTTAAGTGTTATGGCTTTTCAACCTCTGCCATATCGTGGATTCAGAGCTATCTATCTAATAGAACTCAAAGGGTTTTCCTTAATGGAAGCGTCTCTAATGTAAAGTGTGGTGTACCGCAGGGCAGCCAGTCGTGTGGTCCAGTGCTGCAAGGAAAGAAGCTGCAGCTGGCCCAGAACAGAGGGACATGTTTTGCTCTTCATTGTAATCAGAGAGCTAATATTAATAATATGCATGCCAGTCTCTCTTGGCTAAGAGTTGAGGAGAGACTGACTGCATCACTTTTTTTTATAAGAAACATTAATTTGTTTGCATAGTCAACTTACACACAGCTCTGACACACACACTTATCCCACCAGACATGCCACAAGGGGTCTTTTCACAGTCCCCAAATCCAGAACAAATTCAAGAAAACGTACAGTATTATGTAGAGCCCCTATTGCATGGAACTTCCTTCCATCTCATATGGCTCAAGTGAACAGCAAACCTGGTTTCAATAAACAGATAAAGCAACACCTCGCGGCACAACGCCTCTCCCCTATTTGACCTGGATAGTTTGTGTGTATTCATTGATATGTAGGCTACGTGTGCCTTTAAAAAAAGAAAATGTAGGTAGTTCTGTCCTTGAGCTGTTCTTGTCTAATGATGTTCTGTATTATGTCATTCTGTATTATGTTTCCTGTTTTTTGTGGACCCCAGGAAGAGTAGCTGCTGCTTTTGCAACAGCTAGTGGGGATCCTAATAAAATACCAAATATCTAGTTCTACCAGCAGGAGTCAGTGTGCTCTCTCTCTCTATCTCTCTCTCAGCCCTTTGTGATGTAAGAGGAATTAACGTCTCTGCCACACAAGTCACCTCTCAGGGCCTGAGTGAGCAGAGCGGTCTGGTTTTGGCAGAGAGGAGGAAGTGAGGGGGAAGAGTTGGTGGGGGCAGAGGAGGGTGCCACGTTTGCATCACAGTACTGTAATACTATTCCCAGCCGAACTGGCATTTGTGCAGTTTAACTTCTAATCTGAGAAATCCTGCTAGGTACTAAATGCTCCGTGTAAAATCTCACTGACTAGAAAGACTCTTATTCATTAGAGTTAAGAGACAGAGAAAAAAAAACATTATAATTCCAACATTCAATGACATTAGGCCGAGGCCTGCTTCTCGTGGGAATGGAACATCGTCTCTATTGTTGCTCATGCTTTTCTACAGGACAAAAAAAACTATACTCAAAGGTGCTTGTTAGTGACAGAGGCTTCTTTACCGCTTCACCCCCTGTCCCTTTAACAGCCTGTAAATACTGGACATAAAAAGTATTTGAAACTATGCATGCACCATGCTGAATACCAAAGTTGCCATTGTCATTTCATTGTGCTGATCTTGTTCATTTGAGGTATTTGGATGTGCCTGGGGTGTGTGCATCTTGTAAATCATGCATGCACACACACACACACGGGTGGATGACCCATGCAAAGCTATATGCGTGTTTTTGCCTGTTGTTTCCGCCAGATAGAGAGGGGGGGGGGGGGGGGGGGAGAGAGAGCAAGAGATTCAGAGAGAGCGAGAGAGGGAGAGAGAGAGAGAGAGAGAGAGAGAGCAAGACAGAGAGAGGGAGAGCGAGCGAGAGAGTAAGGAGAGAGAATGAGCATGGACGACATGGTTGACTTTTCTGCGACCTTGAAGTATTTGGGTTTTTCCAACTGGTGATGTCCTGAACCTCATCAGCAAGTCATGCTATTTTGAATAAACAAAGAAGAAAAACACATTCTGAGAAGAGTTGCCAGACAGCAGTGAATTTAGAGAATTCTACAAGAATTCAAAACCCCCAAAGATTCCCCTCGTTACTGTAGTCAATCAAATTCAGCTTCAATCTATTTTCATTTCATTACACAGTCTTACCTGCGCTAAACAGCCAGACACACAAAAAAAAACAGTTTTCATTCCCAGCATATTAAACTCTTGGAGGTTTTAATTGCTTTGGCATTAAACCAGGTACCTTCAATAAGCAAAGTATTTGAGGGTCTTTCCAAGACCTTATCTTAATTACAAAATATAGACTTTAATGCCTCATTGGTTTAGGTTCAATAGATGAAAGTCTGTCGATATCAATTGCTTAGATCCGGTAGAAGTGAAGTCATACATTCAGTAGTCAACATTATATAAATATATAATTATAATTCATTTTAAATTATCTGAGTGACAGGTTCACCTCTGGAGAAAATTCATTTGACAATAGAATAACGACTTTAACGTAGCCAACTGCCCAAACATTTCCTTCATAAGGAATATTAACACTTAACTCTGGCTTTTTAAACACTGCTTTGGATGCAAAGCACACTGTGACAAGACAGCTTTCCGTCTTCTGTTTGCACTCTTTAGTTGCCCTGGATACAATGGCATCCAAATAGAGGGATGATGAAAACACGACCAGAGGGAAGGAGGAGGCAGGAGTAAGGACTGGGTCAGGGAGGTTCAGTCTTCAGTATGGTCTGTAATGTGAGACTCCGAGGAAAAAAAAGAAACATCAGCACATTCCTCTCAGCCTGGGTTTTAAGACAGAAAAAAATACGACTGACTGTTCATGTACGTGGTTTCTCAGCCTAGTCTCGATGGATAAACCAAAAGCCAGGCAATTTACTGGTCCAACTGTTCTGCGGCCGTAGGAGAGGCTGGGGTAGTGTAGGGGTTGGCTGCAATCACCGACCCTCTGGGAATTTCCCAGTGTCATCACTGTGTCAGGTCATCCGGTTAAAAATGCTCTGATTTCAGGAATAACAGGGAGTCAACAGGAAATGGGAATTGTTTTTCGAATGAGGTGTTTTTCAGACAAAAGGCCACAACGAGAAAGCTATTTCAGAAACCTTTTGGGAATACTGGGCTGCTATTTGAGGATATTTCACGGGGTATTTTATGTTAATACACATCCTAGCTGTCCTTGTAAATCACGTTCCTCTCACAATGTAGGCTGCCTAGCTCCTTCCCTACACCTGGGCCATATTGTTTTGGCTTTGGGCTGTGAGAACAGCTTCACCATAGTTAGTGGGGCTAGGCTGTGATTTATGCTGATAAAGGCCTCCGAGTCGTTGATGTGCTGCCGGGGCCAAAATCTCAGCCCTTATCGGTCATGTGTTCTCTCTTCCCCGGGAGAGGAGGGGCATGCCCTGGCCTGCACTCTCTGCCACATCCCCTCTAGTTCTGCAAGCACAGGGGAAAAATTGAGAATACATGTCAATTATACAGCTGGAACTGCTCATGCCGCTATTTTGGGTGTATTAAAGTCATTACATCAAAAAAGAAGGGATTTCACTTTGATGATGAATATTCCCATAGCCATAGACGAGCATGAACTATATGTTTTCTGGTCAGAGATGTCTTCTGATCTCATGATGTATAACTGTGTAATTAGCTGGAAGTACAATTACATGTTATTATGACATATAGACAATGTTGCATAACACATTCCTGGTTAAAGTTGGGTGGAGAGGATCATTCTTTTTGGTGACAATTTGAGCTCTGAATGAATATGCTGTCTTTGACAAATGAGGTGTTCCAAGACAACACTAACAACCTCTTTGGCTGCAAGGCAGCAGCTACTCTTCCTGGGGTCCGTCAAAATTAAGGCAGTTCTATCATTTAAAAAAGATTACAATACATTCACAACAGATTTCACAACACATTAACCTATTTCTTTAAACAGCCACTTCAAACTTTAGCCACTGCTAGCTAAAAATGGATGAGAATAAAATCTGCACAGCACACAAAAAACACATATCAAACTCTACTGCCACATATCTACAACACAAAATCCATGTGTACGTGTGTATAGTGTGTATGTTATCGTGTGTGTGTGTGTGTGTGTGTGTGTGTGTATGCATGATTCTGTAACTATGTTTCTGTTGCTTCACATTCCCCGTTGTTCCTTAAAGTGTATTTTTATAATTTAAAAAAAATCAAATTTTACTGCTTACATGAGTTACTTGATGTGGAATGGAGTTCAATGTAGTAATTTCTCTATGTAGCACTGTGCGCCTCCCATAGTCTGTTCTGGACTTGGGGACTGTGAAGAGACCTCTGGTGGCATGTCTTGTGGGGTATGCATGGGTGTCCGAGCTGTGTGCCAGTAGTTCAAAAAGACAGCTCATTGCATTCAATATGTCAATACCTCTCATAAATACAAGTAGTGATGAAGCCAATCTCTCCTCCACTTTGAGACAGGAGAAATTGACATGCATCTCATTAATGTTAGCTCTCTGTGTACATCTAAGGGCCAGCCGTACTGCCCTGTTCTGAGCCAATTGCAATTTTTCTAAGGCCCTCTTCGTGGCACCTGTCCACATGACTGAACAGTAGTCCAGGTGTGACAAAACTAGGGCCTGTAGGACCTGCCTTGTTTATAGTGCTGTTAAGAAGGCAGAACTGCACTTTATTATGGACAGACTTCTCCCCATCTTAGCTACTGTTGTATCAATATGTTTCGACCATGACAGTTTACAATCCAGGGTTACTCCAAGAAGTTTAGTAACCTCAACTTGCTCAATTTCCACATGATTCATTACAATATTTAGTTGTGGTTTGGGGTTTAGTGAATGATTTGTCCCAAATACAATCCTTTTAGTTTTTAAATATTTAGGACTGTGTCACGCCCTGGCCTTAGTTATCTTTGTTTTCTTTATTATTTTAGTTAGGTCAGGGTGTGACATGGGGGATGTATGTGTTTTGTATTGTCTAGGTTTTTTTGTATGTTTATGGGGCAATGTTTAGTCTAGGTGTATGTATGTCTATGGTTGCCTAGATTGGTTCTCAATTAGAGACAGCTGTCTATCGTTGTCTCTGATTGGGAGCCATATTTAGGCAACCATAGTCATTAGGTAGTTTGTGGGTGATTGTCTATGTCTATGTTGCATGTTAGCACTTAGTTTGTATAGCTTCACGTTCGTCGGTTTATTGTTTTGATTTTGTTTGTATAGTGTTCTTCGTTTTTTCGTCTTTATTAAAGTAAAGATGTATTGCTATCACGCTGCGCCTTGGTCCTCCTCTCTTTCACGTAACGACGATCGTGACAGAATCACCCACCAAAATTGGACCAAGCAGCGTGAAAGGAGGGAACAGCGCTTTGTGGAGGAATGGACCCGGGAAAAGGATGAGTGGAGAACAACCTGGGAAGAGATAGACAGGTGGGCGATCGATCCAGAGAAAGTGCCGTTGCCCGCCTGGGATTCGCTGGAGCAGTGCGAGGAGGGTTACAGGATAATGGAGTTGGAGAAAGGAGCACGACGGCGCGGTAGGAAGCCCTCGAGGAAACGGCAAAAGTTTCTTGGGGAGGGGCACATGGGGAGTGTGGCGAGTTCAGATAGGAGACCTGCGTCAACTTCCCGTGCTTACCGTGAGGAGCCGAAGAAGGAACCAGAGCCAGTCGGGCTGATATTGGAGGTGAGCAATGGGAATGATACAGGGACTGTAAAGGATTTTATGGGGAGTTTGGAGGAGAGTGAAATGAGGGAGCTGCTGTGTTGGTGCTTGAGGCACAACATCCACCCGACAGACCGCGTGCGGGATGTGATGTTACCTGAGTCAGCTCTCCATACTCGTCCTGAGGTGCGTGCTAACCGCCTGGGAATGACAGTACCAGTCCCACGAACCAGGCCTCCTGTGCGCCTCCCTAGTCCTGCACCTCCTGTAGCAGCCCCACGTACTAGCTCTCCTGTGGCAGCCCCTCGTACCAGTCCTCCGGTTCCGGTACCACGCACCAGGCCTATAGTGCACCTCGACAGTCCAATACGCCCTGTTCCTCTTCCCCGCACTAGCATTGAGGTGCGTGTCCCCAGCCCGGTACCACCAGTTCCGGCACCACGCACCAAGCCTCCTGTGCGTCTCCAGAGCCCTGTGCGCCCTGTTCCTGCTCCCCGCACTAGCCTTGAGGTGCGTGTCCCCAGCCCGGTACCACCAGTTCCGGCACCACGTACCAGGCCTATAGTGCACCTCGACAGTCCAATACGCCCTGTTCCTCTTCCCCGCACTAGCCTTGAGGTGCGTGTCCCCAGCCCGGTACCACCAGTTCCGGCACCACGTACCAGGCCTATAGTGCGCCTCGGCAGTCCAGTACGCCCTGTTCCTCTTCCCCGCACTCGCCCTGAGGTGCGTGTCCTCGGCCCAGTACCACCAGTGCCAAAACCACGCACCAAGCTTCCTGTGCGTCTCCAGAGTCCAGTACGCCCTGTTCCTCCTCCCCGCACTAGCCTTGAGGTGCGTGTACCCAGCCCGGTATCACCAGTTCCGGCACCACGTACCAGGCCTATAGTGCGCCTCGGCAGTCCAGTACGCCCTGTTCCACCTCCCCGCACTAGCCCTGAGATGCGTGTCCCCAGCCCGGTACCACCAGTTCCGGCAACACGCACCAGGCCTACTGTGCGCCTCAGCCGGCCAGAGTCTGCCGTCTGCCCAGCGCCGTCTGCGCTGTCCGCCTGCCCAGCGCCGTCTGAGCTACCCGTCTGCCCAGCGCCACCTGCGCTGCCCGTCTGCCAAGCGCCATCTGAGCTGTCCGTCTGCCCAGTGCCGCCTGCGCTGCCCGTCTGCCCAGCGCCGTCCGCCAGTCAGGACCTGCCAGAGCCGCCAGTCAGCCAGGACCTGCCAGAGCCGCCAGTCAGCCAGGACCTGCCAGAGTCGTCAGTCAGCCAGGACCGGCCAGAGTCGTCAGTCAGCCAGGACCTGCCAGAGTCGTCAGTCAGCCAGGACCTGCCAGAGTCGTCAGTCAGCCAGGACCTGCCAGAGTCGTCAGTCAGCCAGGACCTGCCAGAGTCGTCAGTCAGCCAGGACCTGCCAGAGTCATCAGTCAGCCAGGACCTGCCAGAGCCGCCAGTCAGCCAGGAGCTGCCAGAGCCGCCAGTCAGCCAGGAGCTGCCAGAGCCGCCAGTCAGCCAGGAGCTGCCAGAGCCGCCAGTCAGCCAGGAGCTGCCAGAGCCGCCAGTCAGCCAGGAGCTGCCAGAGCCGCCATCCAGTCAGGAGCTGCCAGAGCCGCCCGCCAGTCATGAGCTGCCCGCCAGTCATGAGCTGCCCTCCAGTCATGAGCTGCCCTCCAGTCATGAGCTGCCCTTCAGTCCGGAGCTGCCCCTCAGTCCCCTCAGTCCCCTCAGTCCGGAGCTGCCCCTCAGTCTGGAGCTGCCCCTCAGTCTGGAGCTGCCCCTCAGTCCGGAGCTGCCCCTCAGTCCGGAGCTGCCCCTCAGTCCGGAGCTACCCCTCAGTCCGGAGCTGCCCCTCAGTCCCCTCAGTCCGGAGCTGCCCCTCAGTCCGGAGCTTCCCCTCAGTCCGGAGCTGCCCCTCAGTCCGGAGCTGCCCCTCAGTCCGGAGCTGCCCCTCCGTCCAGTGGCGCCCTCTAGGATAGTCTTCAGTCCGGGACTCGCTGTAAGGGTCCTCGCTCCAGAGGCGCCACCAAAGCGGGTATTGACTATGGTGGAGTGGGGGCCACGTCCCGCACCCGAGCCGCCGCCGTAAGAAGGCCCACCCGGACCCTCCCCTTCTATGTCAGGTTTTGCGGCCGGAGTCCGCACCTTTGGGGGGGGTACTGTCACGCCCTGGCCTTAGTTATCTTTGTTTTCTTTATTATTTTAGTTAGGTCAGGGTGTGACATGGGGGATGTATGTGTTTGTGTGTGACTGACTTATTCCTTGCCACTCATTCTGAGACTAACTGCAGCTCTTTCTTAAGTGCTGCAGTGTATAGTGTTGAGTCATCCGCATACATAGACACACTGGCTTTACTCGTTAATAAAGATTGAAAAAAGTAAGGGGCCTAGACAGCTGCCCTGGGGAGCTGCCTCGATTATGTTGGAGAGACTTCCATTAAAGAACACTCTCTGTGTTCTGTTAGTCAGGTAACTCTTTATCCACAACAAGGGGTGTAAAGCTATAACACATGTGTTTTTCAGCAACCGACTATGATCGATAATGTCAAAAGCTGCACTGAAGTCTAACAAAACAGCCCAAAGGTTTTCCAAAAGTTTACTAAGGGTTGGTGACAGGCTGATTGTTTGGCTATTTGAGCCAGTAAATCGGTCTTTACTATTCTTAGGTAGCGGAAGGACTTTTGCTTCCCTCCAAGCCTGAGGGCACACAGTAGAATTGAAGATATGGCAAATAGGAGTGGCAATATCATCTGCTATTATCATCAGCAATTTTCCAATTTTGTCAGGCCCCGGTGGTTTGTCATTTTTTCACGTCTTCCACACTCACTCTAAGGAATTCAAAATTACAATGCATGTCTTTCATAATTTGGCCAGATATACTTGGATGTGTAGTGTTAGCATTTGTTGCTGGCATGTCATGCCTAAGTTTGCTAATCTTGCCAATTAAAAAATCATTAAAGTAGTTGACAATATCAGTGGGATTTGTGATGAATGAGCCATCTTATTCAATGAATGATGGACCTGAGTTTGCCTTTTTGCCCAAAATTTCATTTAAGGTGCTCCAAAGCTTTTTACTACAATTCTTTGTCATTTATCTTTGTTTCATAGTGTAGTTTCTTCTTCTTTTTATTCAGTTTAGTCATGTGATTTTTCAATTTGCAAATTGGTTGTGCAGCCAGAATTATTTGCCATTACTTTTGCCTCATCCCTCTCAACTATACAATTTTTTAAATTCCTCATCAATCCACAGAGATTTAACAGTTTTTACAGTCATTTGTTTAATTGGTGCATGCTTATTAGTAACTGGGATAAGCAATTTCATAAATGTGTCATGTGCAGCGTCTGGTTGCTCCTCATTACATACCACAGACTAACAAATATTCATTTACATCAACAACATAGGAATCACTACAAAACTTATTGTATGACCTCTTATACACTATATTACGCCCAACCTTTGGAACTTTGTTTTTCCTAGATAAGATGCTAGTATATTGTAATCACTACATCTGAAGCATTTGCATACTGCTTTAAAGCAAATTTCTGCAGCATTAGTTAAAATGTGATCAATACATGTTGATGATCAAATCAAATCAAATTGACACGTGAGCCGAATGCAACAGGTGTAGACTTTACAGTGAAATTCTGACTTTCAAGCCCTTAACCAACAATGCAGTTTTAAGAAAATACCTCAAAAAAGTAAGAGATAAGAATAACAAATAATGAAAGAGCAGCAGTAAATAACAATAGTGGGGCTATAAACAGGGGGTACCGGTACAGAAGGTCTGATTTCATTATAACTAAAACAGGATCCAAGTGGTATCTATAAAGATCCAGTCCATTAAAAAAACTGTAGGCCTCTTATACTTCAGTGTTGTGATGCAAAAATTCTAGCTAAATGCTTGCTGCATAGAATTAAAAACGTTTTGTCAGATATTATTCATCCTAATCAGACAGTTTGTTTTACATGGACGATACAATAATATAAGACAAGTACTGAAAACAATAGAACACTATGAAAAATCTGGTAAACCAGGCCTGCTATTCATAGCTGACATTGAAAAGGCTTTGATAAAGTACGTCTGGAGTTTATATAAAAATGCCTTAGAATATTTCAATTTTGGAGAATCTCTTATAAAATGTGTTAAAGTTATGTATAGTAACCCTAGGTGTAAAATAGTAAATAATGGCTACATCTCAGAAAGTTTTAAACTGTCAAGAGGAGTAAAACAAAGTTGTCCACTATCGGCATATCTATTTATTATTGCCATCAAAATGTTAGCTGTTAAAATTAGATCCAACAATAATATTAAGGGATTAGAAATCCATGGCTTAAAAACAAAGGTGTCATTGTACGCTGATGATTGATGTTCTCTTTTAAAACCACAATTAGAATCCCTCCACGGCCTCATAGAGGATCTAGATACTTTTTCTAACCTCTCTGGATTAAAACCAAATGATGATAACTGTACTATATTACGTATTGGATCACAAAAAAATGCAACTTTTACATTACTGTGTAGTTTACCAATAAAATGATCTGACATACTCGGTATACATATCCCAAAAGAAAGAAATGATCTCACTCCAATACATTTTTATAGAAAGTTAGCAAAAATCAATAAGATCATGTTACCATGGAAAGGAAAATAACTGTCTATTTGTGGAAAAATCACCCTGATGAACTCTTTAGTCATATCACAGTTTACCTATTTGCTTATGGTTTTGCCTACACCTAGTGATGTGATTTTTGTATTATATGAACAAAAAAATATTCAAAATATTCAATTTATTTGGAACGGCAAGCCAGGCAAAATTAAAAGGGCCTATTTATATAATGAATATGAATTCGGGGGGGGGGGGGGGGGGGGGGAGAAATGATTAAATATTAAAGCATTAGACCTCTCACTAAAGGCATCAGTCATACAAAAGTTATATTTAAATCCAAAATGATTCTCTAGTAAATTAGTAAGACTGTCTCACTCCATGTTCAAGAATTTTCCCTTTATTCAGATTACAAATGCTCACTTTTGGATATTTGAAAATGAAATAATCTACACCATATCATTATTTTTTAAACAAGCCTTAGAAAGTTGGTTGCAATTTCAGTTTAATCCACCTGAAAAGACAGAACAAATAATTCAACAAATATTGTGGTTAAACTCAAATATACTAATTGATAAAAAACATATGTTTCTATAAAATATTTTTAAAATGAATAATCTTTGTAAATTACATCATAAATAGAACTGGTGGAGTTATGTCACACATGCAGCTAACACAGACATATGGAAATGTCTGCTCTCCCCAAAATTACAGCCAACTAATTGCAGCAGTACCCCAAAAATGGAAGAGGCAAGTGCAAGGGGAAAAAGTAAGGCCCTGTATTAAAGACCAAAAATTGTTAAAGAAATTGTGATAAATAAAAATGTATACCAGTTTCATTTAAGGACTATATAAATTGCAAAATAGTTGGGAAGAGATTTTCAATATACTGATTTCATGGCACATAGTCTATGAATTGACACGCAAAACGACGCCGGATTCAAAACTTCAAGTTAATATACAAAATTCTTGCAACCAATAGAATGTTATATATATGGGGGATACAATCTTCCCAGCTCTGCAGATCACTTATTTTGGTACTGTCCATATGTAGCTCGTTTTCGGTCACAGGTCCTGGAATGGCTGAAGAATTGCAACATTTACCTAGAACTAACGCTGCAGATAGCAATACTGGGTGATTTGAAAAGTCATAGTCAATCGATCAATAATATAATAATTATTTTAGCAAAAATGTTTATCTTTAATTTACAATCTGTAGAAGCTATGAGAATAGAAAGGTTCAGTACTATTCTGAAGCATCACAGCACAATTGAAAAATATATGGCAAATAGAAATCCAAAATGGATGGTGTTAAGAGATAGATGGGAGAGGTTGAATGGAGCTGAAGGGTGGGACAAATAACAAGATAACCAATGTAAAACATACAGGATCTGTAAAATGTATGTAGCTTTTGAAATTTTGTCAAATAGCACAGTTACAAATAGAAATTAAACTGGATGGACATCAGAAATAGAGGAAGGCCAGGACGAAAAAAACAAAAAAAACAACAACATATAACTATTGTAAAATAGATTGTGTCTGTATAATGTGTATAAGATGTATAATCTGAAGGTAGAAGCCTAAGTGTTATTGTTTATTAGTTTACTCCAATTGGGAGAGGGGTGGTAGGGTTTGCGGGGAATAATAAAAGTATATTTTTAAAAAGTATGTATGTATGTGTATGTGTATGTGTATGTGTATGTGTATGTGTATATATATGTGTATATGTATATATATACAGTTGAAGTCGGAAGTTTACATACACTTAGGTTGGAGTCATTAAAACTCGTTTTTCATCCACTCCACAAATTTCTTGTTCACAAACTATAGTTTTGGCAAGTCGGTTAGGACATCTACTTTGTGCATGACACAAGTAATTTTTCCAAAAAACTGTTTACAGACAGATTATTTCACTTATAATTCACTGGATCACTATTCCAGTGGGTCAGACATACATTAAGTTGACTATGCCTTTTAACAGCTTGGAAAATTCCAGAAAATGATGTCATGGCTTTAGAAGCTTCTGATAGGCTAACTGACATAATTTGAGTCAATTGGAGGTGTACCTGTGGATGTATTTCAAGGCCTACCTTCAAACTCTTTGCTTGACATCATGGGAAAATCAAAAGAAATCAGCCAAGACCTCAGAAAAAAAATGTTGGACCTCCACAAGTCTGGTTTACATTTAACATTTAAGTCATTTAGCAGACGCTCTTATCCATTGTGTCTTCCAACGCCCCTGGGATAATGTACATTTGCTGAAGCATTATGACAACTCAGCGACACAATGGTAGGGATTAAATGAGCTGGGCTTGGGTCATTGATAAGTCATTGTCTTATCATTGTGAAATGCTGCAACCTGGTCTCAGAGCCTTTCGTATTATTCTGTATTTAATTCCGTGTCACTCCAGTTAGTTTGATATGTTACGTTTCGTATGGTATGTATTAATTTGTGGATGTCCATCGGCCGTTTCGTATGATATGTTAGGAATTACAATTTGCATTATATGTTACGCATTTGCAAAACGTATGAAATGTTATGAATTCTAGCTAGGTGGCTAATGTTAGCTAGGTTAGGGGTTAGGGTTAAGTTTAGGAGTTAGGTTAAAGGGTTTAAGGTTAGGGTTATGGGAAGAGTTAGCTATAAGGGTTAAGGTTAGGGTAAGGGATAGCTAAAATGGTTACGATTGGGGGAAGGGTTAGCTAACATGCTAAGTAGTTGCAAAGTAGCTAAAATGTAGTAAATAGTTAAAAAGTTGCTAATTGGCCTCCCGGGTGGCGCAGTGGTCTAGGGCACTGCATCGCAGTGCTAGCTGCGCCACCAGAGTCTCTGGGTTCGCGCCCAGGCTCTGTCGCAGCCGGCCGCGACCGGGAGGTCCGTGGGGCGACGCACAATTGGCCTAGCGTCGTCTGGGTTAGGGAGGGTTTGGCCGGTAGGGATATCCTTGTCTCATCGCGCTCCAGCGACTCCTGTGGCGGGACGGGCGCAGTGCGCGCTAGCCAAGGGGGCCAGGTGCACGGTGTTTCCTCCGACACATTGGTGCGGCTGGCTTCCGGGTTGGAGGTGCGCTGTGTTAAGAAGCAGTGCGGCTTGGTTGGGTTGTGCTTCGGAGGACGCGTGGCTTTCGACCTTCGTCTCTCCCGAGCCCGTACGGGAGTTGTAGCGATGAGACAAGATAGTAATTACTAGCGATTGGATACCATGAAAATTGGGGAGAAAAGGGGATAAAATGTATTTAAAAAAAATAAAAATAAATTTAAAAAAAGTTGCTAATTAGCAAAAATACTAAAGTTGTCAGTGATAAGATTTGGACCAGCAACCTTTGGGTTGCTAGAAGTTTGCATTATACACCCACCCATCCATCCACCCTACTTTTGTGTTTGCCTTAAGTAAACATCTGTCTCATGTAACCATACCAAATCAAATCAAATTGTATTGGCCACATACACATATTTAGCAGATGTTATTGTGGGTGTAGCGAAAAGCTTATGTTCCTAGTTCTAACAGTGCAGTAGTATCTAACAATTCACAACAATATACAAATCTAAAAGTAAAAGAATAGATTGTAACATATCATACTAATTTGAGTGTCCCGGATTAGGGCTGTTGCGGTGACCGTATTACTGCCGCACTGGCTGTCAGGAGTCATGAAGGCCGTCAAATTCCACGTGACTGTTTAGTCATGGTAATTAGGCTTCTCCAAACTCTGATGCTGCTGATGATCATTAGTAGCCTACAAAACTTGCTAACTGCCTGCTACTCAGCACTCTACTGTCCCTCTAATCACTCTGACATCAATGGAAAATCTAATCAAACACTTCATGAGAGCCCATGAGCTCATGTTGCGTAAAATTTCTATAAGCTATGCAATTGCATGAGAAAACAGAGTGATGGCCTCTATTAAAAAGAGGAGGTTCCAATCAGCTTTCTATAAGCTAGGTCTACTATATTTATTTCTCAACTTTCCTAATATTAAGCACATTGTTTATCTTTACAACAGGAGTATAGCCTACCTGGCTGGAATGAAAATGAACCACTGGAAAAGTGTCCTCCATTCGCTATTTAAGTGCATAGATGACATGTATTTTTTCCACTGCCCCTGTTTCGAGACAGGTCCATGATAATGGTCCGTTCTAAATCAAAACACATTTCACAAAGATATTATTTTGTATATGTAAAGACAAGAAGATTAAATCAAGAATAGTCTGATGGGTGACAATATTAGCCTATCACTTGTGAATTATATATTATTACTTGTAAATGATGTCCAGCATCAGGCAAGAAACAATGCCTTTTTTTCCTTCGACTTTTTCCGAATCATAGTCGCACACCTCATGTAGCCTAGCCCATAGGCCTATATGTTTTGATAAGGTTTGTATCACAACTAAACTAGCCAAATAACTTCTTAAAATGAAGCACATTAATATGCTTTACAAGGGGTGTAGAGCTTAACTGGCATACATAAGCAGCGAGGGAGTTTCAAATTTGGGGAAGATCATTTTCACCATAAAAATGCACCTTTATAATAACATGCATAATCGCATTTGCGGTCACTTTTGACAATGGTGTTTTCCCGTTAATGGAACATTCATGCATATTGCCTACTGCCATGTGCACATTGCTGTGCGGTTAATGTGAAGAAATAGCCTAATAGTTTATTAACATTTAAAGTTAAACGTTCTGATCTGTTGCGTGAGCTACATTGTATTTTTGATGCTAGTATTCATTTGGGATCTATCGCTTCCCACAACTGTCCAAGACTATGTTTGGAATATTTATTTATTGCGCAGAATCGAATAGGTAAATTTTTGTACAATGGGGGATAGTAGATTGACATAGGCTAGCGCTTTTGCTGTTCGTTAGGCATACTCATCTTGTTGGGTTATGAAAACTAAATGTGGACAGTTCTTCCAATATCTTCAATATGCACCTCGGAATTGGATAAGGACGCGCTCAGTTGTGTCTCCGATATGTCTGTCTTCACTTGTGGCCTGTGAGAAAAAACGAGTGGGAGGTGCTTCAGAGTGCAGCACTCAGGGAGAAGGGCACAACACAGCACCCTGGGCCAAGGGCTCAACGGCCACTGGCTGCAAAAGGCATGGATCTTTTTTGGGTGCATTACGGCCACACAAAGGGGATGCCGTTGTGAAATGTGAGGCATTATCAAGAGCTTGTCAAATTGTGAATGAGAGACTAGTAAAGTGTGTATAGCTTGCGCAAAAAAAAGCAGAGTTCATGCTTTTCAAGCAACTTTTTTCAAATAATCTCTAGAGTCGTATCATGCAGCCTTAGAATGTATTAAAAATCAAAACATATAGCCCAATGTTTGTAGAACAACTAAATTAAGCATATAGGAGTACCTATTTATTTGTTAATCGCTCAACACAGAATAGCCGCATGTGCGCACTCCCTCAAATGATCCTTTGTATTTTATTCAGCTTTGTTCAATTGTATTCTACATACTATGAAATAATACAAAATAATGCCACGGAATTCTAAGCAATTCTTGTCTGCTAAATTAACTAGTGTAGCCCACATCCATAGCCAGATCAGGACATAACATAAGGACAATTCAGAGTATGCTATTCTGTTCTTCTGAAATAGACTACATTTTCTTCATATCATGCTTCTTTAGACCTATCTCAAAGTCTGCATCAGTGGCTTGTAGGCTATGTGTGGAAGCCAGGAGATACTAAATGTGTTTATGTTCATTAACGTCAATTACCGTGAGACCGACAGTTATTTGCTTGACAATCACCAGCTGGCGAAAATTTGTGACTGCCACAGCCCTATCCCGGATTTACATTTACTATGTTACGTCTAGTCTATGAGACCAGGCTGAGTGACCACAACACCATATCGTGGCAAAGTGGATCATACTGAAGCTGCTGAAAGTGTGTGTGTATGTGTGTGTGCGTGTGCACTTGTGCACGTGTTTGTGTTGTCTCCTATCCAAATGTACTAGGTGGAGCAGCAAAGAAGAAACTCGAACGTGTGAAAAAGGGGTCAGTGAGTGCTCCTTTTACAACACAGAGCCCCTCCTCATTCACATAATATGAAGGCTTGCTGCGTTGAATTGGATTTACGTAGAGTTTGGCACAGTCTGAATATTACCCTAGGTGTTTCATTTGTCTGGGGTGAGATAATATCTGTGCTTACATACAGCATCGTGGTGCATTACGATTCTTGTAACAGTGTAATAAACATAGAGATCCTATTAAATGTAATATTCTAATGACTAATTCTATGGTAATAAAATGTATTGTGCTCACAATGCCCTCAGTAGAAGACATTGTTAAAACAAGTGGCTGGCGTATTGATGGTGTATTAGTAACAAAGTTCTAAATGTGTTTTTCCTCCATGGTGGTGCTGCCCCTGAGCTCCCCTGTCCGTGAGGTGAGGAGGCCAGCTACAGCCACCCTCCAGACGCTAGCCCAGGTGGATAGCTCTCCCTTCCACCCCATCATAGACAGGCTGCTGAAGACCACCGAGGAGCTCACCACTGGCCCAACTCACCTCAGATAGGTCAGACACACACACACACACAAAAACAACCCATTAGTTTCATATAAAAGCTTGAAAGTCAACCTTTATTAATACTGTAAAAAAAAAAAAAAACATGTCAAAAAAGAGAATCTTAAGACGTCTTTCCATACTTGTTTCAGTACTCCCATTAATACATGAAAAACAATGGTTAACATGTAAAAGAATGGTTAACATTTAGCGCAGGGGTGTCAAAAATATGGCCAGCGGGCCATTTTATACTTTAAAATCACAAAAACAAAATCGAAATAGTATAAACATTATAATGGACCAGCGTGCTAATAATCACTGAAATGAAAGCTATACAGAAAGGGAGCGTAGGAAATTCTAAAAACTATGGGTAGAGGACTATTTTTTGCAAATTTCAACGAGGCCCTCCGGACCTCGTTGAAGACCGAATGCGGCCCCTGGGGGCAAAATTAGTTTGACACCCCTCATTTAGCTTCTCAGAGCTTTCTCTCAGGAGAACACAGCCCCACAATGGTCCCGATGATCATTCTGAAGCATAGAGACAAAAACGCACCAGGGACTACATAATAATGAGGTCTATTAACGTTGTTGCTCGCTCCTCTTACTATGCCATTGCTTGAGTGGGATGATGTTCAAATAAAGGGCCATAAATCCAGTCATACAAATGGAGGATGTTCATCATTGTCAAAAAGTAGAACTATATTATTACACTTGGGTGCCATAGAGCTTTATTTGTGTCGTACCAATAAAAACAAACTAAATGCATGCACCTCTCTTAATCATCATCATCATCATCATCATCCTGAACAGCTTTCAGCAGTGCTACACAATATCAAAGGAATATAGTAACACAATGGTATTATAGGTCATAATCGAATGAAGTACATTATACAAAGAGAGTAGAAAAATCTAAGTAGAACAATTCTGAAAGGTACCGTGTGTGATAAGCATATAATAGTATTCCTCAACCTTTGTCTGTACCAAGGACCGGCATGCTATGGACTTCCTCCTTTGAGGGCTTGATTTAAATCAGTGTTGGTTCATGGACACATCACTGAAATGTCATGTGCCTTTTGATACAGGACAGTTGCACTTAGGAGGGCAATAATTCCATGACCTAGTGCCGGATTATAGACCAATGGGGTTGAGAAACACTGCCATATGAAGTTGCGCGAATAGGTGTTTGTTTACATGCACAGGGTCCATCTTTGTCAGTGGACACCTTTGTCGTATTCAAGTACGCTCCTCTAGGTCTTTGGGGTTAATAAATTAGAGATGTGGTGAACTGCCCTGCAGTTGCAATGTGATTGTGATTCAATAAAAAAAAAGGCAAACAATACAATGTATAAAAGTAAAGTACAGTTTTGAGACTGTAAAAAATGGATGAGAGCCAATGACCTGACTTTAGCTGTTTTGTTAGAGGTTCATGATTCAAAAGTGATTTAAAAAACTAACAATATAAAAAATGATGCTATATCTGAACTGCATTCAATGTTGACAGATACCAATATCAACTTAGATAAACCTGGGTTCATCCTTAGAGATAATCACCAACAATTAAAAAAAAAAAAATGCAACATTTTTACGCTAACAAATCTCTTACGCTACGCCTATATATGATTCTCAACTAACTCATTCAGGGGATGTAACAAAAAATATCAAGGTGTTTGTGCGCCTCATTTTCGGCAGACCATGTGCTCCTATCCTGAGAGAGTATACTGTATAAGCAGAAATCTTACGTGTTCAGTCCATATAAAAAGTGTCCCAGTGTCAACTTATGCTTATACGCTTATGGCTTCCGGCAACACTACCAAACGGGAGTAATTAAAATGGGTTTCTTGAACGGAATATGGAATAACCCACATGGGCTAAAACTGGCTTTCTCAGTCTGTGTAAACTTATTTGGACATGAGAAACAAATATTAAACTTAATCACACCAGTGCCATGTTTTGTTGACCCCCTAAAAAAAATTGCCCTTTCAAATCTTCCAATTTACAAAATAGAGATGTAAAAAGATACATCTAAAAATGTACAAAAGGGAGAGATGAAAAAAGCTCCAAATTCTACATCATCTAGATTGGTTTGATAGCAAAATCCAATCCTTGTGGTTGAAAGTAAATCGACTCAGAGATGACTAAAGTTACATAGTCTCACTCTACTGTCGCCTTGCCACTAACGATCATAACATACTCAGTAGGTGATCAAATAATTTCATCCATTGCAGTATGTTTCTTTCTATGACTACATATTTTGCTGTCCAGCAACAAACCATAATGTCTCCTGCTAATTTCACCCCAACTCCAATAAATACTGTGCTTCTTTTCGGGTTGAGGGAGCATCTTTGGCAATGTGGACTATTTCTTTATTGGAGTGGGGTCCCTAATTTGATTTCATGGTCTGCTGTTTGGGCAGGGTGGGGGGCGTGTGGGAGGGGGGGCAGGGAGGACCTGGGGGGGTGCGGGAGGGGGGTGGCCCTGGGGGCAGCTGGGTGACGGGCGGCGCTCGCGGCGGCGGGCTGGTCTGTGGTGGCGGCGCTGTAGTGGGGCTGATCAGGGGACGGTAGTCCGAAGCGGGAGGTGGGCTATGGGCCCGGGGAGGTGCCTTGGCTGCTGCCGCTGCCTCGTCCTTCACCCGGGTGAAGTTGATGCATCGACCCTGAGGGGAAAGAGACAGTAACATCAGATTACACGGGGATCAATGTCCTAAAAGTCAGGAGGTATACAGGACGCCATTAAGCTACAGTAAAGACATAACTCAGATTACATTGTAACCCCCCTCCCTGACATGATCCAGCCCCTCTCCCACGTACAGCACACAGGTGTCTAACTCCCATCTAGGCTAACACCTCTGAGCCCAGCTGACCCCATGGTCATGGGACGGTCACTACCCTTTCTGTCTGTTCCAACCAGGACCAGCTGGCTGGACGGTTACCCATCAGCCTCTGCTGTGACCCCCTTACGCCCTCTTCCCAGTCCAATGTTCTGTTCCAATGTACTGTTGCCAATGAAACTGTGGCTGCTTTCCAAAAACTCCATGTTGTTTATAGCACCATATGGAGAATGAGAGAGAGAAAAATAGATAAAGGGGGGAGAGAGACAGAGGATTGGTAGGGGGAGAGAGACAGAGGATTGGTAGGGGGGAGATCTGAGTTCTTGAGACAAATAAGTTGATTTTGTTGATAAACTTTTGCTCTCTATTCTCATCCACAGCAGCTACATAGTTTAAACCCCCACCAGCCACCACAGTGGCCTCTTACTGTGAACTCTCGTGGTTTATGGCCTAACTCAGACTCATGCCCTTACTGGAAAGACAACCCAGTAAGCCTTTTTCCATCCCCCACGCAGATAGGCAGGCATGGACTTACTAGGGTATACTGTAGGACTGTAGAGGCATTTAACATTATGCAAACACACAAACACTGAGTGACCGCATCGGCAAAAAAATCAAAAACAACCGAGGACACATTCCATTCATCCTGACTTGTAAATTATGCATCAAGGAGAGAAAAAAACAGAAATCCTCTGGTAACCAAACACTGTCTCCTCAAATCCACTCGAAGTCTCTGACATTCCTTCCAGTCAATAACAGGATGAGAACAAGAGAGGGATGTTGAACATAAAATCAAAATAGCCTTTCATTCTCTGCAGACCCTTTGAGAGGTTCATTTCAGCTACCTTTCTGCGAGTACTTCACATTGAACCAGTGTGGTTCGAGACATTGAACCAGAAACTTACAACACAAAGGCAAGACAAAGAATGTCCTTCGAACCTCCTTTTTCCAATGTCTGCCATTAAACCCAGATGTCATAAAACAGACTAGCCAGGGCTGCTTCAGAAGGGTTCGTGTCCCCGCTGATCGAGACGACTCTTGCGGTTGTCTCCGCTGCCTATTACCTCATGCCCTTCGCAGTGCAAACTCTCCATCAGGGGAGACATTAAATCAAAGCCTCTAGTTTAACCTCAAGAGTCAATCTGCTCGAGCACGTGATGTTTTACATAGGAGCTCGCGAAGAAGTCGGAGAGTAGTTGGAGGCAAATAGCTGAGGTCCAAATAGCTGAGGTCCCTAGGACTAGGGCTACACACAGAGGGAGATGACTAAACCAGACTAAGCACGCTAATCATACCCTGTACACTATACTGCACTCAACCTAAACTAAGCAAACAGGGAGAGGGTCTGTGTCCAAAACCAGCACAGAGAATCCCATAGTGGAGTGGGAGAGGAAGATGGAGCGAGGGGTGTGTAGAGAGGGAGAAGACTGACGGAAGGGTCAAAGAGAATGAGAAATAAAAGAGGAACAGATGGTGCCTTTCTGTTTTTCAGTGTCGTGGAGTTACATAGCTACATGAGTCGTATTCAGAGAGGATGCATTGACTAGGGGACATAGCAGCTCCATTGTGGACGGATGAAATCAAAGGAAACTAGGGATTGAACTGTAAAGGCTTTCAGCCAAGGCTTCTCTCAATAGTGCCATTCAGGATACAGGCGTCGTCATAGCAATCTGCATGGTAATAAAATGCAACATAGCAACAGACTGAATATGTCTGTCAGGCATCCAGATCGGACCTTGGCCAAATGGGTCCAATGGAACACACAAGGCCTGTGCATATGCTGTGAACGCCAATATGGCCTGTGTGTGTATGTGTCTGTGTGTGAGAGGGAGAAAGAGAGAGAGGGAGTATGAGTGGGAATGATAAGAGCTGTGTTAGCAGCTAGCATGGCCTAGGGGACAGACATGCTGAAAAGTCAGTAAGACAGTTTAATGGTTCTCCTCAGGTCACAATTTACACAGGAAAGAACTTGCCTGCCTTGTATTCGTTTCCATTCCCCCTAAAAAAAACAAGATTACACCAGTACCAGTAGGCCTGCCTGGGAATTTTTCTGCTCCTTCGTAACAGACCGCAAATTACTTGAGTAGGCGACGCCATTACACGGAAACACTTCCTCTGGAATAAGCAATGCGTCATGTTTAACCTTTTGCACGTGGTGATCGTTAAAAGTTTTCCTGGGTCAAACCCTTTGAACAAAGTATCGACATCTATTTGGCCGGGAGAATTCTTTGAAATTTGAAGGAAGCCAATCATTAGCATAAGCATCATTGTTCCTCTTTGCGGTCGAAAGCTTATTTTCTGTGTTGTTGTTGAGAGCTTATCTGGCAGTACTTCACTTCTTCTCAGTTCATATATTTGGCTGAGAGAACACTCTTTAAAATGTGGAATTCCATTTAAAAAGGGTTATTTTCTGCAAATAACGCATGATTTTAACTGGCACCTGGAGAGGTGCCACCTCAGCAGGCTAGCTGCAGATCTAGAAGGAAAGAAAGGAGAGGGCTATGGGATAAAGAGTCTCATATAGCCCAGCCCTCCAAGTGCATATCTAGAGCAAAAACTACCTTCAACCAACCCCAAGCCAAACTCCAATCTCAGTTTTGATATAAAGGGGCAGTATGGCAGTTCAAACATGTGCCCGATCAGAAAGTAGTTAAAGTCGAGGTTTATAAAACATAAAGAAGATCTGTCTGGAGCGCGTCCACAGCTTTGATTTATTTTCTTTTTATGGCAGCGGCTGATTTGAAGTAGGTTTTTGGGCTCTGCCTTATCATGAATTTTGGCACTGCAGGGGCAGTGTCGGCCACTGCACGGGCATTTTTTTAGGGAAGTGTAGGGCTGTATGATGAGGGATAGGGCTAAGGCTGGGCTCCCATGGTGTTTTAAGGCTTTAGTACTCACATGATCTCCTGGCTGAGGCCGCATGAGAGAAACCTGGTCGTAACCGCGGCGAAACAGGGCCCAAATGGCGTCCAGTTTACCCTGCAAACAAAGGGAGGGAGACATGGCTATAGTGAATACTGTCAAAAATGTTTCCTGTGTAAAGTGTACATGGCCAATATGTAATTTCATACTACACACAGTACCCTATTATACATGTATAGGTAGAGAGGAAGAGAGTGTATAAACTAGTCTGAGAAAGAAAGGTAGAAAGGAAAGAGAAGAAGAGAGTGTTTTTACCTGTATGGGGGTGTACCACTTCCTGTCTGTGGCTGGCTTCCTGTTGTGGGCCTTCTTGGGCTTGGGCTCGTACGGCTCAAACTCCTGCTCTGGCATTTTCACCACCGCGTTCTTGGGCTTCTCCAGCTTAGCCCCCTCCTCGGTTGAACCCTTCCCTCCCCAGCGTACCTGTAGGAGTGGAACAAAGATGGGGTATGACCTACTGTACCTGTGGAAGTGGGCCTACAGTACATACTACACACAGGCGGTGAGGTAGAGTCTAGAATAAAGTTCCAACTCATGTGTTTGTGAGGAAATATGGGAGATAAAGATGGACATTTATTTGGGTGTAACTGTAAAGTGATTAGATCCACCTCACCTCCATTCTTTTGATTCCTCCGACTCCTCTTCCACCATAGTAGGATGCATCCACGGTTGGCCACTTCTTCTTGGGCATGCCATCTTCATCATCTGATTCCTGGCAGACAGAAAAGATGGGAGTAAATAATTTACTTCCAAGCAAGTGTTCGATATGCCTAGGGCTCTATTTTCTGCTGGTGTTAAGTCGGAGCTACTGTCAAAATCACGATCTTAACTTTGACTTGTAAAAGCCAGGGTTCTGCTATTTTCCAACCCTGGCGCGAGGGTTGGTAATTTACCTGTCTTACATTAGCTCGCTTGCGCTAAGGTGGGATGGGTGGAAATATTTTAGGCGTGTCTTTAAAAACGTTCGCTTACGTACCAATTTTAAGCAGAGCTAGTGGTGATATTTCAGATTCACCAAAAGCTGGACTTAGCGATAACACAATTGGTTATAGCATGGGGATGATGATGGGGATGATGTTTTTGCGGTGTTGAGAGGTCTTGGTTTTGCGCCAGACATAGCGTTTTTCTTGATGGCAAAAAAGCTCAATTCTAATCTCATCTGACCAGAGTACCTTCTTCCATATGTTTGGGCAGTCTCCCACATGCCTTTTGGAGAACAATTTAAGCAATGAAAAACAGCAAAAGACAATTATTCCCCCTCCCCCAAACTTTATAGTTGGCACTATGCATTGGGACAGGTAGCATTTTCCTGGCATGTGCCAACCCCGGATTAGTCCATCGGACTGCCAGATGGTGAAGCGTGATTCATCACTCCAGAGAACACGTTTCCACTGCTCCAGTCCAATGGTGGCGAGCTTTACACCACTCCAATCGACGCTTGGCATTGCACATGGTGATCTTAGGCTAGTGTGTGGCTACTCAGCCATGGAAACCCATTTCATGAAGCTCCCGACAAACAGTTCTTGTGCTGACTTTGGTTCCAGAGGCAGTTTGGACCTCGGTAGTGATGGTTGCAAACGAGGACAGACGATTTTTACGCGCTACGCGCTTCAGCACTCGGTGGTCCCGTTCTGTGAGCTTGCGTGGCCTACCACTTTGCGGCTGAGACGCTGTTGCTCCTAGACATTTCCACTTTACAATAACAGCACTTACAGTTGCCCGGTGCAGCTCTAGCAGGGCAGAAATATGACGAACTGAGTTGTCAGAAAGGTGGCATCCTATGACGTTGCCACGTTGAAACGTCACTGAGCTCTTTCTGTAAGGACATTCTACTGCCAATGTTTGTCTATGGAGATTGCATGTTCAATTGTCCATGGCTCGAACATGCAGTGCATTTTCGAAAGGCGAATACAATGTGTGTAGAAAAATATTTCTATGTTAAAGCCAATAAAAAAAACTAGACTGGCTACATGTTTGCTGTAACTAGGCCTATTGTATGGTTATTGTATACTATTTAATACAGTGGATATGACAAGCATCCATGCCTCCTGCCCCAAGAGTCCTTAGGCCTACACACTATGCTCACAGTATGCTCATGGAACGAGAGATGCGATGTATGATATCATGCTTCTGACCCGATCCTAAATGTGTTTTTCCCCCGTTTAATTTGATTATAAACCAAACTTATTGGAAAGATTCCACCGTCCATGAGTTTGTGTTGAGAATGTACATGGCTGGAATGCAATGCAATTCCATCTGCTATTTCTGGGGAAGTTCAAATATGATCTGTGAGATGGTTCCATGATGTTTAGAAAACATTCCAATTGGGAGTATAATGGTGAGCGGACGTTCCCCATTTCTCTTCATATTGGATCTTTGTCCAGTTCCTGTGAAAAGTTTGGATGTGCGTAAAACCCTCCATAGTCTAAGTTGCCTTGTCTGTACAATACTCCCACAGGGAGCAATGATGGCGCCTGTAACTGTTTAGACTATTTAAAACAATTGTTTTATATTTGTATATTTGTATATTTTTGCAAGACTCAAGCTGTTTCCCCTATCCAGCTGTTCCATTCTCCGTGTAGCCTGCTGCTAGAATGGACGGTATCGCTCAAGACGCAACAAAATTGAATATGACATTGTGGATCAAGTTCGGAATTACAACATTTCATGTGTTCCAACATCTAAAGTCCTGCATCACTATATTGAGAGCTTTTCTGTTTCTAAAATGACGTATTTGGGTGTTTTTGGAGCATTTGTTCATGTCCCTGTCCTGTCCTGAGTCCCTGTATTGCACAAGGAGATGAGGAAGTGACTTGCTGGTTGGCCTAAGTCTGTCAAAAAACAAGTGGAATCGCAAAAAAAGTGTCTGGACCCTTTCTATAACATGCCTGCAATTTAACATAAAAAAATAGAGATTTGGTTGTGAAAGAACTAAATGCGCCTTCAAGGGCTGACTTACTGGCTCTGGAGGGGGTGCTGGAGGAGGCTCTTTGATCACCTAGACAGGAAGTTCAGGGTGGAAAGTCACATTAATATTAATTGTTGACAGTAACTAAGTGGTCACATCAGGTGTTCATTATCATTCCCTGGCATTTGTCATTTATCATCTGAATGAACTGCAAAACTGACAAAGAAATTGTTACACACTTTTAAAGTCATATCTAGTATATTCTGGTAACACTCTTACACAAACAATAACAACATCATTTGCATTACATTGAACCAGGTTACTTTTAAAGGGTTATTAAATCATTCAAATGGCAGTTACTCTGCTAAATGGTCTAGTCTATACAGTATAATATAACATGTGGCCCATAATTGCCATCATATTGAACCAATTTTTGATGGTTACCACTGTGCAGCAGAGGGGCCAGAACCACCACATGAACAGCATTGCCATCAACAGGAACAGAACCAGAAGAGTGATGAGAAGAATGGTACCATCAAACTGCCAAGGGAGATAAGAGTCATCGTTAAGACAGGGTTAGGACCCCCAGATACACAGACCAGGAAGACTGATGAGAGATGAGAGAAGTTGAGGAGAGGTCTCAAGATCTAAATAGGGTTCCTATTAGAGCCTATAGATTGTGGATGGGATGTGGTGGTGCTTTTATTTTGTGGGTGAGCGGAGTGCTGGTTAAAATCCCTCTGACGTGGGGGGCTTTTGGGTGGATCATTGCTGAAGCCCCTGTGGTTTGGCTCCAGATAGAACACCAGACAGAGCAGAGAAAGAAAAGAAGAAGAAGGAAACTTACTCAAGCAAAACAGGAGCCCTCTGATTTTTTATTTATTTATTTATTTTAATAAATGCCCCACAACAAGATTAAGAGGAGGAAAAATTAGGCAGAAATGAGAAACTGAAAAAGATTAAAGATAGAACCCCAAAAATAAAAGCAATTCTGGAAATAGGATAATTGTTTCCCAACATAAGACAATTTCTAGTGAGTTTTTGAGTAGTAGTTGTAATGTGATTGGAAGAGCATACTTACACACTCTGTGGTGGTGATGTGCACAGAGCTAGTGATGAACGACAGGCCTTCATTCATGCTCACTTGTAGATAAACAACCCTGAAACACAAAAACACACATGGTTTCAATACAGGATACGCAAATGGAAGCAAATGATGCTAGTTAGGACTTGCTTGGACAAGACAGCTGATTGGCAAAATGGCACCGTTGTACAGTGCCACACAAAAAGAGCTTTGCGCCCAACAAACAAACAGGCTATTATTGCTCGGACGTGTTATTACATGTCTGAGACTAAGTAGGGCATCGGCACTGGCATCAAAGTTGGTTAAACCCTTTGTCAGCCAAGACAAGTTTGACCTTGCCCGGTGAAAAAGAATCGATGCCCATATCACATCTCTTTTTCTTCCTATCTCCAAAAACTACTGCCAGTACCTTTCGCTTCGGGGCGCAAAACAATTCTAGCCAGGAAAACATATCAAACCTCAATGATAAAAAAAAAAAAAACACATTTTGAATTCCACACATTTTTTCTAGGGGTGCAAAGCACGTAGACTGATCAAGAGGGTATGCGAACTAGGCCATTTTTGACTGATAAAGCCTCTTCGGGTTTGACTGTCTGGAGTCGGGTATGTGGTTTAAGTTCATGTGCACGCATACCTCAGTGCCAGCAAACAGCTTCTTATCCCTTAAAGAAGTAACGATCAGAGGAAAAATATGGACAGTTGGACTTGGGCCATGTTCACATTTTGTAGAGATGTGAGTATGTTTGTGCGTGTGTGTGAGGGAAGGGTGATACATTTGACCATCGGGTGCTAACTGCCAAATTACTCTACTGATGAAGAGAAGATGACAGAAGAGGAGAAAAAAATAAGGAAAAAAATATGGCAGAGAGAGAGAGAGAGAGAGAGAGAGAGAGAGAGAGAGAGAGAGAGACAGAGAGAGAGAGAGAGAGAGAGAGAGAGAGAGAGAGACAGAGAGACAGAGGAGTCCCTGTAGCTGGGTGAAGGGAGAGGAGAAGGTAGAAGGCTGGAGGGAGAGGGTAGAGGACAGGAGAGAGGTAAGCAGGGAGGGGAGAAATTAGTGGAATGTGGTGATAAAAAAAAGAGACTCTAAAGTGGTTTGTTGATTTAGAAACGAAGCCAGCTGATGGATGATGGGTGTGTCTGTTGTTAGGATTAAGGGGCAACCTTAACACCGTCCTCATTATGAATACACAGGGCTCTAACCAATGAGGATCTAAACGAGTGCTCATCGTCATATAGAGAGAATAGAGGAGGAGTGGACTGTGGCCCTGACAGGGATCGTAAAGACACCCTAATGCACGGCAGGCTTCTTCTGGGTCTCTCCCTCTGTTAGTGTGTTTGTTTGCGAGGGCTGGAGAGTGATCGGCTAGACATGTGGTTAAGAAGCAACACACTCTCATCCTACAGGGATGGCTTGGAGCATTTTAAAACGGATGTTAAAAAAAAGTTACTCACTGCCCAACTTCATCTATAACCGGAGCTGTACACAGCAGGAACGTGTCTTCGATATCCACAGGCTTCTCATCTGGGGAGAGAGCCCAACACTTTTGTCAGCGGTTTCCTTAAATAACTTAAGTTTCTTCAATCACCTATAGTACTTCATGCATGTTACAGCTGAAAATACACATTAGTGTAAAAACACATGGTAAGCCTACAGTGTTTTAAAGGTAATTATAAACTGGGTGGTTCGAGCCCTGAATGCTGATTGGCTGACAGCCGTGGTATATCAGACCATATACCATGGGTATGACAAAACATTTATTTTTACTGCTCTAATTACGTTGCTAACCAGTTAATAATAGCAATAAGGCACCTTGGGGGTTTGTGGTATATGGCCAATATACCACGGCTAAGGGCTGTATCCAGGCACTCCGCGTTGCGTCATGGATAAGAACAGCCCTTAGCCATGGTATATTGGCCATATACCACACCCCCTCAGGCATTATTGCGTAAATGTAACCAGGTACTCACTAATTGTGAGGGTGTCATTGACTTTAAAGCTGCATAACACCTGCTCTATATTTCTGGCGTGAAGGAAACCATTTCCTCTCACCACCACCTGGAAACTCTCTGGAAATAAAAGACAACAGCTTTAGTGTAGGAAAAATAGTACAGATACATACATACATCATAGGCTATCAGACATTACACAATTATGTTGGATAGCATACAAGATTAGGTAGATTGGCTTGGCAACATTGGTTAAATAATACAGAAAACATACTTAGGAAACATACTGCAGGTCATATGGGACTTGTGTCTCTCGATTGGGAAAAAAGTCATTTATCAAATTGACTTCCATTTGGCAGGCCAGGATAAATTCCATTTAGAGACGCTCTCATAACAAGATCCCCAATACGATATACTCCATTAGCACCAATGGGGATTCCTGTCTGTTGGTGTCATTAGATTGATCAGACTCCTATGCAAGTCAGCTGGTTGGCTTGGCTAGCTAGCTAGTTAGCTATCTGGCTAGCTGTTTTGTTTTGACCGCTGGAGCTTAAGGAAGCAAGCAAGCCCAAAGTAAGAGGACAGCAGAGGTCTGTGTGGAGATGATAGAGGCTTGTTGGGAGGACTACAGGGCTACTCTGATCTGTTGCCGACGTGTAGTGGGTTTTCTGGCGCCCTAAACTCTAGAGGCTGCCGGGGGCATTACTCAGGTGGGTGCTGCATGTTGGTGGTGGTCAAGGAGTAGCTGGCTAGCTACCAACGGAGACCTTGCTGCAGGGTGCCCTGTTCAACGGCTCTAAACCAGTACTTCCTTATTCTGAAAGGACCTGTCTTGACTGACCACGGCTCCTGAGGCTTCTCCCTGGCTGTGACAATGATACTCCCTCCCTCCCTCACGATGACAATAAACTATTTCTAATAAACGATTTCTTCATTTGTTTATTTAGTTATATTTACATATGGACTGAACGCTATAATTCAGCTCTTGACTGCCAATGTTGTACACTATGACTGACAATAAACTAAACCTTAAATATAATAATTCATTAGGCAACAAATTGATAAAAAACGAAGTGAAACAGGGAGGGACTCCCTGAATATGTCCAATAAGAAACGCTTGTTTAAGTTTTCCATTGCATAATGTGTGCTACGTTTTACTACGGTGTGCACTAATGAATACGTGCCAGCTGAGCCCCAGTCAGAGGGAAGGGCACTGGCACCAGCTTGGCCCCTTAATGAAATTAACACAGCACTTAAGCAATGACAGGGAACTAGCATTGACTGGCATTGATCTGCTTTGTTCCTATAGGGACCCCACCTCCTGCACAAACACTGGAGGGCTCTGCAGCTAAAATCTCAATACAGGACTTCTTGATGATCTGGAGAAGGAGAATAAGGAGATGAATTGAGTTTTGTAGGTTAATATTAGCTACAATTAACTCATAGCTTGTCAAGATTCTTTGTCAAAATAAACAGGTAAATCAAATTTGAGACATTCAGTAGCTGTAGATTACAACATCTTTGTGTATTTTGTCTTTTCATCTTTATTTTATCTTTCTTTGAAGGTATGTCTTGTGAAACAGGACTGTCTCTCCTTTCTGTCCAAGGTTTATTTACCGAGTCGATCACTCCTCGCAGGGCTACGAATCCGCCCATCACAGGAAACACATGCTCGATGGTGTCTGCTATGGTGGCCAGCTATAGGAGGAAGGAGAGAGCAGATTTATTTACACAGGCCCAGTGCTTCCTCCTAGCTCACATCTCAGGAACCAGAGAGAGACACATATTATTTACATCATGACCCATTCTCTTCAGCGAAGAGTTCAGTGAACACTTGATTTAAGAATTATATTGTATCTCTATAGTCGTAGAAGAAAGGTGCTATCTAGAATCTGAACGGATTCTTCGGCTGTCCCCATAAGAGAACCCTTTTTGATTCCAGGTAGAACCCTTTTGGGTTCCATATACAACCGTTTCCACAGAGAGTTCTACATGGAACCCAAACGGGCTCTACCTAGAACCAAAAAGGGTTCTACCTGGAACCAAAAAGGTTATCCTATGGGGAATGCTGAAGAAACCTTTTGGAACCCTTTTTTTAAAGAGTGTATGGCTCCATCTTTCTCTACATGCATGACCAGGTTAGGGGGAGAATAACAGTACAATGACTGGCACACTAAGCACAATCAGGTACAATCCTAATGTACAAACGACATTGGACAGATGCCTAAACTACTGTGCCTTGACAGGTATGGTATATACAGGTATGGTATATACAGGTATAGTATATGCAGGTATAGTACAGTATATTATGTCCAGGCATTTTGTGAAAGTCAATCTGGGTGGTAGAATGAGTCATAGGGCCAATCAGGTTTCAAATCCAGTTTCACACTGCATGACTCTGAAACATTCTTCTTAGCTAATATGTTAATCGTTTGCATGCTAGTCAAATCGCCTAATTTCTCTATCACTAACGCGCAGCCTGGGATATAAGTAGCCCTACCAACCTCACAAGCAAGCTCAGGTTCAAGGTAGGTAGATACAATTACAGGATACATAGTCTACAAACGGGTTACTAAAAATGAATAGCACATATTGTAATCATTGTATTGAAAGAATATTGAGTGAGTAGTACTGCATGTAATTATGTACTTTTTGTTTTAATAACAGGTTCCTAAATGTGTTTTCACAGGGGAAGAGGACATGCATCTGTTTCACTGCAAACTAAATCGTTACCTGTGTCTCGTTGAAGTCTTTTACTCCCACACAGTACACCATAGCTCCTAGAGATCGGCTTCTCTCCGCCTGTTTGTTAAAAAAACAAGAATCAACCCCAGAGAACATGTTTTTACATTGTCTTTCCTTTACATCAACAGGAAGGTGAACGCTATAATCCTATTTGAATACCTCCTGTTGTGCAGTGACGAGTTGGTGTTCGTTCAGCTCCCCATCAGTCAAGGCAATGATAACACTTGCTGTTCCTGTAACGGAGAGGTCAATCAATGGTATGACTCGACATTGCAGAAGTACAGAAGAAAATGGAGTGATTTTTTTAAATTTAGGTCTAGATGTAGTGACGGACGTCATTGGATGCTTACCAAAGTTTTCATGGTGTATCTGCTCATTTGCCTGAAAAGAGAAGACAATATTATTCTTATTCATCTGTTTAAAAAAAATGTTTAACAGGTAAATAACGTGTGATAAAGTAAGAACCCAGTCAGAAGAAGATATGTACCCTTTGCAAGCCCAGGTGCATGAAGGTGTCTCCACCTGGTATCTCTCTCTTCAACACATCCAATCCTTTTCTTATCTCCACCCTGACAAACAACACAGACCACAAATCGCGTGTCATTGAAAATGTCCTCGGCTGGTCTTTAAAATGTCCTTGCCGAGTAGAAACAGATCAAAGTGTAGAGGGCTTCATAACTTTCTTCTGTTTCAAAGTCCTCATACACGACAATGGATGAGTCCCAAATGGCACTGTGTTCCCTGTAAAGGGAATAATGTACCATTTGGGGTGCACCCCAACATTTTTTGTGTACCTGTTTTCTGTCAGTGTCATGAGAGTGGTTCCTCTGGATGAGAACACAATAAAGGACATTCTCAACATGGGGCTGTAAAACAACACAAACAACAGGGTTAGATATACTGTACGCTTTTGGCGCCATTTTCCTTTTGTCGAGCGTCAAAGAGGCCATACTATGTCTGAACACAACCGATAAACAAACAACAAACTATAGGGACCACACACTCCAAACCATTTATTTCACTGATTTATTGTGATATGCAAGCATGTGTTTTGACATCAAAAAGTCCCTAGCATGAGAACAACCTTGTCCATCAGAGGAGGTTGGTGGGAAGAGCTATACGAGGACGGGCACATTATAGTGGCTGTAATAAAAAGACATAGAATGGTATCAAACACATCAAACATAAGGAAACCAAGTTTGACTCCAATTGATTCCATTCCGGCCATTACTATGAGCTCCTCCCACCAGCCTCCTCTGATGTCCATACATCTAAGCATAAGTCCAAATTCTCTCGTGTGGTGAGTTCTGTCCTATTGTTTGTGTACGTGCCACGTTAACAAGGGTTCAGGACCCCGTTTCTTCAGACAAATACATACATTGAAGTGAGCATGTTGCGTGCAATACTACAGCACGTTCAAAGTCAATTCCATGGTTTCAGCTGTTGTTTTCGAGACTATGGTAATGATGCAAAACCATGCCGACCAAACTGAGGTAGCAAACTATCTACATTAGATGGCCATATTTGTCTCCCAGCTTGGAACCTCTCGACCTGCCATTATGTTCATGCCATTACAGCGGTGGGATGGTATAAGCAGCATATGCAACAAAATATTTTGCTGTGCGATCTGGAGTTTTAGTTTGGGGGCAGCAGTGCGACTAGAATCAAATCCAAGAAGAAACGTCATGCATAACAATATTTATCCGCAACCCTCCATCACACTGTTCACGACACAAACTGTTCACACTCTTCTTGTTGGCGGAGAGAAATCGCTGCAGGTTTAAAGCTTATTTCCTGCAATTCTATTTGTTTTGCATAGGGGATGGATCCTTTTCTTATTTTTTTTTGCCATTTTCAAGCTAATTTCCTGCAATTGTACACTTTTTTGCCATGTCATATGTGTGTTCATGTGATATTTGAGTGACAAACATTACAACAAAGTCAATGAGCAAAACAAATGTTAGCTGACATGGGCTAGTTGATCTGGACATTTCTGACAAGTTATAAATAGCTCTCTAAGGTCTTCAATGACGGACTTGACAAGAGGAAAACTGCTGACGCATTACCCAATTTACAAATTGCACCTTGTGCATTCTACGATTACAAATTTCAGGAGTAAGTTGAAAGCCGGACTGAGTTCCTTTTTTATGGTGGGACCACTGGTGTAGATCAGCATGTTTGTGCAATGACTACTTAAATGTGATTAGGATCCTCTGGGGAACACTGACCAACACGTTGGTTCCTACCCTTTCATAACTCCTAGCTGGGTTTTTTATTTGTTGTCATGCCAAACAACACAGTCATTCTATTTCTATGATTCCAACAGTTCACCCAAGTGTTTTGGCGTATATTGCAAGTCAAATCACAATTTTGGGTTGAAAAATCTCAATGTGTCTTTTTCAGCCCTACTAATAACCGTGGTAACTTTACCAGTATATGCAAACATCTGGTGGCACAAAAAGAAAGTCAAAGTTAGATCTTCTTCAGGAGATGTACCTGTACTTCAAAAGTAAGTAGGATTCATATAGGCTCCATATAGGCTATATCTCAATCCATTTAAAAATCTATATTTCTTTCAATACATGATATTGAAAATATCTTTCTGATGTTCTCTTACCTGATAAACTTTTCAGCTAGATGCTCCACAAATGAGTAGATTTCTATCCAGTGGTTTTTGACACTGCCAGATCTTAGAAAGAAAGAATAACAGATGAATACTTACATCGTATGAATTACTGTTGTTTAAAACCACACTTCACACATTTCCTACGTTTATCCAACACCTCCTAGTAAAGAAATTGTATGCAAAATATAAAGTGAACACACACAATCCTAGCATAGATATTATTATTAAGCGGACTGGCCTTACAATGTGTCACGGACAACCTCCATTGACGCAAACTAACTCCATGCGTTAGGGAAAAGGAGGAAAGTAGGTTAGGACACATCTGAGGACCAGTCATGACTAATTTAGCAAACTGCCCAGCTCAACTCCCATGGGACTGAGGAAACAACCTCCCTGAGGGACCACGGTGAAGAGCTTCATTTCCTCTCAGACCCACGTGTGAATGGAAGGAAGAGACCTGGCTGGGGGTTGTGGCGGTGACTCGTTACTGAAGGATATAAAACATGGGAAATAAGCTAATTTGTTGAACTGAACCAAACCACAGCCCTGTTAGCGGATGGCTGAAGCAGTAGCTTGAAATAGGACAAAGCTGCTGACGAAGCCGCACATGGATGTCACGTAGTTCTAATCTGGAGCCAGACATAACATTAATTTGTTTCCCAGTTTAGTCTCCGTACTGGTTTCCTGGCGTATATTTTGGTTGTTGTTGTGTAGGATAAGCATACATGATATACTTGGCAGATAGAGAGTTGTGTATATTATTTTCTAAGCTATCTCCCTCCCTTGTTCTTGTTTTTTCCTCCGACAAACTTCCTGTTTGTCCAGCACATCAAGGCATTGCATCCGTCTGAATCAATGCACCCTGTGAGGGCAAGACTTTTCAAACTAAACAAACCTTACCCAAATAAAACTTGTGGGGGGGGGAGTCCAGCTAACGTCTCATTGGATGTTCAACAAATGTGTTGAATAAACAAGTGTTCATCTGACATGGCATGAACACACACAGTTGGATTGGCCCTGACTTGATGGAAGAGACAGTCTGTCGGGGATGCAGTTTGTTTCATTACAAGGGGGAAATACTGCAACTCAAAATGGCTTCTTTCATGTAATGTACAGTCATATAGGGATAGTGTTTCAGTGTTTTTCTAAGACGGGTTAAGCTAAGAACTCCCGCCTTAGATATTTTTTGCATTACGATGGATATTATTTGTGTTGGACAAGAGTGTTCTCTGAGGTACCAGGCAGTCGTGGGATTGGAGCCTGGCTTGCAGTTTCCTCACCTGTATAAACAGCATTAGGAAAGGAAGTGGGCTATTTTCTTGTAAGATCCTCGTTGAAAATGTTTTGTGGTACTTCTTCTTTGATCTAATTTTAATAGACTGAGTCAAACCATTACAGCTCAAAGGTTTGGGTTTTGTTCATGTAAAATGTTTTGGAAGTTGTTAACCCAAGCTTCAACAGCTTTATTGACTAAAATGATTAAGGCCTTGACAACAGGAGTTGGAGATTATATCATAAAATGACTGAGTATTTGTTTCCTTTTCCTAGTGTGTTATACAATTGATAGATCCTCTGACTATACTCATATATATATATATGAGACAGAGAGAGAAAGAGAGAGAGAGAGAGAGAGAGAGAGAGAGAAAGACAGAGAGAGAGAGAGAGAGAGAGAGATCGGGGTAACATTAGGACAACTGGGATAATTAAAGCAACGTGTTGCTTTTTTATTCATGTCATCTGCTGGGGGGGAAGCAGAAAAGATCCTTCAAAGATCTTCAGTCCAGTGCCTTGTCTGTCAGCCCAAACAAGTGACAAGAGGCCAAAATAGATCAGCATCATCAAATTCGAGGGACCGGTGGGGTCGGTGCTCTAACCAACTCCTTTAAAACGGTCCTGGGGAACAACAAGATAACTGATGCTACACGACTTTTAAAGTCCTAACATCGCGGAGACATTAGGCGACCATCTTTCCCTGTCATTTTTTTGTCTTGGCGGTGGTGTGCACACGAAACGATGTGGCACCGCCGGGGGGTCACAAACTATGAGATTCTTCACTTGGTCGTGACGATTCTTGATACCACACTGTCTCGCTAAAACGAGGATGTGATGTGATAGCTGGAACGAGCTGTGGCTCAAAGCAGCTTCATAAACGTTTTCAGTCAAACATTCATGCTTGCCATACAGAGTTGAAATATCTAGCCCAATACATTTGGAATTGAATGACATTGTGTGTAAAGACCTTGTCAGAGATGTAACGATTTGACACTTTGGCAAGTACAAATGCATACCAGTGATGATCATGGCTCCTGCTCGAGAGTATACATTCTGGGTGATGCGATACAATGCATCATCTCACTGGCTCCTTCTCTGGAGAGCTCTCATTGGCTATATAAAAAATAATCTATATAGTTTACCTTTATTTAACTAGGCAAGTCAGTAAAGAACAAATTCTTATTTTCAATGACAGCCTAGGAACTGTCAGTTAACTGCCTTGTTAAGGGGCAGAACAACAGATTTTTACCTTGTCAGCTCAGGGATTTGATCTTGCAACCTTTACAGTTACAAGTCCAACGCTCTAACCACTTGGCTACCTGCTGATCACCGTTCTCAAAGTCTTGTCGTTGCATATCTCACACTACAAGAGCATTGCAGATTTTGTGCCCATCAAACATGTTTGAAAATATCTGGACATCTGGGACTGCTCAAAAATGGGATCGGTAGCCCTGAGATTGCGTCTCTGAGGGCTACTCGGGACGCCCGCGCGCCCCAAGTAGGCAACGACATGGGGATTTTGTCTCCAATCTCAAAAACTTGTCTGGGACAGCTAAATTGGGGCCAAAGCCGCGTGGTGTACACCCAGCTTGACAGGCTATGGTCTTAAGGCCACAAGCAACAACTACGTCTCTAGTTTTCTAGGGCATATTTGATTTGATTGCTTTAGCTCTACCGTTACCAAACACCTCATGGCACTCGGGGAGGCAACATGGACCATTAACATCTAGCAATGCTAAACAGACCATGTCAGGACTGCGCTAGATGTCAGAGAAAGTATTCATTATTTTAAACACATATAAGCCCGGACGACCCAGAGTAAATATATTTTATTTTTTCAATCAAGCCTTTCTTTAGGCTGACTGTGTGAAAACGCACTGCTAGAAGCAGCAAAATGAAGTGAGTCAGGGAGAGAGAGAGAGAGTGTGAGACAAACAGACAGAGAAGGTTCAGTCGGTCTGGGCCAGGGGTCTAGCCTATTACATGTGGGGGAAAAAGCTCCATCAGACCAGGCGCTCAGTAAAGGCGATGGGCTCTGCTCTCACGCGTGTTGAGAGGAAAACCCAACACCATGAAGCTAGTGTCACATTCCAGATGGGCCTGCTGCATGGTAAGAACCACCCCAGTCTGCGACCAATTAACTGACTACGCATAGGGATTTGTACGGAGAACCCACTAACCTACTTTTAGCTTGAGGCCTACTTGCTGTGTACTAGGTAGGCCCCCATCTGCAATCTTTATTTTCTCTGTCCTACTCTCTCTTTTTCTTGGATATTTTGTCTCTCTCTTTCTTTTCAAAATGTTCTCTGGGTGCAATATTTTCTTGTCTAAATAAATGACTGCCATTCAATGACTGCCATTCCTTTAAAATGTCTGTCTCACTCGGGTCCCTCAACACACTCGGAATTCTAGACGGTATGATAACATTTAACAAGGCACTTATTCCTGCAAAACAAATGTGCCAAAAGCTACTTCTAGCACTTTATGGAGACCAAAGCAGCACCATGGTCCTGAATAGATAAAACAGCACATTCCACAATGGGAAGGTTTTGACATACTGTATTTCAATTATTTATAGACTTCAGCTGTAGTCCGGTTGGCTTGGACTTTTAAATTACCATGACTTAACATCCAACTTCAATGTCGGCCTGTAAGGAGAACAAGAATGACGAAGACTTGAAAAGGAGGAGAAAATGGCTGCTATATGCAGCGACCATTGGGAAAACACAAGTGCCAAACATAACTGTTTCCATTTGTCCCTATCGCTTGATCAGAAAACAATGGGTCGTTCCATATGAATTCAATCACTTTCTGATCGCACGCACCCCTTTTGAACAGAACCTTCCATACATGGTAGAAGTGGTCAGAAAGTGACTTTTTGGAACTGAATGCCAAAACATTCTGGAGATAGAGGTGCTCAAAGTTGACCCATTTTGCATACCCAACCCTACCATTAGACCTCCATGTCTTCATCACTGGAAAAGATAAACGGTTGAGTTTGATATCATTTGAAAGCTTACAAACTATTTTAAAATATCTTAAGATTTGTTTTATATAAATGAACAATTATGCAATCTTTTAATCTTCAACAGCAATTATGTAAAAATGTGTAAACTCAGATTTGTCTTATTTTCACATATGTTCTAGTTTAGACCCTCATTTACATAATCTGAGATGTTTGTGTTGTATCTTCCATTGGTTGAGACACAGCATAACTCTTGAATACAGGGTGGGTGTCATTTGATCCATAGAAAGAGAATTAATAGAATGGACCTATACCTTCAGGTCACTGCAATTTAGCTGGTACACCATTTCAATTTCAAATTTAACTTCCAATTACAACCAAAAAGATGGCCGCCGGTCTACACACTGTCGAATGTCAGCTTGAATGGGAATGTCTAATCTAGTATCTATATTTCTATGATTTCAATTGGTTTCCTATGGAAGATTGAAAGTATAATTTAAAACAGATATTCCCACTCAAATGCACATTAAGACTAGCTGTCGCCATTGGCGTCGGCTAATGGGAAACCTAATAAAATACCCCGCAAAATAAAAACATTCTCTGATGTGTGAACATTCAACCATCTTTGTCAATTTTATACACATTTTAGTACATTTATCAAACAAAACATGACTGACACCCACCCTGTATTCAAGAGTACGCCGAGTCTCAACCGATGGTGGGCACAACACAAACAACTCTGATGATGCAAAATAGGGTCTAAGCTACAACATACCGTATATGAGCATGAAAAAAATAAGAGTTTGTGTTTTTACATAATTGGCTTTATAGGTAAAAAAAAAAAAAGATACATTTGTATTTTAAAAACATTTTGGTTCAATAAATTATTGTAACGGCAGTCTACTTCGTCCTCCTCCTCAGACGAGGAGAGGCGAGAAGGATCAGAGGACCAATGTGCAGCGTGGTAATTAGACATAATGAAATTTAATAGACAAAACAAAAACACTATACAAACTGACAAAACACACTAACCGTCACAGTCCTTGCTGGTGCAGACAAAACACAAAGACAGGAAACAACCACCCACAATCCCCAACACAAAACAAGCCACCTATATATGATTCTCAATCAGGGACAACGATTGACAGCTGTCTCTGATTGAGAACCATATCAGGCTGAACATAGAAACAGACGAACTAGACACACAACATAGAATTCCCACCCAGCTCACGTCCTGACCAACACTAAACAAGCAAAACACATAAGAACTCTGGTCAGGACGTTACAATTATAAAATACTTTGACAACCCTCTGTAAGCTTCAAATGATATCATATGGATATCTAATGGTAGGGTTGGGTATGCAAAACGGGTCAAACTTTGAGGACCTCTATCTCCTGAATGTTTTGACATTCAGGTAAAAAATGGTCCCTTTCTGACTACTTCTACCGTGGGTAAACATGCATGGAAGGTTTTGTTCAAATCAAAAGGGCTGAAAGTGATCAAAATCTTATGGAAACCACCCTGATATCTGTGGAAAAAAATCTGCTAGAGCACCAGAGCTTCTAGCATCATGATCTTGTTTCCTATAAACGGTGAATGTCCCATGGGCCAGTGTTTTTGCGTCCTACAAGTGGTAAATGCGGGTGTGCCAGTCACAAGTAGCCTAAGTGAGGACAAGGAAGTTATTTTAGCAGACCAAAGGTACAACTAGGTTGTTTCCCCATACCATCTGATGAGAATTAGCTACAGTGGTAGGTAGGAGTGTGTTTTGAGGATCTTTATTGTGCAGAACATCTGGCATCAGTACCAGTCTGTGGTGATAGAAACATGCCTAAAACAATCCCTTTGTGTTGTGTTCCTTACAAAACAGCAGGATAGGGCCTACCAGTCTGATTCAGCACAAACTCATACCTCTGTAGGCCTATGGTACACCACAACATAGGACAGCTTAAAGTTGGTTCTCTTTGATCCACCATCCATTTGGACCCCGACAATAATGATACATGATATCCACATGGTCCATTTTCCTTTATTCAGTGACCACTTGGCTGGGGGAGATTTTTCCATAAACTAGTCGTGAAGCCTAAAAGGACTAATATTCAAAGAAACTCGAGTCCAAGTTGCTGTAGACTAGTTGTAGCCCTATGCAGCATGACAAGAGGCAGGAGTTTTTTCCCTGACCTGGAGAAAAAAACTATTGGTCCTGTAGAATATACAGTCAATAAGGCACAGAGTTCTTCCATCTCAGGAAAAACTCCAGACCCTAAGCATGACTCAGTAGCCAAGCCACTGTACAGAGGGCTATATCCTGTTAACCTCCATACATCCTGTTAACGTTAATCTTAGGTCTGTGCATCTAATAAACAGCTCAGGCCTGAGGGATGAGGGGATGTCCATAATGAGCATTCGTTTGAAGTCAGGAACCTCAAACAGTGGCACCAACATCCACAACCAGGGCCACAATATATCAAGGTTTAATCATACATCTACTATGAGTTGTGTTTATAAATGACATTCTATCTAAAATATGCTTCAATCTGATCTGATCTATTACATAAAGGCGCTAGGCTTAGGCTATAGCAGGACAGAAAGGTCTCTATAGTCTACTTTTCTCTCCTGAGACAGTGAGAGAGGCCTGCTGCTGGTCTAGCGTAAGATGTTGGAACCACAAAGATTTTTCCTATGTGGGTGGAAAGGAGGAAATGCATGAATTGGTCACTCTATGAAAACTATACTCCTGAATGTTAGTTGTAGGTAGTCATGTACAGACCGTACAGACTGTGTCTTATTCCCCATTCTTTAATGTGAAAAAGTAAGTAGTGGACCTTGTAAAGATACCCGCGGGCATGCACAGACGTGCATCCCCCATTAGGACAGAAGGAATAAAAAAAGATACAGAGAAGTTTATGATCACTTGTACTGCTTATTCAGCTAACGCTTCGAACACACCGACAGCAACTCGCGCAAATTAGTACACAACATCATCTGGATATGTATGCAACAAAAGTTCAACATTCACCCTGTGCTACCGTTTCTGTCAAGCCGTCTACGCACACCGAACGCACTGCAAATGCCTTTGCAACGCTGCAAGGCAAACGCAAGCGTTTCATTGGAAATGAATGTAATTCTGGTGTACCAAAATGCAATGACGATGTCGGTGTGTTCGATACTGCATCACCACGCACACGCACACGCACACACACACTACTGCCTGTTGATTAATAACTTAATGAATTTATCAAGTTAATTTGTGAGCAGCCTATATAGATTATTTATCCCTGCCTTGTGCAAAAAAAGAGAGGTCAGACTATACAGAAACAGCTGTAACAGCTGGAATAAATGATTTACATTACTCATTATTTGTAAGTGCATTAACAGTCTGCAACGTCGTAAAAACACTAAAACGTTTGTATTTTAACTTTTTACTTTACTTAAACAGTGTAGGCTATGCTATTGGCATATGTGTGTAACCAGAGAAGTTTGGCATCTCAATATAACGGTATCTTGGGTTTATTTAGCCTATGCAGTATAATAATGAATATGGCATTTCGATAGTAACTTACTTGTCAAGCACAAAATACAAGTCGAAAGCCCCTTGACATGTACTTTCCTCCTCTTCTTTATCGACTTGCTCTGGTTCAGCATTTACGGATGCTAAAGTGAACATAAAGAATCCAAGGAAAAGTAGGACGAGAGACATTTTCACCAAAAACCTCGCCATTGTTCCCCACGAAAATGTAAATTCCTTCAAAAGCTCAATTGGAAAAAGTCAATGCCGTCTCACATCCCCAAAAGTGTTTGAATTACTTCTCTAGGCAGAGATGCCCATAACAAAACAACACACGGTCAAAGCTGTCGAGATTGTTGTTGCACTCAGTTTCCAAACATTACTGACTGCCTCCCCCCTGGCAATTATTGGATGGGCGATGAGGCCAGAAATACCATAAAGCTTACGGCACTTTGTTCTCCTCGGAAAAAATATAAAATAATTTGTTCAGAGTGATTTTACTATCCGATATAGACATATAATCCTTTCATATTCGTATTTAAAAAAAATATATAGTGTAGTAGGCCTATTTGATAAACAAATACAAATGTTTCATTGCGTTAGAATATATGTGGATAATTCACAAAATGCACGTTTCCTGTCAAATTGTCAAAACGAGTTTTAGTTAAAAAAGCAAAATGGAGACTGGCAATGCAAAGCAATGTTAAGAACTGGGAGCTTGGGACAAACTTGGCTGAAATGAACCAGGTTTCATATTTCTGCTAGGAGAGAAAAAAAAAATCCACCTTGCGCCTCCCTCTCAAGAGGCTAACTTTGGAAAACAGGCATGAAAACAGCCATGGACAAAGAAGTGATGAGCTGAGCATCCACTGATGTAGTTATAGAAAAATCCCATCTGTCTTGAATGTTGTTGTAGCCTAATAACTCAACTTGGCAATACAAATTTAGATTAACCACCGAAATCATTACGTATGCCTACTTTGTATTTATTTGATAAACAAATCTCATTGCTATTTCCTAATTAGGCATGTCATCCTAGCGTGAGCCAACCAACGCCTGGCTAGGCTCGTGCACCAGACAATTTCTCATGAGCCTGAAAGATCAGGCTATAATACACACCGGACCTAACCTTGCGACATATTTATGGCAGATAATTTTTTATCCTTGTCATATGAAGAGAAAAAATGAAGAGAAATGATAGATACAAATGTATCGGTGCTCATTGGCCATTGGACATAAACATTACACAACAAATTGGAAATCGCAAAATGATGAGTGCTTTGGAAGGAATCAGTGACAGTGGCTGTGTGGTCCCACATCTGGGATTAAGGGGCTCTTTTCCAAGTTTAAATGATTAACATTCAACATTGGCCATGCTCAGAACTGCGAAACTTGACTTCAGTGAGTTCAAGACAACTGGGATGTAATATGCCAGGGAGATAGGTATACTGTAGCTAAGAAAGTCATAGTAAGTGTATGTTGTGTAGTAAAATGTTAGTAGCCCATGTGCCTCACCCTAATTATTTGGTCTATTTACCCCTCTTAATTTATCCTACTGTTCTGACTTGGTGGTGCACATGTAGCCATTAACCTGTTTTAGAGAAATGTAATCATCGAATATTGTAAGAGCTTTCATTGTCTGCTTATATGCCCCCTTAATTTATCCTACGGTTCTGTCTTGGTGTACAGGGAGAACACTGTAAGAACGGCCCATGTTCTGAATTCTGTTGCTGTACATTTTAAAAGTGCTAAACAAATAGTTTTATTGTCTACATCTGTCCTAGCTCGCTCATTAATGTCTTAATTGAAATTACTGATTGCCTCTTATCCGCTTGTCGTCCCCTTATGCCATAGTTTGTAAATCTCAATCGTCAGTAGAAACCACATTTGTTTAAGCAAGTCAGCCATATCAGCTATGTTTTTTAAAAAGGCATTAAATGAGACTGAATGGAATGTTTCGCAGCCAGACAAGGCTCCGCTGATAGCCAGGTGTAGCAGTGGTAAGATGTTGGGACTGCTGTTGGGACAGATTTATGTAGGCCATTTGTGGGCACCGTTTGTCACCATTGTAGTGCAAATAATGTGTTGTTTAGGGCTGTGTTGTATAGTGGCTTTGCTGGCATGCATCCCACATCCCACTCGCCACTGAATCTACCTCACCTGTAGTCTCGCATGACCATCCATTCAAGGCTAGCCTACCCATAGCCTAATGCTGGGAAGGGCTGTGGCAAAGGTCAGTATTTTAATTGAGGGCTCTCTACCAGGCAGCCCACCCATTAGGGCGTTAGGGGCAACACCCCACAAAAATATATATACATTAAATAATGGATTATGTTTAAAATTCTCATTAAAGTGTGGTAAATGTGTACATTTTCCTGTTTCCAAAATATATTGTTTAAACCAAGCTGTTCAGTTACTTACTACTCTGCCCCTCAGTGACTGCCAGCAGTAGCCCCGCCTCCGTGGGCACATAGGCCATGCGAACGTTGCTTGGATTGTTTCTTCGGCTATTCGCGCCAGACCAGTAGCGGATTTAGGTATAGGCGACATGGGCAGCCGCCCAATGCGGCATTTTACCGGGGGCGGCACGGGGCACCCGCACAAAAAAAAAACGGAATGGTGACATTTGCGCGATCGGTTTTCTATTGCTCATCTGCACGTCACGTCAATGATATCACGTGTGGGGACTGTGGGTCAATTAACCTTGTCGGAGTGGGCGCCCTGATTCTAGGTACAAGCTAGAACCGCCACTGCGCCAGACTATTTGTGCCAGACGGCAAACTTCTGCACGTGAGACTAGCTCTGCTTTATCAGGTACAGATGGCGCTAAAGCAAAATGCAAATTGTAATGAACTTCTAAATAAATACTCATAACAGTCATGGGCGCCTGGGACCTGATCAACCGTACAACTACATCCAACAATAGTCGAAGAACAGGGGTCTACAATAGCTAGAGTTTGAAAACATGGCATCATATTTCTGTCATGCTGTTCTGTTGACAACTCCAACCACCTCACTCCCCCGGTATTTAGCAAATCAGCTGCCGCCACTGCTCTCTAATTTGACCACTTTGCTGCTTTGCATACTTTTATTTCAGCATATATGCCCACAATGTTAGATGCATAATTGATGTATACTTCTCTAGACAAACAAAGTCAATTTTTTTTGTTCAGGATAAAATCTTACTCACTGTACGTTAGGCTAATTATACTGTTTTCAAACACCAGCAGCCATCCCCCGCATTATCTTTAAGCATTATTCTTCACTAAGTCGTAACCCTTGTTTACTTGCCCTACCAGTTAATTACCACGTTGGAATGAAGTGCCTATATAATTGACATGCAATTACACAGTTAGAATGACATGCAATTGCTGGGACTGTAATGAACACACACCATGCTGATTTGCGCATTCTTATCTTCTCTCAGTTGCCTACTGGAGGTTCTCAGTGTAAATATTGAAGAGCCAAGCAGGTAGGAGCTGTGTGTCCACAGTATTTAAGCCATTGCCAGCAAGCTGAGGCAGGTGCCACATGAGTCAGCTGTAAATCAAAGCTACGCCTCCAGACACAAGCAAAGCAAGCGTTATCAAATGAAAGTGATGACTGCAGGAAAACTGGACCTATGATAACATGTTTTTCTCCATAATATCTCTCAATTCTCCCACACAGCACGCACGCACGCACACACAGCTAAGCTAAAGCTACTGTTTGTGGTCTGTGATCAGCCTCATTAGGAGTAAATCCTAATGGCTGGGACCCCCTGCCCCTCACGCAGCACGTGTTCATGTACAGTTATTCCCTTACTTATTGGATCCTGTTTAATCCTTGTGTTTTGAAAGTACAGGTCTTGCGTCTGCCAAAAGCTGGCCCGCTCACTGGATATCCACTCTCAGTGACCAGTATCTGTGTGCCTCTGAGATGTTACAGCTTAATTTCTGTTAGAAATGAGCTGCACTGCTATCTTCTGGAAAGAGACGAAGGGAGTACGTTGTATTGTATTGTATTGACTGAACCTCCTCTAACAGAATACTAATCGACTATGTTTGTGATAACAGGCCAAGTTGAAACTGTAGGAAGAAATCAGAATGGTTAAGTGTTACTTGAATTGAGAAACTTGCTCTGGGAAGGTCTACAATTCTAATCTGAATGAATAGTTGTACTGAAATGTTTTTGCTGCAGGGCTGAAATATAGTTTATCTCACTGGTCTGTGTAACAATGGGTGGGATTGATTCCATTTGAGGTGTTAGTGTGTTGAATTTAGGAAATCTGGTTGGATTTGTAGTTATTCCATTGTTGGGCAAAACGTGTTTGGTGTTATATAATATAATAAGCTGCTTTGCTTTCTTGATCCACTTCTAACCTCTGATCCACAACATAGATACTTATTCTTGTGTTCCCAATGTCTTTATTGTGTCCCACCATTGGCATTTATGCAACCCAAATTGCCTCACATGGCAAGTCACTATGTATGGACACAACACTTCTTCCCGTACACAGCAAAAAGACCCTGCATCAAATTTGAGAATGCACCCCCAACAGACAGAACAATTTGTTTGTAAAGGTCCTAAAAATGCTACTCGAAAATACATAAGAATATCAGAGGAAAATAAAATATGTTTCAGCATTTGATTCAATGCACCTTTCTAAACTAGTGTCGGCTTTCATGTTCTTGCGCAATTTACAATTCACGTTATTTTGGACAGACAAAAATGGAAGCTGCTTTGACAAATCTTAGCACCCAAGGCCAAGGGCTAGTGGATCAGCAACACACACACATTCGTAGTTTATGAACCACTTCTTTAAGAGTCACATTTCAGTATAGCATTTCTTAAATCCTTCTACAATCACAGTAGTTTTCATAAGTAAAAACTGTAAGTAAAAACCATCACAATCCGGTTCATAATCTCTCACATATTCTTGCAAAATGAGAACACTACAACAGGCTACAGAAAGAGGGCTTAGGTGCAGAGGCGGGCTCCCTAGAGTTGGTCAATGAAGTGTATTGAACTGTACCCTAAATACTTTGCTCCTCTGAGAACATAAGATCTTAAACCCCCTTTGGCTGCCAACTTCCCCGGTCAGGGAGTTCACTTCTTTGCGCCGGCGAAGTGCTTGTTGAGGATGCCCTTGGCAGTGTCCAGGGCTGCCTCGGCTGGCACAGGGATGTGAGGGGCGACCCCAGCCCCCTCCCATGCGGGGCCCTGGGTTGTGTCTGAATGGGTGGTGGGGATGCTCAGGAACACTTCACTCTCGCCCACACGGAAGGTCTCAGGGGGGTGGGAGGCGCCGTTGGTGGTCTCGCCCACGATCATGGCCCGGCCATGCTTCTTCATGATGTAGACGAACTCCTCTGCGGCGCCGGCCGTGGCCCCGCTGGTCAGGATGATCAGGCTCTTCTTGGTGCCGTACCTTGCACCTGAGAAAGAAGACGAGTCATTTTTATCCCTGACATTTTTTTATTCTGCTGACAGCCCACAATTTTATTCTGCTTTATCCAAATTGATAAACTCATTATACAGTAGCCTACACATGATGAAACTGGGAAGTTTATTACCAGTGAGCTCAGGCAGAGACCACAGCTCCTTAGTGGTGCCAGACGGTCTGTCGTACAGTTTGTCCAGCAAGACCTGCTTGTCTGCATCAAAAAAGTAGGAGCAGAAGCCTGCAATGGCAGTGGTGGGTCCGCCCACGTTGTTCCTGCAAAAACAAATTTTCTAACTCAATTCAATATGAAAAATGAACATTTAGGAAATAAAACCTTTCCATATGGTTCAACTGTCCCAATTTACCCCCAACTAAATGGTAAGCCACTCTCTAACTCTGTTCATTTTAGTGAACCTAAATATGTTTCCGGTAGTTGCTATGCTCATAGTTTGAGCTTTGATTTTCACTATGAAGAGAAGTCCTACCTGAGATCAACAATCAGAGCATCGGTGTTAACAACTTTGTTCCACACATGCTCCACGATGATTTGGGCAATGGCCTGAACCTCTTCGAAGTCACCAAACATGTCAAAGCGCAGGTAACCAATGTTGTTCTCAAACAGATCCGTGTGGAATGAGACCTTGATCAGCTCAATAAACATCTCTGGAGATGGGTTCTGAAATCAACATAAATGTCTCAAAAATATTCCCCATAATTGATATGCAATGTTATTCTATTGAAGGTATACTGAATTCAACAGACAATTATTTTAGGCAAATATTCATTTAAAAAAAGTTATCTTGATTCACATAAAAGTATTCTCAATAGCTAAATGTATTACATAGGCTACAATTCAACATTCATTTCTTACCATTGGTGGCAGGGCTGGGATGTTGTGGGTGGTCTTCAGGCATTTGTCTCCGGACAGTGTCATGAGGTCAGCGGAGAGTTTTGCCTCCAGCTCCACCTTTGAAGATATCAAGTTGTAGTCACCGCTCGCTGCCGCCAGCTTCTCTGCAACGTCCGCTCCCACATTCTCAAAGGCGTAGTTGTCGGCCACCAGAGCGCCAGTAGCCTCAAGAATGGCAGGGACCTCGGCACGGAGGTTTATGATCTTAATGGCAGCGGCCAGGGCGTCTTCAGCATCGACCTCAACATCGGGCGTCACGCCGACGACCTCCCAGGACTTCCCCGTGATGGGGTTGATGGACTTAGCCGAGGGCACTGTGACATAGAAGTCGGTGTCCCCAACCTTGATCTTTTCGATTTTCACGGACCCGCCAGCGGTTTTCTCCCCGACGATGGTGGCCCTATTAAGGTTCTTCAGACAATAGGCGACGTCCTCTGCAATTCCCTTGGTGTTTGCACTAGTCAGGATGACAAGAGGCTTTTTTGTTCCGTACCTCTCCCCCAGCAGTGTGGGCATGGACCACATCTCGGTGGTGGTGTCGGTGGGACGGTCGTACACACTGTCGATGTGAATCAGAGGTTCGGCATCAGTGAAATAAGACACAATGTATGGGATGCCCGACAGATCCCCGCTGCCTGTGTAGCGAAGGTCAAAGATCAGAGCGGACGTGGGCAGGATCTTGTTCCAGACCAGCTCTAGGAGGAGGGTGCCAATCTTGTCGGCCAACTCCTCCCCGATGATGTGGTCGATCCTCAGGTAGCCGATGTTGCCCTCCAGGACCTCCAGCTTAATGGAGCTCTGGAGCACACCGATGAGCTGGTCTGGGGGCAGGGGTGGCAAGGCAGGGGCCACCGCTGGGACGTAGTTGGGCTCATGGGAGATGACCAGCCGGGTGTCATTGATGGTGCTCTGGACCCCGCCGGTCAGGATGGAGGCGAGAGTGTCGGGGTCGGGAATGCTGAGGATCTCTGTGTTGCTGCTCGCAGCGTCAATGGCCTCCTGCATGCCAGCCAGTTTCTCCGGGGAGCAGTAGTTGTCCAGGAGAATTTTAGCCATGCTGACAATCAGGTCGGGTGCGAAAGCGCTGTGGACAGCAACATTGCTGAGGACCAGCACCGATGCCAACAAGAGGAGAGACGTTGCCATCTTGGTGGGTTTCTAGATAGCAGTAAACCACAGTAGTAGCCACTCTGCGGTGGAACGTCCGTTTGCAAAGTGGTCCTTGATCAAATGAGACCTTTTTCCTGAAAGGTTTCTGTTAACACACACATAAGAGGATTTTCCTCACAATAAACCTTTAATCTTATTATCTTGAGTGCTTTGGTAAGACAATAACAGGCCAACAATGTAGGTGCAATATATTGCCCAAGATATAGATATATATTTGTTGCTATGCGTGTAAGGTAAGGTTTAACTAGACACAAATATCCGTTGAGATGATGCTTGGTGGAAATATTCACATCATCATAAATGTGTTATACATTTGTGCATATTTTTCATTTGATGAATAAGGCTCACTGATTGTAGATCAGCGTTAATTAAATAGATCAGTGTTTTCTAAATGAATTATTATTTTGTTTCTACCTTAAAATCCGGCCTTCTGTTGGTCAGCTAGTTGATGTGAAATGTAATGTTACCTGGGACTGTATCTTTTGACAAAAGGTCCTTATGCCATACTCATAATCTCTCACTCGTGCTGCACATGATCAATCAGCATTATACTTAGAACATAGAATTTATTATTAAGAACATAGGATTTCAAATAGTCAAGCCATCCACCCCCTCCTCTCTCTTAACGTGCCGTTGGCTGACCCTAAGCATTATGGTCTGTAAATATCACATTGAACTCTAAATAGTTCCGTCTCGGGTAATAATAACTCACAGGTTTATTCAACAGTTTATTCAACAAGTGTTGATTAGAAATGGAATAAAACTTACCAGCAAGCAATAACATTTGCCATATAGTTAGATTCAACCTACTACACCAGTATAAATTAGATAATGGGTGTTCCTCTTTTGAAGCTATATTGGCCTCTATTTGGTCATGACACTATTCGCAATCAGTTGATATTGATGTCATTGATGCTATTACACAGTAGGAGAACTGAGCACAGTAGTTCACTACAGGTTTGTATGGGTAATGCTCCCTCTACTGACTGTCTGAAGACTCTTCTACATTATGGCAATATGATGTTTTACTCGCAACATGACAAATGACATGACTTGACAAATGATAAATGCATTAACAGATTAATATAGAAAGTATGAAGTATTTGCATTAATCAGATGAAATACATGATGATAGTATAATGAAATGAAATGAAATATTAACCCTTTCTCCTCACACATATTTAGGCCAACACAAATGTAGCCCGGGGAGATGAAAGAAAAAAAGACATTTAGATATTCATGAAATATGAACAAGAGGATTTATTTGTACATTTCTCATACAAAATGACGCACGGGGATTTTGGTAAAATTCATCGAAGGCAACTAATTTCATCCCAGACCTGCAACAGTCAAGGATCTGTTTATGAAATTATTTTATAACCATGTCTAAAAAGAAAGCTTTCATAAGGTGCCTTAAGGATTACTAATGTGCAATCTACTATTTAAATACTTTCAATAAGAGAACCAAAATGTAGTCCTGTTTTCTGTCAACCTTATTTTGAAAATATATTTTTTACAAACTTCGGGGTGGTTATGTTATACCACAGATATGTCAGATTTCTGAAAAATAATTATAATAAATAACATTTCTGTAAGAAATCACACACGACAAAAAACATAATTCACAAATACAGGACAAACAAAGTAAACATTTACAGGAAAGTGAAACAATAACATGACCATTATTTCCCTTGATCTCGCTTTAAAAGCCTGGCTGCAATGATTCTCTGTGCAACACTCAGAGCATCCTTAGCCTGGGCAGCAACGTGTGGCTCGACCCCGGAAACACTCCACACTTTCCCAGTAACAGCACTCAAGACCACCTGGTTAGGTATGGAGACATACAGGATACTGTTCCCGATCTGGTAGGTGGCACTGGACAGGGACCCTCCGATGGTCGGCTCCCCGATCACTGTCGCCCTGTTAAGGTCCTTCATGGTCCGCGTGAACGCCTCGGCAGCCGACCCCGTCATGTGACTAGTAAGGATGTAGATGTCCTTGGTGGAGCCGTACCTCTGACCCTGGATTTGAGGCAGGGTCATGACCTCGGTCATGGTGGTTGTGGAGCGATCAAATACGGTGTAGAGGTGCCTCAGGGGCTCAGCATCGAAGAAGTAGGTGCAGAGGAGTGGGATGGCTGTGGAGTAACCACCTGTGTTGTATCTCATGTCGATGATCATTGTGTCCGTGTTCACCAGCTTGCTCCACACCAGTTTAATCAGCTCAGGGCCGATGGCTCTCATCACTTCTATGTCTGCCATCATGTCGAACCTGAAGTAGCCCACGTTCCCGGGCATCACCTCGATCTTGAACAGCGCGTCTATGATGTAACCCACCTCCTCAGCTGTTGGGATTTTTGGCATGTCATGCAGAGTCTCGGGTTCGATGTCGCAGTAGAATACGTGCAGCCGGTGGTCACCTGATGTCTCCTGGAGGTCAGTTGTCAGTTGGGATGCCAGAGACTCGTAGTCCACCACCGATCGATACGAGCCCTCGGCCCATTTGACGAGCAGCACTCTGCTGACCTTGTTGGCGACCTCAGGGATGGCGTAGTGTACTTCCAGGAGCTCCCCCGTCCCCTCCACCAGTGAGCGAACCTCCCTGTGAAACTCTATGATCTCATGGGTGTGGTCAACGGCCTCCTCAGCAAGCACTATGGCGTCGGGGACCACGCCTCCGCCTAGCCAACACTCCCCGTTGTTGTCTATGATGTTTATGAAGGGGACGGTGATGACAATGTCCGTGTCTTCCACCTGGAAGGACTTGGAGTGCATCAGGGTCCCGGATGTGATTTCCCCGATGAGGGTGCCACGGTGCAGAGACTGCATTAGATAAGCAAATTCCTCCCCAGCACCAGCGGTATAGTAACTAGTCAGGATGTACACTCCCCGTTTAGACCCATAGGGTGGGCCTGGGAGGCCGGAAAGCGTGTTGAACTCAGTGGTGGTGTTCTGGATCCTGTCGTATATGGTGAAGAAGTGGAACTGTTGTGACGGGTCTTGGAGGAAGGAGAGCAGGATGCCCATGGAAGCTGAGGACCCACCTGTGTTGTATCGCAGATCGATGATGAGGTTCTCTGTGTCTTTGAGGGGCTCCCAGATTTTTAGGGCAATCTGCTCTCCCAATATGGCCATCACTGACACATCTCCAAACTTGTCAAAGCGGAGATAACCAGTGTTTCCAGTTAAGATGCGTACTTTGAAGACTGTATCCACCAGGTTCGTGAGAAATGCTGGATCGTTTGGTATGTTCTCAGGTTCAAAGTCTTCCTCAATGATAACCGGGGGATCTTGGGTCAGTTTGATCATCAGACGAGGGTCCTCTGACACAGACTGCAGTTCGTAGTTGATTTTATTCGCCAGGTCCTCCTCTGAAATGACAGAAAAGAAATCGGTGGATTCCAGATGTTGAAGGAGAGCCGGTACTCTGTCTGTGAATGAGTAGTACTGCCTGATGATGTCAGAGACACTCTGGACGGCGTTTGGAATGGCACTCCTGACAGCCAGTAGATTTTTGGCATTGGCAACAGCCTCCTTGGCATTGATATTTACAGAGGGAGATACTCCACTCACTTCCCAGCTTTGGCCTGTTATTGGGTTCACTGACCTGGCCACAGGAACTGTGATGTAGAAACCAGAATCTCCTATTCTTATCTTCTGCACTTTCACTGACCCCCCGGCTGACCTCTCTCCAACAATTATAGCCCTGTTCAAATGCTTCAGAGTGTAGGCGATTGCCTCAGCCGCACCCATAGTACGCTTACTGGTTAATACGATGAGGTCTTTTCTCTTTCCATACCTCTCTCCCATGATAGATGACATAGTCCATAGCTCCTTAGTGGTGTTGGAGGGACGATCAAACACAGTGTCAATGTGAATGAGAGGTTCTGGGTCGGAGAAGTAGGAGATGATGAAAGGGACTCCGTCCAGCTCCCCAGCTGTGCTGTAGCGCAGATCAAAGATTAACGAGGAGGCGTGCGTGACTTTGGTCCAGATGTTCTCCCGGAGCAGCGGGCCAAGCTTGGCTGCAGTCTCCTCCCCTATAATCCGGTCGATCCTCAGGTAGCCGACATTGTTCTCAAGGACCTCCAGCTTCACAGAGTTTCTGACCAGCCGGATGAGCTGCTCCATGGGAAGAGATGGGAGAGCCGGCGGCATCACTGGGACAAAGTTTGGCTCGAAGGACACAGTCAGCCGAGGGTCATTGAGTGCACCCTGCACGCCAGCCGTCAGCACAGATGCTAAGGTCTTGCGGTCAGATATTTTGAGGATTTCTCCGCTGTTGATGGCTTGCTGAATGGCCTCCTGCATCCCGACTAGATTCTCAGGGAAGCAGTAGTTGTCGAGGAGAATTTTCGCCATATCCAGCACCAGAGCTGGCTGGAAAGAAGAGCTGGAGTAGAGAACATGGCAAAAAAGCACCAGCAACACTTGTGAGAACCGACCTACTGCCATTATTGTGGAGAATGTTATATTTGATCTGTGTTATCCTGCTTTGTGGTCCATTCATTGAGAGGGACGGTCCTTTGTCAGGAGAGAATGTTTTCACCAGCGGGTTTCGGACAACAACAACGACATAAGAGGCTTCTGTTCTCAATAAACCTTTAATCGTATTATCTGCGGTGCATCCGCCAGACAAGCACAGACAAGAAATTCTCAAATTGGAGATGTTACATCGAAGGTATTATGAAGTAGGTATTTGGGTATGCCAGTACCTTTTCTACTTTTACTGTATTTAATTTGTTGTATTACCGTAAAGAAAGAGGCTTCTGTCTGGATGTATTTAGTTTAAGGCATCAATTCAAATAAAAAACCTTCGCATCCCATATTCTTTATTAGAATTTCTATGAAATGCTCTACCATGTCATACACATTTTCTTGAAAAAAAAGGATGAGATGGAGAAAATAGATTAGAGAAGATTATAGAGGTAAAATACTACCTGATTAGTATGAAAGCCCCATGTGAAACTCACAGTCAGTTATACGGCAGTGTGGTTCGGCCAGGTGGAGATAAGGTTCAGGCTTTATGAGGTCATGTCTGGGGCGAGTGGATGAGATGATTACACAGTTTGTGTTCACGTGTGTACATGTGACAAACTGCCCTGAACACGGGATTTAGGATGAAAACCAAAGATTTAGCAGAAATGATTATAAACATGAACATGGACTACCATTAGTTTGAAAATACTTACAGTATATATTCACCATTTACATTTTTTACTCACTGATTTTAATGACATTTCCACTGTGTTCATTTATGTTGGAATATAATTTAAGGTTGAGTGAGTTCAAAACGGAAATTTAAAGCCATGCTAATACAAGCCTTACAACACTGGGAATTTTTACAACACATAATTACACAACTACATATCATGTAATGCTGCAGTGCAGTATGTACGTTAATCTCACGTTAACTTCTAATACCCAGTCTTACATAAGCCCGTCTGGTGATTCTTTGTGACCAATCAGGACCTGGAATCTCATTTTAAGACTCCACTCCCGGTGCATTGCTCACTGCGTCATTTAAGAGGGCATGTTTGGCACTGATATGGATAGAGGGGAGGTCATCAGGGGGAGGAACTCATTTAGGCAATTGTGGTCTCGGTTAATTAGGCTAAAATCAGACGTCACGTAGTATTTTAATGGAAATGTGGTATATATTATATTTATTTGTTTTTATTGTCAAGCGGTGATGTGTCTACATCCAGACTTTTTCATCCCCTCCTGACAAACATTAGCTTCATTAGGAGGGGACCCATCACCTCTGATTAGAATACATTGATGTGCGTTGACCATCGATAGACATCGCATCATTGTGTCTTTCCCATTATGGCGTTTGTAAGATCACGGGCAGCGCCATTTTGAAGTAGTCCATTTTCTTTTTCTACGAAGGGTGCATAATGCCACCTGGAGTGTGTTGTTTGAACAACTATAAAGCCAAGGTTGGCGCTTTACTGCCACCTGCAGTTATGGAATGTTTGCACAATTCATTGGCTGATCCTTCCTGGTGACCTGGATGGAATTATGTGATCCTTCCTAAACCCATAGGAAGTCCCACACAGTTGACTACTTCAAAATGGTGGAAGTCCTCAATGGTGCTGCCCATGCTAAAATTGACTTTTGAGCACCGGAGTCCTTTATCTACCACTATGGTATTGACTAATGTGTGACCTGTTCACAACTGAAATATGGTCTGGTTTTGATATGTTGGGATCAACATGTACTGAATACTAATACGTGTGTGCAGTATTTGTTTTCAATAACTACAAAGATATTCAAAAGAACAGACAATGAATGAAGGAGTAAGATATATAAGAAACAAATAATACATTCAAACCAATTCCTTACTTTATAGAACAATTATACATTCAAATGAATACACAGTTACAAAAAGAGAGTCAGTTTTAAGTTTTATGAATGTGTTGAGACAACTGTTTATTGTTCACCTGTAGAGTGCGCTCTTTACACATTATTCAATGAAGAACTTCCCCAAAAGTTGAACTTTATAAATGCACATTGAATATTCATATAGTACAACTGCAGCACAGAAATGCACTGTTATGTAATAGTACAACCTTTACCTATAATCCACAATCTCTGACTCTAATATGAAACTAATGAGAACAATCCATATTTAATTCAAAGCAATAATTTAGAAGTCATAATCAGAAATTCCCTGCTATAAAAATACTTCAAAATCTAATTCCATAAAACTTGTAGAGCAAGATAGTCCTCATAGCCAACTAATAAATAAACAACATTATGTACAAACTCTTTAGATATCATGATAATTTTGTTATAGATATCAAACTATAGATGCACACAGACTTAATACAGATGTAGGATCTTAATTTGAGCCAGTTTGCTACAGCAGGAAAATAATCCTGCAGCAACAAGAAATGTGAATTATTATGTGGATTGTATTATAATTATTGCTACATTTTTCGTTCGGGCAAATCAAGTCTGAAATGTCAAAGAGGAAATTACAAACTTTAGAATCCTTTTAAAAACTCAAATACACTACAAGTTTGCATTTCCTGCCGTGCAGGAAAATCCTCAGCAACAAAAGAATGATCAAACTAGAAAAGTGCATTTCCTGAAGAAAATGTGATGTGCATGCTAGCTGGTGAAGGATTGATTGACTGATACAATAGCGTGAACATGTGAATGTTGGTTTGGTGTATCTAGCTTGAACAGTTCAAGAGTTACTGTTGGTAGGTTATTTTATGTAAATGTATGCAAATGTACATAGTTATAGTTAAAAAATAAATAAATAATTGAAGTTAGGATAGCGTGAACATGTGAATGTTTGTTTGGTGCCTATAGCTTGAACAGTTGAGGAGTTACTTTTGGTGAGTTATTTTATGCAAATGTGCGCACATATTTATCGTTATGAACGTTTTTAAGAATTGCAAGTTAGGATAGCCTGAACATCTAAATGTTGCTTCGGTATTTATAGCTTGAACAGTTTAAGACTTACTGTTGGGGAGTTATTTTATTCACATTTATTCAGTCATAGTTGATACATGTGTTAAAGAATTTGAAGTTAGGATAGCCTGAACATGTGAAAGTAGGTTTAGAGTCTCTAGCTTGAATGGCTGAAGAGTTACTGTTGGTTGATTATTTTATGCTATTTTATGCAAATGTTTATATTTATAGTTTATACAAGATTTTCAGAATTTAAAGTTAGGATAGACTGAACATGAGAAAGTTGTTTTGGTGTCTCTAGCTTGAACGGTTCAAGAGTTACTGTTGGTGAGTTATTTTATGCAAATGAATGCACATGTATATAGTTATAATTGATACAAGTTTTTAAGTATCTGAAATTAGGATAGCCCAAACATGTGGACGTTGGTTTGGTGCCTCTAGATGAAATGGTTCAAGAGTTACTGTCAGTGGGTTATTTTATGTCAACGTATGCACATTTATATAGTTATCCTTGATTACGATTTGAAAGAATGTGAAGTTACAATAGCCTGAACATGTGACAGTTGGTTTAGTGTCTCTAACTTGTACTGTTCAAGAGTTACTGTCGGTGAGTTATTTTATGCTAATTTATGCAAATGTTTATCGTTCTAGTTTGATTAAAGTTTTAAAGAATCTGAAATTAGAATAGTCTGGAAATGTGAATGTTGGTTTGGTGTCTCCAGCTTGAACGTTTCAAGAGTTATTGTTGGTGAGTTATTTTATGCTAATGGTGGCCGGTCTGTTGGGGCAGTCTGCACATTGGGACGTTGGTTTCGTGTTAATAGCTTAAGTCGTTTAAGCGTCTGAGAGAACAGAATAAATTAAATAATAATAATAATATGAGTATGTAAGAAATCTAGAGTTGTGTATTGCTTTGCATGCGCCCCTAATTAAGATCCTACATCTGTAGATCCAATTTATGATCTATATTTTTTTCTAAAACCCTAATAATAATAATGATAATGCTCAGAAATAATTTATAAATATTGTATCATAGGCTTTATTGCTATTCTAGACAGACTGTGCATTTGCTGAACATATACTCAATAAAATAACTCAAATGCATCTTACAACAGAACTGTACAGATTTACAGTAAGGGTTAAAGGGGACCACCATGGCTGTTACCTCTCACTACCTACATCCACACTCTGCCACCTTCATCTCCTCGTACGGGTGTCGTATAGTGATGACACCATTCTCCTGGTACATGACCGTGATGGGGTCCAGTTTTGTGGGAACGCAACACGCCATGTTGGCTTTTTTGGGGTTCTTGAGATTGACCAGGGTTTGGATGAGAGCGTGTTTGGAAGGGGTCATGTCGTCAGTCAGGGGGTAGTAACACACCCCTCTACACTCAAAGGCGTCATACTCAGGGGGCGCTACGATCCACTGGTCCCAGCCGATATCTTTGAAGTTGACTCGCATGGAGGTCCGTCGGCAGTAGTTGGTGTCCGCCTGCCTCTTCCGCCTGGGGTGTAAGTCCAAGGGGATCTCATTGTAGTCGGTCCCTTGCCAGTCGCTCCCTGAGAAGAGTGTCTCTTCCTCATGAACTATCATCTCCCTCAGCTCCTTCTTGGCCTCTCTCTTCCTGCTCCCCAGGTCGTCAGAGAAGACGATCAAAGCAGCTGCCGTGTTATCCCTCACACCCACACCCACGCTCACGTCCAAACCTCCGCCTTTGAAAGGCCCACAGTCCCACCTGTCGACTACCACTTCAAACTCACTGGCCCCGCGGTCCGACTTGACCCAATTCTGGATGGCAGTGGTCACTTCAAAAGTTTCCCAAGAGTGATGGGTCCCAATGACCTCTTTCCCATCCACAAGGTGGACAATGGCCTTGTTCCCTTTATACTCCACTTCATAGACCTTTATGGAAGCCCCGATCCCATTGATAGAGGTTGAGGTTGTCCTGTTATCCAGCAGGGTGAACAGCCTGAGTTCTGCCATGGTGACCTCTTCGTGATTTGGGACAGTTACATTGAACAGAAGTCTGTGTTTTGACTTGGTGCCATTTTTTTCAGAGTGACTGACATCTGCAAAATTGGGCAAAAGGCGAACATAGTTTCATATTTGATATCGCTTATTTGTATCAAAAGCCTTAGGTGCACACAGGCTTAATAAGCATACATAATACAGTGTCTATGTATGAAACTGTTGTGATCATTGATAAAATCCCCCCAAATTCATGTTTGACTTGCCTATGTACATACCTTGAACGGTGAAGCTGCGAATTACATCAGAACGAGGCATCGAGGACGCGTCGGAGGCATACTTGTTGTACAGTTCAATCATGAACGGCGGCGGGTATATCTTGCCGTGCTCCTGTGGGACATCGGATAAATTGAGTTTCCTCAGAAACTCTTCCTTCATGGTTCCCAGAAAGCTGTGTAACCTGTCCTCCTCTTCGACCAGGTCCTGCTCGGAAGTCTCAGGGAAGCCCCCGCGATCTTCACTTTGGAGGACATCGTTCAGTGGCTTGCACCGACAGGAGCCCGTGGACACCAGCAAACTCAGACACATCTGGAAGAGGAAACGCCTTGAGCACCGCATCTTCGGATCAGATCCTTCCCAATCGACACGCTTTACCTTCCCAGTTCCCACTATGTATTTAAAACTGACTTTGGGTGACAATCTGTTGAAATTGAGATTCTTCTACGCTAGGGCTATGGTTCTGGGGGTCCGCTCCCATGCTCCAGAGTAAACAGTAGCCTCATGTCAACCAAAATAGTAGCACGGCCATTCTTATCTCGACCATTGATGTCTTGTTTGAGGCTTTGTTATCGTTAGAGGGCTTGAAGTTAATGAAGATTCTGTAAACATTTGCAGACACACTGCGATAATGAGAGAGACGCTGGAAATTGTGGGGCTACTGAAAAACACTTTACTAAATTCTTCCCTCTTGCTTCCCACATGTTGGTCAAAGCTCAGGCCAACGGAAATCAAATTGTATATGTTCGGAAAAGGCAGTGAAATACATATCAGGGTTGGGGAATAACTGATTCACATGTAATCTGAATATTTAAAAAACTGTAACTGTAATGAATTACATTACCAGCTAAAATATTGTAATCAGATTACAGATACTTTTGAAAAACTAGATTATTGCTTCTTGGATTACTACTGAATTTAGAAACGATAAAAATAATTGATGACACCTTTCTGTTTTCTCAATGACATTCTTTTCAGCAATGAAAAAAGGTGCAAGTTTAAGTTTGCTCCATCTGAGCGAGTCTGGGCACAAATCAGAAACCACTATAACGATACAACAAATTCATTTGATGGATCCTTTTTGCCTTATTTGAATGCCTCTTAAGGGGAAAGTAATCTAAAAGTATTCTGATTACGTTACTGAGGTTGGGTAATCCCAAAGTTATATTACCGATTACAATTTTGGACCAGTAACTAGTAATTGTAACGGATTGCATTTAGAAAGTAACCTACCCAACCCTGTACATAGTAAGACTAGTTCATCTTTCAGATACATAAGCAATATAGATATCATACTTGTTCAACAGAGAAAACAGTAACAAATGCACTTTTCAATTTTAGTTACAGGTTAAATTGGTAGCACTGAATGAATCAAGCTGCATCATTCTATGTTGGGTAGAACACCTTCTTCATCACCAGTATGTCATACAGTGGCTAGGATCCAGTGTCGTCGTGGGGGGTACATCAGAGGCAAATGTGTCTGAGGACGTTGGCCTAAGTCAGGGCATTCCTCCCACCCCTCCCAAAAAAACAGAGTAAAGACCATTGAAATATCCTCTGACATACATTTTCCAATGCATTGGAAAATGAAGGGACTTTCTTAACCTGTCTGAAATGAGTAACACATTCCTATCTCCTAAACATTCCCAGAGCAGCCTTTAATTCTAATATTAGCCTATTGACTAAAACTGTAACTATGTAGGATGCTCTTTATGTACCATCATAAGATGATGATACACAAAGAGGACTCGGGCCAACATCATCCTAAAATGATTACAACCACACACAATCGTCCATGTTTTTCATTATACAAACTATACTTTATGTTCTATTCAGTTTATTTCCATTTAAGTTTACAGTCAATCTAGGCAATATTTTTGGCAATTTAAGCACAAACGATAAAAAACGGACATATTCACAATTCAATTAGTTTTTCTCAATCGCTTTGGCTCAATTCTCGAACGAGTTCGAGATCAAATCTCTGAACAATTAGTTTCTTGTTCACACCAGATTTGAATTTCCTTTTCATTTAAGCAAATTGCACGTGTTTTGGCACATGTGTGCAAAAGAATAAGTACAATTGTCTACAATTTGCACAATTACTACATGCACATGGCTGATCATGGCTGATCAAAACTGACGAGTCGATTCTCAGTGAAACTGTCATACTCTTCACAGCTTCTAATCATTCTTTCATCGTGTGAGCCATCACATGCAAAATTATCCATTGAATTATCAAAATCTGAGACATACATGTACATTCCATAAATATCTATGACATGGAATGTTTGTGATATCTGCTAAAGTGGAAAATTACCTGCCAGGCCAACAAGAGTGACAGAATGTCCACCAAGAAGATGGGAACTTGTAGTGTGACGTACTGTGAGGAGGTACAATTGATTGTTTTTTACAGAACTACCGCAGGTTTTTTCATTGTTGTTGTGGGTTTACATTTTTTGTTGTTGCATGGATGTCATTTTGTGTCAAATTTTCTGTTCACTATGTTTGACTTTATATGTAAATATGTAAAAATGGACATGCAAATGTGAATTGTCTGTTTACATGTAACACATTGCTACAAAAATAAATGTACTGTATACATACAAATGTGCATATTCTTTTTCTGTGTACTACGGTATTGTACAGTATTGACTTTTGCCAGTAAACTTTTATCTACTGTTGAGATCGGCATCTAAAAAACTCAGTGTGATACACAATAGCATTCAGCTAGACAAAACTGACATTATTGTATATTATATTAAGCAGTCAGTGTCTACAAAAAAGTAGAACAAAACTGAAATGTGTCTATAACAAACATTTCCAGGGTTGACTGTCATGGTGAGAAAACATCTCAACATTTTGACCAGTACGGCTCACCCGATGACATTTTCTTCTCATTTTGGTGGCATTGGCCAATTCACTGACGCAGTAATTAGGTTTTGAAGCATGAATTAAACATTTTGGGTGAGTTACTACATTTTGCAGACATGCAATAGAGTTGTGATGTCCCATAAAACAGTTGTGACAATTGCACTTACAGTTTAGAGAATGTTAAGACGGTTTCAGAAAATGAGCCAAAGCGATTGGGAAAAACTGTAATGGGGAAATAGAAGTTACATAGCACAGTATTCTCAACACCTTGTGGTAGTTTTACATGAATCAACTGTACATACAGTATGATGTTGAAAATGTTGGATGTAATAATTGTGCACTAGTGGTGTATTGTTTCATCAATAACATCAAAACAATAAATCTTAGGTCCACATCTTCAAATGGCAATTTTGTAACTATTTTCTATTTCAAAACAGCAGGTGGCAGCAATGTGCTGCGTATCTCCCTTTCCTTTGAAAATGATGACAGCGGATCCCTAATTCAAACTAATGCAAACGTTACATTTGATATTCCACAGTGAGTACCTAAAAGATGACCACAGTATGCATACAGTCAGAAAACGATATGGAATTATTTATTAAAATAGTACAATCTCTCATGCATTAACCATTTATTTTAGCAGATTATTTCAAACAACTAGTGAACACTACATAAACGACAGGCAAAGCATAGTTTAAGATTCCATCAATTATTTACAAAAAAGTCCCATTTAGTTGTATTAGTTACAAGATTATTTACAGAGGTTGAGCTTTTGAGTCTGGTGCCGTATGAAGACTTGAGTCCAATAGTCTAAGTGCAGTATATGGCAATAGGGTCCAGTATTTGAGTTACTCTGGAGTCTGGGTATAGATCAAGAGCCAGCTCTGGATGGCTGAAGGCTTGGAACTGACAGTTAGTCATACAGTCCCCAATTCACCTACAGTTGAGCTGCTGAATGACAAAGATAAATTCTGTGTGAATCACACTCATCTGAGGGTCAGACATATCGTTTCTCTGCATCCCACCACCCATAAACCCTTATCTACAATCCACATCTCCCTCCATGGCGGGTTCATCCATTGTAGTCTCATCCAAAGATGTATTTCCTTTTTACTATCCTGACTGAATGTCTCTCCTGCTCCACTCTGTCCGATTCATTGTAATCTGTTTTATGCATTATGCATTGAGGCTCTTTCCCGGGTGGTTCTACCGGCAGCCACAGGTCTCCACAGACATGTTGGGGTAAACCTTCAGCACCATGTTCCGGCTGGGGTCCAGGAAGAGAACACTCAGAGAGCTCATCCTGTCCGGAACACAGCAGGGCTCCGGAATGCCGGGAACGATTCCCACCGCCCTCACAATGCTCTGGATGGTGGCATGGTTCGAGGGCCGGATAACCTGGGAGCCAGAGAGGGAAAGAAGCTGGAGTTGAGAGGGATTCTCTTTCACAAGGAAATATGAGGATGACATCACATTTGTCAGGCATGTATTTAATACAGCATACCCTGTATGCAGTATCATCCGATTAATCAAATCAATTTCAAGCATACTTTCAAGACAATGGAACATTTTATTGACTAAATAAATACTACACGACACACTGAAGTAAAACACGACACCAACTTACCTTTGGAATAGGAAATCTGCAGGTGCCCGCACAGTAGTAGGCATCGAAGGCTTTTGGGGCTAACACCCACTCGCTCCAGCCGATGTCTGCAAAGTCCACTCTCAGGTAGCGTCGCGCGCAGACCCTGGGCTCACTCCACTGTCTCCTGCGAGCCTTTTTCATGGTCCTCTCGTCAAAGCTCAGCACCTGGGGCTTATTCAAGCCGTCACTGCTGTCCTGGCCTTGCTTTCGCCCATCTTTCATTGAGGGCTTAATCTTGGGAACAAAATAAGTGCTCTCCCATAGTTCATGGTTCTTCAGGGTGTGAAACTGGACTTCGGGCAGGTCATTGTTCTGTATTTGGTCCAGGGGGGACACTGCTTCTCTTTTCAGCCTGGAGGCTGGAGGAGATGCATTGGGGGACCGGGTGGGCTCCTCGCCTGAAGGGAAAGGCCCGTACCTCTGCAAGGTCATGGCCACGCTGTTGGGCTCAGATATGGACATGTCGTTGGCATACACCAGGACGTATGGTAGGCTGGCTGGAGAGAGGCGCTCCTGGCTCCTCTGGGGCCTTACCCCAAAGTCAAACTCTGCAGAGATGAGGAGCTCTCCCAGGACGTGGGCCTCTTTGACTACACCGGAGACTTCCCTTGTCTGCCAGGACCCTCTCCTGGGAGGGGGCAGGGTGACGTTGCCCAGCGGGGAGGCAAAGGCAGAGTTCGGGGACGTTCCTCGGAAGAGGAGCTGGGACGGGGGAAGCTGCTGGAGGTGCTGGATGCGACAGGAAGCGTTTCGGGAGCGCCGGCAGATCCAGGGCCGGTGGCGGGGACGCTGGTCCAGGAAGTGGAATGTGGCGGACAGGATGACCTCCGACTCCTGGATGGTTGACAGGTTGAAATGGAACCACACGCTGTTCGCGGAGACTCCTGCAAAGAAAAGAAAGACATGATCATGTGTGTCGACAGCATTTTTAATTCTACACGTTCTTTTCCAACATGTAGCCTACTCTCAACAGCCGTTCTGCAACCGCAATGCCATAAAAGCCACGCATGATTATCTGTGGGTGAAATATCATCACATACAATAGGCTACAGTGCAATCATTATGGCATGATTACACTGATTGCAATACACACGATTTTGACTACCATAAACAATATTCTTAATGTCATCCCTTGACTCCCACTACTGTTTGAAAGATACAAATTGCCTCTGAATAGGTCTCAGCCATATGGAAATGCTTAGGAGAGCACGGAATAGAGTTTTCCGTGTGCCTTTAATAGTGTCTGAGTGAGTGTCATAATAGGCCCTTGTCTAACATCTCATGAATATTAACAGTAGCCCATACTCTCTGATCACAGTGAGCCTATACCCAAACGGTGACAGGGCATAGGGGTGCTTAAATTAAAAAACATACAATAGCCCAACTTAATTATTATTAACTTTTTGCTCTTGCAAAATGATGTTTATGTCACTTTGTATGGTTCCAAGGCTATTCTAGCTGCTGCGTTCGAAGAACCCTGCCTACAGCTGTCAGCAGCCCAACACGTTCATTTTAGGTGTGATATTATAGTGTCATGCAGTACAATATAAACATGTTGGAGAACACTCACCTGGAATAGCTTTAAAACTTCTCACGGTATTTCCGTCTCGATGGCGGTGAGGCTCCTTACTGTACTTTTCATAGAGTTTGAACATATTGATTGAGACCATGTCCCGCGATGCGGTTTCGCGCGCGGAAGACTGATCCGTAGCTTGTTCGATATTGCTGTCGTGCTGCGTCATGTCGGATGGCTCCACGGATGAAATTTTCCCGATACTGGAATTTAAAAATAATAACAAATGCACCAGAGGTAATAACATCTTTGCCATATTTTCGATGCAAAACGCGTTATTCCATCAAGTTAGTTCTTTCTTTAGTATTTGAATGTGACAAAATGTGAGAAAAGTCGTCCACAGTTTGATCTGCAGTGTAATTCCAGGATGCGCTTGATTAGTGTTATCCTTTTACTCATATGTAGATGGGAGTTAAGTGTTTAAAAAAGGTCAATCGTTTGACAGGCACACTTCACAGCTTATAGCTCCACACTTGTTTAATACTACTAGAGAGACCAGGGGATAGCCTACTGCTTTAGCAGTGACAGACGGTGACGCTTTGGAGCGCTCAGCCAACGAGAGGCAAGCCCACAAATCTTCCACATTGTAGAATTAGAATCTACTTTACGCGTAGAGAACAGGCTACTCAGACGAATGGTGCTCGTTTAATAAAGTTAGACCAAAGCTAAATCAATGTCTGCAAGATCCCATATAATGATAATAGTCTACATAACAGAACCGAATATAATAGCATAGTATATGTCAGGGGTCTTCAACCTTTTCTTTCTCAGGTACTAAGGCAAACCAGCGACCCAGGACCCCATCATACGTTAGCAAAAAAAAAAGGTTTTCACATATCATTCAACAGGTGAATGATAATGTCAAAGAGAAGTAATCAACATTTTAAAATTAGTAGATTTGGTATACAGTTTTTAATTATTTTGATCTCCTCACATTATGATTGGAAGAGGATGTGTAAACTCTAACATAGCTTATTAGATAGAAAGGTAATCTGCATGGTTAAAGGCCCAGTACAGTCAAAAACGTGATTTCATGTGTTTTATATATAGTTCCACACTATGAGGTTGGGATAATATTGTGAAATTGTGAAAATTATGATAATGCCCTTTTAGTGTAAGAGCTATTTGAAAATCACCTGCAATTTCAGTCTGTTTTGGTGGGATTGAGTTTTTACCTTCCATGGGGTAAATGACTTAATAGACCAATAAGAAAAAGAGTTCCAAACCTATTGGTCAATAACAGCAAATGTTTCGTTTTCCCTCCCCACTCCCAGATAGTCCTTGCAAAATTCTTGCTTGAGAAATTGCTGTTTGCTAAGAAGCTATTTTTTGTTTTCATTTCAATTGAAAACAATCACAGAAAGGTATTCATTGTTACCCAGAAATGATTTGCTATTGAGGTAAAAACGGATGCACTGGACCTTTAAACACATGGCTAGAAAGTAAGGAACTTGTCTGTCAGCCCTGAATTAAAGACCAACTCCGCCTGTGCCTGGAGTTTAAAGTGCTTTAGAGTTCAGAACATTGCAAGTATGACAACAGGAATTATGATTTAATTGTTGGGTTTTTGCATGTTGATTTTTTTGGCATCTCTTTTTCTTTAATTGAAAAGGTTTCATGGGGCAAATATAAAGCATTTGTTACACTCTAGTCTAAACCTAATTTTGACTGTGTAAACTGTCTATTTCCTTCCCTTTTAGATAACCATAAGCATGATGATCACATAATGACTAGGGTACAGGGCACTCCCTTTGTAGTCCAGAGTTGCATGAAAAATTTATGTTTCGGTGGTTGGCTGATATGTCAAAATATGTCTCTGTTCCTGGTCTCTCCAGCCAACCATGTGATTTTTAAGACATTTTTTAGAGGTACTCTTGTTTTTCTTCCATGTCATTCTTTCATGGCCCCTTGGTCAGAGGGGCCTGCTTGGAGCCTCCTGGGTTTCTGAGGTCTTGATGTCTAGTTAACGGCAAGACAATGCGGACCCTGTGAGAGAGGTGGTGACAGCCTGGCTACTGGGGTCAGTGAGCCATTAAAATACCTTCTACTGGCCCGACGGGAATCACAGGGGCCTTTCACACCACGCTTTACATGTCCCGCAACAGCACTAAAGGCCCCTGCTCCTGAAGCCCATACTAAAGCAATGATTGTCTTAAGCTTATCAGTACATAGCCAAAGCAAGATCGTATCAGCCTCAGCCGCCGGGATGTGAGGAAATCATGGTAGACCCTTCCCATTACCAGAGAGCCACCCATAATTATTTTATATGAGTCAGAGTCCCAATATCAATTGATTACTGTTGTCTCACTCTAAGCTCTTGTGTTCCTTAGTTGGTCATCGTTTCAGACGTAGCCTATCAACAGAGGCAGAGCATTTTCAAATCAGTACAACAGACACTGCACAAGGCCAATGACCCTCACACATAAGACCATTTAAGAAATGCCATCCTATATGACATCATGCATGCATGAATCACCTCTGGTAGAGAGATGAAATAGGGGGAGAGAAGAATATGCTCTCATTCACAGAATATCTGCCTGGGGCGCTCATCAAGGAGTAAAAGACAGCGAGTCCACCATGTTGCTTTTGGCCCGGACACCACTCTCCCCTTGACTTGTTTTCTTACTGCTGGCTTGGACTAAATGACCACTCTGACTGATTTGGTCATGGATGTCCAAGGCCCATGAAAACCCCTCCATTTACCCATCTGATCCCTGCCAAGATGTTCATGTGTGATCACACAGCCCCTCACCAGACTGGGTCCTCTGCCATACCTCCCTCATTGAGACACAGAAAGAGAAGAGTTTACATCAATGTCCTCCTTCTGAGAAAAACAGACAGGAAGACAGACAGCCTCCTCTTCCAGAGAGATATCCGGGAACATCTCCTGCATTTGCATAACAGCACACATAGCCATCAACGCCAACAGAAGATGGAATGTCTCCTGGAAAGGAAATGTTATGACAAATTTATGGCCCAAATCCCAGCAAATTTCTGGATTTACGGGGAAGATGTGATATCCGAGTGGGGTTGGCGTAGTTTATCCTCCCCACTCTCCACCTGGGCTGTTAGCTGACAGAATCATCACATCAGGTTGTATTTCTGCAGGCCTTGTCTCATCCAGCCAGTCCTCTCAGAAATCTTAGTTCTGAATAGAGGCCTGACCCAGTTCCATGACCTGTCAGAGCTCAGTATGAAAAGTGAGTCATTTATCATTGGAGTTCAGACATTTGGGTTGAGTAACAAAGGTAATGAGCTGCTCTCAGCAGTGCGAGCAGCCCTGTGTTATTTCTGCAAAAAAAAAATATATATATTTTCTTCTCCAAGATACAAAATTAGACTTGTTCTCTGACCGCTTAGGAATGTTAGCAAAGTTATCTTTGCCTCAAAGTTATCTTTGCTTTCATTCTTCTCAGGAATAATTGACTGTAGATGGGGGAAATCCCTAAGCACAAAAGGCAGAGAAAGAAACCATACTCTTGAATCAAGATTACAGCCACTCATTAGATGGTTTAATTTCTAAAGCTCATTTTTCTAGTCCCCAAGTTATCTTTATGCCTTGATATACAGTCTGCACTGCAGTATATTTGCCAAAACACAACGAGTACAATAAAACACGAACACTAACACAATTGACCCCATGAACTCTTACCATTGCAACGTCATACTGTACACACAATCATTTGAGATTGAGAAGTTATTATCAAGTGATGATCACTTTCCTGAACATGAACTCATTGCTTTGATTACTTAAAGCATGTTTTAATTGACTTGTTAGTGATTCCTCATGTGAGATGCCTATCTGAAAACAAGCAAGCCTGATGTGTTTGGGCACTTTTGAAAAATGGACCATGATATTGAGTTACAACCATTATTCACATTTGGAAGCTTCTGTTTGGAAGACACGTTGAGTTTGGCTAAGAAACAGCTGCCTGGTCCCTCTTGTTTATGCCTGCGATGAGTCGACGAAAGCACGATTGGTCATAGAGCGTTGTATTCCATCCGCATGGTTATCAATCACTTCAAGGGCTCCCAAACATGAAGGCCATTTTCCCATCATCATTCAGTCGGTGAGACCATTACAATCCACGTTAATGCACCAAACGGACTGATGACTGGCACCGCTCTCTCGCCTCCCGTCCGCACCATTTCTTTCGACTGTCTATAAATCACTCCATAATGCCGTGATTTTGGCCCTGTGCAATTATGATGTGATTTGCCCTTAAGCCCTTTTTTCATGATACAGTATGTCAGTGCTCAGACACACATGCTTCGGATATAGTGTGTAACTTACCAGCCAGTTTAAAAGTTGTGCCTCACTCCTCTCCCCTCCACCCCCTTTTTTCATGAGAGAGAATGGAATTAGCTCGGTGTATTTCAGACACTTTTCTGGCCAAGGATATTGTTTTCCTTGGCCTCACACAGTAAGTCTGCTATTATGGTCCTTTTTCATGTCTATAAATGGATTATTTTCATGGATCCAAACGGGAATGCTTGATTTTAGCCGGGATTTAAGAGGATACTGTACTCTGTTAGGGGCCCGGATTTGCTACCCGTATTCTCGTAGTGCTTTACTTTGATCGATTATTACCGTATTTGCCAAATTGTTCAGAAATGCACCTCCAAAGCTCTGGAGAAAGTAACATTTAGCTGAGGTCTGGTGACCTACAGGGGAGATGAGAAATGTTAGCTTAGTGTAGATATCCTGTTCTTCAGAGAGGGAGAGAGAGGGAATGAAAGAAAGACAAAGAGAGCAATAAATGGAAAGAAAAAGAAAGTTGAAGAGAGACACAGTAAATATAATATGGAACGAATCCGAGGGAAAGAATGAGAGAGAGCACCCACACCAACTATCCAGCAAGCCAGCCAGCCAGCCCAGCCAGGTCACCTTTGATACAAGTCAGTATTCAACGTCCATCCATGTCTGAGGACGTCTGGAAATGACATGGAAACCGGCTACAAGAGGTAAGAGTGAGTGCTGTTACCTTCAAGTAGGTAAGCATCTGCCTCTGGTGCCAAAGGTTGCACATTCGAATCCAGTGATGCTGGATGCTTAACCTTAAGTTTTCGGAGTTGATGCCTAAACTTAACCCAAACTTTAAAAATTCAGAGTTAATGCCTAAACTTGACCTTAAACACTTTGAAATTTGACATTTGGAGCAACTTCAAAATGTGATGTTTGAGAAACATGGATTGAACGTCTAATTCTGACGTTAGACTGTGAGAGCTTGTTGGCCGGCCAGCCAGCTGCAGCCCTGCTCTGCTCTGTGTGCCTGTTACTGACGTGATTTCCCCTCTGACAGCTGTGAGTGCTGGGCCCCCTGCACCAGGGCAGCTTTGATCTCTGCCTCTCTGTCACTCAACGTTAGTTACCCTTCAGGATGGAGACAGTCTCTCTCCCTCTCTCCCAATGCCCCAACTCTCCACACACTGAGCATTCTGCAGCCAGATTCGGCTACTGCTGCAAGTCAATATTTTTGTTAATACCACTGATATCGTTCATGTGATTTGAGTATTGAGTCCATTGGTCATGTAGTTTTTAACTGTATCCCAAGCAGATATGACATACTTAGTGACTCTTTGGAACATGTTTCTTGAATGTGTGACGAAGGTCTGACTGTGTGTTGGGAACACTCATATTTGGGTGCACACTTGTGAGTAGAGTGTCAAGGTACAGTAGCATAATTTGGTGAAAGATGGACCAAAAAGCTTTCAGCTGTGTTTTGCATTGGCTATGGTAAGATAGCCATCCATTGGAACCAACTGGTGTCTTTACTTCTAAGGGAACCAATTAACTCTCAGTCTCAGTGACTCAACCAAAACCTCACATATGTACACACAACAAAACTCTTGTCAACCGGCCAACATTTACTGCACTGGGGCTAATTTCAGGTTTCGTCTGACTTATTTTTCTAATTACAGCCTCCGCAGAGCATGCTCTCGCTACATTGCCAGGAACGATCATCTAGCCCCAATATGAACCTTTGACATCGAATATCTTGAACACATAATGAGCACGGTTGTCTGCTGCGTTCAACAGAAAAATCCCGCACCTCACAAACCACTTTCTTTTAAGTTCCCTGTCTCTCTTTTGGTCTATGTTGAGTGAAGTCAGTCAAAAAAGACACAGCCAAACACCATTCACTCAGATATTCAATTCCACTTCATGAAATTGCCTTGGGTGGTAGGGGACTCAATTGCAATGTGTCATTTCAATTCATTTCAATGTCTTTCATGTCACGAGCAGGAAACAATAAAGTTTGCGAAATGGTTGGCTTCCATTTAGCAACATTTAACTGGACTTCTACGATATATGATTTAACCATCAACATATGTTTACTTCTTCCAATGCGGGGGCCCGCGCTGTAACTGAAGAATGTGTTTTTCAGATCAACCATCAAATGTAACCCTCTTGGTGTGAAAAGCACCTCACAAAAGCGCATAGTGCTTTGACAGCATTGGGGCGGGTGGTTGGGTATTAGGGGGGGGCTATAGATTGTATGGACGGCAGTAATCCCATTGGCTCTGCGACTCAGCAGGGGAAGCATTGCCTGGATTAAAAACGTTGTTGAGAACGTAAAAAAAAAGGTAACCTAGAACAAATATTGTTAGAGAAAGTCCCATGTGAGACAATAAGCCTTCATTGCGTGGCCTCCTCCCACCCATGTCACACTGTATACTTCTGGTGTGACATCATTCACTGTGGGTCGTCCCTTTAGTCCAGGCTCGGACAAAAGAAAATAGGAGATTTTATTATGAATCCGTTAAATATACTTACAGTATATACTTGTGGTAATTTAATTTATTCATCCATACCACGTTTTGTTGCCACTGAAAGACTCTCATACAAGTGGTTGGGGTTACTAAAGAGAGCAGCAGATCTGAAAAGAGAGGAAGGTGTTTATTAGAAGTTTGTCGAAGTTAACAAATGTAAAAAGTTTCAGGCAGTACAAATAAACGAACATGTGGACGTCTACAATATGTAGTACTGCATTTTGTTTTCAAACACGTTACAATTATTACTCGATAATTGATGTTATTATAAACTGTACTGTACCTGGTACCGTAGAGACAATCTGTTCCTGCTTTGACTCAAAGCCCAGCCTCAGAGCTCGATAGTAGTGGAAGCGATTACACAGACTGAAATACATCAGTAGATGGCCCATGACACACACTGTGTGACTCCACGGCACATCTCTCACCAGCGTTCACCTCCAGCGTCTAGACACATTCAACACATTCTCCTTCTACCTGCCTGCACTTCAATGAGGCCTTTTGAATCCGGGGGCCAATAAAAGCACACACACACAGCCAGGTTGGGGAGAAGGGAGAGGGAATGAAGGGGAGGTTGGGGGATCTGGTGGTTGAACTCTGCAGCCTCCGGATATTCAGATCCAGATTCATTGGGTCAGTAAAATACAGTCCTCAACAGGATAAATGGAGCTTCAACCCTCAACAGATATGTTAGATTATCACTACCGGGGGGATAAACCCAGACGACCGGGTTCGAGTTCGCAATGTCAGTGTTTGTAATTCAAACTGCCTGAGTTATGATGAAGCATCTCTGGACTGTTTCCACATGGTTGATTTTCTTTTTCTGTCGGTTGATTTAATGTTGATATGTGATATTTATATTCTTGTGTTTTTGACGTTTTTAGTTATTTCGAGGAACAACAGGGGAACCCACCTGCACCAAAAAAAGAATTGATTCATTTAGTAACCTAGTTTTATCACTGAGATTAGTGTGTGTCCTAATTGCACTATGCGATCAAGTTAATAGATGATACGGGCCAAGCGGAACAATTCTCCATCCCCAGAACGGATCATGCACTGCTTTTTTTCATCATGAAAGTTTTATGCGTGGAAAAATAACACGCTGGAAACCCAAGCGCTCAATTTAGAAAAAAAAGCTAAACAAAAGGCTTCTGTTGTTACTAAATCAACGTTAATTTGCGACTTGGCAGCCCCTACTTTAAGGAAGCCTGTGGTAAAAGGGTATTTCTTTCACATTGCTATCTGATGTCCTGGGTGTATTTTGTGTGATCATCTGGCATGGCTTTGTAGATTTGAAATCAAGCCGGAATTACTTTCTTGAAAGATGTCATTACATACAGTACCAGTCAAAAGTTTGGACACACCTACTCATTCAAGGGTTTGTCTTTATTTGTACCATTTTCTACATTGTACAATTAGTGAAGACATCAAAACTATGAAACAACACATATGGAATCATGTAGTAACCAAAAAAGTGTTAAACAAATCTAAATATATTTTATATTTGAGATTCTTCAAAGTAGTCACCCTTTGCCTGATGACAGCTTTGCACACTCTTGCCATTCTCTCAACCAGCTTCATGAGGTAGTCTCCTGGAATGCATTTCAAATAACAGGTGTGGCTTAATTCGTGGAATTTCTTTCCTTCTTAATGCGTTTGAGCCAAATTTGAGATTTTTTGTTCCAACCGCCGTGTCTTTGTGAGACGCAGAGTAAGTGAACGGATTATCTCCTTATGTGTGGTTCCCACCGTGAAGCATGGAGGAGGAGGTGTGATGGTGTGGGGGTGCTTTGCTGGTGACACTGTCTGTGATTTATTTAGAATTCAAGGCACACTTAACCAGCATGGCTACCACAGTATTCTGCAGCGATACACCATCCCATCTGGTTTGTGCTTAGTGGGACTATCATTTGTTTTCAACAGGACAATGACCCAACAAACCTCCAAGCTGTGTAAGGGCTATTTGACCAAGAAGGAGAGTGATGGAGTGCTGCATCAGATGACCTGGCCTCCACAATCACCCGGCCTCAACCCAATTTAGATGGTTTGGGATGAGTTGGACCGCAGAGTGAAGGAAAAGCATCCAACAAGTGCTCAGCATATGTGGGAACTCCTTCAAGACTGTTGGAAAAACATTCGTCATGAAGGTTGAGAGAATGCCAAGAGTGTGCAAAGCTGTCATCAAGGCAAAGGGTGTCTACTTTGAAGAATCTAATATATGAAATATATTTAGATTTGTTGAACACTTTTTTGGTTACTACATGATTCCATATGTGTTATTTCATAGTTTTTATATATTCACTATTATTCTACAATGTAGAAAATAGTAAAAATAAAGACAAACCCTTGAATGAGTAGGTGTGTCCAAACTTTTGACTGGTACTGTATGTCTAACAGTAGATTTCTGTGTATCCAATTGCAAAAATAACAGTGAAGCATAGTTAAACCTTTGTCTAGCAGTTACTACATCTGAAATTCCGCCTCTGAATCTAAATCTAAGCACAGATCAACTGTTCAGAGAGAGAGGGAGAAAGAGAGAAGGAGAACGAGAGAGGCAGAGGAAAATGGTACGCTTCAAAAGAAAGGCATTCCTGCCTATTCTCTCAGCTTCTAAAATGAAATGAAAAATTCCAGCCCTCGGTGTTGATAAAGACAATGTTTTTCTAAGACTTGCTGTGTTGAGCTGCTTTATGTTTGTCTCTGTGGCAACAGGCCCATTTGAGGCTGTAAGGCTAAGATATTAGAAACAGGCGAAGACCCAGAAACCAGGCCCGTTTAGGGTTTGGAGTGAATACATCATGCAAGCACATCTGACACGGTGTTGATGACTCCATGTGACTTGTTAACTGGTCCTGAACGTCCTGAAAGTCACCTGAGCACTATTACAGGCTATTCCTGTAACTGTGCGTACATGAAACCAGGCCTTGACTTGATACCATGAGCAATCTGAGAGGCACCACATTTGTCATCATTTGGTCTGACATTAATATGTCTAAATGCATCACTGACATGTGTTCCCTGTCTGAACTCTGACCCTGTCTGTGTAGTGTACAATTACTGTATCTTTATGTGTTTTGTGTTTTGTGTGTGTGTGTGTGTGTGTGTGTGTGTGTGTGTGTGTGTGTGTGTGTGTGTGTGTGTGTGTGTGTGTGTGTGTGTGTGTGTGTGTGTGTGTGTGTGTGTGTGTGTGAGAGAGAGAGAGACAGAGTATATAGACAGAGTAAAAGAGAGAGACAGTAGGTGCTATGGGTTTATAGAGTAGTCCAACAGATTGGACAATAGACACAGGATCATATTAGTTCACACTCCACTTCAGAGAGAGCAGACGGCTATGATTTTCTTCGAACCAAACTGCCATTGCCAGAAGGAGGAAATAGGACTTTTCTGGCACATCAGATAATTGACTTATTACTGAGGTACTGTATGTCATGCAACTCAAGATCAAATAAAAACATTGCTGCCTTACATTGTGTCAGCATGCCATCATTGTAACATAAAATCAACATGTGGATTGAAAGTGTTTTCTTGGGAACCAGATAGAGTGTTATTGTTCCATTAGGGCAACATTTGATTTGAAAATCAAACTTATCTTGTACAGTTGGTGTAAATGTGAGCATTCTCAATTCAGTCTGAAAAGGTCCCGCTGGGCACAGATGTCAATTCAACGTCTATTCCACGTTGGTTCAACGTGATTTCGTTCAAGTGACGTGGAAACAACGTTGATTCAACCAGTGTGTGCCCGGTGGGGTGTTCAAATCGACTCAACAACACACACACCATAGCTTATTAGCCTTCCTTCATCAGGTGGTTTCCAAAGGGTTTTTATAGAAGTCTGGATGAAGCCTAAGCAAACGCATGGCTTGTAAAATAAGACCTCAATGTGTGCGTGTTTATGTTTGCTGTGCATGTGTGCTTGAATGTGTGTGCTTGTATATGTAGTTCTTAAGAAAGGAAAACGTTTCCGGCTCTAGACCTGCATTTAATTGAACACTCAACATCATTGGCAAGTGAAACCAAGCCAAACGAAAATGAGCTGCAATTCATAGAATAAAAAATAAAAAAAACTCTGTAATTGATTGAAGCCTGCACTTGATTACATCAAATAATGAGAATTGTTTTATCAACCTTATTTTTTACGAGCAACTGGTAGCTGAACAAATAACTCTCTCGGAGGGTAGGCTCGCTACATGGGCCAACCTCTGGCATAGTGAAATCTGAATAATTACACATTCTTCAAATAGGCACATTCTTCTTTTCTCCTCTCCCCTGCAACTCTTCACGGGGTTCTTAGTGTACAAGAGAACTATCCAGTGCATTTGGAAAGTATACAGAAACCTTGGCTTTTTCCACATTTTGTTACGTTACAGCCTTATTCTATAAATTATTTAATTGTTTTTTTTTCTCATCAATCTACACAAAATTCCCCATAATGACCAAGCAAAAAATAAAAAATAAAGAAAACTGAAATAACACATTTACGTAAGTATTTAGACCCTTTACTAAGTACTTTGTTGAAGCACCTTTGGCAGCGATTACAGAATTATTGAGTATGATGCTACAAGCTTGGCACACCTGTATTTGGGGAGTTTCTTCCATTCTTCTATGCAGATCCTCTCAAGCTCGGTCAGGTTAGGGGCGGCAGGGGGCGGCAGGGTAGCCTAGTGGTTAGAGCGTTGGGCTAGTAACCGAAAGGTTGCAAGTTCAAATCCCCGAGCTGACAAGGTACAAATCTGTCGTTCTGCCCCTGAACAAGGCAGTTAACCCACTGTTCCTAGGCCGTCATTGAAAAATAAGAGTTTGTTCTTAACTGACTTGCCTAGTTAAAAAAAAAAAAAAAAAAAAAGGTTAAATGTAAGTCGCTCTGGATAAGAGCGTCTGCTAAATGACTTAAATGTAAATGTTAGATGGGAAGCGTTGCTGCACAGCTATTTTCAGGTCTCTCCAGAGATGTTCGATCGGGTTCAAGTCCGGGCTCTGGCTGGGCAACTCAAGGACATTCAGAGACTTGGCACGAAGCAACTCCTGCATTGCCTTGGCTGTGTGCTTAGGGTTGTTGTCCTGTTGGAAGGTGAACCTTTGCCCCAGTCTGAGGTCCTGAGGGCTCTGGAGCAGGTTTTCATCAAGGATCTCTCTGTACTTTGCTCTGCTCATCTTTACCTCGATCCTGACTAGTCTCCCAGTCTCTGCCGCTGAAAAACATCCCCACTGCGTAATACTTCCACCTCCATGCTTCACCGTAGGGATGATGATGATTTCCTCCAGACGTGCTGCTTGGCATTCAGGCCACAGAGTTCAATCTTGGTTACATCAGACCAGAGAATCTTGTTTCTCATGGTCTGAGAGTCCTTTAGGTCCCTGTTGGCAAACTCCAAGTGGCTGTCATGTGCCTTTCACTGAGGAGTGGCTGTCTGGCCACTCTACCATAAAGGCCTGATTGGTGGAGTGCTGCAGAGATGGTTGTCTATCTGGAAGGTTCTCTCATCTCCACAGATGAACTCTTGAGGTCTCTCAGTCTATCAGGTACTTGCTCACCTCAATGACCAAGGCCCTTCTCCCCCGATTGCGCACTTTATCTTTATCTTTACTCTTAGGAAGAGTCTTGGTGGATCCAAGACTTCCGTTTAAGAATGATGGATGCCACTGTGTTCTTGGGGACCTTCAATGCTGCAGAAATGTTTTGGTACCCTTCCCCAGATCTGTTCCTCGACACAATCCTGTCTCGAATATCTACAGGCAATTCCTTCGACCTCATGGCTTGGTTGTTGCTGTGACATGCACTGTCAACTGTGGGACCTTATATAGACAGGTGTGTGCCTTTCCAAATCATGTCCAGTGAATTTAATTTACCACAGGTGGACTCCAATCAAGTTGTAGAAACATCTCAAGGATGATCAGTGGAAACAAGATGTACCTGAGCTCAACGTTGAGTCTCATAGCAAATGCTCTGAATAATTTTTTATTTGTAATAAATGTGCAAATATTTATAAAAAACAGTTTTTGCTTCATAATTTGTAAAAAGTCAAGGGGTCTGAATACTTTTACAGTACCTGGTGAAATAATGATTAATAAACAACTCTAAGGGGGGCCCTATAAAATCTGTGATTTCTTTCCCCAAATTATGTTTCATATTTTGCAAAATTATGTATTTTCAGTTTTTTGGGGGGGGGTCTGGAAAAAAGCGAACACAATTAGATTTTTGAGTGTACTTCCCTTTTTAATTTCTTATCTGGCCCTTAAATTGAAGTCTAGCGAGTGAGGAATATGCCATTTTATGCAACAGGTGGGTCTAATCATGAATGCTGACTGGTTAAAACTGCATTCTAGCCGGTGTCTATTCCAAAAGTTACCACCGGATAAATCTATGACGTTAAAATGCCTATTTACTCTGTTCCATCTGACTGCGCAATCCACTGTCTCTTCAGCCCAGCCAGGCACTTCATAAACTTGATCTCCACTATAAAAAGCATCTAGACATTATCTCACATTTCTTTCAGACTAACATTTATTTTTCAACAGCGGAGATTTGTGTAAACCTTGCTATCTGTCTCTCTGACATTTGCAACAATGTTTCAATATTCAAATTCGATCTCCAGCTGTCCCATAGCAATGAACGTGTCAGGAGTTGGGATGAGACAGACAGGCAGGCAACGTCAATATTTACAAGGAAATGTCAATTGAAAAAAGGTAAAAATAAAAGAAAGTGTAGCTAGTTTGCAGTCTTTCTAGCTTCAGTTTGAAGTGACTTGTGTTAGCTATGTTGTTGGCTAGCTCCTCTGAACAACAGTGTCCTGATGAGAGAGCACATTTCCTATGCCAGACAAAATCGCGCCTCATTAGCTCATTGTTCTGGATGTATCCAAATAAATGTCAATAGAAAACAGTTTAAACAAATGCAAATGCAGCGACTTTGCTGTTATTCTGGCTGCACTTTTTGATGTGACTTTAAGTTAGCTGTAGTTGGCTAGCTAGAAAGCAAGGGATAAGAACGTTGCCAGCCAGTACGGCTATGGAACATTTAGAACGAACATCGGGGTCGTGTCCATAGATACAGAACAAAAAGACTGAACGACTGGGTCTATCTCTAGCAACCGAACCGATAGAACGAACGACAATCCGGCTTGGGTAGCAACCCTAGATTTGTATCGAACATCTATGTTGTGGAAGGATGAAATAGTATGAATAAACTCATCAAAATAACATTTTGTATAAAATTATATCAACCATTATTTGAATTTGTTGTTAACCCGTTGTATAAAAGTGATAATGCCCTTGAAGCCGGTGTTTGGAGGATACATTGTTGTTAGCGGTGAGCGGTTTCCTTCCTCTCCGGCAACTGAGTTAGGAAGCATGCCTGTATTTTTGTAGTGACTGGGTGTATTGATAAACCATCCAAAGTGTAATTAATAACTTCACCATGCGCAAAGGTATATTCAATGTCTGCTTTTACCCATCTACCATAGTTGGCCTTCTTTGCGAGGTATTGAAAAACCTATCTGGTCTTTGGTTGAATCTGTGTTTGAAATTCACTGCCCGACTGAGGGACCTTACAGATAATTCTATGTGTGGGGTACAGAGATGAGGTAGTCATTCAAAAATCTGGTTATTGCACACAGAGTGAGTCCATGCAACTTATTATGTGACTTGTTAAAGCAAGTTTTTACTTCTAAACGTATTTAGGCTTGCCATAACAAAGGGGTTGAATACTTATTGACTCAAAACATTTCAGATTTTGAGTTTTTATTAATTTGTAAACATTTTGAAAAACATAATTCTACTTTGACATTATGGGGGATTGTGTGTAGGCCAGTGACAATAAAATCTCAATTTAATCCATTTAAAATTCAGGCTGTAAAACAACAAAATGTGGAAAATGTCAAGGGGTGTGAATACTTTCTGAAGGAACTGTATATATTTTCACACTATGAGGTTGGAATAATACTGTGAAATTGTGAAAATGATAATAATGCCCTTTTAGTGTAAGAACTGTTTGAAACAACTGACTGAAATTTCAACCTGTTTTGGTGGGATGGAGTTTTGGCCTGCCTGGTGACATCACCAGGTGGTAAATTAGTCACTAGACCAATAAGAAAGAGAGGGTTTCAAATCTCTCTGCCAATAACAGCTAATTTTCTGTTTTCAGCTCCCAACTAAGACCACTCCCAGACAGTCCTAGCAAAATTCTTGGTTTCAAAATTGGTCTTTGCTAATAAGATATTTTTGATTATTTTTGACCATTTTAATTGAAAACAATCAATACGGTACTTAGTTCTTACTCAGAAATGATTTGATATTGAGATAAAAATGGATGGTTTGGACCTTTTGGCGAAGTAGAGGGTAAACAAGCCAGATAATTATAAAGTTTCTCAGTTAACTACTTATCTCTTGTCCGCTACACTGTAGACACAACTTTCCACAACAGTATTGTCCACTTTGTGATAACCACAGAAAGAAACCCAGCAACATACATTCATATATTGAAGTAAATGACGGTAATAGAAAGCCTAAACTGTGTTGATTAGCTTTACAGCAGTGCAGTAGTGAGTGTTTGGTATAGTGTGTGGCTGTATAGCTGGAACAGTGGGTCTTTGTTTGCAGACAGAATAGTTCTCCCTATGGGTTCACCACAGGATCCCAGCTCTCACAGGCACAGGGAAACTATACATTGGAGTTCCTGCCCTCCTATGAATGTTTTATTAGCTCGGGGAGTGAGTCTAAAAAACCCACCCTCAACACACACACACACACACACACACACACCGTCTTCAAACTTAATGAGTGGCGCCTGACCGTAGCATCTAATGCTTTAGTTGACTTGTGAGGGTGAGGGAAGGGGCGCGGGAGTTGGATAGGGAGAGGTGTGAATCATGCTTACCTCAAACCCACCACTCTTCATTCATTGACTTAGCTATGTAATTTATGTCAATGGAGGAAGTCATTCGCTCTCACCATGGAAATACATAGTGCTCTCACTGCTATGGAAATACAGTTGATCAAAATGAAACTGTAGGACAAAGAGTTTTTTTCTCCAAAAAGAGGTCTCAAATCCAAGTAATATCCCAGATGCAAGGTTAAGAACTGGAATCTCTTCATTCGTTGGCCTCTGTGCCATGAAGTATGGCTCTTGATCTGTACAGCTTTATGACTTGAGATCTTATTAAAGTGTTATAATTACTTTCCAGAGTGCTCAGCCTGGCCTCAGAGCCATGCGAAACATACATGACGTATTTCTGAGCACCTCCAAGATGTATGATACCTACTAATGGTCTAGTTACTTTAGACAGAGACTAAAGTAGGGAGGTAATTCGGGGAGGATGGGTGGGCATAATCCGCGACCGTCTAGCAATCCCAAGGTTGCATATTAATGTCGCGTCTGGGACAACTGTAGCATTTTAGCTAATCCTTCCCCTAACCCTTATTCTAAACTTAACCCAATTTACCCTACCTGCTACAAATCTTAATTTGACCCTTTTCATCGCAGGAAGAAAATAATCCTGCAGCAGGGGAATTTGAATGTCTGAAGAAATATTTAAAATCGCCACCAGGGGGCAGCTGAAAGAGGTGTTTGTATACAATGCAGTACTGTACCAAGTGGCGTGTATTCATGGATGCCAAGGAAAGCCAGGCTTCCCCCCAAAAATGTGCCAAGAAACATAGAGTTGAAGTCGGAAGTTTACATGCACTTTTGCCAAATACATTTAAACTCAGTTTTTCACAATTACTGACATTTAATCCTAGTAAAAATTCCCTGTCTTAGGTCAGTTAGGATCACCACTTTATTTTAAGAATGTGAAATGTCAGAATAATAGTAGAGAGAATGATTTATTTCAGCTTTTATTTCTTTCATCACATTCCCAGTGGGTCACACTCAATTAGTATTTGGTAGCATTGCCTTTAAATAGTTTAACTTGGGTCAAACGTTTCGGGTAGCCTTCCACAAGCTTCCCACAATAAGTTGGGTGAATTTTGGCCCATTCCTCCTGACAGAGCTGGTGTAACTGAGTCAAGTTTGTAGGCCTCCTTGCTCGCACACACCTTTTCAGTTCTGCCCAAAACATTTCTATAGGATTGAGGTCAGGGCTTTGTGATGGCCACTCCAATACCTTGACTTTGTTGTCCTTAAGCCATTTTGCCACAACTTTGGAAGTATGCTTGGGGTCATTGTCCATTTGGAAGACCCATTTGCGACCAAGCTTTAACTTTCTGACTGATGTCTTGAGATGTTGCTTCAATACATCCACATAATTTTCCTCCCTCATGATGCCATCTATTTTGTGAAGTGCACCAGTACCTCCTGCAGCAAAGCACTACCACAACATGATGCTGCTACCCCCGTGCTTCACGGTTGGGATGGTGTTCTTCGGCTTGCAAGCCTCCCCCTTTTCCTTAAAACATAACGATGGTCATTATGGCCAAACAGTTCTATTTTGGTTTCATCAGACCAGAGGAAATTTCTCCAAAAAGTATGATCTTTGTCCCCATGTGCAGTTGCAAACCATAGTCTGGCTTTTTTATGGTGGTTTTGTAGTAGTGGCTTCTTCCTTGCTGAGCGGCCTTTCAGGTTATGTCGATATGGAACTCGTTTTACTGTGGATATAAATACTTTTGTACCTGATTCCTACAGCATCTTCACATCTTTGCTGTTGTTTTGGGATTGATTTGCACTTTTCGCACCAAAGGACGTTCATCTCTAGGAGACAGAACGCGTCTCCTTCCTGAGCGGTATGACGGCTGCGTGGTCCATGGTGTTCATACTTGTGTACTATTGTTTATACAGATGGACGTGGTACCTTCAGACGTTTGGAAATTGCTCCCAAGGATGAACCAGACTTGTGGAGGTCTACAATTTTTTTTCTGAGGTCTTGGCTGATTTTTTTTGATTTTCCCATGATGTCAAGCAAAGAGGTACTGAGTTTGAAGGTAGCCCTTGAAATACATCCACAGGTACACCTCCAATAGACTCACATGATGTCAATTAGCCCATCAGAAGCTTCTAAAGCCCTGACATAATTTTCTGGAATTTTCCAAGCTGTTTAAAGGCACAGTCAACTCAGTGTATGTTAACTTCTGACCCACTGGAATAGTGATACAGTGAATTATAAGTGAAATAATCTGTCTGGTAACAATTGTTAGGAAAAATTACTTGTGTCATGCACAAAGTAGATGTCCCATCCGACTTGCCAAAACTATAGTTTGTTAACAAGTAATTTGTGGAGTGGTTGAAAAATTAGTTTTAATGACTCCAACCTAAGTGTATGTAAACTTCCAACTTCAACTGTATCACGGTCGCAAGGCATATAAACTAATAGGTTATAAAGAAAACAACCCCACCTGTTTTGAGGCAAAAATCATTTGCAATTTTTTTAAATGCATTATATATGATTTTTTTGGGGGGGTGGGTCTTGTCTGTTTTGCATGTTATTTTGACATTAATACGTGTCACATATCAGTTTGCAAACAATGTAAAAAAAATAAGAATATATAATTGAGTTAATAAATCCGCATACAAATATGGTTCTTGAGTAAGGCAGCTCCGAAATGCAGGTGTTTCAGTGCTAGCTCAGTGCTTTCTGTGTTGGTGGGACAAGCCAGCAGAAAATACGGAGCGTTGCACTGTGATTAGCTCAGTGTCCGGTCAGTCATGGGGACACTACGTCACTGCCAAGCCTAAGGGTAGTCCTAAACAATTCTAACCCTTTGGGTGCTGCTACAGAGTTACATTAGAAGTGCCCATCCAAGAAGGCTCAAGGTCATTGGCACAGATAAAATGACATCAAATCACGTTATATGTACAGTAGCTTTGATTGGACTGATGTCAACATCACACTTTCAAAATCTTAGCTAGCAGTCATCATTGTGAATCAGGTCGACAATCTACTGGCAAATCCTTTTTAATCGTTGTCATATAATTAATAATAATTAAGAGAAATTATACCCCTCTTAATCACGCCTACTGTTCTGACTTGGTGGTGAACATGTAGCCTATAACCTGTTTTAAAGAAATTTAATCATTGAATATTGTAAGAGCTTTCATTGTCTGCTTATATGCCCCATTTATTTATCATACTGTTCTGACTTGGTGTACAGGGAGAACACTATAAGAACAGCCCATGTTCTGAATTCTGTCGCTTTACATTTCAAAAGTGCTAAACAAATAGTTATATTGATTACGTCCGTCCTAGTTCCCTCATTAATGTCTTAATCGAAATTACGGATTGCCTCTTATCCGCTTGTCGTCCCCTTATGCCATAGTTTGTACATCTCAATTGTCATTAGAAACCACATTTGTTTAAGCAAGTCAGCCATATCAGATATGTTTTTTTAAAAGGCATGAATTTTTTGAACTGATTGAACTGTTTCTCTGCCAGACAAGGCTCTGCTGATAGCCAGGTGTAGCAGTGGTAAGATGTTGGGACTGCTGTTGGGACAGCTTTCTGTAGGCCCTAACAGTTTGTGGGCACTGTTTGTCACCGTTATAGTCCAAGTAATGTATTGTTTAGTGTTGTGTTGTGGCTTTGCTGGCATGCATCTCCACCAAGATTTACATGCTAAAATCGCCACTAGTTGTAATAAATTATGGCATTTTTTTCTGGCTTGGATCCTCAGTGATTTTACCCAGGCAACGCTACTGACCGTACATAGATTGTACCTTAGACTGCAGGTCCACTGGGCACCAGTTCAAGTAGCCTATCTAGGCTACGTGCAGGCTACAGCGCGTCCATTGTGCATTCTTATGTGGATTATAATAAATGTACATTTGTCGCGGGTATATGTATTTTTTGTTAGGGCGAATCAGTATTTTTAGATCAATTGTTTTATTATACAGTATGTTCAAAGAATAGGCAGAATACATTTTTGGTGGCTTCATTGCCTGTGTGGTCCAACGGTTGCAGCCGCTGTCAGCATGGGTTCAAATCCGTCCGACTGCACATTGACTCACCCTCCCCCTGTCTTCCTTGTCTTTACAACACTGTTCTCTGCAATAGAAGCTCCAAAATGATGAAAGGAGTGGGACTGCCCAAATAATAAATCATTGGGCAAATAAACAATACAAGGTAGGCTAAATTGATTCATAGAACATGCACAGACCTAGCAAGCAACAATAGATGCTTTGCTAACTGATTCCAACATTGAAAGATAAAATAAACAAAGGAATAAAAACATTAACTCTATATGCTGAGATTCAGGTCTGAGATTTTGAGGTGGAAACTTCAGAGGACTTTTAGGTATTCTACGAAAAATGTCACTTTTGATTCAAGCACTGAATGAGTAGAGGAGTTACACCATCACACTGTTAATTTTTCAATTATTTTAATCCTACATTAGGCCCCAAGTTAATTGCATTTATTTCAATGTTTTCAAGAAGTAAAATAATTTAGCCTGATAACTTACACATCAGGGTCTCAGCTCAACAAAATCGTCTTTGGATAGGGTCAAATGAATAAAGATCGTGACAGCTTTACAAAGTGAAATATTATAGCCACACAATAAAGGCTTTCAATCCACAACAAGGATGACTTCAAATGCCTGAATCAAACTGAAAGTACAGTAGGTTTATGCATAACAGTTTAGCAATGGAATTCTCAGCTACAGTAAATCCCATCCACACCAAAGACCATAACTATATTGACAAATTATACATAGCCTAGCTATAAAACGTGGGTGAGCATCCACACTGGATGAAAGTTTATCGCTTTACAGTAGGCCTACATCTGTCAATCAACTAATGGCCCAAATCAGCTCATCAACTCAGCCAGGGAAACACAAACAGTAGGCTATTAACGGTTCTCAAACCGTTCATTATGCAACGTTATACAACGGGTGGGTCTAATCATGAATGCGGATTTGTTAAAACCGCATTCCAGCTCGTGTCTATTCCAAAAGTTACCACCGGATAAATCTATGACGTTAAAATGCCTATTTACTCTGTTCCATCTGACTGCGCAATCCACTGTCTCTTCAGCCCAGCCAGGCACTTCATAAACTTGATCTCCACTATAAAAAGCACCTAGACATTATCTCACCTTTCTTTAAACCGCGGAGATTTGTATAAAACTTGCTGTCTGTCTCTCCGACATTTGCAACATTGTTTCAATATTCAAATTCGATCTCCAGCTGTCCCATAGTAATGAACGTGTCGGCAGTCGGGACGAGACAGACAGGCAGGCAACGTTTCTCAGCCAGTCGAAATCATGAATCAGCTGGCATCAATTTATGGATATATACAAAGAAATGTCAACTGAAAAAAGGTAAAACTAAACAAAATGCAGCTAGTTTGCAGTCTTTCGAGCTTCAGTTTGAACTGATTGTGTTAGATGTGTTGTTGGCTAGCTCCTGATGAGTTAGCACATTTTCTATGCCAGGTGAAATTGCGCCTCATTAGCTTATTGTTATGGATGTATCCAAATAAATGTCACTAGAAAACAGCTTAAACAAATGCATATGCTGCTACTTTGCTGTTATTCTGGCTGCACTTTTTGACGTGAATGTAAATTAACCGTAGTTGGCTAGCTAGCAAGCAAGGGATAAGAACGTTGCCAGATAGTATGGAAATGGACATTTAGATCAAACGATGCGGTCGCGCCGATAAATACAGAACAAAAAGACTGAACGACTTCATCTCGGGCATAACACCAGTGCCAATATATCCTCCAAACGGCATTATCACTTAAATGGAAAAGCCAACGGGTAGCCTAAAGAATGTATTGGAATATATGCAAATAAGAAGGGGCCTATTGTAACCATTGATGGCACTAGATTATATCCAGCTGATGTCTCGTTAAATCATCAATACACGCTAAATTCCCCTGCACAGCTGATCTCAATTGCAACTATTATTGGTCATCTCATTACCGCTTCCTAAAAGATGATGTTGGTGTTACCTTAGTCCGGAATGCTACGAAATTCTTTCAAGATATGTTCGCTCACTATTTGGTATTATCATCAGAAAAACCGACTAAGGGCGATTTATCTATTTGACAAACGTTCTGTACAATTGAAATAAAGTATTTCCTTGTTTACCCTGGCAAATCTACTATGAATGGAAACTAATGTTGGTGTAGCCTATTGTTATTATTGAATTTGTTTCCTATTTATGTTATCCATTAAATACAACTGTCTTTAAAATAGAAGTGTCTGGTATGGCCATTTCTTAACAAGATCAGGGGTAAAACATCCCTGGACTGGCCATATTTGGAATGTGTATCTAAATCAAGTCAATCTGGGGATTTAGTTATTTGTGCCAGAACAGTACGGGCCTGGATCAAACCCACACCGACATAGTAGGCCTATATGTTCATCCTGAAGGCAGCGATCCTAGACCACCCCAGGCCACGTTTTGAACTCAATTTTAACAGTTCATCTGTAATCTTAGGTTTGCTAGTAAACAATGTGCTCTTTTTCTCTTACATATACTGTAGACCTCAAAAACTCATGGGCTGCGTTTTTTGCGTGTTTTTGTGTTTTTCAAATCAGTCGCTTTCTTTCATGTGCCATTGCGCTCCATTCCATAGGCTACCTCACTATTGTCCATTTACATCTGAGATTATAGACCTATGTGTGTAATTCGTTTTGAAAGGCTACTGTAGGCTATAGTTTAGGTGTAGCCTACTGTACGGCTGGCTGCATTGCGGATCCACTTCACACTTGTATGTTGTAGTGGAGACGGATATCTAACTTGTGTTATTAAGCTATATAAAACACGGTTGTTGATGTGCATGCATGCATTTCAGGTACATTTTTTGTACATTTGAACATTGTTGTAATAGGACATATAGGCCTACAGTAGCAGTAGTACATTCGTGTTCTGTCTGGGGATTTAGCATTTGAGAGAGCGAGAGAGGGAGGATGATTTCAGTAGCTGGCACTAGTCAGAATGCCTCGACTGCCCCAGCTTGGAGAGAAGCAGAACTGCAGGTTTTCAGTGAACGTATCTAAATCACAAGGCTCATTTGAATTTCCTGATGCGCAGAACGTTTTCTGCGGCAAAAGAGTAATCAAAGTAAGATCAGACATCTATCAGTAAATTCACCTAACCTTTGTTGTTTTACTACTCCTAACCTTTTACATAAATGATCCTGACTTTTGTCGTTAGTTCCCCTAACCGCCAGTGTAAATTCTCCCCGTAATTCTCCTTTCTTTCTCAACAACTAACCTGGTCTCTAAGAAATACTTATAATACTATATGTCCTCCAAGATGTATGTTAGTTACATCATCCAATTCGTATGCTATTGTACAACCGGGTAAGACGTACGATACTGCACGTCCTCTAATTTGTATGATATTGTACGACCGCTGTTCCATTCATAATGTAACCTAACGTAATATATCATACTAAATGAAGTGACACAGATTTACGTACATAATAACACGAATTGCCCTGAGACCACGTTGGAGTGCTCATTCAAATAAAACAGTACATTCCCTTTTCTGGTTTGAATTGGAGCTCATTCGTGTACAGGGGATATGCTTGAAGAGCTCTGCAGGTTTCGCTTTGAAGGCCTGCACGTTAATGTGACGGGGGGATTTTCCCTTCAATGGTGACTGTCTGTCTTGTAGCGTGTAGCTCTTGGTGGGATTTTGGTCTCCACTTTGAGTGTTATTCATTTGAGGGGTAAAAACTTAGATTACTACTCAATCTCCTGCTGAGGATTCACTTGCGGCGGCCCATTTATCCAGCGCCTCAGAGCTGTCATAGCTTGGACTACCGTAACGAGCTACAGGAGTCCGAGCTATATTCCTTTCGCCCCCGCAACGAGATTACTCTAGGAACCCTTCCAGAATCTTCTCCTCTCCCATGACAACACCTATCTCCATTCTGCACAAATAGACTTACAGGTTCTGCTCCAAAAATATGGAAGTCTTCATACAGATATTGGACCGTGTTTTTGACAGACTCACGCAAACAAAGTCTGCAGAAGCGTTTGCCAATATCCTGCCTCACATCTTCATTTCAAAGGCACTCTGCAGACGTCGTTGACAATTCTTAACCCAAGGCCTTGCTCTGGGGTTGCATGTCCCAGCACCTGTTTGAAGTGTTTTGGTAGCCAATCAGTGTTTTGTCAGGGGGGCTGCCTTACTCTAATGTCTCTTAATGTCTATCACATTAACCTTAATTGACTGCACATGAAAAAACAAACACGTTGCGAGGCGCTGTTGAGACGGATAAGTCCTGCGGGCAAAGCAAATAAACAAAACATTTTGCAAAAATAGATGTGTTCTGGAGCTGCGGGTCATATGCCGAAGTTTTAATTGCTGTGCACTCAACCTGCTACTGTGTGCAAGATGGAGTGAGTCAAACCCAATGTTGCCATGGGGGCAGACATTTCATCATAATCACTTATGGCATTCAAGTCTGTACCCACAACAACCTGCGGTCAATATAGAGTATTTTCATACTTCGAGCATTGCTCTACACTCTTAGAAAAAAAGGGTTAAAAAAAAAAGGGTTCCATAGGAGAACCGTTTTTGATTCCAGGTAGAACTCTTTTTGGTTCTAGGTAAAACCCTTTTGGGTTCCATGTAGAACCCTCTGTGGAAAGGGTTGTACATGGAACCCCAAAAGTTCTACCTGGAACTAAAAAGGGTTCTACAAAGGGTTCTCCTATGGGTTGTCGATAGCACCTTTTTTTCTAAGAGTGTATGTACAGTATGTGTGTACTCTTTGTGTGCGTGGGTTGCATGTGTATGTATGAGTGTGTTTATTTGTGTACTTGTGTGTGTAAGTGTGGAGTTTGTTGTCGTCTGTATAGTGCAGTTGTCTGGACAGCGAGATCTCTTTTGCTCAGACAAAGGCGCGTCTCGCCCTCTGAGGAGTTGTCTAGGCAAGAGCAGGAATTTGTCCTGGATCACTCTGTCATGCTGTTACACTTCAGACTCAAAACAACTGTACCCATTGAGGATTGACAAGGAAGTGACTCCTTCCATCGAGTCCATCTTTTGAACAACAATAAAAACGATTATTTAAAAGAAATAATTGTTCAGAAAATGATGTTGTATTAATTAAGGTATGTACAGTAGGTATTATTGCTGAAATGGGGACGAAAGTAAGCCACTGAATAGTACGTGTATCAAATCTTAAGATACTGTAGCAGAGCCAAGTTTCTGAAGCTTTAAAGTCTTAAATTACCTTGATTAAAGACCTCAGGTCAACATGCACGCCAACACACACACACACACACACACACACACACACACACACACACACACACACACGACACAAGACACCAAGCTCTTATTTTACAACCTTTAACTAAACAATTGCAAAGCGGAGGTGACATTTTTACAACCTGTTCCGACAGGGAAGCATGCTAATTTCATCTAATTTACTTGTATTCTGCCATTTTCACACTTTATAGAGCTGAAAGTAGTGGGGGGAAAAGTTAGTGTTGTCCTGAGTTCTTTTGATAGCTTTGGAACCGAATCAAGATGATCTACTATTGAATCTTAATCTCTACTGTTGTAGTTTGTTAGGAGGACATACTATCGGACGTAAAGGTAGTATAGTGTTGTGACGCTAAGTTACGGTGACATCCTATGGCACATCTTTTAGTACCTTTCAGGGTATAGTTGCACAGCTGTCCTTTATAAAAACCAATCTCTTCCTCGCTTTACATTATTTGTCCACTCGTCTGTCTATAAAGATCCTGTAACCGGACTCCTCATCCCCTGTTAAATCATCCTTATAACGGTGGACCTCGCTTGCTGCAGGAACACTTCAAGCATGGCTGAGCACCAACACAACAGCTATGGAAGTATAGCTAGGGCCCTGGGTTTTTTCTTAACCACATGACCTGACCAGGAAAAACTCTGGGCCCTAACTATGGTCAATCTCTGTCCTGCCATGATCTTATCATAGCTATAGACTACAGTAGCGTCTCAACCTGGCTCTGAGAGTAAATTAGCCGGCCCGCCCATCCTCTATTAGCTTGACATTCATCAGACTGTTTTGACTTTGGCTCCTCCAACACTAACCATGTAAAATTGAACCAATACGCAATAGTAGAGGCATTTCTGTATTATCTACCAATGGATGAATGCATAATATGTCAGGGTTTACTGATGTTGTCTATCCAGAGTGGACAGGGTTTTGTAGCTACTGGCAACAGCTGTCCCTCTGTGAGTGCAAAGGGTCACATTGGTGCTCCCTTAACCTAAATAGGTGGCCATGACTACTGGATGGGGATTGGTCAACGCACCAAAACAACGTCCAATGGGCCAAATTCTTCAGTGTGGAGTTTCCACTTGGATTCAATATTTCTGTCAAAAATGGAAGTGTTTCTCATATTTCGGGTCTTTCCTGTTTTGGGGCCAGCCATTAGGGCGGGTGGGTGGTTAGCATTGGGGCCTTTAAAGATGGCTGTATGGAACTGGCTGTGCATAAAGCCGTCCTTCATAAGGAATGCTACAGTACACCCTAACAAATGTCCTCCATCAATATGACTTTTGTTACCAAGCCACCAAAGCACAGCTTGTGGAATGGGAGTATGTAATCAGAAGACAAAAACTATTTGGAGCAGTTTTTGTCAAGCAGCGGGGATGTGTCTGTGTTGTGGGAGGTGTGCCAAGGACCAGGGTGTTGGTTCGGGCTGTAGTGGCCCCATGACCACCCATGCTCAGGGAGAGTGTGTGCGTGTGTGTTGCCTGGATAACAACAGCATACAAAGCCCTGTCCTCTCCTGCTGAGCCGCCTGTGCGAGTCAGCTGCTAATGGCCCCATACTGAACATATAAATACCATTCCATAAATGATTAGCCACACCAGCTAATGAATGGCTGTGGCTTCCTCCATAGTAAGAAGGTGGTAACCAAACAATAAACAACATGGTGTTTTATGAACGTCCCCTCTGTGAATCGTTTTTACATGAGCAAAAATGGTGGCTACTACATCAAAATTGTCGGGTTGAAGTGTGTATTTTTCATTCTGTTCGACTGAACGGATGGATACATTTACTGTAACTCTCTCTCTTTCTCACACAACCCCCTTCAATTTCTCCATGCTGGATGTGTCCGAAACGTTGCTCGGAGCCATGAAAATCATTATTCAAAACCAATGTTGAAATGAGTGCAGCCAAAGGGACAACAATACTGACCATAAATGCTGGAAACCCAAAATGACTTGTAAACCCCTCGGATCATAATGTGATCATACTGCGGTGAATATATTACTGTTGACCTTTGGGTTGGACTAGGTACTATCTGTTCAATCTCTCTTCTCCTCCACCATTTTACCAGTGAGAGAAACCACAAGCCTCAGTAATTCATTATATTTCCTATAAGACAATAAAGGCCTATCCTTTTTGACCAACATCAATATGTATTTTCCATAGCTCACATTTTATATCTCTTCACTGGCTAGTGGTTTGGGAGCAGTCACAGACGGAAGTCCAAATACTCCTCAAGGTGCTGTTTCTGTGGAAACAAAAGATCATAACCCGAGCCATCACAACAGGGAAAAAAATGAATTTGTCTGAGGTCTGATTAATGAAATGATGATGAAACTCCACACGGGCACCTGGAGAAGGCACGGAATTCATCATCATGAGAAAAGGACTTGACACATTTCTCCTGAAATGTTAGCAGACTCCACATATCCAGAGGCATTTTTCTCTTGGCAAGGACACATCACCTACAAAGTGAAGCGAAGCTGCAACTGTCATCAAAGCCCGAGGATGGAATCTTAGTTAGCGAGAATAATGGTGTTATTATTACAGTGAGGTAATGGCAGATGGAAGAGAGAGACTGGCCAATGGAAGAGTAACCCTCATATCCCCAGGTCCACGGTCATTGTCACAAGAGCAGTCATGGAAATATACTATTCTATTACTCCTTGCAATTTCGGGAACTATACACGGAGTTCAGAGGACTGCGAGAGTGGGTAATAATTGTGAGTGTTCAAGCCAAGCACTTTGCTGTTAAAAGTAGGAACATTTTTACAACTAGCAGGCGTAGGAAATAGGATTCCGAGTGTAAAACGGACAGACACAGCCGTCTCTCAGTACTCTCTCCTCTTGAGGCTATTATTTGTGTTGTTCTTGGGCTTCTGGAAGCCTCTGGCGCTCCGGGAATAAAAACCCTTTCTCTCAATCTTTGGATAGACACATGACATTGACATGTACTTATTTATCAACAAAACATTTGGTTGCTGCAACTCTTCAAATGAGTAGGTCATAGAAATTCTCCCAGGACCATTCCCATGGAAGAGTAGGCCTGCAGTATATAGCTCCAACAGTTGCAAAAAAAGTGTAAAGTAATCTCCAGGTGCACAATTACCATATGTGATTGCACACGATGGGTGTATTCCTACCACAGTCCAGCCCCGGGATAAACTGAGAAATAGAATCCCATCTTGACAGTTCTCCCTGCACTCTTGGCCCTCCATGGTTAACCACTATTGGCATCTGATGGTTTGTCTTTCTGCTGTGGTAATGCATGAGGCTCCCTGGTCCCAGGCAGATTGACTGTACAGTACTGTACTGTATGGTGCACCCAGCAGACAAGACTCACCAGCACCATCTACTGGTTCATATACAGTGACACTGGATTTTAATTCATGTTTAAAAAAAAAAAGAATCATTGCTTTAAACGTATTCAGGTAATGGCGTTGTTCGTTGAAACTAATATATACAAACTATATATGCACCTGAAGAACAGTGATGGAATTTAAACCATCTCCACCGTCTTGGGGCGGCAGGGTAGCCTAGTGGTTAGAGCGTTGGACTAGTAACCGAAAGGTTGCAAAATTGAATCCCCGAGCTGACATGGTAAAAATCTGCCGTTCTGCCCCTGAAAAAGGCAGTTAACCCACTATTCCTAGGCCGTCATTGAAAATAAGAATTTGTTCTTAACTGACTTGCCTAGTTAAATAAAGGTAAAATAAAACTGTAAACCAGGCAGAGGGATGTGGCCCTTCTGACTAGTGTTGAGAGTGTTAGAATGTATGACCACTTCAAGACAAGAGATAGCTCTGGAGCTCACACATGTACACATACATACTTGTCACAGGCCCAGAACCACACTGCACAGCTGCAGAATCACACTGCACAGGCCCAGAACTAGGGTGTCAGGCCACAGCACTTTCAGAATGTTCCCAACACCAACCCCCAAGGCCCAGATACCCTCTCAGCGAATGTCCACCCAGTTCATAGTCAAGTGTCCTGCCTGTGCAGATTCAGCCACAGTCCAGCTATATTAAGCCTCACTGCAAGTACGCACTTCCAGAACGTTCTCAACGCCAGGTCACAGATAACTTTAACCTCTCTGTGGAAGGCCACCCAGTTCTTGGTGAAGCAACCTACCAGTGCAGCCACAGTCCAGGTACCTAACCAACTGCTGCAGCTGGCTTTCCAAGTCCAGGAGCCTCATATGGCCTCTATTCTGGCTGCCGAAGTGCCTATCTTAATCTAGTTTGCCACATAATGGCTATTTTTTTTACACTTTTGTGTAATGGAAACTTGAGTGATGCCTATTAAGAATTCCACAGTGGTGTAAAATACTTGAAAGTACTTTTTACACAAATATACATTTTCACAAAGTCTGCCGCCTCAGTTTGTATGATGGCAATTTGCATATTCTCCAGAATGTTATGAAGAGTGATCAGATGAATTGCAATTCATTGCAAAGTCCCTCTTTGCCATGCAAATGAACTGAATCCCCAAAAAACATTTCCACTGCATTTCAGCCCTACCACAAAAGGACCAGCTGACATCATGTCAGTGATTCTCTTGTTAACACAGGTGTGAGTGTTGACGAGGACGAGGCTGGAGATCACTCTGTCATGCTGATTGAGTTTGAATAACAGACTTGAAGCTTCAAAAGGAGGGTGGTGCTTGGAATCATTGTTCTTCCTCTGTCAACCATGGTTAGCTACAAGGAAACACGTGCCGTCATCATTGCTTTGCACAAAAAGGGATATGGATATTGCTGCCAGTAAGATTGTACCTAAATAAACCATTTATCGGATCATCAAGAACTTCAAGGAGAGCGGTTCAATTGTTGTGAAGAAGGCTTCAGGGCGCCCAAGAAAGTCCAGCAAGCGCCAGGACCGTCTCCTAAAGTTGATTCAGCTGCGGGATCGCGGCACCACCAGTACAGAGCTTGCTCAGGAATGGCAGCAGGCAGGTGTGAGTGCATCTGCACGCACAGTGAGGCGAAGACTTTTGGAGGATGGCCTGGTGTCAAGAAGGGCAGCAAAGAAGCAACCTCTCCAGGAAAAACATCAAGGACAGACTGATATTCTGCAAAAGGTACAGGGATTGGACTGCTGAGGACTGGGGTGAAGTCATTTTCTCTGATGAATCCCCTTTCCGATTGTTTGGGGCATCCGGAAAAAAGCTTGTCCGGAGAAGACAAGGTGAGCGCTACCATCAGTCCTGTGTCATGCCAACAGTAAAGCATCCTGAGACCATTCTTGTGTGGGGTTGCTTCTCAGCCAAGGGAGTGGGCTCACTCACAATTTTGCCTAAGAACACAGCCATGAAAAAAGATGGTACCAACACATCCTCCGAGAGCAACTTCTCCCAACCACCCAGGAACAGTTTGGTGATGAACAATGACTTTTCCAGCATGATGGAGCACCTTGCCATAAGGCAAAAGTGATAACTAAGTGTCCCGGGGAACAAAACATCTATATTTTGGGTCCATGGCCAGGAAACTCCCCAGACCTTAATCCCATTGAGAACTTGTGGTCAATCCTCAAGAGGCGGGTGGACAAACAAAACCCCACAAATTCTGACAAATTCCAAGCATTGATTATGCAAGAATGGGCTGCCATCAGTCAGGATGTGGCCCAGAAGTTAATTGACAGCATGCCAGAGCGGATTGCAGAGGTCTTGAAAAAGAAGGGTCAACACTGCAAATATTGACTCTTTGCATCAACTTCATGTAATTGTCAATAAAAGCCTTTGACACTTATGAAATGCTTGTAATTATACTTCAGTATTCCATAGTAACATCTGACAAAAATATCTAAAGACACTGAAGCAGGAAACTTTGTGGAAATTAATATTTGTGTTATTCTCAAAACTTTTGGCCACAACTGTACATTCCTTAGTTACGAAATGCTGTGCTTTTTTCTCCAAAAGTCCTAGTTACATTTTGAATGCTTAGCAGGACAGGAAAACGGTCCAATTCACACACTCAAGAGAACATCCCTGGTCATCCCTACTGCCGCTGATCTGGCTATCCGTAAATAAATTAAAACAAGAAAATGGTGCCATCTGGTTTGCTTAAAATAAGGAATTTGAAATGATTTATATGGTTATTTTTTACTTTTGATACTTAAGTCTATTTTGTAAAACCAAATACTTTTAGACATTTATTCAAGTAGTATTTTACTGGGTGACTTTCACCCTTTTCTATTAAAAGGTATCTTTACTTTTACTCAAGTATGAAAATTGGGTCCCTTTTCCACCACTGGAATTCTGTGCATATAGACTTATTCTAATCTCTTAATCTACAGGCCCAGAACCATGTGACTTCTCAGCGGATGGCCACCCAATTCTTGATCCAGCGTCCTGCCAGTTCAAACGCAGACACAGTCCAGCTACACAAGCTCACTGCAATTACGCAGGCGGTATTAGTAATCCACTTCTAAAAATGACTTCACATCTCCAAGCACAAGAGCCTCTGACAGCCTCCACCCTGGAAAATAAAAAGGATTCTGGTTCTGTGTCTGTTTCCTTGAATTCAGAACATGCATCCCTCTCGTGGTATGAAAATCACAGGCTCCTAGAAATCGACAACGCTGAACTGCTACACTGGAGTCCCTTTAGTACGTCCGCTCTAAGGTGGAGGAGGCATAGGCGGTGCTACATGTCCACCATATAGAAAATAAATCTGTCAACTCCGTTGGAGCTTGAAACAAAGCACAGGACTGGGATTTTATTTATATATATTTTTTTGCCAAGACTAAATACAGTTGAAGTCGGAAGTTTACATACACCTTCGCCAAATACATTTATACTCAGTTTTTCTGACATTTAATCCTGACATTTAATCCCAGTAAAAATTCCCTGTTTTAGGTCAGTTAGGATTACCACTTTATTTTAAGAATGTGAAATGTCAGAATAATAGTAGAGAGATTGATTTATTTCAGCTTTTATTTCTTTCATCACATTCCCAGTGGGTCAGAAGTTTACATACACTCAATTAGTATTTGGTAGCATTGCTTTTAAATTGTTTAATTTGGGTCAAACGTTTCGGGTAGCCTTCTACAAGCTTCCCACAATAAGTTGGGTGAATTTCGGCCCATTCCTCCTGACAGAGCTGGTGAAACTGAGTTAGGTTTGTAGGCCTCCTTGCTTGCACACTCTTTTTCAGTTCTGCCCACAAATTGTTGATAGGATTGAGATCAGACCTTTGTGATGGTCATTCCAATACCTTGACTTTGTTGTCCTTAAGCCATTTTGCCACAACTTTGTAAGTATGCTTGGGGTCATTGTTCATTTGGAAGACCCATTTGCGACCAAGCTTTAACTTCCTGACTGATGTCTTGAGATGTTGCTTCATTATATCCACATAATTATCCTCCCTCATGATGCCATCTATTTTGTGAAGTGCACCAGTCCCTCCTGCAGCAAAGCACCCCCGCGCTTCACGGTTGGGATGGTGTTCTTCGGCTTGCAAGCCCCCCCCTTTCCCTCCAAACATAACAATGGCCATTATGGCCAAACAGTTCTATTTTTGTTTCATCAGATCAGAGGACATTTATCCAAAAAGTACAATATTTGTCCCCATGTGCAGTTGCAAACCGTAGTCTGGCTTTTGTTATGGCGGTTTTGGAGCAGTGGCTTCTTCCTTGTTAAGTAGCCTTTCAGGTTATGTCGATATAGGACTCGTTTTACTGTGGATATAGATACTTTTGTACCTGTTTCCTCCAGCATCTTCCCAAGGTCCTTTGCTGTTGTTCTGGGATTGATTTGAACTTTTTGCACAAAGTACGTTCATCTCTAGGAGACAGAACGCTTCTCCTTCCTGAGCGATATGACGGCTGCGTGGTCCCATGGTGTTTATACTTGCGTACTATTGTTTGTACAGATGGATGTGGTACCTTCAGGCGTTTGGAAATTGCTCCCAAGGATGAACCAGACTTGTGGAGGTCTACAATTTTCTTTCTGAGGTCTTGGCTGATTTCTTTTGATTTCGCCATGATATCAAGCAAAGAGGCACTGCGTTTGAAGGTAGGCCTTGAAATACATCCACAGGTACACCTCCAATTGACTCAAATGATGTCAATTATCCCATCAGAAGCTTCAAAAGCCATGACATCATTTTCTGGAATTTTCCAAGCTGTTTAAAGGCACAGTCAACTTAGTGTATGTAAACTTCTGACCCACTGGAATTGTGATCCAGTGAATTATAAGTGAAATAATCTGTCTGTAAACAATTGTTGGAAAAATTAGTTGTGTCATGCACACAGTAGATGTCCTAAACGACTTGCCAAAACTATAGTTTTTTTAACAAGAAATTTGTCGTGTATGTAAAGTGTATGTAAACTTCCGACTTCAACTGTAAATATAAAGCAAATCGTAATGATAAGTACAAAGTTGATTAAACCAAAAAAGTAGGATGAAAACAGAAAATCAAGGTTTGAGACCATGTGAAAATGAGAACATTCCTTTGTGTTCATTTGTCTGTGCTCAGAATATCAAATGGTAAGTAAAGAGACAACATAGCTGGGCATTGTAAATTGCTGGCTGTAATGAAATGTCAAAAAGCAAAACACACATAAACACACATCCCATAAGTCCTGCCTCCATTGCCCCACATCAATAATGATACCTCCTCTATTTACATTGCGAATATCCTGCCAAATACTGCACATCACCACAAACAGTAGAGGAATGCTAACAGTGCATGCATGGACTCTTAACTGTAGACAGTAACTCTATGAGACTGAATCATCTATCACACAGCGCCAGAGGACTTTACAGCAATATGTTATGACTGCCTACATTGATTGGTTGTGAGCAGTTGCTGAGTGGCTTGCTTAGTTGAAATATAGTAGGAGTGTGAATGCACTGCTGACATCTGGTGGATTAGACTTGTGTTGACAGTGATCTATTCACATCCTCTGTCTCCTCTCCAAAGGATGTGGTCCTCATTGTGGCTTTCTGCATGGCTGGATCCAGGTGGAGACAATGTGATCCCGGACGGAGGTCAACTCCGATTAGCCACACTTCCTCTTCTGTAGCTCAAACAGCGGTCTGATACTCACCCATCCGCTCTCATCCATCACTGTTCCGTTAAATGGACGGGACCCATGATTTATAAAGACCAGGATATTTGCCACCCAAAAACAAGCCCCAATGGAAACCGGCATGAATCTTTATGGGTACAAATATAAGTTTATGAGGAGAGATGGACAGACACAGAGCTATAATTTACAGTTCTGGCATGCCCTGCTTCTTGTCCTGGGGGAAGCATTTGAGAAGGAGAGAGGGAGCACTGGAGGAAGGATATAAAGGATTATTTGAGCTCAATGTCATTATCTTACAGTCAAATAAAAGAGGCCCGGACTGAAGCTCTGAGGCGTTGTTAAATTCCTCCAGTGCGTGCCTCTCTTCTCCTGCGAGCTTCTCTGAGGCTCTTGTGTTTCTGATCGGAGGAAAAACAATGTATCTCATTTGAATTTGTTTGTTTGCATTCCGGCTATCTTTGACACGGAAAGGAGGCAGAGACAGAGGCAGAGACAGAGAGCGGCAGACAGCGAGAGAGAGGCAGAGAGAGAGATTGAGAGAGGTCATGTAAAAATGGTGCTGGAGCACTGTGGTCTTGCTGCGTTTCATGCAGGCTGATATTAACGGCTCGGTGTGGAGGTCCACGTTTGTCTGCCAGGGCCCTGGGTGATACTACCCTGCAGAGATGGTATAGAACCTAGAGGGTGAGGTGGAAGAGAGCAGAACCAGTGGATGGTATTGACCAGCTGTGGCCTGCCTGGGAGGGTGAGCGTGCATGTGTTTATCACCCAAATTATAGTGACATGGCATCCACTACTGAGTTGCCATGATTTATGTCTTCTCTCTCCCAGTGGAGGCTGCTGATAGCTCATAATAATGAATGTGTTTAATACCATTCCATTCACTCCATCCCGGCCATTATTATGAGCCATCCTCTCCTTAGCAGCCTCCACTGCGCTCTACATACTGTAAAACGAAAACAGCCACCTTGATTATTTTCCTTTGCACATTTTCTCATATAAACCTGGACCGGTCTGTGAAGATACACACCATATGGTAGCAATGGAGCTCTCCCCATAGAGTTCTCCCCATTAACCCAGTGTTTTAAGGTCCCCATGCAATGCTCTACTGTACTTGGCTTCCTGCGTCGCAGCGAGAGTCAACACAACTCTTACCATCTGATTGCAACTCTATGCTTGTGACTGTGGAAAACAGGCATAATCACAGGAGAGGAAAAGAAAGAGGCCCAACTAAACACTGATTGTGCACTTATGTTGAGTTTTGAGTTACCAGAAGGATGGTTTCCAGGATGTGCCCATCACTGGAGAAGATAGAATTGGCCCCTAACCACTGATACAGGGTCAGATACAATAACCTAATAATAACGTAATGGTTTAAATCTGTGGTAAAGGTCCATTTCTACTTCAAGCCACTTCTCCATGTTTCAATGGCTGTTTCAGGCAATGGCAGCATTTTCACCCTGACTTGAGGCCTGTATTTCAAGGTTTTGACCTCACCTCCAGGACCTCCTGTGTGATGGGAATAACCTCCAGCCTCTAAGGCCCTTTGATCCATTCTGCAGATGTTTCTCCTCAAGAAGAGGAGGTGAGTGAAAATGAAAAACAAGGTGTACAGTATCCAAAAGACTTCACAGATTCCAAGACCTTTACTATTCTTTTTCTGTGGGGGAAGGAAAAGGACTGTGTAAAATATAACTATGAGCTTGAAAACTGGTCTGAAAAATCTTATCGCCAAGTTGGTAAAAAAGAAACCCCTCTGTGGGCCAAAGCCTTTAACACCGAAGTCAGTACAACACAAAAAAGATAATTCAAAGCTGTCACCCTCCTCTCCCCTGTAGCACACCCCATCCCCCAACCAACCACCTACACAATACCGAAACAGGGTCTGCCCTGCACAAAACACCCAGGCTTTTCTTGACTTTGTTTTCGTTTCCTAAAGTGGAGAGACTTATGATGTGGATTTCTGTTATAGGCAGTATTGAATAGCTCTCCTGTGTGTTACTGGGCTGTCACTAGAGGGACCACACACGGAGAACAATGTCAACATGTTAACATTGTATACTACGCCCATTTGTATAGCTTTCTCCCGCCCTTTTTCCTCTCCCGCCTATTCATTGAATTTTACACACTTTCACTGGTCCGTTTTAAACATTATTTGACAGCCCCTCTGATATCATTCTCTTTTTTGTGCTTTTCTGACGCCCTCAAAGCTGGAAGGCTTCAGAAACTTTATGAGTTGGCCGGCTACCTCTCATAATGTACAATTAGCACTGTTTTGATTGTCAGTATCAAGTACGTGGTCAGGATATAATCGCAATTAGGATTTCCTTTTCCACTTGAATAATAACTCGGCATTTGTGATTTCTCACTCACATTCCCTGACGGGTGGCTTTTTCCATGCCGGCGGTATCCGAAGGTGGTGAATTTGAAGTCCTCTCAAAAATAATAGAGTCTACCTTTAAAATCGTGGCACGCCACTTAGCACATTAGCACCGTCACTTTAATTGGGAGTGGGAAGCACATCAGAAGACTCAAGCAGAACACATGAATGGGTGGCAGGATGGCTGGACTGTGCGTCAGAGCTATGGAAAAAGTGAATCTTTCGCAATCTCTCATAATAGAGGGAGAAGGTTTCAGAGCTGCCCGACTGCAACACCACTTCCATGTTTTTTTTCTCTGTTATTCTGGAGGAGCAGCAAGGTTGGCACACTCTGTCATGACTGCTGCTATTTATACACCTGCTGAGGATATACAGTATTAAAAGTAACTGTCCAATGTTTCCAGATTTTTATGAAATATGACCTATAATGAATTACAATATGAGTGAAATCGTTTTCCTTCCAAAAAAGTATAATTAAGTATGCTAAAAAGTAACTTATCTGTATTGGAATGGTGTGAGTGTACCCTACCAACAAAATGGTGTGGGCGTATATAGCGGTCGTTAAAAAATATTCATGCGAGTTGACCACTGATTGGCCAGCTCATCCTCCTCAGGATGACATCATCCTCTATGAGGAAATAGCAAGCATTTTTTTAAAAGTTCTGTTTGAGCTAAAAGTTCGAGGTAGGGTTTTTAAAGTGTTTTTTTCCTTCAATTTATGCTTTGGCCACAAAAACAAGAATAGGATGGGTCAACATTATTTGGGTGTGAGTTAATGGAATATTAACTTTAATGGAATGGAATATTCACTTTAAAAGTGAGATTTTCACTGCACAGTTACTTTAAAAACTCAGCTCTGCAACTTTAGCCTGGATAGAACTCCTGAACCACCACGGGAAACAGACCGAGTAGGAGATTTTGATTTCCATGATCTTGGTGAGAGTCACGTTCAGAACCCTGTCCCAAATGACTTTACCACTTCAATTCACCAAACCCCCTTGGAATCCTATAGCTTTTTTTATGACCATGCAACACTCATTATTAAACTGCCTTTCACTGGCAGTGGCTGTGGATGATGAGGCCTGAATGGAGGACAGTGCAGAGGATTCATCTAACCACAGAGAACACCCAAAAACTCACTGATTGCCTTCTCCTCTGCTCTGGCTCAATGTCAGTGAAAAGAATGGAGGAGAACATCAGTGTCCCAGGTTACCTCTGCTTGAGAGACAGTGAGAAACAGAGTGTGAAAGAGAGGGAGAAAAAGAGATGTAGAGAAAGAGGGGGATATGGGAGAAATGAGTGTCCACTCCACTGACAGTCAGACATCACGGAGAACCAGTGACCTGATCGAGGAGTGTAACACGACTACACTGGGACAGTTATATTGTTCAGGAGAGAGAACAGCGGGCACTCTGTCGAGCAGGCCTGCGTGCCGCCATTGGACGGCTGTAATTAGAAACATTTGGGATCATTTGCAAGGGAACACGAGTCCAAATGGGAACCAGATGGATCAACCTATGGCGGGTTTCACCTGAAATACAGGAACCCTTATTTAGGAGGGGAGGTGAAGGGTTCCTGGTCGGGGGGAGAGGAGTTCATCTCCACCCCCATCCAGACCCCCAAAAGTGGATGGCCCTTTGGCTTGTATCGACTCGGCTCTAAGGGGGGTACACACCGTTCAGTCTACTCTGTGGAGGTCAAAGCCAGTCTGAAGACTGACTGGTGGTGAAGAACATCATACATCATCTTGAAGACACTGTATTTCCAAACACACCTTTGTAGATGTTAAACACATTCATGTACAGTGCCTTGCAAAAGTATTCATCCCCCTTGGCGTTTTTCCTATTTTGTTGCATTACAACCTGTAATTTAAATAGATTTTTATTTGGATTTCATGTAATGGACATTCACAAAATAGTCCAAATTGGTGAAGAGAAATTTTTAAAATAACTTGTTTCAAAAACTTCCCAAAAAATTCAAATCGGTAAAGTGGTGCGTGCATATGTATCCCTTTGCTATGAAGACCCTAAATAAGATCTGGTGCTACCAATTACCTTCAGAAGTCACATAATTAGTTAAATAAAGTCCACCTGTGTGCAATCTAAGTGTCACATGATATGTCACATGATCTCAGTATATACACACACACCTGTTTTGAAAGGCCCCAGAGTCTGCAACACCACAAAGCAAGGGGTACCACCAAGCAAGCGGCATCATGAAGACCAAGGAGCTCTCCAAACAAGTTGTGGAGAAGTACAGATCAGGGTTGGGTTATAAAAAAATATCAGAAACTTTGAACATCCCGCGGAGCACCATTAAATCCATTATTCAAAAATTGAAAGAATATGGCACCACAACAAACCTGCCAAGAGAGGTCCGCCCACCAAAACTCACGGACCAGCCAAGGAGGGCATTAATCAGAGAGGCAACACAGAGACCAAAGATAACCCTGAAGGAGCTGAAAAGCTCCACAGCGGAGATTGGAGTATCTGTCCATAGGACCACTTAAGCCATATACTCCACAGACCTGGGCTTTACTGAAGAGTGGCCAGAAAATAGCCATTGCTTAAAGAAAAAAAATTGCAAACGCTTTTGGTGTTCACCAAAAGGCATGTGGGAGACTCCCCAAACATATGGAAGAAGGTTCTCTGGTCAGATGAGACTAAAATTGAGCTTTTTGGCCGTCAAGGAAAACCCACCACCTCTCAGAACCCCGAGAACACCATCACCACAGTGAAGCATGGTGGTGGCAGCATCATGCTGTGGGGATGTTTTTCATTGGCAGGGACTGGAACCTGGTCAGAATTGAAGGAATGATGGATGGCGTTAAATACAGGGAAATTCTTGAGGGAAACCTGTTTCAGTCTTCCAGAGATTTGAGACTGGGACGGAGGTTCACCTTCCAGCAGGACAATGACCCTTAGCATACTGCTAAAGCAACAATCGAGTGGTTTAAGGGGAAACATTTAAATGTCTTGGAATGGCCTAGTTAAAGCCCAGATCTCAATCCAATTGAGAATCTGTGGTATGACTTAAAGATTGCTGTACACCAGCGGAACCCATCCAACTTGAAGGAGCTGGAGTAGTATTGCCTTGAAGAATGGGCAAGAATCCCAGTGGCTACTTTTGGGGGGGGGGGGGTGAATAGTTATGCACGCTCAAGTTCAGTTTTTTTGTCTTATTTCTTGTTTGTTTCACAAGAAAAAATATTTTGCATCGTCAAAGTGGTAGGCATATTGTGTAAATCAAATGACACAAACCCTCCAAAAATCAACTTTAATTCAGGCAACAAAATAGGAAAAATGCCAAGGGGGTTAATACTTTTGCAAGCCACTGTATCTCCCGTCGGGTTAACTTGGGGGTTCTCCAGTTACGAAAACACACTCACAAAGGCAAGACCACTGATGATATTCAGAAGAGTTTAAGACTGTAGAATTCACAAACAAGAACAGAATCGAATGTCACTATTTCTTGTCCCATTGACAGGTGTGTTCTTTACGCTTGTGTCACAGCAAAACCTCCACATGGTTGAGTTGCTACTAATTTAGGGTGATGTCACTGAGTAGCCTTCCCATCATGTAGTGTGGCTATAAGGCCCCATGTCAGAATCAGTGTGATCCTACAGTAGGTTTATGACTAAACAGAGGTAGGAGTTCATTAAAACGATCAATGTATCATCAGTCAGATGTAAAGTTTATTACAGATGTTTTCATGTGCTTTCCGGGGGTGTCGTCACTTTGCACCAGATTAAATTCGGTAGCTCCGTCTGTGAAGAGAGAGGCAAAGATCAATCACAAACAAAAACTCTATATTTGATATCAAGTATCCCCTAACCATCACTTATAGGCAAAACTACTTCTTAGTGAGAAATATTTGGAAGACTTTCTCCAACCAACCTGGCTTTGAGGCACAGGAGGGATGATATAGGGAAAGCGACTGTGGAAGGGGATTCTTTTAAGCCCTATGCTGCCTCCCAGTGGACAATACCTTCATGGGTTAAATAATAAGTACATTTCTTACCTTTTTCTTTGATTATGCACTGCATTTGTGGCGCCTTCTGTATGAGATCATCCTACAGGCTATATTCTATACTGTTAATATATAATGTTAAATTGTCCAGAAGGATAAGAGGGCAACACTATAGGTCCTGCAGCCCTGTGCATATGTTAAAATCTCAGATCCATTTAACGAGTACGCTTTAAATGCACGCGTGAATTGGTAGCTGTACTACCAGGCAGAGAAAGACTGAGATCACTCTGTAAGAGCTCTGTTCTGTTTGACCTGAAATGAATGTGATGCATTGCCCTAAGTACAGGACTTCACCTGATCTCCACTCACAAACACTATTAGGGGGATATACTGAACTGTACAGGACAGAACATTGAGGTGTTATTTAAAGCAGGACTGTGGTTAAGTACTGTTTCTTTAAATCAGGTCTCCCTATGTGACCATAGTGCTTCAACCGTGTACCCTTTCTATCTTTGTACGCGTTATATCCTGTCTGTCTTTCTGTGCCACTGACACAGAAGTGAAACCAAATCTGCATCAGGCAAAACCATACAGTTCACAAAACCACGGTTAATAAATTCCCCTGACCTTCAATCCACTTGAGCTTGTGTAACAGTGCTCTCCTTGTTGTCAGTGGTTAACACTGTAGAACTCCACTGCCCCAGTCCAACCACATCTTCCCTTACGGAAAGACCACATTAATTTAACGTGAACATGAAGTGTTCCAAAAACACATTTTCATCTTTTGGGAAGCTAATGTGATAACGTGTGACAACAAGTAAAGCAACATATGATAACATGAAACTACACGTGGTTTTTCTGTAAGGGTTTCGCCTCTCCTGGTACTCAAAATAATCGAGGAAAAGAGAAAGGGCCATTGACTTGATCTGAATATACAGTACCAGTCAAAAGTTTGGACACACCTACTCATTCAAGGGTTTTTTACCGTTTTCTACATTGTAGAATAATAGTGAAGACATCAAAACTATGAAATGAGACATATGGAATCATGTAGTAACCAAAGAAAAGTGCTAAACAAATAAAAATATTTATTATATTTGAGATTCCTCAAAGTAGCCACCCTTTGACTTGATGACAAGCTTTGCACACTCTTGGCATTCTCTCAACCAGCTTCATGAGGTAGTCACCTGGAACAAATTTCAAATAATAGGTGTGCCTTTTTAAAAGTTAATTTAAATGCATTTGAGCCAATCAGTTGTGTTGTGACAAGGTAGGGGTGATATACAGAAGATAGCCCTATTTGGTAAAAGACCAAGTCCATATTATGGCAAGAGCAGCTTAAATAAGCAAAGAGAAATGACAGTCCATCATTACTTTAAGACATGAAGGTCAGTCAATGCAGAACATTTCAAGAACTTTGAACGTTTCTTCAAGTGCAGTCGCAAAAACCATCAAGCGCTATGATGAAACTGGCTGTCATGAGGACTGCCACAGGAAAGGAAGACCCAGAGTTACCTCTGCTGCAGAGGATAAGTTAATTAGAGTTAACTGCACCTCAGATTGCAGCCCAAATAAATGCTTCACAGAGTTCAAGTAACAGGCACATCAACATCAACTGTCCAGAGGAGACTGCGTGAATCAGGCCTTCATACAGTAGTTGAATTGCTACAAAGAAACCACTACTAAATGACACCAATAATAATAAGAAACTTGCTTGGGCCAAGAAACACAAGCAATGGACATTAGATCGATGGAAATCTGACCTTTGGTCAAATTTTAAATGTTTGGTTCCAACCGCCGTGTCTTTGTGAGACACAGAGTAAGTGAATGGATTATCTCTGCATGTGTAGTTGCCACATGGAGGAGGAGGTGTGATGGTGTGGTGGTGTTTTGCTGGTGACACTGTCAGTGATTTATTCAGAGTTCAAGGCACACTTAACCAGCATGGCTACCACAGCATTCTGTAGCGATACACCATCTGGTTTGCGCTAAGTGGGACGATCATTTGTTTTTCAACAGGACAATGACCCAACACACCCCCAGGCTGTGTAAGGCCTATTTGACCAAGAAGGAGAGTGATGGAGTGCAGCATCAGATGACCTGGCCTCCACAATCACCTGACCTCAACCCAATTGAGATGGTTTGGGATGAGTTGGACCGCAGAGTGAAGGAAAAGCAGCCAACAAGTGCTCAGCATATGTGGGAACTCCTTCAAGACTGTTGGAAAAGCATTCAAGGTAAAACTGGTTGAGAGAATGCCAAGAGTGTGCAAAGCTGTCATCAACGGGTGGCTACTTAACAGAATTTTAAAAAAGTAATCTATTTAGATGTTTTAAACACTTTTTTGGTTACTACATGATTCCATATGTGTTATTTCATAGCTGTGATGTCTTCACTATTATTCTACAATGTAAAACATAGTAAAAATAAAGAAAAACCCTTGAATGAGTAGGTGTGTCCAAACTTTTGACTGGTACTGTATATATACACACAGGTACCCCCTGTATATAGCCTCACTACTGTTGTTTTACTGTTGCTCTTTAACTACTTGTTATTTTTCTATTTTCTTATTTTTTCTTAAAACTGCATTGTTGGTTAAGGGCTTGTAAGTAAGCATTTCACTGTAAGGTCTACACATGTTGTATTCGGCGCATGTGACAAATAAAATTTGATTTGAACTAACTACTACTTACCTAAATAAAAAGAGATTTCCATCATTTAGCATTTTCATCACTTCACGAGTTGCCCTAAGCAGCGCCTCCTGCTTAACACAGTTGGTTCTTGTCTGCCGGGGGACTCACGCAACACCTCTGACTCATAGAATGCAGTGATGCTGAAAATGCAAATTTCACAATTATTCAGGTCAAATTTTTGCAGTCTTTAAACGGACTCTGACATTATGAGGTATCTTGAGATATGTCTTGCAGTGCTGGTACTGACCGTCTCCACCTGTCCTGCTCTTTTCTCTGGACAGATCTCCACGTGTCCTGCTCCTTGAAGAGCTCCTGTCTGTCTCTCAAGAAGTATAACCCTTGTATAACTTCCTTTGGTGCTCACGTACTGTGATGTTACATCACTCAGGTGCTAAGCAATGTTTCAATGGGAGGCAGAATTCCTTGGAAGAGATACAAATGGAAGGAAAAGGAAGAAAAAAATACATGCAGTTTGATATTAGGAATAAAAAGGCAACTTTATTAAAGAGGCAGCGCAGTCAAAAACAGGGGTTTCCAGTGTTTTCCAGTATACAATGCCTTCGGAAAGTATTCAGACCCCTTGACTTTTTCCACATTTTGTTACCTTAAAGCCTTATTCCAAATTTGATTAAATTGTTTTTTCCCCCCTCATCAATCTTCACCCAAAACCCCATAATGAAAAAGCAAAAACAGGTTTAGAATTCTTTGCTAATTTATAAAAAACATAAATATCACATTTACATAAGTATTCAGACCCTTTACTCAGTACTTTGTTGAAGCACCTTTGGCAGCGATTACAGCATCGAGTCTTCTTGGGTATGACACTACAAGCTTGGCACATCTGTATTTGGGGAGTTTCTCCCATTCTTCTCTGCAGATCCTCTCAAGCTCTATCGGGTTGGATGGGGAGCGTTGCTGCACAGCTATTTTCAGGTCTCTCCTGAGATGTTCGATCGGGTTCAAGTCCCGGCTTTGGCTGGGACACTCAAGGACATTCAGAGACTTATCCAGAAGCCACTCCTGCGTTGTCTTGGCTGTGTGCCTTCACCCCAGTCTGAGGTCCAGAGCGCTCTGGAGCAGGTTTTCATCAAGGATCTCTCTGTACTTTGCACCGTTCATCTTTGCCTCAATCCTGACTAGTCTCCCAGTCCCTGCTGCTGAAAAACATTCCCACAGCATGATGCTGCAACCACCATGCTTCACCGTAGTGATAGTGCCAGGTTTCCTCCAGACGTGACGCTTGACATTCAGGCCAAAGAGTTCTATCTTGGTTTCATCAGACCAGAGAATCTTGTTTCTCATGGTCTGCCTTTTGGCAAACTCCAAGCGGGCTGTCATGTGCCTTTTACTGAGGAGTGGCTTCCGTCTGGCCACTCTACCATAAAGGCGTCATTGGTGGATTGCTGCAGAGATGGTTGTCCTTCCGGAAGGTTCTCCCATTTCCACAGAGGAAGTCTAGAGCTCTGTCAGAGTGACCATCAGTTCTTGGTCATCTCCCTGACCAAGGCCCTTCTGCCCCGTTTGCTCAGTTTGGCAGGGCGGCCAGCTCTAGGAAGTCTTGGTGGTTCCAAACTTCTGCCATTTAAGAATGATGGAGGCCACTGTGTTCTTGGGGATATTCAATGCTGTAGATATTTTTGGGTACCCTTCCCCAGATCTGTGCCTCGACACAATCCTGTATCGGAGCTCTACGGAAAATTCCTTCGACCTCATGGCTTGGTTCTTGCTCTGACATGCACTGTCAACTATGGGACCTTATATAGACAGGTGTGTGCCTTTCAGAATAATGTCCAATATATTGAATTTACCACAGGTGGACTCCAATCAAGTTGTAGAAATGTCTTAAGCAAAATCAATGGAAACAGGATACACCTGAGCTCAATTTCGAGTCTCATAGAAAATGGTTTGAATACTTATGTGAAAAAGGTATCTGTTTTTTATATTTAATACATTTGCAAACATTTCTAAAAACCTGTTTTTGCTTCGTCGTTATGGGGGTATTGTGGGTAGATTGCAGAGGATTTGTTTTTGTTTAATCCATTTTAGAATAAGGCTGTAACTTAACAAAATGTGTAAAAAGTCAAGGGGGTCTGAATATTTTCTGAAGGCACTGTATACAGGTAACTGACAACATAATGGAAACAATTACTTTTTGTAATACAAAGTTTATTGAAAGCAGGTGCTTCCACACAGGTGTGGTTCCTGAGTTAATTAAGCAATTAACATCCCATGCTTAGGGTCATGTATACCGAACAGAAATATAAACACAACATGCAAAGCGTTACTCCCGTTTTTCATGAGCTGAAATAAAAGATCCCAGAAATGTTCCATAAACACAAAAAGCTTATTTCTCTCAAATTGTATGCACAAATGTATGCATATCCCTGTTAGTGAGCATTTCTCCTTTGCCAAGATCCTCTTTTCAAGATCCTGATTAAACAGCATGATCATTACACAGGTGACCTTGTGCTGGGGAAAACAAAATGCCACTAAAATGTGCAGTTTTGTCACACAACACAATGCCACAGATGTCTCAAGTTTGGAGGGAGCGTGCAATTGACATGCTGACTGCAGGAATGCCCAACAGAGCTGTTGCCAGATAATTGAATGTTCATTTATCTACCATAAGCCACCTCCAATGTAGTTTTTAGAGGAATTTGGCAGTACACCCAACCAGCCTCACAACCGCAGACCCCGTGCTACCACACCAGACCAGGACCTCCACATCCAGATTTTTCACTTGTAGGATCGTCGGAGGAGGGGGGGGGGCTGGGAAGTATTTCTGTCTGTAATAAGCCCTTTTGTGAGAAACGTATTCTGATTGGCTCTGGGTCTGCCTGGCTCCCAAGTGGGTGGGCCTATGCCCTCCAAGGCCCACCCATGGCTGTGAGGCTGCCCAGTCATGTGAAATCCATAGGTTAGGGCCTAATGAATTTACTTCAATTGACTGATTTCCTTCTATGAACTGTAACTCAGTAAAATCCTTGAAATTGTTGCATGTTGCGTTTATATTTTTGTTCAGTATATAAAAATGCTGGTGCGGCCATTATTTTGGCTACCATGGCTAAGCCCCCATAGGATGACAATGCCCCCATCCACACGGCACAAGTGGTCCCTGAATGGTTTGATGAGCATGAAAACGATGTAAATCATATGCTATGGCCATCTTAATCACCAGATCTAAACCCAATTGAACACTTATGGGAGATTCTGGAGCAGTGCCCGAGATAGCGTTTTCCAACACCATCAACAAAACTATGGAATGTTGTCACGTCCTTCCAGTAGAGTTCCCTACACTTTTAGATTCTATACCAAGGTGCATTGATGCTGTGTTGGCTCATGGTGGCCTAACGCCCTATTAAGACACTTCATGTTGGTGTTTCCTTTATTTTGGCAGTTACCTGTATATTCCCACACTATGAGTTTGGAATAATACTGTGAAATTGTGAAAATGATGACAATACCCATTTTAGGTAAGAGCTGTTTGCAAAGACTGCCTGACATTTCAGCTTGTTTTGCATGGGTGGCGTTTTGTAAAAGTTAGACCAATCACAAAGAATTCTTGCTTGAGAACGAGCTTTTTGCAACAAAAATCTATTTTTGTTTGTTATTGACCATTTTAATTAAAAACAGTCACAGTAAGCTAAATTGTTACCCAGAAATGATTTGATATTGCAATAAAACAACTGCATTGAAAGATAAAAATGTTCTTATGAACGCAAAAAATTGCAGAAACATTAATTGGATTGTTGTCTGCCCTGTCCGGATGTGTATTTACCTGGAGCAGGACGGCACAGAGACAACCGGACTTCAGGAGGAGAGCCTCTCAGCAGCATTACCACCCTCTACAGGCCATAGAGAGAACAGTCACTCACTGTCATCTACAGCCAGGCAATTAAGTCATTATGGGAAAGATAGACCAGAGATGGACTAAGGAGCTGGCCACTGAGAAGGGCTTTGTACACTGCACGTTCTTAGATCTTCACTTATTAATCCCATCCGTGTGTTAATGAGGTACACTGAATCTAAGTACTCTTGGATTCACCACAATACGATTGAATGTTATTAACTAAGTTATTGTCTCCCAATTGGCTTGATGTAACACATATATATTTTTATCAGAAGATAAATGGTCATAATGCAAGATAATGATCAGAGATAATGGTGATAAAGAGCTATTGAATAAACCAATCACATTGAGTGAAACAAAACCCCTCTATCTCACACTAAATTGTCACAATTATCGGTCTTCCTATGCTCAGATTAACACAAACCCACCCACCCCCATATACAGTATTCTAACTCACAGTTGTAGCTACAATTGTACAGTCGTATTATGTCACACCGGTCTACGTCAATATTTACCTGGTAGGACAATCCCTTCAGCGGTTCTCCATTAACTGCCAGGATGACGTCTCCCTCCTGGATCCGCCCACTCTCCTCCGCTGGCTGGCCAGGGAAAAGCTTCTTGATCCGGACAAGACTACTGCTTGAGTCTCCTTTTGAGGGGTTGAGCTCAGGGACCAGGAAGCTGAAGCCCAAGCCATTCTGGCTCTTCTTCAAGGTCACCTCCAGAGTGTTATCTGTAGGGTGGAGGGGTTAGGGGATTGAAGTGTGTCAGAGTTCACCTTGGAGGCTTGGACGGTGGATCCAGGACTGAGTTTGGGAAACCCTGCTCTAAAGGACGGATTAGAAATCATGCAACGTCACCCAGTGTAAACTCATGGACAATGATAACCCTGCTTCAGAGGTCAATCCCTCGAAGCACCAGTGTTATCCTTACACTAAAGCTTCCTCGTCAATGATATTTCCCTTACTGTCAGACACAAAACTGTAGTCCTTGGGCCTGACGAAGAAGGGGGTGATGATGGCGGGGCAGCTGTTGTTCCTCATCTGGGTGATGTCCAAGTGGGCACTCCGAGGGGACAGGCTGCGCCCCAGGAGACTGCGCCCTGTGTCTGGGCTCGGAGACACCCTGGGCAGGGCCATGTTCTCCCTCTCCAAGACCATGGTCACCACCTAGGACAGGAAAGGGTTAAATGAAGACAAACATTGTGATACGCCAGCCCAACGGGGGCTGATGAACTTTCATGTGCCTTCATTTCAAACGTATATGTGGTAAGTAAATATGAATACAAATGTTAAATTATGAGCCTAGTTTAGCCAAGGAGAAAGCACTGAGCTATACAGGGATAAAGACAGGATCCTTCCTGGCTAGCCATGATTGACCATGCTAACTGCTTGCTATGCATTTAAATGTGAATTCTTAAAGAGATGGGTGGGTCTATGGCTTAAGAGGGTGTGAACGATGCTGAATGGGTGTAAACAAAGAAGAGCTCTCTCGCACTCAACAAAATCTTTCAAAGTCATTCTCTCCTACTTGTCTCCTAACTGGGAAAACAAGTTTATAAATGTTTAAAGCAGCATAATTTCCCCATGCTTCTTCCAATCACAGATATACCATTTGAGTCCGATTTTTCCGACATAAGCCCCCGTTGGGATGGGCTGTCACAAATGCTTCTTATTCGTCTTGACCTTGTAGAGACCTTAACTAGGGTAGGGGGCAGCATTCGGAATTTTGGATGAAAAGCGTGCCCAAATTAAACTGCCTGCTACTCAGGCCCAGAAGCTAGGATATGCATATAATTAGTAGATTTGGATAGAAAACACTCTAAAGTTTCCAAAACCGTTAAAATGATGTATGTGAGTATAACAGAACTGATATGAAAATCCAACCAGGAAGTACTATTATTTTGAAAGGCCGTTTCCCCATTGAAAGCCTATCCACCATACAAAGACTTAGGACCCAGTTCACAATCTCTATGGCTTCCTCTACATATGGCCAGTCTTTAGGCATTGTTTCAGGCTTTTACTCTGAAAAATTAGGGAGATACAGCACTTTCAATGAGTGGACAGTGTGAAATTTCCAGACAAAAGTCATGCGCGTGATCTTGTTTCTCCTTTTCTATTGACAAAGCTTTTGTCCGGTTGAAATATTATTGATTATTAATGACAAAAACAACCTGAGAATTGATTTTAAACATCGTTTGACATGTTTCTACTAACTTTTATTGTACTTTTTTGACTTTTCGTCTTGATGTTGAGAGCGCGCATTGTGCCTTTGGATTTCTGAACTAAACGCACCAACAAAACGGAGGTTTTTGGACATAAAGAGGGACATTATCAAACAAAACAAACATTTATTGTCTAACATGGAGACCTGGGAGTGCCACCAGATGAAGATCATCAAAGGTAAGTGATTCATTTTAAAGCTATTTCTGACTTTTGTGACACCTCTCCTTGGTTGGAAAATGGCTGTATGGTTTTTGTGGCTAGACGCTGACCTAACATAATCGCGTGCTGTGCTTTTGCCGAAAAGCCTTTTTGAAATCTGACACAGCGGTTGCATTAAGGAGAAGTTTATCTTTAATCGTATGTTAAACACTTGTATCTTTCATCAATGTTTATGATGAGTATTTCTGTAATTTGATGTGGCTCTCTGCATTTTCACCGGATGTTTGTTTGAGACAATGATTACTGTACATAACGCGCCAATTTCAACTGAGGTTTTTGGACATAAAGATTAACTTTATCGAACAAAACACACATTTATTGTGTAACATGAAGTCCAGTGAGTGCCATCTGATAAAGATCATCGAAGGTTAGTGATTCATTTAATTGCTATTTCTGACTTTTGTGAGCCCTCTCCTTGGCTGGAAAATGGCTGTATGGTTTTCTGTGACTAGGCGCTGACCTAACATAATCGCATGGTGTGCTTTCTCCGTAAAGCCTTTTTGAAATCGGACACTGTGGTTGGATTTACAAGAAGTTTATCTTTAAAATGGTGTATAAAACTTGTATGTTTGAGGAATTTTAATTATGGGATTTCTGTTGTTTTGAATTTGGCGCCCTGCAATTTCACTGGCTGTTGTCGAGGTGGGATGCTACCGTCCCACTTATACCAGAGAGGTTAACACCTAGCGACCTCGTCAGGAGGTTCGAACCTCTTGGCGTAACAGTTAAGATGTTGGCTTGACAGCTGCTGTACCTGGGTTCGAGTACCGGTCGGGGCTACTGCATTTGTTACATTGGTGTCAGAAGTGGGATTGCTATACACCCAAGCCTTGACAAGATGGATGACACAGTGAAGCAGCTGGCGAAGACGACTGGGCAAGAAGAAGAGGAGAAGCTGAGCACTCTGCTCAAGGAGCTGAGCCTCAGCGGGAAGTGGCCCCCCCGCACCCCACCCACATGGATGAGGGGGAAGGAGGATGAGCGGAGCCTGGGAGGAACAGACAAGTTGCCCACGGATCCTACACTGGAGGGTTCATACCTGGACAGCCTGCTCCAAGCCAGTGGAGGTTTTCTGCTTCACCACACCCCATAGTGCCACCTGGAGGAAGGTGCGGTGTCTCGTTGTCCTGCACAGTGACATGGAGACAGACGTGGACCAGATGGTGGTGGTCCAAGGAATGGAGATGCCCACACGGACGCTGAAGGTGGCCCGCTACAGGGGAGTGGAGTTTTGGGAACCCTACCTAGCCCAGTTTCAGCTAGCTGCGTGGCAAAATGGTTGGGCTGAAGAGGAAATGGCTGTGCAGCTTTTCCCAGGCCTTACAGGCCCTACTAGACCTCAGCTCTACAGATATTCGTTATTACGCCAGACAAGGCTACCCCCAGTTTGCCACTGCTGATCAGAAGAAACAGGCCTTACATGCCTTCCTCTGGAAGGCTCCAACAGCATGTTCGCCTGGCTGCCCCTGCCACACTGTCTAAGGCCGCAGGAAGAAGCAGAAAGAGTGGAAAACATCTTGAGCCCAAAGAGTTGGGTTATCCCAAGGACACTGTGGGTAGAAACTGAGGTGGAGACCAAGAGTGACTCAGATGAGGTGGTCTGCAAAGCCAATGAGGCGCACCGGCAGTGGACTCTACGACGGTCCACTTAGAGAGGTCAACGCCAGCCTGAGATTATCTGTTTCCGCTGTGGACAGAAAGGCCACATCGCTCGCCACCCCACCTCATCCCTTGCCCGCCCCTGAGTCGACGGAAAACGCCAGGGGGGTGATGAAATGAGGGGAGCATCATCCCAGTCCCCTGACCCCTTGTTGAGCGGAACATCAAGTTGGTTGTTTGGGTCAGACGCAGGGCCTCTACTTTCCATGCAGCATCAGCAGTGAGGCCTGCCAGGTGTTGATTGACACCGGTTCCACTATATCCCTTGTTCCGCCTGTTGTTCTTCCAGACACAGTGGCCCCTTCATCAAGCTATCCAACAGCCCCTGTAGTCCTTGTCAAGAAGGATGGCTCATAGCGCTTTGGTGCAGACTACAGGCAGCTGAACTATGTGACCAGGAAGGATTCCTATCCCCTCCCCATCACAGGGTCACTGTGGTTCAGTTCCCTTGATCTCCGCAGCAGTTATTGGCAAGTGGAGCTTGTCCTTGAAGCCAGGCCAAAGACCGCCTTCTCGATTGGACAAGGACTGTGGCAGTTTACTGTGATACCCTTTGGGCTCTGCAATGCTCCGCCAACCTTCAAGCGTCTTATGGAGCAAATGCTGGCCACAATCCCCCGCAACAAGTGTGTGGTCTACCTGGATGACCTCTGTTTGCATGCAGCAAGCTTCCAGGGATCTCTGGCGAATCTGCGTGAGGTTCCACTTGCCATCCGGCAGGCAGGATTCGAGCTCCACCCCAAGAAGTGTCACCTACTTCAGCGGTAGGTCAAGTTCCTAAGCCAAGTCATTGGGGCAGACTGAGTCGCAACTGACCCAGCCAAGGTGGTGTCGGTTCAGCACTGGAGTTGAGAAGCTTTGTTGGCCTAGCTTATTACTACCAGAGGTTCATCAATGACTTTACAACAGTAGCCAGCCCTCTACACCGCCTTACAAACAAGGACCAGCGGTTCAACTGGGATGAGAACTGCGCTGCTGCATTCGCTGAACTGCGGGAGGCCCTTACCAAGGCTCCAGTCCTGGGATACCCCAACGTCCAGCACCCATTCATCATGGACAAAGATGCAAGGTATGTGGGCATTGAGGCTGTTCTTTTGTAGGAGGGGCTGGATGGGTAACAGGTGGTGGCCTTCTACAGTCGGAACCTCAACCGTGCCGAGCTTAACTATTGTGTCACCCGGTGAGAGTTGTTGGCTGTGGTCAACTCTACCTCTACGGGATCCAGTTCCTCCTTTGTACTGACCAAGCCTCAATCACCGGGCTCATCAACTTCCAAGAGCCACAGGTCTAGGTGACTCATTGGACCGAAGAGCTACAGGAGTGAGAATACCAGATGCAGCACCGGGCTGGTCGTCTCCACACAAACGCTGATGCATTGTCTTTCCGGCCGTGTGAAGAGGAAGACTGCATGCACTGCCCACACTTGAAACAAAAAGATGCTCTCCTGCCCACAGTGGTGGAAATTCAGGCAGCAGACAGGAGCTCAGTACCCTTGGAGACCTGGAATGACCAAGACCTGAAGGTGTCCCGATATTGGCAACTGTTCGGGGCTGGTTGGAGACAGAGTCTCACCTCTGTGCTCCAAAGCCAAGGCCTACTATTCACAGTGAGACAACCTTGCCATTCATATGGGTTGCTGTTTCGAAGATGGAGGGAACCAACACACAACTCGGTGGTGTGGCAGCAGCTGAAGCCTTGTTCTATGCGTGCCCATGCCCTCAGAGCTGTCCATGGGTTGGTGGGGGACGTCCACTTCAGGCTTACAAAGACCTTCCAACGCCTCCGAGGGAAACTCTACTGAGCTGGCTGCCGTCAAAACACGGAACAGTATGTGCATGCCTGGACCAACTGGACAGTCACCATTTTGTTACAATATACATACACATTGCGTAAGACAAAATGGCACATAATCAGAACACATGTTAAAATGTTAGTGTTTACTCTTATATTTTTTATACACAGTTCAGTTGAAGGCCAATGCAGAAGCAAAGCTTTGTTGCCCTGTCCTGGTTGCAGCTGAGATATTGATGTTCCTTTACCTCTCCTGTTTTCGCCAGACATTCCACAGCCTGCTGATGTGTGAACCCTTGAAACCTGATGCCATCCACTTCCAGCAGTCTGTCACCTGTTAGATGTGCACAAACACATGCACACACACTTGTGATTCATCATCTCGCTCTAATCTATACTGAACAAAAATATAAACGCAACATGCAACAATTTCAAAGATTTTACTGAGTTACAGTTAATTTGAGGAAATCAGTCAATTGAAATAAATTAACTAGGCCATAATCTATGGATTTCACATGACTGGGAATACAGATATGCATCTGTTGGTCAATGATACCTTACAAAAAATGGGCCTCTGGATCTTGTCACGGTATCTCTGTGCATTCAAATTGCCATCGATAAAATGCAATTGTGTTCTTTGTCCGTAGCTTATGCCTGCCCATACCATAACCCCACCGCCACCATGGGGCACTCTGTTCACAACATTGACATCAGCAAACCGCTCGCCCACTCGATGCCATACATGTGGTCTGCGGTTGTGAGGCCGGTTGGACGCACTGCCAAATTCTCTAAAACAACGTTGGAGGTGGCTTATGGTAGAGAAATTAACATTCAATTCTCTGGCAACAGCTCTGGTGGACATTCCTGCAGTCAGCATACCAATTGCACTCTCCCTCAATACTTGAGACATCTGTGGCATTGTGTTGTGAGAAAAACTTGCACATTTTAGAGTGGCTTTTTAGTGTCCCCAGCACAAGGTGCACCTGTGTAATGATCGTGATGTTTAATCAACTTCTTGATATGCCACACCTGTCAGGTGGATAGATTATTTTGGCAAAGGAGAAATGCTCACTAACAGGGATGTAAACAAATTGGTGCACAAAATTGGAGAGAAATACCCTTTTTGTGCGTATGTATTTAAAAAAAAATATCAGCTCATGAAACAGGTGACCAACACTTTACATTTTGTGTTTATATTTTTGTTCAGTGTAAATTCAATTTGTGCAGCAATAATCCAGTGTAATGCTCTCCTAGTGTCATTATTATTCCAGGTGCTTCACTGTAACATAATATAGCTTGTTCAGGATTATACTGCACCTGACTGGATGCGGCCATCTTGCTCAGCAGCCCCTCCACAGACTAGGCTTTTGATGAAGACACCGCCATGACGCAGGTCTGTGGTCACACCACCCTGACAAACCAGAAACACAAGGGTATTTTCCAACAACATAACAGTCTCTGTGGAAATGTAAGTTTATCAATATACGCCATCCATAACATTTGCATGTCTGACTAATTGCTGAAGCAGTAATGTAATTTTTGTATTATATTTTTGTATTTTATTTTCCTACTTTGGTGATAACTACTTTATTGAGGAAAATGTACTTACTATGCCAGTGATATGTAGTTGTCCCACCTGGCTATCTTAAGATAAATGCACTAACTGTAAGTCGCTCTGGATAAGAGTGTCTGCTAAATGACAAAAATGTAATGACAATGTACCATAAAGGGTTAACTCCTCATATTTTGTTCATATCAATAGTCCCCACACTCAGGCTGCTACTGTAAGTGAGAGGGATGATTAAAAGGAATAATGTATGTTTATCAAGTTACAAGATCTTACACTCTGTTTCTCACACCAAGGAGGTAAAAAAAACAGAATGTCTGCCAACAGACACACCAGGCGTGTGGTGTGGTGTGCTCTCATCCCTGGTCCACCTTCACATCATCCGAATTCCGGCCAGGCATAATGAGAAGACACCAACAAAAAGTCAGTATCCTTGTTCACATAGCACAGATCAACCGCCAATCAGCGTCATTAAAATACTCCAGACCACAAAATGGCAGTTGATTTCTTAAGCTATGTTTGGCTTGTGCCTGCTGTAGATAGCTAATGTTAGCTAACCAGCAAGCTGCACTAATGTTGTTGCTAACTAGCCACAATTTGTAGTAAGCCCAATAGCCATATGGCCACAACTAGATAACTAGCAACATTATGATTACATCACAATGCATTATGCAGCTTGGTGGATTACACCGGGAAAAGTGCCCTCTTATCCTTTTTCTTGCCACTCCTGTCGGCTCCCCCACGTGGAGATTCGGGCTCTTTGACTGGCTCAAAGTCAAGTGTCTGCCACTGACGAACAGGGCGATTCCACTAGTAGAAACTGCAGGTTCGTCGGTACCAGGTCGGTAGGCAGTAGGTACATGTGCATCTTTTGTTCTAGCAAGAGAAGGAACGACCTCCTAAGTCTCTCTCACAACAGCTTGCACCTGCCTTGTGAGTGGTGAGTAACTCACGTAGCCTGTTGAGGTTGACCTGTCACAGGCTGTTAGGTAACGGGTCGGGGTCTCACACACACACACACACACACCTGGGCTTTTCTGTAGGCTACTGTAATGTCCAGTAGGCAGGCAGGTTCCAAGCTGCAGGCCCTCCCTCTCCAGGGTGATTAGCCCCAGGGGTCTGAAGGATTACCCAGAGACAGCTAACTTCCTGTCCAGAGAGGTGTGGTCAACTCATCTGTACACCCCATAGACTTAAATACAGGAGGTCCATCCCTCTCCCGCCTACCAGGAAATACACCCTTTGCCTATAACTCTGGCGTTGTCCTAGGGAGTTAGGTGTGAAACAGCAGGGTTGGTGAGTTAACTCACAGCGATACTGATCCCTAACCCTCCTCCAGCATTCTTCTTTAGCTCCACAGAGATCTCATCACCCCTGAAGCAGTTCATGGAAGGAGCCCTGATGCAGCCATCCTGAAAAATGTATAGGGGATAAGAGTTAATGATTAATGGTGCAATTCACGAGAACAGCTGTATTGTATTGAATTTTTGTATTCTTTCATCAGATTTAAATGGACATTATGTAGAGTTGATTGCTAAATGTTCGTTGTCTTGTTTGTGTACAAAATCTAAACGATCGTCGATCACACAAAAGGCTTCACTGTTCCTGAATGTAAGCACGTGCGGTATGTACAGTATTGTCCCTAACATGGAGAAGATGATGGTCAGTAGCCATGGGTTACCTGAGCATTGAGGATGCGTACGTCAGGGAGTTGCAGCCTACTGCCAGTCTTTGGCGTCAACATGACAGACACGATCTCATCCAGGTCGTACTCCCCAGAGTGTACATCAGTCATCAAAGTGGTCTGGGACTCGTAGTTCTTCAATAGCGGAGATCTCACGTTGTTGGGTGTCAAGGAAACTGTAAAGAAAAAAAAAAAGAAATAACGATTGAATTATCAACTAATATCGAAAGTCATTGAAACCTCTGGCCACGTACAGTATGCATCAGAGGAAGCTGGTGGGAGGAGCTGTAGGAGGATGGGCTAATTTTAATGGCTGGAATGGAATAAATGGAACGGAGTCAAACATGTGACGTGTTTGATACCGTTTCAGTTACTTCATTCCAGCCCGTCCTTCTATAGCTCCTTCCACCAGCATCCTCTGGTGGTATGTACTGTAGTGAAGTTCTACAGAGGACAAACAATTCAAATTCCAGTAGCTTAAGCATTTTGGGGTTCTAACTAGTGTCTAGCTGAAAAGCCAACAAGTTTCACGTCTACTTCAAAAACACAGTTTATTACTAAACCAGCTGTGAACAGAGCAGAGACACACACACACACACACACACACACACACACACACACACACACACACACACACACAGTACCTTTGGGCTGGGACACAATGAGTGCGACCTCCCGTGGGCTGTTCTGCATGACCTCTGCAGCCTCACTGAAGGTCATGCCCTCCAGACTGGTGTGGTTCAGAGAGATCAGACGCCCACCTGAGGGAGAACATCACCGTAACATTTCATATATCAGGTTCCACTTTTATATTTCATTGAAATATGACTTATCTTGTTGTTGGTGTCCACTTAGTCCTGGCCCAGAATCAACCGTTAGCCCCTATCTAATTCATTCAGATTTGTAAACATCATTAAAGCAGGGGATAAGACAAGGGACTGGGGGTTGTCTCTAGACAAGGCCCCTAGTCTTTGTTAATTAACCAGCAGAGTGTCAACAGACAGAGCTCACATAAGAGCTTAGAAAGCCTATAAACCCGGCATTCAAGGCTGTTATCCACAAGTTTTGTGTAGCCAGACCAGACGTCATAATCCGGTGTGAGTTTTGTGAGGAGAAGCCTGGGGGGAAAAAGCCTGATCACCGACCTGGTCTGATGCGGCCATCTTTATCCGCTGGTCCTCCCGGCACGATGGATGCTATGAAGATACCCAGGTCGTACTTCCCCACCGTGTCTTCTCCAACTATTACAATACCTGAACAAATAAAAAGGATTTCCTTTTAACGATGACTTTTCATTGTAGTGCTAATCTAAAACATGTCCTTTAATGTATATATACACACGACTCAATGCTGTTAACGGTGTACTCACCTACGCCGAGCTTTGGGTCTCTCTTTAAGGACACACAAATGACTTCTCTCTCTGGTATGACACTCTTTGTTGGGGTATCTATTGAACACAACAAAGAACATCTATTGACTGAAGTACCACAGCTACCTGTTATCAAAATACATCGACCACAGCGCCTCATTAGAAACCTGTACGCCATCTCTTCGGTTGATAATGATAGGCTACTATGGCGGTTGCTAGGATGTCTTCCTCGCGGTGCACGGCTTTGGAAGGCTTCCGGGAACGTCGACTCTTGATCCTGTCCCTGATTCAACAGTGTTATGAGGTTTTAATTTTCTTGGGAGCTGATAATCGAGCCATACCTCTGGCTGCTGAAGACATGGAGGGTGCCTCAGACCCACACTTCCCAGACCCACGAGACAGGGCTGGTGACAAGTTCCCAGACAATGGTCTCCCTATGCTGGAAATGATACAGGGAGAAATGACTTACAAACATTCGACGAAAGACATACAGTGGCAAGAAAAAGTATGTGAACCCATTGGAATTACCTGGATTTCTGCATAGATTGGTCATAAAATTTTATTTGATCTTCATCTAAGTCACAACAATAGACAAACACAATGTGCTTAAACACACAAATTATTTTATTTTCTTCTCTATATTGAATACACGATTTAAACATTCACAGTGTAGGTTGGAAAATGTGAACCCCTAGACTAATGACTTTTCCAAAAGCTAATTGGAGTCAGGAGTCAGCTAACCTAGAGTCCAATCAATGAGACAAGATTGGAGATGTTGGATCAGAGCTGCCCTGCCCATAAAAAAACTCACAAAATTTGAGTTTGCTATTCACAAGAAGCATTGAACAATACCTCAAACAAAAGAGATCTCAGAAGAACTAAGATTTAGAATTGTTGACTTGCATAAAGCTGGAAAGGGTTACAAAGGTATCTCTAAAAGCCTTGATGTTTATCAGTCCACGGTAAGACAAATTGTTTATAAATGGAGAAAGTTCAGCACTGTTGCTACTCTACCTAGGAGTGGCCGTTCTGCAACGATGACTGCAAGAGCACAGCGCAGAATGCTCAATGAGGTTAAGAAGAATCCCAGAATGTCAGCTAAAGACTTACAGAAATCTCTGGAACATGCTAACATCTGTTGACGAGTCTACGATACGTAAAACACTAAACAAGAATAGTGTTCATTAGAGGACACCACAGAAGAAGCTCATGCTGTCCAAAAAAAACATTGCTGCACGTTCGAAGTTTGCAAAAGTGCACCTGAAAAAAAATTCTGTGGACAGATGAAACTACAGTTGAGTTGTTTGGAAGGAACACACAACTCTATGTGTGGAGAAAAAAAAGGGACAGCACACCAACATCAAAGACTCATCCCAACTGTAAAGTATGGTGGAGGGAGCATCATGGTTTGGGGCTGCTTTGCTGCCTCAGGGCCTGGACAGCTTGCTATCAGATAGATTTCCCAAGTTTATCAAGACATTTTGCAGGAGAATATACGGCTATCTGTCTGCCAATTGAAGCTCAACAGGACATCACCCAGAAGTTGGGTGACGCAACAGGACAACAGGAAAATACACCTTCTGGAGTGGCTCAGTCAGAGTCCTGACCTCGACCCGATTGAGATGCTGTTGCATGACCTCAAGAGAGTAGTTCACACCAGACATCGCAAGAATATTGCTGAATTGAAACCGTTTTGTAAAGAGGAATGGTCCAAAAGTCCTCCTGACCACTGTGCAGGTCTGATCCGCAACTACAGAAAACCTTTGGTTGAGGTTATTGCTGCCAAAGGAGGGTCAACCAGTTATTAAATCCAAGGGTTCACTTTTCCCACCCTGCACTGTGAATGTTTACACGGTGTGTTCAAAAAAGACATGAAAACGTATAATTGTTTGTGTGTTATTAGTTAAAACAGACAGTGTTTGTCTATTGTTATGATTTAAACGAAGATCAGATCAAATTTTATGACCAATTTATGCAGAAATCCAGCTAATTCCAAAGGGTTCACATACTTTTTCTTGCCACTGTATAAAGGTACTTAAAAGACGCAAGAAATTAAAGAAAAAGGTATGTACAGTATATAGAAAGAAATAATACAGGGAAGGTAACTTCATGCTCTCCATCACTCCTACCCCTGCTCGTGGAGGACACGCTGCTGTTTGATCCGCGCCTCGATCTTGGCGGCAATGTCATCACACAGTTTGGTCATGGAGTCGTCCTGCGGTGTGGTGGGACCACTGTCTGTCCGTATGGTCTCAGAGACAGAGCGCCGGCTCATCTGGCTGTTCATCTGGCTATGGCTGTTCTGAGCTGTTTGACACACTGCCGCATACTGCACTATGCTGTCCTCTGGAAAGAGAAAGGGATCTTCAGTTCAAATCATGGGTGGTCAAAAGTGGCTACAGTGAAATCAAGATGGGTGTAAATGTAGATCTAATAAGTGTGCAAATTACTCTAATACAGTGGGGCAAAAAAGTATTTAGTCAGCCACCAATTGTGCAAGTTCTCCCACTTAAAAAGATGAGAGAGGCCTGTAATTTTCATCATAGGTACACTTCAACTATGACAGACAAAATGAGGGAAAAAACCCAGAAAATCACATTGTAGGATTTTTTATGAATTTATTTGCAAATTATGGTGGAAAATAAGTATTTGGTCAATAACAAAAGTTTATCTCAATACTTTGTTATATACCCTTTGTTGGCAATGACAGAGGTCAAACGTTTTCTGTAAGTCTTCACAAGGTTTTCACACACTGTTGCTGGTATTTTGGCCCATTCCTCCATGCAGATCTCCTCTAGAGCAGTGATGTTTTGGGGCTGTTGCTGGGCAACACGGACTTTCAACTCCCTCCAAAGATTTTCTATGGGGTTGAGATCTGGAGACTGGCTAGGCCACTCCAGGACCTTGAAATGCTTCTTACGAAGCCACTCCTTCGTTGCCCGGGCGGTGTGTTTGGGATCATTGTCATGCTGAAAGACCCAGCCACGTTTCATCTTCAATGCCCTTGCTGATGGAAGGAGGTTTTCACTCAAAATCTCACGATACATGGCCCCATTCATTCTTTCCTTTACACGGATCAGTTGTCCTGGTCCCTTTGCAGAAAAACAGCCCCAAAGCATGATGTTTCCACCCCCATGCTTCACAGTAGGTATGGTGTTCTTTGGATGCAACTCAGCATTTTTTGTCCTCCAAACACGACGAGTTGAGTTTTTACCAAAAAGTTATATTTTGGTTTCATCTGACCATATGACATTCTCCCAATCTTCTTCTGGATCATCCAAATGCTCTCTAGCAAACTTCAGACGGCCCTGGACATGTACTGGCTTAAGCAGGGGGACATGTCTGGCACTGCAGGATTTGAGTCCCTGGCGGCGTAGTGTGTTACTGATGGTAGGCTTTGTTACTTTGGTCCCAGCTCTCTGCAGGTCATTCACTAGGTCCCCCCGTGTGGTTCTGGGATTTTTGCTCACCGTTCTTGTGATCATTTTGACCTCACGGGGTGAGATCTTGCGTGGAGCCCCAGATCGAGGGAGATTATCAGTGGTCTTATATGTCTTCCATTTCCTAATAATTGCTCCCACAGTTGATTTCTTCAAACCAAGCTGCTTACCTATTGCAGATTCAGTCTTCCCAGCCTGGTGCAGGTCTACAATTTTGTTTCTGGTGTCCTTTGACAGCTCTTTGGTCTTGGCCATAGTGGAGTTTGGAGTGTGACTGTTTGAGGTTGTGGACAGGTGTCTTTTATACTGATAACAAGTTCAAACAGGTGCCATTAATACAGGTAACGAGTGGAGGACAGAGGAGCCTCTTAAAGAAGAAGTTACAGGTCTGTGAGAGCCAGAAATCTTGCTTGTTTGTAGGTGACCAAATACTTATTTTCCACCATTATTTGCAATAAATTCATTAAAAATCCTACAATGTGATTTTCTGGATTTTTTTTCCTCATTTTGTCTGTCATAGTTGAAGTGTACCTATGATGAAAATTATAGGCCTCTCCCATCTTTTTAAGTGGGAGAACTTGCACAATTGGTGGCTGACTAAATACTTTTTTGCCCCACTGTAACTGTACTATAAATCACAAGATGTCCCTGTTTGGCCTATCATTGAGCCCACATGGTACAATAGCAGGATATACACTGAGTGGACAAAACATTAGGAACAGCTTACTAATATTGAGTTGCACCTCTCTTTTGCCCTCAGAACAGCCTCAATTCGTCGGGGCATGCACTCCACGAGGTCCCGAAAGCGTTCCACAGGGATGCTGGCCCATGTTGACTCCAACGCTTCCCACAGTCGTGTCAAGTTGGCTGGATGTCCTTTGGGTGGTGGACCATTCTTGATACACACAGGAAACTGTTGAGCGTGTAAAACCCAGCAGCGCTGCGGTTCTTGATGACTCAAACTGTTGCGCATGACGCCAACTACCATACATACTCCGTTCAAAGGCACATAGATCTTTTGTCTTGCCAATTCACCCTCTGAATGGCACACTTACACAATCCATCTCTCAATTGTCTCAAGGCTTAAAAATCCTTCTTTAATCTGCCCCCTCCCCTTCATCTACACTGATTGAAGTGGATTTAACAAGTGAATCAATAATGGATCATAGTTTTTACCTGGATTCCCCTATTCAGTCTATGTCATGGAAAGAGTAGATGTCCCTAATGTTTTGTACACTCAGTGTATAGCTTGCTAGCTGTATGGCTGAAGAGTCTGGCAAAAAGTCAGGCTAAGATTCACCAAGAGCAGGACACAAACTGTATAAAATCAGAACAAGCTGTCTCTGGCATAGTATTAACAGGAATGTAGTAGTAGTAGTGGTTATGGATGGGGCCAGGAGTTTTTCTTGACTGTTACCAAACCAGGAAAGTCTTTTGGCCCCAAGATAGTTAGGATGGCATGAAAGGTTCTGACCTGAGGCCAGACTGTGACTGAGCTGGCGAGAGTTCATCTCATTGTGAAACTTGTGCTGGGCAGAGCAAAGGTTGCAGAGGTACGTGGCCGTCTTGGTTCTCTCTGTGACTAAGGTGTGCTTTTTCTTGCTCCCTCTGCTCTCGATGACAAATTTACGGTGCTGTGGTAGGACATAGAGGACGGGTTAAGGCATTTACAGACATAACAAGCCAACAAAACAACAGCGACAAAATCTTTATATTCAACTACACTGAACAAAAATAAACGCAACATGTTTCCTCTAAGCTCCGCACCCGGCGTGCAGTAGCCCCTATACTGCCTCCCGGAAGAACTATCAGCCCAGGGAGAGAAGCATGAGATTGAACTCAACTTTCAAGAGTTTTCCCTGTTAACACTATCAACGTTTCTCTTGACTGTGGCAATTGCTATCGAATTAACGCAATATTAGCCACTTTCAATGCAACATACTGAAACAAAACCAACTATGCACGAGATTTTGTTGTTGGCAGAACGCATTGGAGTAGGATTCTATTGAGAACAACCCAGCCCTTACTCTACAAAGACCGGCAGCATAACCAATCAGAGTTGCAGTAGGCCTATATGTAAATAGACCATTACCATATATGGATCTGTGCCATTTACATTGAACTGGACCGTGTTTACAGCTGTGGTCGTGAGTAGATGCGCTTGTTTTGAGATCAAAGCAAGAGCTGCATGAAGCCACTTGTGCACATTTTCTTCATACAATCCATCCGGAAAGTATTCAGACCTCTTCCCTTTTTACACATTTTGTTACGTTACAGCCTTATTCTCAAATGGATTAAATGAAACAATTACTCATCAATCTACACACAATACCCCACACTGACAAGTGAAGTACAGCTGAAGTCGAAAGTTTACATAGTGTCTCCTGACCCCTCCTGTCTCAGCCTCCAGTATTTATGCTACAGTAGTTTATGTCGGGGGGCTAGGGTCAGTCTGTTATATCTGGAGTATTTCCCCTGTCTTATCCGGTGTCCTGTGTGAAATGAAGTATGCTCTCTCTAATTCTCTTTCTTTTTTTCTCTCTCTCGGAGCACCTGAGCCCTAGGGCCATGCCTCAGGACTACCTGGCATGATGACTCCTTGTTGTCCCCAGTCCACCTGGCCGTGCTGCTGCTCCAGTTTCAACTGTTCTGCCTGCGGCTATGGAACCCTGACCTGTTCACTGTCATTACTATTATTTGACCATGCTGGTCATTCATGAACATTTGAACATCTTGGCCATGTTCTGTTATAATCTCCACCCCGGCACAGCCAGAAGAGGACTGGTTCCTCTCTAGGTTTCTTCCTAGGTTTTGGGCTTTCTAGGGAGTTTTTCCTAGCCACCGTGCTTCTACACCTGCATTGCTTGCTGTTTGGGGTTTAAGACTGGGTTTCTGTACAGCACTTTGATATATCAGCTGATGTAAGAAGGGCTATATAAATACATTTGATTTGACATACACTTAGGTTGGAGTCATTAAAACTCGTTTTTCAACCACTCCACACATTTTTGATTTTGTAAAGTGGTTTCTTGCATCAAACAACACAACAACATTTTAGGTAACCTCCTTGTCTGAAGGACAAGTGGATAAACAGGTTAATGTCATGTCATGCATGTCTCATGGAATGTTGGCCTACATTGAACACCACACATTGGCTGCTACTGTTGGCTGAATGATAGAACAGCTATTTTCTACATTGTTTTTGATGGTAGGCCACTCTGGTAGACCTACATTATGATCAAATAGCCACAGTAGGCTACTTTGCCACTGTTAAAAGTGTAACATAAAGCGGGTACAGCCTCAGCGTTCACAGTAAACTTTTTTTGGAAGTTGCACAGAATTTTCACAATGTTAAAATTTCAGCAGACCTGAAATATGCTCAGTCCGGAAAAAAAATGTGTTTATATCCCTGTTAGTGAGCATTTCTCCTTTGCCAAGATAATCCATCCACCTGACAGGTGTGGCATATCAAGAAGCTAAACAGCAGGATCATTACACAGGTGCACCTTGTGCTGGGGACAATAAAAGGCCACTAAAATGTGCAGTTTTGTCACACAACACAATGCCACAGATTTTAATATATATATATATATTTTCATTTCACCTTTATTTAACCATGTAGGCCAGTTGAGAACAAGTTCTCATTTACAACCTGGCCAAGATAAAGCAAAGTAGTGCGACACAAACACAGAGTTATACATGGGATAAACAAACATACAGTCAATAACACAATATAAAGTCTATATACAGTGTGTGCAAATGTAGTAAGATTAGGGAGGTAAGGCAATAAATAGGCCATAGTGACGAAATAATTACAATTTCACAATTAAACACGAGTGATAGATGTGCAGAAGATGAATGTGCAAGTAGAGATACTGGGGTGCAAAGGAGTAAAAAATAAATAACAATATGGGGATGAGGTATTGAGTGGGCTATTTACAGATGGGCTGTGTACAGGTGCAATGACGGGTAAGCTCCTCTGACAGCTGATGCTTAAAGTTATTGAGGAAGATATAAGACTCCAGCTTCAGTGTTTTTTGCAATTCGTTCCAGTCATTGGCAGCAGAGAACTGGAAGGAAAGGCGGCCAAAGGAGGAGTTGACATTGGGGATGAACAGTGAAATATACCTGCTGGAGCGCGTGCTACGGGTGGGTGCTGCTATGGTGACCAGTGAGCTGAGATAAGGCGAGGCTTTACCTAGCAAAGACTTATAGATGACCTGGAGCCAGTGGGTTTGGCGACGAATATGAAGCGAGGGCTAGCCAACAAGAGCATACAGGTCACAGTGGTGGGTAGTATATGTGGCTTTGATGACAAAACGGATGGCACTGTGATAGACTAGACTACATCCAAATTGCTGAGTAGAGTGTTAGAGGCTATTTTGTAAATGACATCAGTTTTAGTCAGTTTTACTAGGGTATGTTTGGCAGCATGAGTAAAGGATGCTTTGTTGCGAAATAGGAAGCCAATTCTAGATTTAATTTTGGATTGGAGATGCTTAATGTGAGTCTGGAAGGAGAGTTTACAGTCTAACCAGACACCTAGGTATTTGTAGTTGTCCACATATTCTAAGTCAGAACCGTCCAGAGTAGTGATGCTAGACGGGCGGGCGGGTGCGGGCAGCGATCGGCTGAAGAGAATGCATTTAGTTTTACTAGCATTTAAGAGCAGTTGGAAGTCACGGAAGGAGTGTTGTATGGAATTGAAGCTCGTCTGGAGGTTTGTTAGCACAGTGTCCAAAGAAGGGCTAGAAGTATACAGAATGGTATCATCTGCATAGAGGTGGATCAGAGAATCACCAGCAGCTAGAGCGACATCATTGATATATACCGAGAAAAGAGTCGGCCCGAGAATTGAACCCTGTGGCACTCCCATGGAGACTGCCAGAGGTCCGGACAACAGGCCCTCCGATTTGACACACTGAACTCTATCTGAGAAGTAGTTGGTGAACCAGGCGAGGCAGTCATTTGAGAAACCAAGGCTGTTGAGTCTGCCGATAAGAGTGCGGTGATTGACAGAGTCAAAAGCCTTGGCCAGGTCGATGGAAACGGCTGCACAGTATTGTCTTTTATCGATGGCGGTTATGACATCGTTTAGGACCTTGAGCGTAGCTGAGGTGCACCCTTTACCAGCTCAGAAACCAGATTTCATAGCGGAGAAGGTACGTTGGGATTCGAAATGGTCGGTGATCTGTATGTACGTTGGGATTCGAAATGGTCGGTGATCTGCTTGTTAACTTGGCTTTCGAAAACTTTAGAAAGGCAGGGTAGGATAGATATAGGTCTGTAACAGTTTTGGGCTCCCCCTTTGAAGAGGGGGATGACTGCGGCAGCTTTCCAATCTTTAGGGATCTCAGACGATACGATTATGGTATGGGCAGGCATAAGCTACGGACAACGAACACAATTGCATTTTATTGACGGCAATTTGAATGCACAGAGATACCGTGAGGCCCATTGTCGTGCCATTCATCCACCGCTATCACCTAATGTTTCAGCATGATAATGCACAGCCCCGTATCGCAAGGATCTGTACACAATTCCTGGAAGTTGAAAATGTCCCAGTTCTTCCATGTCTTGCATACTCACCAGATATGTCAACCATTGAGCATGTTTGGGATGCTCTGGATCGATGTGTATGAAATTGTGTTCCAGTTCCCGCTAATATACAGCAACTTCGCACAGCCATTGAAGAGGAGTAGGACAACATTCCATAGACCACAATCAACAGCCTGATCAACCTTGCGAAGGAGATGTGTTTTCTGATCCACGCCCCTACCTTTTTTTAAGTATATGTGATCAACAGATGCATATCTTTATTCCCAGTCATGTGAAATCTATAGATTAGGGCCTAATTAATGAATTTAAATTGACTGATTTCCTTATGTGAACTGTAGCTCAGTAAAACGTTTCAAATTGCTGCGTTTATATTTTTGCTCAGTATATTCAGTAAACGTTCACTTTCAACATTCCTCATTTCCCTTCAATAAAGTGCAACACCAACGGGGGAAAAAAACTGTGTTTGCATTATCATAAAGATGCATGATACTCACAGAGGAGGAAATACTGGCCGTTTCCCGCCAGTGGAATGTCTGACTCGTGGAGCGGGAGCCATCTTTAACCTCATACACTATGACTCCTTTGGCACACACTCCTAAGATCAGCTCTCCGATGACTGGCTTCTTCTCGCGACCCACGCGGTAGAACAGAACGCCATACTCAGGAAGCTGCTGGGTGGCCTGGGAGGAAGTAAGATGTTAGACGTTAGAACGGCCGACGTGCAAGCTTCCCGCACGGACTAAGAATACGAGCCAGATGTGTATGTAATATACAGTATTACCATATGTTTGCCTTTAATGCACTGTGCAGGTGCCACAGTCTTTTAGTGTTATGATTCAAATATTAGTCCACATATTAGTAGTATGGAATTAATTAGACTGACATAACTGTTTTATATATAGATATATATGCACACGACAGTTCAAAAAGTCCATTAAAATAACATCAAATTGATCAGAAATACAGTGTAGACATTGTTAATGTTGTAAATGACTATTGTAGCTGGAAACGGCCGATTTTTTAAAATGGAATATCTACATAGGCGTACAGAGGCCTATTATCAGCAACCATCACTCCTGTGTTCCAATGGCACGTTGTGTTAGCTAATCCAAGTTTATCATTTTAAAAGGCTAAATGATCATTAGAAAACCCCTTTGAAATTATGTTAGCACAGATGAAAACGGTTGTTCTGATTAAAGAAGCAATAAAGCTGGCCTTTTTTAGACTAGTTGAGTATCTGGAGCATCGGCATTTGTGGGTTCGATTACAGGCTCAAAATGACCAGAAACAAAGACCTTTCTTCTGGAACTCGTCAGTCTATTCTTGTTCTGAGAAATGACAGCTATTCCATGTGAGAAATTGCCAGGAAACTGAAGATCTCGTACAACGCTGTGTACTACTCCCTTAATAGAACAGCGCAAACTAGCTCTAACCAGAATAGAAAGAGGAGTGGGAGGCCCCGGTGCACAACTGAGCAAGAGGACAAGTACATTAGTGTCTAGTTTGAGAAACAGATGGCTCACAAGTCCTTAACTGGCAGCTTCATTAAATAGTACCCATTGGACACTGCTCCAGAGTCGAATGGCGGTGAGCTTTACACCACTCCAGCCTACGCTTGGTATTGTGCATGGTGATCTTAGGCTTGTGCGCAGCTGCTCAGCCATGGAAACCCATTTCACGGAGCTCCTTAACAGTTATTGTGCTGACGTTGCTTCCAGAGGCAATTTGGAACTAGGTAGTGAGTGTTGCAACTGAGGACAGGCGATATTCATGTGCACCACACATCAGCGGTCTGGTTCTGAGAGCTTGTGTGGCCTACCACTTCGTGGCTGAGCCATTGTTGCTTCGAGATGTTTCCACTTCACAATAACAGCACTTACAATTTACTGGAGCATCTCTAGCAGGGTATATATTTGACGAACTGACATGTTGGAAACGTGGCATCCTTTGACGGTGCCACGCTGAAAGTCACTGAGCTATTAAGTAAGGCCATTCTCCTGCCTGTTTTTGTCTATGGAGATTGCATGGCCGTGTGCTCGATTTTATACAATTGTCAGCAACGGGTGTGCCTGAAATAGCAGAATCCACTAATTTGAAGGTGTGTCAACGTTCTTTTGTATATATAGTGTATGTATACAGTGCATTCAGAAAGTATTCAGTCCCCTTGACCTTTTCCACATTTTAAGTTACAGCCTTATTCTAAAATTGATTCAATTGTTTTTTTCTATCAACCTACACACAATACCCCATAATGACAAAGCAAAAAAAAAAATGGAAATATCACATTTACATAAGTATTCAGACCCTTAACTCAGTACTTTGTTGAAGCACCTTTGGCAGCAATTACAGCCTCTAGTCTTCTTGGGTATGACGCTACAAGCTTGACACACATGTATTTGAGTTTCTCCCATTCTTCTCTTCTCTCTCAAGCTCTGTCAGGTTGGATGGGGAGCGTCACTGCACAGCTCTTTTCAGGTCTCTCCAGATATGTTAGATCGGATTCAAGTCCGGGCTCTGGCTGGGCCACTCAAGGACATTCAGAGACTTGTACCGAAGCCACTCCTGCATTGTCTTGGCTGAGTGCTTAGGGTCGTTGTCCTTTTGGAAGGTGAACCAGTTTGAGGCCCTGAGTGATTTGGACTAAGTTTTCATCAACGATCTCTCTGTACTTTGCTACGTTCATCTTTCCATTGATCCTGACTAGTCTCCCAGTCCTTGCCACAGAAAAACATCTCCACAGCATAATGCTGCCACCACCATGCTTCACCATAGTGATGGTGCCAGGTTTCCTCCAGACGAGACCTTTGGCATTCAGGCCAAAGAGTTCAATCTTGGTTGTAACATAACAAAATGTGGAAAAAGTCAAAGGGTCTGAATACTTGCCGAATGCACTGTATATACTCGTTATATATATACACTCTTATTAAGGATTAAAATAGGGCAAAAAAAATGTGGTTCCATAACTCTATGGAGTGTTTTTATTGGCTCATGTTACCTTTAGGAACTCAAGTTCGGACTCGTCGGTACTCATCGTGGAGTTATTGGCATGTAACCGTAGTAACTCCTCCTTTAGGTAAGGCAAGGCTCTTTTTTCCATGACGCTCTTGGCAACGTACTGGTCTGGTCGATAGTAGTTCCTCCCATAAACCTTTGGGAAATATCAGATAAAAGTTTGTCATCACTCAACTATAACATTTCTAGAGCTAATATTACAAAATATTTGCCATGGATAGGCATTTAAAATTATTTTACAATTCAAATAATATGACATTTTTATGACAGTCAAAATTTGTAATAATAATAATACGTATTTTTTTTGCTCTCGACCAATCAGAATGACGCAAATGCACATGGCAGAGGTAAACAGCGAACATTCTGCTTTTCTCCGGTAGTTTGACTAAAAGCAACAGTGAAAGAGAAGTCCGATTTCCCATGATTCTCTTACAAAAGGGTTTTCTGGAGTGTTTTGCATTGATCCGTGTCATACCGATCATGTCAGGGCAGCCTGGAGTTCTAAATGTGCAGAAGTAGCACAGGAGGAGCTCAACACACCCTTACAAAAAGCATTCAAAAGTTTGTTTTATTAAATTCAGAATTTTAAATATCATGGTATATCCTTTAGGTAAAAATGGCAACAAAAAAAAAATTACACATTTTTTTTTTTGACAGCTTTTTCATTGCTAACCTCTGAAAGTCTAAGCATTTGGGGGGGGGGGGGGGGGGGGGGTCTACTAAGCTAACATATGGAATTGTTTTAGGTTGGTAATATTATGGATTTTAATTGTTTGATAAAATATTGAATTAGGCCTTTATTACTGTAGCCCATATAAACACATTGAATACCACATTCATAAATGGCAAAAGAAAACAGTAAAAAAAATAATACATCATAAGGAGAAAAACCCCCGAATACAGACACTTGTGCGGGTCGTAGAGCAAAACGGGGAACACCATTCTGATCGTGAAAGTCTACTCTTTCCATATAGTGGTTATTAGGCACATTCTGATGCTACAGACGTTTTCCTGAGAAGACAGATTGTCTGGATGTGTCCTGGGCTGATAAACAGCACTGTAGCCTGCCACTTTCCACCGCAGATGCGGAAGGCCGAAATAGGCGGATGTGGTGAATTGAGACGGGGCCCATCCTGCAGCTATCGCTAGCTTAAACTGAAGGATTTTGATGGGGATTTTTTTTATTATACTCATTAATTATTCTACAATATAGATAATAGTAAAAATAAAGAAAAACCCTTGAATGAGTAGGTGTGTCCAAACTTTTGACTGGTACTGTAAGTATGCAGTAAAATCCACCTAGACCTTGACAATCAGGTGACTATACAGGATATATAACGCAAATAAAATGTCTAAAATACCTCAGGCATGCAGTCTCCATACTCTGCTTGGAGAGCCAAGGCACCCAGATATAGGCCTGTCTCTTCATGGCAGGCCAACCTGTCCTCCAGTATATCCTTCCTCAGCTGTAGGTAGTACTGGTGACGAGTCAGTTTGTGCCTGCCAAAAAACGCCAGTCACACACAATATGCTTCCATAGAGAAAGCAGTGGGCAATCTGCATTATTGCCTGACCTCTATGAATTCCATAGGTCGACCTTGAATACAATACACTGTAAGCATGAGTGGATGTGAGGTACTTACAAAAGGAGAGAGATGTCGTGGACAAAGAATTTCACCCTGAAGAAAAGGACAAACGTGGAGGTAGGCACTTTCTTCCAACTGTCGGGGGCGACCTTGGATATCTTTGTGTCATTTTCCAGGAAGAAAAACTCATGATCTAAAACCGAGAGATAAAAAGAAGAGTGACATTTTTAAACACGTGAACCATTTAAAGACAACTTTTAGCTTTTTCATTACTGTAGTTCGAGCACAGCCATACATGACCCAACAAAACACCTCAATGAACTGTTTCCAGTAAACGACATACAATATTTGTGCATTACCATCAATGTAAGCAAGGCCAAAGTAGAAGTGTTCCACCAGATTGGAGTGGGCGACAATCATATCAAAGACATCCCCTCCTCCTGACTTGACGTCACACTTGACCAGGATGCTCTGTCCGTTTGGCATGACCACACTCAGTTCCCTCATAGTGGAGGGAGACTTCCCTTTCTTTGACTGGATTAAGAGACAGAAAGATAGTGATTCACGTAAAGACCGACTGATGACAGTTGGGGTGATGATAAAAGGCATTTGATGTAGCTCTTGATTTTTATTTTATTTAACCTTTATTTAACTAGGCAAGTCAGTTAAGTACAAAATTCTTATTTACAATGACGGCCCACCCCGGCCAAACCCGGGCCAATTGTGCGCCGCCCTATGGGACTCCCGATCACAGCCGGATGTGATGCAGCCTGGATAAGAAGAGGTGGTGAGGCCTGACCTGAGCAGGCCAGACTACTGGTCGATGATAAAGTCATAATTACCACAATGGATCCGGGCAGCTCCAAGACAACCAGAGGCGCGTCTAACTTCCTAATGAACTCAGGACCCATGTCCTGCAGAAATAAAGAGGGAAACATTACGAACTACTAAAAATGTCAACCCAATATGTCACATGACTCACTATGATATCATACCTTGGCTTTCTTTTCATTAAGACTGACCGTGGACTCGTTTAGATATGTGTAAAGTACAGGTTTGACGCTGCCACGGCGAAAGCCATCCAGGTAAGGGCTACAGGGGCTACGTGACTGATAGCTGCAGTAACTCTCTCGGTGACGTGACCCTTGGGGAATTCTGGGAGAAAATAAAAAGACAAGATTACAGGGATGAAATTCTTTAATTTATTGTCCATAGACAGTTGGGTGAACTATCCCTTTAAAAAAAAAACTATACTTGTAAAGCTGATAATATGTGTATTCCCGGGTCAAAATGTGCCTTTTTGTTGTTTGAAAGGCGACAGCTAGGTTCTTACCCTCTGCTGAGCTCAGCTTGGAACGTTGGGGTGCTTCTGTTTCTCAGCGCCCAGGTGGAGTTGTGGTACGAGGCACTTCCTGAGAGACTGTGAAGCCTCTCTCTGACCATCTGACTCCGGTCAGTAAGTTGAGGACCAATCTCAGCCATGGACACATGATCAACCTAGAAAACACAATTGAATGACAGCTGCTGAATTAGATAAGTTGCACTGACCTATCCTTAAAAATAACCATGGTCTCAAATCAATATGATCTCAATTGAAACCCAGCTGTAGATTGTAGCCAAGATAGAGTTGCAGCCAGTATTGTCACAATATGGAATAGAGGCCAATTTATTTCTAGGAAATTTGACCCTATAATGTCAGTGTGCTGGTCAGCACATGGAGTGTAGAGTGACAGCTATACTGACTACAGGTGCATTGCCTAAACCAAAAAGGGAATGTGGGTGACTCACAGAGTCCCTGAAGACATCTTGTACTAGCTGTCTGATGAGCTTCTCTGGTGGGGGCAGTTGAGCAGCCTTGATGTGCTGTTCACAGGTCTCCAGCACGGTCACAAGATCTGCTCGTCTGTGGACCGTGTCCTCACACATACTCAGCAAGAGGTTGTTCAGGTCGTCACTCAGCTGAATGGGCTGGTTTTGAGGTAGTTGATAATCAACGGACCAGAAGAGGGTCATTCCTAGGGAATATACAATCATCTGAAGAAAACAAAGAGAGAAACAAGGCAACAGTAAACATGTCGGTCATTCGGTGCTAGAGGAGTAGCGTTTTAAGTGTTTTTCACAAAATTCTAAATCCATCATGGGCGGACCTCATGGGTCCGTGAGGCAAATGTGTTCCTTGTAAGGAGAGGGACCTATGTACCGAATTTCATGATTTTAGGTCAAACGGGGTGTGGGCGTGACCTTTCAAAGTTTGCATTTTCAATCGCATGTTATCTGGTCAATCAGTATAATTTTGTAAACCGTAAGACGCATCATTCACCCAAGGTTCGTCAAAATCGGGCTCGTGCTGTCTGAGACACTGCGTGTGACGAACGTACAAACTAACTGACAGAGACAGATCCACAGGACGAATGAGTAAAATCTTTCCTGAGGAATTCATGCAAAACCGAAAGTCGAGAGCCAAAACAGTGGTGAGATGTCAAGCCAACGGAGACCATAGGAGTTGGCCATATAGTACAGACGGATATGAAATCAGATTAGCAGTGTGATGCGATGACATTGAGATCAGGGGTTTATTGAGCACCTTCTCCGAGGCCGTCCTGTTGGAGGCAGCGTGCCCCTCCTGTACCTCTGGAGCAGTGAAGGAACCAAGGTTCTCTGACCGGGGACAGCTCTTAAAAGCAAGGTTCCCAGTGGCTGACAGCAGCATTGAGCCAGGGCTCAGTACACTGCACATGTTACCAGGACCTGTCGAGAGGACAAAATACAAACTATTAGAAGTAGAGCACGATATTGTGTTGCCTATCCTTCCCATTCATCTCGGGTTTGAGGCCTATTTCTTCTAATGCATAAAGATGCATATACAAAAACACGTCATGGGGTATGAAGTCAGCTCAGCATAATGGAGGTCTGCAAACATCTGACACATGTTTTGACAGGGTGTGAACAATCTCTTTTAAGGTCAAAAGATCCTGCCGGTGTGTATTATCATGGGTGAGGAAAAGCATATAAATATGTCCAGGTACCTTTGTGAGAGATTTCCATTAAGGCCTCGGCGGTGCCCAGTAGCAGACACCATACCTCATCCTCCTCCAGAGGTGACCCCCGGGCCTCCAGCACCTCCGCCAGGGTCACGAACGTGCCCATCCTGGGGGGGGGGGGGGGGGGGACACAGCCATGTGTAGATACAGTCATATTATCTAAATCATTTTTGGAATATCTGCCTCAAAACGCTGTAATAGCGAAACATAAGCAATACATGTTGTTTCATCATAGACTCTGTGGCAAAAATATGCGAAGCCGTTATTTGGATTACAATGAAAACTGTTGAACCCAAGAAACTTGATTGTTTCCATAAATCATTGAAAAGTGTCCACACAACCATATTATCTAATTGCTTAAATCATTACCACAAAGTGATATTTTTCTTTGACAAGATAGAGATATTAGGAGAACAGTAAATTTGGTCCATTTAGACAAGTAGCTATAGATGATTATCTACAATGAGTGAGGTGATTGATTGGACTAAAGGGCTCATACAAAGCAATACAGACCCCCCCCCCCTTCAATAGCCACCTGTCCATTTCCCCCCTCTCCCGCTCTCACACATGCACACCGGGCTGTCACACGATGAGCTTCCAGTTTGCCATGTAATAGGCTTTCGCAGAGCCTGGAGGATTTGCTCTGATATGGCTACTCTCTGTGCCTTTCATTTTTCTGCCTCTCGTCACCAAGGTGACTGTGAAGCGTTACAATGAGACGTGACAGTGGTAGCATCCGGCTGAGGTTCTGTGACATATCAAATGACACTGAACAAAAATATAAAATGCAACAATTTCAACGATTATTTCGACATGGGGCCGTGATTTATCATGCTGCCGCATATGATGGCTGCGGATGAATGGCACGACAATGGGCCTCAGGATCTTGTCACGGTATCTCTGTGCATTCAAATTGCCATCGATGAAATTAAGTTGTGTTCGTTGTCCGTAGCTTATGCCTGCCCATACCATAACCCCACCGCCACCATAGTGCACTCTGTTCCCAACGTTGACATCAGCAAACCACTCGCCCACATGACGCCAGACACGTGGTCTGCGGTTGTGAGGCCGGTTGGACGTACTGCCAAGTTCTCTAAAAAGGACGTTGGAAGCGGCCTATGGTAAAGAAATTAACATTAAATTATCTGGCAACTGCTCTGGTGGACATTCCTGCAGTCAGCATGCCAATTGCACGCTCCCTCAAAACTTGAGACATCTGTGGCATTGTGTTGTGTTACAAAACTTCACATTAAAGAGTAGCCTTTTATTGTCCCCAGCACAAGATGCACCTGTGTAATGATCATGCCGTTTAATAAGCCTCTTGATATGCCACACCTGTCAGGTGGATGGATTATTTTAGAAAAGGAGAAATGCTCACTAACGGATATAAACTAATTTGCGCACAGAATTTGAGAGAAATAAGCTTTTTATGCGTATAGAACATTTCTGGAAACTTTTATTTCAACTCATGAAACACGGGACCAACACTTTACATGTTGAGTTCATATTTTTGTTCAGTATAAAACCTAATGTTAGAGGGATACTGGTTCACTTTTCTTTCATTCAAAACCTCAAAGTTGTGAAGTTTTACACTGACTGTGTGATGAGTGTAGCTACATGAATGTAGCTATATGTCATCCCTGAAAATCAAAGGATATATAGTACTATGATCAAATAAACGTCAGCGCTTTAATTGGTAGTGTAGCAACACTGGTTCCTGCAGGTGCAGACATGTCTACAAAATATGTAGGAAGTCATTTGTGGTGACGTCCTCATTACAGTTACACCATAAATTGTACAGCCTTGTTGGTGTTGTGAGTCAGGGATAACAAAATAGGTATTCATACTAAAATACTGAGCTGAAGCCTTCAGAAAGTATTCATACCCCTCGACTTATTCCACATCTTGTTGTACTACAGCCTAAATTCAAAATGCATCAAATACAAAACACTTACCCATCTACACACAATACCCCATCATGACAAAGTGAAAACATGTTTGCAGAAATGTTTGCAAATGTATTGAAAAAAGAAATAAATACTACATCTAATTGACATAACCCTTCACATCCCTGAGTCAATACTTTGTAGAAGCACCTTTGGCAGTGATGACAGCTGTGAGTCATTCTGGGTAAGTCTGGAAGAACTTTCCACACCTGGATTGTGCAACATTTGCCCATTTATTCTTTTAAAATAATTCTTCAAGCTCTGTCCAATTGGCGTTAATCATTGCTAGACAACCATTTTCAGGTCTTGCCATAGATTTTAAATTAAATTTAAGTCAAAACTGTAACTCGGTCAGTCAGGAACATTCACGTTCTTCTTGGTAAGCAAATATAACACTTTGTAGTCCGGACAAAAAGTAAATTTCTTTGCCACATTTTTTGCAGTACTACTTTAGTGCCTTGTTGCAAACAGGATGCATGTTATGGAATATTTGTATTCTGTACAGGCTTCCTATTTTTACCTCTGTCAATTAGGTTAGTATTGTGGAGTAACAGTGTTGTTTATCCATCCTCAGTTTCCTCCTATCACAGCCATTAATTGACTATCGCACCATAGCACTCAACTGTCATCGTGAAGTGCTTTGAGAGACTAGTCAAGGATCATATCACCTCCACCTTACCTGCCATCCTAGACCCACTTCAATTTGCCCAATAGATCCACAGACGACGCAATCGCCACCACACTGCCCTGTCCAATCTGGACAAGAGGCATACCTATGTAAGAATGCTGTTCATTGACTATAGATCAACATTCAACACCATAGTACCCTCCAAGCTCATCATCAAGCTTGAGGCCTTGGGTCTGAACCCCGCCCTGTGCAACTGGGTCCTGGACTTCCTGATGGGTCGCCCAAAGGTGGTGGGAGGAAACAACACCTCCTCTTTGCTGATCCTCAACACTGGGGCCCCACAAGGGTGTGTACTCAGCCCCCTCCTGTACTTCCTGTTCACCCACGACTGCGTTGCCAAGCACGCCTCCAACTCAATCATCAAGTTTGCAGACGACACAACAGTAGCAGGCTTGATTACCAACAACAATGAGACAGCCTACAGGGAGGAGGTGAGGGCTCTGGGAGTGTGTTGCCAAGACAATAACCTCTCACGCAACGTCTACAAAACTAAGGAGATGATTGTGGACTTCAGGAAACAGCAGAGGGACCACCCCCCTATCCACATTGATGGGACCGCAGTGGAGAAGGTGGAAATTGAGAAGCATCCTGTCGGGCTGCATCACAGCCTGGTACGGAAACTGCACCGCCCACAACCGCAATGCTCTCCAGCGGGAGGTGCGGTCTGCACAACGCATTACTGGGGGCAATCTTTCTGCCCTCCTGGACACTTACAGCACCCGATGCCATAGGAAGGCCAAAAAGATCATCAAAGACATCAACCATCCCAGCCACTGCCTGTTCACCCCGCTATCATCCAGAAGGCCAAGTCAGTACAGGTGCATCAAAGCTGGGACCGAGAGACTGAAAAACCGCTTCCATCTCAAGGCCATCAGACTGCTAAACAGCCATCACTAGCACATCAGAGACGGCTACCTATAGACATAGATTAGGAATCACTGGCCACTTTAAGGAAATGGATCCCTAGCCACTTTAATAATGTCTGCATATCTTGCATTACTCATCTCATATGTATGAACTGCACTCTATACTATCTTAGTCACTTCAATTGTGTGTAAATATTGCATCCCCCATCTCATATGTACATACTGAATTCTATACTATGCCACTGTTTCTTAGTCCAATGCCACTCTGACATATATGTATATATTCTTAATCCATTCCTTACTTAGATTTACGTGTATTTTGGGTAACTGATACCTATTACTTGTTAGATATTACTGCACTGTCGGAGCTTGAAGAACAAGCATTTTGCTACACCCGCAATAACATCTGATAATCACGTATATATGACCAATACATTTGATTTGATTTTGATTTGAACTCTAACTGTTTTAAAGTTGGCTTCATGGTGAAATCCCTGTGGTTTCCTTCCTCTCCGGCAACTGAGTTAAAATATGTCTGTATTTTTGTAGTGACTGGGTGTATTGATACACCATCCAAAGTGTAATTAATAACTTTACCATGCTCAAAGGGATATTCAATGCCTGAAGAAAAAACAATATATATATACTTACCCATCAACCAATCGGTGCCCTTCTTTGAGAGGAATTGGAAAACCTCTCTAGTCTTTGTGGTTGAATCTGTGTTTGAAATTAACTTCTCGACTGAGGGACCGTACAGATAATTGGATGTGTGGGGTACAGAGATGAGGAAGTCAGTAACAAATCATGTTAAACACGATTATTGAGCACAGAGTGAGTTCATGCAAATTATTATGTGACTTGTTAAGCTCATTTTCACTCCTGAACTTATTTAGGCTTGACATAACAAAGGGATTTAATACTTATTGACTCAAAACATCCCCGCTTTTCATTTTTTATTTATTTGAAAAAAATAATTCCACTTTGACATTATGGGATATTGTGTGGAGGCAAGTGACAAAAAAAAAATCTAAATTTAAATCAATTTTAAAGTCATACTTTAACACAACAAAATGTGGGAAAAGTCAAGGGATGTGAATACTTTCTGAAGGCACTGTACCACCATTGGATCCAAGTCGTTAGAGTATTCACAGCAAATATCACACTGTGGAAGGTGTGAAGAAAATATTGTATGTTTACCACAGATTGTGTTACACAGCAAAATGAGACTTGAATGAATCATGAATTCCATCTCTGTGAAGTATGTAGTTCAGAGAAAAGTTTTTGCATACAAAACCACCCACATATGCAAAAAAATAGAGGAGCAGTACAAAAACATCGAACAGAAGGTTTAGAGAACATTTAATTGGATGCCAAAAAAGGATTAGAACAAAGCAATCCCATATCTGAAGAGCACATACAGTGGCAAGAAAAAGTATGTGAACCCTTTGGAATTACTTGGATTTCTGCATAAATTAGTCATATAATTTGATCTGATCTTCATCTAAGTGACAACAATAGACAAACACAGTGTGCTTAAACTAATAACACACAAATAATTGCATGTTTCTTGTCTATATAGAATACATCATTTACACATTCACAGTGTAGGTTGGAAAATATGTGAACCCCTAGACTAATGACTTTTCCAAAAGCTAATTGGAGTCAGGAGTCAGCTAACTTGGAGTCCAATCAATGAGACGAGAATGAAGATGTTGGTTAGAGCTGCCTTGCCCTATAAAAAAGCACTTACAAAATGTGAGAAGCAGTGCCTGATGTGAACCATGCCTCGAACAAAAGAGATCTCAGAAGAACTAAGATTAAGAATTGTTGACTTGCATAAAGCTGGAAAGGGTTACAAATGTATCTCTAAAAGCCTTGATGTTCATCAGTCCACGGTAAGACAAATTGAGAAGGTTCAGTGCTGTTGCTACTCTCCGCAGGAGTGGCCGTCCTGCAAAGATGACTGCAAGAGCACAGTGCAGAATGCTCAATGAGGTTAAGAAGAATCCTAGAATGTCAGCTAAAGACTTACAAAAATCTCTGGAACATGCTAACATCTTTGTTGACGAGTCTACGGTACGTGAAAAACACTAAACAAGAATGGTGTTCATGAGATGACACCACAGAAGAAGCCACTGCTGTCCAAAAAAAAACATTGCTGCACATCCGAAGTTCGCAAAAGTGCACTTGGATGTTCCACAGCACCACTGGCAAAACATTCTGTGGACAGATGAAACTACAGTTGAGTAGTTTGGAAGGAAAACACAACTCTATGTGTGGAGAAAAAATGTCACAGCACACCAACATCAAAACCTCCTCCCATCTGTAATGTATGGTGGAGGGAGCATCATGGTTTGGGGCTGCTTTGCTGCCTCAGGGCCTGGACAGCTTGCTATCAGACGGAAAAATGAATTCCCAAGTTTATCAAGACATTTTGCAGGAGAATGTAAGGCTCTGTCCACCAATTGAAGCTCAACAGAAGTTGGGTGATGCAACAGGATAACAACCCAAAACACAGAAGTAAATCAACAACAGAATGGCTTCAACAGAAGAAAATATGCCTTCTGGAGTGGCCCAGTCAGAGTCCTGACCTCAACCTGATTTAAACTGCTGTGGCATGACCTTGAGAGTGGTTCACACCAGACATCCTAAGAATATTGCTGAACTGAAACAGTTTTGTAAAGATGAATGGTCCAAAATTCCTCCTGACCGTTGTGCAGGTCTGCTCCGCAACTACAGAAAATGTTTGGTTGAGTTTATTGCTGCCAAAGGAGGGTCAACCAGTTATTAAATGCAAGGGTTGACATACTTTTTTCACCCTACACTGTGAATGTTTACACAGTGTGTTCAATAAAGACATGAAAACGTATAATGGTTTGTGTGTTATTTGTTTAAGCAGACTGTGTTTGTCTATTGTTGTGATTTAGATAAAGATTAGATCTACTTCCTAATAATTTGGTCTATTTCCACCAATGCGGTATTGTAAACACATCATTCGTGGCCGGTGTGTGCTTGTTTGCCCATAACCTGTTTTAGAGAAATGTAATCATTGAATATTGTAAGAGCTTTCATTGTCTGTTTACATGCCCCCTTTATTCATCCTATGATTCTGACTTGTTGTACAGGGAGTACACTGTAAGAACAGCCCACGTTCTGAATTCTGTCGCTTGTACATTTCAAAAGCGCTGAACAAATAGTATTATTGCCTACGTCCGTCGTTGGTCACTCATTAATGTCTTAATCGAAATTACGGATTGCCTCTTATCCGCTTGTTGTCCCCTTATACCATAGTTTGTACATCTCAATTGTTAGTAAAAACCACAGTTGTTTAAGCAAGTCAGCCATATCAGCTATGTTCTTTAAAAGGCAGTAAATGAGGCTTAATGAACGGTGAATGAGTTTCTGTGCACCGTTTGTCACCGTTGTAGTGCAATTAAATGTATTGTTTAGTGTTGTTGCGTAGGGGCTTTGCTGGCATGCATCACACATTTATTTTATTTGCCCCACCAAGATTTACATGCTAAAATCGCCACTGCTAGCAAGCTAGCCAACATTAGCCAGTTAGCTAAGTCAGTTAACCCACTGTTCCCCGGACGCCGAAGACGTGGATGTCGATTATGGCAGCCCCCTGCACCTCTCTGGTTCAGAGGGGTTTGGTTAAATGCGGAAGAAACATTACAGTTGAATACATTCAGTTGGACAACTGACTAGGTATCCTCCTTTCCCCTAGCTTGGGTGGTTGACTGCTGTTAGATCAGAACACTCGGATCAACCCTACTCCTCCGCCAGAGCGTCCAGTGCGTTCTGAACGCACACTGGATTTACGAACGGACGATCTGACAACGCTATGCGTTTACGAGCGCACTCTGAGGACACTCTGGCACTCCAGATTGAATTTACGAACACACCCTTAGTATAAACCAGCCTTTAGTCTTGAAATCTTTGGTTGTTTAGTACATGGCCTCACATCTGAATCCTTAATAAAGAGCTGGGTGGGGATAAAGCTTAAGCGGGTGTGAACAATGCTGAATGGGTGTAGACGAAAAAAGAGCTCTCCAGTAGGTGTACCAAAACATTCAAGGGCCATTTTCTCAAAAAGTGAGGTTACAAGTTTATCAACTTTCAAAGCAGAATTACTTTCCCATTGTACCTCAACTGTAGTGTATGATATACCAATTTTTAGCTCTGAGTCTCTACTTTTATCCAATGTAAAAAACAAAATTTTAAATGTTGCTATATAAGACCTGAATCGAGCCGGTCGGTCACATTTGTTAACTTGTCGACACGTTAATAGGCTATTTATTGTATTTCAAACGTGATATTGAATTCTGCTTGGTTATCACTGGAACCAAATATCAACATTAGAAGGAGATGTATCTTCCGCTTGGATATTTCCATCTGTGCCACTGACTTAGTCTGGCTTTAATTCCAGTTTGTTTTTCAAATGAATCAGTCATGTTGGATTCACATCTCCAACTCAACCAAAAATCTAAGTTAAAGAATAGGATTAAGCCTAAATCAAATTTAAGTTTAATTTAAGTTTAATTTGATTTAACTGAGATTTTGGTTGAGGTGGAAACGTGAATCCAGCATATAAATTATTAATTTGTCGACAAACTGGAATTAAATATTTTTTTCAATTTGGACATAAAGGCATGATAACTGGCTATATTTATGCTGTCATTGCATTTAAAACACAAAATATAAAATTATATTGCCCAATAATTTAATTGATGGGCTAAAATGACACCGTAACATATATGCTTCCCTCTTTAGGTTGAGATCATGCCTACCAGGCTATTGTCAAGAAACTGTTGTAATTCAACCGTTAACTACCTAATGGAAAGCTAAACCCACAATTAACTCCTAATGACATATCGGCATTCACTCATTGGCTGTGGTACGCAACTTTTACGCATTCATAGAATACCACACTTGTGTAGAATAGATGTAGGTCTATATTTTTGCGGAATTATATCCAATTAAACCCAAAACTTTACCTTAATTAATTCGATATCGGAAGTCCCTCTTAATTTCTTCAGAATACCTGCAGCTCGAATGTAATCCTCTCAAGCATCACATGGCATTCCACCTGTGGCTGTGCTCTCCGTCGGCAAATTTGTCTAGCCTATCAGGGGACTTTCATCTATCCATCTATAATTCCATCACACGACAGCGTGGAAATAACACATTTCTCCATCGCATATAACGTTCTGGACTCACACGTAGTTACCTGTCTATACTGTGGTTCTGTTAATTTGGACTATTTTTAGACTCCAGCTATAAGAACTCAATTGGATTACGCAGGAGCAGTGTGACAAGTGGCGAGGCAGTGCGCAACCAATTGGTGTGGCCAAGTACTCTGAGCAGCATATACTGTAGCTAATGGTCGCGCTCCCTTGCGCAGACCTTGCATGCATCAACCAATGGTTGCGTGCGACGTCATCAACTGTGTAATCGACTGACAGATTGCTATAATATATGATGTGGTTAGCTGATACTTTACCTGATAAATACCTTTATAGGCGTTGTAAAATCTGGCAGGAGTCAGCAACGCCTGGGCAGAGGAACGCGCCCAATCTGTCAGTTGAACAGTGAGGTGAAAGGTGAGACAAGTATGTTCCGCTCAGTTCTACTAACCCAAAGTATGTTAAAAAATAGGCCTATTTCTTTTTTAATGAGAACTTCAAAAATCACGTGTGATTGTTGTTTGGCTAAAGACGCCAACTCTCCCTCTTTCTCGCTCTTCTGTCTCTCTCTCTCTTTTTCTCTCCTTTTCTCTCTCTTTTTCTCCCCTTCTCTCTCTCTCTTTCGCTTTCTCTCTCTCTTTCTCTCTCTCTCTCTCTTTTCTCTCTCTCTCACACACACTCCTCCTTCTCTCTCTCACACACACACACTCCTTTCTCTCTCTCTCTCTCTCTCTCTCTCTCTCTCTCTCTCTCTCTCTCTCTCTCTCTCTCTCTCACACACACACACACACTCTATTTCTCTCACTATCTCTCTCTCTCACACACGCACACGCAATATCTCTATCTCAATTTCAATTTAAGGGGCTTTATTGGCATGAGAAACATATGTTGACATTGTCAAAGCAAGTAAATTAGATAATAAACAAAGGTGAAATAAACAATACAAAATTTACAGTAAACATTACACTTACAAAAGTTCCAAAATAATAAAGACATTTAAAATGTCATATTATCAAATCAAATCAAATGTATTTAAATAGCCCTTCTTACATCAGCTGATATCTCAAAGTGCTGTACAGAAACCTAGGCTAAAACCCCAAACAGCAAGCAATGCAGGTGTAGAAGCACATATTATGTCTATATGATGTGCAAATAGTTAAAATAAATAAACATAAATATAGGTTGTATTTACAATGGTGTTTGTTCTTCACTGGTTGCCCTTTTCTTGTGGCAAGAGGTCACAAATCTTGCTGCTGTGATTGCACACTGTGGTATTTTACCCAATAGATATGGGAGTTTATCAAAATTGGATTTGTTCTCGAATTCTTTGTGGGTCTGTGTAATCTGAGGGAAATATGTGTCTATAATATGGTCATACATTTTGCAGGATGTTAGGAAGTGCAGCTAATTTTCCACCTCATTTTGTGGGCAGTGTGCATATGGGGTTCTCTTGTCTTCTCTTGAGAGCCAGTTCTGCCTTCGGCGGCCTTTCTCAATAGCAGGGCTATGCTCAATGAGTCTGTACATAGACAAATATTTCCTTAATTTTGTGTCAGTCACGGTGGTCAGGTATTCTGCCACTGTGTACTCTCTGTTTATGGCCAATGAGAATTCTAGTTTGCACAGTTTTTTTGTAAATTCTTTCCAATGTATAAAGCAATTATCTTTTTGTTTTCTCATGATTTGGTTGGGTCTTATTGTGTTGCTGTCCTGGGGCTCTGTGGGGTCTGTTTGTGTTTCTGAACAGAACCCCAGGAGCAGCTTGCGTAGGGGGCTCTTCTCCAGGTTAATATTCTGTAGGTGATGGCTTTGTTATGGAAGGTTTCTCCCTCTCTCTCTCAATTCAAGGGCTTTATTGGCATGGGAAACATATTCCTCTATCTCTCTCTCCTTTCTCTCTCTCTCTCGCTCTCAGTGGGTGTGTTTATTATGGCGAGATGAGAAGTAGAATGCCTAAATGCCTCTAATTTGTCATGCATAATGTTGCATACACTACAAACAGAGAATACCCGCGGGAGGTAGGCTATACAACACTGCAGGGCGTTGCGCTCTTGAATGTCACCCAGTTCTCATCCGCAACCGGAAAACATCGCAAGGTTTCGACGACGTCGGTATGAAATAGCAGAAACTGTTTGTGTCACGGAAGCGCAAAGATTAGGCTACGTAGTACACATGTATTTTGCAGATCCAGGCCTGCCAGTGGAAGGAAACGCAGCGGATTCAGAGGTTGTCTTACTAACGAGAAGATATTATAAGATATTCAAACATTCTGCTGCATATTTAAACGGAAGACCAGAAACCGCGGTTTGACAGTTTTGGAATTACGAACGCGTTCTTTTGGAGTGAGGTGAGTTCCATATGAAACCTTTATAAGACATGTTATTGTTAGCAGTGGGGGAGGGGGAGGGTATTGTCACTGATGGGTCGCAAGGAACACAGAAATTACAATAAATAGCTGCAACCAGCTTGCTGGAACATATTGTCGAGTTTCGGCCTATAGGCCTATTGCAATTTTAAAGACGTGCACCGCCTTAAAAAATCTGGCTATTGGATACTTCTCAATGCGCGATGAATTTAAATGCACACGAGACTCTATAAAATACGCTACATTGTAACAAGACTGTAACTACCTGCTGTGTTACATTGTAACAACTACCTATCTTCGCAGCAGATACTGACAACATAAATGACTTGGTTACATTTGACATGCTACATTTCTCAAATATGAAACACATGCCCGCCATTCGGTAAAGAAATGGGCAATTGACAATTTGCCTACCACCAATTGAGTAGTATAAACGTGTGTTCGCAGGCTTACCTATTCTGCTAGTGCGTCAAGTCGATGTCTATTTAGCAAGTGAGAGGAATAGCAGCAGCTTGTGCAAAATTGTAACTCTTTTGATGGATGAAGTCGTCAGCATATCTGGATCGACTACATTTCATCCAATATACCTAAAACATTGCAGAATAATTAATCGACGGTGTTATGTTCAGGCAGCTGTCACATCGACATAATACCCGTCTATCTACAATAAGAACGCTATTAATATAATTACAGTGATGGTAAATATGGTTCAATCATATCTTCCTTTGACTTCCTATTCATTCGATTAACAACACTTGGCTAAAGATTACTGTCGCATTTCGTTTTGAAAGATGTCGGACACCTTCGTTGGCCATTCCAGCCTAAGGTGTGTCATAGAAGAATGACCTCCGTAACAGATGCAGCCAGAGGCATTTGACAAATTGCTTCTAATTCTGACGTTGCTCGTTCTTGCGGTCAGTGGTGATGGGCTACAGTGTCTTCATTAGCTGGAAAAGTAGGCTGGTGAAAACCACCGATCATTTAAGAAGTCATATTAATTTAGGTTAGATGTAGACACCAGCTGGGCATTAATGGCATGATCGAGAGACATGGATGATTATTTCCTTCACAGTTATTGCTGTGAATGAAATGGCCCCCATTTTTACTGAAATGTCCCAGACACCACGAACTTGTGATTTAGAGCGAGACCTTGAAACAGCAACAGACGATGTAGCCTTCACCTGTGGGTGGGCGATGTTGTCCGCGACGGCGACATGCTTCATGGCTACAATTCTCTGCCTCCCTCTAATCGCATATTCTCTCAGCTTCTCTCAGAGTCTCTGTGAGAGAAGCTCTCTCTCTCTCTACCACTCATCTATCCGAGTGCCACATCTAAAGACCAAATGTCGTTGTTACACCTTCTTCTGCTCCATGGCTCCTGCTTTTAGTAAACCTTGTTGCACACAGTATGTGTTAGTGTTTTTATCCTGTCTGTTAGCTTTTCACAAACGAACTATGATGCAAAATGCTCACATTTCCATTGATCATGTGAATCAAAATAGTGTCATTTATGTTGTTTTAATACAATGACACGCATATCATTCAATTCAGTCCCTCTGTATAGGGCATAGTCATTCAGTTGTTTGCACCGCCATTCATCCTGCTCCAGAGTGCACAATTGCACGGAGCGATTGCACGGAGTGATTTCACTTCCCTTTTGTGTCGGTAAAGCATTTTGTTCAAGCTCCTCCAAACCTTTTTTTTAGTCCCTCCATCTCATAGCACGGCTTCGGGCCGTTGACATGCCTTTCATCCGGGATGAACCCCCCCACACTGAATGCCCCTTCGTGTGAAGAGGAGGGGAAGGTGGCTGTGTAGGCGTATGGAGGTCAATTAATGGTCTGTCGACTGTGCAGCCATCAGCCAGTGGAAATGGGCCTACATTTGAGTAATGATTTTGTCTTCTAACTCCATATCAAATCCAGCGCTCCCTCCCTCTCTTTTTTTCTCTCTCTCTCTGCCTCACTCCTTCCTTCTATTTGCCTGAGCAAGGAGTCTTAAATAAACATTTCTGCAGGCTCAAATGGGCATCAGACAGTGGTGCTAGTCACTCTCGATGTGATAGCTGTGCGATTTCTATATTGGCTTGTGAGAAACGTTCCTAGCGCTGCCCCATATCTCAGCCAAGCAAGCAACTAAAGTGTTTGTTTTTAAGCTGCTATATTTGCTATAATGCTAGCAAAGAACTTCCACAAACCTCAGGAAGGGCCTTTTTAAAGCTGTAGAGAAATGATGTACAGTGCCTTCGAACAGTATTCAGACCCCTTGACTTTTCCCAAATTTTGTTAAGTTACAGCCTTATTCTAAAGTTGATTAAATGTTTTTTTTTCCCTCATCAATTTACACACATGAACCCATAATGATAAAGCAAAAAACAGTTTAAAAAAAATATTTTATGCCAATTTTTATTTTTTATTTTTTTTATTTTTGAATATTTAATTTAAATAAGTATTCAGACCCTTTACTCAGTACTTTGTTGAAGCACCTTTAGCAGCGATTACAGCATTGATTCTTCTTGGGAATGACACTACAAGCGTGGCACACCTGTATCTGGGGAGTTTCTCCCATTCTACTCTACAGATCCTCTCAAGCTCTGTCAGGTTGGATGGGGAGCGTTGCCACACAGCTATTTTCAGGTCTCTCCAGAGATGTTCAATCGGGTTCAAGTCCGCTCTGGCTGGGACACTCAAGGACATTCAGAGACTTTTCCCAAAGCCACTCCTGCGTTGTCTTGGCTGTGTGCTTAGTGTCATTATCCTGATGGATGGTGAACCTTCACCCCAGTCTGAGGACCTGAGCGCTCTGGAGGTAGGTTTTCATCATGTACTTTGCGCCGTTCATCTTTGCCTCGATCCTGACTAGTCTCCCAGTCCCTGCCGCTGAAAAACATCCCCACAGGATGATGCTGCCACCACCAATCATCACCATAGGGATGGTGCCAGGTTTCCTCCAGACGTGACGCTTGGCATTCAGGCCAAAGAGTTCAATCTTGGTTTAAATCAGAGAAGAGTATTGATTCTCATAGTCTGAGAGTCTTTAGGTGCCTTTTGGCAAACTCCAAGCGGGCTGTCATGTGCCTTTTACTGAGGAGTGGCTTCCGTCTGGCCACTCTACCATAAAAGCCTGATTGGTGGATTGCTGCAGAGATGGTTGTCCTTCTGGAAGGTTCTCCCATCTTCACAGAGGAACTCTGGAGCTCTGTCAGAGTGACCGTCGGGTTCTTGGTCAACTCCCTGACCAAGGCCCTTCTCCCCCGATTGCTCAGTTTGGCCAGCTCTAGGAAGAGTCTTTGTGGTTCCAAACTTCTTCCATTTAAGATTGATGGAGGCCATTGTGTCCTTGGGGACCTTCAATGCTGCAAAAATGTTTTGGTACCCTTTCCCAGATCTGTGCCTCGACATAATCCTGTCTGGGAGCTCTACGGACAATTCCTTCGACCTCATGGCTTAGTTTTTGCTCTGACATGCACTGTCAACTGTGGGACATTTATATAGTCAGGTGTGTGGCTTTCCAAATCATGTCCAATCAATTGAATTTACCACAGGTGGACTCCAATCAAGTTGGAGAAACATCTCAAGGATGATCAATGGAAACTGTCACGCCCTGACCTTAGAGAGCTGTTTTATTTCTCTATTTGGTTAGGTCAGGGTGTGATGTGGGGTGGGCATTCTATGTGTTGTATTTCTTTGTGTTTGGCCTGAGTGTGGTTCCCAATCAGAGGCAGCTGTCGATCGTTGTCTCTGATTGGGAATCATACTTAGGCAGCCTGTTTTGCCACCTTAGTTGTGGGTAGTTGTCTTTGTTAGTGGCCTGTATAGCCCTAGTAAGCTTCACATTCGTTTTTGTTGTTTCTTGTTTTGTTGGCAACATTTAAAAAAGAGAAATGTACGCTCACCACGCTGCACCTTGGTCCGGTCATTTCCCTGACGACGTTCGTGACAGAACTACCTACCACTACCAAAAGAAAAAAGCGGCGTTGCCGGGAGGAGCAGCGTTTTCTGGAGGAATGGACATGGGAGGAGATCTTGGAAGGCAAGGGACCCTGGGCAAAGGCTGGAGAGTATCGGCGTCCAAGGAAGGAGATAGAGGCGGCGAAAGCAGAGCGGCGACAGTACGAGGAGTTGGCACAGCGGAGCAGGCACGAGAGGCAGCCCCCCCAATTTTTTTTTGGGGGGGGGGGAACATGAGGAGATTGGCTGAGTCAGGTTGGAGACCTGAGCCAACTCCCCGTGCTTACCGTGGGGAGCGTGTGACTGGTCAGGCACCATGTTATGCAGTGATGCGCACGGTGTCTCCAGTGCGCACTCATAGCCCGGTGCGCTATATTCCAGCTCCCCGCATGGTGCCGGCTCAGCGCATCTGGCCTCCAGTGCGTCTCTACGGCCCAGGATATCCTGCGCCGGCTCTGCGCACTGTGTCTCCGGTGTGCCTGCACAGCCCAGTGCGTCCTGTGCTAGCGCCCCGCATTTGCCGGGCGAAAGTAACCATCCAGCCAGGACGGGTTGTGCCAGCTCTACGCTTGAGACCTCCAGTGCGCCTCCACGGCCCAGCGTATCCGGTTTCTGCTCCACGCACCAGGCTTCCAGTGCATCTCCCCAGTTCAGTGAGACCTGTTCTGATTCCACGTACCAGGCCCCCAGTAGGTCTCCCCAGCCTGGTGAGCCCTGTGGCAGCTCCACGCACCAGGCTTCCTGTACGCCTCCACAGTCCAGTACGTCCTGTGCCTCCTCTCCGCACTCGCCCTGAGGTGCGTGTCATCAGCCCGGTGCCACCGGTGCCGGTCCCACGCATCAAGCCTCCAGTGCACCTACACACACCAGAGCTTCCGGCAACAGTTCCCACTCCAGAGCTTCCGGCGACAGTTCCCAGTCCAGAGCTTCCGGCGACGTTTCACAGTTCGGAACCTCCAACGACGTTTCACAGTCCGGAACCTCCAACGACGGGCCACAGTCCGGAACCTCCAACGACGGGCCACAGTCCGGAACCTCCAACGACGGTCTACAGTCCGGAACCTCCAACGACGGTCTACAGTCCGGAACCTCCAACGACGGTCTACAGTCCGGAACCTCCAACGACGGTCTACAGTCCGGAGCCTCCAACGACGGTCCACAGTCCGGAGCCTCCAACGACGGTCCACAGTCCGGAGCCTCCAGCGACGGTCCCCAGTCCGGAGCCTCCAGCGACGGTCCCCAGTCCGGGGCCTGCAGCGAGGGTCCCCAGGCCGGGGCCTGCAACGAGGGTCCCTAGTACGGAGTTGGCGGCGAGGGTCCCCAGTCCGGGGCCTGCGGAGAAGGTCCCCAGTCCGGGGTCGGCGACGAGGGTCCCCGCACCAGAGGCGCCACCTTTAGTGGGGTGAGCCAGAGGTGGAGCGGGATCTGCGTCCAGCACCGGAGCCGCCACCGAAGTAGATGCCCACCCGGACCCTCCCCTATAGGTTCAGGTTTGCGGCCGGGAGTCCGCACCTTTGGGGGGGTACTGTCACGCCCTGACCTTAGAGAGCCGTTTTATTTCTCTATTTGGTTAGGTCAGGGTGTGATGTGGGGTGGGCATTCTATGTGTTGTATTTCTTTGTGTTTGGCCTGAGTGTGGTTCCCAATCAGAGGCAGCTGTCGATCGTTGTCTCTGATTGGGAATCATACTTAGGCAGCCTGTTTTGCCACCTTAGTTGTGGGTAGTTGTCTTTGTTAGTGGCCTGTATAGCCCTAGTAAGCTTCACGTTCGTTTTTGTTGTTTCTTGTTTTGTTGGCGACATTTAAAATAAAGAAAAATGTACGCTCACCACGCTGCACCTTGGTCCGGTCATTTCCCTGACGACGTTCGTGACAGAAACGGGATGCACCTGAGCTCAATTTTGAGTCTCATAGCAAAGGGTCTGAATAATTATGTAAATAAGGTATTTAAAAATTTTTTCTTCTAAAAACCTGTTTTGGCTTTGTCATTATGGGGTATTGTGTGTAGATTTTTATTTATTTATTTCACCTTTATTTAACCAGGTAGGCCAGTTGAGAACAAGTTCTCATTTACAACTGCGACCTGGCCAAGATAAAGCAAAGCAGTGCGACAAAAACAACAACACAGAGTTACATATAAACAAACGTACAGTCAATAACACAAAATAATAGAAAAATAGAAAAATCTAGGTACAGTGTGTGCAAATGTTGAGGAGTAGGGAGGTAGGCAATAAATAGGCCCTAGAGGTGAAATTAATTACAATTTAGCATTAATACTGGAGTGATAGATGTGCAAGTAGAGATACTGGGGTGCAAGAGGGTAAGTAATAATATGAGGATGAGGTGTGGCTGTGTACAGGTACAGTGATCGGTAAGCTGCCCAGACAGCTGATGCTTAAAGTTAGAGAGGGAGATATAAGACTCCAGCTTCAGTGATTTTTTTTGCAATTCGTTCCAGTCATTGGCAGCAGTAGAGAACTGGAAGGAAAGGCGGTGTTGGCTTTGGGGATGACCAGTGCAATATACCTGCTGGAGCGCGTGCTACGGATGGGTGTTGCTATTGTGACCAGTGAGCTGAGATGAGGCGGGGCTTTACCTAGCAAAGACTTATAGATGACCTGGAGCCAGTTGGTTTTGCGACGGATATGTAGTGAGGGCCATCCAACGAGAGCATACAGGTCGCAGTGGTGGGTAGTATATGGGGCTTTGGTGATAAAACGGATGGCACTGTGATAGACTACATCCAGTTTGCTGAGTAGAGTGTTGGGGGCTATTTTGTAAATGACATCGCCTAAGTCAAGGATCGGTAGGATATTCAGTTTTACGAGGGTATGTTTGGCGGCATGAGTGAGGGAGGCGTTGTTGCGAAATAGGAAGCCGATTCTAGATTTTATTTTGGATTGGAGATGCTTAATGTGAGTCTGGAAGGAGAGTTTACAGTCTAACCAGACACCTAGGTATTTGTAGTTGTCCACATATTCTAGGTCAGAACTGTCCAGTGTAGTGATGCTAGTCAGGTGGGAGGGTGCGGGCAGCAATCGGTTGAAGAGCATGCACTTAGTTTTACTAGCATTTCAAAGCAGTTGGAGGCCACGGAAGGAGTGTTGTATGGCGTTGAAGCTCGTTTGGAGGTTTGTTAACACAGTGTCCAAAGAAGGGCCAGATGTATACAAAATGGTATCGTCTGCATAGAGGTGGATCAGAGAATCACCAGCAGCTAGAGCGACATCATTGATATATATATATATACAGAGAAAAGAGTCGGCCCGAGAATTGAACCCTGTGGCACCCCCATGGAGACTGCCAGAGGTCCGGACAACAGGCCCTCCAATTTGACACGCTGAATTCTATCTGAGAAGTAGGTGGTGAACAAGGCGAGGCAGTCATTTGAGAAGCCAAGGCAATTGAGTCTGCCGATAAGAATGAGGTGATTGACAGAGTCGAAAGCCTTGACCAGGTCGATGAAGACGGCTGCACAGTATTGTCTTTTATCGATAGCGGTTCTGATATCGTTTAGGACCTTGAGCGTGGCTGTGATTGAGGTGTACATTTAAAAAAAAATACATTTTAGAATAAGGATGTAACATAACAAAATGTGGAAAAAGGGACAAGGTCTAAATACTTTCAGAATGCACTGTAAATTATCCAAATGTCATTGCTTTTTACACTCAATGCAGCCTGTCAATCAAATTCTCAATGCAGCCTATGTCAATCAATCAAAAAAAACTATGGCTTGGAATGTCCAGGTAATAAGCTGATGAAATGCTAGTACTTTTTAAAAATCTCCCTGCTGTCTTCTCCCTCTTTCTTAGGTCTTGAGACAGAAGTTCCACTTGGATGCCCAAAATACACACTTTGTCCAGATTTCATCATGAATCGGAATAAGCGTGAAAAGGAGTTTTACAGTTTAGACGTCGGTGATTCCACTTTTACGGTGTTGAAGCGCTACCAGAATTTAAGACCCATAGGCTCCGGAGCACAAGGGATTGTCTGGTGAGTAGACGGAGCTGTGAATTAGACAGGAAAAGACAGGCGTTGTAGCCCGGTACTCATTATCAAGTGGCTATGTTAGAACTGCGTGTGTTACGTTGGAAAATAACATTATCTAACATAACCATTTGATAGCTTTTTTAAAAATGGCATTGGAAGTCAATATGATATGTTATTAGCTGTTGCAGGTTGTTTGTATGCCATGGGTCCAGTATTAGACTTCGATACTTGTACCTTGTTATTTATCTAGGACATGGGAAAGTGTGAACAACTCACACGCCTCCTAGTTTAAAAAGAAAAGAAAAAAAGGATTAAAGACATTGATGTTTGGCCATGCTTGCCTTCTTCAGATTGCGTCATGCAGTATGGACAAACCTGTTATATTTTGTGTTTCCCAGCTCAGCATATGACCACAACCTTGAACGCAACGTTGCAATTAAAAAACTCAGCCGACCTTTCCAGAACCAGACCCATGCCAAAAGAGCTTACAGAGAACTGGTGCTCATGAAATGTGTCAACCATAAGAACGTAAGCTATTTTTCCCCTCTCTCTGAACCTGCGATAGCAAAAAGGGCGAGTGCAAGTGGGAAAGGGAGTTGTAAAAATGTGTCTCATTTTCACGACAGAGATCGTTCCAGAATGTTGCTATCCTCTTGTAGCTTTTACGCGAGCTCTTGGCCGTTTCCATTTTTCAAATGTTCAATTGCCTGTTTTCTGTAGCGTTATCCGTTTTTTTAGCAAAGAACCCTCCTGCTGTTTTTAGTGCACCCTTATGCAGCGTGTTGTCACCGCTGAATGCGGTGTCCCTCCATATGCTGCTCATAGAACCATGATGCACTGATGCGTTTTGTAACTCCACAGATTATTGGCTTGTTAAATGTATTCACGCCACAGAAGACACTGGAGGAGTTCCAAGATGTGTAAGTAACGTCGTCGCCCTTGGTTTTACATAATATATGCTCAGTGTTCCCTGGTAGGCTGTGGTGCTGAAATGGCAGGAAGTACATACAACAATTGTTTCGTGTATGGTGGTTGGGGTCGGGGTCCATCGTGGGATAACGGATGGGTTAGTATGTTGCAGTGCATGGGACGAAATGTGATTTCATTCTCACAGCGGAGGGAGGAACTGTGAGAATCTCTGTCTGCCTGATTGGAGCTAAAAATACAAAATGAACAAATCATAGCCTGAGGGTATACGGACGGTTTTGCTATGACGGAGGAGGCAGCCTGTGTGTGTGTGTGTGAGAGAGAGACGTAATCGGTGTGTATTCTTGCATGTGCTTGGGTGTATCTGTGTGTGTTTGCCTGTGTGTATGCATATGTTTGTGAGTGTGTACGTGTCATCTCACCCACCCTTCCTTCCCTCTCCTCTGTATCCGTCCCCAGTTATATTGTGATGGAGCTGATGGATGCTAACCTGTGCCAGGTGATCCAGATGGAGCTGGACCACGAGCGGCTGTCCTATCTGCTCTACCAGATGCTGTGTGGCATCAAGCACCTTCACGCCGCGGGCATCATACACAGGGTAGACACACAAACACGCACGCCTTGCCTAGCCTGACATTTCTAGAGAGTTATCCACCCATCCCATATCTCTAAACCACATCCCCTCCTTACCCCACCCTCAGGATCTGAAACCCAGCAACATTGTGGTAAAGTCGGACTGCACACTGAAGATCCTGGACTTCGGATTGGCCAGGACAGCGGCCACAGGCCTCCTGATGACCCCGTATGTGGTGACCCGCTACTACCGCGCCCCTGAAGTCATCTTGGGCATGGGTTACCAGGCCAACGGTGAGTGAGTGACCGGTCATCAGAGCTGTGCGTGCTGCGGAACGCTGCCTGTCGCATGCTCCGCCCACAATGTCCTAACACCCACCCACCCTCACAGCCACACCCCCCTCCCGTGTCAGTGTCACAGTCTGAGGTGACGGTGGCATGCCTGGCTATGCATTGTGGGTTCCTTTCCTCCGGTGTAGAGAGCCAGTGCACAGCAGATGTAGCGCTTGTGTTTTCTAAGAGGCCGCCCAGAGACGGTGCAGCTGGACTAGGTGTCAGTGGGAATCCAGTCACGTGTGGATCCACTGGTTCACTTTAGTGCGCATGCCTTTAACAATTAACATTTTATGCAAGAATGTCTTATGTGCAGATGTGATGGGGCTTGATATCGCCGAATCATTGGACTCGGGTTTGTTGTGCGATGAAATTCAGTGCTCAAATACGGGGGGAAAGGTTTATTTAACTTCTACTTCTACTGCCTGGAAATATGGGCATCCCTGTACTCTTGACCAAAAATGTCCCAAACTTTCCTGCTGACTTGTTGCTTTGCTTATTTTCTTCTCCTTCTTTCTATGCTACACATATCTAGTGGATATATGGGCTGTGGGCTGCATTATGGCAGAAATGGTTCGCCACAAAATCCTTTTTCCAGGAAGGGATTGTATCCTTGTGCTGCTTGCAGCAGCTCAGTTCAGCATTTGCACACAAAAAAAACGTCGCCGAGTTTCTTTTTGAAGCCGTGCTCGTTACAATGGATCGCAGCGATCATGTCAAAGAGCAACTGTCGAAATTCCATCTCTCTTCTGATATGCCTGACACCTCCTCGCCCACTTTTACCCCCCCCCACACCTTCACTCTATCCCCCAAGCACCCATCACTGTAGCTCGAAGCACCTCTGACTCACACATCAAGCACCTGAAATAGAATGGTTTGCTCCTTTAATTTGTACCAAGAAATTGCAATTGCAAAAGATACCCTCTTATCTCATATTATTGTTTGACGGTCTTCTTCAAAGATAAACAGCCGTATATGGTGGACTGGTAGAGCTTTTATCAATGATCTAAAATTGGCTTTTGTCTATTAAATTGATGGTAGTCCACTGAGAGTCTTGAGGGTGGTATGTAGGCAGTTCTCTGGCCCTCTTCCACTTTGGTTAATAATATGCCAGAGAGTGAACCAGCAAACCCATATCATGATGCACTGCTTAGTCGGACACTGACAGCGGTTTGACGTGAGAGTTTGCATGCGTTCATTTTCTTTGTTTGCACTCACACACATCACCTTGTCTGCATCGTTATTCGTTCCTTCTTTTGTTATTTTTCAGTTCTGCATGCTAATTTGATTGTCATTTCATTTTTCAGTTGATGTCTGGTCTATTGGCTGCATCATGGCAGAAATGGTCCGAGGTAGTGTGTTGTTCCCAGGCACAGATCGTATCCTTACCTGGACCCTCATCGTCCCTCCATTGTGTGTGTGAGTTTGTAGGTATGTGTGTGCAAATTTGTTTGTTATGTGTGTGAAAAAGTGTGTGTTGTGGTGCTGAGACCGTCCTACTACTGCATACAAATTCATTTCCGTTCGGTGTATGTGAATGGGTTTGTACCATAGAGAGATATCGAGGACTCTAGTGCTCAAAAGCCCGTTTCAGTATCGGCAGCGACATTGAGGACTTCCACCATTTTGAAGTAGTCAACTGTTTGGGACTTCCTATGGGTTAAGGAAGGATCACATAATTCCATCCAGGTCACCAGGGATCAGCCAATTAATTACACTTGTGAGGAAACGTTCTATAACTTCAGATGGAAATAAATCACCAACCTCGGCTTATACCGGTTCAAATAACTCACTCTAGGTGGCAGTATACATCCTTTCAGTTTGTTTTCCAAGTCATACAACTAGTAGAAGAAGAACATTCACTACTTCAAGATTGAGATGGCCTCAATGGTGCTGCCCGTACTCTCACAGACTCCATATTGGGACCGATACCATGATGCGATGTCTATGGTTTGTACCTGTCGGAGGCCGCTTCAACTGAAGGGAAAACTGTTCTGATCACTTCACCTCATTATACAGTTCCACACCGAGGCTTTCGGTTCTGTTTTCAGTGTTTTGTGTGTCTGTCTCATGGGAGAACAGACGATCAAACAGCTTTCCCTTGATTACTCAGTCACAGTTGCTCAACAAAGGCAACAGTGAATGAAATTAGCCTCCTCCATGTGTCCAGTGTCCATAATTCTCCACGACAACCGATTTCTTCATACTAACTACAAACCCAAAACTTTGTCAATTGTCCCCCTTGTGAAAAGCCTCTGAAAAGCCCTGTGTAGCGTTTTTCTTACATGTTGGAACGTCAGATATTGATCAGTGGAACAAGGTGATCGAGCAGTTGGGGACTCCCAGTCAGGAGTTCCTGATGAAGCTCAACCAGTCGGTAAGGACCTACGTGGAGAACAGACCCCGCTACGCCGGGTTCACCTTTGAGAAGCTCTTCCCCGACGTCCTCTTCCCAGCCGACTCGGAGCACAACAAACTGAAAGGTAAGCGGGGAGAGCACGCCCCCCTGTGAGACACCCAAAGCATGAAAACTGCAGTATTGTGTGTCATTGAGAGGTGCCTGTTGTGAGATGCAAAATGTCTCCTACATGTTTGTATGACTAAAATATTCTAAATCTATAGACAGTTATTTGCTGAATATAAGTACATTACGTGCCTAACACTTTCTCTGATATACACTAACTAATAGAGTCCGACTTACTTATGTGATCAATTGTTAATTCCACAGAAAGTAGTTAAGTTTGATGATGATGATGATGATTAATGCAGTCTTTTATGTAGTGGTTTGAAGCCTTACTCTGCTTTGATTCTGATCATGCTTGACTAAGGGACTATTCTGGTACACTACACTAATTTATCAGCACAATGAATGTCAGCCGAGTCGACTTTACCCATGCCATTAATTTCTCTATTTTTCTTAATTGCCTCGCAGCAAGTCAAGCCAGAGACCTATTATCAAAGATGCTGGTAATAGATGCATCCAAACGGATCTCTGTGAGCGAGGCTCTCCAGCACCCCTACATCAACGTGTGGTATGATCCAACTGAAGTGGAGGCGGTAAGCACTTACTTGCTCATTATGTGGGCGTGTAGGGGTGGCTCTTGTGTCGTCTACTCTTATGTTAGATAATAACATGACTCTTCAGGTCTACTTTGTGTGTGTCTTAATGTGTGTGCATGCTTCTAAAAAAACACATTTAGTTGTGGTTCACAGTAAGAGGGACCATGAAAGCCCCGTGAGTTTGCCTGCCTGCCAAAGGCTCAGGCCACATCAGATGGTAAACGTCTCTGACTGTTTATCAGGCCGTCGCTGAAAGCAGGTGCTCTGGATTTGACTTCCATTGACAGGCAGGTTGTCAGCGCAGAGATTGCACTTGGATGTGTCAACCTGTTTTTCCCTCAGTCACGAAATCTCCACCTCGGCTAACGCGCAGTGTGTGGGTGAAGAATGAGATGTTGCACTCCCCTCAGTCATTCACCAGTCCTCAAAACGGACATAAAACGGCCTTGAGACGTGTAGATTTGGCAGCAGTGCAGCAGCGCCTTGCACATATTTGAATGTGACTCAGCCAAGTGAAGAGAAGGTCATCAGTCCCCGTGTCACCCCACTTACAGTATGCTCTGTCCTGTTCCTGTTGCAGCCCCCACCGTTGATCACTGACAAGCAGCTGGATGAGAGGGAACACACAGTGGAGGAGTGGAAAGGTACAGTAGAGAGAGCGAAGCCATTTTGCTTACCCATGCTTTGACGTATACACTGAGCACTTTTAAATGTTTGCACTATGTTACATTACAATTGCACATTACTCTACTAAGAATCTACATCTCACGGTATACTTGCGGGACATTTAATATTCATATTTGAGTGTTATATGCAGGTTTTCCCCTTTGTGTGTGTCTGTTTGTCCTAACAAATCCCTGTCTAAAGTGTGTGGTGTGTCCTTTGCCTGCCTCCCTGTCTAATCTAAACCTGGTCTGATGATTTTTGACAGAGCCCTGTTTATTGACTCTATTCTCAAGTGTCAACTCCGTGTCACGTCATGCTTGCTGTGTTGCGGTCTGTCATGCTCTTCTTAGGTTTATGTCTCCTGTCTAAGGTTGCAAAATTCCCCAACTTTCCCAAAATTCCCAGATTTTCCAAAATCCCGGTTGTAGGATTCCCAGATGTCCTCCTTATTCCCTCCTGATTCCAGGAATCTTCCAATCCGGAATTCTGGGAAACCTGAGCGTTTTGGTGAAGTTATCGGAAGTTGCAACTGTACTCGCTCTCTTTACCAAATGTTGTGTTCCATCACAGATTTGATATACATGGAGGTCCAGGACTGGGAGGAGAGAACGAAGAATGGAGTGATCCGGGGACAGCCAGCGTCTTTAGGTTAGTTTAGAGCGTTGTCTCTATGGGGATTGAGCACTCCCGCTCTGATTATAGCTTATAACTATGGCCCAGCCTTTTTCCTGGTCAGGTCCCGTGGTCATGGAAAAACTGGTCCTAGTGCACTGTGGTAGGAACAAATTGAGACGGGCACTGTCTCTCTGCCCATAATCGGCTTCTGCTCCAGATCCGACTTGAAGGACCATGTTCATTTCTTTAAGAAACTTTCCTCTTTTTCTCTCTGCTGAAATGTCATAGCCTAACCAGAAGTCATTTGTGGTTCAAGTCTGACTTGATGCCCCTTCTATGTTTCTCCATACATGTAGCACAGGTGCAGCAGTGAGCAGCGGCTCCCAGCAGTACCCTTCTGTATCGTCCTCGTCCGTCAACGATGTGTCCACCGACCCCACCCTGGCTTCCGACACGGACAGCAGCCTGGAGACAGCCTCTAACACGGACCCACTGGGCTGCTGCAGATGACTATCACCCTGCCCTGGGCCCTGTCCCACCAGTCCCTCCGCTTGTCTTCAATGGTGTAGAGTTTAGGCCAGTTTCACCTTTTTTTAAATTATTTTTTAATCCTTTATAATTTTCCCCGAAAACTACTGCTACAGAGTTATTTGAGTTATTTTCTTTTTGAGTCCAGGCTGTAATTTATTGTGGCATATCAATATTTTTTTAACCTGAGAATGATTTCACTACGCTGTGGTTTCGACTGCTGGTGAGAATTTGAGAACATCTGTAAAAGCTTTATCAAAGCTTCTTTTTTTGTTTGTTTTTAGTTTCATCAACTTTTAGTTCAAGATACTGCTATTTCAATTGGCCATATTGATGTTGAATGAGTTTGTACAGATTTTATGGTAAATATATTTTTTTCAATTTGAGTTTGCAGTAAGCCATTTCAACTATCATTTAATTGATGTCTAATTTTAGTACTCCCCTTCAGAATAGTAATATTACTTTGCCTATTTCATATGGGATTTTGTGTTTTAATGCATATATCCATTGGATTGAATTTTGAGAAACTTTAGAACTGTTTTCCTCTTGTGAGTACTTCCTTGTAAAGAAATCCAAGTTGATGAAACAGCTTTCTTTTTGGTTCTCTTTGTTCTTTGTTAGTTTAGTCTTAAAATATCTCAAAATGCTGTTTGATTCCTGAACCATTTTTCCTTTTGGTAAGAGAAGAAATGTTGTTTCTTTTTTTCAGTAAAAAGTTTTCCGGAATTTTCTTTTCATATTTCATGGGTATTCCAGTATATGATCAAAAGGATGCAGATAGGTCCAGAAAGGAAACAACTCAGAAGATGTTGATCATTTTAATTTTGTCAGAGAGCTGTAGGCACTTCTTCCTCGGCTCTGGTCAGTTATTCTCCAGTGATTCTTTTCTCCAGGTGGCTTTTGCTTTGACAGTGGGGTTATGTTAAACACTAGGACAGAGAAATATGGCAGTGGCACTACTGTGCAGGTGTACGCTGAGAAGCTTTGTGAGAAATGGGATGTGACTAGTTGTGAGGAGGAGGAGTCCTATGAAGACTGCGCTTCGGTTCAGTCCGAACATGGACGTAGAGAGGGCTTGTGTATGTGGTGATGTTGATTGTCTTTGGAGGGATGGAGATTTTGCAGGCTGCAAGTGCAGAAACAAACTATATACAAAAAAAAAATCGGATCTAATTTTATTAACGTAATATAAATATACCTTAACGATTTTGTTTTTACGGTTGCCAACGTGCTGTATATTGAACATTTCTAATTGGGAAAATTATGAGTGTAATAAGCTGGATCTCAGAGAAGGTATTGGCTAAGCCCTTTGCAGAAGGTGTATGCATGTGTGTACTAAATCTATTTCGCACTAAGCTCAGTACAGTACTTCACAAAATAATTACTGAACCACCACGAAATCCAAGTTTATCAATGATTCTGAACTGTATGCAATAATAGTGTCCCTCCAGTGTATGTTTTGTTTATTATTTTGCTTTTAAAAGGGAAAAGTGCCTGTAGTTTGTCAATCGTTCATTCCTGAGGATCTAGGAAGAGGAGTAGTCGTCATGGTGTGCACACTGTAGGTTGTTAATGGTTTCTGATAAGGACTATAGTAGTTTCCACAAATAAGTCAATCACATTTTGAGGCCGTTATCAAAAAATGCATTGTATATTTTTCTACGGCATCGGTATGACCCTGAAGTTGGAGTCTACGTTCTGTCAAGCGGATGATGTATGCTTTAGAATATTTTAGCACATAATATACGTTTGAAATAGTTTAAAAAAGGGGCAGTTTTAGGTAGGTCTTTCATCAAAGTTAAATACTTTTAAAAAATATATAACAATCACTGGTAGGCATGTGTGGTTTGCGGCTTTACTTTGCATAATGAGAATGTGCTTGATGATTTTAGAAGGGACGATTTCTTTTGCCTAATTTCCTCGGTTTTATATTAAACCAAATGTATTTGCGCTGAATGGTAACTGTGGCAGTGTAGATGTTATGTGGTGGTGTTGAATAATTCCTGTCCTAAATAGAGTCATTTCAGAATGTAAAATGTAACCTAATGGATTATTTGGCAACATGACGTGTTGTGGAAGGGGAAGCAGAATAACAGCCAATGAGATCCATCCACTATTATAGAAGCTGTGTTATAACACAAGAACATAATTAATCAAGACAAGATATTTTGTTATTTTGATGTGGTCTTAATTTTGTTAGCCCGGCATTATTGGGGATATATTTTGGAATTTGTAGACTTTCTTTTGATTTTGTATCACATCGCTCTCTCGAAAAAAAGTATCATCATGATTTTAAGTAGGCTTTGATGAACTACCTCACTAAATTTCAATAAGTTCTTGGATACTTAGTTGCCCACATGATTAGCTATTGAAGACATGTGAATACAGATTCCGTTATTTATTTATTTGAAAGTGTACTATTGTCAATGTTAGGAAACTTCTAGTTTTGTACATTATGAATACTTCACCTAGAAGTAAAGATAATTGTTTATGTACATTTCCTTTAAAAAAAAATCTTTTTTTTTTTTTTTACAGTTCATGTGCAATACCTTCCGCAAAATGTGCTAGGACTAAACTAAGTGATGGGTCTAGCCCATATTAGTTTGTATGTTTCTGAAGGTAGAGAAATGTTTGGTACTGTCAATCCATGTTTTCCTTTTTTTATGAATTAGGATGATTCTCTATGACTTTAATCTAGTCATGATGTTACGTAATCGGTCCTATACCAGTCCAATCTGTGGCCAGAGGGAGCAGAGAGAGGGGAGTACATCATGCGTGGCCAATAGATTTTGATCGGTAAGGCCAAATAATGATAAATAAAAGATAAGTAATGCCTAAAAACAAAGTCATATGTATGGTGCTGGTTTGTTATGTTTGCTAGTGAAGCCAGCCATGCAAGTAGTTAAGAATTCTTGGCTCTGTGCGTCTGGGATCACAGCCAATGAACAGTGCACTATTAGAATAAATGCATTGGGATCTGATGATACCCCCCCCCCCAAAAAAAATAAAAATATGTACTGCAAATAAAAGAAACACAATTTGAGTCATGCATTTGTAGGTTGTTTTTGTACATGATCTTGAGATTTTGTATAATTTGGTGGTATAATGAGTACACACCAAGTGCTAAGTGTAAGATGAACTGAACACAAGCATGCTGACCCATATAGCATCACTCACAAAATGACACCGGTCATCTTTATTTACTCATATTGCCATAATGCCATTCATTACAAGTGTGTAGATTCATAATAAATAAGCACCTTCAAATCTTAATCAAAGACTATAAATATTGAACCTAAGTTTACGTTTGAGGAGAAAATAAACATTTCAACTGCTGTCAATTGACAGGGGCGACCACAATAGACACTTGTCTTAATCAGTCCAAGTCTTTCAAAACAAAACCTTGTAAACGTAAGCATCGGAACAGCATATGAAAGGGGTCATCAGAAAACATTAGTCATATGATTCTGTATAAAATGCAAAAAGAACACAAAAAAATACAGTCACATGGCCTTGAAACTAATACACATGGTCACAATATTTAACACGATTATAGGGGACTTCAGGAACCAGATCATGTTTCGTGTTCAGGCCTCCAGACATGTCTATACAGTAGCAGTAATCATTTGCTGAAAATGGGGATTCTAGCAACAGTTTCACCACATGCAACGCTCACATAAGAATTATCTGGGGGAATGTATATAATTGTTATGCGTTCAAATCTATATCCATGTTTTGATAATTAATTCACACTCAATTTACAGGGCTGGCTTGATCAACAACACATTACATTCACTGAAGTATACAGTACATTCTGTTTCAACATTTTCATTCGATGAACTATTGGCACCTTACTGCAAGTGACTCTGGGGATAGTAGTGATAAATTAAGGTTAAGCAATACATGAACCATTTGGACAAGCACACAACATTTTCTTTTTTTAAATTCTAAAAGTCCCTGAAGGCACAGCCAGGATACCTTTGAATTGTTTCTTTGAGGGCAGTGGTCAGCTTCATGTGCCCCAAACCGTCATGGCGGCTTCAACACTGGACCGTAAGCAAGAGTATTTGGTATTGTTGTATTTGCACATTGTGTACTGTAGGAGGCAGCATATGATTAACAAAGCAGTGATTATTGTACAGTCATAATGATAGTAGTTGACCCCTTTTGTTTTACATTAAAGGTATACTGACAGAGTTGACCAGAGTCAACCAAGGACCAAGGCTTTGTCACCAGATAGATACTCATGGTAGTCATAGGCACACTTAGAGGCCTGAGGAAATATAGAGATGCAGCTGCCTGCGTTGGACAACATACAGTATTATTAATTGAGTCGATGTAGTTCTTAGTCTCCCTTGCCAGACTCATGGCACTCGGCTGTGGGGAGAGACTATAGGAGTCTATGACCAGGGCTATTAAATGTTGCTAGTCCTTGCTCCCAGAGTCAGGTCTCCCAGAGTGGAGAAGAAGTCCTCCATTTCCCTCTCCAGGAGCCGGTTCCTGTTCTCTGCGTCGTGACGGCCTCGGTCTGAGTTGCGGAGCTTGATCTCCAGCATGCGCTGCTTCTTCCTCTCCTGCTCCATCTGCTGCCCCAGACGCTCCATCTGAGCGCACAGAGCAGCACTCGACTCCTCCAGCCTGCAGGGGGTACATACGTAGGTTGATTTACACAACTGTAGAGCCGGCACTACTCAATACCTGCAAGTAACCTGAGTAAGATTGTTGACTGATTTGCAGCCTGCAGACTTACTTTTTGATGATGGTCTCATAGGCCACCTTCTGCTGCCTCAGCTCATCCTTCAGACCCTCCACCAGGCTGGTAAGTGCTTTGGAGCCTCCGTCAAGGTCTTCCGGCGTCAAGATGGACGGCACCAACATATTGGCTATGGTGTTTCCATTGTCACTGCAGCCTGCGCTGCTAACACACAGCTCCATGGCTTCACTACTGTCATGTTCTTGCTCTGAGACCCTATCTCCAACTCTCTCCTCCTCCCGGCCTCCCATCTGGCCCTGGCGCTGGGGTGAGGCTAGCTCCTGCCACTGGCACTCCCCTGGACCCTTCCCGTTACCACAGTTAGGCCATGAGGGCTCGCTGCCTGAGTCAGGTGCGGCGATTTCACAGGAGGAGGTGGACCAAGGCGTGCTGGCTACGCTGGGGACACTGCCCATGCTGGAGGAAGAGGTGACGTTGTCATAGGTGGACAGTCTCTGGGAAGAGCTGGTGGAGTCCCTGACACGCTCCCCCGAGGCGGTGCGCCTGTGGCTCCTCAGAGAGGACAGCCCGTTCATCAGCCAATTTCCACTATAGGACGCGCTGACGTCAGCCGCGCAAACGGCCGGCTTGGCCTGAGGAGGGGGCCGCGGCGTGGAGGAGCCCTTGAAGGAGTACTTCCAGGAGGGAACATTCTTGGTCTGCTTGCTGGGGCTGACCACCGTCTCACCCTTCCCTGAAGGAGCGAGTCTGAGCGGAGGGGCGGTGGCGGCGCAGAGTTTAGCATCCAGAGAAGAGGCGCTGCTGCAGGCGAGGTCCTCGTTGGGGTTGGCGGGACAGCTCTGGAGGTCCTCCTCAGAAATCCAGCCACCGATGCTGTGCTGCTGGAGCTGTTGGCCTTGGAGGGTCACTTCTGGCTGGGGAACAGGGACCTCCAGCTCCCCCCTCCCCGAATACAGACGTTTATGCTCACTGATCAGTACGGTCATGAGGCTCTGGACTAGGGAGGTCCCTTTACAGGAAACAATAAAAAGGTATAAGGAACCATACTGTACAATGCTGTTCTACTTTGGATTTGTATATGTTTTGTGAACTGGACATAGAGTAGATGAGTCATGAATAGATAGCATGCAATAGTACCCTACTTTCCATAAGCTAATGTACCGTATCTTCTCTGCATCATACTTCCCAGCCATTTGAATTAAAAAATATCAGGAAAGACTCAGATGATTAATACAGTGCCTAATAATATCGGTATGATATAAAATGAATGAGAGTTCGTTCATACCTTCCATAATTACCACTGGGTCCTCCATTTTGGGCCGGAGGATATTTGGTCCAAATACAGTGGCCAGGTTCTGTACACTCATCTTGTTTTTGATTGCGTGAGACTGGACCTCATCAAGAAACCTTTAAAGAAAGGCAAGGCACGGCGGGACAGAATTAGAAAGATATGAAAATGTGACTGTGATAAAATGAGATAATTGTGATCTTCTACGGACGGGAGTTTGATGTTTGTGGACGTACTTGCATATGTACTTCAGGAGATTGTAGTTGGCTGGAGGAAGATTGCTCACTTGCTTCCCCAGCTCTTGTACACCCTAAGAAGATAAGATGAGAACCTGAGAATGACATACAGTATCACAACAGCTTTTGTTTCTTCACAAAGACATAATGTACTTGAACACTGGTTTTTATCCAATGACAGAGCAGTTTGTCTCGTTGGCTTCAGTCATAGTGTGAGTACTAACATGACAAGGACTAGTGTAGAGAAGTGTTTCTTACCACCTCCGCGTCTTTGGCCAGCTGCTGAGCACAGGCGAGGAAGTCCTCATACTTGGAGAAAGGGACCACAGGCTCAGGCAGTTCACGGAGGTAGAGCTTCAGCAGGGACGCCACTGTGTGGACGTCAGTGTTACTGCAACGGGGCACGAAAGAGTTATCTAAAGTTGCCTACTAACTGTGAATCACAATATCCAAATGCTAAAGGCCTAGTGGCCTACGGTATTGTAGTGGAAGGATTTAAAGGTAGGCTATACAGTATGTAGGCGTACAGTGTATACACTATCACAGCTATTGTGAATAATTGACCACCACTACCTCTACCACCACTTCTACTTCCAGCTAAACAAATCAGCATTTATTTTCTATTCAATAACAGGGAATGTAGATGACCTTTCATCTACCTGTCAAATAAAGGCTTATCCCCACAGTCAAAGGCTTCCTGTAGATCCTTTACCAGGTTAGCCTGCCCTGGCATCCGAAAAAGACCCTCCTCATCCAGACCTCGTTCCCTTATGAAGTCCACACACTGCTCCACCAGAAGAGGTGCCAGGCGATGGCCAAACTTCTTTTCATACTGGACTGTGTCCTCTAAACTCTGGCCAAATATCCCTGCAGGCAAGAAAAACGTATTGCATACTGTATTTCAGTATTAAATAATGGTTGTCATTCATTACCATAATAAAATGCCAAACCAATGGAAAGTTATGTTCAGGAATACCAATATGCAGCATCTCAACATTCAGCAGTTGGATGAACAAGTAAACACAAAATGCAAATCAAAATATAGCTGCCAGCAGCAATGAATGGGGTTCACAGGATGACAGAAAGGAGATCAGTTGGGTAACAAAGCAAGCACTCTATCATGTGGGAACTATGTTCCTTTATGTGCAATAAGTGAAAGCATTACCATGTTTATCTCTCAAAACCACAAAGATGACGCAAGTGAAGTTTAGTCGAGTGCTGTATCTTTGAATTCAGCAGGTAATCCTTCTTAATGTCATTACTTAATTTATTGAGTTTATAAACCAATTCTGGGGTTAATTTGACTAATGGTTTATCTTAAGATTTGGGAAATGTTTACAACGTTCAACCTTTCAACTTTCAAAATGTTGTATCAAGACTGCCCAAATATGCCTAATTTGTTTATTAATAACTTTTCATGTTCAAAACTGTGTACTCTCCTCAAACAATAGCATGGTATTCTTTCACTGTAATAGCTACTGTAAATTGGACAGTGCAGTTAGATTAAAAAGAATTTACGCTTTCTGCCAATATCAGATATGTCTATGTCCTAGTAAATTTTCTTGTTACTTACTACCTCATGCTAATCGCATTAGCCTAGGTTAGCTCAACAGTCCCCTGGAAGGGACACCAATCCCGAAGAAGATTTATTAAGTATCGACACATAGCGAATCGAAGGACTTGGAGGTTCATTTCAAAAACTCTAGTCTACGCTCATCTTCGTGGAGGAATTGAGGTACTTGGCATGGGCCAATATGAAAAATGTCCATAGGTCCAATGTCCAATGTCCATACGTAATCTTGTTGTTATCAACAAATTATTGTATATCCTCTCAATGTATGCCCTCTTGACATTAAAATTAGATACGGGCTAAAGAAGTTCTCTTCATCATTGCATGCTCCTTCCAAAATGTAATATATGTAGCAAGTAGCCTACTGACTACACCAGAGGTTGGTGGCACCTTAATTGGGCAGGACGGGCTCGTGGTAAAGGCTGGAGCGGAATCCGTGGAAAGGTATAAATACATCAAACACATGGTTGGATGCCATTCCATTCGCTCAGCCGTTCCAGACGTTATTGTGAGCTGTCCTTCCGTAAGCAGCCTTCACTGACTGACTACAATAGTGTGCCTGCCTTCCAGTTCCAGTGTCGGATGGGTTTAAAGTTACGGCTACACTCTAAAAACAAAAGGTTCCTGGAGATTCCTTTAGGGGTTCTTCAAATTGAAACTGTGGGGGAACCCCTATAAGTTCTTCAAAGAAACCCTTTTAATGGATCCTCAAAGAACCTTTGGGGTTAATTTTTGAGCTACCCCCCTCCCAAGTTATTATGAATAATAGTAATACGCATAAAAATTACATCAATAACACAATATTTTAGTTCTCAGTGTTTATTATGATTTTAGTGGCAAAGCAGAATTTAAAAATCCAAATATGAGGTAAACTCCCAGCAGAACCCCAAGTCCAATGGGTATATGCTCTGGCGTGTTGATGTTCTGCGTATCCACAGGCAGAATAATTTAGCAGTGCAAAATTTTGCCGGCCATTTTCAATGCCAAGAACCCTAAGGTTCTTCAAAAAACATAGAGGATCTTAGAACAACCCTCATATTTAGAATGTATGATATGAAAGCATGGATGTCAGTTAGACATGCTGTGATCCTCCTATTTAGAACATCCTCTGTGTGACGTAATATCTGGATATCCAGCTGCCTTCACACACACTAGCCAAGTGCTTTGAGAGGCTGGTTATTGCACACATCAACTCCATCATCCCAGAAACCCTAGACCCACTCCAATTTGCATACCGCCCCAACAGATCCATAGACGACGCAATCTGAATTGCACTCCGCATTTCCCTCACACAACTAGATAAGAGGAACAACTATGTGAGAATGCTGTTCATTGACTAAAGCTCAGCGTTCAACACCATTGTCCCCTCCATGCGGCTTGGGGCTGCAGTGTGGCTGCAGTGGATCGGGTTGAAGCTTCAAGTTCCTCGGTGTCCAAAGGACTTAAAATGGTACACACACACGCGCACAGTCGAGGAGAAGGCGCAACAACGCCTCTTCCCCTCAGGAGGTCGAAAAAGATTTGGCATGGGCCCTCAAATCCTCAAAAAGTTCTACAGCTGTACCATTGAGAGTATCTTGACTGGCTGCATCACTGCTTGGTATGGCAATAGCACCACCCTCGATTGCATGGCGCTACAGAAAGGGTGTGGACAGCACAGTATATCACTGGGGCTGAGCTCCTTGCCATCCAGGACCTCTATATCAGGCGATATGAAAGGAAGGCACGTAAAATCATTTAAGACTCCAGCCACGCAAGCCATAGACTGTTCTCTCTGCTTCTGCATGACAAGCGGTACCGGTGGATCAAGTCTGACACCAACAGGATCCTGAACAGCTTCTATCCCCAGGACTGCTAAATAGCTAACTAAATAGCTAACAAAATGGCTACACGGACTATCTGAGTAGACCGTTGTGTTTTATTTAATGAAAAATGTTGCACTGTCTCTATGCACACTCACAGGACCCTACACACTCACGTACACTGACACTCCAACACACACACAAACACTCACTCCATAATTTGCTCACACACACATAATATTACATTTATACTACATTTATAGTACATTTATACTGACTCTACACACACCCACTCAATCATCATATACGCTGCTACTACGTTGCTTATCATATATTCTGATACCTAGTCACCTTACCTCTTTACATGTCTACCTCTACATGTCTACCTCTATCACTCCAGTATCCCTGCACATTGTAAATATGGTACTGAAACCGACCCTGTATATAGTATGCTTACTTACTTTCACGTGCTCTTCTTATTTCCTTATTTTTATTTATTGTGTGTTTTTGTTCTACCTTATTGCTATTTGTAGTATTACATTGTTATTGATTACTGCATTGTTGGGTTTAGAGCTTGCCAGGAAGACATTTAACTGTACTTGTGCATGTGACATTAAAACTTGAAACTTCTGCATACACGTCAAGTACAGTAGACTAGCCTTTCAGTGCAATGTTTCGAAACTGAACAGAGTGTAATGACACACTAGTCAGGAAATAAAGACTCTGAAAGGACTCGTTAGTCTGTTCTGAACATACTGTACGCCATGCAATGATTTTCTGTCTGTCAAACCTTCTGACCCCCTACAGCACATGTCAAAAATGTTTGAGTGACATAAAGAGAATAATGAGAGCCTTGACCAGAATATCCTTTCACTGAGCATTAGATCAGTTTTGTAAATAATTGCATCTAGTAATATGTCTGGGCGAAGCGGTTTTCCTTCTAGCCCTGGTAAAACCAGACTGAACACATAGCAAAATCACTTTGAATGCCAGCCTAGTTTACCTCCTCCAAAGGGTGCCCAGATGACCCGTCGTATGGCCTTGACCCAGTCATCCATGTCACTCTGGGAGTTGGCCAAGAGCAGAAAGGCCTCATGACTGAGAGCAGCGCGGTCCTTTTCTCCTCCTGTACCACCTGAGAGAGAGAACGAGAGAGAGAGAGAGAACGAGAGAGAGAGAGAGAGAGAGATGAGTCGAATGCATCTTTGAAAGTTAATAGGTTGGCAGACTAATCTGGGGGGAAAGTGGACTGAGGTTAATGAAAGGTTGATGAGTCCAGCTACTTCAATGTCCTTTCATGTTTTTTTTCATACCACAGCTCCACATCGGGAGATGTCCTTTAAGATGTCCTTTAAGAGCCCCATCCCTGTACAAGGCTACAATATAAGATATTGTGCACGGACAAGAAATCCAATCAGGTAGGCCCGACTCCTCAAAGATCAAGCTGTCTAAATAAAAAATTGGATTTTCAGCCAACAAGTTAGCCATCAACTACCCTCATATCAGACCTCTTGGTGAATAAAGTTGTAACCGGCACTATTACCACTAGATGGTGTAGTTGTTTTGTTTAGAATACAGTTACAGCTACATCAAAGATAGTACACCATGAAGATAGGCGAAAACTGTAGAAACATGCCATTGAGTGTAACGGTCGCCCCGAAGCCAAACAGCACATGTGCAGGCGGTCAAATCAAAGGCACTCCTTCGACATAAAGTTGTTTTTGACGAAAATGAAAACGTGTCAGTCTGTCACTACCACGAGGTTGGAGTAATAACATGTTCAACTACTAAAGAGACGGGCTCATATCTCGGTTGTGCCTTTAGATTTCGGGAAAATGAACAACCAAGGAAGAATGTCACTTCTCTCATTGACTTCTCAAACTCAAAACCCTGGCCTGGTCTGTTTGGTCTGCTTCGCGAGCGTTCCCAGAAAGCCTAGCGATATTGCGCCTCTGGGTTTAGAAACTCTGTGGATACATAACAGACCGACCGAACAACCAAATGTAGACTACATGTCTCAATTGATTGACCCTATAGGATCTGGCAACACAATGAATGTCTACCATTTATCAGATATAGTAGCACACATGTAGAGAACAGGTCACATTTAAGTGATTCATCAGATATCATTCTTCAGATGTGATTTTACTGGGGTCCAGTAATCCATGTAATGATATCTCTCGCCATGTTAGGACATGCCATTTAGCTTTGGGAAGGTAAACCAAATATAAACAGTGGTGCCATAAAGCTAAGTGCCTTTGTCACCCAGCTCAGCAAACTCACACCACTGTGATTATCACTTAGCAGCCCAGTCACATTGACTGCTTTGGGCTCTGTGTACTCATGTGACCCTTAGATACAGGTTTGCAGTCTATAGTCCAGGCTGAAATGCTTTAGTCATTACTTTTATCATTATTACCATATGCAGTCATTGTATTCAGTCAGTACTTCATATACCTAATATTATGTCGATAGAGTAGATATAATTCCTGTCTATGCATTCCTAGCATATTACTACTGTATATTCTCGGAATCAGTTGAAACCTCCCTATGCGAGTACAAAATAATGCTGAGAATTCTATTGCCTTCATAAAATATTAAATGATGATGTTATCATTTGACTGGTGGAATATTGGCTCTGTCAAGATATACTGTATTTCCCACTTGTCTTCTGCTTCAAAACATCTTACTCATATACCAGACACGCAGAAAGCAATACCGCTTAGCTGCTGCCGTCTGATATGAACTTGAAAACAAACAAAAAAAGACTAAAGGGACTCCCATTGTAGGAGAGAATCATATCATTCACAAAAAAATAACACCTTCTACTATCTTGTACCAAACATCTATATTGGATACTTTTGGTTCCAAACATAGCACTTTCCATTAACTTGAAAGATGAACGTGTTAATATTGTTACAGCTTCAAAAGCACTTGTTCAAAAAGCTGTTCCTTTATGTGGTCTGATAGGAAAGACAAAGCTCTTCAGTCCTAGTTCCTGTCATCAATAACAGTGTAAACCAGATGGATGCCTTCCCACCAGGTCACCCACATAAGTGATCTATCCAGCCACCGGAAAAGAGAGAAATCAAGCGAGTGATAAAGATGCCCCGCTGACGCAGACATAAAGGAGCCTGAACACAGTCAATGCTTCCTCTTCCAGCCCACTGCCAGCAGACTGTAAGAAAATAGTCTCACTCCTACTGAGCACATAAAAGGGCTGATATTTTGATTAGGACTCTTCATGTTCCACAGAAAACTGCAGTGAAGGTCATTCTTGGTGATAGTGATTCCCTCTGGTCGGTAAATGTCAGACTGCCCACTGTGCTTGTGGATGGATGGATCCTTAGTGGAAGGGATGGGAGATAAGGGATGAGTTTTACTGTGAAAAATAGGTTTCTTCTTACCTGGGTGCCGTGGTATAAAGTACATACGTAAAAATACTTTGAAGTACTACTTAAGTATTTTTGGGGGGTATCTGTACTTTACTTTAATATTTATGTTTTAGTTTTACTCCATTACATTCCTAAAGAAAATATGTACTTTGTACTCCATTACATTTTCCCTGACACCCAAAAGTACTAGTTACATTTAGAATGCTCAGGCAGGACAGCACACCTCCACCACACCTATCAATATAACGCATTGTCATCAGTGGAGGCTGCTGCGGAGAGGACGGTTTCCATGTGGTTGATACCATACAATTGACTCCATTCCAGCCATTATTATGAGCCGTCCTCTCCTCAGCAGCCTCCACTGGTTGTCATCCCTACCGTGTCTGATCTGGCGGATACACTAAACACAAATACGGAATTTGTAAATGATGTCTGTGTTGGAATGAGCCCCTGCAGTATGACAATTGAGTGCTTTTTACATCACTGTACTTAAGTACATTTCAAAACAGATCATTTAGACTTTTGCTCAAGTAGTATTTCACCGGGTGACTTTCTCTTTTACTTGAGTCATTTTCTACTAAGGTATCTATTTTACTCAAGTATGACAATTGAGTTCTTGCTCCACCACTGACTGTGTGAACATAGTTGACTGACTGGGAGGTGCGGACACCTGCAGTTAGTGATAAGCAGCGGTGTTGTGTGTCTCTGTGTGTGTGGCCACTGTCAGTGTGAATAATGGTCCAGATGATTGTTTTGAGGATTGGGAATTGATTAACTCCTGCTGACCTTTGTGCCGGAGGGTTTAGGAAGTGCAGCACACGTGTTGTGTATAATGTTTCCCAAATAGCTGTGTGTAGGGTCACCATGGAGAGGGAACATCATGATAATTCTGGCATATACTACGTTTCTTTTTCTAATTTATTATAGTATGTACATTTTGTGATAAAACATGTGCTCTGGAGCAGCTATGATTGGTTGTAGAACATGCCCTATATTGTTTTCTACCAACCTTTGTTGGATAACCAGAAAAGCTTGCCCTTCAAATGAAAGAAAGGACTTCAGAAAACCTGAATGCAGTACGTCATACAACAACAGAACACCACGACCAACAAAATAAAACCCTTTTTTTGAGCCACTCTAGCTCCCCTACAAAGTAAACCTTTGTTGTGGTATGGCATACTGCATTATGGACAAAACAAGTGAAATCCACAACAGAGAGATGGACATCATTAGCCCATAGCTGTTCAATATAAATACAGTACATTACATGTACTCAAATGACATTAATTGACATTTACAATATAACTCTAAAAAGGTAGCTAGCTTTACCTTGCAGGTGTTCCTGTTTGAGCCTGGTGGGCTTACAGCAGGCCAGCCCCATTCCCATGATTCACTGAGGGGAGCTGGCAGTGCTACAGCTGGGGCATGAATAGGGTACGTGCTGCCCTCCTGGAGGTTGTGTATCCTTATCCACACGCAGGTACTACTGGGCAGGCGGTGCCAGTGAGGCATGCTCAATGCCAGGAAAAACAAGCCCCGAAAAACAAGTCCCACTTCTTCCTGTTCTTCATGTATAGATTCTCTCATTCACTAACATGGGCAGCAGTAGTTATCTCTATCCCCTGGGTTCCCTCGGGAGAGGCAGATACCAGAGGAGGAGTGTACGCTAATCTCTCCTTGTGTGCCCTGGCCTTGCTCTCCCTCTCTCTCCCTGGCAGTGTGCTGTGTGTGGAGTGATTAGATGGGCTCCTCTCCCCTTCCTTACCAAACAAACCTCCCCAGTCCACACACACACTCTCTGGAAAACGCACAGACGTTGCGAGTCAATTGGGAAGCCTCTGATTGGCCAGATTTGTCATGGTGATCTGTAGTACACTCATAGAAAAGAAGGGTTCCAAAAGGGTTATTCGGCTGTCCCCATAGGATAACCATTTTTGGTTCCAGGTAGAACTCTTTTGAGTTCTACATGGAACCCATTATGGTTCTACCTGGAACCAGAAAGGGTTCTTCAAAGAGTTATCCTATGGGGGCAGCCAAAGAACCCTTTTAGGTTGTAGATAGCACCTTTCTTTCTAATAGTGTATGAGTCTAAACTGCAATGACCAGTATAGGGACAAAGTGGAGTCGCAATTCAACGGCTCAGACACGAGACGTATGTGGCAGGGTCTACAAGCAATTGCGGACTACAAAAAGAAAACTAGCCACGTCACGTACACCGACGTCTTGCTTCCAGACAAACTAAACACCTTCTTTGCCCACTTTGAGGATAATACAGTGCCACCGACGTGGCCCACTACCAAGGACTGCGGGCCCTCCCTCTCCTGCTCCGTGGCTGACGTGAGTAAGTCAATTAAATGTGTTAACCCTCACAAGGCTGCTGGCCCAGACGGCATCCTCAGAGCATGCGCAGAGCAGCTGGCTGGTGTGTTTACGGACATATTCAATCGCTCCCTATCCCAGTCTGCTGTCCCCACATGCTTCAAGATGGCCACCATTGTTCCTGTACCCAAGAAGGCAAAGATAACTGAACGAAATGACTATTCTGTCATCATGAAGTGCTTTGAGAGACAAGTCAAGGATCAAATCACCTCCACCTTACCTGCCACACTAGACCCACGTCGGTTTGCATACCACCCCAACAGGTCCACAGACGATGCATTCGCCATCACACTGCACTCTGCCCTATCCCATCTGGACGAGGAATACCTATGTAAGAAAGCTGTTCATTGACTACAGCTAAAATAATCTTTACATATCTTACATTACTCATCTCATATGTATATACTGTACCTTATACCATCTGTTGCATCTTGCCTATGCCGCTCGGCCATCACTCATCCATATATTTATATGTACATATTCTTATTCCATCCCTTTAGATGTGTGTGTATTAGGTAGTTGTTGTGGAATTGTTAGATTACTTGTTAGATATTACTGCACTTTCGGAACTAGTAGCATCAAGCATTTCGCTACACTTGCATTAACATCTGCTAACCATGTGTATGTGACCAATAACATTTGATTTGATTTGATCGTTGTAATCATGTTGTTGGATCACACTGCTGTTGGCTAGCTTGTCCTACTAACCCATTTTTACAGTAGGCCTTGGGGTTTTCCCTTCACTTCAAGTGACCAGAAAGAGTGATATGTGTAGGTTTGTTGCTAGCCTAAGGGTCACAGTCACGTCACCACAAGACCCATCTATAGATCCATGGAAATCCTCCATCACAAATTCCAGCATGCTGTCCATAGACTTAAAACCAACAAAACAGCGCCTAGCTACTTCCATTGCTTTCTTTTGCAACACTGTCTGGGGTCATGAAGTGAGCCATTGTTGTAGTTACTGACAGTTTATGCATATCAGGTAAGGGGAGCCCACAATGAAGCTCAGATGAAAGGGAGGCACACGTGAATATTGTTGACTTTTTCAACCTGGCTCACATTACTCAGGTAAACAAGATCACACACTTTTCTACTGCTAGTGCCACAGGGTAATATGCAAATGTCAGAGGGCACTAAGAAAATAGTTTCATACTGTATACAAAGATCGTGTTAGTACCCTCATTCAATGTTCTGAGCCAGCGGGGTGCTCTATAAGCAATGAGCTGACAACTAGCTAATCAGAAGTCGTGCAAGCCTAGAAAGACAGGACCACTGTTCTTTGTCTAAAGCTGTATTCCCTTCTAGCAAACAACTCTTCTTTATAAGGCTGAGCTTTTCTGCAAGGCTTGGACTGGTGCTGGGGGTAGGGGACAGGCTCCAAGTGTGTGTGTGTCTGTGTGTGTGTGTGTGTGTGTGTGTGTGTGTGTGTGTGTGTGTGTGTGTGTGTGTGTGTGTGTGTGTGTGTGTGTGTGTGTGTGTGTGTGTGTGTGTGTGTGTGTGTGTGTGTGTGTTTGCACTGGCTAAACAAGTAGCCTGCAATAATTAATTAGCTGAAATTGTCTTGTTTACCCAGGCTTGTGTGTGTGTGTGTGTGTGTGTGTGTGTGTGTGTGTGTGTGTGTGTGTGTGTGTGTGTGTGTGTGTGTGTGTGTGTGTGTGTGTGTGTGTGTGTGTGTGTGTGTGTGTGTGTGTGTGTGTGTGTGTGTGTGTGTGTGTGTGTCCACCATCCTTTACAGGCTGTTGTTTCCCAGCTGGTTTTATGGCTAGAGACCAACACAAAAGGAAGCTTAGCCTTGAGTAACCCCTTAAGCACAGAGTGCATTTATAAACCACAGATTATAATACCTGTTTCCTTTCTCTGATAGGCTTTCAGTAATAGCCACATAGCTACTTCAGTTTAAAGGATATTGAAAAGGGTTGTTGGATTTGGCTACGTTTTGGTTCATTGCTTTCTTGCTCCCAAGGATATTAGAGGGAAAAGAAGCAGGATATTATACCTTTAAAATGTGTGAGGGCTCCCTAACCAGTTTAATTGTAGCCTTGGATATGAGGATATAAGAGGTGCTATCAGATAGACATCCTGTATGACCAAATGAACCTATCACCGTAGATGTTCCTGAGGAAATGAGTGGAGATGTATCATGTATCAATGCATCATATCTTGCCAAATTCTGGAGGGGGAAAAAATCAAGCTAGGCATATTTGTACCCTTGATGAGTTAGTGTCAATTTGCAGGGGCCTTCGCTTCTCTTTCATTTGGACAGTGCAAGGACCTTTAAAGTGTCCACATCAAACACAACCTGCAAGGACGTTTATTGGCAGAGGTCATGCATGGAGAGAGTCAGTGAACTGAGACCGAGGAACACCCTAGTGCCTAGCCTTGCTCTGAAATATGGCTGCACGATACGGGCCCAAAAATCAAATAGCATTTTTTTAAACAAATATTGTGATTGCGATTTCACCTGCGATATAGATCTAAACACTTGGGCAAACTGTTGGAATCATAGAAATAGAATGATTAAATAAAAAACGAAGTGGAAAGCAGCATTTTTCTTGTTTGTTACAATCTCTTGACTGCATTTGACTTAATAGAACCGCATGCAAACTTATAGTGGATCTAACAGCTAGGACGATGAACTGCACCACTTGAGTAACAGGGGGCGGGGTTTAGTGTGTGTAGGAAACAGCCATAAGAGGGAAAAACAACTAAGTAAACTATAAAAGTGGATGTCAATGAGTCAATGTTGCAATTTCGATGTGAATTAGAATAATTGCGCAGCCCTACTCTGAAAGGATGACGTGATGTGGTAACAGAAGACAAAAGACGCTCAGAGGGATTTCTCACAAGTGCTAGGAGAATTATACAGACAGTAACCTCAGAGGTCATGGGCTCTCTAACACCCTAGATGGCACAGTCAAAAGCCAAATTGCCCAATGAATTGCAGGCACTGCTCTTTGCCGAAACCCGATTCTGAAATGGATAGTATGAATGAGGACAGGACCATCCATATGGAGACATTTTGGGTGATGTGGGTGAATGTGGTGGTCCCTCTTGACCTATTGTAAGAAGTACACAAAAAGCTTCCCCGCGCCTCTGTTGAAGCCTTACAGTAACATTTGTTTACCACGATCCCTTGTTTCCTAACCCCATTACCAGAGTGGATCATTATCGTAATGCCAGAGTCAATCTGAGCACTCAGTGGTTGTTTATTTCAAGGCTGAGAAGTGAAAAGCTTTCATTCAAGCTGAGTGAGAGAGAAAGCAAGAGGGAGAAAAAACACCCCGTTTCTCTCAAGGGCCTGAGAATTGAATCTCTTCTAATGAGCATGTAGGGGGCTGAGTTGGGTTTGAGAGTGGGAGACTTCTAAAGTGCACAGCTCCGATTGAAATGCAGTCCCCTTTCCATTATGTTCTTGCTGTCCCACTGTTGAAATGGTCTTCAGAAATGGCCTTGACAGCCTGTGTGCTGCCTGCCTAGCTCATCCACACGTAGCCAGTAAAGGCTGATTGGGGTTACACTGTGCTGCAATATTTACTCGCCATAAATAGAAAACACAGAGACCCACTGGCCCGTCAGCAACAATACACAGTGGGGGGAAAAAATCACAGTGCAAATAACATTTAACTGAGTGATATACAGTAGCTACCTAGTACCGCAGAATTAGGAATTAGAATTGAATACGATCTCTTTGCCTAGCTCACTCTGAGTGACTTTAATTGAAAATGACCATTCGGGCTGTATTGAGCGTGAAGAGTTGACTGCGTAGGGTCTTTCCAGCACACTCGCCCCTAGGCAAAGCTGCGTATTGTCCGTGTACATGTAACAGTATTGCTTCCGTCCCTCTCCTTCGCTCCAACCTGGGCTCAAACCAGGGAACCTCTGAACACTTCGACGACAGTCACACACAGAGCGTCATTACCTATCTCTGCAAAATATGCGGTCCTTGCAGAGCGAGGGAAACAACTAATTCAAGGTCTCGGAGTGAGTGACGTCACCTATTTAAATGCTACTAGTGCGCACCGCTAACAAGCTAGCCCTTTCACACCGGTTACTTTTACATAGATGTCAACCTTAAAAGACTCCTGATAGTCCTGAGAACCAGCTATTGGGGTCAGTATGCCTGGGCAAGATGAGAATATTCTCTTTTCTCTCTTCCCTTTATTAAAATGTCATTCGCCAAGGAGGTGGAATCCATACTGATGCGTCAATGTGTTCTTAGCGATTAGTTCTGATTCTGAAGTCTTGGTTTGGAGATTCTGTCACGAAAGAGATTAACATCCACAGGGATGCAATTCTTAGGGGGTGATATACTGCTGTTTCCATGACATAGACTGACCAGGTGAATCCAGGTGAACGCTATGATCCCCTATTGATTTCACCTGCTAAATTCACTTCAGTCAGTGTAGATGAAGGGGAGGAGACAGATTAACGAAGGATTTTAAGCCTTGAGACAATTGAGACATGGATTGTGTATGTGTGCCATTCAGGGTGTGAATGGGCAAGAAAAAAATATTTCAGTGCCTTTGAACGGGGTATGGTAGTAGGTACCAGGCGCAACGGTTTGAGTGAGTCAAGAATTGCAACACTGCTGGGTTTTTCACACTCAACAGTTTCCCGTGTGTATGAATTATGATCCACCATCCAAAGGACATAGCGCCAACTTTACACAACTGCTGGAAGCATAGAAGTCAACATTGGCCAGCATCCCTGTGGAACGCTTCCGATATCTTGTAGAGTCCATGCTTCGACAAATTGTTCTGAGGGAAAAAGGGGGTGCAACTTAATACTAGGAAGGTGTTCCTAATGTTTTGTACACTCAGTGTAATTGCAGTGTATTGAGTGCAAGCTTATCTACCAGTCAGTATGGCGTCTGTGTCCTGCATCTCCAGTCTCCATTGTGAATCAGCATTGCCCCCTGCTGGCTCAGTGTGGTATTGAGGAAACTGCAATACGCTAAATATCCTCCTCATAAAATCTTGAGCCAGACATGTGCAGTGATGCTTGACTGACAACACATGTATTTTCTGCTAAAGGAGGAGAAGGTTTGGTGTTGATGGATTATCTCACCTGGAACGATTTCAAAAAGATGTCTCCCTGGTTCTTCTGGGTTGGCGGTGAGCTCGTTCACCTGACAGCCCTGCAGAGGTATGCAGCCCTGGAATGAACAGAAGACAGAAGGAAGACAGAATCCATTCAAAACCAAATATTAACAATACCTCAGTGAGATTAAACTCTAATCGGTTAAATCACAAATATTGATCAAATCCTTATGAGAATATTAGGGTAGAAAATAGAAAAATATCTATCTCTTTCATCTCTTTCAGGATGAAGATGTACACATTATTGAATGGAGATCAATAATAATTAAACAACGTAATCAAGGCCTGTTCATTTAGAGACTACTCAGAAGGAAAGCCGGGTCTCATTCTACCAGTCTGGCAGCATCCCTCATCATCCCTCATCAAACAGGATGGGATCTGCCAAACCAGAGATCAAGCTGTCCACAGTAGTTGCCATGGCAACAAATTGGTAGAATGTTGGGGCAGGGCTAGCAGCCCAGCAGAGCTCCCAAGGGTACAATGAGCCTTGAATATGGGGACAAATGACTGAGGAAAATTAAGACGGAACTCAAGATCTGAGATTATTCTCCCTTCAGAAGATGTCTTGTAGCAACCTTTGTGGCTCTAAACACCAAGCCATTCCTTAATGGCCTGCTCTACATGATAAAACATGGCTGTAGATTGCCTACATGCAAATTCCCTTCCTTCAGTTATCATTTCCTTTCATCTCAGTGGGAGACTTTGCTGTGTGAATTGCTTACACAGCCCCCTGCTCCAATTTCTATTGATTAGATGGGAAAAAAGCGGACAGATTGACACTTTCACACACATCCTGGTTACCGCGCAGGGAGGGGCGTGTGTGTGTGTGTGTGTGTGTGTGTGTGTGTGTGTGTGTGTGTGGAGAAATCAATACTGGCTGGATGACTATTGACAGCCTGTGATTAAAAGGTGCCTATCAAACCCTTCAGTCATTCAGCCAGGCCTTAATGTAGAGCTTCTCCAGCCTGAAAGGCCCCGATGGTGTGTGTGTGTGTGTGTGTGTGTGTGTGTGTGTGTGTGTGTGTGTGTGTGTGTGTGTGTGTGTGTGTGTGTGTGTGTGTGTGTGTGTGTGTGTGTGTTGGGGAGACAGGTCTGCATTTAAAAGGGCAGCAGTCAAGTGGGAACGCCTGTGGAAATCAATGGAGGTGCTTGGATATCAGGCCGGGAATGTAAGAAGATGATCACTGAACACTGGAAGCATTGGGCCACCGACTACCGCCTGCTGTCTTTTGTTGGATCACTTCATTACCCTTTCCTGGCTTGATGCTGTGTGGTGGTCCTGAAACAACTGTCTGCCTGATTACTGCACAGCTCTTTCATGACCATGCCAAAACGTCATTACCAAAATTGAGCAACGGTATCAAAACTATGTTTCATCCTGATTTTCCTTCTAGGCAGGGCACGATGACAGTGCTAGCTATCCATGCTAGGTGGTGATATAGACAATTCCTTTGGCCTGTTTTTCTAAGCAACGGATGAAAAACCACAGACAAGTATTATTGGAGAGGATCTGAACCTGCGACAGTAGCTACTATAGCGAAAGTCCCACATTAAACCAAATAAAGGACTTCAGCAAACCTCTGCAATGAACTGAAGAAGAGCTTAGGTGTGAATGTTCAGTACCTGTGGCTTGGTCTCCTCCTCGTCTTTGTAGAAGTAGAGCTGGTCGGAGCGCAGGACAAACCATTTTAGCTGCCAGTTCTTCATGATGCTCCTCTGTTTCTTCAGCCAGCCAGCCTTCAGAGCCCCCTCCTGGAGACTGGGGGAGGATGGGCGGCATGGGCCCCGGGACACATCCCCCATCACCATGCTCTTGGACCGGGCTGGAGAGTCGAGACACACACACATACACACATGAATACAAATACACACATAAGCAGGGAGGGAGACAGGCAGAGAGGGAGACAGGCAGGGAGGGAGACAGGGAGAGAGGGAGACAGACAGAAAGGGAGATAGGCAGGGAGGGAGACAGGCAGGGAGGGAGACAGGCAGAGAGGGAGACAGGCAGAGAGGGAGACAGGCAGAGAGGAAGACAGACAGTGAGGGAGACAGTCATATACACATAGTGTGTGTCAGCTCCAGGGTTGCCATGGTGAGGCAGACACCACACACACCACGTCCTGCCCTGGAGCTGAGGCTGAGGCCCCCCTTCCTCCCCTGGGTAGAGGTGGCTGGAGACCCACCCGGCACAGGAAAGAGAGGAAAGGCCTCAGGTGATCTAAGTGATTCATTTAAAGCCACTGGAAGAGAGTTATTGTCCGTTCTGGCAGACCAACAGAACCAGGAACCAGTTTGAACTGTGATAATAAGACCTCCTGGGATTGACTCTGGGTTTTAGTGTAACGTGAGCTCAGTCAAGGACTGTTTCAGATGCAGTTTATAGGCTCCCTATGTCTGGAGGCTCTGAACTCACACTGACCCTGAATCAGTTTCAGTCTGTCCTTTATGCAACGTAATTCATGAAATTAGCTTGATACAGGACACAGACAAGATTACTTAATACAGTACAGCATGTGCAGAAAGTAAAATCGGGTCTTTACTAGTCCATGCATTAATCATGACATTTGACAAAATAAACAAAAACCTGATTTCAGCTTCTAGAGACCTGACCATCCAGGGCGAATAGCCACTCAGCAACACCTCCCACAGAGCCAAACAGCAGCAAAGGCAAACAAGACAAGCAATTTGATGATCATGTATAATTTATAGGAATCAATCCTGCAGACGTCCTCTCTGCTGGACCTCCTGTGTGACACACTCAGGATCATTGCTCAGCTTAGAGGGGGAAGGGAGGATGAAAATCAATGTTTATTCTTCCCTTTTTCTTCTCTCTTATTCTCCCTTTCTTCTCCTTATTGCGATGTGGGACGGGTATGGACGGCCAAGAGTTTCTCACGTGGCCAGGGAAAACTCCCGACCCTAAGGATGTGGAACGCTATAGTATAGGTATGACGCAGACACCCTGGAAAGACAGTTCCTAACATCCCATGTTTTATTGGAATTAATTCATAGTTCTAACTGTCCATTCATTTCAAATCAAATCAAATGTCAAATCAAACCTACATTTACAGTCATTGTTTATTATACTCTGTGGTTATGGGTTGGGCTGTGGCTCCTTTGCCCCCCGGCACCAGACACAACATTGCATGGCCACCGTAGCCTAGCCGTCATTGTCCCCCTCCACTCCTACTGCCATGGCTGCCTGCCTGGCTCCCTTCCTAATGGGTTACACTCATCATAGGAGCAGGGGCCGTATATCACATGAACCATCTCTCTCTCTCTCTCTCTCTCTCTCTCTCTCTCTCTCTCTCTCTCTCTCTCTCTCTCTCTCTCTCTCTCTCTCTCTCTCTCTCTCTCTCTCTCTCTCTCTCTCTCTCTCTCTCTCTCTCTCTCTCTCTCTCTCTCTCTCTCTCTCTCTCTCTCTCTCCGTCTACAACTGTCCGTCCATCTCTCTCTACCTCCATCCCTGTTTCTGGGTGCTCTGCCGGCCCCACTCAATCACAGCCCTGTGTGCTTGTCTGGAAGCCTTATTAGAGTACATACTGTACACACACTAGTGTTGAATATTTTCCCGACTATTTTACAAATGTTCCATCCGGAGAATAAATCCCTTTTCTCAACGGCTAACCCAGTTCTTCCCGCCCAAACCCAAAAGTGTCATTCAAAAGCATTATAACGCTTATAAAGCTTTGATCGATAAATTCAAGTGTGATGCTACCTGAGCCTGATGAGCCATACACTAAATACATTTTGTGTGCCTAGATTGTGCCGTTCTCCAATATATGATAGGCCTATAGGCTACTGCACATTTTGCACGACAGAAAAACGCCAAAGCCCATAGATGTAGCTAGCTCTATGCTCTCCTGGCGAAATAAATGAAATTAGCTCCAGTAGGCTGATCTTTTTGAGTGTGAGCTGTATTACTGTACTGCATTGTGTTATACTGTATTATATTGACTGGAATGACGCACATCGTTCAAACCATGACAAAGCAGGGAGTGAACATGCAATTCTGGTGCAGCACATGAGACCTACAGAGTTACAAGTATTGGCTAGCGAATTTGACTTTAATTTTGAAATATAATAGGGCCTATTCGTATAATTAGTAGGCTGACGCGTAAATACCTTTCATAAAATTGTATTTCCCCGAATGTTATTGGCATACCTCCTCTTTCTCACTTTGTTGTTCATTCCTTCCTTGGGTTCAACAGTTAAATGAAATACGTTTTGTTGTCCATAACTGCATCATTCTAATGACATCCTTGAATAATATAGGACTAGAATTAGATGCAGAAGGCTGTCACTTCCCTTCAGGAAGATTGAAAGGTCATGTGTCTGAAGAAATAGCTGCTATAGCCTACTGCCGTCTCACGTTCGCTCTTCTCTCAAACTACCCGAGTTCTATAGGCTGCTGTAAAGGGATGCAAACAAGCGCTTGCATCCCTTTTCAAATAGTGTGTTGGTATAAAAAATGCAAAAAAAACATTATGTCCAGCAAGCTATTCTAGTCTAGCTTTTCCTTCATGGGACTCCAAGAGCTAAGGATCATTTTTTAAAGGAAAAAAGCCAACGGAGCACAGGTGCATATTGCGCAAGAGACAGAGGCTCTAAGTCAGAAGCTTATTATGCTTAACCCATCATTAATTAGCAAAATCTAAAGCTGATACTGCATTGAATGTATCACCTGAAAGAGGTAGGCTAGGACATCTATACATTGGGCTATATATAAATCGAGAACAGGTTTATCCATTTTGGATGCAATTTGAATGGAGTGACCCCCGAAAGGAATACCTATGTAAGAATGCTGTTCATTGACTACAGCTCAGCATTTAACACCATAGTACCCTCCAAACTCGTCATTAACCTCGAGACCCTGGGTCTCGACCCCACCCTGTGCAACTGAGTCCTGGACTTTCTGACGGGTCGCCCCCAGGTGGTGAGAGTAGGAAACAACATCTCCACCCCGCTGATCCTCAACACTGGGGCCCCAAGGGTGCCTTCTCAGCCCTCTCCTGTACTCCCTGTTCACCCACGACTGCGTGGCCATGCACACCTCCAACTCAATCATCAAGTTTCCAGACGACACTACAGTGGTAGGCTTGATTACCAACAATGACGAGACGGCCTACAGGGAGGAGGTGAGGGCCCTCGGAGTGTGTTGTCAGGAAAACAACCTTTCACTCAACATCAACAAAACAAAGGAGATGATCGTGGACTTCAGGAAACAGCAGAGGGAGCAACCCCCCATCCACATCGAGGGGACAATAGTGGAGAAGATGGAAAGTTTTAAGTTCCTTGGCGTACACATCACGGACAAACTGAAATGTTCCACCCACATAGACAGCGTGGTGAAGAAGGCGCAACAGCGCCTCTTCAACCTCAGGAGGCTGAAGAAATTTGGCTTGTCACCTAAAACACTCACAAACTTTTACAGATGCACAATTGAGAGCATCCTGTTGTGCTGTATCACCGCCTGGTATGGCAACTGTTCCGCCCACAATTGCAAGGCTCTCCAGAGGGTGGTGCCGTCTGCACAACACATCACCGGGGACAAACTACCTGCCCTCCAGGACACCTACAGCATCCGATGTCACAGGAAGGCCAAAAAGATCATCAAGAACAACAACCACCCGAGCCACTGCCTGTTCACCCTGCTATCATGCAGAATGCGAGGTCAGTACAGGTGCATCAAAGCTGGGACCGAGAGACTGAAAAACAGCTTCTATCTCAAGGCCATCAGACTGTTAAACAGCCATCACTAACATAGAGTGGCTGCTGCCAACATACAGACTCAAATCTTTGGCCACTTTAATATATTTAATAAATTGATTTAATAAAGGTATCGCTAGTCACTTTAAATAACACCACTTTAATAATGTCTACATATGCTACATTACTCATCCCATATGCATATACTGTATTCTATACTTGCCTATGCCGCACGGCCATCGCTCATCCATATATTTATATGTATATATTCTTATTCATCCCTTTACATTTGTGTGTATGAGGTAGTCGTTGTGAATTTGTTAGATTACTTGTCAGATATTACTGCACTGTCGGAACTAGAAGCACAAGCATTCCGCTACACTCGCGTTAACATCTGCTAACCATGTGTATGTGACCAATACAATTTGATTTGATTTGACTTGATTTGGTTTGACCATAAGCATGGTCGGTAGAGACTCGTTTGAGCTCTTTTGTTTTAACGTTGCAATTGGTGTGTTGTGAGATCTCAAACATCGTCTCAGATATCGTCTTAAATGAAACTATAATGACAAAGTCTTTCAGTACTCTATTCATTATTCTGTCATTCCAGACAGATGTAATTCCTCAGTGGTGTTTCAGACATTACACAGCGTGGCGTTGTGGGGTCTCTAAACAGACATTTGGAGGAAGACTCATGAGTTGTTTTCCAGTTTCCACACTGCCCTTTCAAATTCGACTCTACTGGAAGAAACCAAATAGGGCCAAGAGGAATGAAGGAATGATTTGTAAATGTTGCTTTAGTAGTGCACACTCTTAGAAAAAGGGGTTCCAAAAGGGTTCTTCGGCTGTTCCCATAGGACAGGTATTCCCAAACTGGGGGTACGCGCAATGCCGTCGGGGGTACGCCAAATAAGAATGTATAATAAAAATGTAAACATTTTAAAAAAACAACAATAATATGAATTGTTTTTATTTAAAAAAATATAATAATTCCTTCACATTTTCAAACAGTCCATTTATATTTTCCAACGGGGCTATACATTTGGATTCGTTTTTTTTCTCGCCTGAGTATCCTCGTTTCACTGCCAAAAATAACATTAAACCATCTAGTGTTCAGCGAAATAACAACACAATGTCAAATACTGGTAGCCTAGTCAAATAATTAACATCCAATCACATTAACCGTTACTCTCTCGTGGGAATTCCACTAACGGTCCATATGTAGCTGCTGCTCATGTTGGTATCTGTACTGATGGCGCAAAAGCCATGACAGGGAGACATAGTGGTGGTAACGCGTGTGCAAGCAGTTGCTCCCAATGCCACTTTAGTTCACTGCAGCATCCACCAAGAGGCTCTTGCTGCCAAGGGAATGCCTGACAGCTTGAAATACGTTTTGGACACTACAGTGAAAATGGTTAACTTTGATAAAGCAAGGCCCCTGAACTCTCGTGTATTTTCTGCACTATGCAATGATATGGGCAGCGACCATGTAACATACAGAAGTGTGCTGGTAATCAAGGGGCAAAGTGTTGACACGTTTTTTTGAATTGAGAGACAAGTTTAAAGTTTTCTTTACTGACCATAAATTTCACTTGTCTGACCGCTTGCATGATGACGAGTTTCTCACACGACTGGCCTCTCTGGGGGATGTTTTTTCTCGCCTGAATGATCTGAATCTAGGATTACAGGGACTCTCCACAACTATATTCATTGTGTTGGACAAAATTGAGGCTATGATTAAGAAGTTGGAGCTCTTCACTGTCTGCAATAACAAGGACAACACACAGGTCTTTCCATCATTGTATGATTTTTTGTGTATAAATTAACTCAAGCTGACGGACAATGTCAAATGTGATATAGCGAAGGACCTGAGTGAGCTGGGTGCACAATTACGAAGGTACTTTCCCGATACGGATGACACAAACAACTGGATTCGTTATCCCGTTCATGCCCTGCCTCCAGTCCACTTACCAATATCTGAACAAGAGAGCCTCGTCGAAATTGCAACAAGCGGTTCTGTGAAAATGTAATTTAATCAGAAGCCAGTGCCAGATTTCTGCGCTCAAAGTATCCTGCCTTGGCAAATCTCGCTATTAAGAGTTATGTGCATCCTTTCAAGCACACCCTTCTCATTAACCTGTGGTGAGTTATTCATTGGGTTGGCAGGTATCCTAGTGGTTAGAGAATTGGACCAGTAACCGAAAGGTTGCTAGAACGAATCCCTGAGCTGGTAAGGTAAAACATCTGTTGCTCTACCCCCAAACAAGGCTGTTCCTAGGCTGTCATTGTAAATAAGAATTTGTTCTTAACTGACTTGCCTAGTTAAATAAAAAAATCATAATTTTCAATGAACAAAAATGGTTTTATACGTAAGATGGTTAAATAAAGAGTAAAATTATTCATTATTATTTGTGCCCTGGTCCTATAAGAGCTCTTTGTCACTTCCCACGAGCCGGGTTGTGACAAAAACTCACACTCATTCTTATGTTTAATAAATGTATTGTATAGTGTGCAGGGTTACAATGATGGAAAAAAACAACATTTGAGAGTGCGCTGACCCTGGATGCTACGCAGCTGGAGTTGGAATGTTTGAAGGGGTACGGGACTATAAAAAGTTTGGGAACCACTGCCATAGGAGAACCCTTTTTGGTTCTAGGTAGAACCCTCTGTAGAAAGGGTCCTACATGGAACCCAAAAAAGTTCTACCTGGAACCAAAAAGGATTCTTCAAAGGGTTCTCCTATGGGGAGCATCTAGATAGCACCATTTTCTTCTATAAGTGTAATGTAGTTTGCATCAGATGTTGCAATCCGTGGGCGCATTGGATCACACTGCCCAATTATCTGAGTCGGTGTGTGTGTGTGTGTGAGTGTATGTATGTAAGTGTTTGTAGGCTAATGGTACACTGAGCCAGTTTGGAGATTTCTCCTCTCAGTGATTCATTTCACGTTAAAGTCTACACAAGTTGAATTCGGCGCATGTGACAAATAACATTTGATTTGATTTCCTGTGTTGTCATGGGTGTAGCTTAACATGTGGTCTCTTCCAGTCTGTAAGTAGTCTTAGAAACAACATTGGGACTGTTGTGTTTACACAAAATACCAGCAATTCATTTAGCTACGAAGTGCGCATTCAGAGTATTTCTTTGTATGTTTATAGTTAAGTAAATGGATGGTTCACCCTCACAGTCGCTCTGAGATTCTAACCCAAACATATATTCTCCTCCATATGATTTATAGCGATCTTCAATGAAAGATGTAGTAGATTGGCGGTCCTCCTCCTTATTGTATATGGCATGTACTCCCTGACCCTAGAGAATAGTCTGCCAAGGATGTTCATCATGAGTAATGTATATTGTGTACCAGCTTCACTAATACCATCAATCAATGAGCTCACGTCTGAAAGAATGATCACGCCACCTAAGGAGATGTGCTCTATAATAACTTGTCTATTTAGCATGTTCCAATGTGCTGCTACTAGAATAATCCATAGTATATTGTCTTGTTTCAAAGTGGGTGAAACCTCATCCAGAGATAGTCATTAGGACCATAGAGAAACAGCTACTGCATGATTGCATTGCACACACACATACTATAGCCCGGGGGTAAGCAACCCTGGACCGGGGGTAGGCAACCCTGGACCGGGGGTAGGCAACCCTGGACCGGGAGTGCCGCAGGCCCTTCATGTTTTGATTTAACCGACCTAGAAGACCAGGTGTGTTGAACAATCAGCTCAGTTGGTCAGGTGAGGTGCCAAGTCGGAACAAAATCCTGCAGTACCTGCGGCACACCAGGGACAGGGTTGCCTGCCCCTGCTATAGCCTATATCCAGTCGCCGTTGTTAATTAACTTTTGAGATGTGGATTCATCATCACATGGTATGGCTGTATAGTCCTCGAAAATCAGAGAATAGCTATCCATTAACCTGTCACAATGCGTAGACTTATCAGCCACAGGATAAATTACCTGGCTCTTTTCTCCAAGCACAGAATCCATTTGAGAAATTCCATTTAATTAATATGGTTGCTGTGTGATTTATGATGCATGGGAAGGGGGTGGTAGCCGGCTACAGGTGCATGACTGGATAATTCCCACTGACTCTATCTGCTGTTGATGAATGTATTAAACCATTGAGAATCCGTGGAGAGTTTGCCTAAGAAACTGTAGCAGGCATCACTCGGATTAGGGGGGAGGGGGGGTGAGTACTGTGCCGTGATGTTCAGCTGCAGTGAGGTGTAACACTGCTGTGCTGGTGTGTGTGTACTCTGTGCTCTAGTGATGGGGGGGGGGGGGGGGGGGGTGGATTAAAGTTACATATCGCAATATTATTTTGAACGATTTTATATCAATACTTGACTCCGAGGTAGCGCTAGCGAACGCTAGCCGGCTGTCCCTGTGCCAAAACGCAGTTTTTTTTCATCCTATAGCTTGTTCTCCATCTTCTATTTAAATATTGAGCCAACATGTTTTTATGCACTTTTATTTCCATGACTGATCAAAACTCGTCTTTTCATGCTCTCTCTTGTACAGTGAGCAATATGTTTGGAACATCAAATTGCAATAAAATTGCAGTATTGAATCGCAATCGTGAGAATCGCAACACATATCATATCGGCACCTAAGTGTTGTGATAACATTGTATGGTGAAGTCCCTGGCAGTTCCTAGCCCTAGTGTGTACTGTATCTATGCTGTATATTCTGTTGCATAGTATGTGTGTATGTGTGTCTACTACTGTGTCTGTAGCTCATCTGTCAGTAATACTACTGTCAATGCTGTGTAGTATACTACAGTAGTGGGCTATCTCATCCTAAAACCATGGTAATGTACTTCAAAGGCATGATGATGGGGAGAGTGAAACAGCTGAGATGTGGGCTATTTAAAGAGATTACCATGGACCAGGAAATAGATTTAAATGGACCAGGACTCGAAAATTGAATTTCTTCATGTGTTTTGTTGAATGAATACAAATAAGCAAATTTACATACCAATTACAAAAGCTATGCAGAGAATGTGCCTATCTTAGAACCACAAACCTAACTGAATCTATTTTATTTCTTATATCTTTTAATGAATGAATTCATCCGTTTAGTTTCTTATACGCTCTCAATGTGATCTTATTTTAGAGAGAATATGAGAATACGGATTGCAAAGTGATCTCTCCCTATATCTAGCATTGTTCATCATTTCCCATTAAACTCCCATGAAATCTTCTCACACCTGCATCATTTTGTCATTCACGTTCTAGTGTCAATGCCGCGAACATCAGAAGCAGCAGCTGACAGACAAGCATCTGGCCGGCATCATCAAGACCAAACAGGAGATGATGATGTCATTGACCGCATCCTAGTAGAACGATCTACGTGTACCGCCCCATGTGCTCCATTCACATACAGTGTGTAGCAGTAGTGTGGTTAGATAGTAGTGGTAGAGAAAAATAAACACCGCTCTCGGCTCGCTCACCTCTCTTGGTCTGTCTGATCTTGGGACTGAGCATGGCTGTCATCGCTGGAGGACGACACATTCGTCCATCCGGCACCCCACCCCTCTCGTTTCTCTCGCTCGGTCCCTCGTTCTCAACACACCATCCTCTCCTGCCTATCCTCTATTCTCTTCTCTCTCCCACTGACCTTCTGTAGTAGGCAGCACCGGCAGCAGCTGCAGGCTAGGGGGCTGGGGCAGAAGGGGGAGGGATCCCTTCTCCTTGCACACGCTCAGTGGCCTCCACCCCTCCCTTCTACATTATTCATCGCCGGGGAGACCACGCTGGTGGGTAGGGGGGAGGGAGGGTGGATCTCATCCCACTACTACTATACCACACCGACCGGTAAACGCCTGTTTGTGATTAGAATGCCCTTCCCATCGCAGGTTCAATGGGGCTGAAACACACAAGAAGGAGAGTTGCTATTTCCCTGTCACTTCCTCTCTCTATGGCTGGGAGCTACCCGCTTAATTGGTTAAAGCCATGTGTTTCTCTCTTTTTCACTAATGTTCTGTCATTTTCTCTCTTTCTAGCTTTTTCTTCCTCTGTCTGTGTTCTTCCTTTTCCTTCTGTTTCTCTCACTGGTGTCTACCTCTTCCTCATTATGTCATTTTTACGAAAGTTCAATCAGGAAGGCTGGTCTGAATGCTTGTTAACTTCATCAAGTAGCATAGCACAATTCACTCTTTCCTATTATACAAATCAAATCAAACTTTATTTGTCAAATGCGCTGAATACAACAAGTGTAGACCTTGCCGTGAAATGCTTACTTACAAGCCCTTCACCAACTGCGCAGTTCAAGAAGATTTAAGAAATTATTTACCAAATAAACGAAAGTAAAAAATACAAATAAAAAACTAGGCTATATACAGGGGGTACCGGTACCGAGTCAGTGTGCAGGGGTACACGTTAGTTGGGGTAATTTGTACATATAGGTATTGGTGAAGTGACTATGCATATATAATAAACAGTGAGTAGCAGCAGTGCACAAAACAAACTGGGGGGGTCAATGTAATAGTCCGGTGGCCATTTGATTAATTGTTCAGCAGTCTTATGGCTTGGGGGTAGAAGCTGTTAAGGAGCCTTTTGGCTCTAGACTTGGCGCTCTGGTACCGCTTGCCGTGCGGTAGTCTTTTACCAAATAGGGCTAACTTCTGTATACTACCCCTACCTCGTCACAACACAACTGATTGTCTCAAACGCATTAAAAAGGAAAGAAATTCAACAAATTAACTTTTAACAAGACACCTGTTAAATGTAAAGCATTCCAGGTGAAGCTGGTTGAGAGAATGCTAAGAGTGTGCAAAACTGTCATCAAGTCAAAGGGTGGCTACTTTGAAGAATCTCAAATATAAATAATATTTTGATTGGTTTAACACTTTTTTGGTTACTACATGGTTCCATATGTGTTATTTCATAGTTTTGATGTCTTCACTATTATTCTACAATGTAGAAAATAGTAAAAATAAAGAAAAACCCTTGAATGAGTAGGTATGTCTAAACTTTTGACTGTAACTGTATATATACAGTATATATATTTAAATGTATTTTTGTTTATATTTTCCCCTAACCCTACCATCCCTCCCCTAACTGGAGTAAACTAATGAACAACAACACTTAGGCTTCTACTTCCCGCTTATACATACTATATACATTTTAAGGACACGGTATAGTTTACTATAGGTATATTTTGTTTGTTTTTAGTCCTTCAGCTCCACTCAACCCCTCCCATCTATCTCAGAACACCATTCTATTAGTCATATATTTTTCAACTGTACTGTAATGTTTCACAGAAGTACATATTGTAAATTAAAAATATATATTTTTTTAAGATTTACGATGACTTCTTATATCACCTAGCTGTGGTTATACAAAATTGTTTTGTGTACCAGTTCATAAACCATGTGCCATGGAATTGGTACATCGAAAATCTTTTCTCAACTTTTTTTCAATCTATATGGCACAGCTGTCAATTTGTTGGTCCTTAAATGAAACTGGTATACTTTTTTCTTTATCACAATTTTTTTTCTTTAATGCAGGGCCGACAGACAAGTTCTTGGTATGTATTTATGTCAACTTACCCATGTCCTCTCAATTGTTTTCAAATGACGGTCAGACCCCAAAATCTCCCCTGAGGAAGAAGATACGTCTCTTGTTCCAGCAATAGAGCTCCACCCACTCCCAGGCGATACAGGTGATTCCTCCATGACTATTTTCCAGAGAATATGTTAAGCCATGTTCACACTGAAGGCCTTAACGCTCAAATCAGTTTTGTTTTTCAAATCCGTTTTGGAATACCGACTGTCCAAACTGCAAGTGACAAGTGACCTAATCAGATGTGTGTGTTCAGACAGCACGTTAGTTGTCATAGTAATGACGGGTGTGTGCTTAGTGGTGTAGGCTGATTGTTGGTGGTGCTCGTGCTTCCTATTACTCAGCAGTTATGTAGCCAGCTAAGGTGACAACAATGCCTGACATGGACTTTTCCCCAGTTGCTTTGAATGTTCAGAACACTTTTAAAGACTCAAAGGATAAGATGATCCAACTTTCAAAACAAGTCCTTTTTGGCTAGCCACAGCAGTCAAATAGCTAGCTGTAGCTTTCTAGCACATTCACTCATTTTTTTGTAAACAATTATCAAGCTAGTTAACTACCACATGTTCTTGTCAAAACTGTCACCAGAGTAGATACTGTAGCTAGCAAAATGATACGCCAAATAACAGTCTGAGGTGGCATAGCCAGGAACCAGATTTGTATCTGATTTCAAACCACCTACGAAGGTAGTTGGAAGCGTGGCTTGAAGTGTCTGATTCCCTTTGCTTAGACTGCAGGAGAAATAACAGATTTGAATCAGATATGGGGCAAAAAATTGGTAGCACTTTACTTGACACCTAGCGTCATAACACGTTATGACATGGTCACACGCGCTGACATAACTTGTCATAACCTGTCATAATATGGTCATAACACTGTCATGGCACATATTTAGACCTGTTGTGACAGATATTGCATTATTTTATGGCTGGTTATGACACCTACAACCTCTGACCTTCTCATCCAATGGGTTTTGAGAAGGGGACAAGGAGGGAGGATTTGACAAATCAAGGAAATGAAATTGAGATTCCCCCAAGGACAGAGGAAGAAACTATTTGACAGTTATTAAAACCCCCATGCAGTCTTTGTCATTTTATTTTTAAATCATCACTGTATGTCTAATAAATCACTGTCTGTGTTTATTTAATGAAAATAACCCCTACATATATTTTTTATCATTTATTTCCCTGAGCCTCCTTTGGCCCTTTAAATGCTCAATCTGATTGTGTGGGCGATATGAAAGATATTTACATACACAGCCCTGATCGACTGATAGCATGGTCTAGAGCCCACCTCCTTACCCAGATGAACAGTCATTGGTCTGTTATAATAAATTCACATTGTGATGTCATGATGTGGGCTAAAATTTCCATCTCACCTAAACAGGCTGAAATATCAAGCATTTTTTTCAAACAGCTCTTACACAAAAAGGGTATTATCATAATTTTCACAATTTCAGAGTGTTATTTCAACCTCGTAGTAGGGCCGGGATGATACCAGTATCGCAAATAAAGTTTTTGACTGTACTGCCGCTTTAAACATTTTACACAGTGCCTGACTGATAATACCCATGGTCTGTCCAGAAACAACCCCTAGCCCCTACTGCCCAGAGTCTAGACACGTGGAGATCTGAGAGGGATTGATGAGTGGTGATAAGGTGAGACCTCCACAATATTGGTGGTTTTGCTTACACTTGTCCAATCCTCTCAGTTCTCCACAAGTGTCTAGGGGCAGAGGATAGGGCTTTCCTTTGGACAGGACCCCACAACCCTCTGGGTGTGTTGTGGACCTACAGCATGACTCGAGGCATCGGTTGGATGTTTCATTCCATTGCTATACACACATGGATTTGCACAGTTGTAAGCGGAACACACCCACGGCACCCTATCAGGCTGATCAGACAGTTCTGGGTAGCTGAAGACATGCTGTAAACAGTGAAAGGATATATTTGCATGCCTACTATTCACACCCTTGCTTCATTCCAACTAGTTAGATATGCAACAACTGACTAAGTATAGTATATCTCTAGTCTAGCAATAGACTCTGTTGTTTTGGCTGTATGGCATCATTGAAAAGGTTACCAATGGTTAGTTAGGTAGCTGGATATATCAGTCAGCTAACCATTTACAGTAACAGCAGTTCATTAATAAGTCAATACACACTAAATATTATGCAGAAATTGAGAAATTTAACTAGGAAAGTCAGGTAAGAACAAATTCGTTTTTACAATGACGGCCTACTGGGGAACAGTGCCTTGTTCAGGAGCAGAACGACAGATTTTGACCGCGTCAGCTCGGGGATTCGATAAAGCAACCTTTCAGTTACTGGCCCAGCACTCTAACCACTAGGCTACTGTGGCATGGTATTGGCAGCTATTACTCAATTAACTAATAGATAATAGATTCATAGAATGGAGTTAAAAGGGTGAACTCCTACTTTGAAAGGACAGGAAGTGTTGGCTTTGCACTTAACCAATGACAGGCATTCCACATTTAACCCCACCCACATGTGAAAATCAAAATCTGAAATAATTTTGAGGGGTTTTATATACAAAAACAAATAAACAAGCCATTTTCACATTCCTGATAACTTGGAAAACAAACGATATAAACATACATGGACCATAATTTTACCTCAGGAATCTTGACATAATGTTGTCCATGACATACTGTAGGCTAATTATCTTGACGGCCCTAACAACACAGACACCTAAATGTTCCGTCAATTCTCCAGATCAACATTAATTCCCCCACTTTCGCTGTTGTTCAAACGAGTGCAGTATCACACAAGCTCTTTATATCTCGACTGTCATTCAGAAAATCCTTTCCAGCTCAATAATTTCCCCATGTAACTAAACAGCTACTGTAGACATCACATGCGTATCAAACAACTATCGTGCATAATTATTGAAGAACCCTGTTAATGACTATCGATTTTTGTTTGATTCATCTTGTTAAAGTTACTCTTTCCGTTAGAAGCATTGCATTTGTCATTGTTTTGGATATGTGTACCCACTGTAACATAGGGAGATACGAAATGTTACAAAGTTATGGTGTACTTCCGAGATTTCCATACAAAAAAAGAGGCTGAGCAATATCCAGGAATTTTACATTATCAAGTTCAATGTGTAATTCAATTGTTCAATTCTCAGTATATGATATCATGACAACGAGCAGTATCAGAAATGCAAGGAAAGAAAGGTACTGTTTTATGTCACAAAGTGTTTGCCAAATCTGCGAAGACTCCAAGAACGAGAAAGAGTTCTTAATACGTATCTTGACGTATTCACATGAAAAAAAAGGCAATGTAATATTAATGACTTTGAAACAGCAACAAACAGTTGTCCAAGACAAGAAATGCTCAATGGTACCCTCGTTTATAGAAATACCTATATACAGTATGCTGCTGTTAGTAGCTCACAAGTGAAATTCATGATTAGCCTATATTTATCTGACGACATTCATCGTTACTCATTGTCAATTCATTCTTAAATTCTGCAAGCAATGCAATGTATGGAGTGATTTGTAATGCAGAAATGTAATCATTGAACATATTGAACTGATTCAAGGAAATGCTTCTCCATGCTAGCTTCTAACATCCTACCCAATTAACAATGGTTGGTCCCACAGTAACCACCTTCTGTTAGCAAATTAAGGCTACCCAGCAATGGTTTTCACCATGTGGGTTCCCTTATTGCAATTGTGCAAGGTTTTACTATGGTTGTTGCAACAGTGACTGATCTCAAGATCTCATCATGCTTTAGACAGTTGGCCCTCGAGGACAGGTTTTACTGCTGATGCTTCCCATCTGTGTACCTTTGGGGGATTTTCAGGTTCAGTGGTCCGAAGTTCATTGGTCTCCATAATGTATAATTGGTCATTCTATAGTGCGCCTCAGCTCATAAGCCTAGCGACAGCATGTCACACACTAGGTGAATTACATTATTTCAGGCAACCATTACGACTTGTTTCTTTGTCTCGTACCATCTTTTCAATCAGCACGACTCTCTTCATCGCAAAACACAACCGTTTTGACCTCAATCCTATGCTACCTGCTACTTCCTATTCTACAGCATATGCTCACAGCCCTCAGGCAAGGCGGTTTCCCTCCGCAGTGACCTTTTCGCGAGGCTGTCTTCTTACCGGTTTTCCATTGTTTCCTTCTAATTGCAAGTTCACAACTCCTATCGTTTTTATTCCTTCACGTGATTTAGGTTTTTCTGATCCTGTCTTTTCACTCTAATCACTATTGTCTAACTTATTTATTTTGGGTGGTTTCGATGCCAGCTGCCTAGCAAAAGGCTACCTGTCATCAGCGTCTGGCTACGAGGAGCGTTCCTCGGAGACGAAGCCCAAACTATTTCATAAAATTCCATATTGCATTCTGTCTATGTTGTTCATTCGGTCAAGCCTGTACTCGATTGAACTGTAGTTTCTGAAAGTTCAATCAGGAGGCTGCTCTGAATGCCCGTTGAACTTCATCAAGCATCATAACATAATTCACTCTGTTTCCTATTATACAGGCATAGTGGGAATGAATACAAACTTATCATCATCAGCATAGCGTCTCATTCTTCTCCTTTTGTGGGGGGTTGGGGGGGTTCAATGCCAGCTTCCGAGCAAAGTGTTACCTGTCATCAGCATCTGGCTCTGAGGAGCATTCCTCAAAAACGAGGCCATACGCCAAACTATTTAGTACAATTCCATATTTCATTCTGTCTCTGTTGTTCATTCGGTTAAGACTGTACTTGATCTCCCTTCTACATCTCTCTCTCTCTCCTCCCTCCTAGTTCCCTGCATCTCTCTAATGATATTGCATCAGTGTGGGAGCAGCATCCCAGGCATCCTCCTCCTTTCCTCCTCTTCTTCCCGTATGGAGTATAAAAGCTTTAAGTCCTCCACTGCAATTGAATCAGCGCTGCCCTGAAGACCACAGCTGCTCTTACTACAGAGACCAGAGGGGGAAGGGCCACAAAAACCTCAGCACAAGCCAAAATGAGACAGCAATAAAAACCTTATGGCCATGGGTAGTGGATAGGGGTAGGGTTTGGCTGGGCACTGCTGTTTTTGTTCAGCCATAACAACTGGGCTGCTCATTGTCACTAGGGTTACCAGAATCTTTGGTCATTTGGGTATTAACAGGTCAGCTATGGCAATCGATGGTAACTTTAGTAATTTATTTGTTGACATTTTAAACCTAACCTTTATTTACAGTTGATGTCAGAAGTTTACATACACCTTAGCCAAATGTATTTAAACTCAGTTTTTTGACAATTCCGGACATTTAATCCTAGTAAAAGTTCCCAAAATCAGGTTTGTAGGCCTCCTTGCTCGCACACGCTTTTTCAGTTCTGCCCACAAATTTTCTTTAGGATTGAGGTCAGGGCTTTGTGATGGCCACTCCAATACCTTGACTTTGTTGTCCTTAACCCATTTTGCCACAACTTCAGAAGTATGCTTGGGGTCAAGCAAAGCACCCTACAACATGAAGCTGCCACTCCCGTTCTTCACGGATGGGATGGTGTTCTTTGGCTTGCAAGCCTCCCCCTGTTTCCTCCAAACATAACGATGGTCATTATGGCCAAACAGTTCTATTTTTGTTTCATCACACCAGAGGACATTTATCCAAAAAGTACAATCTTTGTCCCCATGTGCAGTTGCAAACCGTAGTCTGTTTTTTTTTATGGCGGTTTTGGAGCAGTGGCTTCTTCCTTGCTGAGAGGCCTTTCAGGTTATGTCGATATAGGACTCGTTTTACTGTGGACATAGATACTTTTGTATCTGTTTCCTCCAGCATCTTCACAAGGTCCTTTGCTGTTGTTCTGGGATTGATTTGCACTTTTTGCATCAAAATACGTTCATCTCTAGGAAACAGAACTCGTCTACTTCCTGAGCAGTTTGACGGCTGCATGGTCCCATGGTATTTATACTTGTGTACTATTGTTTATACAGATGAACGTGGTACCTTCAGGCATTTGGAAATTGCTCCCAAGGATGAACCAGACTTGTGGAGGTCTACAATTTTTTTCTGAGGTCTTGGCTGATTTCTTTTGGTTTTCCCATGATGTCAAGCAAAGAGGCACTGAGTTTGAAGGTAGGCCTTGAAATACATTGGAGGTACACCTCCAATTGACTCAAATGATGTCAATTAGCCTATCAGAAGCTTCTAAAGCCATGACATCATTTTCTGGAATTTTCCTAGCTTTTTAAAGGCACAGTCAACTTAGTGTATGTAGACGTCTGACCCACTGGAATTGTGGCACAGTGAATTATAAGTGAAATAATCTGTCTGTAAACAATTGTTGGAAAAATGACTTGTGTCATGAACAAAGTAGATGTCCTAACCGACTTGCCAAAACTATAGTTTGTTAACAAGAAATTTGTGGAGTGGTTGAAAAACGAGTTTTAATGACTCCAATCTAAGTGTATGTAAACTTTCGACTTCAACTAGGCAAGTCAGAACAAATTCTAATTTCCAATGACGGCCTACCCCGGCAAACCCAGACGTCACTGGACTAATTGTGCACCGCCATATGGGACTCCCAATCACGGCCAGATGTGATGCAGCCTAGATTCGAACCAGGTACTGCAGTGACGCCTCTTGCACTGAGATTCAGTGTCTTAGACCAATGCGCCACTCTTTAAGAAAATGTATTTGTATTAATTGTGTATATCTATGTCCATATTGTCCATACATTTCTAGTGCAGTAGTCACCAACTGATTGATCACGAACGACTGGTCGATCTCCAAGGCATTTGTAGTTGATCACCCCCCCCCAAAAAACTATGATAAAAAACAACAACTATAAAGCCTTGCGATCCTATATATTTATATTTTGTTTAGCACTGCTAGCGGTAGGTGCACTTGATTCAGCAGCCCTAGTGCCTGGAAGACGAAATGTTCCCATTTTGAACCATTTTATGTGTCTGAAGGTAGAACTCTGCATACCCGGCAGGACCAGAGAGCCAATCAAGTGCACCTATAGGCCTACCGCTGGCCAATCAGATAGTTTAGATCACTGTGTCTGCACAGTTTCCTCGAGCCATAGGCTGTAAAAAGAAACATTGAGTGCACAGCAAAGTTGGTACTGTGATTTCAAAACTTTTAAAACAATGACTAAAGAGAGACTCAACGAATACAGCAAAGAGCTGCTGTTTTCATAAGTAAGTTCTTGTTTAATGTTGCATAGGCTTACTGTATGTTTTTTAAAAGTAAAATCAGAATGGTAGATCTCGGCTTGCTTTTGGACTCTTGAAAAGGTTGGTCACCACTCTTTTATTGGATATGGAACCATATGGTTCAAGAGAAAATAGCCTAATTAATGAAAAAAGCATCTTATCAATAATGGAAGTATTTTCAATGAACTCTGTAACTCTTCCAACTAGTACCTTTTTTCACAACTGCCACCAGTTTGGCAACAAAACATTTACAACAAATACATATTGACATAGTAAATTAAATATACAGTAAAATGTAAAGGGTATTTCATGCTGAAACCCTCACATTAAACACCAATGGTATTCACTAACTTCATGGTTTATATTTAGGATAATATTTTACAGCTTTGTCATTCCATTTTTTTATTTTAAAATCATGTTATTTCATAACTGTATCTATTTTACATGTAGTAAGTCCACACAGAGGGCCAGAGATAATTACAGACAGCTGTGATAATCTGAAGTACCCTAAAAAGGCCACTAGACGACATTTCATAAATTCCCCCCAATAACTTGAAAGATACCAAAATTCTGGTAGTTTACTGGTAAACTTCGAAGTTTGCAGTAATAGACCCTCCCTTTGCAATGCTAACACAACATACACCATGAAATGGGCTCCTATGTACATTTCTGAGGTGTATTATATGTTGTGTTGTTGTTTTATGTTTTAAGATGGATTGTTTAAAATTGGGATAATCATGGTTTTGCACCGGCTGTGTGAAAAACATGCAGGCAATGCTATAAAACAGCGCGTGTAGCCTCTGTCATTGTACTGAATTGGAATATGTGACAAGTGCTACTGCTGACTGTCTAGAATTGGGAATCCAGAGCTTTGATCTCTTGTTAAATATTAATAGTAACTCAAGTACATTTTTAGAATGGATAGGTGTGGTAGTTGTTGCAAATCTACATAATTTGTTTCTACAGTAAAGATTTTATCGATTGTTGTGTCACTGGCCTAGGCACAATAACCCATAACATCAAAGTGGAATTATGTTTTATGACATTTTTACAAATGAATAAAAAACTAAAAGCTGAAATGCTTTGACTCGGTATGTATTCAACCCCTTTGTTATGGCAAGCCCAAATTGGTTCAGGAGTACAAATTTGTATAGCAAGTCGCATAATAAGTTGCATGGACTATCTGTGCAATAACAGTGTTAAACATGGTTTTTGAATGACCCAACTAATACAATCATCTGTAAGGTCCCTCAGTCGAGCAGTGAATTTCAAACACAGATTCAACCACAAAGACCAGGGAGGTTTTCCAATGCCTCACAAAGAAGGGCAGACATTGAATATCCCTTTGAGCATGGCGAAGTTAATAATTGCACTTTGGATGGTATATCAATACACCCAGTCACTACAAAGATACAGATGTCTTTCCTAACTCAGTTGCCGGAGAGGAAGAGGAAGCTTACTTTATAACAGTTACAGAGTTTAATAGCTGTGATAGGAGAAAACTGAAGATGGATCAACAACATTGTAGTTACTTCACAATACTAACCTAATTGACAGAGTGAAATAAAATGCATCCTGTTTGCAATAAGGTACTAAAGTAACACTGCAAAAAATGTGGCAAAGAAATTAACTTCATGTCCTGAATACAAAAGTGTTGTTCAGGGCAAATCCAATCCAATACATTGCAGAGTACAACTCTCCATATTTTCAAGCATAGTCATGAGTGCATCATGTTATGGGTATGCTTGTAATCGTTAAGGATTTTTCATGATAAAAAATGTACAAAAATTAACTTGAGGCAAAATCCTCAAGGAAAACCTGGTTCAGTCTGATTTCCACCAGACACTGGGAGATGAATTCACCTTTCAGCAGGACAACAACCTAGAACATAAGGCCAAATCTACACTGGAGTTGCTTACCAAGAAGAATGTGGTCGAGTTACAATTTTGACTTAATCTCTAAAAGTCTAATCTGTTCGGGGATTGGTGGGGTACTTAGCTAACATATGGAATTGTTTTAAGATGGTCATATCATGAATCATTTAGCTGATTGATTTAGAATTTCTTTGGTAAAAAAATATATATATTTAAAAATGATTAGATAAAATATAGAATTTTGCCTTTACTACCATACTGGTGCTATGTCAAAGCTGAAATGCTTTGACTCAGTAAGTATTCAACCCCTTTGTTATGGCAAGCCCAAATTGGTTCAGGAGTACAAATTTGTATAGCAAGTCACATAATAAGTTGCATGGACTATCTGTGCAATAACAGTGTTAAACATGATTTTTGAATGACCCCACTAATACAATCATCTGTAAGGTCCCTCAGTCGAGCAGTGAATTTCAAACACAGATTCAACCACAAAGACCAGGGAGGTTTTCCAATGCCTCACAAAGAAGGGCAGACATTGAATATCCCTTTGAGCATGGCGAAGTTAATAATTGCACTTTGGATGGTATATCAATACACCCAGTCACTACAAAGATACAGATGTCTTTCCTAACTCAGTTGCCGGAGAGGAAGAGGAAGCTTACTTTATAACAGTTACAGAGTTTAATAGCTGTGATAGGAGAAAACTGAAGATGGATCAACAACATTGTAGTTACTTCACAATACTAACCTAATTGACAGAGTGAAATGAAATGCATCCTGTTTGCAATAAGGTACTAAAGTAAAACTGCAAAAAATGTGGCAAAGAAATGAACTTCATATCCTGAATACAAAAGTGTTGTTCAGGGCAAATCCAATCCAATACATTGCAGAGTACAACTCTCCATATTTTCAAGCATAGTCGTGACTGCATCATGTTATGGGTATGCTTGTAATCGTTAAGGATTTTTCGTGATAAAAAATGTACAAAAATTAACTTGAGGCAAAATCCTCAAGGAAAACCTGGTTCAGTCTGATTTCCACCAGACACTGGGAGATGAATTCACCTTTCAGCAGGACAACAACCCAGAACACAAGGCCAAATCTACACAGGAGTTGCTTACCAAGAAGAATGTGGTCGAGTTACAATTTTGACTTAATCTCTAAAAGTCTAATCTGTTCGGGGATTGGTGGGGTACTAAGCTAACATATGGAATTGTTTTAAGATGGTCATATCATGAATCATTTAGCTGATTGATTTAGAATTTTTGGGGGATTTTTTTAATCATTTGATAAAATATAGAATTTTGCCTTTACTACCATAGCCCATCAATAACACATTGAATAAAACATTCATAAATGGCATAAAAAAAGACAGTCAAAAAAATGTATGTGTTGAAGTGTCTGTCCTATATCTAGGAGATATAAGAAAGCTCAGGAAATATATATATTTTTTGGACACATCATCAACCCCTTATTTTTGTAGGCACAAAACTACCTCCATACTTCAATTCATTTGTAAGGGTTACATTCAGACGAGTCCCGGAGAACACCATCCTATTCGTGAAAGTCTCCCCTTTCCACAGTGGGGTCAAATTTGTAGCTCAAACGGTTCGGATGCTACAGACATTTTCATGAGAAGACAGATTTTCGGGATGTCTCATGGTCTGACAAAGACTGCTGTAGCACGGCCACCTTCCTGATGCGGGAAGGCTGACATAGGAGGATGCAGTGGATTGAGATGCAAACCATGCAAGAAAACAGATATTTCTAGCTGAAACATGGATTTTGATGGTGATTTTTTTATTTCGATTGACGCAGGGGTGCAGACATCGACCTTAGGGGGTTTTAATAAATGTAGAGTTCAGGCTGTAACACAACAGAATGTGGAATAAGTCAAGGGGTATGAATACTTTATGAAGGCACTGTAAGGTCCTCGCTCAGGGGCACATCAACAGATTTTTCACTCAGGGATTAGAACCAGCAACCTTTTGGTTACTTGCTCAAAACTCTTAATTAAAACCTCTCTGGGATATGTGGGACGGTAGCGTCCCACTTGGCCAATAGCCAGGGAAAATGTAGAGCGCCAAATTCAAAAAAATGATATAAAATCAAACTTTCATTAAATCACACATGTAAGATACCAAATTAAAGCTACACTCGTTGTGAATCCAGCCAACATGTCAGATTTCAAAAAGGCTTTTCGGCGAAAGCATAAGATGCTATTATCTGATGATAGCACAATAGTAAACAAAGAGAGTAGCATATTTCAACACTGCAAGGCACGACACAAAACGCAGAAATAAAATATAAATCATGCCTTACCTTTGACGAGATTCTTTTGTTGGCACTCCAATATGTCCCATAAACATCACAAATGGTCCTTTTGTTCGATTAATTCCGTCCATATATATCCAAATTGTCCATTTATTTGTCGCTTTTGATCCAGAAAAAAACAGCTTCCAATTTGCGCAACGTCACTACAAAATATCTCAAAAATTACCTCTAAACTTTGCCAAAACATTTCAAACTACTTTTGTAATACAACTTAAGGTATTTGTAAACGTTAATAATCTATCAAATTGAAGACGGGTCTATCTGTTTTCAATACAGGAGATCAACAAACTAACGCTACGTTTCTAGTCTTGCGCAACTCTCAAACAGTACACATGACATTACACTGTTTCCAGGTGGCCTTACTTCTTCATTGCACAAAGGAATAACCTCAACCTATTTCCAAAGACTGGTGACATCCAGTGGAAGCGGTAGGAACTGAAAACAGGGTGATTAGAAATCCAGTATTCCAATGAAAACTCATTGAACAGACAGTGACCTAAAAAAAATACAAAAAAATAATGGTTAGTCCTCGGGGTTTTGCCTGCTACATAAGTTCTGTTATACTTACAGACATGATTCAAACAGTTTTAGAAACTTCAGAGTGTTTTCCATCCAAATCTACTAATAATATGCATATCTTATATTCTGGGGATGAGTAGAAGGAAGTTGAAATTGGGCACGCTATTTATCCAAAAGTGAAAATGTTGCCCCCTATCCTAGAGACTTGCTACCTGCCATCCTGGTTACGTTGTGTATTAACCACATTGAAATGTTGTATCTGTACTGAACAAAAATATAAACGCAACATGCAACAATTATACTGAGTTCATATAAGGAAATCAGTCAATTAAAATAAATTCATTAGGCCCTAATTTATGGATTTCACATGACTGGGTAGGGGCACAGCCATGGGTGGGCATAAGCCCATCCACTTGGGGGCCAGGCCCACTCACTGGGGAGCCAGGCCCAGAATGTGTTTTCCCCCACAAAAGGGCTTTATTACAGACAGAAATCTCCTCAGTTTCATCAGCTGTTCGGTTGGCTGATCTCAGACGATCCCACAGGTGAAGAAGCAAGATGGGGAGGTCCTAGGCTGGCGTGGTTACACGTGGTCTGCGGTTGTGAGGCCGGTTGGACATACTGCCAAATTCTCTAAAACAACGTTGGAGGAGGCTTATGGTAGAGAAATTAATATGACATTATCTGGCAACAGCTCTGGTGGACATTCCTGCAGTCAGCATGCCAATTGCACGCTCCCTCAAAACTTGAGATATCTGTGACGTTGTGTGACAAAACTGCTCATTTTAGAGTGGTCTTTTGTTGTTCCCAGCACAAGGTGCACCTGTGTAATGATCATGCTGTTTAATCAGATCCTGATATGCCACACCTGTCAGGTGGATGGATTATCTTGGCAAAGGAGTGCTCACTAACAGGGATGTTAACAAATTTGTGCACCAAATTTGAGAGAAATTATATTTTTCTGTGTATGTGGAACATTTCTGGGATTCATCAAAAACGAACTAAAAACGAACTAGGGTTCTCCTTTTATCTGTGGATTAATTGTCAGAGAAGAGGGTTCATCCCGGGTGGCGCAGTGGTCTAGGGCACTGCATCGCAGTGCTAGCTGCGCCACCAGAGTCTCTGGGTTCGAGCCCAGACTGGGCTGGGTTCGCGCACAGGCTCTGTCGCAGCCGGCCGCAACCGGGAGGTCCGTGGGGCGACGCACAATTGGCATAGCGTCGTCCGGGTTAGGGAGGGTTTGGCCGGTAGGGATATCCTTGTCTCAGTATGTAAAATGTAATAAAATGTATGCACTCTACTGTAAGTCGCTCTGGATAAGAGCGTCTGCTAAATGACTAAAAATGTAAATGTAAGAGAACACACAATTTTGTTTGACTCAAAGTGTGTAAAAAGTCTACAAAGATCCAGCAAAAACTACACCATATGCATTTAATTAATGTAAAATTGAAACAATTAAAACAACAAAAACGAAATTAAACCCAGTTCAGAACTTTGGAGATGGTGGCCCTGTTGAAGTCCGTCCAAAACTTGTTGAATGCATGCACTGAAACAATCCGAACATAAAACAAAAACAACATAAGGATACTGAAAACAAGTACTGAAAATATTTCATATTTTGTCATCGTAATAACAGACTCAGTGGCTAATGGGTGGGTTTGGCTTTAGAAAAATGGGGTCAGCTGTTACACAGTTGCCTTGATGTTGCTGTGCATCTCTCTGAACCTGGCATTCTGTATATTTTTCAACAAGGAAACACTGTTTCTGCCATGCATAAATGCCATATAAACAAACAATGTAGCTAGCATAAACTGGGACTTAAGCCTACTAAATCTAACTTTAAATGTTTGGCCAACCGTTCCTAGAGAGCCGACAGTATACCCATTTTTCTCCAGCCAAGCCTCAACACAATTAATTCAAACGAATCAACTAATTATAATCTTGAGACCCCGACATTTTTTTTCATTGATCCAAGGGCCCATCCCTGCTCTAGAGAGTGCTTTTAGGGCTGCTACAGCTTCTGCTCCGCCGCATTCTGCCTGCCTGACTGAGGAGTGTGTGTGTGTACTGGTGCATTGATTTCCTATAGCACTGACACAGCGGTGAGCAGTGTGTAAAGTAAAGCGTGTTAGACTGGTCACCTGTGACGATGCTGCATGGGGAAGCTATTTTAGACATAACACAGATAGGAGGATTGATAAGGGATTGATCAGTGGAGCCCCAAGCTTTAATTAAGAGACTCAGAATTCTAGCAAGATTCCGTCTCATAACATGGATAGTAACCAGATCTAATAATGGTCAGGTCAATACAGTGTTGTTTCTGTTAGCTTACTAATGAATCTATTGATTTAGCATCTTCATCTTCTTGTTGATTCAGCACTTCTCTGGTCAGCATCAACCCCAGGTAGTGGTTTGGGAAAAAAATATTGTGTATTGTTGGCAACACAATCTCACTCTAAAATCGTGCAAATATGTACAAAAAGTATTTCAGCAGATTTTGTGCGTTTTTGTGTGGCTTAATCCGTGTGAAAATACATACATTTTTTGTGAGATTTCATTCATAGGAAAATACATTTTTGGGGGGGTAAACTTCAGAACAATCTTTTGAAAGTTATTGGCGCAATGCATTTTGTTAATCAACCAGGTTATTTAAAATAAAAATATTTCACCTTTATTTAACCAGGTAGGCCAGTTTACAAGTGTGACCTGGCCAAGATTAAGCAAAGCAGTGCGACACAAACAACACAGAGTTACACATGGGATAAACAAACGTACAGTCAATAACACAATAGAAAAATCTACATACAGTGTGTGCAAATGTAGTAAGATTAGGGAGGTAAGGCAATAAATAGGCCATAGTGGCGAAATAATTACAATTTAGCAATTAAACACTGGAGTGATAGATGTGCAGAAGATGAATGTGCAAGTATAGATACTGAGGATCAAAGCAGCAAAAACAAAAATAGCAATATGGGGATGAGGTAGTTGGGTGGACTATTTACAGATGGGCTGGTTATCACCAAACTACTTATAATATAATACTAGCCTTATATTTGTATTTAAAAAAAATCCAAATGCTGATTTCTATGCTTGTTTTTGCTTAATGCTTTGGGATACTGGTGCTATGTGTCACGAATCCCGCTGAAGATGGTGCCTCTTCCTGTTCGGGCGGCGCTCGGCGGTCGTCGTCGCCGGCCTACTAGCTGCCACCGATCCCCTTTTCTGTTTCATTTAGTTGTGTCTGATTTGTTGCACCTGTTTCGTGCTTAGGTTTGGTTTTGGGCTATTTAAACCCAGTTGGCCCGCCGGCTTTTGTGTGGGCTTGTTTTTCTGTTTGTGGTGTTCGTTCATTCTTGTGGTGTCTGTTCCTGCTCAGTTTCGTCCTGTTTGTTGGACTGGGACTTTACGCACCCTTGTGTGTGTGGCGTGACCGTCTCTCTGGTTATTTGGAATATTAAAAATCCACGTCTTTTGGAACTACCCTGCTCTCTGCGCCTGACTCCTTCACTCACCACTTTTGAAGTCCTGACACTATGTCAGATATTATGAAGGTTGCCAGATTGGAGAAAAAGTTGTATTTGTCTGTTTTTTTTGTGGTATCGATGAATGTATTTGATTAGGGAATAGGGACACATTTTCATGATGGGAAATGAATTCATCAATAAATGTGGGGAAACAGAACACCTGCCAAAAAATCTGTTTGGTTTAAATTTTGCTGGTGCAACTGTATGGTATTTGCAACTATAACAAGTCTGGACTATGATCAATTAAGCCATATTAACTAAATTAAACAGGTTCATGTGAAATGATTATGGCACTTCCTGTAACGTCTGCTTCCAACTCACACCCTCAAACACGTAGATCCCCTGAATGCAGGCTCACTTTCCAGCACACTTTCCAGCTCACACACTCAAACACCTAGATCCCCTGAACGCAGCACACTCTCCAGATCCCAAATCACCTGAATTCTGATCACCTGTTCACACACCTGTATGTCATTATCACACACTATTTAGTTCAGTTCTTTGCACCGCATCACTGTGAGGTATTGTTTGTTTTGTGACACACGTCTTTCAGAGAGCTGTTTTTCTGGTGAGTTACTCCTCCCGTGTATGATAGTTTTTGCCTGCCTCACTAACTACGACTTTAGCATATTCCCTGCCGCCGGTACTTTAGCCTATCGGATTTCCTGTTATCTACATATTGCCTGATCTCCCGGACTACGTTACTAGCCTTTTCCCTGCCTGTACTGTTGCCCCTTTGGACCCCCTGTGTATGACCTTCTGCCTGCCCCTGGACCCAGCTACCTGCCTCCTCCTGTGGTCCTTTGCAATAAACACTGGCTGCGCCCTGCGCTTGAAACCAGCTCTCTTGTATCCCCTCGTGTTCATTACACTTCCAAGGCCGTTTCCTGATTATTATGGTTGTGCCAATCATGTTATATACAGTGCATTTGGAAAGTATTCAGACCCCTTCCCTATTTCTACCTTTTTGATATGTTACAACCTTATACTAAAATGTATTGAATCTACCCACAATACCACATAATGACAGCAATTTTTTATTTTTTTTGCAAATGTATTTTAATAAAAACTAAAATCACATTAACATAAGTATTCAGACCCTTTTCTCAGTCCTTTTTGAAGCACCTTTGGCAGCGATTACAGCCTTTGAGTCTTCTTGGGTATGATGCTACAAGCGTGGCACACCTATATTTGGGGAATTTCTCCCATTCTTCTCTGCAGATCGTCTCAAGCACTGTCAAGTTGGGGTTCTGGCTGGGCCATTCAGGGACATTCAGAGACTTGTCCCAAAGCCACTCCTGTGTTGTCTTGGCTGTGTGCTTAGGGTCGTTGTCCTGTTGGAATGTGATCCTTTGCCCCAGTCTGAGGTCCTGAATATTCTGGAGCAGGTTTTCTTCAATGATCTTTCTGTACTTTGCTCCATTCATCTTTTCCTCAATCTTGACTAGTCTCCCAGTCCCTACCCCTGAAAAACTTTCTAAAGCTAACCAGCTTCAGTTAGCTTCCCGTTCCAGCTCAAGCTTCAACCGTATTACGACAGTGTATATACGCTAGATCGTTCAGGGTTTTCTAAAGCTAACCAGTTTCAGTTAGCTTCCCATTCCAGCTCAGGCTTTCTCTGTATTACGACGGTGAATAAACCTGATAGATATAGCGTATATTCACCGTCGTAATACAGAGAAAGCCTGAGCTGGAATGTGAGCTAACTGAAACTGGTTAGCTTTAGAAAACCTGATAGATATAGCGTATTCTAAAGCTAACCAGTTTCAGTTAGCTCACATTCCAGATCAGGCTTAATCCGTATTGCGAAGGTGGATATTGCTCGTCTGCCTGCCGCTAACTCTATCAGGCTTGTAACTACGCGTAAATAGTGCAAATTAGTAGTCGAACGCCAAACTCTTCATTGAGACAATGCTGAAACGTCCACAATTTAATTTGTGCCTTAATCAAATTGAAAGAAAAGTTATCTTGCAAATTCAGCAGGCTGTCAAACCCTGATCTGTATCATCTTTTTTGTGCTTGTCTCCACCCCCCACCAGGTGTCTCCAACTTTTTCCCCATTATCCCCTGTGTATTTATAACTGCTTTTTCTGTTTGTCTGTTGCCAGTTCGTCTTGTTTTGCAGGTTTTACCAGCTTGTTTCCCGTTTATCCAGTTCTCAAGATCTTGTCTTCTAGTCTTCCCAGTTCCGTTCTTTCTACCTGTCCTGACCCTGAGCCTGCCTGACGTTCTTTCCCTGATTGACTCTGCCTTGGATTATGAACCTCTGCCTGCCCTCGACCTGCCCTTTGCCTGCCCCTTTGTTATATTAAATATTCTGAGAACCAAACTATCCGCCTCCTGTGTCTTTATTTGGGTCATATCCTGAGTCGTGATAATACCAACTGGCCATGACTGACCAAGAAAACTCAGACCAGCTCTGCAACAGTCTCCCTCCAAGGAGACACCATTGGGAGCCATGAGGAGTTACTGCAGAACCTTGTGGAGGGACTCCATACCTTGGCGAAATGCCATGACCATGCCTTCAATGCATTGTTGGAACAATTCCGCGGACTATCTCCTAGGTAACAAACCACCACAGTAACCTAACACTCGTCTGGAGTATCGAGAGCCTGGTCTTCAAGACGCAGCATTCCCAGCCGGCTAACCATTTATTTGTCCCAGATTTTGCCCGGTCCCCGGTCTTAGAATGGGCTCATTCCTCTAACCTCACCTGCCATCCTGGCTTCCGCTGGACACTGGCTTTCTTCCGACAATGATTTTGGTGTCTCACCTTGGTTCCTGACGTCCTTGGGTTACCAGCCTCCGCTCTTCTCTGAGCAAAAGGAAGAAGTCAGCATACCCTCTGCCTAGATGTTTGTCTGCAGCTGTCGGCTTACCTGGAAGAGAGCCCGGTCCGATCTTAAGACCACTTCCAGGTATCAGCGACAGGCAGACCGCCACCGGACCCCGGCTCACCACTATCATCTCGGGCAGAGGGTATGGCTCTCCACTCAGGAACCGCCCCTCCGGTTTGAGTCCCGTAATCTTACCCCCCACTTTATCTGCCCTTTCCCCATCTCTAAAATCCTTAGCCCCGCTGCTGTTAGTCTTCTGTTGCCCCACACCCTCCGTATACATCCCACTTTCCATGTGTCTAGGATTAAACATTTGTCTTACAGCCCTTTGTCTCCTGTCTCCTATTTTTTTTCCCGTTATCCAGTGTGTATTTATACCCATGTTTTTCTGTTGCCAGTTCATCTTGTTTTGTCAGGTCTTACCGGTGTGTTTTCTGTTTCTCCAGTTCTCAAGGTCTTGTTTTCTAGGTCAGTTCTGGAGGATTTCTTGCCAATTTACCTGGCTAAAAGGTGACCAGTTACCCCGAGTTGAATAAATTATTCATTAGTTAGTTTCTCCATTATACATGAAGTAGGCAGTAGAAAAATTGAATTACTAGTATAACTAGAACGTGATGTAATAGATAGTGTTACATGTCATAGTCCCTTGCATAAATGACAATACTTGTCTCACTGTATAACTCATCATATTACAACAAAGGACATGAAACAGCCAACTGTTTGCCATTGTAGCAGAGAATGAACATGTACATTGACCATAACATCTCTCAATCCCACCTTTAGTAGAATAAAATAGTGAATAGTTATTGTTTCACTGTATAACTTGTCTTTAAAATACAAAAAAAAAAAATACTATTATCACATTCACCCTATTCAACCTAACCTTTTAAAACACTTTAACATCACAACTTGAATCTACTATATGACTTCTTAGCAATAATCAAGTTTAATTTATTCTGAACTTATTCTGAATTTATTCAAAAACTGTTTTGTTTTCTTACCAGTATTGAAGTTCGTCCACCACCCAGATCAGTGCAGAGCCGGAGAGGGTGCAATCTCCAGACCTAAGACACAGGAACGCTCTCCCAAGGTTTGTCGAGGATCCTTCCATCTCCCTGGCTGTGAATTATACATAAGAGCCACCAAGAGCAAATAAAAACCAGGAAGGGCACTGCTCTGTCGTTTTTAAGTGGATACAGCTAAGGACCTGTGTTTTTACATTTTTCTGTCAGCCTGGCCTGCATAAACTGAGTACTGCTAGCCTTCTCTTGTTTTTCCTTGTTACTAAGCAACTGAATGATGTGTTCCTTGTAGTTTATGGCTAGGTCTGAGGCTTTCAGGGGAAAAGCTATTGCACTGTTTTTGCTGTTGCTTGCTTACTGAATACATTCTGTCTACATTTAGCACACAGTTGAAGCTCAGAACAAATAAACAAAACACCAAATAAGCCTGTCATGTTGAGACACAAATGGTGGAAAATCTTTGACTATTTTCATGTATGATTATCATATTTACAGTGAAGTCATTTACTGCAACATTTACCTCCTTGCTTACTGAAGTGGGCCCTCATCCTACAGGAATAAAAATGGATGCTTGGATAGAGAAAGATAGATCTTTGGCTATTGGAAGCCGTACAAGAGTATTGGCATCCAACATAAAGAAATAGTCCAAGTAATAAAAAAAAAACACTCTAGGAGCTCAGATGCAGTAATTTAATAACCTAATAACCAACGTTTTGACAGACAAGCTGTCTTCATCAGGGTGGAATGACAAACACTGCGGGTCACTAGTTTATATAGTGTCAAAGGACACACACAGGTGTCTGTAATCATGGCTGGGTGTGGCCTGATATCATTGGTTAATTCTCAGATATTAAAAGAACATACAAGAAACATGAATGGATAGCATACGATCATAGATACAAATTGGCTACATAGGCCATCAAACATTTCCAATGAATAGCAAAATCACAATAATCACAAGAATGGCTTCAAATCAAAGTCTACATTGAGACCGAAGGGAGCAAGGGTCTTTAAATTAAAGATCCAGGCAGCCTCTCGTTTAAACGGTTGGAGTGGTGTAAAGTTCGCCGCCGTTGGACATCACGCTTCACCATCTGGCAGACCTACAGACGAATCTGTGTTTGGCGGATGCCAGGAGAACACTACCTGCCCGAACGCATAGTGCCAACTGTAAAGTTTGGTGGAGGAGGAATAATGGTCTAGGGCTGTTTATCATGGTTCGGGCTAGGCCCCTTAGTTCCAGTGAAGGGAAATCTTAACGCTATAGCATACAATTTACATTCTAGATGATTCTGTGCTTCCACCTTTGTGGCAACAGTATGGGGAAGGCCCTTTCCTGTTTCAGCATGACAATGCCCCCGTGCACAAAACGAGGTCCATACAGAAATGGTTTGTCAAGATCGATGTTGAAGAACTTGACTGACCTACACAGAGCCCTGACCTCAACCCCATCGAATGCCTTTGGCAAGAATTGGAACGCCGACTGTGAGCCAGGCCTAATCGCCCAACATCAGTGCCCGACCTCACTAATGCTCTTGTGGCTGAATGGAAGCATGTCCCCGCAGCAATGTTCCAACATCTAGTAGAAAGCCTTCCCAGAAGAGTGGAGGCTGTTATAACAGCTAAGGGGGGACCAACACCATATTAATGCACATGATTTTGGAATGAGATGTTCAACGAGCAGGTGTCCACATACTTTTGGTCTTGTAGTGTATTTAGGAAGAGGTCACCATTTCATGCAGTCTGTGAAGGAAGAAAAAGTGGTATGCAAGTTAGGTAAAAAAAAAGTATGTTTTTTCACAAAGTCAAATTAATTTATCGTGTTAAAGGTTTTATGATGCTTCTATCATAAAATCTTATTATATTCTATCATTTTAAGATTGTTCTATACACCAGTTGGGGTATTTAAAACCTGATGAGGTCCTAATCCTTGCATGAAGACGCATCCTTGTAGCTGTGTGGGCTAATACAGTCAAAATGTTTGACTTAGGGTAAGATGAGCCAAAGGATGAGCCAATGTTAAATTGAGAAAATGTAAGTGTTTTCTTCCCAGGCATAATGCGAGGCATGAGTGCTGGGATATGAGGTAACAACAGGGCCAGGCCTATGTTAAAACATTTTTTAAAGGTGTTACGCCTGTGTTAAAGATGCTTAAAATGATTAAAAGACAAAAAAGCGATTGTGTGGAATTGAGTTTGGGAAATAAATATAGATTTGATTTTTTTTTAAAGTTGGGGTAATATTTCATTCAGCACAGAAATGTGTAGGCGGCATAACTTACCCTGTCCCGCGGCTCAACGTACCCCATACCCGGGGTAAGTTGTGCCAAGAGACTTTTTTTGGAGGTGCTATATTTTCAAAACTGTAATCGGATTATTTCCAGCGATACATAACATCCTGAAATATATGTAGATATCTTTGTTACAAAGAATACTATATTTCCCTTGACAGGGTGATGCTGAATGTAAAAAATGGCTCAACTTACTCCACTCTCACCTACATTCTAATTATATGGTCAGTCTTATATTAGTGTACAGTATATCAAATATTTTGAGGTCATTGTTGATAGAAATGTAATCTGACGGAAGACTAGCAGTATGAAAAGTGATATGAAAAGTCATAAAGTCTCTGGTGCTTGCAAAAACTTAAATGTACCTAATAAAGCATGCCTTTCCATCAAAGCTGAGCTTTGTCATTTACCATGTAGATTTTATTTGTTAAATACAACTGAATATGTTGTTAATAAATGCAGGGTATAGTTTAGTCTAGCCAATCATACAGAGTCAACTTCCCTCCAGTGCCTGAATTACACATAGGCTATATGCAGTCAAATGCATGTAATGAAGAGAGACAGACATACTGACCTAATTGAGCATGGCCCAGTGCCCCTTGGGGACCTGTGAATAGGCTGGATAGATTACACTTGATGATCTGCAACGTGAGGACTGTATCTGAGAAACAGAGCGAGAGAGGGGAGGGGTGAGGGAGGTTGAAAGAGAGAGAGAGAGAGAGAGAGAAAGGGGAGGGTGGTCATTGCGTTCAAGTTTATTGGGTTGTCCACAGACAAAGACCAAGCTTGACCGATTCTCCAGGTAGGTGTGTCTTTCAATGGAATCCTGTTTCTGGTCCCCAGGAGGACATCACAAGAGCCTCTTGTTTACCTGTGTTCAGTCTGTCATCCTCCCCTGCAAAAAGCAACCAGGTCACCCGTGATGCAAGTCAGTATTCGACGTCCATCCGTGTCTGAGGACGTCAGTAGATGACATGGAAACTGGCCACTAGGGGCAACCATGAGCGCTGTTACCTTCAACTAGGTTTCAGTTTTGCAAGGGCGTTGTGGACAGGGATGGCGGACGGGCGTAAGCATCTGTCTCTTGAGCCAAGGTTGCATGTTTGAATCAAGCGATAGAAAGTTGTTTTTGAGATTTTTTGTTTTAAGCCTATCCCAAACCTTAACCCTTACCTTAAAAATGAGGAGTTCATGCCTAAACTTAATAACCTTAACATTTAGAAAAATGACGTTTGGAACAACTTCGAAATTTGACGTTTGAGAAACATGGATGAACTTCTCATTTTGACGTGAGACTGTGAGAGCTAGTTGGTAACAAGAGCTCTGCTCTACGGGAGGGTGACGATCCCCCTGTAACAGCCAGACAACCAGCTCAGTATAAACACACATCTCAATTTCATTCACTGGTGTTGTAACTAACCTAATCATTTTTTTATTATGGGTTTATCCTACTGTTACAGTATGATTAAACGTATTGTTTATTTGAAGGAGAATTCCATGGAGTATGAAAACCCTTCAGTAGTTGATAACATCAAACACCAACACTCAGTCATCAATCATACTGGGCTATCCACTGCTTCAATACTGGCACATTGGCCATGTGCTGAGGCTGGATCGCTGGACACATCTGTGTTCACAACCTTGTTAGCAGGACGTCCGGTCTGTCTGGTCCAGCTTTCCTACCCCCAACCCAGCTGACAGTGTCTGTTACAGCCTCTCTGTTTCCTTCCTATTGCTATTGTTTTACTGCCCCGCTTGGTCACCAGGTACAGAGGTGGCATTATGTGTTAACTACGTAATGCCCCAAGTGACTAATTATCTAATTATATTGTGACACTAACAGAGGATTACAGATGAAATCTAGTTTTTATTCTTGGCAAGTCTTGTACGTCTTTGACTGTGGAACTGTTTTGTTTCAGTATTGACATTCATATAAAGGATAGCCTAATTAGCCATGTAGCCTATTCAAGGGATGTGCTATAGTTTGTTGGACATGCTTAGGAAAACTGTCAAGAGAGGGCAAAAACATGTCATCCTGTTTATTCAAGTCTTGAATGGATGTGGTTTGGTTCTCCTCTGACTCAATACAACCCTGTCATACAGTCTAAAGATCAGAAATTCAACGAGCTCTTTATTGGATAAATGTTTGCTTGGGGCTACTTCAAAGGTACTTGACTGAGTATCAATAATACTTCTAGTTGGGAAAGTTAATAGTATAATGTGTCTATTGGTGCTCTGATACTACAGGAAAATGTTAGGGCTTGGTTGTGAGAGAAGTTGGACCCTTACAGAAAAACCACATGCTTTCACACGTGTAGTTGTCACATGTTATTACATTGACTTCACATAAGATCACATGAAGCATGTTTTTGTAACACTTCACGTGTTCACGTTCACATGCATGTGTTTTTTCCCGTAAGGGTATACTGTGCTATTGTTAACCAACGTGATTGTGGATTGGGGTTCTAAGCTGACATGGAATTGTTTTAAGGTGGTCATACCAATGACTATTTAGCTTTAAAAAAAAAAAAGTATTATTGGATGGAACATTCAATTTGGCATTACTGCTATCAGCCAATTGAAACACATGGAATAACAGATTCACTACATGGAACAACAGATTTAATCTTAAGTGTGTCCTATATCTGAGAGATATAAGAAAGATCAGGAATATAATGTATATATATATTTTTTTGTGTGTTTGTTTGTTATACCCTTATTTTAGGCATGTATACCATACATTTTTTTTAACTGGTACTAGGGACCTTCAGACGAGTCTTATGAGGCTTGTGGTGGTTCTAGAGATAACACAACCGACACCTACATGTTTGTGAGAGCTTTCCGTAAGGTGGTTATAATCGTTTTTGTGAGAAGACTGATTTTCGGGGTCTCTCATGGTCTGACAAACACTGCTCTAGCTCTGCCACCTTTCACCACAGATGCGGAAGGGCGATATAGGCAGATGTGGTGGATTGAAACGCAGCCCATGCAAAAAAACAGATATCTCTACCTTAAACAGATGGATTTTTTGATTATGTTAATTATTATTCCAAGGGGGCGCGGACATTGTAGGCCAAGGGATAAGGAGTCCTTTGGACCTAGACTTGGCGCTCCTGTACCTCTTGCCATGCGGTAGCAAAGAGAACAGTCTATGACAGGTGGCTGGATTCTTGGACAATTTTTAGGGCCTTCCTACTGACACCGCCTAGTATAAAGGTCCTGGATGGAAGGAAGCTTGGCCCCAGTGATGTACTGGGCCCTACGCATTACCCTCTGTAGCTCCTTGCGGTCAGATGCCGAGCAGTTGCCATGATGCAACCAGTCAGGATGCTCTCGATGGTGAAGCTGTAGAACTTTTTGAGGATCTGAGGAGGCATGCCAAATATTTTCAGTCTCCTGAGGGGGAACAGGCATTGTCTTGCCCTCTTCATGACTGTCTTGGTCTGTTTGAACCATGATAGTTTGATAGTGCGACCTGTACGCTCTCGTTGGCTGGCCCTCGCTTCATATTCGTCGACAAACCCACTGGCTCCAGGTCGTCTATAAGTCTTTGCTAGGTAAAGCCCCGCCTTCTCTCAGCTCACTGGTCACCATAGCAGCACCCACCCGTAGCACGCGCTCCAGCAGGTATATTTCACTGGTCACCCCTAAAGCCAATTCATCCTTCGGCCACCTTTCCTTCCAGTTCTCTGCTGCCAATGAATGGAACAAACTGCAAAAATCACTGAAGCTGGAGACTCATATCTCCCTCACTAGCTTTAAGCACCAGCTGTCAGAGCAGCTCACAGTTCACTGCAGCTGTACATAGCTCATCTGTAAATAGCCCACCCAACTACCTCATCCCCATACTGTTATTTATTTTGCTCCTTTGCACCCCGGTATTTCTACTTGCACACTCATCTTCTGCACATCTATCACTCCAGTGTTTAATTGCTATATTGTAATTATTTTGCCACTATGGTCTATTTATTGCCTTACCTCCCTTGTCCTACTTCATTTGCACACATTGTGTATAGACTTTTTCTATTGTATTATTGACTGTATGTTTGTTTATTCCATGTGTAACTTTGTGTTGTTGTTTGTGTCGCACTGCTTTGCTTTATCTTGGCCAGGTCGCAGTTGTAAATGAGAACTTGTTCTCAACTAGCCTACCTGGTTAAATAAAGGTGAAATAAAAAAACATAAAATAGTGTTGTGGACACCAAGGAACTTGAAGCTCTCAACCTGCTCCACTACAGCCCAGTCGATGTGAATGGGGGCGTGCTCGACCCTCCTTTTCCTGTAGTCCATGATCAAATCCTTTGTCTTGCTCACATTGAGGGAGAGGTTGTTGTCCTGGCACCACACTGCCAGGTCTCTGACCTCCTCTCTATAGGCTGTCTCATTGTTGTTGGTGATCAGACCTACCACCATTGTGTCGTTGGAAAACTTAATGATGGTGTTGTAGTCGTGCGTGGCCACGCAGTCGTGTACGAACAGGGAGTACAGGAGGAGACTAAGCACGCACCTCTGAGGGTCCCCCGTGTTGAGGATCAGCGTGGAAGATGTGTTGTTGCCTACCCTTACCACCTGGGGGTGGCCCGTAAGGAAGTCTAGGATCCAGTTGCAGAGGGAGGTGTTCAGTTCCAGTGTCCTTAGCTTAGTGATGAGCTTTATGGACAGTATGGTGTTGAACACTGAGTTGTAGTCAACAAACAGCATTCTCACGTAGGTGTTCCTTTTGTCCAGGTGGTAAAGGGCATCTGGTCAGTATGCAAATTGTAGTGAGTCTAGGGTTTCTGGCATGATGGTATTTATGTGAGCCAGCCTTTCAAAGCGCTTCATGCCTACAGACGTGAGTGCTAAGGGGCATTCGTCATTTGGTAACCTAATGCCAAGGCTGGTAACCTTGGCATTCTTGGGCACAGGGGCTATGGTGGTCTGCTTGAAACAGGTAGCTATTACAGACTTGATCAGGGAATGGTTGAACATGTCAGTGAAGACACTTTCCAGTTGGTCATGGTAATCCGCCCTGCGGTTTTGTTAATGTTGACCTGTTTGAAGGTCTTACTCACTTCGGCTACGGAGAGTGTTATGACACAGTTGTCCGGAACAGCTGGTGCTCTCAGGTAGGGTTCAGTCTTCCATACCTCGAAGTGAGCATAGAAGGCATTTAGCTTGTCTGTTAGGCTCGCGTCACTGGGCAGCTCGCGGCTGGGTATCCATTTGTAATCCGTAATAGTTTGCAAGCCCTGCCACATCCGACGAGTGTCAGAGCCGGTGTAGTAGGATTCAATCTTAGTCCTGTTGTAACGTCCGTCGTTAAATGAAGACCAAGGTGCAGCGTGGTAGGCATACATTTTCTTGAATTTTAAATGTTCCACCAAAAACAATAAACAACTCAACGAACGTAAAGCAAGGAGTGCAACACATGCAACACACAAAGACAAGATCCCACAACAGAAGGTGGGAAAAAGGGCTGCCTAAGTATGATCCCCAATCAGAGACAACGATAGACAGCTGCCTCTGATTGGGAACCATACTCGGTCAACAAAGAAATATAAACATAGATTTCCCACCCTAGTCACACCCTGACCTACAAAATAGAGAATTTAAAGGATCTCTAAGGTCAGGGCGTGACAGTACCCCCCCCCCCCCCCCCCCCCCAAGGTGCTGACTCCCGGCCGCAAACCTGAACCTATAGGGGAGGGTCCAGGTGGGCATCTACCCTCGGTGGCGGCTCCGGTTCGGGACGTAGCCCCAGCTCCCTACGCTAATCCCCCCGCTTCTGTGGAACCGGACCGTGGATCGTCGCCGGAGACTCCGGACCGCAAATCACCGCTGGAGGCTCCGGACTGCAGATCGTCGCTGGAGGCTCCGGACTGCAGATCGTCGCTGGAGGCTCTGGACTGCAGATCGTCACTGGAGGCTCTGGACTGCAGATCGTCGCTGGAGGCTCTGGACTGCAGATCGTCGCTGGAGGCTCTGGACTGCAGATCGTAGCTGGAGGCTCTGGACTGCAGACCGCCGCTGGAGGCCGAGGACTGCAGACCGCCGCTGGAGGCTCAGGACTGCAGACCGTCGCTGCAGACTCTGGACCACAGACCGTCACTGGAGACTCTGGACCGCAGACCGTCGCTGGAGACTCTGGATCGCAGACCGTCACTGGAGACTCTGGACTGGGGACCTTCGCTGAAGGCTCTGGACTGGGGACCGTCGCTGGAGGCTCCGGACTGGGGATCGTCGCTGGAGGCTCCGGACTGGGGACCGTCACTGCAGGATCCTTGCCATGGATCATCAATACAGGCTACGGGCCATGGATCATCACTGGAGGCTTCGTGCCATGGATTACCACTACAGGCTCCGGGCCATGGATCATCACTGGAGGCTTCGTGCCATGGATCATCACTGGAGGCTCCGGGCCATGGATCATCACTGGAGGCTTCGTGTCATGGATTATCGCTAGAGGCTTCGTGCCATGAATTATCACTACAGGCTCCGGGCTATGGATCATCACTGGAGGCTTCGTGCCATGGATCATCACTGGAGGCTTCGAACTATGGATCATCACTGGAGGCTTCGTACGTGGAGCCGGAACAGGTCTCACCGGACTGAGGTAACGTACTGGAAGCCTGGTGTGGGGAGCTGCCACAACGCGTCCTGGCTGGATACCCACTTTAGCTCGGTGAGTGTGGAGAGCTGCCACGGGACACACTGGGCTATGAAGGCGCACTGGAGGCATAGTGCGTAGGGCCGGCGCAGGATATGCTGGGCCGTGGAGGCACACTGGAGGTCTGGAGCGTAGAGCTGGCACAACGCGTCCTGGCTGAATCCCCTCTGTAGCACGGCAAGTGCGGGGAGCTGGCACAGGCCGCACTGGGTTGTGCTGGCGAACTGGGGATACCGTGCGTAGAGCTGGCTCAGGATATCCTGGGCCGAAGAGACGCACCGGAGGCCAGGAGCGCTGATCCGGCACAATCCGTCCTGGCTGAATGCCCACTCTAACACGGCAACTGCGGGAAGCTTGCACAGAGCGCACCGGGCTGTGGATGCGCACTGAAGGCATGGTGCGCAGAACCGGATAACACGGTGCTTGACCGGTCACTCGCTCCCCATGGTAAGCACGGGGAGTTGGCTCAGGTCTGAACCCTGACTCCGCCAATCGCCCCGTGTGCCCCCCACCCAAAAATTGGGGGGGCTGCCTCTCGTGCTTGCTTTGTTGGTTTAACTCTTCGCAACGTCGCCGTTCCGCTTTCGCTGCCTCCGTCTGCTCCTTAGGACGGTGATACTCCCCGGCCCTTGTCCAGGGTCGGGGAGTGGTGGGATCTTCTGTAACGTCCATCGTTAAATGAAGACCAAGGTGCAGCGTGGTAGGCGTATATTTTCTTTAATATTAAATGTTCCATCAAAAACAATAAACAACTCAACGAACGTAAAGCTAGGAGTGCAACACATGCAACACACAAAGACAAGATCCCACAACAGAAGGTGGGAAAAAGGGCTGCCTAAGTATGATCCCCAATAAAGACAACGATAGACAGCTGCCTCTGATTGGGAACCATACTCGGCCAACAAAGAAATATAAACATAGATTTCCCACTCTAGTCACACCCTGACCTACCAAATAGAGAATTTAAAGGATCTCTAAGGTCAGGGCGTGACACCTGTATTGATGCTTTGTCTGTTTGATGGTTTGTCAGAGGGTATAGCGGCATTTCTTATAAGCGTCCGGATTAGTTTCCCGCTCCTTGAAAGCAGTAACTCTAGCCTTTATCTCAGTGCGGATGTTGCCTGTAATCCATGGCTTCTGGTTGGGATATGCACATAAATTGTGGGGATGATGTTCTCGATGCACTTATTGATGAAGTCCGTAACTGATGTGGTATACTCCTCAATGCCATTGGATGAATACCGGAACATATCCACTGGTACTTCCTGCTTGAGTTTTTGCTTGTAAACAGGAATTAAGAGGATCGAATTATGGTCAGATTTGCCATATGGAAGGCGAGGGAGTGCTTTGTACGTGTGTGGAGTAAAGTTATTTTTCAGAGTTTTTTCTCAAGTGATTGTACGTTCGCCGGTAGGACGGATGGTAAAGGCAGATTATCCACTCGCCTACAAATTCTCACCAAGCACCTGGATCGCGGCCCTTATATCTGGGTCTCCTCTTCATGCGAATGACGGGGATTTGGGCCTGGTCCGGGAGGAGTCGTAAATCTTCATCCAGTCCGTGGTGAGTAATCAAAGTTCTGATGTCCAGAAGCTCTTTCTGGTCATTAGAGACTGTGGCATAAATATTATGTACAAAAAAAGTTACAAACAACGGAAAAACAACACACGGAGCAGCACAATTGGTTATGAGCCTGTAAAATGGCAACTATCCCCTTCGGCTCTATTATCAGATGTCAGACTGGTACTTTGACATTCGCCGGTACCAATTTCTCTAACCACACAGACCACGTAGATAACGTCTACACCAGGGCTCTCCAACATTTTCAGGCATGAGAGTTACTTACGGAAAAATAAAAAAACGTTGCAAGCTACTCATTTTTTCCCTAGCTTTCAAATAGGCATATTCTTCTTCTCTTCTCCCCTACAACTAGGGTACAAGAGAAAGTAGTGCACTATGTTTTCTGTTTTATATTTTCCCAAATTATATTTTCTCTGTTATATTTTTCCTGGTTTTAGATTTTTATTTCATTTTTCACTCTCAAAATTACAATTGTTCATAGAGAAACAATGAAATGATCAGGTTTCAGGTAAGACCCAAGTGCAGACTGTGTTGAAGTAATAATGTTTTTTGCAACAACAGGGTCAGGCAAACGACAGGTCAGGGCAGGCAGAGGTCGGTAATCCAGAGTAGGGGCAAAGGCACAGGACGGCAGGCAGGCAGGCTCAGGGGCAGGCAGAGTGGTCAGGCAGGCGGGCTCAGAGTCAGGACAGGCACCGGTCAAAACCAGGAGGGCGAGAAAAAGAGAGACTGGGGAAAAGCAGGAGCTGAGACAAAACGCTGGTTGACCTGACAAACAAGACAAACTGGCAACAGATAAACAGAGAACAGAGGTATAAACACACAGGGGATAATGGGGAAGATGGGCGACACCTGGAGGGGGGTGGAGACAAGCACAAGGACAGGTGAAGCAGATCAGGGCGTGACAGAAATTGGATGTTCTGAGTCCATGTCAATGGGTACCAAATGACTAAATCGCCTTCTAGTGGCCTCATGGGTGAAATGTTATTAATATTTGTCATAATTTCATAATCAATAAACATGATTTTAAAAAACCTGCCTGAAAAATCCAGTGTTTTTATATTTCTGTCTTCTGTGATGTATATGAAGTGTAATATTGGGATGCAAACTCATAATGTAATACATTTCAACTCTATATCTGACACAGTACAGGTGTCTTCTGTTTTTAAGACCATAACCATGTGTGTGAGGTGTATACAAGTTTCAAAGTAGGTTTGTTTAAGACTACCAAGAAGCACTCTGTGTAACCCAGATTTAGCACACTGCAGTAAAAGATGAAATCACATCAGAAGGCCATTTATTTTTTGGTCTGGAAGAGAACTAGACTAAAGTACTTCCCCTTTAGTTGCGCATCTGACCCTTTCATTGTGCCATCTAGCAAGTGAGGAATGTGCCTTCTAATGTGCCGTTGTAGTGATGGTTCTGTACTGCTGCTGCTCATTTCATGGCAAAGTTAACTTAACAAATAACAAATAACAGATACACATGATATATTTCTGCCAGGTAGGCCATTAACATTTAATTGAGAAGGTTTTGGGGAAAGTATTTCTGTCAACCCACAAGATGGATATGACATCAACTGGCTACACACAGAGTGATAGAAAATGTGCGCACCACACAGACAGGGGCAATATTACTGTACATGAATTGGCAGATATTGTGTTAGGTTTGGCTTTTTGAGACAATAGTGGCTAACCATGGGTGGCATAATGTCAATGTGGCGTTGATTAGATAGTAGCTGGGAGCTTGCGGGGTCTGATACTTGTCAAATTGCATGTACTTTCAGAATTGTTTGGCGATTTACACATAGGTGGGCTGCGAGCTACTGGTAGACCTCTGATTTACACTCGGTTTACTGTGCACTGCAATTCAGAAACGTCTGGAGACTCGAGATCTGATCATGTTTTATTATAATTTTTTTTTAGATGACTTCAGTAGTTTAATATGAGTGCAGACCAGGGAGGCAGATAGTTGTCTTTTTTTGGGGTGTATTTAAAGTCACTACCTATGGTCCCTCTGGAGACCTGTCACACTACTCTCATTTAGTCACACGACTCTCATTTAGTCTCTCTCTCTCCTTACCCCACCTTCCATTTCCCAAAATTAAGCAAATATGGAGGTATGGTCAAACCACAACATCTCTAATTTGTCTTCTACTTGTTTATTTTCCATTTTTCCCTTGTCACATGTCGTGAATTACCATTGACTTTTCACTGATGTGAAATCCTACGGAGGTTTGCGAGAAAGCACAAGGACAACACGTGATTAATAACCACTGACCATCCTTATGCGCTTGATGTTTATACAGCACATGATACATATGATACATTTACATACACAAACGCTCGTACGTCAATTCAAATGACAAACAACAACAACAACACCGGAGCTCGAAATGGAATGGACGGCACTCTCTGCTTGAAACAAAGTGCAGAGGAAAAGTGCAGAGTTCAGCGTTCACACATGGTTCTAGTTAGTGGTCCATGCAGTGGCCTCCCATTAAATCCAATGTGGTTTGGAGGAGACTTTCATATTTTTTTTTCACAGTTTAAAAAGGTTTTCTAAAGCTTCTCTCACCCCAGGGAAGTTTACTTTGAGTCATTGTGTAGATTTGCATTGATAGATTTAGATAGGGTTCGTTGAGGTCAATGTATGTGGGAAGGATTTGGTTTTTCCTGCATGGATTCGTCTCAATACACAATCCCACCCTGGGGATTATAGATATATAGATCTGCATGCATGATAGAGAGAGAGATGGGGGAGGGCATGGTTATGGTGCCTAGATGTCTGGCGTTTCAAGTTCACTGGGGGAGAAAGAAAATCCTGGTGTTTTGCTCGCTTTTCCATGGTTCAATCCAAGGGGTCATTAAACAGCGGAAAAAATTCACTAAGCATTTTTACACACATTTAAATTCACTGAAAAGTTAAAACCAGACGACAAATCTCAGCTGTTGTACAGATCTTGAGAGATACCGATATGGCATTTGGTCATTGGCGTAGTTCTTATAAAAACTACAAACAAAACAACCATAATTAACGATGTGCTATGTGCTATGTAATCTTCAGGTGAGAGGTATACACTGGTGCTATAAACAAGTGAAACCAAACAAGGCCTTTAGTTTGCAGCCTGTTAAACTGCTCCATCACAGCTGATTACAGCTGATCACAGCTGATGACAGTGTGTCCCAAGAGCCCGTTGACTTTGGCACCAGTTGAAAGCGCTGGCGTGATAACACAAACTTATCTCCTGAGGGCAGGTGGCTAATTGTTGCCTTAATGTCAAGCTTTGCAGCTGCAGTACTGCAGTAATTACATAGCGGAACATGACAGACATCATGCAGATGTTTTGGGGGACAAGGCATTTGGGTTGAACATTTAAAAAATATAAGAATATAAGATGTCTTATGTAAAATAAAAAAGCAAAATTTCAAAATAGAAAACACATTTGTATCTCGTCTTATTTGGGCTTTGTAAAGAAAAACTACCTCCCACCGTTGACTGAAATACACAATATGAAACAATAATACTGATCATAAATATAACATGTACATGAGCTACAGCCTAAAGATATTAGTGGTGTGTTTCTCACACTTGCCTCTCCTTAAAGAGGATCTCGGCATATACAGTCCCTGTGCACGAGGCTTTGTTGTCCGGCAGAGGCTTAACCAGCTCCAGCTCTGCATAAGTCAGGCTTTCCTCTGCAATCTTCGGCTGCAAGGGACAAGGAGAGAAGGAAGCATGTGAAGACCAGACTCGTGAATTTAGTTATTCATGTTGTGTCCGTTACAATATGATTCTGGACAAAATTACCTTGGGATAGTAGTCACATACACATACAAATAAAATAATATCAGTAAAACAACTTGAAGGAATGTTAGATTTCTGGACAGCCCTCTACATAAATAATGTACCTGTTGCCTAACACCTTGTACGTAAGAATCAGGAAACTTACTAAGACCACTTTCCTCGGCTGCGCCTTTAAAAGTTTGGGTTTTCGGATTTTGTCTGCAATGGGTGCTGTGGAGGAATGAAGTGATCATTATGCAGAGAGGGAACACATTGTCTGTGTAACAAGAAACATGTCCCCCCCCCCCCCTCAAACCAAAACCCAGAACCACAAGTGTCTCCGTCCACAATGTTTACATGCCTCTCCTGTCATTGATTAGTGATGATTTGGAAGCAGACATCAAAGCAGAGTTGAACACACATACAATGCTTTAAGTATAGGCATTCAGACTACTGAGACACTACCTGAACTCCTTATGAGACAGACGAATCGCGTGAAAACTGCCAAACCTATTAATCTCAAGGGTGAACCAAAATATTATCATCAGGAACAAATGCTACTTAGAATCTGCTGTCTTGCATAATAAGTTGACCATAAACAGTGCACTATTTCTGGAAACAGACTGAGAATTTGCTTCGCTCTTTGGCCAGTTTCTCTATGCCAGCACATACAGTACAGTCTAGTGTAGAACCATATATAGACTCAAAAAGGTACAGCCTGATGGTAGCAAGTAGAAGCAATATCAGGAATCTAATATCAGAGAATCAGACACAGTGTTAAGTATACTCCTCTATGATGGTCACTTTAACCCCATTCCCTCCCCCAGGCCACATACCCAACGGTGGGTATGAAGACAGGCTTCTACGTTTCTAAGAAAACATCCCGGTGTGTAAATATGGTACAAATGTGATGGATGTGATGTGCCAGAGAGGCTGTCTGTTTACCTTTAGCTGGTATCTCTGGTGGTATCTCGGACTGCTCTTTGCTACGTTTCCTCCTGTACCTCCTCTGCTTTTTGGGCAGGGCAGGAGACACACTGACTAGACTGGTCACCGTCTCCCCTGAACTGCAGACAGCAGCCAGAGATGTTTAGAGCAGAATTAGGTCAGATACGATTCTGTGTGTCGGCTACCATAGTATCCACAGTAAAGCTCACATTGTATTTGGATTGTAAAGAAGCCTACCTGTTCTGAGGGCTCTTGACCAAATGGTAGCTGTCTACAAGACAATGAGACGAAACGTTGGCGCATGATGGGGAAAAACATCCTGCCATTGTCATCAAAAACAGAGTTCAGCTTGCCTTGTCCATTCACTTTAAATGATCTGTTAATGTGGCCCAGACGAGTTATTTCACGGTGTGTTTACTTACCTTTTAACCTCTTCCTCTGTACATATTGGCAGGTCACCACCACGGTGAACATACACATGCACACCAGTCCCACAGAGCAGAGCAGCGCAGCGCACAGGTACATGTCTGGAACACACAAAACCACAAAAACCAACCTGATGAGTCATCCTTCAAGTCAGAAGACGTGCCACCCTGAAGACCCATGTTTCCGTTGTTTTGACATACCCTTTAAAATATCCATGTCCACCCATTTAGGCATGCTTAAATGGGTGGACATGGACATTGTGGTTGTGCTATTTCAGTACAAGGACAATGCAGAGCACCAGAGTCGTGTCCTTACCTTCAAACAGACTCCACAGACTCTCCTTGGCCTTGGTCACTGGTCGGACATGCACTGGAAGGAAACAAGGGAACGTCCATAGTAATCAGTGTGGCTACCGTTCCACCTGATTATACAGTGTACACAGTTTAGAAACCTCTAATTGCAGGTGGGTTGGCGTAGGATGACAGTATCGATGTTGTCCTCTCCTCCAGATTCACTTCCTGAATCACTGGCTCGTGGTAGCTAACACCCACCAAGCCATCCTGAAATACCCCAAACCGCAAGCAGCTGACGACAGCCAGGCTAGCCTCTCTCACCCACAGCAGCCATACTTAGCTTAGCTAGCCGCCAGAGCTAGTGGGCTGAAGCCCGGCTGAGTGTCTGCCTGTCCAGAGGGCTTACCCCTAGAGCATTTACCTCAGCGCTAAACCACCAGCACTTGCTTTAGACTGGGCCAACCATACGTATGTCCCACATTCAACTATTTGGAAACATTAGTCTGACATAGATGAGAGGAGGAGACTTGGGCTCTGGATTTTCTCTAGTTGTGTTCGCCAAGTATGTACAGCACTTGCTGTAAATATAGGTCACAAACTCTTTCCCACCTTCCTGTATCATTCCAGGTAAAGCCACTCTTGGTCGTGCGTTTTTTTTGTTCAAAGATTAAGCGTACAGTGTTGTGGCGCAGAAGACTTCTTTGCCATGAATCAGACATTGTGACTTGAATAGGACACGATGTACTGTGCCAGACGGCCAGCTGCACATGCTGGAATAATATAAAGCTGCAGCACTGCATGCAGCCAAATAAGTGTCTTTAAAAATGTCATCCATTTATGGCTCTTTTTGAATGGCATTGGAAACGTTCAACCAAATTCACTCGCTGTTCAATTGATTCCATTCACATGTGCTCCCCCTTTCTTTTTGATAGGAGGTCTCTCGTATATATCCTCACTTTGACCAGCACAGAGCAACGCATATCGAATGAATAGCATCCCTAAGACAGATCTGTGTTCGGTTTAATAAGGGATGAATACTGTCTTCCGCAATCAATGGACAAATTCAATGGGTCACGTTGGGCTACTTCAGGGTATTAATGAAACTTAAGAGAGAAACAATAATAATAAGTGAATACTAGTACGTAGTGATAATCCATACAATCGTCATTACAAACGCCTTCAAAGCTTCCTTCGCTTTCACGTCCTCTTTCTTCACTTTCTCACTGCGAGGCCTGTGAAAAAGTCGTGGTGGCCTCATTCTCGGAGCTCTGTTTGTACACTTGCCCATATTAAACCCTGACCACGGAGGACCCAGAGTAATAGAGTACCCTGATGCTCCTGCACTTCAACACAAACCACATCTGTTTTCACCACATACATTTTTAAAAAGGCACAACATCTCCCAGCACACGTTGTCCAAATATCTCAGGGTTTTATAGGGGTTTACACCAGAAAGAGGCCAACTTCATGCTGTTTTCAGTTTGCTTTCCCTAAACCATCAAACCCTATGGCTTTTTGGGTTGTATACCATAGCCTACCATATTCCTGGATTTTTGGGCAGAGTAGGATGTATGGCGTAAGACCAAAGGAATTGAGGCAGGTATTGAGCCAACGTGAAATCAACATCAATGTGCTAGCTTAGTAGTATTAGCTTCCTCCCTCTCTGAGTACATCTCAGGGTAAACTGACCTACCCCACCTAAAACCTGCGGCCCTCTGCCTCGCCAACACACGTGACTGTCTGCTTGACAATATACAAACCTGTTGAGCTACAGAAAAGGATCCAATTCGATAGCACCATTGGCGACATTTCAAACTAGCTGTGGAGTGAGGTTATGGCATGGTCTTATCTCGCTTACGTACTCACTACTACACAGTTGTCTATTCAACCAACCCCCCTCGACACCATAGACGCTCTGACGTTGGGGAGCCTCATACTACAACTATCTCTTGTTCTATCGCTCTCGAATTCACTCACTTCCTGCCACGATTGTATGTGTGGACAATACTTAGGGGAGGGAAACTCCTGGCAGTAGCCAAAGACAGTATCTGTTTGGTGGTGATGGTGCCAGTGGTCCCTTCCCTCCGGTGTTGCTCTAGTCTGTCTGCTCTGGCTCAGACTTGGCTATAACAGACAGTCAAATGTCACAGCCGGCACAAATGATTCCATGGAAAACGGAAAAAGCGGTTCAGTCTGAATTTACTCAAAGCACTGTAGTAATTGCTTAGAAAGTGAAATTGCATCTGCCTCGCTACTGTACATGCTGCTTAGATCCTTTCACAGAATGTTATGTGCATCGAACTGGCAGAACTGAAGGGCAGACATTGGCTTCAGAGACGAAAATATACTCCATCTTCTCGTTCCAGCATAACAAAGCACTGCAACCACTAGCTGCCATATCATGTATTGCTATGAAATATTGCTTCTTCTCAAGCTTTTTCAAAACCATTGAACTCCCTTCCACAATAAAAAAAAACAGGACCTTTCATTACACATGACACAATCTCCTCCTTCTCAAGACTGATGAATCCTAAATTAGGTCAGTTGTCTGTTACTGCACACAGTGCTACACCTGAATTCATAGTTACCTCTAAGCTCGGTGGCGGCCGTGCAGTTCGTTGACGCCTTCCATCGGCTCTGGTGCCTCTTGAACTCCTGCACGCGGCATATGTAGAGTCCTCGGTCCGCCGCTGAGATGTTCATAATGAGCAGGTCGAAAATCTTCCCCTGCTTGACCACTGTCAGTTTCAGCTTAGGCCAGGGGAAGCTCTTTGTATAGTTCCCATAGAACCTGGCCTTTCTCATGTTGACCTTGGCGATGAGGTGCTCTTCGTCGCTGGAAGAATGCTCGGGCCGGAAGGTCCATTTGACCACGGGCAGGCTGCTGGAGCGTCGTCTCTGGGACACCTGGCAGGTCAGGGTGACGTTCTCGCCCTCCTGGGCCAACGTGAAGGGGGACGGGGTGATGGTGGCATTGATGGCCTGGCACACTTCTGAAAGATATAGCACACGCATAAAGAATATGTATAAAGATATAGATATGACATCAATACCCTTTTGAGCTGAACCCATAGGGGTTTTGGTTGGTTCATAGTGTGCAAAGGGTATAAGAGCCATCAAGAGCCTAAGCTCGTGTATGAAGACCTTGAAGGAGTTGGAAGAAGACATGTTGACCTAGATTCGTAGATAATCCGTATCTGTTGTTCTGATTTTGATCAACAGTTAGATACACAGTATCTCTTTTCTACTGTATTTATGTCTGCGGGTGAGTCATCTGAAAGTGGTGTTTGGCTTAAGTGCAAGCATATGTCCATTTTAAGAGGAAGAAATATTACTTTATTTATTCCATGACAAAAGCAACATCTGTTTTTTTCAACCTAGAGTCATTTCATAATCCTAATTTTCCACTAGCAGTAAGCATATTTCTGTGACACTCAAAGCCATGGAAACACTATATAAAAAGTCAACTATTCATTGCTAGACGAAAATTATCTTTTGCTAGATATATTTATTTAGCGAGAGTATTTAATAAGCTGCATCTTATGAAAGAGTCACCCAAACTCACAATAAATGGGTCAAAAGCAAACTACAAACCTTGCAATGTTCATTTTCAACAAAAATAAGGGAAACCACCAATTTCTCAGTTTACAGTTATTTTTCATCATTGCACAAAAAATAAAGACTATATTACACTTGCAATTGTCCTGTCATAACAACTTATTATTTCACTGCCCACTGTTCATTTCCTGATTCAAACGCATGTCATGTAGAATGTTTTTTCCAGAACACTCACTCGTTTAATAAAAAGTCGACTAGCCAAATGTTTCACCAATATTTTTATGACGTTACCGTAGTGCGCTCTCTCTCTCTCTCTCTCTCTCTCTCTCTCTCTCTCTCTCTCAAACCATTTCAAAGTATTGCCAAATTTCATATCATGACATACTGACTTAAAAACACAATTTTCCTCTGTAGCCCAGTCACCTAAATAGTAAAATAAAGTTGCTTACCGGCAATGAACACTCTAGTAAGGAGAAGTATGACCACTGAAGAGATCTTCATTTTCCAGACCAGCAGGCTCCAGAAAAAACAGTTCAATGTTTCCCAAAGAACAGAGCCTCAGCTCAGGATTCCTCTTCCCTTTTTTTTTATTTTTTTTACGCCATTTGTGTGTAATATGAAACTGTTTCTGCTTGGAACCACCCCCCTCGCCCCTCCCTCTTTCACACACCCCACTTTACTCCTCTGCTTAGCAGAGTGTGGGAAATGGAATTTCCTGTGCAGGAGGAAGGAAGGAGGGAGTGTGTTGGGTGCTTTACTTTTGACGCCGACGTATCACACTTCCAGCTGTGGACTACAGCATAGCAGACTACTCTGACCAGTTTTGACACACACACACACACACACACACACACACACACACACACACACACACACACACACACACACACACACACACACACACACACACACACACACACACACACACACACACACACACACACACACACACACACACAGACACACACAGACACACAGACACACACAGACAATGAAGGAGGACAGGGCAGCGCTGTCTCTGTCTCTGTCTCTGTCTGTGTAACTGGAGCCCACAGAGAATCTTTGTGCAGGACTTTGTGAGGGCAGCTCTGTTTTGGAACATAGTCGACTCCTCTCTTAGGGAAAGGCTTTATAGACACACAAGAGTTTTGTTCAAACGTTCACACACTCACCCTTCTTTAGACAAAACAGGACTGCATTCATGCATTCACCATAATCCTGTCTATATTTGGACTTATATTCTATCCATGCTTGGATTGCTATTTCTTCATCCATCTCTTAGGCTGGAGTTGCAATCATCTTGGTTGTGAGTTTGATAGAAAATGCTGAGCTAGGCAGCATCCCCAGAAACTTTGCAAAAGTCTGAGAAGACACTATATAGAGCACTGTTACTGTATATTCACTGCCAAAGCACGTCTATGAAGGATACTTATAAATGCATCTGGCATTTGTGTAGTATTCTCTGTTACATGTACACTCTCTCTATTTTCACTAGGGGGGGGGGGGGGGGGGGGGTTATAATTCTTACAGTGGTTTCAGGCTCTCAGCAATTAAGTGTTCAAGTGTTCCTATAAATCTAAGTCTATGTCTGTTCAACGGAAGGCAGTTAGGTCTGAGACTGACGTGGTTGCAGGGTAATCAAAGTAAACAGGCATGTTAACAAGATCCTTCTTGCACTCAGATGTGAGAGATGCACGGGGGGGATTTGGAGCGCAGAGAGGTGAGTTGTGGAGTGAGAGTTTAGGCAAGCTGCTTTGTTATGGAGTGATCAATACTGCCCCCTTGTGGGAAGTATATTGATAGACGTGTTGGCTGACAACATCCCGAAAATGTGTCTGGAAGCCGCGCACCGTTATGATTCTGAACGGTCAGATAGCTAGCAGCAATGACAGGAAGCTGCCACGTGAGGAATCGTAAGGGGGCTCGTTTCACCTCATTGTATCTTATTGATACCATGTCTTCTTTTGATGACTAATTTCATGTCAATGTTAATATGGATACAATTCGCTAGCTAGCTAACCCAACTATTGTAACAATGTATTTGAGAGACAACAAGTGCTCATTGGGCAAATGTATTTATGTTTTCAATAAAAGATTTGAAGAAATAGAAGATTTGGAAGTTGCGCGCAGCAAAGCGTGAAGTGAAGACCCCGGAGCTGCTTCTGGGGGATCCATTCCACTCTGCTCACGCCAACCCACTATCCCTAACCTCTGACCCCTGACACTGGATGTACTCATTGGTCCTGTCTATAGGCCAAGGTCAATTCCATATGTGGCTAAGAAGGTAGAGTACCAGGTCACATAAATGCTACCAAGTGTTTAGTAACAGTGCACATACTGGAAATAGTGAAGGTACTTGTATACATATTGTAAACGCTGCTGCAAGTTTGGCATAATGTTCTGGAATAAGGGAATACCCATGGAAACCCAGTGCCATAATCCCAGTCATTATTAGATAGAATGTCGTGGCCCCGCCCACCTTGGGGGAAAACAACCTGTGGTTAGCTTGGTTACCCGATTGGCTCACAGCAAAAACTTGACCTTTTTCAAACGCAATGGTACTTCTTGTCAGTTTGTTTTAGTCAATTCCAAAACAAAATGTAAGAAAAGTACAACATATACAGTATGAAGATGACTTTTCAACATCGCCTGCTCCCGAGTGTTCTCGCTACTTAGAAAAACGTACTAGAGTAGGGCTTCCCTAATGCCTCTTCAACCTGCCAGAAACGAGCTGGACTAATGACCCCACCAAGTGGCCAGAAGTCTCATATACCCCAACATCTACTCCTACCTGATATATCCAGGCCTTATATAATTGTAGGCAGTGGCTAGGGAACAGATCTTTTCGATTTCAGTCGTTTTTCATGACGGCGCTAGCTACCGAGTGAGTGCTAGCTAGCTAGCCAAGACCAACAACACCTCAAATGGACTATACAGCTACAAGTAGTGAGTGAAATAACAAACGGACTATACTAAACAAGTAAAATGTCTTATCTGGGATTAAATGTTTTCTGCACAGACGTGTACTTGGACACCAAGTCCCACAATTTCCCACTCTCCTCACGCCTAGTAATAGCCTGAAGCTAGGCTTTATTTCCCTACTTGGGAGCATTGCGAACCGTAGATCGGGATTTTTTTTTACCTGGTTTGAGGTACATTGTATAACACAGCAGCTTTTCGGCATAGTTTTTAATTTCTGTATATAACAGAAAATCTTCGAGGTAGTTGGCTCTTTTTCAATGGGGAAGATGGTTTGTTTCCCCCAATTTGTGGTCGTGGTCAAGGGAATTCCTTCTTATGCCCTGAATATTGACTAGAGCAGGCCTGGGCAATTATTTTCCATGGAGGGCCACATTAGAATATATTTTTGCCATCGTGGGCCAGAATCATATTACAGGATTATACATCATGTGTATGACTGTGTTGTCAGATATATCTCCTGTAAATCATGTCCAGATATGCTACTTATTTTCATTTTTTAACATGCACAGAAATGAACCACATCCATGTTCTCCTTTTGGTAGGTATTTTCATTATTAAACATGCAGTGAACCACACAAGGGGAAAATTACACTGTGTATTCAGCACCACGGACAGAACTCTTGTTAATAACGGGCATGCACAAGAACACAAGAAAGAGAGAGAGCTCAACATTACATTTAAACTACTCAATCAGTGTGAGGAGTGAAGTCTCTGTTGGGCATTGACTAGAACAGTGAAGTCAGGTATAGTTTCTGACGTCACTATGTGCAGGATTGCTGAGAGGTGAGAGTCAGTAAGAGATGATCTGTGCCTTGACTTGTTATATTTCATCACTGAACATGTCTGTTCACATACATAGGTTGACCCAAACAGTACAAACCTCTTCTGAGCTTGGCTCCTAATCTTTGGAAAGTTTTGTTCATCGGGAGATGCATAGAACCTCGTCAGTGACATTGTTTTGAATAGTTCTCCAATCACTGCATCAGACTGAAGATCGATAAGTTCAAGTTGCAGGTCAGTGGGAGCGTTATCCACATTGAAGGTGAAAGTCAAAGAAGAGGAAACCAACAGCATGTCATTTTCCAACACTTTGAAATCCTCAATACGACGAGAAAACTCACCGTTCAAAGCACGCAGCAGCAGCGATGTATACTTCTCCCGCTGGTCATCTGATAGGAAACAGACTAGTAGTGTCGGGAAGGTGGGTGAGATTGTTGGCATCTACTCGGCAGGTCAGGAAGAGTAATTTTCCCTTGAAGGCTTTGACAAGACTGTACATCTGATGTGCAAAAAGGCCCTTCCCTTGTAGTTTGGAACTCAATTCATTCATGGGGGCCATGATGTCCACGGTGAAGACAAAATCAGCCAACCATTCTGTATCTTGCAGTTGAGGGAAATCCACATATTTTCCTCCTTTCATTTGCAAAAACTCAGCAATCCCCCGACTTCAGGTCCCACACCCTTTTAAGCACCTTCCCCAAACTCAGCCATCTCACGTTTGTGTGGTAGGGGAGATCTGCATGACCCGACTCTGTCTGGTCATGCAGTTTGTCTCAGTGAGACAAACTGCCTGTGGTTTAAAGATTTTGCTCTTATTCCCACTTTATTAACTGTATCCACAACTTGGCTCATTTTCAGAACACATTTACAGAGCACCTCCTGATGAATAATGCAATGCAGGAAAATAATTTTCTGATCTGGGTTCAGCTCAGCTACTTGATCTTGTATCATTTTCAAAAGGCCAAGTTTTTTCCTGTCAGGTTTGGGCACCCATCAGTGGTCACACTGGAGAACTTTTCACTGGAGAACTTGCCACACACTTATTAACCTCCTCCAATAAATCTTTCCCTGTGGTTGTGCTCTTCATTGACTGCACTGAAGCAAGCTCCTCTGTAATTTCAACGTCTGGGGTTATGACCTCGTAAGAATATCAACAACTGCCCCATGTCACGTGCATCACTGCTTTCATCCAGGGCCAAGGAGAAATAGGTGAAATCCTTTACCTTTTATTTCAACTGTTGTTCCATATTCTCTGCGATGTCCTCAACACACCGTGTCAATGTTCGTCTTGACAGGGAAACATTTTCAAACAGCTCTTTCTTGTCTGGGCAAAGTATTGCTGCAGAGTCAATAAAAAATTATTTAATGAATTCGCCCTCGGCGAATGGCTTGCTCTGTTTAGCAATTTTGTGGGACAGTACATCGCTAGCTCTCGCAATTCCATCGTTTGCTGAATGCAGTTTCGTGAAAAGTCCTTGCTGCTTTTGCAACTGAGAAAGCAACTCTTTCGATGCACTTGCCCTCTGCTCAGAAGACATATTCCTATATTTCTCTGCATGCTTCGTCTGGAAGTGCTGTCTTTGCACACAGCGTTCCCTGATACGTCAATAAATAAATATTTCGATGTCCACTCTTGCTGGAACACCCTACGTTCATGGTCTACTTTCCTTTTCTTTGAAATCTTTGAAAAACACATTTTTGAGCAAATTTCTAGCTAGCTACTGTTTGTAACTGTGACGTGTGTGTCAGCCTGTCAGTCACTGCCTGTCCTCATGCAGATGTTATTTATTACGTGCCTTCGAAATAAATGTCCCTCAAGCGGTGGGAGTTAAATCATTATACAAAGGTGAGTATTCATTGGACTTTTAATTTGAATAACAGCTACGTTTTAAAGAACTTTACCATCGCAAATTCTTTATGTGATCTGAGCATGATTCCACGGGCCGCATTGAATCAGAACGCGGGCCGCGTACGGCCCCCAGGCCGGCCTTTGCCCAGGCCTAGACTACAGTATACTGTATAGCTATCCTTGACCACAGGCATACCAAACACTAATGTCTAGACTTCACTTTCACATGTTTATAGACACTTCCAACACACACATCATGCAATTGTTATTTACATTTCCATGCCCAAAACATTTAAATGTATCTCCAGAATTCCTTGGTATCCTTGTCACTTCATGCATCGCTTACTCTTCTTAAGTCCTTCATGTCCACAAAAGCAGTTCTATTAGCAAAGGGAACAAAACCACACATTGTAAGTTTAGCACAAATTTGTTGTATATCGATACCACAATCATGTCAGATTTTTTTCCGTGACAACACCGAAGGACTACTTATTTCCAAGTAGTCCACTTACTGATGAGACGGGTTTTTTACGGATTCCTCTAAAAAAAAAAAAGTTAAGAATACTTTTCAGTTTCACAAATATCACGAATTCATATTCATTGTGGAAATGTATATACAGTAGATATGCTACTATGCTTGTGCACTTACCTGAAGCTTCAATATCAAGCATGTGTTTTTTTATAATGTAGAGCTTGCTGCCAATAAAACATATGGCAAAGAAGAGCCCGATTCCTGCTCCAATCAAAGCATACGTAGCATCTAAGAAACCAAACACAAAGAATAAGCCACCAACAGCCTGTTGTGAAAGCAGCAATAGACAGTACATATCCAGTTCCCTGTTTTGCTCAATAGGCCAGTTCACACGTGAGAATTGTTGGATGCAATCTGTTGCAATGTGTTTACTCGTTCCTCAGGCTGATGAAAAATAGGTCCAGTCATGTCCCCACCCACTGGGCACAGACGTCAATTCAACGTCTATTCCACGTGGTTTAAGGTAATTTTGTTGAAATGACGTGGAAACAGCGCTGATTTAACCAGTGTGTGCCCAGTTGGCGGTCTCTGTCTTGATCTGTGTTGACTTGAAATGTTGCAGTTGCATTAGTTAAGCTTGGAATGGACTTGTAAGGCCTTGGATTGTAATAAGTGTGTGGCTTGGTTGACATGACAGTGTTTGAGCTGCATCAGTCACTTACAGAAGGAGCCTATTACATTTTCTCAACTGACAGTCTACTGAAAGTAAAAGGACTCAATATCGTAATAGGTATGATGACTTTGAGGTAGCGACATATTTCATAACTACTTTTTTACCTGGTTCATCATCGCTTTCCAGGTCATTTCCTCTCACATTTGTCAACATGCACTCTGAAACACAGGGATCATCTTTGTTATAGAACAAGCTAGTGCACTTCTCTAATATCTGTCTTAAACAGTCACCACAACTTCCTGTAAGTATGAAACTGATCTTTGAAAATAGGACACTCGTGTAGACAAGACAGATTAGATCAATGAATTTGCACGCACCCAAGATGAAACAGAGCAGACAAACGCTTGCACTGTATGCGTCTTTGTAGCTTGTACTTGATGATGTCTGTAGTAGTAGGTAGCTTAGCGGTTAGAAGTGTTGGTCCAGTAACCAAAATGTCGCCAGTTCGAATCCCCAAGCCAACTCAGTGAAAAATGTGTTGATGTGCCCTTCAGCAAGGCACTTAACCCTAATTACTCTGCATAAGAGTATCTGCTAAATGACAACATTTTTAATTAAGTAGTAGTAGCACTTAAAAGTTAAACTGTTATATTTAACTCCAATATTTGATCAAAAACTAATCACAAAAATAATGAATATATCTAATCAACTGCTAACTGCTCCAAGATCTGTCAATACATACACTATATATAGAAAAGTATGTGGACACACCTTCAAATTAGTGGATTTGGCTATTTCAGCCACACCCGTTGATGGCATGTGTATAACATCAAGCACACTGCCATGCAATCTCCATAGACAGACATTGGCATTAACAACGGCTCAGCCGCGGAATGGTAGGCTACATAAGCTCACAGAACGGGACTACTGAGTGCTGAAGCGCGTAGAGCATAAAAATCATGTTTTCTCAGTTGCAACACTCACTACTGAGTTCCAAACTGCCTCTGGAAGCAACATCAGCACAAGAACTGTACGTCGGGAGCTTCATGAAATGGGTTTCCGTGGCCGAGCAGCTGCACACAAGCCAAACATCACCCTGCGAAATGCCAAGCATCGGCTGGAGTGGTGTAAAGCTCTCCACCATTGGACTCTGGAACAGTGGAAATGCATTCTCTGGAGTGATTAATCACGCTTCACCACCTAGCAGTCCGACGAACGAAACTTGGTTTGGCGGATTCCAGGAGCACGCTACCTGCCCGAATGCATAGTGCCAACTGTAAAGTTTGGTGGAGGAGGAATAATGGTCTGGGGCTGTTTTTCATGGTTCGGACTAGGCCCCTTAGTTCCAGTGAAGGGAAATGTATAAACAGCGCTCACATGTCTAATTTAGAGCCTTGTCGAGGCCGAATCTGTTGACAGCTTGTGATTGCCAGATAGATTGAACAAGAAATGTGGCAACACGGGGCACATGACAATACCCCACCACCCAACCCCAGACACAACGCTGTCACTGTCACACCACTAGCACTGGGAGACTGGATAGTCAATACTGCACACAGCAGACTCTCCTTGGTCACATTCTATTGGCAGCCACGAGAGGACCAAGACCTCTGACATAACTGAGAGTAGTGGTACTTAACTCTCTGCTCTGTACTGTAGGCAGATAAGTGCATGGAAAGTGCCTGCCGTAGATCAACCATTACCACAAGGAAACAAAGCCTTGTTTAAAAACACTCTCAGAGCTTGATCAGGCAATGCACATCTCATGAATTATGGAAGGCAGTCACATTATGAAGATGTTTGTTATCAATCTGAGAGTGGTGGTAGTTGATTCTCTCTGCTCAAAAGACAAGTCAATGCAAGAAGTGTCTGTTGCAAATCGAGCAGAACAACAACCAGGCTGTTTTAAAAGCACTCTCCAACCTTGATCATTTAGGCTAATTTACTCGAAAAATATTCAAGACACCCATATGAAAGTTATTTGCTATTAATAAATTATGCAAATACGGTTATCCAGTTATTGAATCATATACTTGTTTTCTTAATTTTAGAATATGTTTTTTCAGTGATTCGAAATACGATCATACAGTATTTAAATATACAGGAGTCATATACAGGACTCACCAATTGTAAAGACAATTGTGATGACAGACAAACATCGACCGTTCTGAAGCATCTTCGTCTCATTTGTCTTTCTTGACCACTTTCTCTTGTTCATTCTGACAGCTGCTTGGAAGGCGCTGTCACACTGAAAAAGAAACGTTTCCTGTATCTGGCTCAGAACGTGGTTGATGATGAGATGAGATAATACGCCTGCAGCTCAGCACATCTTATTGCAACCAATTATAATCACTTGGACAAAGTATTTGAGTGTAAGCAAGTGGTTGAATGTCAGGATATGGCAGTCTGTTTCTGTTTGTCGTTCCCTTTCCAAACAAGGCACGGTGGGGTTTCAAGTTTCAAAGTTTGTTTGCCACGAGCACTGGACACAACAGGTTTAAAACAGTACAGTGAAAATCTTACCCTGTGAACTCTTTCCCAACAATGCAGTGATCATAATAATATTAATAATATTATTAATAATAGAAAATGTAACAAAAAAAATAGAAAGGGAAAGTGGGATATCTAGTCAGTTGTACAACTGAATGCAATTAAACTGAAATGTGTCTTCCGCATTTAACCCAACCCCTCTGAATCAGAGAGGTGCGTGGGGCTGCCTTAATCGACATCCACGTCATAGGCGCCCTGGTAAAAAAGTAACTGGTAGCAGGAATATATAAATACTTATGGTGATATACCAATGGCAGGATAAACAAGATAAATACTAATGGCAATCAATAATAATGGACAGCAGTGTAATGGAGTAATACAGCTAATCAATAATCATTTTAGCAACAGCGTAGGTTGTGTCTGAGTGGGTAGAGACCTGTGGATGGGCATAGAGTCAGTGTGGATAGTCTGTGGGGGGGGGGGGGGGGAGAACAGTAGTTGTTAGCAGTCTTATGGCCAGGGGATAGAAGCTGTTTCGGAGTCTGTTTGTCTGAGCCTTGATGCACTGGTACCTGCAGGACGGAAGCATGGAGAACAGCTCCCTTCTGGGTCTCCAAAACAAGCTCAAATCAACCGTCACCCTCTAGTTTTCCACATCAACCAGTTACGTGATTAAAACTGGGAAGTGGATTTCTGGGTCAAGCCTAATGCATTCGTTTGATTCAATGAACTGTTATCAGAGATCTACTAACCTAGGAACCTGTCAGTGCATCTCTGAAACCCAATTAGTTTCAGTAGCTAAAGCACGAGGCTTGACCCAGAAGTTCACTTAATTTATGCTTGATAGTGGCAAGTTTGTTTTGAAATATAATGCTGCGTATGATTATGAAAATACAGGAGATGATCTTGTTTGTAATTCTTGGCTAGCCTGTCATGTGTGATGCAAGACCTTGACAGAGCTCCCAGCTGCATGTTATGTAACAAAGCAGTCAATGCAGAGATATAGATTCATGTTGGCCAACGGATCATCAAGTTACATCTTGACATCTGTTGTGAAACAACATTGGTTCACACTGGTGTGGTGCACAGGAGGTTGGTGGCACCTTAATTAGGGAAGAGGGGCTCTTGGAAATGGCTGCAGCACAATGAGTGGAATGGTATCAAATACATCAAACACATGGTTTCCCATGTTTTTGATCAAATTTTGTTCGCTCCGTTACAGCCAATATTATGAGCCCTCCTCCCCTCAGCAATCTCCTGCGGTGTGGTGTATATTGCAATAATATGGGTTAGTGTTTAACTGGATCAAAATCTACATGCCTAGCCAAGCAATTGTCAAGTCTTGCCATAGATTTTTAAGCAGATGTTAGTCAAAACTGTAACATTGGCCACGTAATTTCAATGTAATTACGTTGAACCAACGTGGAATAGACAATCCTTTAGGATTTTGCCTGTGCTGAGCTCCTTCCCGTTTATTTTTTATCCTGAAAAACTCCCCAGTCTTTGCCAACGTCAAGCACACCCATACCGTGATGGCGCCACCACCATGCTTGAAAATAAGGAGGCAGTTACTTAATGATGTGCTGTGTTGGATTTGCACCAAACATACTGTATGGCTTTACATTTAGGCCAAAACAAAATATTCTTTACATGTGTTTTTTGTTGTTGCAGTATTACTTTAGTGCCTTGTTGCATACAGGATTCATGTTTCTGTATATTTGTATTATTTTTGTACTCTGTCATTTAGGTCATTATTGTGTATTCAATGTTTCCGTCCTGTCCTATAGCTCAGTTCAGAAGGATGGACTGTATCTTTGATGTTTCTGGGTGGTTTAATACATTATTCACAGCATGATTATTAACTTGACCATGCTTAGAGATACTTAATGTCTGATTTGTTATTGATACCCATCTACCAATCACTGCCCTTCGTTATGAGGTTTTCCAAACCTCTCTGGTCTTTGTATTTGTCAGAGTCTAGGTGATGTGGGTAAGGCGGAGTCAGGCGCAGGACACAGAGATGAGTAATAATAGTAACTTTACTCAAAAATAATCTTCCAACAAGGAGAACGAAAATCCAGAATCACACAAACGAGACAACTTACAACAATAAACACGCACAAAACCATGATGGCTCCAGAGGGTTAAATAGGTAAATAACTAAAACGTAATGGGAACCAGGTGTGTACAATAAAGACAAAACAAATGGAAAAAGAAATGTAGATCGGTGGAGGCTAGAAAGCCATTGACGTCGACCGCCGAACGCCGCCCGAACAAGGAGAGGCACCAACTTCGGCGGAAGTCGTGACAGTCTTTATTTTATTTATTTAAACTTTATTTAAATAGGCAAGTCAGTTAAGAACAAATTCTTATTTACAATGACGGCTTACCCCGGCGACACTGGACCAATTGTGTGACGCTCTTTGGGACTCCCAATCACAGACGGTTGTGATACAGCCTGGAATCGAACCAGGGTCTGTAGTGACGCCTCTAGCACTGAGATGCAGTGCCTTAGATTGCAGATGTTAGGTGTTGTAGGTCTGGGGGACAGAGGAAGGGGTAGTCATTAAAAAATTATGTCACATGGAGTGAGTCCATGTAACTTATTATGTGATTTGTTAAACCACATTTTACTCCTGAACAAATTTAGGCTTGCCTAAACAAAGGGGGTGAATACTTAGCCAACCTATATATTTTTGTTATTTAATTTAATATGTAAACATTTGTATAATTTTCTTTTCACTTTGACATTATGGAGAATTTTGTGTAGATCAATGACAACAAAAATCACAATTAAATCTATTTTAATCCCACTTTGTAACGCAACAAAATGTGATAAATCCAAGGTAGGTGAATACCTATGATACCCACTGTAGCTGATATGGTCTGTCATAAACACAAATTAGGCTGTTAGTAGGTTAGTTCATCACTAATTTATTTATCACATGCACAGGCCTAAAGAGCCTATTTTGAGCCGGAATGCCACCTGCTGCGCAGCAAGAGCTCACAGCTCATCAAACATCCCTATTACCCTATAAAAGGTCAGACGCAGCATCTGGGAGTCATTCAAAAAAAGCACATCCTCTTCCTCGCTCAACGCAAGGAGGGTGGTGTAGTGAAATAACTAACTCATACTTTCAGAGAACCGGGGTTACGATGGTAACCTAAAGTTCTCTTTCAAGTATTAGTTTCGGTATTTCACTTATGGGATATACTGACTCCCTTTTTGCCAGACAAGCTTATCCTGACAACTGACTGCCCTGTGAGATTTATCACACAAATGGGCCCTGCCCCTCAGAAGATCTGGGGTCGTTGCAGTGAGAAGCCCAACTCGCTGCTGACCAAATATCTTGGATAGATATGCCCTTAAATAAAGCCCAGGACGTAGCCATTCCTCTAGTGGAATGAACCTGTACGCCAGCAGGAGACTGAAGACCCTTACTTGTGTAGGGCAAAGTGATAGCCCCCACTTTCCAGCAGAAGAGGCATTGTTCAGTGAGCGCTTTACCCGTGTAAGGTTTTGCCCAGGCAACGAACAATTGAACACATTATCTAAACCCCTTAGTCTTGTCCATTTAGATATGCAGAGTGCGTATTGGACACAAACATATGCAACTGTTGATGTTCCCGGAGAGAAAAATGGTGGGGGATGAAAAGCTATCAGCTCAAGGGGAACTCACATCAAAGATGGCTTAATGACCTTCGGGATAAAGGCAGGGTTAGGCCTCAATGATACCCTAACTGTGCACATGACGAGTGCAGTGAGAGTGAGTGAATGTCACTTACACACTTGGCGGAGGTCTTTGCAAGTAATAGCGTTGTCTTAAATGAAAGCATCTTAAGATCCACCTGATCCAAGGGCTCAAAAGGCTTTTGGCATAGAGTATCCAAAACAACTGGTAAGTGCCATGACGGGGCAAGCTGTTTGGACACCGGACGCAAAAGATGTACACCTTTCATAAAACGGGCGACAGGGGGGTGTTGTCGTGCTGTCGTGCTCCCAAAACCCACATGACAAGCCGAAATAGCTGCCAGATATACCTTAATAGTAGAAAAGGCCTTTCCTTTGTCTAATATCTCCTGTAGAAACATCAGGATTATCGGGACAGAGCACTGGAATTACACTGCCTGTGACTTAGTGCACCATTCCTCAAACACACGCGATTTACAATCATAAATTGACCTGGTGGATGAGGCTCTAGCACTCTGAATATTCTAAATTACATTTTGGGGAATCCCCGCAGTGTACAAATTGAACCTTTCACGGGCCAAGCCCAGAGTGCCAACCGTTCCGGGTGAGGGTGGCACAGTAGGTTAAGACGCAGAGGGAGGGTCCACGGTTGACTGCATAGTAGTAGAATGATCTCAACTAGCCAGTGTTTCTCTGGCCAATGCGGCGCTATTAGTATGAGAGAGACCCTTCTCCTGCACCCTGGCTAGGGTGGGGGATATCAGGGCCAGTAGGGGGGGGTGCATAAAGGATGACTCGTGGCCAATAGTACGCCAACACGTCCACTCCCATCGTTGCATCCCAATCCTTCAGGGAAATAAACAGTGGACACAGTTTATTCTCCATCGATGCATAAAGATCCAATGCTAGAATGCCGAAGTGCATTCAAACCTGATTGGGTACCTCTGGGTGGAGCTTCCACTACCCATATAGAGGGTTTCCCCTGAAGAGTAAATCTACCCCCAGATTCAGCACTCCCGGTACATGACTAGCTCTCAGTGACTGGGGATACACACTGCTCTACACAATCAGTCTGTGTGCCAGTGTGTGTAAGTGAGGGGATCACCCTTGTCTGTTTATGTAAGCCACAACAGTGGTATTGTATAATCTGACTAGAACATGACGAGAAACAACTTTAAATGCTAGGGACACTGCAAGCCTTTCAAGGCCGTTTATGTGAGTAGAACGGAGATGGCGTTCCCACAGAGAATCGTCCGTTGTGACTACTTTCTAGCTAAAACAGGGCCCATCTGGACACCATGTGAGTGAAGTGCTGCCATGCAATCTATGGATATTTGTACACAATGATGTTTGTGACGTATTGGGCTCAGACCTAGAGAAGAGACCCAGTGTTGGAACCCTCTCATGTTCAAGCGTCCTAATGAAATGACTACTAAAGCCGGTGCCATCAAACCTAGCGGCCTTAGGCATGTTTTTAAAGAGACCAGGTTCCCTCTGTGAAAACAGTGCTCGGCAATTCTGGAATGTTCTTAAATACGTTCTACTGAGAGGCGAGCTTTGAATGATACTGAATCTAAGGTTAGACCTAGGAAAGAGATTGTCTTCTTGGGAATCAGAACGCTCTTTACTGTGTTTATTCTGAAACCTAGAAATGTCAGGTGTTCCAAGAGCAGCTGACTGTATTCTAAGACATCCTGTCTCGATTGAGCGCACAGCAGTCAATCGTCTATTAGTGGGGCTATGGCTGCCTCGGTACACTTCGTAAAAACCTGATTGACAGTGAGAGGCCGAAAGGGAAATAACGCCTTGAAAAGCGAATCTGAGAAATTTTCTGTGAGGAGGGTATATTGAGATGTGAAAGTAAGCGTTCTTCAGGTCGACGGATACGAACCAATCGCCTTGGTGCACAAAACGTAACAGAGCAGTGTGTGTCAACATTCTGAACTTGTACTTTTTCATATGCCTGTTCAAAGCACGTAGATCTAGGATCGGGCGTATGCCGTCCCCCTTTTTTGGAACCAGGAAAAATCGAGTAAAAACCGCAACGGCTTTGCTCAGGAGGAACACTTCTTACTGCCCCTTTTCCCTATTAGCGATGGGATTTCCTCCCGGAAGCCACACTGATTTCCCCTGAGCCTGAGTATGTATGATTCACTTGAATCGAGGCGGGGTGACAACGAATTGTAGTCTGCATCCATGTCTATTGTGCCCTGCACCCAGTTTGACACTCCATATACCTGGCTTCCCCCCTCTGTTGGGGGGAGGGTGTACTACAATCCACGATGTACTGCGCATGTGCGGCTGGTCCGCACCGGAAGAGTGCTTATGTGGCCTATCACCACCAGAAGGAGTGGTAGCTTCTTCTGGTGGAGATATAGGGAGGTACCCTGTTTGTTTTGATTTTGTGAGAAACAACATGTCTGACTACACCTTTGGCCTGTAGCCTGGTTTTGCTAGTGGTAGCATGTTTAATGTGAACTGACATTGTCTCTTCTCCTCTTTGGGCTGTACTTTGTGACCACTGACTTGGGTCCGGTACGCAGAAAAGAACACTGAGGTGCCTGGGAACTTGCACCCTGGAACAGGCACAGGATTGGCGGAAGAGATAGGACAACACTCGGAGGAGGCCGTTCTCGCCTCTCTGGCAATGGGGACACTGCTAGGCCATCCGTTTCTTCCTCCTTCCCCCCTGGGTGGGGTTAGGGGCCTTGGGACCATGGGTGGAAAGGGAGGCTTCTTAGACCAGGAGCCTTTAGGGTCTGAGGTTCTCTGCTGCCTTGGGCTCGCAGCCTGGGGGCCTGGACATTTTAAATGTTCAGGGGGGTTGACCTGATGCAGCCTGGGCGAAGAGCTGGAGGGCTTTACCCTCCCTCTTCTTCTCTCCGCACTGTTTTGGCATCATCTCGACGGTGGGACCTAAAAGGCCTTTTGGGTCTACCGCAGCATCCAGGGTGTTCAGCTTCTCACTGTCAGACACTGTGGGAGATGCTTTTGTCGCCATAGCTGGGATTCTATGTTTTTAGCTGTCAGAAAATCTAGTGTGGTAGACTAGTCAGGTAGCTAGCGATTAGTGGGTTATCCTCGACGGTGGCACTCTGTGTTATTGCCAGATACCATTTCGGAAAAGACAGATTATAAAAGATAGCTTGTGTAGTTAGTAAAAAACTTTTCTTGTCAAAGTTAAACCACAGAAGGTAGCTAGAGTGGTGGCTAGCTTGCTAACGACTAGTCACTGTTTGGATACAGCTAACTTGGTTGTGAAATGAGTAGGTCATGTCAAAGCTGTACCTGTTCCTCCCTCGAATAATATTTGAATATATCGATTAACAGCTTGCCCCGTCATGGGACTTGCCAGTTGTTTTGAATGCTCTATGCCAAAAGCCTTTTGAGCCCTTATGGTGAAGGAAAAGGACAATTGCCACAATGTACAGTTCAGAGAATAATGCCCGGTGAGAAAGTTGTAAGCGCAGTTGTAAGTTGTAGTTGTAAACCCGCTAATTCCAGAAAATGCAGTTGTGTCGAGGTAAGCTTTCTGATGAAAAGTTAGAAGAGGTGTTTGAATGACTCTGAGACGCTGCACCTTTTATAGGGTAGGAGGGACGCCCCTCCCCGACTTACACGTCTCGACGTCCAGCCAATCATGGCTGGCGTAGTATAATAAAGGCTTCTGATGAGTACGCTGGGGGCATATCCCTGAAGTGAAATACCGAAACGAATGCTTGAAAGATAATTAAGTTTTACTGTATAGTCTATTACGAGGCATACCTTGCTTCAAAGTATCCTAGAGCCACAATCCAACCATAGAAACATTTAGGGAATTATTTTATAAAGATTCCTCATTATGCCATTGAAACCAGCATTTCTCTCTTGTTCTATTAATTTTCATATCAACTTTCTTTCGTTGAGCCAAAGGCACAATCCTAGTCATATTAGCATCCCATCCTACTTGTTGCATCTTTAGATTCCTCCTCTTTCTACGTTTCTAACAGAGATTTCCACCTCTATCACATGTAACCGCTTGCATCAGTTGTGCTTTAAAACGGTGTTTTCCCGCTAATTGCATTTTGGAAAATGTTTGGCAGTAAACAGTAAACCCCCCCCTCCTTGGCAGTAAACAATTTTCTGAAAAACGCCATTTTACAAAAAAACGCCATTTGGGTTGCGCGTTATGTTCAGAAAACCACAGCCTCGTTCCGGTCCTGAAAGGCAGAAGAAAATTCCCAAAAGTATCAGATTAAAAAATATTACTAAAAATATTTATAATCATGCAATCACAAGTGAAATATACCAAAACACAGCTTAGCTTGTTGTTAATCCACCTATCGTGTCAGATTTTGAAAATATGCTTTGCAGCGAAAGCAATCCAAACTTTTGTGAGTGTAACAATCAATGCTACAACAGCTAGCCCCAAATTAGCATGGTCACGAAAGTCAGAAAAGCAATAAAATGAATCGCTTACCTTTGATAATCGGATGTTTGCACTCACGAGACTCCCAGTTACACAACAAATGTTCTTTTTGTTCGATAAATATGACTTTTATAACAAAAAAACGCCATTTGGGTTGCGCGTTATGTTCAGAAAACCAAAGCCTCGTTCCGTTCGACGAAAATTCCAAAAAGTATCCGTAATGTTCGTAGAAACATGTCAAATATTTTTTATAATCAATCCTCAGGTTGTTTTTAACAAACATAATCGATAATATTTCAACCGGATCGTAACCTATTCAATAAAAGAGAGAAAGAAAATGGAGAGCTACCCCTCTCGCGCGCAGGAACTAATCAGAGGACACCTGACTACTTTTTTTAAAATCTTGCTCATTTTTCAAAATAAAATCCTGAAACTATGTCTAAAGCCTGGTCATAGCCTGAGGAAGCCATTGGAAAAGGAATCTGGTTGATACCCCTTTAAATGGAAGAAAGACGGGCCAGGAAACACAGATAAAAAATAAAAAAAATCACTTACGGGTTAGATTTCCTCAGGTTTTCGCCTGCAGAATCAGTTTTGTTATACTCACAGACAATATTTGGACAGTTTTGGAAACTTTGGAGTGTTTTCTATCCTAATCTGTAAATTATATGCATATTCTACGATCTGGACCTGAGAAATAGTCCATTTACCTTGGGAACGTTATTTAAAAATATATATATAATCTGACCCCTAGCGTCAAGAGGTTCAACAAGCTAAGCTGTGTTTTTGTATATTTCACTTGTGATTCCATGATTATAAATATTTTTAGTAATGTTTTTGAATTTGGCGCCATGCAATTCAGCGGTTGTTTAGGAAAATGATCCCGCAGAGAGGTTAACCAAGTTTATTTCTTCCCAAAGGGTCGATACAGCTGCATTCAGACAAACGACATTTCACACAAGCACTGATATTTAACTGTTCCTCATATGCGTCTCCTCCTACAGTGGCTTACGAAAGTATTCACACCCCTTGGCATTTTTCCTATTATGTTACCTTACAATCTGGAATTAAAATGGATTTTTTGGGGGGGTTTGTATCATTTGATTTACACAACATGCCTACCTCTTTGAAGACGCAATTCTTTTTTATTGTGAAACAAACAAGAAACAAGACAAAAAAACTGAAAACTTGAGCGTGCATAACTATTCACCCCCCCAAAGTCAATACTTTGTAGAGCCACCTTTTGTAGCAATTACAGCTGCAAGCCTCTTGGGGTATGTCTCTATAAGCTTGGCACATCTAGCAACTTGGATTTTTGCCTATTCTTAAAGGCAATACTGCTCTATTTCCTTCAAGTTGGATGGGTTCCGCTGGTGTACAGCAATCTATAAGTTATACCACAGATTCTCAATTGGATTGAGATCTGGGCTTTGACGAGGCCATTCCAATACATTTAAATGTTTCCCCTTAAACCACTCAAGTGTTGCTTTAGCAGTATGCTTAGGGTCATTGTCCTGCTGGAAGGTGAACCTCTGTCCCAGTCTCAAATCTCTGGTAAACTGAAACAGGTTTCTTTCAAGAATTTCCCTGTATTTAGTGCCATCCATCATTCCTTCAATTCTGACCAGTTTCCCAGTCCCTGCCGATGAAAAACATCCCCACAGCATGATGCTGCCACCACCATGCTTCACTGTGGGGATGGTGTTGTCGGGGTGATGGGAGGTGTTGGGTTTGCACCAGAGATATCGTTTTACTTGATGGACAAAAAGCTCAATTTTAGTCTCATCTGACCAGAGTACCTTCTTCCATATGTTTGGGGAGTCTCCCACATACCTTTTGGCGAACACCAAACGTGTTTGCTTATTTCTTTCTTTAAGCGATGGCTTTTGTCTGGTCACTTCCGTAAAGCCCAGCTCTGTGGAGTGTATGGCTTAAAGTGGTCCTATGGACAGATACTCCAATCTCCACTGTGGAGCTTTGCAGCTCATTCAGGATTATCTTTGGTCTCTTTGTTGCCTCTGATTAATGCTCTCCTTGCCTGGTCCGTGAAGTTTGGTGGGCGGCCCTCTCTTGGCAGATTTGTTGTGGTGCCATATTCTTTCCATTTTTTAATAATAGATTTAATGGTGCTCCGTGGGATGTTCAAAGTTTCAGATATTTTTTATAACCTAACCCTGATCTGTACTTCTCCACAACCTTGTCCTTGACCTGTTTGGAGAGCTCCTTGGTCTTCATGGTTCCGCTTTCTTGGTGGTGCCCCTTGCTTAGTGGTGTTGCAGACCCATTCAGAACAAGTGTATATGTACTGAGATCATGTGACAGATCATGTGACACTTAGATTGCACACAGGTAGACTTTATTTAACTAATTATGTGACTTCTGAAGGTAATTGGTTGCACCAGATCTTATTTAGGGGCTTTATAGCAAAGGGGGTGAATACATATGCACGCACCACTTTTCCATTTATTTATTCTTTTAATTGTTTGAAACAAGTCATTTTTTTCATTTCACTTCACCAATTTAGACTATTTTGTGTATGTCCATTACATGAAATCAAAATCAAAATTCATTTAAATTACAGGTTGTAATGCAACAAAATAGGAAAAACGCCAAGGGGGATGAATACTTTTGCAAGGCACTGTACCCATCTGTACGAACATCGTTCTTTACTGCTAGGCAGGACACTAGTGATACGGGCCATAAACTTCTATTTCTCCCTTAAGGTGACCTGACCTGACCTCAACCCCCCTCCATCACTACCACATGTAATCGCTTCCCTGCACTCAACATATTCCAATCTTAGTTGCACACAGTACAAACCTTCCTCCTATAACCATTAACTTCTGGTGTAGACCCTCTAAACCGTAGCACTCTATCAGTGACATGAATAAGTATATTTCATATTCTCAAAACCCAACAATAGTAACCCAATAACGTAACAGCCTTACCCAGGCCCCCTCTTAACCCTCCCCTTCCCTTCCCTTCTCCCTGAGACTTGGAAGTCTGGCACTGGAGAGGCCCGGGGTGTCAGGTTCATAACAAGGGCCCTTCAGGGTGCTCCAAAGAGAGCTTGGCCCTTCTCAATTCTCAGATTATGGTTGGGTTTAATAGCTGGCAGCCATGTTCAAACTCCCCCAGCTTTGGCATGTAAAAACACAATCTACAGCTTCATTAAAAGCAGCGGCCTAGCCCGTATCACCAGGCCCCTGATGATTATTTTGGAACTGCTGTGTACATTTTGTAGAGCCGCAGACATGTATAATGGTAGTGGTCGCTTTGTGCACCCAACTGCCTAGCATGCCTTGGCACGGGCCCAGAGTTCCCCCACTCCCCCTGCCAGCCAGCCAGCAACGCACACCAACCTCAACACTGGAGAGGTGTGGGAAATAAGGAGAGAAGACAACGTTAACACATGATCTAGGTCTTTGTAGGTTGTTAGCGGGTACAAGGACAGACATACGTACATTAAACCCAAAGGCTAACACAACTGTGGAACATCCCACCCACCAGAACAATCCTCCTTGGCAGTAAACAATTTTCTGAGCTGTTTGTTTGTATTGTGCTAAACAACAACCAGACCGGCAGACAATCCACCTTCGGGGGGGGGGGGGGGGGGGGGGGGGGGGTTATAGTGTTAGGTTCTAATTTTCAGAGTAAATAACTCACAGACACTGGAGAAGCTTAACCAAGTTTATTTCTTCCCAAAGGGTCGATACAACTGCTATCAGACAAATGACATTTCACACAAGCACTGATATTTAACTGTTCCTCATATGCTGAGTCTCCTCCTACGGTGGCTTACGAAAGTATTCACCCGCCTTGGCATTTTTCCTATTATGTTACCTTACAACCTGGAATTAAAATAGATTTTTTGGGGGGGTTTGTATCATTTGATTTACACAACATGCCTACCTCTTTGAAGACGCAAAATATTTTTTATTGTGAAACAAACAAGAAATAAGACAAAAAAATGGAAAACTTGAGCGTGCATAACTATTTACCCCCCCAAAATCAATACTTTGTAGAGCCACCTTTTGTAGCAATTACAAATTGGTCTACAGGTGCCATCAAGGGCTGGAGTCCGTTCTGCCACGCCCATTGTCTGAAGTCAGCGCAGGGTTCTTCTTTGTTGAGAAAAAGGACAAGACCCTGCGCCCGTGCATTGACTTCCGGGGACTCAATGACATTACTGTTAAGAACTGTTAACCGCTACCACTCGTTTCCTCGGCATTCGAGCCGCTCCAGGGGGCCACTGTGTTTTCCAAGCTGGATCTAAGGAACGCTTACCACCTGGTGCGGATACGAGAGGGGCTGAGTGGAAGACGGCCTTCAACGCGGCCAGCGGCCACTACGAGTATCTGGTCATGCCTTTAGGCCTGGTAAATTATGTTCTCTGCGACATGTTGAACCGGTTCGTCTTTGTCTACATTGATGACATCCTTGTCTTCTCCCGCTCCCCCCGAGAACACATGCTCCACATCTGGCAGGTTCTTCAACGCCTTCTGGAGAATCAGCTGTTTGTGAAGGCGGATAAGTGCGAGTTCCATCACTCCACCATCACCTTTCTGGGTTACATCATCTCTGCTGGGAGTGTCCAGATGGATCCTGGGAAGGTGTGAGTGGTGGTGGATTGGCCTCAGCCTACGTCCAGGGTAAAGCTGGAACCATTCCTGGGGTTTACCAACTTTTGTCTGCGCTTTATCCGGGGTTACAGCACCCTAGCTTCCCCCCTGTCTGCACTCACGACTATCAAGTTCCGTTCACGTGGTCCTCTGCCGCTGACTGGGTTGTTCCGGGACCTCAAACACCGCTTCACCACTGCTCCCATCTTGGTTCATCCTGACCCTTCCCGTCAGTTCGACGTGGAGGCCGATGCTTTGGATGTTGGAGTGGGGGCTGTCCTGTCCCAACGTTCTGCCCTGGACCTTAAGCTGCATCCCTGCGCCTTCTTCTCCCACCGCCTCAACGCCATGGAGAGGAACTACGATGTGGGAAATCGAGAGCTTCTCGCGGTGAAGATGGCATTGGAGGAATGGAGGCACTGGCTGGAAGGGGTGGAACAAAAACCTGGAGTTTCTCCACACCACCATGCGCCTCAACTCCAGGCAAGCGAGATGGGCCCTGCTGTTTTCCCGGTTTAACTTTTCCCTCTTTCACCGGCCAGGGTCCAAGAGCGTCAAGCCGGATGCCCTGTCTCGCCTCTATAGCCCCACACACTACCCCGAAGCCCGAGACCATCCTTCCCACCTCGTCTATGGTGACGGCACTCAGCTGGGGTATGGGGAAACAGGTCCGGGAGGTGCAGCGGTCCCAGTTGAACCCTGGAGGGGGGGGCCCAGATAACCAGATGTTTGTGCCTGACTCTGTCTGCTCCACGGTCCTGGAGTGGGACCATTCCTCCAGGCTTGCCTGCCACCCGGACTCCCGTCGGACACTGCCCTTCCTGCGACAACGCTTTTGGTGGAATACTATGGTTCCAGATGCTGCCGCGTTTGTCGCAGCCTGCATGGTCTGTGCTCAGAACAAGATTCCTCGGCAAGCTCCGACTGGTCTTCCGCAACCACTGCCTGTCCCTCACCGTCCCTGGTCCCACATATCCCTGGATTTTGTCACAGATCTCCCCCTGTCTGAGAGCAACACTGCCATGCTGACTGTGGCCGATTGGTTTTCCAAAGCCGCCCACTTCATTCCTCTCCTCAAACTACCCTCGGCCAAGGAGACGGCCCAGCTCATGGTGCAGCACGTCTTCCGGATCTATGGACTGCCCGTGGACATGGTGTCTGATTGGGGTCCTCAGTTCTCGTCCCGGTTCTGGAAGGCGTTCTGCACCCTTATTGGGTCGTAGGCCAGCCTGTCCTTTGGGTTCCACCCCCAGTCCAATGGTCAGTCGGAGCGAGCCAACCAGGACCTCGAGACTACTCTGCGCTGCCTGGTCTCCGCCAACCCCACACCTGGAGCCAGCAGCTTGTGTGGGTGGAATACACTCGCAACACACTTCCCTGCTCTGCCACTGGCCTATCGCCATTTGAGTGTTCCCTGGGGTATCAACCCCCGCTCTTCCCCGAGCAGGAAGAAGAGGTCTGCATTCCTTCTGCCCAGATGTTTGTCCGCTACTGTCGTCGTGCCTGGAGGAGAGCCCGGTCGGCCCTCCTCAAGACCCCCTCCAGGTATCGACGACAAGCGGATCGCCATCAGACCCCGGGTCCTCGGTATCGTCTCGGCAGAAGGTACGGCTATTCACCCGGGATCTGCCCCTCCATTTGGAATCCCGCAAACTCTCCCCATGGTTTATCGGCCCATTTCCCATCTCTAAAATGATTAGCCCCTCTGCTGTTCGTCTTCTGTTGCCACATACCCTTCGTATACACCCCACCTTTCATGTGTTCAGAGTTAAACCCACAGCCCTTTGTCTCCTGTTTTTGTCTCCACCTCCCTCCAGGTGTTGCCCATCTTCCCCATTATCCCCTGTGTATTTTATACCTGTGTTCTTTGTTTGTCTGTTGCCAGTTATTTTTGTTTTGTCAATCCTACCAGCGTTTTCCCTTCTGCTCCTGTCTCTCGATTGTTCCTGTTTTCTATTTTTTACCTTTTCTGCCTGGCCTGACCCTTAGCCTGCCTGCCGTCCTGTACCTTTACCCCACCTATCTGGATAACTGACCTTTGCCTACCCTGACCCTGAGCCTGCCTGCCGTCCTGTACCTTTGCCCCACTTATCTGGATTACTGACCCCTGCCCTTGACCTGTCTTTTACCTGCCCCTGTTGGATTAATAAACTGTTGTTAATTCGACGTTATCTGCATCTGGGTGTTACCTTGAAACGTGATATGGATAGTGCAGTTAGCTTGAAATTCGGAGGTTTGTTTTGTTTGCCCTATTCAAACATATCTATTTTGATATAAAGTGTCTCTATAAAGGTAAAAAAATGTGTTTATAACCTCATACTTTCACTGACCAGATCCAACTTGCTTTATACAGTAATGGTGGCCTGATTCCCAGCTTGTCATACACTCTTAGAAGCAAGGGTTCCAAAAGGGTTCTTCAACTGTTCCCATAGGAGAACCCTTTTTGGTTCCAGGCAGAACTCTTTTGGGTTCCATGTAGGGTTCTACATGGAACAAAAATGGTTCTACCTGGAACCAAAAAGGGTTCTTCAAAGGGTTCTCCCATGGGGGCAGCCAAAGAACCCTTTTAGGTTCTAGATACACTCTTACACTCTTACAACAAAAGGTGCTATGTATTTCACCTCAGAGGTGTTGGGTCTGAATGTGTTGGCTGTGTCCTGATTCAGAACTGTCACGACTTCCACCGAAGGTGGCTCCTCTTCCTGTTCGGGCGGCGCTCGGCGGTCGTCGTCACCGGTCTACTAGCTGCCACCGATTTCCTTTTCCTTTTCTGTTGGTTATGTCTGTATTGGTTTCACCTGTTTCTCGTTTGGGGTTTTTGTTCAGGGCTATTTAAGCCGTCTATGCCCGCCTGCTTTTGTGCGGGCTTACTTTCTGTTCTGTTTGTGGATGGTTTGTTTATTTGTTGGACTGTTTTGGTGTCCTGTTTTGGGTAGGTCATATTTTGTCGCCTGTTGTTGTTGGCGTGACCTTGTTCTGACCGGAATAAATACGGCAACCCAAAACCCTCTGCTCTCTGCGCCTGACTCCGCACCCACCACTCCTAGCTACGTAACAAGAACACTGTATATGAACCAGGGAGCCATGGGCCAACTGTATGAGTGCCGACCTGATGTATCCGAGAGGAACAGGCTAACAGTCTAGCTAACCCCAGGTGTGCTAGCAGCATCAGCGAACAGGAATGAGGGTCATTCCACCAGCCCTGCACCTCGTCCACATACTGCGACCAGCCAAATAGAAATGCCTGCATTTACTGGGCTGCCATGGCAATCTGTCAGTTAGTCATGTGCCTGCCTACATGGTCCCCAATGGCTGTGACTAATAGCCACCCACCCAGCCAGCCAGCCCCCCACTGCTGCCCAGCACAGGCCCATGTGTGGATGTCCATCAGATAGGCTATGGGCCCTGCCTCCCTGCATGATTCCCTGCCTGACTAACTACCACACTCCAGGGGAAAGCGGCCCGCCACTCCAATTTCCTATTATAGCGTTGGCTGGCTGCAGGGAGAAGGGCGACGGGAGGAACTGACACAAGAGACAGTTTGGATCTGGGTTGGAAGCTGGGTTGCTAGGGGGAGAGACCCTCCTGCTGACACCATGTGGCCTTATTCTGGGTGAGGTGAGTGGCTGGCTACAGATAGTAATTGGGAAATGCACTCGGATTGCACTCTACTTTTAAATCCTTCCATGAGTGCTGATGGCGAAGTAAAATAATCTCTCCAAAACAATGTAAGGACTTTACCTCTCTAAGAGGGATACTGCATCCAGTATATTCTTTCACACCATCTAGGTTAAAAAAATAAATAAAATGCACATTTTATTGTCTAACATTTAGATACAAGTCTGTGTCACTCGAGCTTGCAAACAGAAATGTGTCAAAGTCAAACATGTCTCCAATTTTTCCTTTACATACTGCTTTTTCAAAGATACAATACTTCCCTGTCTCTATACTTCTGCAACAACCCTTTACTCTGTATCTGTCAAGTCAGCAAAGGGATTGAAGCCTCTTTTTCCAGACCCTAGAATCACACTGGACCTTGCTTGCTGCCAGTGACAGGTGTTGGCCTGACATTTGACTGATTAGCTGAGATATGGAAGGTGTGACATAACGAGAGACAGGCCGTTACTGTATGAAATACAATGTGACAAAAATAGACCTGCTTAAATAGAGCACATTGGTACAGTAAGGAGCGAACTCAATGAAAGTGTATATGGAAAATAGTATGCGAAAAATGTCTCAATGACAGAAACGAAAGGCAATAATCTTCATTGGAGTATTATAATCTAAACCTGTCTGCGGGATTTCAGCATATACAGCAGCTTCAGTGACAAAGACAGACCACACGGCTGATCCCAGACAGTAAACAAAGCATGAACAGTGTGTGTTGGAAAACCAGTACTAACCCATCATTGTAATCAGATGCCATTTGCCTCTCATTCTACGCTTTAATGAGTGTGACACTTGTGTTGGTGATGCAATTAGCTATTTTTGATACCTTGTTTGCATGGAGAGACCATGGGAGAGACAAGTGAGTCACAGACCAAAAGTTAGCCAGGCACTAAGCCACGACCCCATGAGTTCACCAGGAGCTAGAGACTGTCTCCACGACTCAATCCCTCACATGAATAGCCACTGTTGGTCTTTGAAGGTGTTTAAAGGCAAAGTTAGCGGGCTGCTATGGGCCCATGCTCTTAGATACTAAAATTAGCCAATGAGCGTTTCCATTTCATGGGCCTGCTGCCACTCGACACCAACATGGTTACTCCAATATGTGGGGTAGCTAGCTGCTTCCTGTGTTACTGGTCAGTTTGGCCACACCGGCTTCTGCGTCTATTTCGGTACAGACACTTTTCTGTGCTCAACTTTTAGTGTCCTTTGCCCCATTGCATTTACCACATGGATCTCAGTGCTTGAGTAAGTTCAGGGACTTCTCTTTGGCTATTTCTTTATTACAACACACACGCCTATGTTTTTTTTTAGCAGGGGGCCGTGGATTCATCTCTCTACCCCAGACATGGAATACACAATCAAAAGGTAAAGCAGCATTTGATCTTCATATGTGGTAATAACTGTCCAATGCATGGACATGTGAGGGGATATTTGGATCACACAGTTTTCACACAGTTTTTATGTTTGGGGTGAAGAGCTCACAATGTGGACCTTCTACAGTAATACCTAAACATCACAAATGCCACAGGTACATAACAAACATGATGTCATCCTTTGCTGTCAATATTCAATACTTTTTATTTTTATGATATCATATGCATATACAGTACCAGTCAAAAGTTTGGACACACCTACTCATTCAAGGGTTTTTCTTTATTTTTAATATTTTCTATATTGTAGAATAATAGTGAAGACATCACAACTATGAAGTAACACATATGGAATCATGTAGTAACCAAAAAATGTTAAACAAATCAAAATATATTTTAGATTTTAGATTCTTCAAAAGAAGGCACCCTTTGCCTTGATAACAGCTTTGTACACTCTTGGCATTCTCTCAACCAGCTTCACCTGGAATGCATTTCCAGCAGTCTTGAAGGAGTTCCCACATATGCTGAGCACGTTGGCTGATTTTCCTTCACTCTGCGGTCCAACCCATCCCAAACCATCTCAATTGGGTTGAGGTTGGGTGATGGTGGAGGCTAGGTCATCTGATGCAGCACTCAGTCACTCTCCTTATTGGTCAAATAGCCCTTTCACAGCCTGGAGGTGTGTTGGGTCATTGTCCTGTTGAAAAGCAAATAATAGTCCCACTAAGCGCAAATCAGATGGGATGGCGTATCGCTAAAGAATGCTGTGGTAGCCATGCTGGTTAAGTGTCCATAAGTCCATATGTGTTATTTCATAGTTGTGATGTCTTCACTATTATTCTACAATGTATAAAATAGTAAAAATAAAGAAAAACCCTGTAATGAGTAGGTGTGTCCAAACTTTTAACTGGTATTGTGTATATATATACAGTAAATACACTACCTTTCAAAAGTTTGGGGTCACTTAGAAATGTCCTTGTTAATTAAAGAAAATGACAATTTTTGTCCATTAAAATAAGATAAAATTGATCAGAAATACAGTGTAGACATTGTTAATGTTGTAAATGACTATTGTAGCTGGAAACGGCAGATTTTTTATGGAATGGACTTGGACTTATGGACTTGTGAGACGTCTGTTTCTCAAACTAGACACTCTAATGCACTTTTCTTTTCTTTCTATTCTGGTCACAGACAGTTTGCGCTGTTCTGTGAAGGGAGTAGTACACAGCGTTGTACGAGATCTTCAGTTTCTTGGCAATTTCTCGCATGGAATATCCTTCATTTCTCAGAACAAGAATAAACTGACGAGTTTCAGAAGAAAGGTCTTTGTTTCCGGCCATTTTGAGCCTGTAATCGAACCCACAAATGCTGATGCTCCAGATACTTAACTAGTCTAAAGAAGGCCAGTTTTATTACATCTTTAATCAGAACAACAGTTTTCAGCTGTGCTAACATAATTGCAGAAGGGTTTTCTAATGATCAATTAGCCTTTTAAAATTATAAACTTGGATTAGCTAACACAACGTGCCATTGGAACACAGGAGTGATGGTTGCTGATAATGTGCCTCTGTACACTTATGCATACAAAATCTGCCGTTTCCAGCAAAAATAGTCATTTGCAACATTAACAATGTCTACACTGTATTTCTGATCAATTTGATGTTATTTTAATAGACAAAAAAACATTAGTATATATATATATATACTGTATATATACACACACTAATGTTTTTATATATATATATATATATATATATCAATTTAATAAACCAACTAAAGTTTTTTTAATGAAAGTCCAGACATTTTATGAGAGCTATGGGGCGGAACTTTTAAGACAGTGTTTGTTATGTTGCTGGCAGTAATGTAACATTTACTGTTTTTTACTGTACACATAATGCATATTCCTGTACATTGACTGTATATTACTGAATATTTACCTTGGGGTGTGATAGATAGCCTCTGTGCTGTAGTTCCTTCTCTGCTATTAATAAACCAACCAGATGCTGGGAAATCACCGTCTCTCTAACTGGTTTCAAATTATAAGCACTGGAAAATAGCTTACTGCCAGCCAAATTCTTCTTCTGAAAAGTGGATGCATTCTTTCATCTTAACTCATGAATAGTGGTTACAATTACTTAATACAGTATATTGTTTTATATTGAGGACAAAGGACTGAAAATGCATGTGTGTGACCTTCGTTAAGTTGTAATGACCGTCCGCAGAGAGAGGCCTATAACTGGCTGGATAACTGTTATTGATCTTGGCATGATCTTTGAACTTGGACATGAATCTGAATCATGTCTCTTCTGTGCTTTTGAATCAAGTTTTACTCAGGGTGTTTTATTGAATACAACTCTAAGGCTTATTCTATACATTCAGTACCCTCACTCTGTCTGTGTGTATATTTATCTCAATCAGTGTAGCTAGTTTTAAGGAGTGTCCCAGTTTTTTGGGGTATTTTTGTTTTTTAATTATATTATATATATTTTTATCCCTTTTCTCCCCAATTTCGTGGTATCCAATTGGTAGTTACAGTCTTGTCCCATCACTGCAACTCCCGTACGGACTCGGGAGAGGCGAAGGTTGAGAGCCGTGAGTCCTCCGAAACACGATCCAGCCGAGCCGCACTGATTCTTGATTCCCGCTTAAACTGGAAGCCAGCCGCAGCAATGTGTCAGAGGAAACACCGTACACCTGGCGACCGTGTCAGCGTGCATGCGCCCGGCCCGCCACCAGAGTCGTTATAGCGCTATGGGAAAAGGACATCCCGGCCGGCCAAACCCTCCCCTAACCCGGATGACGCTGGGCCAATTGTGCGCCACCCCATGGGTCTCCCGGTCGCGGCCGACTTCGACAGAGCCTGGACTCGAACCAGGATCTCTAGTGGCACCAGGATCTTTTTAGACCAGTGCGCCACTCAGGAGGCCCCCCCAGTTTTGTATTAACAGTGAAGTTGACCAATATGTGCCAATTGTTAAGCTCCCAGGTCAGAATATCGAAATGGGTTAATGAGCTATTCTAGGCACTCACCCAGATAGCTAAACTAAGCTAAGCAGCTGCTGCAAAGTGTACTGTGAATGATGCCGTGATTTAAGGGTATTCTCAGTGTACTGATGTAAACTTAGTCTCCATTTAAAATGTTTAAAGACCATTCCGGTGTGTGATTTCCTTATATATGCTTGACTATCAATCACAATATGAAAATATATAATAAGTAAAGTACTGTATGTCCATTGTAAAGGTCACCCCATGTCACGTACTAATGCGCAAGCAACATGCTATCCACATGGTTGTACACAAACCAATGCTGATTTATAGGAATGGTGCAAACAATAACAGTGACTATAATGTGATGGCCTTCTCTGATAATAACACGTAAATATATATATATATATATATATATATATATATATATATATATATATATATATATATATATATATATATATATATATATAAAAGACTAGCATGTAGATACAGGGCAGTACAGGGCAGAATGGGCATTAGCGCCTATAAAATCTCATGCTGTTCATGCTGTTCATAGCCATTGTCATGCTTGGTGTTTAGTAAAGGGCCTAAAAGCATATTCCTTTTCTTAAAATAGCCTGCGGTATGGTACGTGTTTGGGGTGTACATAGCTACGAGATAGTTGAGTTCACACATGTCATATACACAAAGGTCAGAGCGAAATATATGGTATGCCAAACAATTTAAAGTGCTATCAGAATGGACACAGTCTTTCTCATACCGTTAGGAGGAATTGCATAAAATAAATACCACAATGTCTAGCTGGTAATGTATTAAAATGATTAGGCTGATGAAATGTAAACTCATGCTTCTCAAAAAAATGCCCAGAACTTTCCTTCGGGAAATACTGTACATGCTTCTCTATACAATGGATACAGCAATGACGTTATGCAGTTCCAGTGTTTCCTCTTTGATTGTGACACTGTATCTCTTTCCCAGGAAGATGGTGAGCTGACCAAACTGGGGGACCAAACAGACTCAAACATCTTCAACCTTCTGCAGAGGTGTGATCGGTGTCAACTATCAGCCTTCACCATGACCTGCGTGGAGAAGCGTCAATGCGTGAGCCACCGGAGCACCATGCTCCACCACCGCTTCCCCAACGGCTTCACTGAGATCTTCATGGACGAGACGGATCGAGAGGTCAGCACTCTCACCGACCGCGCCTTCCGGAGCCTGTGCATCGGAGACGAGGCCGCCTACAACGATGAGTTCTCATACGGATACCCTTTCAGCTGTCACAAGCCCCTAGTGGAGGAGCCCCTGAAAAGGACTAAAGACACTGGTAAAAAGCACCAAATCAATGGTGCCATTGGCACTCAACCCTGGAAGCAGCAGAAGAGCATGTCCAGTTTGACTCTCCTCAAGACATTTAGTGCTACAGAGGAGAAATGTGAGGACATGCTGATTAAAAACGGTGATTTTAAGGACACTAATGGAGACTCTTGGGATAAGTTGGCCCTCCTCAGCATCGAAAGGGAACTATCGGAATTCTCCTCAGATTATAACAACCTCATAGCCAAGAAATCAGGCAAGGATGCAAAGTTCTCTAAGACAAAAAACTGCAAATCCAACTTCAAGCTGCGGAAACTGAACATCAAAAACTGTTTCCTCCACAGCGAGTTCAGCCCATTCCAATCGTGGAGGGATTTTAACCGCTTTCCGTTCGGCCACGCCACCATTCCCCATGTGGTGGACAACCTCCCTAAGTGGTATGACTCCCCTTTATACAAAGAGCTGACTGAGGCACATAGAATAGAGACTTTGCGTGCAGAGGAGATGGAGCAGCAGTGCCAGAAACCAGTTGAACCCCCTCCTCCTCGTCCTCCACCCAAGGTTCTGCCAAAACCCTCTGCCCCTGAGAAGAGGTGTGCATCAGACACCTCTTCTCAGGGTGAAACCAGCACCCCCTGGAGAAGAAACAGAGTGAGAGTCAAGAGTGCTGTGCCTGTCAACCAACCAGGACTACTTTGCACTCCCACTGACACCCCCAAACCGGTGGAGAAGAGTCCTCTGCCTTATAAAAAGGAAGTAAAGTCGATAAAGGTGAACAAAGTGGAGGAGCCGTGCTCTTTGACCTCTACTCCATTCAGCATTTCTCAGCTGATGACACCCATAATACCATCCAGACAGGCCACAGACACCTCAGAGGTCCTGTCAGCAGTGCTCTCTCCCTCTCTCCTTGATCTCACCCGCCTAGACTTAGAGCATGTGTCGCCAATCAAATCGAGGTCGACCCCAGAGGTCATCAAACGAGATAGCTACAAATCCATCGCGTCCAGTTTGTTGTTCAACCTCAAGGATAACAGGAAGAGGGTCAAGAGCAGGTACAGCCCGCCAAAGTTCAAAACCGAACAGGTGGAACGACGTACTATGTCTCCAAAGCTGCTGGAACATAGACTACTCAAATATGCACAAGCTCCTTCTGACGTTACAGCGTCTGGCTTCAGTACACCTGCCATTCTAGCCTCTGGCTTCAGTACACCTGCCATTCTAGCCTCTGGCTTCAGTACACCTGCCATTCTAGCCTCCGGCTTCACTACACCTGCCATTCTATTAGATGGACAACCTATCTGTAGCCCTGATGTTTCGGAATCTAGCAATGCTCGTCTTAGGAAATATCTAGATTCTGATATATCAGACGATTACTTGATGTCCAACTTATTGCAAACCAAAAGAGAGGCTGCGGGTAGCAGGAGCACCGGGTCTCCCTTTTCACACCCAAAGGTGAACAAGAGCCCTCTGACTAAGAAACAAATGTACCCAACTCTGAACTTGTACAATAGTCTTGTAGAGCCAGAAATTAAACACTTCTCACCGTCTATGAATAAGGATATCACACCAAACAAAGGGCTTTCTCCGAATATGTCAGACAACACAAAAGACCAACCTACTACACAAAAGGAAGGGATTTCTCAGAATATATCAGAAAAGCCAGTAAAAGAGATGTCGGAGCTAAAGGAGAAAGGCGTTGGTGACCAGCCTGTACATACAAGAACGAATAGGGAAGCATTACCTATAGCACAAAACAAAGTGTTATCTCCAAATATAACAGACAATGCGAAACAGCCAACAAAAGACACAGTGGAATTTAAGGAAAAACATATTGATGAACAGACTGCAAATACAAGAGAAGCATTCACAGCTACTAGGGACACATTAATAACAGCTCAACATAAAATGCTGTCCTCAAATAGAACATACAACACCAATAGGTCAACAAAGGACACGATAGAGTTAAATGTCAAAGACAGTGTTGAAGAGGTTATGAGAGCCGGTATGGAAGCAATATTTACCACCCGAAACAAACTACTCTCTCCCAATAGAACAGAAGCTGTTGAAGCATTAACCAATAAGAACAACATTGTCAAAACAGAGGACCCTCAAGTGAAAGATGAAAAGGGAATTGTAGTAGAGGATAGACATTTGTTTTATTCATTTTCAGTGCCAAGGCCAAGCTACAGACAGATAGAGCCACAGACAACAGGTGACATTTATCCAATGGAAAACATCATCACCGATGGATTAATAGAAAGTGCAGAAAAAGAGAAAGAGTGTATTGTGGCAGAAAAAGAGAAGGAGCCTGTTAAAAAGCAAGGCAGGTTTAAGCATATATTTTCAGCGAGACAGAACAACTACATTAAAAGCCAAAGATATGCAATGATGGAGAATGGTGAGGAAGAGCAGGAGGAGGAAGATGTAGAACCTAAAATGGAGGTGAATAATAAGAAAGACATGGATAAGGAAGTACAGGATACAGAGAAGGCAGTGCACAAAGAAATGAAAGATAGTGAAAATATAATAAGTGACTTACATGCACTTAAGGAGCTGGAGAAGGCCAGATTGGGTGGACGCCATATCAAGGACGGTGAGAATTTGAAGCCCAAACCAATGATAGACGGGGAGGCAAAAGCGAAAAACGATTTAATTTCAAGGGAGCTTAGGAACATTAAAAGGGGTATTCTTTCTATGCGAGGAAACACGTTCGCTAAAAAAGAGTTATTTGCGAATAAAGAGAAGGAGCAAGCTAAGCATGATGTATTCTCAAAGCTAGACAACAGCGTTGTAGCCAACACATCTTTGATCAATGACAATTACGACAAGGCTAAAATGGCACTTGAGGAAATCATATCGGAGAGAGCAAAGAAACGTACAAATAAAGTATTTAACAATAAAGAACTTGAAAACAATAGAGTCCCTGATGAGAACCCTGATGATAGTTATAATAGAGTCCAAAAGAGTAGACCAGCTAGACAGGATTATACCAGGAAAGCAACAGAGAGGAAACAAAATGAGGCGAGAGGGAGGCTAGGGGATCTGAAGGATCATCATCAGATACAAGAAATTCTTTCCCAGACTGAGACAAAACTTGGTGAAAATCACCGATTAGGTGCCACAATCTATACTGAACCAAATAAACTGGCAACAAGATATATCAGGGAGGAGCAAGTGCAAGAAAGCATAATCAATAATGTCAGTGACTCAGCAGAGGAGAGTGATAGAACCGTAGCTAAACAGTTATCTGTTGAAACAAGAGATGACACCTCTAAAAATGACGAGGCAGTCACAGAGGAGAGTCAACCAGACGCGCCAGTTATCAAACCAAAGGTACCACCGAGGAGCAAGAAGGGGAACACTAAAAAAGAGGACAGCTCAGAGAAGGTGAAAGAATGTGCAAATGTAATGGATATAATTGAGGAGGATATAAAGAACAAACACTTTTCAATTAGGGATAGTAAAAATTATAACATTCTACTAGAAGAGAACACACACGCAAGGGGCAAGATCTCAAATACAGAGGCCCTTGATGCAAAGATAAAAGCTGATAAACAAACAGATGCACTTGAAACAGAGAAGACAGCTGAGCAAGAGAAGCGTTTTATACAAAATAAACACCACGTTGGTCTGCCAGGAGAGTACTGCAAATATCCACATGAGGCAAATACCTGTTTTTCCCCCAGTGAAGAGAAGGAAAAAGAAATGAAGGCTCTATTAAATGCAAGGAAAACTAACACACTTCCTCTGAAGAAACTCAAAGCAGAAAAAATACAACACAATATTGAACAGGAACAACTGTGTGTGAGAAGGAAGGCCCCTTTAAAACCAGACAAGGATCATTCAAAACCTTCAAACCAAGTAAACACCAGTACTGAGGATGAATCAATAATGAAAAAAGATAGCATGAAAAAGATTCAAGCAACTGAAGAGTCTGACAAATCAGTTAGGATTTGTGAAGATATTGTACAAGTTGATGAAGTACTTGACCAAGATATTAGAGAAACATTAGTGACCCCGTTGTCAAATGGCAGTAGTATAAATCCAAGTCAACAGAATCAAACCAGTATGTCCTCGAAGTCATCATATTTCTTTGTTGAAAATACATTGCAAAGAAACCTTGAAACAGACTCAAACATCTATCATTCTTTGGAGAATTTGATTGCAAAAGTAGAGGAGGTTGAGGAAGGAGTAGAGGATGGTCCAGAACGTGTGAGAGGAGATTTGGAGAGCAGGACAGAAGTGGAGTATTACTCTGTAAGTGATCATGAAAATAAGGACGTTGAAGACAAGCCAGTAGTTCGTCCCAGGCGAGACAGAGAAACATCCCTGAAGGAGGAAAAAGAGCCGAGAGCCAGAGAGATGGACAAAAGAGGATGGTTCCAGAGCCCCATGGACAACACAAACAATCAAACACCAACATCTCAGTCCAACGTCTCTTCGCCCGTTCTGGGGAAACCGGCTCTATTCAAAGTGAAAGACAACATATTAAATGATCATGTCTCGCCTGTAACCAAGACAGTGAAACCGGTTCTGGACAAGACAAACCATGACCCATTGCAGCGTGCGCCGTGCACACCCGGGGAGAGCTTGAGTGGCTCTGAGAAAAGCGAGGAAGAGCATCTCGATCATCCAAAAACATCCATTGGAATGCAGTCACCCGATAATGCCGTCACCACACCAGACAAACACTTCAAACCCGAAGATACGGCATCTCCCCACTCTTCACACTCACTGCTGTCTCCCTCAAAACTAACCCCCGAGCACAATCGGAAAGGCCAACGTGCGCCGTGGTCACCCAGGGAGAGCTTAAGTGGCTCTGAGAGGGGCGAGGAAGACCATCTTGAAATCCCCGAACTCCATGCTGCTAGCATTACAACAGACAAACACCTCAAACCAAGAGAGACGGCATCTCACCACTCACCACTCACCCCACTGTCTCCCTCAAAACTGACCCCCGATAACAGCCAAAGAGGCCAGCAATACGGGTCTTTCCTCACAGTCACACAGGAATACAACAAACATTCAGGGCTAAGCCCATCATCAGAAGAAGGGGCAAGCACAATGGATACAGCTGATGACACCCCAGACGTTTACAAGGTGCCCAGCGAGAGGTCGGGTTCTGTCTGCAGCGGCAACAACACCCAAGGCCCCGGCAGACCGCCCGTGGTTCCTCCCAAGTCCGAGAAGGCCCTCTTCAAAGCCATGAAGCTGACCACCAGGAGGATCCAAAAGGAAGAGAAGGAAAGTCAACCTCAAAAGAGTCACAGTAGTAGTAAGAGCTGTAGTAGTAGAAGTGACAAAAACAAGAGGGATAAATCATTGGAGCAGAAAAGTAGTAGTAGTGATAGTAGTGAGAAACATCGTACTAGAGAGAAGCAACATCAGGAAAGGACAGAACACAGAGGCCGTAGCAGTGAGAAGCACAGCCTTGGTGAATCAGAGCATCGAGGCCGTTGTAGTGAAAAGCACAGGCACAATGAATCAGAGAGCCAGGCCCGTAACAGTGAGAAGCACCACAATGGTGTACCCGAACATCAGAGCCATAGCAGTGAGAAGTCCAGGCAAGAAAGAACAGAGCCCAGCAGTCGTAGCAGTGAGAAACACAGGCATGGGGAATCGACGCGTCAAGAATGCAGCAGTGACAATCAGAGGCATGGAGAATCCGAGCGCCATAGGAGTGAGAAACACAGCCGCGAGAAGCCAGAACAGAGAATCCGTAGCAGTGACAGAGCTGTCAGTGAGCATAAAAGTCAGAACGGTGAGAGATCCATGACTGGAAGACAACAGCGCCATAGAGCTCAGAGCATGGACAGACACATTGGCAATAAAGCAGAAGGGAGAATTCGTAGCAGTGAGACATCTCCTAGGGAAAGACCGGAGCCGAGAAGTCAGCGTATTGAGAAGTCTATTAGGGAGGAGCTGTCTCAGAGGGGCCGAGCCCGCGAGAGATCCAACAGAGAGAAACTAGAACACAGAAACCACAGTGTTGACTCCTATGCCAGTGACGTTATAGACTTGACATCACCTCACCCTAATCTATCCCGCCAGTCAAGTTACACCAGCCAGTTCTCCCGTCAGTCCAGCATCGAGCACTGTTATGCCTCCTTCCCAATGACCCAACGGAAGTTGTTGCAGGACCCAGACTCTGGGCAGTACTTCGTAGTCGACATGCCCGTCCAGGTCAAGACGAAGACCTTCTTTGATCCAGAAACTGGGAATTACGTGCAGCTACCTGTTCAACCTTCAGAAGGCCCCGTGCCTCAGGCCTCCACCATGGAGGTGATGAACGCACCAATGGTGCTCTACCACGGTTCCTTTGTCCCAGTGCCTGTCTCATCCATCCCATCACAGAAATCCACTGTCCACCCCTCACAGCTGGACCAGGAAGACTTTGAACAGATGCGGGAAAGGCAGCGGAATAAACACAATAACGAAGGCCATCCTTACCTAGAGCCGGTGTATGGCTCACAAGACCACATGCTAGGGGAGTTCTTAGGCACTGAGGACATTTATGACTGTATGAACTGATAGGGCTTTTATCAACTTCGTGAGAAAAGTTTAACAGTGTTGAAGTGGAGTGTTAATTTGCATTTGTGGTTAATCCGAGCTACTGTAGAGTTAATATTATAAATGCCATTTGGGAGTGTCTGACTTCAGGGATTTATGTATGATTAAGATATGATTCATAAATGTTTTTGATGGAAAATGACAGCATAAAGAAAAAGACATGGAAGTTCTATGTACATATGTATTTTCACATGTAGACAGGAAGTTTGGTTGTAAATCTTGAGAGGATTTTTATGAATATAATTGAAGTGGTGTTCCACCTCTTTTCATTAATTGTTGTAATGTTTTATTGATATGGCAAGTTTTGCTTTTTAAGACTTTTTTTCCACAAAGCTGTTTGCCCTCACAAATAACACAATTTTGACAGATTTTTATTTAAACAAAAAGGACACATTATGTTTAGATCTACGTTTCAGTAGTCAATACCAATATCAATTTCGTTATTTTCATTCTAATATACAGCATGCACTGTTTTTGCATGCACGAGTTTAAATATTTCTTGCAACTGAATATTGAAATTCGCATATTCTGTTTCATGCTAATATCATAAAATGTATGGTATTTACATTTATTGTAAGTGGCAATAATTGATAATTGTAAAATGATTGGAAATACTTGGAGATACTTGGAAATATGTTTGGCAGTATTTTGAATTTAATGACTAGATAAAGCAGGGCTGCATTTTGTTTTTGTAAATCATTCCAATAAAAAAAACTTCTGAAGAACTAGGGTTATCCTTTGTAATTTCATAATCTTGATGTTGTAAAAATATATATTTTTTACATTTCAAAAAGTGATTTTTATCAATTTTAAAATGGCTTACCTTTTCATAGGTACCAAGACTTGATGATCAGGCCTACACTGCACTTACTACACCGCATTGTAATGCTTTTCCATTTTGTTTTGTTCATCTCAATTTATGGTGAGAGATCTTTTACTGTGAATGCAAGATTGGCTTTTTATATGTGAAATTTAGCCCTCTGGCGTCATCTAGTGTGTATTGTTCATTACATTGAAGAGGGAAATCACAAACCTAGTGTATGATATAGCAAACAAACAACAAGATGAAACCACATTTGTAGGCCTACACGATTTAGTTACTAGGACATCAGACTTTCATATAGTTACATATCCATCCCATCAGTGTTTCTTAATCCTCGTTCACATTTTTTTGTTTTTGGCGAGCACTACACAGCTGATTCAAATGATTAACTCATTATCAAGTTGTTGTGATTTGAATCAGGGGTGTACAAAAATATAGGATCTTAATTTGAGCCAGTTTGCAACAGCAGGAAAATAATCCTACAGCAACTGGAAACGTGAATTATTATGTGGATTATAATGGACCTTTTTGCAGGGGTTCAAACATTTGTCAACCCCTAAAATCTGTAAGTTTTAAATGTCCTACATTACAGGAAAGTTATTCTGCAACAGGGTGATCAAATTAAGATCCTACATCAGTAGTGCTAAGGCAAAACCAAAAATGTGAGCCCATTATGACAACCATGACACAAAAATATGTTGATAATGCATGTAAGGAAGGCCAGCATTCGTAATATAGCAATACCCTCAGGGCATTTATAAACCACCCTGACGCTTAATTTCTGCACCTTGGTCGGTGACACGGTGACTTCCATTAGGCCTACTGCCATTGCCCGGCCTCAGAGCCTTATCAAATATCAATATAAACATGTTCAATTGCAACAACCAACTTTTATTTCTTACAAAAACATCCATTTATACATGAATCACTGGACATACTGTTAATATTTTCAATTCAATCAAGATTTCTGAAAGCTGTTCAAAATGAAACCATATCGTCATACTGTTTCAGAACCACGTTATCCTCGTCGTTGGAGAGCGTTGGAGCGTGCATGACGGACTGCACAGTCGCATGATTCGTGGCACGGAAACTCTTTCAGAGTGGGAACGGACAAGAGCCCTTGCAGTGGTAAGCATTGTAACCCCGTGGAGATTTGATCCAGCCGATCTCCTCGAAGTCCACAAAGAGGGGCATGACATGGGGCGGCTGCGGGGATAACTTGGTGCTGCACGTTTCCTCCTGCTCCTGCTGTCTTGAGGCGATACCTTCGCAGGATTGTCAGGTGTTGTGGCGTGGCTGAAATGTCCTACAAAAATGTAAATGAGAAATAAATATATCAGTATTTTAATCATCTTTGACCGTTACAACAGCAAACCTCCACATTTCTCAGAATATGATTTGATAATTGACAGCCTAGCAATATGGTTGGTGAAATGTTTGGGCTAAACATTCTTTGATGAACGAAGTCCAATTCATAGCAAAGAATCAGAGAAACATTTATTTTCAAAATGTAATTATCCCTTTTTGTTCAGACCTGCAATTAGTCATAGGCCCATTATTAAGTTTAAACATCCCGCACACCAGATTATAAAACATGTAGTGAACGAAAATGAAAGACAGCAACGTCCTCGTATTGTGTTTAGACCCCGCGTCCTCCGGGTCACCCTGTCCCGTCTTGGCTAAATGCCCAATGGGCACAAGTGTGACAGTATGCATGTGAACAGCCTTTGCAGATGTATTTCTTACAACTGCAGCACACCGTATGTGTCCTGTTGTCCTTCTTCGGTGGGCAGAGCTGACACCTCTTCCTCTTACTTGCCCCGGTGGCCAAGGCAGCGGCGGGCTCCTCATGCTGTTGACGAGCCGTAGCACTCTGTAGGACTTTGACAAGTGATGACACCGCTTCGGTGCGGGGGAGATGTTGCCTTCTTTGGATCAGCGGCTTCACAAGTGCCTTTCCCAGCTGCTCCAGGAACACCCTCCTCTTGTTCCGCTTCCGAGGCATCCAGTCAGGCTTGATCTCTCGCCATATGACAAAGGCGTTGTAGGTGGACACGTCGAGGATGTTGTGGAAGACGACCAGGGGCCAGCGGGCAGTCATCCATCTGCAGCTGTACGTGCCGACCACCTTGTCTAGGTTGTCCACGCCGCCCTTGTTGCAGTTGTAGTCTAGGATGACGACCGGCTTCCTGTCGCGGCGATCGCTGACTTGGGCCTCTGTGTGCAGCGTGCTCAGAAGTAGCACGTTCTTATTTTTCTTTGCCAGGTAGGATACTAGAGTTGCGGTGGGCGTGAAGGCAAACCTGGAGGACAGGACCTGTCTGACTCGAGCAGCGCCGGCGGGAGCTCGGCCTTGTTCTTTCTCACCGTGCCCACCATGGTGAGGTTCCTCTCGAGGAGCCGCTGTCCCAGTTCGTAGGAGGTGAAGACATTTTCACACATGACATTGCGACCACTCAGTCCCGTTGTCAGATCGAGGACGACGCACATCCCCTGGTTCTTCTCGGGGCCTCCGCTGGCCGCCTTGCCGGTGTACACTTGCATCTTCCAAGCGTAGCTGGACTTGGCGTCGCAGGCCACCCATGACTTGATGCCGTATTTCGCCGGCTTGCTGGGAATGTACTGATGGAAAGGACAGCGGCCTTTGGCAAGGGGAGAAGAGATTAGCCTCATTACTGGCTCATTGGGGCCAACGGCTTTTATGTTAAACACACACATCTACTACTGCTACTGCTACCTCTCTATACACACACACACACACACACACACACACACACACTACCTCTGAACGGGACCAGTTGCTCGTCCACTGTCACGTCAGGCCCCGGGTTGTAGAGGGCCGGCAGCCGCGCCTCCCAATGGTCCCAGACCTCTCGTATGGCTGCGAGTTTGTTCGTGGCGAGCCTCACGGGTCTCGACTGGCGATCGTCGAATCGCAGCAGCCTCGAGTACTTGTGAAAGACCTTGAGCGGCATGGTGGCTCGGAACATGGTCCTGCCGCTCTCCGCGTCCCACAGGCTGGCCGCGGCCTTACCTCGGGACCTGTAGACGCCCGCTAGGATCAGCAGCCCGACGTAGGTGCGCAGGTCGGTGGCGTCCATGTCTCGCCAGCCGTCGCCATATTTTCTCGCCCCGTGCAGATTTGTCATTTCCAGAATTATCCTTTCTATCGCCGGTGTGACGAACAGGTGGAAGGTGGACGCGATGTCGCGGGCGTGAGTCACGGCATAGGCTGTGTGGCCCGGAGTCTCGTCCGGCCCAGCGTGGCAGATCACATGGGCCCTGTGGCGGCCATAGGCCATCTCCCTTTGGGCTCGAGCCAAGGCGATCTCTTCCTCGTGTTCGTCCTCTTGTTCATCCTCGGGGGCTTCCTCCGGGTCTTCCTCCAAAGAGCACGAAGACGCCTGGTCGGCCTCGCGCTCGGGGTTGTATTCCTCCCCGTCTTCATCTCCCGAAACCTCTTCCTCCTCCTCCTTGGAATCAGAGTAGTCTTCTTGGTCGACGCTGGAGAAGATCTGTCCTAGAACCTGCGCAGCGGTGAAATGCACGGCCATGGCGGCTTGGGTCCACTGATCGGGTCCACTGAGCAGCGGGGAAGAGCACACGGCATGGGGGTACCGATGACTTTGTGTGCCGCTGACAATATTATTATCCTCTCTACGGCCAGCTTACACGGGAGACGACGTGAATCGACGAGGCGCGTGTTCGCCACTGTTGCGCCCCGTTGTGCCCCTGGGCGTGTGTAGCCGTGTGTGCAGTTCACCCACTCTTGCACACACAGCGGGGCATGTCTGGGCGTGTGTAGCCGTGTGTGCAGTTCACCCGTGCACCACTGGGCTGTCCTCTTGCACACACAGCGGGGCATGTCTGGACGTGTGTAGCCCTGGCTGGGTCACTCTGACCCCAAGCACAGCCGGGGAGCCCCCACTTCACACAGTACACACAATAGCATACACCTCCCTAGTGGCTGGCTGGGCCACTCTGACCCCGAGCACAGCGGGGGAGCCCCCACCTCCCACAGTACACAAAATAGCATACACCTCCCTAGTGGCTGGCTGGGTCACTCTGACCCCGAGCACAGAGGGGGAGCCACACACAACCTCGCCACTCACAGACTCTCTACACACACAGTACACACACAATAACATACACCTCGCTAGTGGCTGGCTGGGTCACGCTGACCTCCAGCACAGATCACAGAAGGGGAGCCCTCCAAACACAGGGCATGGGTCACTCTGACCCCGAGGACCACGGGAGGGTTAAGACCTTAACAAATATTTTTTTTTAAATCTCAAAAAAATTGTGGTCAAACTTATTGACACCCCTGTTTTCAATACTCTATAGCAACAAAAAAAAGTTTTATTGTCACATACACCAGATAGATGCAGTGAAATGTGTTGTTTTCCAAGGTCAGCCACAGTAGTACAAAGTATGGTTAAGTGCCTTGCTCAAGGGCACATCGACAGATTTTTCACCTTCAAACTAGCCACCATTCAGTTACTTACCCAACGCTTTAATGGCTAGGCTACCTGCCACCCACTCTTCACCAAGTACCAGGACATTTTAGCCAAAAACCTGGTTGCCTCTGCCAGGAGGCTTTGGCCGCAAGTGGATCTTCCAGCAAGACAATAACCCCAAGCACTAATCAAATTACACAAATACATGGTTAACTGACCACAAAATAAACATGTTGCAATAGCCATCTCAGTCTCCGGACTTGAACCCCATTGAAAACTGGTGGTTTGAATTGAAAAGGGCAGTCCATACCCGCAGACTAAGGATATCAAGGATCTGGAAATGATCTGTATGGAGGAATTTCCCTCCCAATGTGTTCTCCAATCTCATAAAACATTTTAGAAATAAGATCAGGGTTGTTATCCTCAAAGGGAGGATGCTTGAGTATTGAAAACAGGGGTGTCAATACTTTGACCACTTTTATATTTTGTATTATTTGTTAAACAAAACTTTTTTCTTTGAGTAATTGTATTAGTATATCAGAATATAATTTCCCCGTTTTTGGGGGGCAGGCATACAATATAGCTCAGTATTTGTATTATGTATTTTATACAGTACATTTTGCTCATCTTTATCAAGGGTGTCAATAATTACACACCCCACAGTTATTCTGTGTCTGAATATATACAAAAACTGAAATTCTGACCAGCTAGTTGACCTTGATTTAGTGATCGATTAGTGGTCGAACATCTTCCATCGTCTGAGAATATAACTACTGTAGATAGGCATTACCCTCGGGTGATTCTCCCTGTCTCTCAGAAGACTGCAGGACCGACTCAATCCACTTACCCGATGGCAGCGTAATAACAACTTGAATACCACTATTCTCCTCGCTGTTGCGAATCCTGCAAATCCACTTGGACACCTGTCATTGGGAAAACAAATGATGTTGATTAAAATATTGAAAAAGTCATGTTTAAATATGATTTGCTGAGATAAAACGTGACGAGACATTCTTACTGTTTGTGTGACGTTGAAGACTTTCCATCCATGAGTGTATAAAGAAAACAGTCTTGGTGATTAGATTCCATCTCCAAGGTTTCACTCTGCTGTCCAACACCTCATTGAGATCTACCTGTGCGCAAAACATGCATTAGGCTAAACAGTACAATCATTATATCGAGTTATTTCAACACACTTAAAAGTCTATATTTCCAACTAACCTTGTAGAAATGGGGTCCATGTGACTTCCCAAGGAAAAGTCGTTGTTTTTGCCTGAACCAGTGAAATTATACATAGATCATTCTCTAATCTGCCAAATGAGAATACATTTTAAGAAAGTAAACCTTCCATCAACATGCCCTGGGTAAAAATATAATGAATTGTGTTAAAATAACAAGTCTGCAAGTTTTCCCCTTTAAGATAATTTAAGTCTTTTTTTCTTCGTTATTTTCAAACATGCTTGGGCACAAAAGTATCATCAGCCGTGCGTAATTGTGCCTTTGTTGATAACGCACCTCTGTCCTCGAAGCTCCGCACCACATTGCCCTTTTTCCTGGTTCCCGGGATTCCATTGGAGTCCACTGTTCCACTGCGTTGAACAAGTCCAGCATGATCTGGGGTGCCTTTTTATGAGGCACTGTAGAACTCCGAGGCAAATCCTTCGGATTGAACAATTCGTCCATCTTCTTAGCCGACTTTATTATATCCAAACGGTTGTCTTTCGCAACAGTTTCGCTGGATTCTTCGTCTAATGATATAGTAAACATGGCCACGGTTCTACGCTGTAATATGAGGACGAGACAGACGCATAAAGCTTGTAATATCATTCAAGCGATAGCCTACTGAGCCCGAATGGTTATGGGTCAGTGATTAAGCTATCACCGCTGTCGGTAGGCACTGTCCTGAGTGTGATGGACGATTGGACCATTGGAGCTCTATGAATTAATGTATAATGGATTTAAATACTGAAGCAGCACCCCCTCAAACAAACAATGAATAATTTGACCAACAGATTGCAGGTTGGCCCAAATAAGAGGGTAATTTGACCTATTCGTCTGACACAACCGCTTTCCCTTTTCACAAAAGATACATTGTTAAATTGTTATGAAATCGAAAACTAAAATTGATAGACACGACGTGATAAGTAAATTACTAGGCCTATTGATCTCTCAAAATATACCTTAATTTTAAGATATCCTATGGTTTAAATTATTCACGTTATGAGTAGCAAAAAGACCGATGACGTCCTCGCATCATGAACTAGAAGACAAACTTTTTTTCTCAGTATGTCCTCGCTGATTTCTGTGGTGTGTTTTCAGTTATCTGTATGAAGCCAGTTGGCCCTCAAATGAACGAGAGTACACAAACCTATGACGCAAATGAAAACGGAGGTTTACTGGTTCTTACGCTGACTCTCCGTTGGGCATTGTTTGTTGATTGACTCACAGGATGAAATACTAATGAACGGAGGTGTCACCAAATCCAATGATCTGTGTATTCGCATTTTAAATGACTCGTGGATTGTCTTCAATCAAGGGTGAGAAGAAAACAAATTCTTAAAATCATCTCACTGATCAATGGGGCTTCCACTTATAATGTATTTAATCAATTCAAAATCATCTGCTACAAAATGATGATCCCCTCATTTGGAGGCAATTATTATCAGTCACGAGCCGTGTTATTACGCACATGGTAATATGTTATTATGCACGAGGCCGGCCATGGGCAGATGACGTCTATGCGAATTTATTGAATTGGATGTATCCCTCATTTCACCGTGTGCATATTTTCCATTATGCATATCGATCATAATACCGAAAAGCATATTTGCCAGACACCCACAACACGGGCATAAAAACGTTTAAACAGCAGGGAAAATGGATGGTTGCACAGGGGACCCTGCATGTGTATAATCGACAGCGCACGGTGCATGGAACCCTCTGTGGCCAATAAACTTGAGTTTGTGGGATCACGTCAAATGTTTTGATTGACCATGTGCCTATTACTGATAAACTTGAAGAGAAGCCATATGACGTGGATGGCATCTCATAGCACGTTATTTTGCATTGTATCGTATAAAAGCGACCTTCTCTGCCTTGGTTCTTGGTTGAATGCAGTAGTCTCATGTATGCAGTAGATGGCGCCATTGGCCAAAGCATAAATTGGTACTTGTTACCCACTTTGCATGAGCCTCTGATGTAATCATATTAGGGGATCCTTGTCACGGAGTGGGCAATAACTTTGTAAAAATATTGCACATTTCCCTCATTAACCGATCTGTCAATTCATGATCATTCATGTTAATAACATAACTCTTTATTATTGGAAATTAGCATATTTTAGCACATTTGGATAGCCTGCTTCTAGGAGAGATGAGATTGAAAATGAACAACAGTTACAGACCTGCCTATGGCAAGGTCCACGGTGAGGGTGTGGGCCTGTAACAGTCAGGAGTCTCCCAAAGGGCTGCAAGGTCTAACCCCCCCCAAATAGGGGCACTGGGGCAGGGTGCTAGTGGCTACATCTGAGAGCACTACCCATGTGTTAATGACCTCCCCTGTCCCCTCTATGTTAAACACTTCTGTAGGCCAACCAAAAACACATGGAAATAATTGTAAAGCTAATGTGAGTGCTGATGTTGTTCTATTAGATATGTGAGTAGAAAATACAATCGTTGCTAAAGTGGAAACATACCTTCATGGCATGTTGTTTTGTGTTCTTAGTGACTCCATTCTCTGTGACCTAATAGTGAGTGCAGGACAGGGGTCTAGAGGTCAACCGTGGTTCAATGCGGTGAGGGAAGCCCATTAGGTTACAGAAGCTACAGACCCTTTTCCTCATTGCTCTTTGTCACAGTTTTCCCCTTTTGTTTGTAAAGTTGAGCAACTTTCCTTTGATTAGTCTCCCTCTTATCATATAAATGTGTTTATATGTTTCATGAAGGTGTTTCCTATGAGTATAGACATACTGTGTTTGTGACTGTGTGAAAAGGGTAACGTAAACTAACTCACTTTTGTACATCGCGCTGGTCCGTACAATTGACCTTATTTTAGTGGCCAAAAAATGTAATACTTCCAGATCAACTGTAATATCATTACCATTGTAAAGCACAATCTCTCCCCTTTCCAACAAAATCAAGGACGAGGTCTTCATGATGCCCATGATTCAAGAAGGCAATGAGCTCCGTCGGGTCTTTTTAAAAAGGGCGGGTGGGGAAGCAAAGCCTTTTGCATGATAGTGAGAAGGAGAGATGTTGTGTGGGGAAATGGCTTTTTTCACTCAATCTGTCCAACTTACCACCTTATCGCCTCTAAACTGTAAATAAAACACTATAAAGAGTTTATATAATGTGTCATTACATACCTACTGGAAGGTTTGTGTCGAATTTGAATCGGGTTTTTAGGGCAGTGCTAAAGTGATCTTCAGAAGTAAACAGAGTCATTTGAGAGTCATGATAGCTTGCAGTGATGACGCAAAAACTGACTAGGTATCCCCCACTTACCATGTCTCTGTCCCTTTCTTGTTTTTAAACGGTAAGAGAAGTGGTGGAGAGAGGCTGTATGTCACGATCGTCGTCAGGGTGGAAATGACCGGACCAAGGTGCAGCGTGGTAAGCGTACATTTCTTTTTATTATGAATGTCGCCAACAAAAACAAGAAACAACAAAACGAACGTGAAGCTGAGTAAGGCTACACAGGCCACTAACACAGACAACTACCCACAACTAAGGTGGAAAAACAGGCTGCCTAAGTATGATTCCCAATCAGAGACAATGATAGACAGCTGTCCCTGATTGAGAACCATACCCGGCCAAAACATAGAAACAGAAAACATAGAAATAAAGAAACTAGAATGCCCACCCTAGTCACACCCTGGCCTAACCAAAATAGAGAATAAAAGCCTCTCCATGGCCAGGGCGTGACAGTACCCCCCCCCCCCCCCAAAGGTGTGGACTCCGGCCGCAAAACCTGATTCTATAGGGGAGGGTCCAGGTGGGCATCTACTTCGGTGGCGGCTCCGGTGCGGGACGCAGACCCCGTTCCACCTCTGGCTGCCCCCACTTTGGTGGCTCCTCTAGACTGGGGACCCTCGCTGGTGACTCCGGACTGGGGACCGTCGCTGCAGGCTCCGGACCGCGGATCAATACTGGAGGCTTCGTGCCATAGATCCTCATTGCAGGCTCCGGGCCATGGACCATCACTGGAGGCTTCGTGCCATGAATCATCACTGGAGGATTCGTGCCATAGATCATCACTGGAGGCTTCGTGCCATGGATCATCACTGGAGGCTTCGTGCCATGGATCATCCCTGGAGGCTTCGTGCCATGGATCATCCCTGGAGGCTTCGTGCCATGGATCACCACTGGAGGCTTCGTGCCATGGATCATCACTGGAGGCTTCGTGCCATGGATCACCACTGGAGGCTTCGTGCCATGGATCATCACTGGAGGCTTCGTGCCATGGATCACCACTGGAGGCTTCGTGCCATGGATCATCACTGGAGGCTTCGTGCCATGGATCATCACTGGAGGCTTCGTGCCATGGATCATCACTGGAGTGAGGAGACGTATGGACAGCCTGGTGCGTGGAGCTGCCACAGGGCTTACCAGGCTGGAGAGACATACAGGAGGCCTGGTTCTTGGAGCTGGCACCGGATACACTGGGCCGTGGAGGCGCACTGGAGGTCTCGAGCGTAGAGCCTGCACAACCTGTCCTGGCTGGATGGTTACCTTCACCCGGGAAAGGCGGGGCGCTGGCACAGGACGCACTGGGCTGTGCAGACGCACCGGAGACACAGTGCGCAGAGCCGGCGCAGGATATCCTAGGCCGTAGAGACGCACTGGCGGCCAGATGCGCTGAGCCGGCACCATCCATCCTGGCAGGATGCCCACTCTAGCCCGGCCGATGCGGGGAGCTGGAATGTAGCGCACCGGGCTGTGAACGCGCACTGTAGACACCGTGCGCTCCACCGCATACCACGCTCCCTATGGTAAGCACGAGAAGTTGGCTCATGCCTCCAACCTGACTCAGCCAACCTCCTCGTGTGCCCCCCCCCAATTTCTTTTGGAGTGGCCTCCCGGTCTTTCGTGCCAGCCGTGACCCTGTGTAATCCTGGGCCCTTTTTCTCGCTGCCTCAGCTTTCCTCGCTGCTTCCACCTGCTCCCAGGGCAGGTGATCCTTTCCCGCCAGGATCTCCTCCCACGTCCAGGATCCTTTCCCATTCAGGATGTCCTCGCATGTCCAGTCCACCTTACCACGCTGCTTGGTCCGTTTGTGGTGGGTAGTTCTGTCACGATCGTTGTCAGGGTGGAAATGACCGGACCAAGGTGCAGCGTGATGAGCGTACATTTCTTTTTATTTTAAATGTCGCCAACAAAAACAAGAAACAAGAAAATGAACGTGAAGCTGACTAGGGCTATACAAGCCACTAACACAGACAACTACCCACAACATCTCTATTGTCTATGATTTATGATTTATTCACGTTTAGTACTACACCACATCCCCACACCTCTGACTAAACAAAGTCAAGCACGTGTAATTGTCCTGTTATGGTAACATGATATGCTACTTGAGATGCCTCCCAAAAAAAACTCTGCATTCCCCAAATATCAGTCTTAGCAGGGGTGCTGCTGTATTATGGTGTACTGTGGGGGCTTTCTGGCATTAGGTAACCTAGTTTCACTGAGTGGGAAAGCATATCTCTGTGTCTTACCCCGACACTGCACCACATAAATGAAGAAGAAACATTGGATCCAGACATCATCCCTAATCCAAAAAAATTTTCTAGTCCCCGTTTATCTTGATTATATCGAAGAGGGAAAGGCAGGAACACGGTGTGTCTGAAAGCAGACAGAAGTGGAGAGGGGTTGTCGTTTTTTTACAGGGCTACCGAGACAGAGTTACTCTCTCCTCTCTCCTGTCTGTCTTTAGCAGCAGACTCTGGGACAGCCATGGGGATCAGCCTTGCCACCTAATACGGCTATATTTAAGACTGGGACCAGCCACTGACACTTTAATGAGATAGAGATTAGGAGTATTTATTATGTCTAAACAGCCTGGAAATGGAAAAGAGGGGAGACTGTGGAATGACTGTGGAATGACTGTGGAATGATGGGTTAAGAGTGAAACAGTATGCACCTAGTATCTCCATTTCAGAAGAGCCCTGAAGTAACCCCTATAACACTGTTAACCCTTGCCCACCTATACTAATCGAAGGGGACAAATGTGGACTGTCAGAGAGTCTTCTAAAAAATGTTGTGGCTGTCTCGTCTCCACCTCCCTCTGAATAGTTCCTCTGCTTTCAACAGACCATCTGCCCCAGTGGGTTAGAGTGGACCCACTGGTATCTCTGTGTCTGACCCATCTTTCAACACCTCGTACCTGGCACAGGGGCAGCCCCCCCCCCCACCAAAAAAAACCCCACACACACTTGCTGCTGACCACCCGGTCACTGATAGACACGTCGGCATATGGTAAACAAACAACCCTGCGCGATGTTGACAGAGAAGTGCTGGGCCTCTGCCAGGCTGAGCGGGTGACAAGGTGTGTGTGAGGTGTGAGGGACACCGGTCCTGTGAGGCCCTCTATTACTTCTCTCTGAGGCCTATACTCACTGCTGCCACTGTGGAACACCGCTCACATCTCACCATTCACTAGAGCCAGCAATGCCATGACGTAGAGATACATGTTCTGTATTTGTTGGCTGTTTGTTGGTCAATTCAGGAAGGAGGGAGATGGACTATTTTATCTGTATGCTGATTACTGTTGTTGTGGACGACACTTCTACACGCTTCTACACTGTCCAGTGGCAATTTTTGCATGTAAATCTTAGTGGGGCAAACTCCCCCCGATTTTTTTTTACATGTATGCAAGCAAAGCCAGTACACAGTACAACACAACACTAAATAATACATTAATTGCACTATAACGGTAACAAACTGTGCCCACAAACTACTAAGGCCTACATAAAGCTCCCAACAGCAGAGCTTTCTTTTCAGTGAATCCTTACCACCGCTACACCTGGTTATCAGTGGAGCCTTGTCTGGCAGCGAAACAGTTCATTCAGCCTCATTTACTGACTTTTTAAAAAACATAGCTGATATGGCTGACTTGCTAAAACAAATGTGGTTTCTACTGACAATTGAGATGTACAAACTATCGCATAAGGGGACAATAAGTGTGTAAGAGGAAATCCGTAATTTCGATTCATTAATGAGTGAGCTAAGATGGACGTAGTCAATATAACTATTTGTTAAGCACTTTTGAAATGTACAGCAACAGAATTCAGAACATGGGCCGTTCTTACAGTGTTGTCCCTGTACACCAAGTCAGAACCATAGGATAAATAAAGGGGGCATGTAAGCAGGCAATGAAAGCTCTTATAATATTCAATGATTACATTTCTCTAAAACAGGCTATAGGCTACATGTGCACCACCAAGTCAGAACAGTAGGCTAAGTTATTAGAGGGAAAGGGACCAAATGATTAGGGTGAGGCACATGGGCTACTAACAGTTTAGTACACAACATACACTTAGTATTACTTTCTTAGCTACAGTATACATATCTCCCTGGCATATTACATAATGTACAGTGCATTTGGAAAGTATTCAGAGCCCTTCACTTTTTACACATTTTGTTACGTTACAGCCTTATTTTAAAATTGATTAAATAAAAAAAATTCCTCATCAATCTACACAGGATACCCAATATGACAAAGTGAAAACAGGTTTTTAAACAGAAATACCTTATTTACATAAGTATTCAGACCCTTTGCCATGAGATTCGAAATTGAGTTCAGGTGCATCCTGTTTCCATTGATCATCCTTGAGATATTTCTACAACTTGATTGGAGTCCACTTGTGGTAAATTCAATTGATTGGACATGATTTGGAAAGGCACACACCTGTCACGGAATACTAGATGTGTGAGGGAAGAATCAGGCGCAGAGAGCAGAGAGTTCCATAGGGAGAAGTGCACTTTAATATGGCACCAAAAGCAATGCCCAAAACACAGGGTGCAAAAAATATGGACCAACCCATAACACAGGGTACCCGGTCCGGAGCACGAACACACCCAACAACACAAACACGTAACATAAGAATAATCCTGCTCAAAACAAGGGCGGGTAAACTGGCTTTAAATAAGGAAGCCCACCAGGCAAACACAAATAGACACAGGTGCAACTAATAAGACAAAACAAACAGAAAACGGAAAAAGGGATCGGTGGCGGCTAGTAGACCGGTGATGACGACCGCCGAGCACCGCCCGAACAGGCAGGGGAGCCAACTTCGGCGGAAGTCGTGACAACACCTGTCTAAATAAGGTCCCACAGTTGACAGTGCATGTCAGAGCAAAAACCAAGTCATGAGGTTGACGGGATTGTCCGTAGAGCTCCGAGACAGGATTGTGTCGAGGCACAGATCTGGGATAGCGTACCAAAACATTCTGCAGCATTGAAGGTCCCCAAGAACACAGTGGCCTTCATCATTCTTAAACAGAATACGTTTTGGAACCACCAGGACTCTTCCTAGAGCTGGATGCCTAGCCAAACTGAGCACTCGGGGGAGAAGGGCGTTGGTCAGGGAGGTGACCAAGAACCCGATGGTCACACTGACAGAGCTCTAGAGTTCCTCTGTGGAGATGGGAGAACCTTCCAGAAGGACAACCATCTCTGTAGCACTCCACCAATCAGGCCTTTATGGTAGAGTAGCCAGAGGAAGTCACTCAGTAAAAGTCACATGACAGCGTCCTTGGAGTTTGCCAAAAGGCACCTAAAGACTCAGACCATAAGAAACAAGATTCTCTGGTCTGATGAAACAAAGATTAAACTATGTGGCCTGAATGCCAAGCGCCACGTCTGAAGGAAACCTACAGTGAAGCATGGTGGTGGCAGCATCATGCTGTGGGTTGTTTTTGAGCGGCAGGGACTGGGAGACTAGACAGGATCAAGGGAAAGATGAACGGAGCAAAGTACAGAGAGATTCTTGATGAAAACCTGCTCCAGAGAGCTCAGGACCTCAGACTGGGGCGATGGTTCACCTTCCAACAGGACAACAACCATAAGCACACAGCCAATACAACGCAGGAGTGGCTTCGAGACAAGTCTCTGAATGTCCTTTAGTGGCCCAGCCAGAGCCCGGACTTGAAGCCGATCGAACATCTCTGGAGAGACCTGAAAATAGCTGTGCAGCAATGCTCCCCATCCAACCTGATAGAGCTTGAGAGGATCTGCAGAGAACCCAAGAAGACTCAAAGCTGTAATTGCTGCAACAGGTGCTTCAACAAAGTACTGAGTAAAGGGTCTGAATACTCTGTTTATATTATTTTATAAATTAACAAACATTTCAGAAAACCTGTTTTTATGTGTGTAGATTGATGAGGGGGAAAAACTATTCAATACATGTTATAATAAGGCTGTAACCTAACAAAATGTAACCTTATCTCAGCTCACAGGTCACCATAGCAACACCCACCCGTAGCACGCGCTCCAGCAGATATATTTCACTGGTCATCCCCAAAGCCAACACCTCATTTGGCCGCCTTTTCTTCCAGTTCTCTGCTGCCAATGACTGGAACGAATTGCAAAAATCACTGAAGCTGGAAACTTACATTTCCTTCACTAACTTTAAACATCAGCTATCTGAGCAGCTAACCGATCGCTGCAGCTGTACATAGTCCATCTGTAAATAGCTCACCCAATCTACCTACCTCATCCCCATACTGTTTTTATTTACTTTTCTGCTCTTTTGCACACCAGTATCTCTACTTGCACATCATCATCTGCTCATTTATCATTCCAGTGTTAATCTGCTAAATTGTAATTCTTCGCTACCATGGCCTATTTATTGCCTACCTCCTCATGCCTTTTGCACACACTGTATATAGACTTTCTTTTTTCTACTGTGTCATTGACTTGTTTATTGTGTTATTGGCTTGTTTATTGTTTATTCCATGTTATTCCATGTGTAACTCTGTGTTGTTGTCTGTGTCACACTGCTTTATCTTGGCCTGGTCGCAGTTGTAAATGAGATCTTGTTCTCAACTAGCCTACCTGGTTAAATAAAGGTACATTTAAAAAAAAAAATTAGGGATTAGTCTGTTGTGGAGGTTGTCCAGAAATGTGATAATGTGGGCAGTGTTGTATGGGCCTAGGATTGCATGATGGTGAAGGACGCTGTTTTGACTAATAGCCGCACACATTGTTATGTTGCCACCACATTGTCCCGGGACGTTGATGATGGCACGGTGTCCAATGATATTTCTGCCGCGGCCCCTTGTTTTTGCAAGGTTGAAAACGACCTCGTCCACATATATTAGCTCATGATGCACTGCATCTGCTTCTAGCTCCATGACTCTCTGAAAGAGACAAGACAAAACAATGTAGCACAGTACGAAAAGACAGGGATCAGTCAATTTGTTGTAGCACCATACACTTGCAGTTCCAGTACCAATGATAGGATAGTATAGCTTACCTGCACATATTCATATCTCAGTTGTTTTACATGGACTGAGTTTCTTTCGAAAGGGACTCTGTACAGCCGCTTCGTCCTAATTCTATTGCGTTTCAGTAGACGAGACAGTGCAGAGAGACTCACTCTGTTGACGTTTTGGAATATGGTGATGTCTGCCATTATGTGGTCCTGCAGTTCTCTGAGTCTGATGCAGTTAATTGCAATGACCATATTGACAATGTGGGTCTCCTGCTCTGGGGTGAACAGTCAATCTCTTCCACCAGATACTGGTTTTCTTGCAGTTGTGTAAAAACATTTGAATGGTTTTAGTGATGGATCGTTCTCATTATGAAAGTACAGTACATATTACTGTACCAGTAAGACTATAGCACTTACAGTTACTTACCAGTTCTCATTTCTAAATCATTTCTAAATATCCGATTATCAGATTTGGTTGAACCCGTTGCCCAGCCTCCCTCATGCTCATACCATGGTTGACAACATGGTCAACCACAGTCACTCTGATTTCATCAGTTATTGTGTTCCTGACTCCCCTTCCTCTTCCTCTTCCACCTCCTCTCCTTCTCCACCGTCTTACTTCACCTCTTCCTTCTCCTCCTCCTCCTGCTCCTCCTCTTACTTCTTCACCTCCTCATCCTTGTCTTCCTCTTCCTCCTTCTTGTCCTCCTCTAGTTCTCACCCCTCTTACTCTCTGTCCAATATTGGCCTTCATTGTTGTCAAAACCAAATGTTTACCTGTGGCCTATTTAGTGCTCAAGCTCTGATTTTGCAAAACTGTAAACACAACTCACTGCTTTACACTCAGTTTGCAATTTAATAACACACTTCAAGCACACTGTAAACATTGGTCTCTACATTGCTACACAATTTCACCAATTGCCTTTCCACATTGACACATGTGAAAACACTTTTAGATAATGAGTTCACTTACAAAAAGTGTGTTATAAAATTACAAACTGAGCGTAAAGCAGAGAACGTGCATTCAGTTTGGCAACACTTGGTAAATGCATTGGCTGCAAGTGTTAATGGTTTCAGAGAAAGTGCTTCAAGAGTCACTGTTAGTGCTTAAGCATTCAGAAAAAACTGTAAAACCAGACTTGGACTGCACAGCCCCTCCACTGAATAGCAGGCTACTAATTGCTTTGCAACACTTGCAGTTCGCCAATGATTCCTTCCAAACCACTCATTGTTGAATTTGCGATTTCCATCTTGTTGTGTAATGTTTATGTCCAATGGCCGATACGTTTTATCTATAATTTCTCTTCATATGACAAGGATTGAAATAGATTTGCTAGTAGATTGCTGACATGATTCATGATGACGACTGCTTGTCTGGCTTGCTAGCTAAGATTTTAAAAGTATGATGTTGACATGATCAGTCCAATCAAAGCTATGGTAGATATAACTCGATTTGATGTCATTTTATCTATTGGCCAATGACTTTGAGCCTTCTTGGATGGGCACTTCTAATGTAACTCCATGGCAGCACTCAAAGGGGCTTGAATTTTCGAATTCTCCCCATAGAGTTTGCGGTGACGTAGTGTCCCCATGAGTGACAGAACACTGAGCCAATCACGGGACAACCAGAGAACATTACCAACCCCTACGCTCTGTATTTTCCGCTGGCTGCCCCACCACCACAGAAAGCAGTGAGCTTGGCTGAAACACCTGCATCTTGGAGCTGCCTTACTCAAGAAAGCAAAAAAGAGACCATGATTTTTTTTTTTACATTGTTATTTTACAATAAACTGATATGTGACATGTATTAATGCCAAAATAACACGTAAAACAGGTGGGGATCTGCCCCACCTGCCTTTAATGGCGGGTCGCCACTGACACTGTCCCATGCTGGGTGGTAATGACGTTTCTTGTTAGTCATAACACGTGTCCGGCTGTGTATCCTATTCTGCCACACTACCTTGTTCAGTATTAAGCTTGGTTCTGTTACAGGTGGATAGATACTAATCTAATGCCTAGGCCGAGACAGCCATCCCAGACAAAGGAGAGATGTAAGCCCCAGTGCCTTATCCTCCATGGACAGACTTCCAACAGGAGCATTAGTGTAATACTCACTGCAGCCTTAGCATGAATATCACAGGAAATCCTAATCAGCTTCAATAGATATGATGAGTTATATTCTTGGGAGAAAAGAAAGAAAGGCAGTCTGGACATATGTTACTTTTGACCTTGGCATGACTGAAATAAATGCAGAATTAGGCGTTTTAGAACAAGGAAGCCAGCCAGTAAGAGAGGGGATAAGAGTGAGAGGGAAATACTAAAGAGTTTGTAAGAGAGAGAGAAAATAGAGAGAAAATTAGTAATTGTGTGTTTTATTTTGTCCTGGAAGTTCCTCATTAACTTACATCCTCTACCTCACCAAAATATTATTACTTTTTTGTGCTTATTGGACAAAGAAGCTAGTGAGAGGTCACTGACTAGTGAGCGCACTCCCTTGAACCGTCACAGGCATTTTAAACCTGGGGCGAGAAGGAGAGAGGGAAGTTGAAGGGGCATGAGTGTGTGCACGTGTGTGTGCATGTGATTGGTCCCCCTTACAGCTTCCAGACCCTCGTCTATCCCAGCTCCTGCACAAACACAGAAACGTCATATCAGATATAATCTGATATTATCTCAATATGGATCCTCCTCTGGATCTCGATCCAGGCCTTTGCATGTCAGGGAAGGTTCCTCATGTGGCTACTCACAATGAAAAGGATCAGATTGTCCATTAAGAAATCTCACTTTATTTTTCATTGTTTAAGCAGAAAACCAATAGGTGGGTTAGTTAGCGCCGGTGCTAAATACAGGATGAGTCTGTTCAAGGACGGTGTATATTTTTATTTTGGTGAGTGTAGGCCAGGGACCGGTGCTCTGTGAGAAATGAGAACCAAGGGAAGGGAACCCCTGAACGAATGCCCCGAGCTTGTCGCCGAGTTTACTGATACATGTTTCATTTCTTTAATTACGCTTTCCTGCCGTGTGTGTGTGTGAGAGAGAGAGACTGTGTTTCACTTTTTGTTATCCTTTTTTTTCCTCATTTCTCAAACTTCGACGTAGCCTCCTCACCTGTTTAACATTTTAGAAGGGCTAGACGCTACTTCATTTGGGAAATTGTTGCGGTTTAGATGATATTCCCGATCGCTGAAATGTGCAGTGTTATTATTTTCTGCTCTGTTATTATGTTTTCAATATCAGCAGAACAGGAGAGTTATTACATTTTCCTGTTTCTAATTACATTGGTAATTACTCTAGCCAGCCAACAGCAGCCAATGCCCAGCGCACTGACTGGAGGACCGAGAGAAAGTATGTGTGTGTATAGGCCTGTGTGCCAGTGGGTTCAGACTGGTGCCAGTGCTGGAACAGAGGGTTTAGCAGGGGAAGAAGGGTGGTGGGGTGAACGTGGAGAGTCGTAGGGGTGGAGCAGTGGGGTGGACAGGGTACAGGCGACTGGTGTGCCAACATCCACAGAGCACTGTGGCTCTAGGTCTGCAGCACTGCGGTGATGTGGATTAAAGAGAACTTGGGCAAATATACTAAAGGAGCCTCATTATTCTTTGTGTGTCCAGTGGCTCCACTGGCTTTAGGCCTCCAAGACACGTGTAGTAGTTAACTGGTTTTGTTTGCTTGTTTTTATGTACTATAGGCATGGGCGCACAGTACTTACTTGTCTGTGTGTGTGTGTGTGTGTACTTCAGCTGGCACTCGATGCATTGATCAAAGATCCCTCAACTATACAAGCTATCTGAAAAAATCTCTTACTCCTTTTGTGAGACTTTAAACGGTTGTTTACATGAACTGGTCAGAAGTTTGAATGACGTTTTGTTCAAATGGTGCGAGGAGAGCCTTTTGCTGAGAAGTTGGAACCTTGCCTATCTCACCGTTTAATTAGCGTTATTTTTCTTTTCTTTTTCTTCCTTACACGTCTTAACAAATGCAACTATATTTGTTGTATATTTTGTTACATTTTATTAGGATCCCCATTAGCTGTTGCTAAAGCAGGAGCTACTCTTCATGGGGGTCCACACAAATCATAAAACATGACATAATTCAGAACATCGATATACAAGAACAGCTAACTATATGAGCTTGGAGTGGGAAAGACCTAGAGAGCAGGAGGTGAATCAGAGAGTGAAAATAATTTGGATCTATACCTTATGCAAGCCAAAGATATGAGATATAGACAGGGCCTTCAGAAAGTATTCATAACCTTATGGAACAATCCACAATTCACAGATGAATTGGCCCACATGGAAAACTAAAGGCATAGAAACCGTAAACGACGTGGTGGTAATAGCGAATACAATTATTTTCATGACGGAATTAAAAAGCAATTTTAGACTGACCTATGTAGACATTTTCAAATATACGCAACTTAAACGTTTTATATCACGACCTGAAAGCTTTTGGACATCAGAGCAATGTTGAGGGAATCCTATTTGAGTCAGAAAAATATACTCATATGATAGACAAGCTTTACAAAATCTTGCAAGGAGCCTATCCAACTGATAATCTATTAGAAAAATGAAATAAACAATTGTAACCAAGACTTCAAAATAACTGATATTGGCACAATATGGAGGGAGTGTTGGAAAGTAATAAATTAAATTGGTTAACCTTTTCACATGTGAGTTCCAAATATGTCGTATTTGTTTATACCCCCTTTTTCTCCCCAATTGCGATCTTGTCTCATCGCTGCAACTCCCCAACAGGCTCAGGAGAGGCGAAAACCGCACTCCTTAACACCCACCCACTTAACCCAGAATCCAGCCACACCAATGTGTACCCATACCATGACACAGCCACCATTATGCTTGACAATATAGAGAGTGGTACTCAATAATGTGTTGTATTGGATTTGCCCAAAGATAACACTTTGTATTAAGGACAACATTTGTATTGCTTTACCACATTTTTTTGCAGAATTACTTTAGTCCATTGTTGCAAATAGGAAGCATGATTTGGAATATTTGTATTCTGTACAGGCCTTTTCACTCTGTCTATTAGGTTAGTATTGTGGAGTAACTGCAATGTTGTTGATCCATTCTCAGTTTTCTGCTATCATAGCCATTAAACTCTGTAACCATTGGCCTCATGGTGAAATCCCTGAGCGGTTTCCTTCCTCTCCGGCAACTGAGTTAGGAAGGACGCCTGTATCTTTGTAGTGACTGGGTGTAATGATACACCATCCAAAGTGTAATTAATAACTTCACCATGCTCAAAGGGATATTCAATGTCTGCTTTTTTTTATTTTACACCCATCCACCAAAAGATGCCCTTCTTTCTGAGGCATTGGAAAAATACCTCCCTGGTCATTGTGGTTGAATCTGTGTTTGAAATTCACTGCTCGATTGAGGGATCTTACAGATAATTGTATGTGTGGGGTACAGAGACGAGGTAGTCATTCAAAAATCATGTTAAACACTATTATTGCACACAGTGAGTACATACAACTTATTATGTGACTTGTTGTGTAGGGACCGACGCTGGAGATGAGAAACAGGTACAGGGGAGTCAACATTTATTCAGGAGCAGACGGGTAACAAAACAGGAACAGCCTCAGCACACAGGTAAATGACAGAGGTGATTGAGTCCAGGTGAGTCCAATAATCACTGATGCGCGTGACGGGGGGAAGGCAGGTGTGCGTAATGGTGGTGGCAGGAGTGCATAATGCTGGGAAGCAGGGAGGGGGAGCGAGATTTTACTCCTGAACTTATTTAGGCTTACCATAACAAAGAGGTTGATTACTTATTGACTCAGAACATTTCAGCTTTTAATTTGTAATTAATTATTTAAAAAACGTGTAAAACATTATTCCACTTTGACATTATAGGGTATTGAGTGTAGGCCAATGACCAACAATTCTCAAAATAATCCATTTTAAATTCAGGCTGTAAAACAACAAAATGTGGAAAAAAGTCAAAGGTGTGAATAGTTGATGAAGGCACTGTATATATAACCTTGATATAAGATATAACCTAAGATATAATGTAATGTATAGTCTCGTCAGTCAGGCGCCAAGCTATAGGAGAGAGACATTGGACCCCCCCCCCCCCCCCCCCCCCCACCCCATAATGACATCAGCGGCTGTTGACCAATGGCCACGCTGGACCCATCCCCCTCTGCGTCCCCCAGCTGGGCTCATCGCTCACAGCCTGTGGCAAGTGGTGATCGCCCCTGCATATGGAAGACATACAGTACACCATAAACCTCAATTTCTCATCTCTTCCCAGTCTCTCCTCCCACTGATGTAGTGCTGATTTCCTAATGGGGCCCCAGTCATTTGGACAGCGGTTTATACGCCATATGTTCTGTTCACTTGGATCCTCATCAAAATATCCCACCTTCAGATGGGATGAGGAGTGAGGAGACAGATAGTCAATCGCTGTACATCCATGGCCTGATTCTTTGTGTGAGTGTGTTTATTATGAATTGCGCGATGAAATGCATACATTGTATGTGTGTGTGAGCATGAGCGTGTGTTTGCATGTGATAAATGTTTGAATTAATCAACAATTTTATTTCTCAGTAACCTTGAATCTAACACCTTGACCACACCGCTTGCGTCGCGTGCTCGGGCGTTGCAAAATAAATTTAGACATCTATTTTATTCAATTATTGCACCCACACTGCTCGCGCGCGTCAACGAGTGTCTGCGTTGCCAAGGGCTAAAATAGAAGTCAGTTCTATTTGTGACGCAGATCGCGCTGCAAGTCCTGTCTCTCCCGTCTCCTCATTGGTTTATAGAAGCAGATACCCACGTGCCATCTTGTCATTGGTTATACCCACGTGGGGGATTGAAAGACAAACTGTGTTGTCGGTCGTCGTGGTAATACTATGAAAGTTTAGATGCCAATCACCATATAAGTTCAAAGAAGAAAAAGCCTGGAAGGATGAGAGATGACTAGAAACGATTCGGTTGACCGTTTTATGTGTGGATTAATTGTCGGAGTAGAGGACCTTGTGCATTTCAGATAAAATAACATCTCAATGTTTATGCCCAGGACAAATTAGCTAGCAACAGCAAGCTAGCTAAATAGGAAAAATTAGCTAGCAAGTGCAAGCTAGCTTGCTAAATTGACAGAAATTATTAATTATTTTCGACCTGTCCCTAAATTAAAGTTTGCTTTGATATTTTCACCTGCGTGTCGTGATCGCACGATGACACACGCGCGCAGCCGGTTTGGGTTCCGTGTTAGAAGAAGAATGTTTTTAATTGAATATGCCAATAAGGTGGTAAAACATCTTGTACGGTTGTAGTTTGTGCCTCTTGCAGAACTCTGAGAGATGTTACATAGGGATTGCACATAGACAATTGCACATCCAATTGCACATAGACATATGATGACTTTGCAACACAATGCGATTCCCAGGAATAAATGATGCACTCTTTTCAGAGAGAGAGAGAGAGAGACAGAGATGCAGACATACAAAGAGGGAGAAATACAGATGGAGACCTGCTGAGGGACTTGGGCCAGCCTTTTTCCCAGTAACCTGTGGCACACACAGAGAGGGGTTGTGTTTGGGGCGGTTACAGTTATGCTGCCTGGCAGCAGGACCATTTGGAGGGGCCCAGTTAGGTACACAGGTAGGACACGGTTGTCTGAAGGGCGGATTTGTAATTTCCTGCCAAGCGGAGCCGTGATTCTCCGTAGCCCTGCCTCTCCTCTCGCTGCTGGCAGCCTCCCCTCGGCTCTGTCTCTGATTTCCCCCCCAAATGAAACATGTATATTTTTCTTACTGCAGACAAAGGCAATAATTCCAAAAGGCAAATCAAAAGATCATGATCCAAGCTTTTTTTCTCTTTTCGCTCTGGTGGATTGTGGTTTGTTATAAAGCCCATGAAACATCTGAGAAGGCCTCTATTTCTGAATAAGCCCATGCAGAGAGAGAGAGAGAGCGAGAGACAGAGAGGGCCAGTTTCTCCAGGCTAGAGAAACTGGCCCTGAATGTCCCTGGGCTAGCACTACCAACTACCTCATACAGAGGATTTATAAAGTGTTTGTATACAGTGCCTTCAGAGAGTATTCATACCCATCCACTTCCACATGTTGTTGTGTTACAGCCTGAATTCAAAATTGTTTCGATTTTTTCCTCACCCTTCTACACACAATACCCCATAATGACAAAGTGAAAACATGTTTTGAGAAATGTTTGAATTCTTTTTGAAAATGAAATGCAGAACTCTCTCATTTACATAACTATTCACACCCCTGAGTCAAAACTTTGTAGAAGCAACTTTGGCAGTGATTACAGCTGTGAGTCTTTCTGGGTAAGTCTCTAAGAGCTTTCCACACCTGGATTGTGCAACATTTGCCGTATTATTATTTTCAAAATTCTTCAAGATCTGTCAAATTGATTGTTGATCATTGCTAGACAACCATTTCCTGGTCTTACCATACATTTTCAAATAGGTTCAAGTCAAAACTGTAACTCGGACACTCATTCACTGTCTTCTTGGTAAGCAACGCCAGTGTAGATTTTGCCATGTGCTTACATATTGTCCTGCTGAAAGATGAATTAATCTCCCTGTCTGGTGGAAAGCAGACCGAACCAGGTTTTTCTCTAGGATTTTGCCTATGCTTAGCTCCATTCGGTTTATTTTTTTTACCCTGAAAAACTCCCGTCCTTAACGATTACAAGCATACCCATAACATGATGCAGCCACCACTATGCTTGAAAATATGAACAGTGGTGCTCAGTAATGTGTTGCATTGGATTTGCCCCAAACAGAACACGTTGTATTCAGGACAAAAGTTAATTGCTTTGCCAATTTTTTTTCAGTATTACTTTAGTGCCTTGTTGCAATCAAGATGGATTTTTGGGGAATATTTTTATTCTGTACAGGCTTCCTTCGTTTCACTCTGTCAATTAGTTTAGTATTGTGGATTAAGTGCAATGTTGTTGATCCATCCTCAGTTTTCGCCTATCCGCAGCCACCAAACTCTGTAACTGTTTTTAAGTCACCATTGGCCTCATTGTGAAATTCCTGAGTGGTTTCCTTCCTTTCTGGCAACTAAGTTAGGAAGGATGTCTGTAACTTTGTAGTGACTGGGTGTATTGATACACCATACAAATTGTAATTAATTAGTTCACCATGCTCATAGGGAAATTCAATGTCTGCTTTTTATTTATATTTTTCTTTGCGAGGCAGTGGACAACCTCCCTGTACCTTTGTGGTTGAAACTGTTAGAAATTCACTGCTCGACTGAGGGACCTTACAGATAATTGTATATGTGGAGTACAGAGATGAGGTAGTCATTCAAAAATCATGTTAAATACTATTATTGCACGCAGTGAGTCCATGCAACGTATTATGTGATTTGCTAAGCATATCTTTACTCCTGAATGTATTTAGGCTTGCCATAACAAAGGGGTTGAATACTTATTAACTCAAGACATTTCAGCTTTTAATTTGTAATTAATTTGTAAAAACATAATTCCACTTCAACATTTTGGGGTATTGTGTGTAGGCCAGTTTCAGAAAATCTCAATGTAATACGTGTTACATTCAGGCTGTAAAAACAAAATGTGGAAAAAGTAAATGTGTGTGTGTGAATACTTTCTGAAGGCACTGTAAACTGTGTACTGACCAGCGCTGGCCTAATTGAAAAGATGACCTTGAGTTTCATACTGCAGAACTTGTTTAAGCGCAAGCCGATAACAGCTAGGTTAATTGCCATTATGCTTTATTAGAACTCTCTCGGAGTTCCCCCGAGAACATACCTGTGCTTGCTGCCAAAACTGATGCTGGCTGGATCACGACTATCTTCACTCCACCTTAAAAAAAAATATCCTGTTTATTTGCTTACATAGTAACCTCTTTGAGAGCACCGCAATGTTTTGTGAAAGCTAATATCGAGTAAATTCTCCGTGAAGTAGCCTGCCTTTCCCCAGGGCCGTTTGGAGGAGGCCGTTTAGCCTGATACCTGTGATTACTTGGCCTGAACACAAACAGTAGTTGTAATTTGTCAGATGAGGAAGGTTTTGCTTGATTTCTTACAATGAAATAGAGTGCTAGCGCAGTGCCAAAAGCAACAGAAAACCCTACAATTCTGATCTCAACACAACATTACCACAGCTTATAGTTCACAATGAGCCTGTAAGGGGAGAGACCACAGAGAGGTCAAATAGAGGGGTTCTAGCCATGCACATGCAAAGGAATCACCCCTCGATAGGACTAATGACTTACAGTACAGCAAGTGACAGTGATACATATACTCTGGGTTACAAGCTCATATCTACCACCATCTACTTAGGTGGACCACGGCGACCACCCTTTTCTCACTGAGCTAGATAATCATGTGGCTATTACATTTATCTGTAATGGTACTTGAGAATTTAAGATAAAAACAATAGTTACCTGCATATCATCTGAAACTACAGATGTAGGATCTTAATTTGAGCCAGTTTGCTACAGCAAGAAAATAATCCTGCAGTAACAGAATTATTATGTGTATTATAATTCATTCACATTTTTGTAGGGGTTGATACATTTTTTGTTAAGTCATATTAAGTCGGAAATTTCAAAGTGGAAATTAGAAGAAGAAAAAAAACTAAAATACACTACAAGTTTCCATTTCCTGAATTCCTAGCAACAAAAGAGTCATCAAATTAAGATCCTACATCTGGCAAGTCTGTTTCTCATAGAGGTTATACAAATAGACTTTAACCACGAAACAGGCTTGCATTTTATCTTTCAGTTTGTCTTCCCTCCTTTCTTTATCAGTTGTATTTATGTCCTCCCTGTCTGTTTCTCCCACATGAGAACATTTGCCAGGACAGATATGCCAATGTCAGTAAAGCCCTAGCACTTGTAGTATTATCAAAACTCGTCTAATGGCCATCTAAGAGTGTGTTTGACAGAGCGAAAGAGAGAAGGAAAGAGAAAAATCCATTGGTTTGTTTTTCTTTCCCTCCCTTCTTCCATGTGTAGGTTTGTCTGCTCTGTTTCACTCCAAGGAGAACAAGGGATATAGAGCTATCAACACCAAACCATGACAGTGTTTTAGGGGATTTCTCCCGCGGTTCCTTAGTCTGTTGCTTTGTGTGTGTTCGGGGGGGTCCCGGTCCAACATCGCGGGTGGGGGTGCAGGCTCGCTCCCTCCAACACCCCCAGCTGGCCTAATAAACAGGCGTGGGGAGGGAGGATGGATGATGGGAGGGCCGCTGATAGATATAGGGTAGGGGGGCTAGGCGTGAAGTCCATTTGTACCTGTCAACGCTCCTGTAAATCAGACTCTGCAAATAAACACATTGTCCCTCATAGTGAGTATACCACCACCACCACCTCATCCACCCTCCTTCTATCTCTTACTGCAACTCTACTATCACCGGGTCAGTCAGGTCAAAGATCAGTGTGTGTGTGTGTAATGGGTGTCTTAGGAATGTTTGGCAGCATGTTTCTTTCCCTGTAAATTCAATATCCTCAGCAAAAATGTATATGCACAGATCAATATGCACCACTGTGCACATGGTGAGCTTGGCAACAATTTCAGAACGGGATGAATCATTTTGTTTTCACCAAGACTTTCATTTTCTGATGAAATACGTTTTTGTCTTGTGTTGTGCAGCCTTCTCTTATACACTGCTGGATGGCTCCATGGTTCAAGATAACACATTGAAACATGTGATACATTTCAGCGAAATAATCCAAGACTGAATCAATGTACAGAGAGAAATGTCCCAAGAACTGGAATACTTGACAACTAACAGAGACCCGGAGATGAAAATCAAATTTCATGCACTTTACATTGAAAAGGGATCTAAAATGAATCGAAATGAATAGATTTCTCTTTTCACTTTTCCTCAGGTCTTTAAACCGAGGTTCAACGAAGAATAAACAACAAAAACATAAGTATCTCATTTCCCTTTTGAATGGGTGGAGAGAGGGGGGAAGAGTTGTGGTCTGACTCCTGAATGACATCATGTGTTCTGATGACTTTAGCATGCCTCGGCGGGCCCCAGCGGCCTCGTTGGACTGCTTCGACCGACCGTGGGTACCAGTGGCGAACCGTGGCTTTTGGACCTAGGCCTTCAGTGGGGAATAAAATCTTCTGCCACGTTGTACCAAACTCCAAAATCAAGAAAAATAACATAGCATCACTTAATGCTGACTCAAACAGGCCTGAGCTGCGCTTTGGTCTGTCACTCCCACGGAGACAGCACACACATGGATAATGCTACCAGCAACAATAACCCCGCTGCTTACACAGCCTATGGTAGCCTAACGCCATCACTATTATACTATTACCAAACGAGACAACAGTGACACATCAAAGGATGTGAGTGTGACCGGTTCGTGATACTGAAAGGACAGGGACTGTAATACCAGCACACTCCATTTAACCCATGATTCTGGAAATAGATGTTCGACAAGCAGGTGACCACATACTTCTGGCCATGTAGTGTAGTTAATCATGTACAACTATATTACTTCCCATTGCAAACATCTTTATCACGTTTAGCACACAAAGTAACCGGTGATCTAAAGTTTAAATGCAACAATGTTTCACACCCATAACACATTATTTTCAAAGAGATAGCTAACAACAGCAAGTGAGCGGCAAAAAAAACACAGTTCCACAAAAACACAATTCCAGATGATGATAATTTGAAACGTAACTTCTTTTTGAAAGTTCAACTTGAAAAAGGCAAAGCCAACAAATTAGCAACAACATCCTCTTCGGTAACCCCTGCTGTTGCTGCAGCCACAGCACACTATCCTATACCAAACGCTATCTAGCTAGCTACATGGGGAAACTATTGCTCGCTTTTGCGCAGAGGAAGTTTCCTTAAGTCTTTTATAAAAACGCCCCCCCCCCCATTACAAGTCAAAATGTGATTGGTTGAGTCCACTGCCACGCCAAAATTATGCCCTAATACAGTTTATTTAGCTTTTTTATTTATTTTTTTATTTCACAATACAGTTTATTTAGCTTCTGGGGGCCTAGCTAATGGCTGAGCTAGCTCGATGGATTTATCTCCCCAGAGACCACCAATGAAAAATCCTGATTGGATCTTTTTTTCTTAAATCAGAATAATATAGAATAATATAATCATAATATCATTGAAATATTATTGAAAATATTAAATAGAAACGAAATGTATATTTTAAAACGACATATATATTTTTTTTACAATACTTAAGCATTCGCTGATGGCCCTACTAGTGGGTACAGAGGAGGGGAGGAGTGGGGATAAGGATAAGCAGACAGTGAGGAATGGTTTAACACACTCCCAGACTTGACAAGGACTTGCTCCAGCCCTCCATCCCTATCAGTCTCTCAGTGGTGGAGGGGGCGATGGAGGGAGAGGTGGACGGCGAAACACTGGAGGATGGAGCAACAGATTCATGGAAGTCACAAATCTGTGGAATGTGGTACCAAAGGAGCGGTCTGAATTGTTGTAAGTGCCAGAGCAGAGCATTGTCACAGGACGGGAGGGAGAGAAAGAGAGGACGGGAGTCTTAAAGTCAGTGTGAGAAGATATGAATGCGGCCAGAAGAGGACAGAAAAAGAGAGAGAGACAGATGAACGTGGCGAAAATAAAATCTGGAAATATCTGTAGAATGTCATTGGAGTGATATGCGCTCTCGGGCCAAGACAAACTGAACATAAAACCGCTCAGAATGGACAGTGACACGCTATTCTTCATAGACTCACTAAAAGGGGGCCCGTGGCCAAAAGCCCCTACCATAGTCATAAAATATCAAACAAGAGTCTCTCTCTGGTGGAGCGGGCCAATTGTGTAATCAGAGAAACTTGCAAATGGTCTGTTGACAGTTCATCATCGCTTCGAGCCGTGCGGGCTTCCATAAAATGATGCAGTCCTTTGCGAAGTGATACAATTAAAGAATTAAACCATTCCATATGTTTATGATGGTACGTACTAGCTCATACTTTGTATGAAGCTCCCCAATGCTCTATTCTTTGTGGTTAGTCCCATCAAATCCAGCTTGAAGTTGATATCTACTGTACAAGGTGGCTGTATTTTGCTGTTTGTAATGGGTATGAGGAAATGCAGAGTCAAGGAGCCATCTCACTAGAGATGATGGTTGAGTTCAAGTCCATTTCGGAGTTTCTATATGTCTGTCAATAATGAGACCCATGATACTTCCACTTCTCTACACCAGCCTTTCTTAAAGTATGGGTTGCGACCCAAAGTGGGTCACAGATCTGTTAATGGTGTCAGAGTACATTTATCATTATTTCATTAATTACTGTAATTGATTTTGGCCAAGTGCAACTGCACTCTCTGTTCATTTTGCTCTCTGCTTAGCAACGGTGTCTCTGTTCAGATAGCTCTCTGCTTAGCAACGGTGTCTCTGTTCATTTTGCTCTCTGCTTAGCAACGGTGTCTCTGTTCAGATAGCTCTCTGCTTAGCAACGGTGTCTCTGTTCATTTTGCTCTCTGCTTAGCAACGGTGTCTCTGTTCAGTTTGCTCTCTGCTTAGCAACGGTGTCTCTGTTCAGTTTGCTCTCTGCTTAGCAACGGTGTCTCTGTTCATTTTGCTCTCTGCTTAGCAACGGTGTCTCTGTTCATTTTGCTCTCTGCTTAGCAACGGTGTCTCTGTTCATTTTGTTCTCTGCTTAGCAACGGTGTCTCTGTTCATTTTGCTCTCTGCTTAGCAACGGTGTCTCTGCTCATTTGGCAGCTGCGCGAGTGTGTGGAAGGTCCCCGAGTGCTTCAAGGTTTACCAGATCTTTTTTTGTTCATTTTCATGAAGATCACTACGTGACCCACACGCTGCAGTGCTGTGGTTCAGCAGTAGACGATGCGCCGTCAGCCACTGGCTTGTAATTCCCACTCGCCATCACTCACCGCTGTCATCGAATGGACTCAAGCTAGCCACAAGTTCTGACTGAGTTCAATTGTCTTGAAGCACAAAATACAGCGATGAGTTTTTCTCTCTTGGTTTAATACAAACTTTGAGAAATAACGAGGAGCGCCCACAATGTGTTTTGTGCAGGGACGTGCTTAGTAATGGGTCTCTCAAAACGAACAAATTAAAACGACACGTCCTGACCAAACATCCACAGCATGATGGTAAACCCAGGGAGTTCTTTCAGAACAGGGCAGAAAGCTTCAGGAAACAGTGCTTCGACAGTGCTTCGACAGTAAGTCCGCTAGCAAGGCATTGTTGTCATTTTATAACAGGTGATGTTAAGCAGTAATGAGGGAGTACCATCTCTCATAGTAGTGGATGTTGCTGTATCACATCCGGCTGTGATTGGGAGTCCCATAGGGCGGCGCACAATTGGACCAGCGTCGTCCGGGTTTGGCAGGGGTAGGCCGTCATTGTAAATAAGAATGTGTTCTTAATTAACTGACCTGCCTAGTTAAATAAAGGTTAAATAAATAAATAGTAAAAAGATGTGAGTTTCTCTTTCAAACAATCCCCTTGAACACAGCCAATAGCTAGCTAGCTAACGTTAGCCAGAGCAACCCTAAGTAACAGTACAGAAACTGTTGCTGTGAAATACAAGCAATCATTTATTTTTATTCTGAACTGGAATATACTGATTGACGCAAGATGCTTTTTGAGTCTGAGAAACTGACTGAGAAAGCAGTAGATGTTCCGATCCAGTTTGGCACCACATACCTGTGCAAGTCAGGGTTCTCAACTGTCAACAACTGAGCCCAGAATAGACCTGCTTGTTGAAATCTTCAACCAGTCACACACCTCTCATTAGGACTGTGTATGTGTGTGTGTTTTGTGGTCCACATCTATGTGACGTGATCAATCAGTTTATTCTAGTTCAGAATAAAAATGATTTATTGTATTTTAACAGCAACAGTTCCAACCTAGACACATATGTAAGAGTGTTTTTAATGGGGAAAAATAAACATGAATAGCTATTTATATGGGCGTTTCATTTAATTGTTATTTGTCTATGTTACATTTGTTAATGGGCATAAGGGCAATGAAATGTACCGATATGTATGTATAGTTGCATGTTTTTGTAAGCTTTGGTCCTAGGAAAACACAGCATTTCTAATTTGGGTCCCATGCTGAAAAGTTTAAGAACCCCTGCTCTACACTCTTAGAAAACAAAGTGCTATCTAGAACCTAAAAGGGTTCTTCAGCTGTCCCAATAGGAGAATAACCATTTTTTGGTTCCAGGTAGAACCCTTTTGGATTCTATGTAGAACCCTTTCCACAGACGGTTCAACATGAAACCCAAAAGGGTTCCACCAGGATCCTAAAATTGTTATTCTATGGGGACAGCCAAAACCCCTTCTGCAACCCCTTTTTCTACAAATGTACAGCAGCTGCCAACAGTGTGTGTTTGTATACAGAAAGGTCAGTGTATGAGGGGGTCTCGACATCCCTTTGAGATTCCGTAGGTTTATTTCACCATGGTCTAAGCTCTGTCTCTGACTGGCTCATACTGTGGAGCTGTCCTAAGAGAGAATGTGTATGTGGGATATGACATAAATCTGATTGAATTCAGCATCCATACAATACATCGCTCTTTATCCACTGAGGCTATTTTGTAATTCTTCAATAGCAAACATATTGCCACACTAAACTACCAAGGGCATTTTAGAACAGTCCTCACGAGCACGAGTGGGTATGAAAATGTACTTTACCACCAATCAGTGACCAGGCTGAGCTTTCTGAGGTGGATTCCAGGCTCCTCCCATTCCCACCCCCACAGAACTACCCGATCCAAAGCATGACCTCACAGGGATAGAAGGATAGATCACCCCCACAAGAAAAACAACTCACGGGTGGGAGCTGCAAAACTGAGAGATGGATGGAGGCGAGACCGAAACACCACCAAGAGTAGTGTTATGAGGGGATATTTGGAACCGACTGCAAAATGACAGTAAATTATAGACTTTATAGGTCGGGTTTGTTGATAAAACACTACTGAATATCTTGTAAACGTTCTAGATGTTAGTGTCTCCATAGAGACCAAAACATGTGAACTTGCAAAGATTTTTGCCTGCAGTTGGTAAAGAGCCACAAGAGAGAACCGATACAGAGATGAGGGGGGGAATAGTTTTACTGTAGCACATCCTAGACTTCTACAGGCTCCCGCGGGTTGGATTTCACGCTTGTTCCAAACGATGCTTCAACTCTCACTGCAGTCCTCCGTGGCCACCAACCAACAACTGACTCAACAAAATCATCCAGTCAGAGTCAGAGCAAAGGCTCCCGGGATACCTGTCCAGAGGCCTAGCTGTCAGGCCCCCCTCCCACTGTCTCCACCAGTCCTATAAACCCAACTGTAAAGGTTAGTAAGGCATGACAGTGGCCACCTCGTTGCCTGTTGTAGGAGTTCCCTCCCTCCTTCTTTCCTTCCTTCCTCTGTGCAGTCCGACGGAGCTTCAGGCCCAAACCTTATTGGACTTTAAGTTCTGTAAGTTCAGAGGGGTCATCCATTTGTTTTGCGGCTCCTGTAGACCATCCAAGACAAACAGAGGAGTCCCGGGCTTGACACTGGGCACGGTCGTGGCGAGAAGACGCCCGGCGTGTTATTTTAGCGTCCACTTCACTTGTGTTTATGGCAGTATTTAGGGTATGTGGTTATGCATGCGTTCATAGAATAGCGGAGGGATGGCGGTAGCACGGCGAGCGGTGGTGACATGTTTATGGATAAGAATTACACTATGTTCTCTATATGAACAGTAGCCTACAGTGGAAAAACGTACATAGATGTTCGCCATAGAGCGTAATGTTCTTCAAAACAGCATAGGGAGATTTAGGGTGAAACAGTTTCTGAACCCCATATCGTTTTTGATGCAAAAATAATGGCCATGATGCCAGACGAGCCTCATCCAAGGGCTCAACTCCAAGCTGATAGCCAATATGATAGCCAACAGATCCGACATGAGTTATTTCTACATAGTGAGCTCGGCCAAGAGATGTGTACTTCAGTGATGTACACTGGAGATTTGGACGCAGAAACATCTGAATTCAGCTAGCTGTCATCATCACTGGTCTTTTGGGAGTTGAAGGGAGAGTGACACTAGGCCCCATGGACATTTGATCCTTCTCCGAAGATTAAAAAGAACCCAGCTGTCCATACCTGTCAAATAACATCTAGCTACTGCATTAGCATGCCATCCAAACTTGGCCATACGGGTCAGTGGAGGCTGGTGGGAGAAGCTATAGGAGGACGGGCTCATTGTATTGGCTGGAAAGGAATAAATGGAATATCATCAAACATATGGAAACCACATGTTTGAGTCATTTCCATTTTTTCCAATCCAGCCATTACAATGACCCCATCCTCCTAAAGCTCCTCGCACCAGCCTTCTCCGATACGGGTACAGTATTACAACTTAGAACTAATAGATAGAGGTAAAAGGATTCCATGATGATACATACAAACAACCAAGGTTCAGAGGAGGATCCCACTGGGCACACCAAGTCATTTCAACATGGAAATGCGGGTCAAATTTGGTTGAGACAACGATCAGTGAGATTTCAACCTTTATCCACCCACTCACAAAGACTGACAGAAGTTTGTTGTATTCCCAATGTGTTATCACTGTTTTCAACCGTCTAAAAGCGCAACCAATGTCAGATTTTTGCTTTAGTTGTCATCTAAATGTGTTATTACAGCGCTTTCAACCATTTAAAACAGGAATGGGAAACTTTGATGAGGTGGGGGCCACAAAAAAAAATCAGAATTCATCATGAGGGGCCACAGTTGCTCGCGGGTCTGCGTACCCACATCCATACCTGCAATTCTACAAATTTTGCCTTAGGGTGAAGAGATATGCAGAGAATGCAGTTTTTAATATATCTGAGTGAGACTAACAAAATCTATCGAAATTGCCCCTTGTGTAGTCTACTATTCTAACTCGCAACATCCCCAACAATACATTTATTATTATTATTTTATTTTTGGGGTCCTTCAAAAGGGGGACGCCAGTTGCACATCCCTGAACTAAAAGCACAATACAGTTCAAATGTGAATATAATGTCAAATAATTTGAATGTATACAACAACTTAATGTGTTATCATTGTGCTTCATCTAAAAGCAGAACCAAATGACCTGGATTGCAGTTGAGTTCACTTTAAAAGTACATAGTGCCAGTGATCAATGCTGTTCAAGATTCTGCACAGATTATTATAGCAGACATGTGACCTTTGCATGCTCTTGAACATAAGAAGACATTTAGTTACAGTAACCTCAAAATGTGGCCATGGATGTGTTACTCATGTTGAGGTTGAATAATACTGTTACAGTAGTTTGAAATATAGCCATAACTTTAGGCTATCTACTGTTTATTTTTTATTTAAGCAGGTAGGCCAGTTGAGAACAAGTTCTCATTTACAACTGCGACCTGGCCAAGATAAAGCAAAGCAGTGCGCCAAATACAACAACACAGAGTTACATATAAACAAACGTACTGTCAATAACACAATAGAAAAATCTATGTACAGTGTGTGCAAATGTAGAAGAGTAGGGAGGTAAGGCAATAAATAGTCCATAGAGGCGAAATAATTACAATTTAGCAATAACCTTGGAGTGATAGATGTGCAGATGATGATGTGCAAGTAGAGATACTGCAGTGCAAAAGAGCAAGAAGATAAATATTAATATGGGGGTGAGGAAGTTGGGTGTGCTATTTACAGATTGGCTGTGTACCGGTACAGTGATCGGTAAGCTGCTCTGACAGCTGATGCTTAACGTTAGAGAGGGAGATATAAGTCTCCAGCTTCAGTGATTTTTGCAATTCGTTCCAGTCATTTGCAGTAGAGAACTGTAAGGAAAGGCGGCCAAAGTAAGTGTTGGCTTCGGGGATGACCAGTGAAATATACCCGCTGGAGCGCGTGCTACGGGTGGGTGTTGCTATGGTGACCAGTGTGCTGAAATAAGGCGGGCCTTTACCTAGCAAAGACTTATAGATTACCTGGAACCAGTGGGTTTGGCGATGAATATGTAGCAAGGGCCAGCCAACGAGAGCATACAGGTCGCAGTGGTGGGTAGTATATGGGGCTTTGGTTTGAAAACGGAGGGCACTGTGATAGACTACATCCAGTTTGCTGAGTAGAGTGTTGAAGGCTATTTTGTAAATGACATCGCCGAAGTCAAGGATCGGTAGGATAGTCAGTTTTACGAGGGCATGTTTGGCAGCATGAGTGAAAGAGGCTTTGTTGCAAAATAGGATGCCGATTCTAGATTTCATTTTGGATTGGAGAGTTTACAGTCTAACCAAACACATAGGTATTTGTAGTTGTCCACAAATTCTATGTCAGAACCATCCAGAGTAGTGACGCTAGTCGGGCGAGCGGGTGGGTGCGGGCAGCAATCGGTTGAACAGCATGCATTTAGTTTTACTAGCATTTAAAAGCAGTTGGAGGCCACGGAAGGAGTGTTGTATGGTGTTGAAGCTCGTTTGGAGGTTTGTTTACACAATGTCCAAAGAAGGGCCAGATGTATACAGGATAGTGTCGTGTAAGTAGAGGTGGATCAGAGAATCACTCGCAGCAAGAGCGACATCATTGATATATACAGAGAAAAGAGTCGGCCCGAGAATTGAACCCTGTGGCACCCCCATAGAGACAGCCAGAGGTCCGGACAACAGGCCCTCCGATTTGACACACTGAACTTTATCTGAGAAGTAGTTGGTGAACCAGGCGAGGCAGTCATTTGAGAAGCCAAGGCTGTGGAGTCTGCCGATAAGAATGAGGTGATTGACAGAGTCGAAAGCCTTGGCCAGGTCGATGAAGACGGCTGCACAGTACTGTCTTTTATCGATGGCAGTTATGGTATCTTTAGCGTGGCTGAGGTGCACCCATGACCAGCTCAGAAACCAGAGTGCCTAGTGGAGAAGGCATGGTGGGATTCGAAATGGTCAGTGACCTGTTTGTTCACTTGGCTTTCGAAGATTTTAGAAAGACAGGGCAGGATGGATATAGGTCTGTAACAGTTTGGGTCTAGAGTGTCTCCCCCTTTGAAGAGAGGGATGACAGTGGCAGCTTTCCAATCTTTGGGGATCTCAGACGATACGAAAGAGATGTTGAACAGGCTAGTAATAGGGGTTGAAACAATTTCGGCGGATAATTTTAGAAAGAGAGGGTCCAGATTGTCTAGCCCAGCTGATTTGTAGGGATCCAGATTTCAGAACATCAACTGTCTGGAGTTGGGTGAAGAAAATCGGGGGGGGGGGGCTTGGGCAAGTTGCTGCAGGAGGTGCAGAGCTGTTGGTCGGGGTAGGGGAAGCCAGGTGGAAAGCATGGCCAGCCGTAGAAAAATGCTTATTGAAATGATCGATTATCGTAGATTTATGGGTGGTGACAGTGTTTCCTAGCCTCAGTGCAGTGGGCAGCTGGGAGGAGGTCCTCTTATTCTCCATGAACTTTACAATGTCTCAAAACATTTTGAAATTAGTGCTACAGGATGCACATTTCTGTTTGAAAAAGCTAGCCTTAGCTTTCCTAACTGACTGTGTACCTGACTTCCCTGAAAGTTGCATGTCGTGGGGGCTATTCGATGCTAATGCAGAACACCACAGGATGTTTTTGTGCTGGTCAAGGGCAGTCAAGTCTGGGGTGAACCAAGGGCTATATATGTTCTTAGTTCTACATTTTTGGAATCGGGCATGCTTATTTAAGATGGTGAGGAAAGCACTTTTAAAGAGCAACCAGGCATCCTGTGCTGACGGGATGAGGTCAATTTCCTTCCAGGATACCCGAGCCAGGTTGATTAGGAAGGCCTGCTCGCTGAAGTGTTTTAGGGAGCGTTTGACAGTGATGATGGGTGATCGTTTGACCACGGACCCATTACGGACGCAGGCAATGAGGCAGTGATCGCTGTGATCCTGGTTGAAGACGGCAGAGGTGTATTTAAAGGGCAAGTTGGTCATGATGATATCTAAGAGGGTGCCCATGGTTACAGATGTAGGGTTGTACCTGGTAGGTTCCTTGATAATTTGTGCTAGATTGAGGGCATCTAGCTTAGATTGTAGGACGGCCGGGGTGTTAAGCATATCCCAGTTTAGGTCACCTAACAGTATGAACTCTGAAGATAGATGGGGGGAAGTCAATTCACATATGGTGTCCAGGGCACAGCTGGGGGCTGAGGGGGTTCTACAACAAGCGGCAACGGTGAGAGACTTGTTTCTGGAAAGGTGGATTTTTAAAAGTAGAAGCTCACATTTTTTAGGCACAGGCCTGGATAGTATGACAGAACTCTGCAGGCTATCTTTGCAGTAGATTGCAACTCTGCCCCCTTTGGCAGTTCTATCTTGTCGGAAAATATTGTAGTTGGGGATGGAAATTCCAGGATTTTTGGTGGCCTTCCTAAGCCAGGATTTAGACACGGCTAGGACATCAGGGTTGGCGGAGTGTACTAAGGCAGTGAATAAAACAAACTTAGGGATGAGGCTTCTGATGTTAACATGCATGAAACCAAGGCTTTTACGATTACAGAAGTCAACAAATGAGAGTGCAAAAGTCCTCAAAAATAGGTATTGTAGCCCAAGAATTAGCTGGTGGACCTCTTTGGCATGCCGGGAGATGGTCCTAGCTCGAGGCTAGCTCAAGGCTAACTGGTGCTGCTTCAGGAAAGAGATGTTTGCTAAGAGTAGCCACTCGGATTGCAGCTAGCTAGCTGCGATGATCCGTTTTAAAGGTTCAGATCTTGCAATAGGAATCCGGAGAAAAAGCATTCCGATATGCTCTGGGTTGATATTGCGCTGTGCAGACTGGCAGGTATTGACCGAGCTGAGGCTGGCTGGTGTCCAAGTTAACGGTGAAGACCGCTATCAGTGGCTAACTAAACACTAGCTAGTAGCTAGTTAGCTGCTGATGGGGGTTCCGGTTCTAAAGTATAAAAATTGCAGATCCGTACCACATTGGGTGAGGCGGTTTGCAGGAGAGTATATTCAGTCCGTAGATGAAAAGTGAGATTAAAATGTATACGAAATATATACGAAACAAAACGAGGAAAACTATATTTACACGGGACAAGACAAAACACACGTCCAATTGCTACTGCTTCATCTTGGAATGATGAAAGGCAACCAAATATCCACATTTAAAGAATAGGACTAAATCAAATCAAACTTTATTTAAATTGCATTTAAATTGCATTTTCTTTAACTTAGAATTTTGATTGAGAGGGAGACGTGAATCCAACATATCAATTATTAATTTGTAGACAAACTGGAATTAAAGCCAGACAAAGTCTGTCACTATCCAAGCATAAGATACATCTCCTTCAAATGTTGATATTCGGTTGCCTTGACAACCACAAACAATTCAATATCCATTTTGTCTACACATGAACAATTGAAATGTTGGATTCCCATCTCTGTCGCAACTAAAAATATAAGGTAGCCCTTTCCTGCAGTCAAATTACCTAGTTGCCTCATGGGATTTCATGAATAAATATTATTTTTTAAATGCCGAAAATGTGGTGTTTCCACAGTATGTCAAAGGGTTGTGTTATACTTCAGTCTTCTGTGATGTATATAAAGTGTAATATTGTGATGCAAACTCGAAACTGAATACATTTCAACTCTATATCTGACATGGTACAGGTGTCTTCTTTTTTGTAAACCCATAACCATGTGTGTGAGGTGTGTACTTTTGTTTCAGAGTACATTTGTTTAAGACTACCAAGAACTCTGTGAGAGTTTAAACTTTAAATCAAGTTTGATTTGATTTAGTCCTATTCTTTAACTTAGATTTTTGAAGACACCCTTTTAAATCAACCAAAGCTTGAAACCCTAGGTCTATGTGTTGTCTATGGTGTTATATAGCAAATGCTATATAGGCCTATTGTCATTGATGAGACGTGACTTATAAAGAAAGTATTGTTACATTTCATTTGCTCTGTTAAACATACCATTTGGAATGATTTGGATAGCAGTGAATCTATTTATCCATTTAAGATATATCTTAATAACCCTTCTCATAATAGCACATTGGTAATACTCAGTGATAAATATTAAAGTTGAGCAGGGCTGGTCTTATTTAAAATGGGAGACCAAATGGATAGCTGTAGATACATCAACTCTCCAGTAGGAGATGCTGCTCAGCTTGTTTTTTTTGTTGCAAATCCAATGTATTCTCCCTGTAGATTCCACATCACAATACGTTGACAAATTACGTTTGTTGAAACAATTTTGATTCAAACAGTGTGTGCCCAGTGGGATGTTGCCAGTTGATGAGGAAAATGCATCCAGAAATGAATAAGAAAAATGAGGCCCCGGCGCTGAGTCGACCTTTTCGAATTTCTGGTCATGGTTTTGTGCTTTCCTTGTCCTTCTCTTTGTTTACAGAGTGATTTAGAGTGATTGGAGAATCCATTGAACAGCAGGGGATCTGGGACCGAGGCTGTTGCTTTTAGGATGAGTTTAATGGGCCCTTGAGAGCTCCTGGTAGGGATGGAAGTTTTGGAGCAAGAAGTGGGCGGTGACTCCCCCCTCTTTCTCCCCATTTCTCCTCTTTCTTCTCTCTCGTCTCTCACTCTAAACCAAGGCCCAGAAGTTAGCTTTCGTTGGGAGTAGCAGTATTATCCCCCTTGTGACCACACTTCCATATTGGCAGCACTGTCTCAAGAGTAATCAAGTTGCCCAACCCAATAGGAAAGTGACAGAATGTTTTCAGTAGCAGCATGGGACACTGAGGTCAGATATGCTTGATTGAGCTCGTTCCTCCAATCCCAACCTTTTGAGGGTTTGGCAATGACCAGCGACAGATCATGTCATTGGATGATATAGGTCTCTTTTTAGGAGGGCGCCATGTTTCACAGCCTTCTCTGCCAATCTTGTGAGAGAGTATTTAGTTTGACTGTTTGTGTACGGTAAGACTTTCACGAGCAGATCACAGACATTACCAGTGTTATTCAAAACCCAACACACTTATCATTAGTATCACAAGTCTGTGAAAGCTGTTGAAGTTGGCAGTTTGAGGCTATTTTTCATAGTGTTTCATTTACATCACACGGGTGGGGAAGAGAGAGAGAGAGCTTCGAAAATAGTGGCGGAGCTCCAACACTATTTGGTCAGAGTTGTGTGTTATAATTTTGTTTCAAGATATATTTTTCACACATTCATCTTTTCAATGCATTCTCTCTGAACACACTATCATCACATATGTGGCTTGTAGAGACTCAGTTGAAAGGATTTGAATGTGTTACGTGAGCCTGTGAATGTAGTACTGTGGGTCAGTACACCAGTACATTAGATGTTGTTTTGTGAGGCATTATAAGAATCTTGGAAGAATGTCTTTATTTAGTCTGCAACGGGGTGAGGCTCCGATTGCGAACGAGCAACAACAGACTACACAAACTATCAACACCACACTGCCTAGCATCACATCATCAACAATTCATATGTTACCACCTCCAACATTCCTCCATGTTACTACCTCCATATGTTACCACCCCCATAACCAGAACTAGCCTGGTTATTAAACCAGACTGAAATCTCTGCTCATCATTGTTCCACTTGATGAGGGCAACATTCAGTTTGTTTTAACCAGACTACTCCAGAGCTTGTCTTCTGAAAAACAGCATCAAAGATAAAAACTGGCTAATCAGGTGAAGGCATCGTCTAGGACATACTGTCATCTGTGGACTGAGCGTTCATCACATGGTCAGGGTCCTGAGCGTGGGTTTTCTCTCCACTCCGATCCACCCGTCTACTTCACTTGGTGAAATTCCCAAGAGCACTGGCAGAGCAAGTGAAATTCCTCCTTTCTCGGACATCTGCTTCAGTTTTCCTTGGCAAATGAGAGCTGGCTGGACATTCCACCATTGTTTTTTCTTTGTTCAGCTCTTCAGAGAGAAAATAAAGATATTACAGACACTGTCTACCCGGCTAATAGCTGCCTGAGTAAAATAACCCAAACCCACCTCCTCCCCATCTTAAGGAAACAGCACAGTCGAACACACTGAGTTTTATTAAAAGATTAAAATCTTTCGACAATTACTGATATAGTCATTATAAACTCTCTACTTACTTCATGTCATTCTAACAATAACATTCTCAGTCTGGCAAATACAAAGCAGGATGAAAAAAAAACTAGTTGGATGGAAGCCTTCGTTAAACATCTTAAAATCTGTTGTTACAGAAACGCACCACCCCTGCCTGCTGTTACTAAAACACAGCGTTCTTTCCCCTCTGTTATTCCAATCGCAGCCAAACTATTAAAACAATCACATCGAGGCAATCGTTTCTCAATTTGTCACAGCGAGGCTGAGGTTTGTTCAGACCCTTGCTTCGTCGGGGCAACACTGTGCAGTAAAGTAACACAGCTGCTGTGGGAGACACTGGCTGAGCTGGGGGAACATCCTCTAACTCATACACTAGGGGCAAAGACAGGGAGGTTAACTGAAGTGAGAGGAAGTTCTATGTCTATTGTGTGTGCGTGCGTGCGCCTGCGTGTGCGTGTATTTGAGTGCGTGTTCCATGTCAATATCCTGTATGTGAGGAGATGACTGCATGGATTCCATTGGTCAGAGGAATTCCTTCGGTTATTTTCTGAATGCTGATTGGAAGGTCGTTTTTCAGTAAAAAGTCATACTTCAACTGGAATATTCAATTCATCTGTACTACTGGTGTTTTGGGTGTTTCATGAAATTATGGCCGCAATAAGGAGCTCAGGGACTTACTGGTGCTGTGAGGTGACCTGCGTTTCACCTTGGAACAGAAGCCAATGTGCACGTTTGTTTGGTAGCAATACTCCAACTCACCCACATTCCAGCTCACAAAAATCCAGCTTCACCTCAATTAGTGGGGAATCTGGTGGCCGCAGCCTCCATTACTCTGGTATTAGAGTCCAGCAGCACCCCATAGACTGGCCCAAGACAGCACCCTGCAGCAATTTGTCCGTAATGAGACTAGACCATATCATATGCCTGGAGCACGGGGCTTACCAATCAAATGGACTATTAGTAGTGGGTAACCCAATATGGAAGAGCACAGTTTATACTGAGGAGGATAGGGTACATTGTGTGTGTGTGTGTGTGTGTGTGTGTGTGTGTGTGTGTGTGTGTGTGTGTGTGTGTGTGTGTGTGTGTGTGTGTGTGTGTGTGTGTGTGTGTGTGTGTGTGTGTGTGTGTGTGTGTGTGTCCTCCAGCTGAATGCCCATTCAGCTCGATTATAAACCAATCTCAGCAAACTGTCTTTATTTGTCTTGTAAAAATGAATACATACTGTAAATATAACAGGTTTGTTTGTATGACACCGAACGCACTACGGAAAGCCAGCCACCAGTGTCTATCTAGCTGTGATGTACAGCTGTGTAAAGATAGAGGATTTCCTGAGCACCTCCACCGTCCTTGTGGAGTCTTTAGACCTATGCCAGTCTTCTCTACTACAGCTTGCAGCCTATGGAAAAGTCTCTCTCCGCTCCTCTTCGTGATCGTCTGCAGTTATGATGTGCATCTGCCAGAAGGAAGGCTGGTTATAGGCCCTGCCGGAGCAGTATACTTTATGCTGTGAGAACCTACAGCTGCCCAGACACCAGGTTAACGCTGGAGGATGTGATTTAAATATAAGACCTGTGTTTTGGCCAGCGCCTCATCTCTCTCTCTCTCGCCCCCCATCGCTCTCACTTTCTCTATCTCCCCCCATCTCGCCCTCTCTCTCTCCCTCCATCTCCCACATTCTCTCTCTCTCCCTCCATCTCTCTCCCTCCTTCCTCTTTTGATATTTCTGACTCCCAACCAATCTTACCTCTAACTTCCCAGCCCCCATCTTTTTTCACTTGGCCCGGTGGCCATTGTAAATTCTCAAGGACCCAAGTCTGCCGGCTCTTGTCTTGGCTACCTTCATGAAAGAGAGGGAGAATAAGCTTGTCTCAAATCACAGATCACATAAAGCCGTCCTTTCGCTTTTCATAAAATGCACGTCGGCCCCCTTTTTTTACAGGCTCCCCTCTCGTCTTACACCCTGACCTGTGGACTCGGCGAGGGAAGCAGGGGATGACATTAGGCCTAATGATGCCCCTCTGTCCCAGTAAAACGAATAGGGCTTAATAGAGACAGAGCACATAATAAACTGTTCCATGTACAGAACACAGCCACCCGAGAGGGTCAAAGGGTTTCAGACTATGAGAGTGTTGTGAAATTCACCAAGGTAATGGGTTTTCCGGTTCATTCCATTATTATCACCTACAATCGATTCTCTGGGATCATTGCTCTGTTGGCCTGTTGATGTATTGATGATGTGACATTTTCTAACCAATTGGGGGATATTTTCTAAAGTAGAATAAGTAAGATTAGAGAGACGAGAAAGAGTTTCTTTCTAGCTTTGTTGGTTACATTCAGTTGTTAAGGATGAGTGTTCTCACAGCCATGTCCTCTAATGGACGAGAATTGGAGATTTGCGCATTTCCATAACTAGCCTGATGGGGGGACTATAGCTCCACTTAAGGACCACCTCCACTCCACAGCAATAAATCTTCAGAGGGAAGTGTGTCTTAGCACGTCCAGCACAGGAAAGGGAGAATTAGAACAAGTAATTAAAACGTATTGACAACATATGTGCTCCACCCCTCTCTGCTGCTCTCTGAGTGTGAGTGAAGGTGTTTTACTCCTAATTACAGACAGACTGCCTTCTGGCTAATTATACTACAACCGCAAACACACGCGCGCGCAAAGACACGTGCGTGCATGCGTCCGTTTCACACAGACATGCGCAAAAACACACTTCATTAGCCCCATGATGTATTTCAAGGACAATTTCTCTGTTCTTGTTTACCTTCAGCGGCCGTCAGCATGTAGCTTCTTTTTCCTCCTGTACTCCAGCCCTTCCCTATCCTCTGCACAGCCTTGATCTCTCTATCTCTCTGCTACTCCTCTTTATGCATCAACACAACTTTTGTACAGGCCTCTGTATATTTATTCACTGGATTCCTATTCAGATATTTATCGACATTTACTCTCCCGCACTCAGTTCAGTGAAGGTCGTCCGTTATAGTAATAAGCTACAGCTGCTCTACTAATCCACGTATAGATCTATGCATCTTATGACAAACGTGCACGCACGGTCCGTGCGATGGACAGCTGGGCTGGAAAATCAAATCATCAAAAAAGATTAGCAGACTGCTCTGCCCACAAGACAGATTAACCACACGCGTGAGCAAGGCCGTGTGTAGGACGCATGTTTTGAAGCACATGCCAAGTTTGGTGAAGTTTGCTGAAGAGAATGGGCACTGCTGCCATATGCACCCACACATTCAACTGATTTTGAAACATTTTGCTTTCAAGAGAAGTAATAAACCTTGCTGGAGTGGGTAACAAGTGTGCTATCTTGCCTTATTAGCTGGGTGCTCTGCCATATATGGCAAATTCCAAACGGGCTGTCATGTGCTTTTTACTGAGGAGTGGCTTCCGTCTGGCCACTCTACCATAAAGGCGTGATTTGTGGAGTGCTGCAGAGATGGTTGTCCTTCCGGAAGGTTCTCACATGTCCACAGAGGAACTCTGGAGCTCTGTCAGAGTGACCATCGGGTTCTCTCTGACCAAGGCCCTTCACCCCAGATTGATCAGTTTGGCCGGGCGGTCAGTTCTAAGAAGAGTCTTGGTGGTTCCAAACTTCTTCTATTTAAGAATGATGGAGGCCACTGTGTTCTTGGGGACCTTCAATCCTGCAGATTTTTTTTGCTATCCTTCCTCAGATCTGTCCTTCAACACAATCTTGACTTGGAGCTCTACAAACAATTCCTCTGACCTCTTGGCTTGGTTTATAGATAGGTGTGTGCCTTTCCAAATAATGTCCAATCAATTGAATTTACCACATGTGGACTCCAATCAAGTTGTAGGAACATCTCAAGGATGACAAATGGAAACAGGATGCACCTGAGATCAATTTCGAGTCTCATAGCAAAGGGTATGAATACTTATGTAAATAAGGTATTTCAGTATTTTATTTGTTATAAATTTGCTAAAATGTCTAAACCTGTTTTCACTTCATCATTACGGGGTATTGTGTGTAGATTGAGGATTTAAAAAATGATTTAATCAAATCAAATCAAATGTATTTATAAAGCCCTTCTTACATTAGCTGATATCTCAAAGTGCTGTACAGAAACCCAGCCAAAACCCCCAAACAGCAAGCAATGCAGGTGTAGAAGCACGGTGGCTAGAAAAAACTCTCTAGAAAGGCCAGAACCTAGGAAGAAACCTAGAGAGGAACCAGGCTATGAGGGGTGGCCAGTCCTCTTCTGGCTGTGCCGGGTGGAGATTATAACAGAACATGGCCAAGATGTTCAAATGTTCATAAATGACCAGCATGGTCAAATAATAATAATCACAGTGGTTGTCGAGGGTGCAACAGGTCAGCACCTCAGGAGTAAATGTCATTTGGCTTTTCATAGCCGATCATTCAGAGTGTCTCTTCCGCTCCTGCTGTCTCACGAGAGTTGAAAACAGCAGGTCTGGGATAGGTAGCACGTCCGGTGAACAGGTCAGGGTTCCATAGCCACAGGCAGAAGAATTGAAACTGGAGCAGCAGCACGGCGAGGTGGACTGGGGACAGCAAGGAGTCATCAGACCAGCTAGTCCCGAGGCATGGTCCTAGGGCTCAGGTCCTCCGAGTGAGAGAGAGAAACTATTAGAGAGAGCATACTTAAATTCACACAGGACACCGGATAAGACAGGAGAAATACTCCAGATATAACAGACTGACCCTAGCCCCCCGACACATAAACTACTGCAGCATATATACTGGAGGTTGAGACAGGAGGGGTCGGAAGACGATATCCCCGGATAGGGCCAAACATGAAGGATATAACCCCACCCACTTTGCCAAAGCACAGCCCCCACACCACAAGAGGGATATCTTCAACCACCAACTTACCATCCTGAGACAAGGCAGAGTATAGCCCACAAAGATCTCCACCACGGCACAACCCAAAGGGGGCGCCAACCCAGACAGGAAGATCACATCAGTGACTCAACCCACTCAAGTGACGCACCCCTCCTAGGGACGGCATGGAAGAGCACCAGTAAGCCAGTGACTCAGCCCCTGTAATAGCATTAGAGGCAGAGAATCCCAGTGGAGAGAGGGGAACCGGCCAGGCAGAGACAGCAAGGGCGGTTCGTTGCTCCAGTGCCTTTCCGTTCACCTTCATACACCTGGGACAGACTACACTCAATCATAGGACCTACTGAAGAGATGAGTCTTCAATACAGACTTAAAAGTTGAGACCGAGTCTGCGTCTCTCACATAGGTAGGCAGACCATTCCAATAAAATGGAGCTCTATAGGCAAAAGCCCTGCCTCCAGCTGTTTGCTTAGAAATTTTAGGGACAGTTAGGAGGCCTGCGTCTTGTGACCGTAGCGTACGTGTAGGTATGTACGGCAGGACCAAATCAACTAATCAACTTTAGAATAAGGCTGTAACGTAACAAAATGTGGAAAAAGTCAAGGGGTCTGAATACTTTCCGAATGAACTGTACAGTATATACAGTTCCAGTCAAAAGTTTGGACACACCTACTCATTCAAGGGTTTGTCTTTATTTTTACTATGTTCTACATTGTCGAATACTATTGAAGACATCAAAACTATGAAACAACACATATGGAATGATGTAGTAACCAAAAGAGAGTTAAACAAATCAAAATATATTTTAGATTTTAGATTCTTCAAAGTAGCCACCCTTTGCCTTGATAACAACTTTGCACAGTCTTGGCATTCTCTCAACCAGCTTCACCTGGAATGCTTGTCCAACAGTCTTGAAGGAGTTCCCACATATGCTGAGCACTTGTTGGCTGCTTTTCCTTCACTCTGCGGTCCAACTCATCACAAACCATCTCAATTGGGTTGAGATCGGGTAATTGTGGATTCCAGGTCATCTGATGCAGCACTCCATCACTCTCCTTCTTGGTCAAATAGCCCTTACACAGCCTGGAGGTGTGTTGGGTCATTGTCCTGTTGAAAAACAAATGATAGTCCCACTAAGCGCAAACCAGATGGGATGGCGTATCACTGCAGAATGCTCTGGTAGCCATGCTGGTTAAGTGTGCCTTGAATTCTAAATAAATCGCATATACTGTCTCCAGCAAAGCATCCCCATACCATCACACCTCCTCCTTCATGCTTCACGGTGGGAACCACACATGTGCAGATCATCCATTCACCTACTCTGCATCTCACAAAGACACAGCGGTTGGAACCAAAAATCTCAGATTTGGACTCATCAGACCAAAGGACAGATTTCCACTGGTGTAATGTCCATTGCTTGTGTTACTTGGCCCAAGCAAGTCTCTTTTTATTATTGGTGTCCTTTAGTAGTGGTTTCTTTGCAGCAATTCGACCATGAAGCCTGATTCACGCAGTCTCCTCTGTACAGTTGACGTTGAGATGTGCCTGTTTCTTGAACTCTGTGAAGCATTTATTTGGACTGCAATTTCTGAGGCTGGTAACTTTATATGAACTTATCCTCTGCAGCGGAGGTAACTCTGGGTCTTCCTTTCCTGTGGCGGTCCTCATGAGAGCCAGTTTCATCATAGCGCTTGATGGTTTTTGCGACTGCACTTGAAGAAACTTTTCTGGATTGACTGACCTTCATGTCTTAAAGTAATGATGGACTGTCGTTTCTCTTGTTTATTTAAGCTGTTCTTGCCATAATATAGACTTGGTCTTTCACCAAATAGGGCTATCTTCTGTATACCACCACTACCTTGTCACAACACAACTGATTGGCTGAAACGCATTAAATCCCACAAATTAACTTTTAACAAGGCACACCTGTTAATTTCAATGCATTCCAGGTGACTACGTCATGAAGCTGGTTGAGAGAATGCCAAGAGTGTGCAAAGCTGTCATCAAGGCAAAAGGTGTATACTTTGAAGAATCTGAAATATAAAATATATTTAGATTTGTTTAACAATTCTTTTGGTTACTAAATGATTCCTTATGTCTTATTTCATAGTTTTGATGTCTTCACTATTACTCTACAATGTAGAAAATAGGTAAAATAAAGAAAAACCCTGGCTTGAGTCGGTGTGTCCAAACTTTTGACTGGTACCGTACACACACACACACACACACACATATATATATATATATATATATATATATATATATATATATATATATATATATATATATATATATATATATATCAGCAAAACAGGATTGACAAATGGCATTTAGGTATCATTATGACGTGGGAAATTTGAGATATTTTGCTGCAATTAGTTACTTCCTAATGCACAATAAAGCCTACAAAAACAAGATTCTTTGAGATATGAAAAATAGACATCTGGATAGAAAGACTGTGAATGAATGTATGAAAATATACAAGCATATAAATGACAGAGCAGCTATAAATTCTACAAAAATGGTCTGAATGAGAAATCATAATTTTGACCTCGAGGCTACATGATGTTTAATCTATCAATCCAAAACATCTATCATTGCGAGAGCATTTTAGGTAGGTTGTGAACTGTTACTGGCACACAAAGCGCAAACCTTGCTGTCTGAGAAAAACAGGTGTAAATTACTTTGTGGAAACTGAAAGGGTCAGCATATTATGTGAAAGCTGGATAGTTCTTTGCTAAGCGAGTTAAATGCTGTGTAAGTAAAAGCAGGCTTGTAGGTGTATCTCGAAACTAATTTCCTGTTTACGATATAAACCCACCTATTTTTCGTCTCCTGATTATCAGTCTAAACGGTTGGCGTCTCCACCCTCTGACACACACACACAACATCTGGGTCCAGCCTGCATGTAATTGACAGTGACACAGGGTTAAGGGTTATCAGGACGTGTTGGCGCTGGATGATGATGTCACCAGGGTCCCTGAGGGAGAGTGAGGTCAGTAAGTGGGTTGCTGAGGAGTGATACGAAGCCTTTAAATAAACAGGGATACTGCGTAATTCCTCTGAATCAGCAGAGAAAATACGATTAAACTGTTTTGGAGGAAACCAATCAGTGAGTTGCATGGTGATTTGGCTTTTAGAAGAGCAGGGAGGCAGAGTTTGTATGGGCGGGAAGAGTAGGGTGGGCAGACTTGGAGCTCAGAACAACATCTAGTCTAAATACTAAAAGCACTTGGTCTGAGAGACACAAATGCAAGATATATACAGAGATTATGCATGTTTATAGAGTTCAGACTAAATATTCGCCAGGATTGAGTATTCTCCTCTTCTCATTTTGTGTCTGGGTCTAGAGGGTCCCAATGAGTGGGTAGACTGAGAAATAGAAGAAAGCAGAACTAGATGGCTCAGGCAGACTCTATCCCATAAATAATACTTTAACTGTGCCCGACAGGAAACCATGAGGATGTTAAAAATGCAAAAACAGAAATGCGTTGACCAGTGACCATGCTATATAACACTCTGCAAGGACCTTGGAGGGTAGGACAGTGGCACCAACAATAATACAATGACTATGGTCCTCTCCTAACGAGCTCCAACGTTACTGTGGTTATGCCTGGTATTATGTTTAGTCAACATTTAAAGGCCTAAGATCTTCAGTCTACCTACAACAAACACAGTTAAATCACCTAGCAACTTACAGTAAATCAAAATGCAGTATGGATATTGGTGTTTTGCAGTAACGGCATTATGCATGCTGTATACACCTGCTATAACATCTACTCAGACACTCTTTACCGCCCGCCATTCGCGGTAAAGACCATGGTCACCCTATGCTCACACATCCCATCATTTCTCCCACTCTCTCAGTAGAAAGGCCTCATGCAAGTTCCTGAGTGGGTGGGTAGATCATCCCAACATGTGATGGTTTCAAACCTCTGTTACGTCATGGGAGAGTGATGTGCTTATAGTACTACCTAGCACCTTGTTTTCTCCCTGTGTACCAGGTAGGTGACCCAGTGAAGGGAGATCCCCAGAGAGAATGAATAACTGTTACAGAGTTATGTCTTGTCAGCATGCAATTACCCTTCATAAGGCCAGGTGGCTGCTAAAAATACTAAATACTAATAAGGCCAGGTGACTGACATCTCCACTGCTTCCAGAGCTCTACAGGTGTTTTGGGGGGTGGGGGGGGGGGGGGGGGGGGGGGGTGAAGGTGCCCTTCTTGCTCTCCTTAGGATTTATCTCCATCTCTCCCTCCCTCTCTCTGTCTTGGTCTGCTCTGGGCCCGGTTAGAAGCACTGGTAGATTAGGACCTGTGTGTGTACATGACGTGTGTGTGTGTGTGTGTGTGTGTGTGTGTGTGTGTGTGTGTGTGTGTGTGTGTGTGTGTGTGTGTCTGTGTATGCCCTGACCCTTGCAGCTGCAGTGTCACGTCAGCCTAGCTCTCTGACATCAGCTGCTTCTCTGACAACCCTGCTCTTCCTGGACCCTTTTAATTAGCTTCTTTCCCTGTCATCACCTCCTCCTGTAATCCTCCTCCTCTCAACTGTCTGACGGCCCATTGCCTGGACCTTCCTCTCCATGCCCCACACAGGTGCGCTCAGCAGCGCAGGTGTCCACGGCCTGGCTAAACAGCATAGCAATCACTAGGAGACACAAAACAACACAACAAAACAGAGTGCACCGGGACAACACAACCGCTACCTTACAGCTGTAAAGACAGAGGTTGTGTTGTCTGAAGATGTGGTAGAGTGAATGCCGTCTCTCTTTTAATGCTCCGTTTTCTATCAGATTATTTCTCCCTTGCTCTCTTTTTTGTCCTCCGTCTCTGGCTGTATAGACTCTGTAGTTAGTCATACAGTTGTTTTTGTTGGCCACGAGAAGAGCCCAGCCAATGTACACCATGTTTCTGCCCGGGAGGTGTGGAGATGTGATAATAATCTGGACTTTCTCCCTCCTCACTGAGAAAGTCCTCTCTCAGCCTACTTACCTGCCATGTGTGTGTGTGTGTGTGTGTGTGTGTGTGTGTGTGTGTGTGTGTGTGTGTGTGTGTGTGTGTGTGTGTGTGTGTGTGTGTCGTCTGGAGCTGATGGATGATTGGCTGACTCTTCACCTAGTCTGGCTCTGGTCCACGGCGACAGCCTAGACTCAGACTCACTGTGGATGAGAGAGAGCGAGAGAGAGAGTGTGTGTGTGTTTGCGGTGAGGGTGGTAGGTGGGAATGATGACTTTCAGAGATATGTGTGTCTGTGAGTGAGGTATCCATGTGTGTGTGATGAAGAGGGTGTGTATGGGGGTTGGGATAGAGGACAGACGGGCAATTAGTAAGATAAAGCTGCCTTGCCTCAGGTCTCCTCTCTACCCAACAGACACACAGGCCAGGAGAGACGGATTTACTCACAGTGCGAAGGGTAAAGGTAGATGGATGAGCTTTGCTTAGTTTTACACCCTCTAAAACCAAACATTTAAATAAATAAAAACTGATTCCTGCAGAAGTAGGGGAGAAGTACATGTTTATTTCAACTGGACCGACATTAGATGTTTGTAGAATGAAGTTGGAAAAGTTACAAGGTATATGAGTGTGTCAGTGTGTGTGTGTGTGTGTCCATCAGAGTTCATGGGTGTTTGTGGTGACTGTGAGGTGGTGGATGGTGGGTTGAGTGGTATTCGGCGTCTTGGCCCATTTCGACGCTGCAGTGATGACCTTGGGTGTTATGGGGTGGTGTTATTATTAGTCACCAGCTGGTAGCGATTGCAAAAACATAGAGCGTTACAAAAGTAGTTTCAAACCACATGGTTGTTCCTAGCAATTTACTTCACAGCTCAGTTCTCAATGCATCCATTTACAAAACAAGAATATGTATTGAAAGAAGTGCGGAGGAGCAGGAGAAAAACAAAATCCCGCATGTAGGTGATGTAATTACAGTGGCCCTAAAGAGGCAAAGTACTGTAGCTTTTTTAAATGTAGTGACAGCATGAGGAAAAAGCATGAACTTCTACATTTTGTGGATCAAACAGAAGAAGAAATAGGCAGCACAATGAATGTTGTGAGGTCATGATTTCACAGACATGCTGACTCTCTCAATCCCAGGGTGCTTGGCTGCTGATGCTCTGCCCCAATCCACACTACTTTACCTGCCTTCCCAATGGTAACCAGACTCTCCCCTGCTTGTAAGTAGGCCCAATTGGAGAGCACCGCCTCACCTGAATAAACTTCCTGCTCTATCTGCACTAATTACAGGATCAACTCCTTGGAATTCTCTTTTCCCCAGAGGGATCAAAACCACAGGGCTTGTCAGTCAGGTATACAGGGGACTTTCCAGAGGTACTGGATCTTTCTCTGGGAACTAGTACGCTGACTGAGCGAGAGGGAGCTTTCCCTCGCCTTCACAAACGGACATCATCAGAAGAACTTGGACTTGTTTCTGGGCCAGTCCGTCTAAGAAGAGCAAGATAGAAAATGAGAAAGGTATTCCTTGACGTGCACCTGACACCTGGAGATGACATGCACCTAGGAATCTGGGAATCTGTCTCACCTGGGATAGCCTGTCCCAGTTTGACTGAACAGGCTGAGACTGGGTTCTATGCAGATGCAGGATCTTCATTTGATCACCCTGTTGCAGGAGAACTTTGTAATTTCAGACTTGATTTTCCTATACGAAAAATGTATAACCCCCTGCAAAAATGCCCAATCATTATAATCCACACAATAATTCACATTATTTTTCTGCTGTAGCAAACTGGTTCAAATGAAGATGTAGGTGTTTGAAGATGTACTGTAGGACGATCAAACGCTCTCAAACTTAATACTGTACCTAAACCACATCGTCATGACTCTGGTTAAATCGTACCTTGATTCAAATAGTAATTTCACTACTTTCTTTCTTTCTTTTGCCTTTTTATAAAGGAATTATGCTAATAGCACATAAATACAAAATGGGCTTTGTGAATTTACCTCAATTAGTTTGTCTAAATGGGCCACATTAAGGATTTACATAAGCAGACAAGCAGTCACTGCCCTCGATGATCCTTATCATGCACATGTGCAGCGCAGGCTGCTTCAGTGGCAGTAGGAAGGGTAGTGAGCAGAGGAGCGAATGGAGGGGTAGGGGAAATGAGTGGGGCATGAGCTGGGGTGCGAGGCAGACTCGGTGGCTTTGGTGTAATTTTTGCCTGTTTTGGGTCAGCCCTGTCCCAGCCATGCATAGCCCTGTCCCAGCCATGCATACCCCAGTCCCGATCCCAGTCAGAGGCAGACATGTAGATCGAGAAATAAGATGTTTGAGGCAGTAACAGCACTGTTTCTGTTGCCATTGTAAATAACATATGAAAACACTCGTATATCTGATTTAGAGCAATGGTAACTCCCCCCAAAACCATCTCCTAACATATTTTTGAGGTCTAAATGTTAGAGAAATATATTCAGATGCCAAGAGCACAATATAGCTATCACTTGAGCCAAGTCCATAAGGGTGGAATTCCGACCAGAGTTAAGAGTCAACGGAATTTACTTGCCCTTTTCTCTCTATGCGTATTCTGACCTTGAATTTAAGCATGAGAATAGCATGCTATTAACCCGCTATTCGTTTGAGGTGGAGAGTTAAGAAATGAAGGTGTGGCGGAGGTGTGTCTACAGATGAGCCATATTCTGACCGAGAATCAATTCCCTAACAATTGCACCACATTTACACGTGAGGAAAGCATGAATAAGGTTGAGCGAACCTGCCGGTTCCAAGTGGAAAAAGCATATTTATTTTTGTCCATATCATCTCCATACACTGTAATATTAGAAATTGATATTAGCTATTGATAAGAGCTAGATAAATGAGTAATCCCTTTGGGGAAGGGGATTGTAAATACACATAGCAATTGCTTTAGATGATTTTTTCTTATGACCACTGGAAACTAATGTGAAACCAGTCATATGGAAACTCACTGAAAATCTTATCACCATGACATGTATTGCAGCCCCCTTTTCACAATGAAGTAGGCTACAAATAGCTGTGCCGTTATTCGGAACTTTAATTGTATGCCCTTATAATTTTGTATCATGTTAAATATTAGCCACTATCGGGAGCCAGAGTCAGTAATACCCACATAAATTAATAACTGTCACTTTAGCATCTGTCACGTCCATGTAATTGTTCCTGAGTTGCTAACAATAATGATAAATAAATTCAAATTGTGGGTCATATTAGGCTAATGTTGTGCAATCATTTGGAACATGTAGCCTATTTGAATCATTCATTTGGAACATGTAGCCTATTTGAATCATTCATTTGGAACATGTTGCCTATTTGAATCATTCATTTGGAACATGTAGCCTATTTGAATCAATCATTTGGAACATGTAGCCTATTTGAATCAATCATTTGGAACATGTAGCCTGTTTGAATCAATCATTTGGAACATGTAGCCTATTTGAATCAATCATTTGGAACATGTAGCCTATTTGAATCAATCATTTGGAACATGTAGCCTGTTTGAATCAATCATTTGGAACATGTAGCCTATTTGAATCAATCCTTTTGGACATGTTGTCACGCCCTGACCTTAGAGATCCTTTTATGTCTCTATTTTGGTTTGGTCAGGGCGTGAGTTGGGGTGGGCATTCTATGTTTTGTGTTCTATGTTTTCTATTTCTGTGTGTTTGGCCGGGTGTGGTTCTCAATCAGAGGCAGCTGTCTATCGTTGTCTCTGATTGAGAACCATACTTAGGTAGCCTTTTCCCACCTGTGTTTTGTGGGTAGTTGTTTTCTGTTTTGTGTTGCTGCACCTGACAGGACTGTTTTGTTTTCGTTCATTTCACTTTGTTATTTTGTTTAGTGTTCTGTTTAAATAAAAATAACATGAACACTTACCATGCTGCGCTTTGGTCCACACCTAATTCAACAGATCGTTACACATGTAGCCTATTGGAATCATTATGGAGTCAGACCCCACGTAGCAGTTTAAACCTGGAGCCTGGCGCACAATTCACGATGACTGCACCGTTGTCATACAGTTCCATGATTGGTGAGGATTAGGGTATATTTGTAGGATTATTGTTCAACCTCTAAATGTACACTTTTTTCCACCTTCCAAAATGTCATACTGTCACGTTCTGACCATAGTTCTTGTGTGTTTTGCTTGTTTTAGTGTTGGTCAGGACGTGAGCTGGGTGGGCATTCTATGTTGTGTGTCTAGTTTGTCTATTTCTATGTTTGGCCTAATATGGTGTTTTGTGTTGTCTCTGATTGGGAATCATATTTAGATGGCTTGTTTTGTGTTGGGGATTGTGGGTGGTTGTTTCCTGTCTTTGTGTTTTCTCTGCACCAGATAGGGCTGTATCGGTTTGCCACATTTTGTTATTTTGTATTGTTGTAAGTGTTCACGTTATTCTTAATTGAACATGTTGAGCACTGGCTACGCTGCGTGTTGGTCCGATCCCTGCTACACCTTCTCTTCTCGTGAAGAGGAGGAAGGCTGCCGTTACAGAACCACCCACCAAACTTTGACCAAGCAGCGTGGCTACGGGCAGCAGCAGCAGCAGCAGCGAGTTCAGGAATGGACATGGGAGGACGAGCTGGACGGTAAAGGACCCTGGGCAGAGCCAGAGGAATATCGCCGCCCCAAAGCGGAGCTGGAGGCAGCGAAAGCGGAGAGGCGGCGTTTTGAGGAGCTAGCTCGGCAGCGTGAGCAGGATCTGGGTTATACCACTTGGGAGGAAATAGACAGGTGGTCGATCGACCCAGGGAGAGTGCCGGAGCCCACCTGGGATTACATGGAGCAATGTGCAGAGGGATATCGGCGAATGAGGTTAGCACGACGCGGTAGGAAGCCCGAGAAGAAACCCCAAAAATGTATTGGGGGGGTGGCTAAAGGAGAGTGTAGCTGGGTCAAGTAGGAGACTTGAGCCAACTCCCCCTGCTTACCGTAAGGAGATTAGGATGGAACCAGAGCCGGTCAGGGCGGTATTGGAGGTGAGTGAAGTAGAGACTGTGAAGGATCTAATGGGGATATTGGAGGAGAGAGTTATGAAGGAGGTGTTGTGTTGGTGTTTGAGGCACGACATCCGCCCGACGGAGCGTGTGGGGGACTTGATGTCACCTGAGTCAGCTCTCCATACTCGTCCTGAGGTGCGGGCTAGCCGTCTGGTGAAGACTGTGCCAGCCTCACGCACCAGGCCTCCTGTGCACCTCCCTAGCCCTGCACGTCCTGTGCCAGCTCAGCGCACCAGCTCTCCTGTGGCAGCCCCATGCACCAGCTCTCCGGTGCCGGCGCCATGTACCAGGCCTCCAGTTCCAGCACCCCGCACTCACCTTGAGGTGCGTGCCCTCAGCCCAGTACCATCGGTGCCAACACCACGCACCAGGCTTCCAGTGCGTCTCCAGAGCCCTGTTCCTCCTCCACGCACTCTCCCTGTGGTGCGTGTCTCCAGCCCGGTACCTCCAGTTCCGGCACCAAGCACCAAGCCTCCTGTGCGTCTCCAGAGCCCTGTACGCACTGTTCCTTCTCCCCGCACTCGCCCTGAGGTGCGTGCCCTCAGCCCGGTACCACCAGTGCCGGTACCACGCACCAGGCCTATAGTGCGCCTTGAGAGTCCAGTGTGCCCTGTTCCTGCTCCCCGCGCTTGCCTAGTGGTGCGTGTCTCCAGTCCGGTACCACCAGTTCCGGCACCACGCACCAGGCCTACTGTGCGCCTCAGCAGGTCAGAGTCGGCCGTCTGCCCAGCGCCGCCTGCGCTGCCCGTCTGCCCAGCGCCGCCTGCGCTGTCCGTCTGCCCAGCGCCGTCTGAGCTGCCTGCCTGCTCAGCGCCGTCTGAGCTGCCTGCCTGCTCAGCGCCATCTGAGCTGCCTGCCTGCTCAGCGCCATCTGAGCTGCCTGCTTGCCCAGCGCCATCTGAGCTGCCTGCCTGCCCAGCGCCATCTGAGCTGCCTGCCTGCCCAGCGCCATCTGAGCCGTTCGTCTGTCCCGAGCCGCCAGAGCCGCCCGCCAGTCAGGAGCTGCCAGAGCCTTCCGCCAGTCAGGAGCTGCCAGAGCCGCCCGCCAGTGAGGAGCTGCCAGAGCCGCCAGCCAGTCAGGAGCTGCCAGAGCCGCCAGTCAGTCAGGAGCTGCCAGAGCTGCCCTCCAGTCATGAGCTGCCCTCCAGTCATGAGCTGCCCTCCAGTCATGAGCTGCCTTCCAGTCATGAGCTGCCCTCCAGTCATGAGCTGTCCTCCAGTCATGAGCTGCCCTCCAGTCATGAGCTGCCCTCCAGTCATTAAACATGTTGAGCACTGGCTACGCTACGTGTTGGTCCGATCCCTGCTACACCTTCTCTTCTCGTGAAGAGGAGGAAGGCTGCCGTTACACATACATTGAACTTGAATATGGCAACTTTCAGGATGAATCAAACCACTGTATTTTTAATTCATATGTACTTTCCTAACCCTAAAATGTGCCTAAATAGTCTACAATATCAGAGTATTTTCAAATTTACCAGTTGGTGCTGAAACGGAGACGAATATGCATAGACAGTACCAGTCAAAAAGTCCATCCACCAACCCCACTCTCCGGGTGACAAAAGCACATTTGTTTTACATGTAGTCTTTTACAGGTATTTTGTTACATATCTAGTACCAGTCAAATATTTGGACACACCTACTTATTCAAGGGATTTTCTTTATTTTTACTATTAACCACATTATAGAATAATAGTGAAGACATCAAAACTATGAAATAACACATGTGGAATCATGTAGTAACCAAAATAGTGTTAAACAAATCAAAATGTATTTTATATTTGAGATGCTTTAAAGTAGCCACCATTTGCCTTGATGACAGCTTTGCACACTCTTGGCATTCTCTCAACCAGCTACATGAGGAATGCTATTCCAAAAGTCTTGAAGGAGTTCCCACATATGCTGAGCACTTGTTGGCTGCTTTTCCTTCACTCTGCGGTCCAACTCATCCCAAGCCATCTCAATTGGGCTGTATTTTTTTAAACAATATTTTAGATTGACAATCATTCCATTACACAATTTCTGATATCACATGCCTCTGTTTTATTTTACTGCATACGATAAATCAGGATCATGCCTCTACTGCCATTCATTCCAATTATACTGATTAAGATTTCTCCCTGACCAATACGGCTGCTATTTTTACCCCATTCTGGAATATTTAGGGTTTATGATATAGCCCTTCTAGTAAATTAATAAGACCCCCCCCAGATTGAATATGATCACGTCATAACCCATGTAAAAAAAAATTGAATTACAGTAAATTAGCTGTAAAACTGAAACATTTTCTCTCAGCCTCATGGTCAAATTTGTAGAATAGAAGGAAATTAGCTTACAAATGCAAAGTTCTCTCGGTCTAATTGCAAAATGTGTAGAACAGCATGCGATTAGCTATTTTATGGCCATGGGCTTAAAAGTAATTATATTGTAAACCACTATCAACAGGGGGAGGTGGGGGTTATGAATACACAATAGACCAGATTACATGCAACCAAATAGGCCTACCCCAGCTAGCCATACGGATTTCACGTTTGGCTATACAGTTGTTAAAAGCATGACATTTTGTCATGTAAATTGTCACGTTCTTTCAAAATTGAACCCAGAAGCAGACCAGGACAAGGAGCGTAGGAAGAAGGTGAGTATTTATTTACAAGTAAATGTGAATGGGTAGATATATCCAGGTGGCGTAGCGGGCAGCGGTGGTGAATTGATGGGAGTAAATAGGTGAATCCAATGGAGTAGCGGAATCCTCCGTCGACCAGGCGTGAATGGGGTGAATGATCCGGGTGAGTAACTGAAGGCAAAACAAACGGAGGTAAGTTCAAGGCAAGCAATACGTAAACAAAAATAACAAAACAAATACTATCCAACTGGAGTCTGATACTATGGCACAACATACTGTTCATGGCTAACGATCCGGCAGGGAATGGAAGTCAGGTCAGAGCTTTTGAAGGGGAGAGATGATGATCAGGACAGGTGTGCAGATTACTGATGGGACACAGGTGCGGGTGAACATCAATCTCCCAACAAGCTAATTCGCCCGGCAACCAGACAGGGTGCGTTCCAGGACACCTGAAACACACTCCAGGACAGACACACAGGCAAACCCAGACTCAGGAAGCGGGATTCGTGACATAAATAAACCATTGCTAGCCATCACATCAGACATTGGAGATTATGATCATGAAAAAATGTGAGAAGACCCGATCCTAAGTAATTAAAATACAACAACACCTTTACATTTTATTCTGCAATGTAAAATGACACAATGACTGTCTCTTACAAATGTAAGGTGACACAATGATAGGCTACAACACAATAAGATCAACTCGACCTGCAATGATTAGACTACATACCTCTGCATGCTCGCTTTGACGCCTTCTTTTCTCAAAATCACCTCTGTTTTTGGCACGGCACCAGATCCTGTCCATGGGAACACAGAAGCTGCAGTTGTGTCCTTGAGTTTTGTTTCCATAATTTCCGATTGTATAACTCTTACGTAGTCATCGTCGATGAAGTGCTTACTACATACACATAGATTTGCAAAATAGGCTGTAGGGAGTGAACACCAGCTCACTCTTGCTCCCATCTCTTCGGATTTCCACTTTTTAGATAAGTCTTTAAACTTTTTTGCCAGTCCTGCTCCCCCCCACAAACTCACAACTTTGATGTCAAGTTCCAAATAAGGGCATATACACTGTGGCCAGTTTATTAGGTACACCTGTCTAGTACTGTGCCGGACCCCCCGTGCATCCAGAACATCCTGAATTATCTGGGGCATGGACAAGTTGCTCAACTGATATCAAGGGACCTAACGTGTGCCAGGAAAGCATTCCCCACACCATTACACTACCGCCACTAGCCTGTACTGTTGACACCAGGCAGGATGGGGCCATGTATTCATGCTGCTTACTGCCGCTGCTTACTGCCGCTGCCATCAGCATGACGCAACAGTAAAAGGTATTCGTCATACCAGACAGTGTTTTCCACTCCTCAATTGTGTACTGAAGGTAAGCGCGTGCCCACTGGATGAGCTTCTTGTTTTGAGCTGACAGGAGTGGAACACGGTGTGGTCGTCTGCTGCAATAGCCCATCCGTGACAAGGACCGACGAGTTGTGTGATCCGAGATGCCGTTCTGCACACCACTGTTGTACTGCGCAATTATACGCCTGTTTAGGCCCATCTATTAGCTTGCATGATTCTTGACATTCTCCTTCCACCTCTCATCAACGAGCTGTTTTCGCCCACAGGGCTGCCACTGACTGGATTTCTTTGTTTGTCGCACCATTCTCAGTAAACCCTAGACATTGTCGTGCGCGAAAAGCCCAGGAGGCCGTCCGTTTCCCGAAATACTGGAACCTGCACGCCTGGCACCGACGACATTATCACGTTCAAAGTTGCTTAGGTCACTCGTTCACAATGTTCAATTGAACAGTAACTGAATGACTCGATGCCTGTCTGCCTCGATGCCACATGACTCACTGTCTGTAGGAGCAAACCATTTTCGCGAACGGGTACCTAATAAACTGGCCACTGAGTGTACATCACAGAGTTGTCCCAGAAGAGCGCACATGCGCAGTTGCTACCCATCTCCGCTGTTAATGCAGTTGGCCACAAAGTAATTATATAAAATTATCGCAATCGTTTTTGGTGGAAAAGTACACATTTCCTGACATAAAATGAATTGTACTTTTGATAAAAAAATGCTAATTTGGCCATACACTTTCAATAAAACAAAGAATTTATCCACAATTTGCGGATTTCTCAATCACTCTTTGACTAACAATGGAGCAAAGCTAGCGATGCACAAAGACACTACACAAGTTGCGTGACCCGTTTGTGCAGCTTTCCAGTTCTAGACTGGAGAGAGAAGGGGAGAAGGCAAACTCCACCTAAGTAGTTTCAATGCATGGAAGCACTTGGGAAATTTTGGATTTTAGGTAAACTTCCCCTTTAAGATAAATGTACTGAAAACCATATTGAATGCAAACTTCACAAGAAAATCTGTTGGCCAACAAGTGGGAGGGTTTTCAGTGGTTGAAATACATGTATTTAGCGTGTGCAAGGGAACCACACCTACAAAGCCTGTTACGCACCTGCATAAGGTAAGTCTGAATACCAACTACTGAGAAGTGCGTAGGAAAGGCGTGCATAGGAAAGGCGTACATTTCCTATGTCTGAATCGGGCCCTATGTGAGAGAATATTTGCATATCCAAGAGAGAGTGGAGTCATGCAAGCAAGTAGACACTAGTTTTACATGAAATGTTGAGGCTGGAAAGAGTTTTTGTGAAGAGGTACGTGGGCATGAACAAAGGATCAGATGAGGACAGGGGTGAATGGGCTAATTAGAAGGATTTTTTTGCATTCAGCATCACTACATCAAGGGAACAGTATTACTGCTAACAAAGATATCTACATATGCACTATATATACAGAGGTATGTGGACATCCCTTTAAATGAGAGCATTCGGCTATTTCAGCCACACCCGTTGCTGACAGGTGTATAAAATCGATCACACAGCCATGCAATCTCCATAGACAAACATTGGCAGTAGAATATCCTCACTGAAGAGCTCATTGACTTTCAAGGTGGCACCGCCATAGGATGCCACCTCTCCAACAAGTCAGTTCATAAAATTTCTGCCCTGCTAGAACTGCGACGGTCAACTGTAAGTGCTGTTATTGTGGAAAGTCCAGGAGCAACAACGGCTCAGCCGCGAAGTGGTAATCCACACAAGCTCACATAACGAGACCACTGAGTGCTGAAGCACGTAGCGCTTAAAAGTCTTCTGTCCTTGGTTGCAACACTTACTACCGAGTTCCAAACTGCCTATGGAAGCAATGTCAGCACAAGAAATGTTCGTCTGGAGCTTCATGAAATAGGTTTCCATGGCCCGAGCATCTGCACACAAGCCTAAGATCACTATGCGCAATGCCAAGCGTGGGCTGGAATGGTGTAAAGCTCGCCACCATTGGACTCTGGAACAGTGGAAAGGTGTTCTCTAGAGTGATGAATCAGCCTGGCTGATGAATCTTGGTTTGTCGGATGCCAGGAGAACGCTACCTGCCCCAATACATAGTGCCAACTGTAAGGTTTGGTGGAGGAGGATTAATGGCCTGGGGCTGTTTTTCATGTTTCAGAATAGGGCTCTTAGTTCCAGTGAAGGGAAATCTTAACGGTACAGCATACAATGACATTCTAGACAATTCTGTACTTCCAACTTTGTGGCAACGGTTTGGGAAAGGCCCTTTCCTGTTTCAGCGTGACAATACACGCGTGCACAAAGTGAGGTCCATACAGGAATGGTTTGTCGAGATCGGTGTGGAAGAACCTGACTGGCTTGCACAGAGCTCTGACCTGAACCCCATCGAACACCTTTGGGATGAATTGGAATGCCGACTGCAAGCCAGGCCTGATCGCCCAACATCAGCGCCCGACCTCACTAATGCTCTTGTGGCTGAATGGAAGCAAATCCCTGCAGCAATGTTCCGTCTAGTGGAAAGCCTTTCCAGAAGAGTGGAGCCTGTTATAGCAGCAAAGGTCATATGCATGACAGATTACAAAAATACTATGCATATTATGCATAAAACTGACTGAATGTAATCATCATTTGTATGTGGTATGGTGGCCATTGGCTCAACTTACCCCAAGGCAAACATTATGACTATATTAGCCCACACAGTTACAAGGATGCACTTTCATGCTAGGCTTAGGATCTCATATTTTAGTGTATAGAGACCCCAAGTGATGTAAAAAAAACATTCTTAAAAATATCTACTTTGGTTTAGATACAAGCCATGGATTACAGGCAACATTCACACTGAGCTAAAGGGTAGAGCTGCCGCTTTCAAGGTGCGGGACTCTAACCCGGAAGCTTACAAGAAATCCTGCTATGCCCTGCGACGAACCATCAAACAGGCAAAGCGTCAGTACAGAATCATACTACACCGGCTCTGATGCTCGTCTTATGTGGCACGGCTTGCAAACTATTACAGACTACAAAGGGAAGCACAGCCGCGAGCTGCCCAGTGACACAAGCCTACCAGACGAGCTAAATGCTCGCTTCGAGGCAAGCAACAGAGGCATGCATGAGAGCATCAACTGTTCCGGACGACTGTGTGATCACACTCTCCGTAGCCGACGTGAGTAAGACCTTTAAACAGGTCAACATACACAAGGCTGCGGGGGCCAGACGGATTACCAGGACGTGTGCTCCGGGCATGTGTTGACCAACTGGCAGGTGTCTTCACTGACATTTTCAACATGGCCCTGATTGAGTCTGTAATACCAACAATTTTTTTATTTTACCTTTATTTAACTAGGCAAGTCAGTTAAGAACAAATTCTTATTTTCAATGATGGCCTAGGAACAGTGGGTTAACATCTCGAGGGTAGGGGGCAGCATTTGGAATTTTGGATGAAATGCATGCCCAAATTAAACTTCCTGCTTCTCGGGCCCAGAAGATATGATATGCATATAACTGGTGGATTTGGATGGAAAACACTCTAAAGTTTCCAAAACTGTTAAAATAGTGTCTGTGGGTATAACAGAACTGATTTGGTAGGCGAAAACCTGAGAAAAATACATTCAGGAAGTATTTTTTTTTTTTTTGTAGTTTTCTATTCAATGCCATTACAGTATCCATTGACTTAGGACTCAAATTGCAGTTTCTATGCCTTCCACTAGATGTCAACAGTCTTCAGAAATTGTTTCAGGCTTGTATTCTGAAAAATAAAGAAGTAAGAGCAGTCTGAATGAGTGGACCCTGCCAATAGGGTGGAGGCCGAGTGGTGCCAGAATAACAACCTATCCATCAACGTAACCAAGACTAAGGAGATGATTGTGGACTACAGGAAAAGGAGGACCCGAGCATGCCCCCATTCTCATCGACGGGGCTGTAGTGGAGCAGGTTGAGAGCTTCAAGTTCCTTGGTGTCCACATCAACAACAAACTAGAATGGTCCAAACACACCAAGACAGTGTCATGAAGAGGGCATGACAAAGCTTATTCCCCCTCAGGAAACTAAAAAGACTTGGCATGGGTCCTGAGATCCTCAAAAGGTTCTACAGCTGCAACATCGAGAGCATCCTGACCGGTTGCATCACTGCCTGGTACAACAATTGCTCTGCCTCTGACCGCAAGGCACTACAGAGGGTAGTGCGTACGGCCCAGTACATCACTGGGGCTAAGCTGCATGCCATCCAGGACCTCTACACCAGGCGGTGTCAGAGGAAGGCCCTAAAAATTGTCAAAGAACCCAGCCACCCCAGTCATAGACTGTTCTCTCTACTACCGCATGGCAAGCGGTACCGGAGTGCCAAGTCTAGGACAAAAAGGCTTCTCAACAGTTTTTACCCCCAAGCCATAAGACTCCTGAACAGGTAATCAAATGGCTACCCGGACTATTTGCATTGTGTGTCCCCCCCAACCCCCCCAACCCCTCTTTTTAATGCTGCTGCTACTCTCTGTTTATCATATATGCATAGTCACTTTAACTATACATTCATGTACATACTACCTCAATTGGGCCGAACAACCAGTGCTCTCGCACATTGGCTAACCAGGCTATCTGCATTGTGTCCCACCCACCACCCGCAAACCCCTCTTTACGCTACTGCTACTCTCTGTTCATCATATATGCATAGTCACTTTAACCATATCTACATGTACATACTACCTCAATCAGCCTGACTAACCGGTGTCTGTATGTAGCCTCACTACTTTTATAGCCTCGCTACTGTATATAGCCTGTCTTTTTACTGTTGTTTTATTTCTTTACCTACCTATTGTTCACCTACTACCTTTTTGCACTATTGGTTAGAGCCTGTAAGTAAGCATTTCACAGTAAGGTCTAGACCTGTTGTATTTGGCGCACGTGACAAATAAACTTGGATTTGATTTGATTTGAAGCATCATGAAACCTATAACACAATAAATTAATTTGACTTGGTGAAAATCAGTTTTTTGGACCCAACTTTCTTACCACTTTTTCCATGTGGTTTATTCGTTCACAGACTAAATTAAATGATGACCTCTTCCTAAATACTTGGTCAAATGATTCATTTTGTGTTTGGTGTCCTAGGGTGGCTCAACTAACCCTTTGGCTCAACTTACCCCACTCTCTCCTACCAGCAACTCGGCAAGACTGCCTTTTTTGGTTAAAAGAAAAGGTGCCACAAAAAGGTGCAGACATCCTCTGAGCAAGTCTGAGTAAATACGTCCTGAAAGCCTCACCATTTTTTTGTTTCAGACACATATCACAAAAATAATAGTGTCAACATCCTTCTGGACATACCTCCGGACAAGAGTACAATCAAGGGATGGCTCATTCTGGTGACACACACACACACACACACACACACACACGTCTTTACAGCTTTAAAAACAGACAGCAGCAGGAGATCTGATTTGCCTTGTCCAAACATAGTGTGATGGAGTGGTGGATTTTCCAGGAAGATGAGTCTGAGGGGATGTGTCTGTCAGAGTGGGCCAACAGCAACACTCACTGAGCCTGTTTTAAGAAGGGAGGGAGAAATAAAGGAGAGAAAGAGAATATGAGACACTTACTTGAAGAGATGGAGAAAAATCTCACTGGAAACAAACTGGCTGAAGCAAAGTTCTTTCAACGTAATTAGTCAATGTATTGTGACATGGAATCTATGTGGAAAATACATTCGATTTGGATTAAGTATGTCAAATGTTGTTATGAGGGTGAAATATCAAGCACAGGATTATATCATCATGGTAACCAAATTTCAACAGACAAACCTTGCATAAAATATGCTGAATTTGTACCTTTAAAACAATGTCAGATCTTCAATGTTATATCCAAAATCAGAAAAAAAAACTGACTGGGCAGCACTTCCTACTGGAAAACCTTTTGGTCTCCCATTCAGGGTTATAAACCAAGCACAACCCTGCTAAGCTATGATATTTGTCACTGACTATTACCAATGTGCTTTTGTGAGAGATCTCCACTTAAAAGCTAAATAGATTCACTGTTGCTATCGAAGTCAACGGCAACAACATCTCATCTTCCCAGACCCACATGCTCACACCCCCATCCCTAGGGCCTGAATTATTGTTTGGCTTTACATTGTACCAATTAGTTTTTCTCGGTTGGTCACGCTATTTCAATAATAAACTATTCGATTTTTCCATTGTGTTAATGTCGGCGGATTAACATGGGATTGATTGAGTTCCGAGAATCTTCCGGCCCATTGGGGATCTCAGTACACCCCCATATGCCATGTTTTGAAATATGCAGACAGATGGATTAAAAGTAAGTTTACATTGTAATACTACTGACAGCCAACTCTCTAGCTCCGCCCATAACTTGTGGACTTTACAGCATTCCCAGAAATCATGGATTATTGAATCATTGTTGGTTAGTTTTACACTTAAGACATGACTCTGCCATTGTGCTGTAGAATTTGTGAATTTTGTCTCTTCTATAATAAATTATACACATTAGTTTATACTGGATTAAGTGTATTGCCTCCATCTTGTGTCAACATCAGTTCTATTCAATTCTCGTTCAAAAAGAAATTAGAAGAGATTCTGCAAGATTTGTATATTTTACCGATCATATGAACATCCTTTTCTGACTCAAATAACATTCCCTTAAGGTTGCTCTGATATCCAAAAGATTTCAAATCAACATGTCATGATATACAACTTTTAAGTTACATGTATTTGAAAATATTTGCATTGGTCAGTCCAAAATTGGTTTTGAATTCTGTCATAAAAATAAATGTATTTCCTGTTACCATTTATGGTTTCTAGGCCTTTAGGTTTCCATGTGGCCCAATTTATCTGTGAATTCTGAACAGCTATCCAAGGACTGTTTCAGTTTGTCTAGAAATGTATCATTTATATGCTGGATTCACGTCTCACATCGGCAAAAAAAAAATTAAGAATAGGACTAAATCAAATAAAACTATTTAAAGTGCATTTAAAGTTTGATTTGATTTAGTCCTATTATTTTATTTAGCTCTTTGGTTGAGATGGAGACGTGAATCCAACATATCAATTATTAATTTGTAGACAAACTGGAATTAAAGACTAAATCAGTGGCACAGATGGAACTATGCAATCAGAAGATAGTGTACATTTTCATCAAATAAAATTTTATTGGTAGCATAGAGCTATTTAGCAGATGTTATTGCGGGTGTAGTGAAATTCTTGTGTTCCTAGCTCAACAGTGGTTGCGTTGTCAACCAAACACAATTCAATACCACTTTTGAAATACAGTAAATGACCTTAAATTAAGGCTATATTACAAATTAATGTAACGTTCAAGCCAAAACAAAATCCATGGCCACATATTAAGGTATTTTAACTGTAACTATGCATTTATTTTGACGTAATCAAATAGAGTGTGCATGTTCAAGATTGCATGCATAGGTCATCGCAGGTCTATGGAGATCTTCACAATTGCTGTAATAATCTGTGCAGAATGGAATTGATGACTTGCACCATGTACTTTTAACGGGGTACTTTTAGGTTGCCAGATATTGGAGGGAACTGGAACACGCTGTCTTACATGTCGATCCAGAGCATCCCAAACGCGCTCAATGGGTGACAGGTCTGGTGAGTATAGAAGCCATGGAAAAACTGGGACATTTTCAGCTTCCAGGAATTGTCTACAGATCCTTGTGACACGGGGCTGTGCATTATCATGCTGAAATATGAGGTGATGGAGGCAGATTAACGGCACAACAACGGGCCTCAGGATCTCATCACGGTATATCTATGCATTAAAATTGACATCGATAAAATGCAATTGTGTTTGTTGTCCGTAGCTTATGCCTGCCCATACCACAACCCCACCACCATCATGGGCCACTCTGTTCACAACGTTGACATCGGCAAACCGCTCGCCCACACGACGCCATACACGCTGTCTGCCATCTGCCTGGTACTGTTGAAACCGGGATTAATCCGTGAAGAGCACACTTTTCCAGCGTGCCAGTGGCCATCGATGGTGAGCATTTGCCCACTGAAGTCTGTTACGACGCCGAACTGCAGTCAGATCAAGACCCTGGCGAGGACGATGAGCACGCAGATGAGCTTCCCTGAGACGGTTTGTGACAGTTTGTGTAGAAATTCTTCGATTGTGCAAATCCACAGTTTCATCAGCTGTCCGGGTGGCTGGTCTCAGACGATCCCGGAAGTGAAGAAGCCGGATATGGAGGTCCTGAGCTGGCGTGGTTACACAAAGTTTTCGGTTCTGAGGCCGGTTGGAAGTACTGCCAAATTCTCTAAAATTACGTTGGAGGCGGCGTATAGTACAGAAAAGAACAATACATTCTCTGGCAACTGCTCTGGTGGACATTCCTGCAGTCAGCATGCCAATTGCACGCTCCCTCAAAACTTGAGACATCTATGGCATTGTGTCGTGTGACAAAACTGCACATTTTAGAGCGGCCTTTTATTGTCCCCAGCACAAGGTGCACCTGTGTTATGATCATGCTGTTTAATCAGCTTCTTGATATGCGACTGTACATGTTGCGTTTATATTTCTGTTCAGTGTAGATGAAGCACAGTGATAATGCATTAATCTGTTCTAAAAATAAACTAAATATCTGACATTGTATTCCCATTTCAACATTGCTGTGCTTTTAAATGGTTGAAAGCGCAGTGATAGACATTTGGGTGACAACTTAACCAAAATTCAGACATTGTGTTTCCATTCGAATTTTGTTGTGCTTAGATGGTTGAAAGCATAATGATAACACATCGGAAATGAAACTATATTTTTGCTGTATTTTTGAGTGGGTGAATATAGGATGTAATCTCATTGATCAACGTCTCAACTACATATTACCCAACTTTCCACGTTGAAATGACGTGGTGTGTCCGGTGGGGTGTTTCAGGGCCAGAGGTGGTCGGTGCCGTTTATGATGAGGGAGGACAGTCTAAAAAAACATTAGGGGCATGGCCTTATTTCTATTACTGCATGTTGGATGACTGTCATTCATATTCCATTCACCCAGCTAAATGTAGGTTTAGGCTACTATATGAAACTCAAATTTTCCCTATACCCATCATGAGGTTGCTGCAATGTAGCCTATGAATGAAAGTTTACAATGTAGGTGCACGGGTCGAGAGAAATTTGAGTAATCAAGGTGACAGACATTGACACATTCAATACCTCCTTGCACAATCTTGCCTGTATTTAGCTGATCTAGGGTGTAATCATTAGTCCAACAGTTGCAAACGAGAATTTAAATTGGACAAATGCAGGTAGGTTTATCCCAGTTTCGTTCCGTTTGCTTCCGTTTAAGAAATGCTTTTCAACAGAATCGGTGGAAAGAATACACCCCTGATCACACGCAAACACAGTTCACTTTCATAGCAGCCAGATTGTTATATAATTCCTTCTCGCATCTTCACGCTCTCTGATGTGCACGACACATCAGCTGTCTGTGGCCGGACGAAAAAACCTTTCCAAGCCAAACCTTCATATGATAAACGCTAATCGCTACACACAGCCTACATTGTTGTCACCATATTATCTAATGTTTGAGCCAGCTGTTTGAGTAGGCTAAATAACTGCATTCACCAGCGAAGTAAATGAAAGAAAACATATATAGATCTCTCTCTCTCTCTCTCTCTCTCTCTCACTTCTCCTTCATTTTAGAAAAAAATTATTTGTTCCAAACTGTTCAACTTTTGTCTTTCTCTCTCTTTGAGTCAACTACTCCCCCCAATTAATGCACTTCATTGCTAGCTAGCTGTAGCTTATGCTTTCAGTACTAGATTCATTCTCTGATCCTTTGATTTGGTGGACAACATGTCAGTTCATGCTGCAAGAGCTCTGATAGGTTGGAGGACGTCTTCCAGAAGTTGTCATAATTACTGTGCAAGTCTATGGAAGGGGGTGAGAATAAAGAGCCTCCTAGGTTTTGTATTGAAGTCAATGTATTCAGAGGAGGACGGACACTAGCTGTCCTCCAGCTACACCATGGTGCTACCCTACAGAGAGCTGTTGAGGTTACTGTAGACCTTCATTGCAAAACAGTGTGTTTTAATCAATTATTTGGTGAGGTGAATATATTTAGTATAGTTTTATCAAAAAATTATAACTTTATTAATGTTTCACTGTTTTTATTTTCATGAAATTCCCTGAGAAGGATGGTCCTCTTCCTCCTCTAAGGAGCCTCCACTGTTCCGAACATTTCAGAACATTTTACACCATCACTAATGGTTGTGAATGGCCAAGACACAAGAGGAAATTATATGAATCGCCCCCAAATGAGTTGGGACCTCATCCAAGGCATGCACCGTTACTTACTATATCATAATTCACAAGGACTTGACGTTTTTCTCATGGTAATATTTCATTTTCCCAAGATACAGATGGGATGTGCCGGAAATCCTGTCCCACGAGCAATCCTCTCAATAGTTGGAGATCTTCTTTTTCTCTCACAAAAATGAAGTTCACTCGAGGCCTTACTAAACAACTTGTTGAGTGCAAACAAAAAGGCAAAAAAAAAAGAGAGCATCATAGAGCTGACTAGGAAAGCAACAAGGATACTTAGGTAGTATCGTAAAGACAGTCTCATTGGTTGTTTGTCATTGGGTTGTCCATGCTGTAGACTAGCAGACTAACTCAATGACTGCCCTAATCACTGGGGGATTCACATGGGTACTGTCTGGCCATGATGACTTTGAGTGACTGCCAGTCTAAAAATATAGATGTCTCTCTCTCTGTGATTCTTGATTGGAGCACAGATGAGGGCACCTTACTGGTCATTTTCGAATCAGGAAGTGGAACTCGGGACGTCGTTAGCTAGCTCCTATTTGCGATTGTCATGGCAACAGCTAAACTCCACCAGGTAAACACGGTTAAGTACACAACTGACAGCTCTGTTACCCTTCACTTACTTTATTAGACTGGTGTTGTGGCATACGATTGATCTATTTTGCCCCCCCCCCCCATGGCTAGCCAGTATGTGATTTTCTGTATACCTTCATCACAAACGTCAAGCGGATTTACATTTACCAACCACAGCTGCAATTTCATACCCATGCTACAGATCACGTCAATAATAAAAGTATCTCTTCTGTCGTGTTGGATATGGATGACCTAACTCAACTCCACATAAACCCGTCAATGCTTCCATATGATCCAATGTTGAACTGTAACAAGATCTCTCTATAATATTGGAGAGATGAGACAATGCCGGAGCAGAATGATGCTATTTTTTTTATCCTCTCCACTCTCTCCATACATTCACACGTGCGGGACTCTGAAACACGAGAGGAGCCAGTAAAACAACCCAGCCAAGCCTGAGACAAAGCGGGAGGCACCTCGGATGTGTCGGATGTTGGATGTGAGATGGGAGTTTTATTCTGACATGAAATCAGGGAAGTGATCATAGGTCAATTGCATCAATGACCCACAAATGACTGTGCAATCTCCATTCCTGTCCATAAAGAGTCAGTCAGTAAAACTTCTATCACAATAACAGTGCATCCATACAGCACCTTGTCATTTCTTAGAAGAAGGATAGTTCGATACTGTAGGTGTTCGGCCTATAGGCCTGTAACACATACATTTTGGCATTGCATATTATGTACTGTAAATGTTTCGCTACCTCCCTTTCTGGCTCTCTGGATAGTCAAACCTCTGCATGACACCAGTAGCTGAACCTACTCACCTCTCACCTGATTCCTCGTCTCTTCACTGAAAGTAAACCACACACTACTACCCCATCCAAGACTTTGCAGCAAGCTGGCCTGGGTGTTTCACTCACTTTCAGGTCGGGTCAAACTCACATTTAACCCTTTCTCGTAGTCTTACGCACAACCTTTCACATATCTCTAATATTCCCTTCTTTCTTCTCTCCCTCCCCGTGGCTAGGGGAAATCCTGAAAACATTTGAGCAGTGATTTATGTGACAACGTTGAAAACTCTCCTTAAAGAACGTGTAGGGCTGTACAGATGACAGTGGGGTTAGTGCTGCTTTATGACCGGGGAGAAGTGTGAGAGAGAGGCCTGCCTCCGTATTTCACTTTCATTTCCTGTCTCAGGACAGTGCTGGGCTTGGGGCTCGGCAGGGCACGGCCAGGCCGGTTATTACTTCACTCACTCTGACTACAGGAGAGAAGGGAGAGATGAGCGGCAGAGAGAGAGAGAGAGCGGAGGAAAGGTCGAGAATGAGAGGACCTTAATAAAAGGGACAATGTGATTGGAGAGGATAAATGACAACAAAGTCAAAGTCATCTGTGTCTGTCTGCGTGTGTGTATGCATAACTGATATTTAAGACCTCCCTGTGATTCACACTCAATGATTCTATAAATCTTCCATCATTTCTCTGTGGTGGGGTGGGGTTCAGGCTTCACCCCTCTATACCCTCCATTCTCTCCACCCTGCCTTATAGAGGCCTCAGGCCAGGAGATATGACTGCTCTGCAGGCTTTATTAGCTGTAATCAGACTTCCTGGGTCTGGCCAGTAAAAGACGTGGGCTTCCCAGTGGGCAGAGCGGTGTAGCAGGGATTGTAGCGGGGATTGCTGCTCATGCGTGTTTATCGCTAGCTCTGGAGGAGCTCTGGAGGGTCATGACTGTACTTTAACGCCCAGGCTTTTAATTAAGACTGCTGGTTGTCAGTAACCGTGACTACCCTGCAAGCAAAGGTCCCAGCAGAGTCGAGTTGGCTGGGATTCAAAGGTTTGTAAAAACACTAGGGCCTAATGGGTCAATTGCGATGAACATTGAGCTTGTGTGTTAACGTGGGACCACAGAATAAGTTAATGTGGTATTGATGGGGTCCAGCTTGTGTCGCAATCACATCATGACTATGCTTGGCTGTACATTTACAGTATAGGCTACACAGTTGTGCACAGAATGCATGAGGAATGGGGGTTCTAATTCTATGGGTAAAACAGCAGAAAAGTGAAGGTGCCAATAGTTCCAATTGGTTCCAACCAGCTACATCATAATAAGAGCTGGCCATGCAGCATTGCATGCAGTAGGAGTCTGGACCACTGGCCCCAGGAGCACAGTTATCTGTTTATAAGGAGATGTTCAAGTTCTCCAGTCTCCAGGAGTATGAGCTCATCAGGCCCCGTCCGTCCGTGTAGAGAGTCTGCCTGCCTGGGCGTAGCAGCATACCGTGGACTGTGTGCTCGCCTCTGCCTTGGAGAACAGGAAGTGACAGTGGGAGGACTCTTCCAATCAACCGCAGATCAGGGTTGTGAGAGCGAGAGAACACTAAAGGAAACAGAAAAATAACAATGTTTGTTTGAACAATGGCTGCCCAGACTGTTCATCATAGGGCCTGAGCTCACAGCACAGCGAGATATATATCCCTGGCAAACGCTTCCTCTAATGCTGAGGCCTTACAAGCACATAAAACAAAGCCCAGAGACCCAGTCCCAGTCAGGGGGGAAATATCTCAGAGATTTCCTCAGGGGTTGGACCAGGGCTTTTGTTGGAACGCCTCTGTCCATTTTTTAAAATTATTTCCGTAGGAAAACACAGGGGCGAGATGGAGAGCGCCGTTCCCGGGAAGATGGAGGAAGCTGGAATGTTTGGTAAGGGACGTGTGGCTGTGTGTTCCCGGAGAGCGTGTCTTCATGGATTTCTCCTTCGGTTTACCGGACCTGCTCTGTACGTGCTGGAGGGCTCTGGACCTGGAATGGTGATGGCAGGGATTGATAGGAGTTGGAGGACGTCTGGTAGATGGGCCAACCCAGCATACAGGCACAAGAGTTGTCCAAATCCAATGAGGGAGGAGAAAGATCTTGCAAAGAAAGGTTTAACCAGAGTATTGACATTTTCATAACTGGATGCACACATGCACACTTCTCCCGACAAATCTGTTAAGGATTAGTGATTTGATGGTTTGTAATAATTGCTCAGTTACAAAGCTGGTCATTTGTCACTTTTCCTAGCTCCCCGTAGGTCTTCATATTGTTCTTGTGTGTGTGTAAAGGGCCATGTAAAGTTTGAATTTGTCCAGGCGCCCTCCTAAACCCACAGGGGGAACATTAGGTTTGAGGAACGGCTTTCTTTCACAGAGTTTTTAGTGGATTAGATGACATTTAAGTTATTGGAGGACTAATATGCATGATTAAAACAGTTGATGATTGCGCAAAATGGAGCACCATTTTATTGGCCTCCCCTAGGGCTATCCGTTAAAGAGCTCTCGGTCGGTCCAGTGCGAGATTGTAACACTTTATTTAACACTTGATCTGTGGATAGCAGGCCATGAACTGCCAGTGAACCTGAGGTCCACATTAAAACAATACGTGTGTGAGTGGTCCTAGGCACTTTACTATACTCTCCATATTGCATTATGGTTGACTGTTGGCTGTTTTAACCCGGAGGCCACTGTGGAGGGGAACGGTGTAACTTCAGATGAGTGTAGACTCAAATGGGGTCACATACATCTCCTCAGGTGGCACAGCCGTCTAAGACACACCTACTCATTCAAGGGTTTTTCTGTATTTTTACTTCCTGGTTAAACAATGACCATTTTCTAAATTGTGAAGACATCAAAACTATGAAATAACACATATGGAATCATGTAGTAACCAAAAAAGTGTTAAACAAATCAAAATATATTTTATATTTGAGATTCTTCAAAGTAGCAAAACTTTTCCTTGATGACAGCTTTGCACACTCTTGGCATTCTCTCAACCAGCTTCATGAGGAATGCTTTTCTAACAGTCTTGAAAGAGTTCCCACATATGGTGAGCACTTGTTGGCTGCTTTTCCTTCACTCTACGGTCCAACTCATCCCTAACCATCTCATTTGGGTTGAGGTCGGATGATTGTGGAGGCCAGTTCATCTGATGCAACACTACATCACTCTCCTTCTTGGTCAAATAGCCCTTACACAGCCTGGAGGTGTGTCATTGTCCTGTTGGGGGAAAAAATGATACTCACACTAAGCGCAAACCAGATGGGATGGTGTCACGCCCTGACCTTAGAGATCCATATTTATTCTCTATGTTTGGTTTTTTCAGGGTGTGACTCGGGTGGGAAAATCTATGTTTTCTATTTCTTTGTTGTTTTCCCGAGTGTGGTTCCCAATCAGCGGCAGCTGTCTATTGTTGTCTCTGATTGGGGATCATATATAAGTTGTCATTTTCCGTTTGGGTTTTGTGGGGTGTTGTTTTCTGTTTAGGTTGTTTCTCTGACAGAACTGTGCGCTTTCGTTTTCTCCTTTTTTCATTTTGTTTGAGTGTTTTTGTGAACATTAAATCATGAACAGTTTCCACGCTGCGCTTTGGTCTAATGTCTATTGCTCATGTTTCTTGGCCCAAGCAAGTCTTGTCTTATTATTGGTGTCCTTTAGTAGTGGTTTCTTTGCAGCAATTCGACCATGAAGGCCTGATTCACGCAGTCTCCTCTGAATAGTTGATGTGGTCTGTTACTTGAACTCTGTGAAGCATTTATTTGGGCTGCAATTTCTGAGGCTGGTAACTCTAATGAACTTATCCTCTGCAGCAGAGGTAACTTGGGTCTTCCTTTGCTGTGGCGGTCCTCATGAGAGCCAGTTTCATCATAGCGCTTGATGGTTTTTGCGACTGCACTTGAAGAAACTTTCAAATTTCCTGAAATGTTCCGCAATGACTGACCTTCATGTCTTAAAGTAATGATATATTGTCATTTCTCTTTGCTTATATGAGCTGTTCTTGCCATAATATGGACTTGGTCTTTTACAAAGTATACCACCCCTGCCTCACAACACAACTGATTGGCTCAAACGCATTCAGAAGGAAAGAAATTCCACAAAATAACTTTTAACAAGGCACACCTGTTCATTTAAATGTATTCCAGGTGACTACCTCATGAGGCTGGTTGAGAGAATGCCAAGAGTGTGCAAAGCTGTCATCAAGGCAAAGGGTGGCTACTTTGAAGAAAAATACATTTTGATTTGTCTAACATTTTTTTGTTTACTACATGATTCCATATGTGTTATTTCATAGTTGTGATGTCTTCACTGTTATTCTACAATGTAGAAAATAGTAAACATAAAGTCAAGTCAAGGAATGAGTAGGTGTGTCCAAAATTTTGACTGGTACCGCATACAGCAATAAAATACCCTAGGTGTTGAGAAGGGAGTGTGGTACGTCGCTACACTCGACGACAAATTCAATGTACTGTACATTATAGATGACTAACGCCAAATCGAAACTGTGTCGAAATAATAATAGACATTCATATGTTTCTTGACTTTGTCCATCCAGCTCACTAATAATCACCGAAATGAAAGCTAGACAGTCAGGGACCATAGACGTTTCCCAAAACGATGGAAAGAGGAATTTTTTTGCGCATTTTGAGGCAGAGGAAATATAACACATTTTCAGTGCGGCCGAATGAAGACCGAATGCGACCCCCGGGGCGAAATGAGTTGAACTCGGAAGCAACAGTAACCAAATAGAAGGGCAAAAAACCTCCAGGTCCTTTGGGACCTTAACTCTCCTGTTTTGTTCCGGTCGAATTGGACCGATTTACAAGTTCTCTCTCTGAAAAATGTAGTTAATTTCATCTGATTGTCATGAGGTTCCATGACTTTGTCCACACAGGGCATCTGAACACACAAAATACATTTTGATGATTTTCATTACATTTTGAGTCTTTTATTTAACCTTTGTACACCTGTGGTGTTCCCGGTTATTAGAAATGAACTGGTGAGACTACAATCAGTGTATCAAATTGAGTTCAGACACATGCCCATTCATCAGATGGACACACTTCCTCTCCCAGACCCCCATATGCATGTGTGTTTGAGCACACACCTCACTCCCCTTCTTGGCTTCCGTGGCAACCCCCACGGGAACCTTTCCCCAATAGAATCTTTCCCCCACGGGAACCACACCTGTTGGCATTCTCACAAACAATCGCAACATTGTTTCAATAATATATTGAGCTTTTCTCGCAACTCTGGTATATAAAGCTTTTTTGAGATCTTGCTCACAATTCATTCTGTGGCAGCAAATTGACCAAACGATATACTGTATGTGAGGCTCTTGATCAAATCTTTGATCATGACACTGGTGAGGAGGAGAGAGGCCAGGAAACTGACAGTTAAGTAGTCTTTGATAAATAGCACAATATGTCTCGTCTGAGTATTTGTTATAGTCAAAATGAACCATACATTATGCTTTTTTTAACTTAAAAATTAGTTGTATGAGCTCAGGTCAATGAGGCCTACAGGCCATAAATAGCAAATAGAAATCCAAACTTGTAATGTTCACAAGAACTTAAGTTGATAAAAAGATCTAACACAACATTAGGTGATAATATATGTATTATTATGGATTTATAATCAGCTATAATGGGGCGGTCATTTTGGACCGGGAACACAGAATGAATTAACATGAAACGAAACACAACAGGAGGGTTAACAGAAAACAAAATAGCAAAAACATTATTTTAACTAATTGGACCGGTAGCCGGTAGCAACTGGGTGACATCATAAACTTCTATTCCAACTGTTGACGGGAACTATTTAAATTAATGCGAGTGCAAATTGGCCTACACCAACACAGGTTGGCAATTAGTCCCCTATTATTGGCTGTTGTCAATGTTTAAGATGTGAAAGAGGAAAGCCAGGCCTGTTTTTCTGCAGGTGAACCCAGAGGTCTGTGTGTGTGTGTGTGTGTGTGTGTGTGTGTGTGTGTGTGTGTGTGTGTGTGTGTGTGTGTGTGTGTGTGTGTGTGTGTGTGTGTGTGTGTGTGTGTGTGTGTGTGTGTGTGTGTGTGTGTGTACTGGGGGCTACCCAGATATGCAGACGGGGGTTTGGTGCATTCACTTATTGCTGTGTGATATTTACCCATTGGTCAGTCAGTTTGAATACAAGCAGATACAGAGAAATACAAACAGAGAAATAGACTAACACATATTGTCTATGGAGACATTTCAGTGCCATCAGAAATTATTTAAATTCCATCATTTTCAATTGGTATTAGGATATTGAATTTGAATGCAAAAATGTGATCACTGAATTCATAAATTGAACTTGCATTTCATGACTTAAAACTAAATTGAATGAATGTTGCATTCAGTTTTGAAATTCAATGTAAATTTAATTGAATATTCAAATAAAAATTGTATATTTTAATTTATATGAAACTTTCATAAATTAGAAATGATTGGTTGAATGTAATATCCACTACATTGAAGCTGAATATATAAATATTGAATGGTGTGACCACCATTTGCCTCATGCAGCACGACACATCTCCTTCACATAGAGTTGATCAGGCTGTTGATTGTGGCCTGTGGAATGTTGTCCCACTCCTCTAAAATGACTGTGCAAAGTTGCTGGTTATTGGCGGGAACAGGAACGCGCTGTCATGCATGTTGATCCAGAGCATCCCAAACATGCTCAATGGGTGACATGTCTGGTGAGTATGCAGTCCATGGAAGAACTGGGCAATTTTCAGCTTCCAGTGTACAGATCCTTGCGATATGGGGCAGTGCATTATCATGCTGAAAGATGAGGTGATGGCGGCGGATGAACGGCACGACCATGGGCCTCACGGTATCTCACGGTATCTCTGTGCATTCAAACTGCCATCGTTAAAATGCAATTGTATTCATTGTCTGTAGCTTATACCTGCCCATACCATAACCCCACCACCACCATGGGGCACTCATTGACATCAGCAAACCACTCGCCCACACGATGCAATACACGCTGTCTGGCATCTGCCCGGTACAGTTGAAACCGGGATTCATCCGTGAATAAACATCTCTCTGCCAACAGCTCTGGTGGCCATTCCTGCAGTCAGCATGCCAATTGCATGCTCCCTCAAGACTTGAGACATCTGTAGCATCGTGTTGTGTGACAGTTTCAATGCTCGTTCAGTTTGACCGATTAAAAGCAGCCCCGCAGATGCATTTGAGCATGTATATGACATTTGTGGTGCTAAAAACTAATGAAGCTTTTCATTTTGTATTCTTTACCTGTTCTTAGGTGGTAAAAACTTTAGTATTGGTGGGATTGTAACAATGTACACAGTGGCCACACTTGTAATACTTGGGTAGCTGCATGCTGTGCACAACAGAATCGTGTTTGGCCAATAACATCATAGCAGTGTTGATTCTTTTATATTACACTAAGGTGTGGAAGGATCTTGTAGGAGGTCAGTTGGGACAGACAGACAGACAGACAGACAGACAGACAGACAGACAGACAGACAGACAGACAGACAGACAGACAGACAGACAGACAGACAGACAGACAGACAGACAGACGTTGGGAGCAGTGGCCAAGGCTGGGCTCAATTCCATTTCAATTTAGAAGATGCATTACAATTAGCATTTTTTGGGGGGGGGGACTTTTCAATTCTTATTTTACTTCCTGTATTGACTAAGTAGAAATGGAACTTACCCTAACTCCGCCTGAGACCAGGGGAGAAGTCTGTGAGTGTCGGACCAAATAACACTTCCTTCAAATTAACCTCCACCTCTCCAACACTGCTCATAGAGAAAACTCCCACGACAAGCAAGGGCTCATGTCAGACCGTACTGCAGCTCAATCTACAGAGCTGAGTGAAAGATACTGTTCCAAAACCTGCTAGGCAACAGAGAGAAAGAGTCCAGCCCACCCCTTCAGCCATTAATCACACACAGGGCTTTAGCATTAAGGAACATAAGATGGACACGGCCGCCCAGGATCAACCACCAGGCGTATGATGCTGCATTTCTGACGGTCTTTATGGGGCCTCCTCGTCCAGAACGCCATTTCACCCTCAGCGGTGGGGGATCCACAGGGATCCATTTGGCGTTGTCTCTGGCCTCGCAAAGCTAACCAGAGACCCAGAGACTGTGCTTTTTGCCTGGCCATCTAGCTACGTCTAGACAAGGGAAGGAGCTGAGGGGCCAGGCACTCTATCGCCAAGTCATGGTCAGAGTGGAGCTGACTGTTATAAGGCCAGATTTAATCTCCCACCGCTTAGATAATGGTGGAACTCATTGAGTCTGACATTTTAAACCCTTAAAAATTATACAAACAGGTGGCTTTAGTGTTCTTTCAGATACAGTATAAATATTGAATGCATAAATAGTTCATTAGGCAGGAAAATAGAAAATATTTCTGGGCAAATATGAGTTTCAGTAATCAGTGGCTGGACTAACATTAACATGCTGCTCTTTATATGAATAAAGAGGACTGGAACCTAAAGGCAGAAAACGATTCAATAATGCAAATAAAATTACCTAAGACCTTGGCTTTGAAATGTCTGATATTGTATGGTGCTGCTCATCTGAAGACACTAAGACTATTCCCATCAGAACCAGGCACTGTTCCTAAAGTTCTTCTCTCATTCGTTTTCTTGCTGCGACGCAATGCCTTACAAAGTGAGAGCCATTACTAAATCATAGCCTCAGCCAGCAGCCATTTACACACATGGCGTCTCCATGCTGGAACCAGGGAGACACCTTGGCTGTCCACCAGTCCCTGATTTTAGACGCTCGGTGTGTTGTGAGATTCTGTGTGCCTGATCTAACCTGAGCCAACACACTCAAATCAACACAATCTCTGATTGTTAAAATGTGTGAGGTTTAATAAACCACACAACACCGCTCAGGGATCACTAGAGACAGCCCGGAGCATCTCACCTTACAGCGCGAGTACTGTATAAATCAAATCAAAGTTTATTTGTCACGTGCGCCGAATACAACAGGTGTAGGTAGACGTTACAGTGAAATGCTTACTCACAGGCTCTAACAAATAGTGCAAAAAAGGTATTAGGTGAACAATAGGTAAGTAAAGAAATAAAACAACAATAAAAAGACAGTGAAAAATAACAGTAGCGAGGCTATAAAAGTAGCGAGGTTAAATACCGACACCGGTTAGTCTGGCTGATTGAGGTAGTATGTACATGTAGATATGGTTCAAGTTAAACTTTAGGAATAGTGCCTGGTTCTGATGGGAATAGTCTTATTGTATGGTGCTGCTCATCTCATATATGATGAACAGAGAGTAGCAGTAGCGTTAAGAGGGGCACACAATGCAAATAGTCCGGGTAGCCATTTGATTACCTGTTCAGGAGTCTTATGGCTTCGGGGTAAAAACTGTTGAGAAGCCTTTTTGTCCTAGACTTGGCACTCCGGTACCGCTTGCCATGCGGTAGTAGAGAGAACAGTCTATGACTGGGGTGGCTGGGGTCTTTGACAATTTTTAGGGCCTTTCTCTGACACTGCCTGGTGTAGAGGTCCTGGATGGCAGGCAGCTTAGCCCCAGTGATGTCCTGGGCCGTACGCACTACCCTCTGTAGTGCCTTGCGGTCGGAGGCCGAGCAATTGCCATACCAGGCAGTGATGCAACCGGTCAGTATATGTGTTACTCTTAGGCACTGCTAATCCCATAGCCTTTACAAACCACGTAACATCTCTCAGTAGTCACTGCCATAGCTGGAAGAGCTAGTAACATCCTCCCTCAGTATCTAACTTTCCATCATGTTAGTGTATGTTACTCATGGTTGTCATTTGCGTAGGCTGACCTCTCTCTACCCACTCTAACCTCCACACGTGCATTGACACACACACACACACACACACACACACACACACACACACACACACACACACACACACACACACACACACACACACACACACACCTCCTTGTCCGTCCTCTCTCTTCCCTGTCCATTCAGAGTCATCCTACTCCATAAGGCTGGTAGGGCAGTGTAAATAAACAGGGTAGGATTATAATAATTGTACGTATGGTCTCTGCCGCCTGCGTTTCCGGGGCTTAGAGGACAGGCCCAATTCATCTGGTCACTTTGAGAAGCCCTTTAAGGGTAATGAGCAGTAGCATAACATTCAGACATGTGGGAAACATTTTGCCTCCCTTCTCTTAACCGTTTCCAAACGGAGGTGAAGAATATGACTTTTTAAAAAGAGCATGCTGCTAGCTACCCCTGGTTGAAACACACACACACACACACACACACACACACACACACACACACAGTATTATTAATAGCAATAATAATATCTGCTCCTCCAGGGTATCCCCAGGCGGTTTATTTTCTCTCACTGCTGCCTAATGATTGCCCAGAGATTGGCCCCATTTATAAAGCAATAACGTGTATGTGCGTGTGTGTCTGTGTGCGTGTGCGAGTGAGAGAGAGGGAGGGGGTGCGACAGAACCTCGCAATCATTTACATGAAACAAAACATGGCCATTAATTAAACTTAGTTCATGCCCTCTCCAAAGACACATTTTTAAATCATAATAGCTGCTTTTACATTACAACTCTATCTGCAATCTTTAACAGCAATACGCACATTTGTGTGTCTGACGGTGTCTCACTGTTATTTCAGCAGAGTGAATGCACAAGCAAAATGGCATGGCCATATTCCACGGAGCATGCTTTGCATAATATCATGCTAGTTACCAAAACAATCACACAAGACCATAATAATCCATAATTCAAAAGGGTCCAAAACATTCCATATGACACACCGGGCAAATGTGAACACATATGATTGATTCCTTCTACTGTTGCTGTGCCTAGTGGGCAGTTTTGTGGTCGCTGATATTTGTCCTAGTGATTGCACATACATGAATAAATATGACGGTTATGTAAACATGGTAGCCTAGGAAACAGGGGGTCAGCCAACCTCTCTCTGCAGGAACCAAACAACCACCTAGCATAGGGCCTTGACTATTAACATTAGGTGAATTTAAATACATATCCATGTGCTTTTAGGGTATAGCATCTCTCCAAGCAATGCGCCAGTTGATATAACCAGTCATCCACATTCACATCTGTCCCTCCACAACCCTGTATGAACAAGGTGGACCTCATTGCAGACCTCACCCATTGCCCTGATATAAAGCAGAGGCATGGGTGAGTGGTATCACCCCTGGCCCTGTCAAAACCCCTCTCTGTTCGCAGCAAACTAGCTTGACCACCTTGAACTAGAGTTTCACAAGCAGGGGGTTGAGTATCATCGCTTCAAGTGTTTCAACCGTGTTTGAGTGTTTTAACAGGTTCAGAGACACAGCACATGGTGAAAGACAGACGTACTGATCAACACACATTTGAAGTGGTTGCTCAAGTGACTCACGTTACTATACTGAGGGCCGAAAGTTCAAAGTCAAATATTTGAGACGTTGACCTGTACAATGTGATAGCCAAATAATCTCTTTGTACCTCGTCTTTTTGTATCTGTATAATCTCTTTGCATTGTGTCTCTTCTTATTGTATCTGTATAATCTCTTTGCGTTGTGTCTCTTCTTATTGTATCTGTATAATCTCTTTGCATTGTGTCTCTTCTTATTGTATCTGTATAATCTCTTTGCGTTGTGTCTCTTCTTATTGTATCTGTATAATCTCCTTGCGTTGTGTCTCTTCTTATTGTATCCGTTTAATCTCTTTGTATCTCTTAGTAAGCAGACGTGAGGGAGAAAGAATCTGGAAGTCATAGCTCAATGGATCATATTTTGTACAGGCACATGGTGTAGACCACTTCATGTGATTCTCCCGCTCATAGACCTACAATGTAATAACAAATTAGCCAACTTCCCTTTTTAATTTCCAAAAGCTACTCTGTCTCCCTGTCTGGTGCACGCATACACAAACTTCTTGACACAAAAGAACATTCGAAAGGAGAGGTACTTAGAAAGTGCTCAGCTATAATGAAATTCAGGAATATTTACGTTCACGCTGGATAAAGTTAATGTTTGGTGTCGTCTCGTTAGACTGTTCGTGAAAGACTCGGGAGAGGGAAAACGTATGAAACTGTAAGCTTAACCACAGGTCTAATCCTAGGTAGAAATCCATTATAATTAACAATAACACTCGGACCCTTTAGTCCTCTTCATCCCCATAGAAATGGCTTTTACTCGTAGACGGCAGACCAAGGTAGATCCTCAGACCCTCAGGCCTGGTGATCCGTTGATTTATATATCTCATAGTGACTCTGAAATATTGTTTAGTTTCATAAAGGGTTTTATTTGGCAGGTATACATTATGCCACAGATCAGGTAACTCACATTGGCTGCTAATCTACGCTGCGATCGCTTGCCGTCTGCAGGCCAACTTAACCCAATTTTACAGCCGCTTGTTTTCTGTGTCACAACGCTAGCTCTAAAAGGGCTCAAAAAGTTTACTCAAGTTTGCCAAAAAGCACCTGGAAGCAGCTGGATGATCATCGAGACTCTTGGAAGAATGTTCTATGGACAGATAACTTTTTGGATGACATGGTTCCAATTTTGCCTGGCGAAAAATAAACACAGCATTCCACAGTAAGAACCTTATACCAACGGTTAAGCATGGTGGTTGTCACGATCGTCAACGGGACTGAGAGAGGACCAAGGCGCAGCGCGTGGAAAGTACATCTTCTTTTATTTTAAAGAAGGAAAAAACAAAACAACAAACGACCGTGAAGCTATACAAACATCAGTGCTGACACAAAACACTTCCACATAGACAATTCCCCACAAACAGCTAAAGCCTATGGTTGCCTTAAATATGGCTCCCAATCAGAGACAACAATAACCAGCTGTCTCTAATTGAGACCCAATTCAGGCAACCATAGACTTTCCTAGATACCTACACTCAACCATAGACACAGCTAGACTACTATACTAAACATAAACCCAACTACTCTAATAAACCCCCTAAACCTTACAACCACCCTAGACACTACAAAAAACACATACATTCCCCATGTCACACCCTGACCTAACTAAAATAATTAAGAAAACAAAGAATACTAAGGCCAGGGCGTGACAGTGGTGGTAGTGTGATGGTTTGGGGATGCTATGCTGCCTCAGTACCTGGAGGACTTGCCTTAATAGAAGGAACCATGAATTGCAGGAGAATGTCAGGCCATCCGTTTGTGAGTTGAAGCTGAAGCACAGCTAGGTCATGCAGCAAGACAGTGATCCAAAACACACAATCGAGCCTACATGAAAATGGCTAAAAAGCAACACATTTGAAGTTTTCTAATGGCCTAGTCACAGTCCAGCGCTAATCCCAATTGAGATGTTGTGGCAGGACCTGGAACGAGTAGTTCATGCTTGAAAACCCACACAAGTCACTGAGTTAAAGCACTACTGCATGGAAGAGCGGGCCACAATTCCTCCACAACGACGTGAGACTGATCAACAACTACAGGAAACGTTTGGTTGGAGTCGTTGCCACAACCAGTTATTGAGTGTAAGGGGGCAATTACTTTTTCACAGAGGGGGCATTGGGAGTTGCATAACTTTGTTAACCTTTTCTCAATAGGGGGTGCTGTTTTCACTTTGTAAAAATTTCGTTCCCAAATTAAACTGCCTCGTACTCAATTCTTGCTCGTACAATATGCATATTATTATTACTATTGGATAGAAAACACTCTCTAGTTTCTAAAACCGTTTGAATTATATCTGTGAGTAAAACATAACTCAAGTTGGAGCAAACTTCCTGTGAGGAAGTGAGAAATCTGAAATCAGGCAGGCTGTTCTGGGGTCAGTTTATTAATTTGCATGTCTTCTATTGGTCGAGATGCACTGCATACGCCTTCCCCTAGATATCAGCAAATAGTGAGAATTGGAATGGAGTTGCTAGGCAGATCTGAGGCCATATAAAGGGTCTTGGAACGTGGGGTGCAGTCTTTTCAACATTCGCCATGACGCAAGACAGACCTCAGGATGGCGTTCTGGAAAGCTCCCGTTATATGCCTTAGATATATCCGGCTCTGATTTTATTCGATATAGGTGTTAAAGACATCATAATGTTGTTATTTTAAACCGAGTTATATCAGTTTATATCAGTATATTGCGATTTTCGGATATTTCTTTGTGCTGCGTTATATAGTGAGTTGGGCACGTCTTCGCCACATGGCTAATGTTTACTGCTAATTCCAAAGTTGAAGGCGACAATCTACAACCGAGCAACGATTCCTCTGGACAAAGGACAACTTGCCCAAGATTCTGATGGGAGCTCATCAAAAAGTAAGAACTATTTATGATGTTAATTCGTTGTTCTGTTGAAAAATGTCAAACTACTATTCCGCCATTAATTTCGGTGCGGTCTCGCTTTAACGCACGCTGTATGTCGTAGTAACGTTAATTTTAAAAATCTAACACAGCGGTTGCATTAAGAACTAATGTATCTTTCATTTGCTGTCCAACCTGTATTTTTTAGTCAAGTTTATGATTAGTTACTGATTAGATTAGGTGCCTCTCCCAAGATTTCTCCCGACATTTTGTTGGCAGCTTGGCTACTATTCTCATTGTATAACCACGATTTGTGCCGCTAAATATGCACATTTTCGAACAAACTCTATATGTATTGTGTAATATGATGTTATAGGACTGTCATCTGAAGAAGTTTGAGAAGGTTAGTGAAATAATTAATATCTTTTGCTGGTTTATTCGTTATCGCTATTGTTGGCTTGAATCAATGCTGTTGTGTGGTTGGCTATTGTAGTAAGCTAATATAATGCTATATTGTGTTTTCGCTGTAAAACACTTAAAGAATCTGAAATATTGTCTGGATTCACAAGATCTTTGTCTTTCATTTGCTGTACGCTGTGTATTTTTCATAAATGTTTTATGATGAGTATTTAGGTAATTCACGTTGGTCTCTGTAGTTATTCTAGTTGCTTTGGTGAGAGTTGTGATGGTGGCTGCAATGTAAACTATGATTTATACCTGAAATATGCAAATTTTTCTAACAAAACATATGCTATACAATAAATATGTTATCAGACTGTCATCTGATGAAGTTGTTTCTTGGTTAGTGACTATTTATATCTTTATTTGGTCGAAATTGTGATAGCTACCTATGCAGGAAAAAAATGTTGGAAAAAAAAAGTTGTGTCTTTTGCTATCGTGGTTAGCTAATAGAAATACATATTTCGTCTTCCCTGAAAAACATTTTAAAAATCAGAAATGATGGCTGGATTCACAAGATGTGTATCTTTCATCTGGTGTCTTGGACTTGTCATTTAATGATATTTAGATGCTAGTATTTACTTGTGACGCTATGCTAGGCTATGCTAGTCAGCTTTTTTACTGATGGGGGTGCTCCCGGATCCGGGATTGTGATGAAGTAGAAGTTAATGAAATAAATAAAATAACTCTACGTTTTTTTGTTATTTGTAAACTCAGGTCCCCTTTTATTTAATATTACATGTTGATTGAGGATCTGATAACATTCAGTATCAAAAATATGCAAAAGTATCACACATTTGAAAGGGGGATTAAGTGAGTGTGTGTGTGTGTGTGTTGGGAGTATCACTGTGTGTGAACGTGTAGACTCCTGTGAGTGTGCATAGAGAGCGCAAACAAATAAATAAAGGGTCAACTCCTATAGTGAGGGTAGCCATTTTGTTAGCTATTTAGCAGTCTTATGACTCCATGAAAGTATGTTGTTGGCTATGATACTTTAGTGGAGATTTACTCTAAACTCATTTTCTAAACTCCCTTAAATGATATTACAGACCCAGGCTCTGCAGTCTGTGTTCTGTATCTTCTGACACTGTTAATACTCAACAGATGGGACTGATTTATCCGTAGCCCAGTACTATGTCCAAAGAGCCATTTTCACCTTCTCTTTGATTTTCTCTCTCTCTCTCTCTTTCTCTATTCCTCTCTCTCTCTCTCTCTTTCTCTATCCCTCTCTCTCTCTCTCTTTCTCTATCCCTCTCTCTCTCTCTCTCTCTCTTTCTCTATCCCTCTCTCTCTCTCTCTCTTTCTCTATCCCTCTCTCTCTCTCTCTCTCTTTCTCTATCCCTCTCTCTCTCTCTTTCTCTATCCCTCTCTCTCTCAAGCATGCTCTCACACCGCACGGTACAGGCGAGTCCGGGAAAGACACCTTTATAGTCTGATTAGTCAATCGCTCAATTACCAAACGTAGTCGCTGAATATCTGTATTATTTAAGATTGATCTTTACGCTTCTATGTCTGTCTGTACGACTACAAACTATCCCCACAAATATTCACATAAAATCCACAGCATGATATTCAACTGAATGATGACATGATGACAATAACAGGGACGATAGAGTAATAAAAAGAATCAGAAGAGAGGGCGGGGGGGGGGGGGGGGGGGGGGGGGGGGAATACAACATTCTCCATCCCTTCTTCCCTCCTTCCCTGGCCCTGTTAGCAAAGTCAGTGCACCATCCACCCAACCCAGGCCTGCTTGGCCACGGGACAACAGGGACCACAACATGTAGAGAAGCCAAGTCTAAGTCCTGATACAGGAACCATGTGTAATAGATAGAGTAACGCAGCATAGGAATGACATCAGTGGCGGCTTGCAGAACACACCCGGCTGCCAGCTGTGGCGTCACAGAGCTTGGCAGAGTGACCGTCACCCCATGTTCCAGAGTTTAGAGGGCACACGCTGGCCCTGTTTTGTTGTCCCCTACCTGCTTTTAGTCATGACAGGTGGCGACAGGGATTTATGGTAGCTGGTTAGGGCCAAAAAGCCATGCCTGTAAAGTAAACAGATGTTCTTACAGTGAAAATAGGATGTAGATGTCCGGCGCTGGATAGACTGGATGGACAGGGTTCAGGGTCTTGCTTTTGAAAGTGATGTGTCCTGCAGAGTCTCAAGGATAGAGCGACTGTGAGTAATAGGAGTTACGATTCCCCTGCCGGGACAAGTCAGCCGATAACACAATCCCAGACGTGCACACCCACTCCCTCCCACTTTCTCTCGGTGCTTCTCTCTCTGTCTCAAACACACACAAAGGCACATATGCATCCACGTACGCAAACATGCTAGAATGCAGGCACGCACGGACACACACATTTACGCACAACCCACACACGCACACGCAGCCCTTCCTCTCCTCGCAAAAGCCATGTCGACCATTTTCCCCCAGGTAAACCTCACATATAAAGGACAAAGTCATATCTATATGTTTCATATTTGTATTGGAGGCGCCACAGGGCCCTTACTCCATGTTAGTCAGAGGTAATTACACCTACAAAACCAATATCCCCTCCTCATTACAGCCAGTTAATGGGCCCTCTCCTGCTCCTAACTGCTCCTACACACCGCCTCTTTGTCCCCTCCGCCTCGGCCACTGACACCATGTGTTAGCATCAATCTCTCGCCCCATTGCTAACCCTGTTTTTCTGTGGTTTCCCCCCTCCTGATTCCTGACTCACTGGCTACTCAGAGACTACAGGTAGATTGGCTCCAGAAACTGGATGGAAATTGTATCTTTGGGAATTGAGAATGTTCAAAACCCCTGCTGTGTTGTGCACTCTCAACATGGTAATGAGAGAGATGACGCCTGGTTGTGTTTGTGTTGGCAGTCCATCAGAGAGGGGTGGAGGGAGAGGGTGCAGGTGGTGAGAGGGGTGAGAGAGCGAGAGAGGGCAGTAGGAGGTTGTAGGGGGGGGATCAGAGCAGAGGTGATATAGGGTGTCTTGGGACTTGCCTTGCTGCTTGTCTCCCTATCTTCCTTCCATCCACCCTGAAGTCTTCTCAACCAGGATGTGAGAGCCTCTCAAAGGAGATCTGTGTTTCTGGAAGCCGGGCACCTTGTCGTTGTTCACAAACATCTAGTCTCTGACAGGTAACCCGCCCGGCGAAGCCAGGTTTCCCGACAACTTGTCTGCATAAACATCAGTACCATTATTATTTATATTTCCACCTTTGAATCAAAGTAACAAGCATGCGCCTCGGATAGAAAAGCGTCCCTCTACTGCAATCAACTGTCAGGAAGTTATCTTAGCAACACTATTCTGTGCCAAACACTCACACTCATGTATGGAGGATCAGATTCGACACATATATGCCCGCACGCAACAATTACCTGAAGATATGTGAGGGGGAAAATGCCCTATAGGAACTCCCCCTTGGGAGGAAGAGCAGCATTATATGCATTTGGACCTGGGCTCCAATGGGCTCAGAGTGACGAGAGCAGAGGAGACTAGAGGGTGGATATGTAAGACAAACTGTGGAAGTCTCCAAACTGGAGAGAGATTCACACAGTCCAAACATATTTCCCTAGCCTTCATTAGCGTCAGGCCTGATTTCCCCCTCCTGGCCCTGAGCCCTTAATCTGGATCCCTCATAGAGATGAGAGGAAAGGAATGAGGCATGCCCAGAGAGGTAGATCTCGGGCCCATCTCAAGCAGAACATATGAAATGTGTTATGCATGATTCCCTTGTCAAACACATACAGAGGCAGGCAGGCAGTCAGTTACACAGCAGCACTATCTGAGTCAGTGATCTGTGCGGGAAGGGCTTTTCACAACGGGCTGTATCGGAATCCTGAAAATCTTTCCCCTTGTTCCTTTCCTTTCACCAGGAAGCAGTCTTTATTGTCACTGCAGATTTCAACCAAGCGTGTTTAAAACAAACAACGTGCTTGATCATGTGCACACAAACATCCATTAAGCGTACAAAGCCATTTTACGCCCCCATTTCAGCCAATCAGATCACATCTCTCTGTTCCTACTCCCCACCTACAAGCAGGAACTCGAGGGCCACCAACACAGAGAATAGTGAGGCGCTGGACAGAGGAGGCAGACTCCATGCTTTTGAGAATATTGATAGGAATATGTTCCAAGAAGAATCCACCCAGGACTCATCCATCAACATTGACAAATATACATTGTCAGTCACAGGCTTCATTAGGAAATGTGTTGATGATGTTGTACCCACAATAACAATCCGGACATACCCCAACCAAAAACCCTGGATGAACAGAGATATCTGTACCATGATGAGAGCCCAAACCTCAGCATTCAATGTGAGCAGAACGAACCCAGATGACGCGTGACGCGTGCAAGGCAAGCAGGTACGAGCTCCGCAAATCCTTTAGGGACTCAAAAAGACAATACAAACTTAAACTTGAATCAATGTTCGACAACTCAGACTTGTGACGCATGTGGCAAGGACTACAGGCTAACACGGACTACAGAGGCAAATCCAGCTGTGTGGTGCCCACCGAAGCCTCCCTCCCAGACGAGTTTAACACATTCTATGCTTGCTTCGAGGCAGACAATACCAAGCCATCCAGGAAGGCTCTCGCTGTTCCGGACAACCAGGTGCTTTAGCTGACGTGAGGAAATCTCTCAAAAGAGTAAATACTCACAAAGCCGCCGGCCCAGATGGCATCCCTGGCTGTGTCTTTAGAGTGACCAACGCTGACCAACTGGCGACATTTTCTTCAACCTGTCCCAGGCTGTAGTCCCCACTTGCTTCAAGGAGACCGCCATCATCCTAGTGCCCAAGAAAACTGAGGTGACATTCCCAAATGACTTGCCGAAGTGACTATCGCCTGCTACGAGAGGCTGGTCATGGCACACATCAGGGTCAGAATGCAAGGCACTCTTGACCCACTCTAATTTGCCTACCGCGCCAACAGATCCACGGAAGATACCATTTCCATTGCTATTCACATGGCCCTAACACATCTGGACAAGGGGAACACCTATGTGAGAATGTTGTTCATTGACTACAGTTTAGCATTCAACATTATTGTTCCCTCCAAGCGCGACACCAAGCTCAAATACCTGGATCTAGACACTACCCTCTGCAACTGGATCCTAGACTTCCTGACAGGCAGACCACAGGCTGTAAAAATTGTCAACAACACCTCCTCCATACTCTCTTAAAAGAAGGGTGCAACAGGGGTATGTCAGCGGTTGTGGAGAGAGTCAGCGGTTTAAAGTTCCTCGGCATCCACATCACCGAGGACTTGACATGGACCAACAACACCACTATTCTTGTCAAGAGGGTGCAACAGTGCACTGTAAAACTTTTCCCTGTAAATGTACAGCATTATACTGGCACTAGAGTTGCCAGCTTAATACTGTAATTTTGCTTTACAGCAGAAATGCTGTAAATAGTACTATTTTCCCCACTGTAAAAAATATAGAGCTTCATTTTTATGGAATGGTCTGCCGATCCCTGTGAGAGAGACAGACTCGGTCTTAACCTTTAAGTCTACTAATCTCTTCAGTACATCCAACGATTGAGGGTAGTCTGGCCCAGGGGTGTGAAGGTGAATGGCAAGGCACTGGAGTGACGAACCACCCTTACTGCCTCTGCCTGGCCGGTTCCCCTCTCTCCGCTAGGATTCTATGCCTCTGACCCCCATGCTATCCCTGGGAGGGGTGCATCACGTTTTGCCAGGCTTTTTTTGCTGTACTCTACTTGAGTGGGTTGAGTCACTGACGTGATCTTCCTGCCCAGTTTTGCACACCCCTCGGGCTTGTGCGGTAGGGTAGATCTTCGTGGGCTATACTTCGCCTTGTCTCAGGGTAGTAAGTTGGTGGTCTGTTGATATCCTTCTGGTGGTGTGGGGGCTGTGCATTGGCAAAGTGGGTGGGGTTATATCCTGCCTGGTTGGCTCCCTCTAATTCTCCCATCTCACTCTTGCTCTCTCTCTCCTCCAGGAGCACCTGAGCCCTTGGACCATGCCTCAGGACTACCTGGCCTGATGACTCCTAGCTGTCCCTGTCCCCAGTCCACCTGTTCATGCTGCTGATCCAGTTTCTACTGTTCTGCCTGTGGCTATGGAACCCTGAACTGTTCACCGGACGTGCTACTTATCCTGGATCTGCTGTTTCGACTCTTGTTGGTCATCTATGAACGTTTGAACATCTTGTAGAACGATCTGGCCTTGATGGCCATGTACTCTTATAATTTCCACCTGGCACAGCCAGAAGAGGACTGGCCACCCCTGAGAGCCTGGTTTCTCTAAGTTTCTTCATAAGTTCCTGTCTTTCTAGGGAGTTTTTCCTAGCCACTGTGCTTCTACATCTGCGTTGCTTGCTCTTTGGGTGTTTTAGGCTGGGTTTCTGTTTGCTACATCTGCTGGTGTAGAAAGGGCTTTATAAATACATGTGATTAATAAAAATTTGAGTGATTTCTGTGTTCTTACGTCACTAGAGGCCTTCATTCAAACTCAGCGAGTTCTTGGAAAAATCGGGCAATGCAGAGGATGAGAACAGATGGCTTTCTCTTGGCCACCTTGCCATGCACTTTGTCCCATCTTCAGAGTCCATCATCTTGGGTTGATTCAAACCTACAGCATATATCCAATATAGTTTATGAAATCAATTGAGGCATTGAACAAATGCAAATAAGACAGCTAGATACACCAACTTCAAACCCTAGCTAACAAATAAAACATTACAATAGCCTGCACAATATCGCAGAATATTTTAGCAAACTCACAACATTTTCCTTTCTTTCTGAGCCACCACATTTTTGCATGCTACTGGTAAAGTGAACAGGTGTAGCTAATACTGTATCATTATGGAACAATGTTTAAATTAAAAATATGGTTTGCGGGGAGAGGCTATATGGATATTCCTGGTCTGTAAAATGATGGGGTATAAATGTCACAACCTTGTGGGATTCGTTCATGTGACAGCTAAATGTAAATGTGCCACGTTACTACTATTTACCACCAGCGACACTGTGAGAGGTTACAGCTGCCCAGTGCCCGCCTTAGGTCGACAGGTACCTCCGCCACGATACAACACTGGTGCACTGCTCATTTGCATTGGCTTTAGCGACTCGCGAGTACGGCCCACGAGGTGGTATATGTGTAAAATTTGAAATCGGAAAAATAAGTTGCGCCGGTAATATAGGTCATATCTTTTGAATTGCGGGAAAGAAGCCATGCTGTAATAATGGCAAAAACATAACAGTCACAAATCTGCACTCAGTGTATTCTCTATGGCTCTCAGAGGCTGCATTACAGCAAAGCCTATCATCATCACAGCAATTATTATCTGGGTGATGTTCTTCTAGGTCGCACGGCACGATATTTACGAGCAATTTAGAGTATGAGTCCTTTTTACAGGAGGCTTCCAAGTACAGTTAATACAATTCTTCTTCTTTATTTTACCCATAATGCAGTGCGATCTACAGTATTAATGCTGTATAATACATTGATATTTTACTGTGCATTCTATAGTGTTTTACTGTTGAAATGACAGAAAAGTCTTACATTTGGTATGCCATCTCAGGTCCTCTCCAAATACCACTCCTGCACCACTAAGAGCACCCTGACCGGTTGCATCATGGCCTGGTAGGAGAATTGCTCCATCCACGACCGCAAGGCCCTCCAGTTGGTGGTGAAGACGGCCAAGTACATCTACTTTCCCACACACCCCTGCCACGAGCTGTTCACTATCTTACCGTGGGGCAGATGGTATCGGAACATGAAGTCTGATACCAACAGGCTGAGAGACAGTTTCTATCTACAAGCCATCAGACTGCTGAACACTAGAAACTGGACTGACCACCTGCACTGACTCTCCACACCTACGCTACACACACGCTACACACACATCGCAACTGCTGCTATTAGACTCTTATTTACTATTGCTAATACTGCACAATTTAAAAACTTGCCCCCCAATTGCCCCTTCCCTGATACATGTGTAAATATTGTACTATAAATGGTGCATAAATGGTGCCTTCCTGTATTATACTTTTGCTAAAATGTTTATTCTATTCTGCTGCCATTTACTTTATATTCGTATTCTTATATTTAATTATTTCTTATTGTTGTTGCATTGTCGGGAAGGAACCTCAAAGTAAGCATTTCGTTGGATGGTGTATACCATACGACTAATAAAACTTGCAACTTGTACCCCCGTGTCACGTTGGTATGAAGAGATTCGGGAGACAGATGCAGGAATGCGTAATAGTATATTGTACCCAAATTACGGCGTGTCGTGTAAAGGCACGGGAACGAAGACCAAACAAACACCATACAAAAACACAGGGTTGAAACCCAAACAAAAGAGCGAGGAGTACCTCAAATAAATTACACACACGGGACCAGACCCGTAATCATCTGGCCAATCCACAATGGCACAAAAAGCCAAAACACACAGCACATGTACTCACACGCACCAATGGACATTGTAAAAAAATAATCGGCAGCACCATGGTGAATAAAGGGCACATATATACAAATACAATCAGAGGGAATAGGGGCCAGGTGTGCGCAATGAATGTTCCAGAGGGATCCGTGACACCCCGCTTCCCCCTTCTTCCACCCAGCTGTTTGCAGATCTAATGGGTCACAGTTCAACGCCTTCTCTTTAATGTGATAGACAAGCAGTGCACAAAAACTGCAATACAAATTGTATCACTTTTTGGAAGCATTGAGACTACCCTTCTCCATAACCAATATTTATTGCACAAACCACGCCTTTTCAAAATGATGGAAAACAAATTGTAACAAAATTTGAACCTGAAAGAAGCTACTGCCAGGACCTCACACTTGCACACATTTCCAGGGGATTTATATATGATGTCTTTATTAACTTTTTCTTAATGATTTATTAATGGGCATGTCTGATTAGGTACTAAATAACCCAATCTAAACCTGTCATATCTGTTCCATCAGCGAGACATGTTCCAAAAAAGACTGCTTAAGGATATGAAGATTCTGTTTATAATATTACGAGACATAAATATACTCCTAATTTACCAGGATATCTAAGGAGGGGAATGAGCCCACTGTACCTTTGGGTTTGAATGTCTATAGTCCATGCCAAACCAAAGTAATACATCAAAATCAGAGGATACTCGCATAGAAAATTCCCCTTAACCTCTACTTAGATATTTTGAAAACACAATGAAATCCAACTCTCTATGTCTAAGCAACAGGGAGAAAAACAACTCCAGAAGACTCACATAAAATGGCAAGTTGTCGAATGAAATGTTTGCATAAGTAGGCCCAAAGGCAGGGCATACGTATCCTAGAAACAAAACAATCATAACTAAACCAAATAAAAACGGCTTCATATATGTATCTCATGGGGGAAAAAACTGTAGGAACATCCCTAAGATATCAAGTTACTAAAAGGTAAATAAATGTTACGACCTGTGAATGAATCTGCCACAGCTGTGCCAGGCAAATATACCCAGCTACTGTAGCCTACTGTATGTTTACTTCCACAAAAACGTCAAAACTATGAATCACAACCACTGGCTATCAGCACAACTTTGGTGCAGTCCAGTCTCTACACGCTCTGAGGCTCTGTGAAAACAAAGTGGAGAGAAAGAAGTCAGGTTTTATATGCTGTCTAATGATAGATCCAGCTGTGTGTATAACCGATCCACTTCATTCATAAAAAAACGAGGTGGCCAGTGGTAATGTCCCTTCACACCTCCACAGTTTGCGTTCAGCATCTCTGAATCACAATGGAAGGTGGAGGGCAATGGTGGAGAACCAGAGGAATGGACCCTCGGTGGAGTCATCATGTACCGCTGGTAGTCAACGCTTGGTACTCCAGTGACTAGAGGAGGGGAGAGGGGGTATTACGACAAAGACACACACGTATACACACACTTATACACAGACATGCGCGCGCACAACACACAAACACAATAGCTTCTGCAGTAAAACATGGAGGTGTTAAGAGCGAATGTGTCTCCTGGCCGTTCGCCAGCCCTCCAGTCTTTGCCCAGTGAATACAAAAGAATAGTAGTCGAGTATTGAAAGATACGTCCCAGGAAACAATTTACCGCCCCTCAGAGCAAAAGTGAGAAAAGATTGATGAACAAAGTTGGATCCTTAAATGCTCTCTCGCATAAATAAATCAAATACATTTAGTAAAATGCATTGGCAACGTTTTTCCTCCTTTAATCGTTCAATGCTGGCGTGACCTCTGACAGTATTCATCTGCACAGTGGGAGTTATAGCCTTTGCTTACAATAGACAATATGAGACACAGTATGAGAGGAGTGCAGTGCTAAAATTGCATACTATTGTTTCACCTTTCTGTAATGTAGTGTACGTCACAAACCATTAAAAAAGCATTCCCCTACTATGTTAGAAATGGTAAACAAACAAACTCAGACAGGTTTATGAGTCATGCTATATACGTTACGTCGTTTATTTTACACATTACATTCTATACTTCGTCCTGGAACACAGGGGTGCATCTCAAATGGCACTCTATTTTCTATGTAGTGCACTACTTTTGACCAAGGCTGTGGTCAAAAGTTAGTGCACTGCATAGGGCTTAGGGTGCCATGTGGGACGCACTCCAGGTCTCCATCAGAGACCCAGCAACTACCAACAGCCACGAGAGTCAGAGAGAACAGCAGATTAAATACATAAATCAGGCGTCTTCTACTAATGGCTGGAATCCATTCAAGTACAGCATTTTAACAGACTGAAGACACATCAGACAAATGGGTGTAATTGTGGGTGTGAGAGCAAGGGAGAGAGCGCTCCTTACGTCTCTGTCTAAAAGGGGTCTTAAGTTACATGTTTTCACACCAGGAACTGGTTTGAATTCTCCTGCCTGCGGATTCCGTCTGAGGGTTCTGTCTCCTCTCTTCCTGCTCCCTCGCTCTCTCTCTCTCTCTCGAAACATCTGCTTCTCATTTGGTTTCAAATTGTATCAGACGTTTGGGAGAGAAAAGGGAAAACAACAAAGCCTCCTGATAGGTGGACATCCAGGCCCAGTATTTCATTAGGGATAAACAGATATCCCAGATTCGGAAGCCAAGAGTGGGTTCACACACGCCCTCGCGGCTGTTTCCGTTTTTTGCCTCTGGAGGAATTGTTTGGGTTATCATCTTTCTGTTCTCTGCACATTCCCGTAGCTGTGCGGCATCTTTATGCCGACGGTTGGGACGTTCTTGATGAAAGGTCTCCATTGAAGTTGCATCCGGGGTGTTATCGTATACGCAGCATCTGTCTGTGAGATTCTCTTTGGATGAGGGCATCTGCTAAACGAATCAGCGTAACCGTAATGTGATTTCGCTGTCAGCGGGATAGCTATCAAACACGTTTATCTTTACCCAAGACATACGTAACCCACCTCTTTTCTGGGGGTTTTGCGTTTATTTCGTCAACCTATTAGTTGTTGTGTTTTTCAGTACCTGGGGCATGGTTCCTAGCCTCAGAGTGGTTGGAGGAATCTGGTTTGATCTATGGGTGCTGGGAAGTTTGGGAAATGCAGCGCTCTCGTCTGTCAACACCAGCGGACCAGCACGCGGAGTCAGCAATATTATGGACCTGTTTCTATTCAACACGAAGCAAACCCCAAGCCCTATACGTGTTCCATATATTTTCTCTACAAATACGGTGCAACCGACGGAGCCCTAGCTCACGGGTGCACGTGATCAAGTCACTACCCTTATTGCGCCATGCGATTGTCTCTTGTTATAATCTGCGTCTTAATACCTTCGTTATTACAGGAAAGTTCCATGCGGTTTTCACGGCCGCAGCATTTTGCTCTTAATGGTTTTTCTGTGATAACTAATCCAAAACCAGGCTGATGCCGGGAGGATTATATACTGCATGAAATGTGTCTGGGCGTACCACCCCCCTGTGTGGCTTGAAACCCGAGCAGTTCATGTATGGTTTACAGTGGAGGAGCTACAACAAAAACGCAACTTGCTTTTACTTTAAATTGGGAGGGAATTCCACATGGTTTCGGTTAGTTTATACCTCCCACGGTCGACCCATAGCCTGTAGAAAAGTACCCACCGCTGTCCCGTAATATTCAACAAGTACTCCGCAAAACCCAGAACTGAGTTCATTTCTATACTATGTTGAAAATTAGATTTGGGGGTAACCAGGGTGAAGGATATAGGATGTTCCAGTGGTTGGCTGTTACACAGTCAGGTACAGTACCGTATTTCATATTAAACTAATTCAATCTATCTCCATTCATACCAAGGGCAGTGATAGCTAGGCTACAGACATCCATTTTTATAAATGCAACATATGGCTGGGTTTTATCTCTCCATTCATTTAGTGGCTGTGTTAGCTTTGTACCCAGATCTGTTAGCTTGGTCTTTGACTAGGGAAGATGCCAAAGAGGGATAAGGTGAACCGTAAAGGCAATACGTGAGTGGAGGAGTACTTTCAAATCTGGTCCAAAATGTACTACTTTAGGTTATTCAGCCAGTGCCAATACACACAGCACCAAAATGCCATTCAGATAATTATCATACTGTAACATCATACCAGTGTTAGTGGCAGGGTATTAGCAACAGTACAATCCATGTGCCCCTAGGTGTTCCTTGGAGAGCAGTAACACAGTGTGTCTTTGCCAGGAGGACATCCCTTCTCATTTACCACACAGCTCAGTGAGTCTGCACAGAGAGAGACTGGCTGGGTATAGATATCTGGGCTGCTTATTTAGAGTAGACCAGCAGTTCTGCCAGTAGGTGGCTTTCATAATGACGGGACACACAGCAGAAGCCCCCCGAATGTTATGCAAGTGTCAGTCACCAGGATAAACAAAGGCCCCGTACCCCTCCCAGCCACTTTCTGTGCCAAATACCTGCTCATGTTCCCAAACTACACTTCCCCATTAAAACAGTTTATTTTAGCAATGATCATTTGGAGGAGGGTTGTGGTAACCCTAGATGGGTGTGTGTTATCATTTTATAACAGATTACTAATGACAGAGCGAGAGAGAGAGAGAGAGAGAGAGAGAGAGAGAGAGAGACAGACAGAGACAGAGACAGAGACAGAGACAGAGAGACAGAGACAGAGAGACAGAGACAGAGACAGAGACAGAGACAGAGACAGAGACAGATATATAATGGACAGCTGATCAATATGTGTTGGTGAAAGAACATGTTAGAAAGTGTGCCACAGATTTATCCATCCATGTTGGTTATTGATGTTTTTTTGAAGCATTTTGATAATTGGGTGAACTTGGTATTGCTTTGCTTTGACAGCAGTGTCTTTCTATTCTCAGTGTCATTCCATAAAAATAAAAAAATATGTTAAAAAGCAGCTTTTCTTTGTTGGAACAACATAAATGTTTAATGCAAGTAGAATGCTGATTGGCCAGCTCATCCTCCTCAGGGAGATGAGATCATGTTATATTAGGAAATAGGTATTTCTGAAACTGTCTTTTTGATATATAAATTTGAGGTGTTATTTTTTTTTAAATGTTTTAATTTTATTTACAATTTATGCTTTGGCCACAAATAACATTATTAGGGTATGAGTTAACGGAATATTAACTTTTAAAGTGAGATTTTCACTGGGCAGCTACTTTATGACAGTCCTCAACATAAGAGAGGACATACTTTTGCTCCTTCTTATTTTCTTGTTCAGTGACTTCAAAGACGAAAACGAAGGCTGAGAAAATATGAATAATTTTCAACAACAAAAAATGGCATCTCTTTATTTTTTACTTTATCATAACAAAGAAAGGAATCATGAAGACAAACTTGTAATATATGACACAAGCATGACCCTTCAGTTGAGTGGAGTTTAATCCCGAAACCTTAGTTTCCCAAGTGCTCCTGGTGAAAAAAAGAACAGACAAGCTGGGCACAAACTGGTTGAATCAACGTTGTTTTAACGCAATTTCTAAACATATTTCGACGTGGAATCTAGGGTGACATTTCAACCGCAGGATTATGTCATCATTGTAACCAATTTTCAACATAGACAAACCTTGTATAAAATATTTTGAATTTGTACCTTTGAAACAATGTCAGATCTTCAACGTTATATCCACTATCAGAAAAAAATATATAGGCTGGGCAGCACATCCTACCGGAGAGTTAATCCATGTACAGCTATTCATTTTGTTTCCCATCAAGGGTTTTAACCAATCCGAGCCCTGCTTATCTTTGATATTTGTCACTGACCACTACCAATGTGCTGTCATGAGAATGATTACTGAGAGATCTAATAATAACTATATATATTCACTGTTGCTATTGAAGTCATTCCAAATGGTAGGTTTAACAGCGCAAATGAAATGTAACCATACTTTATAAGTCATTGTCACGTTCCTGACCTGTTTTCTGTTGTTTTGTATGTGTTTAATTGGTCAGGGCGTGAGTTGGGGTGGGTAGTCTATGTTATGTGTTTTCTATGTTGGGTTAATGGTTTGCCTGGTATGGTTCTCAATTAGAGGCAGGTGTGTGTCGTTTCCTCTGATTGAGAGCCATATTAAGGTAGGTTGTTCTCACTGTTTGTTGGTGGGTGATTGTTCCTGTGTCAGTGTATACCACATGGGACTGTTTCGTTTGTTCGTTCGTTTTAGGTAGTCTGTTCCTGTTCGTGCGTTCTTCGTCTATATGTAAGTTCGTTTGTTTCAGGTCTGTTGCCTTCGTTTATTGTTTTGTAGTTTGTTCTAGTGTTTTGTCAGTGTTTTCGTCTTTCATTCAATAAATTAGTATGTATTCCTCACCTGCTGCGCCTTGGTCCGTTCATTCACCACAAGACGAACGTTACAGTCATATCATCAATGATTCTCTTTATGTGAGAACAGACACTGGGAGACGAGAAGCAAAACATAGACAACGTCTGGACAAGGGAAACATAACGACATTAATGCAGACACGAGGAAGAAACTGAGGAAGTGACAGATATAGGGGAGGCAATCAATAAGGTAACAGAGTCCAGGTGAGTCCCATGAAGCGCTGATGCGCGTAACGATTGGTGACAGGTGTGCGTAATGATGGGCCGCCTGGCGTCCTCGAGCGCCAGAGAGGGGGAGCGGGGGGAGGCGTGACATCTTAGGCCTATATAGTATTTGCAAAGTCATTAACAGCTATTGTTTCAATTCAACACAGTGTTCAACTAAAAATAGTCGATAGGTATAGACCTAGGTTTTCAAGCTTTGTTTGATTTCCAATTGAATCTTAAACTGAATAATTCATATGTTGGATTCTCCATCTCAACCAAAAATCTAACTTAAAGAATAGGACTAAACCTAATAAAACTTTATTTAAAGTGCATTAAAAGTTTTATTAGATTAAATTTAGTCCTATTCTTTGATTTCATTTTATTTATTTTATACCCCTTTTTCTCCCCAATTGATAGCTACAGTCTTGTCTCATCGCTGCAACTCCCATACGGACTCGGGAGTGGTGAAGGTCGAGAGCCGTGCGTCCTCTGAAACACAACCCAAACAAGCCACACTGCTTCTTGACACAATGCCCACTTAACCCAGAAGCCAGCCACACCAATTTGTCAGAGGAAACACCGTACACCTGGCAACCGTGTCAGTGTGCTCTGCGCCCGGCCCGCCACAGGAGTCACTAGTGCGCGATGGGACAAGGACATCCCTGCCGGCCAAACCCTCACCTAACCCGGACGACACTGGGCCAATTGTGCGACAGAGCCTGGATCCAAACCCAGAATCTCTAGTGGCACAGCTAGCACTGCGATGCACTGCCTTAGACCCCTGCGCCACTCGGGAGGCCCTCTTTAGTCCTATTCTTTAACAGAGATTTTTGGTTGAGGTAGAGACGTGAATCCAACATATCAATTATTAATTTGTAGACAAACTGGATATTGAATTGTGTTGGTTTATTCTCCAACTAAGCTAAAAATAAAAGTTAAAGAATAGGATAAAGCCAGGAGCTCATGTGAAACTTAATACCTTTGTTATACAGTACATAGCCTTAAGTTAAGGCTTGCTTACAAACAAATGTAACAGTATAATTGAACCTTAAAATGAGTAACACATCCATGACTACATTTTGAGGTTAGCCTACTGTAACTATAAAAGGTCTTCTTATGTAATCATAAAGCATGCATGTTCAAGATAGCACGCAACGGTCTCAGGTCTGTGGAGACCTTCACAATTAATCTGCACAGAATCTTCAACAGCGTTGATCACTGGCACTACGTACTCTCAAAAGTGAACTCAACTGCAATCCAGGTCATTTGGTTACGCTATTAGACGAAGCACAATGACAACACATGAAGTTGTTGTACAGGTCCTAAATATCTGACATTGTGTTCCCTTTTGAATTTTGTTGTGCTTTTAGTGGTTGAAAGCGCAGTGAAAACACACTTCCGGCTGTCTTTTCGAGTGGGTGAAACAAGGTTGTCATCTCGTTGAGCAACGTCTCAACCAAATATGACCCACATTTCCATGTTGAAATGACGTGGTGTGCCCAGTGGGGAGTTTATTTTCAATCCTGCAGTGGCACAAGATCTGGGCCATGACACATTGTAATCACTGGGCTTGGATTAAATGGCGTCTGGTGAAACCAAGCCTCCACATAATGGTAGTTAATCACATGATTACATGATTCAGGTCCCCCCCTAGAACGTCTACAGAGAAACACTCAACCAGATATCATTTCCCCATAGTGAATGAACTGGAAAAAATGTCTTGGCGTGACCTTGAAACCAGCACCCGGATTCTCTTATCCTGTTTCAATAATGGGGTGACTATTCCGGTAAAACTCGAATTTCTTTTCTCGTTTCCAGTAATGGGCCGTCGTTGCGTATGAATCGGTTCAAACCACACACAGGCTGCACATGAGGAAAAGGAATAGACCAGCGAGAAGATAGTTATACTCAGATTCGTCATATGGTAACTGGAAAAAGTTAGACAGTGAATCCCATAACTAGGGCCTCATTAGCAGTCCTGTCAAAATTCCTGCACATATTGTATCAATTTATATGACCTCTCAAACAATTAAACACATAATAACCACGAGAGTTGACTTACTTGGCACCAATAAGCCAAATATGTGCATGTCAAAAACTCATGTAATCCTTGTGTTTGGAGTATAAAGCAATCTGAGTGGATGTGTTTGGCTTCAGAGTCCATGTGGCTTGTCCTCAGAGGAAGGGTTAGCTGTTTGGCTGTCTCAGGGCAAGCAGCAGCTCTCTTATAAACCCCCGGGAGGGATAGCACAGTAGAAAAACAATAGCTGATGGTCTGTTTAGTCTGGGCCTAGGGGCTTACCACAGTGCAGCACAGTCAAACGGAACTCCAGCGTCGAAAAAATACTTTAAGACTCCATTCCAAGCAGCTTATTGCATTTAGGGACTTCTCATCTGGGTCCGAACGTAAGACCAAAAAAACACCTCACGCCCAAGCTAGACCTAAACTGAAAGGATAAATCGTATTCGCTTCCCAATCACTATTGGCCATCTCTTGTCCCTGGCCTATCTCCTGTGCCATCTTGAAACCTGGTAGTTTATAACATTATCTTTCTCTTCATGTCTCTGGCAGACATCTTTTGGTTACCGAACCCAACTGTGGTCTCGGCCTCCACCTCAAGCCCTAAAAAGAGCCTTGTCTAAATAAATGTTAATTTATGACCGTGCAAATAAAAAAAATAAAAAAACACTACCACACAAGGAGAATCAACCTTGTCAATCACGTCACTCGTCTGGGTCTTTGTGTTATGAACGCCGACTCTGGTGGCCTGCTCTTGAGATAACAATGGGGGATGTGGAGCTCCAAAACACACAAATTATCAGGAGCCGGACATTTCTTGTGTCTTAACCGTGCCTGGAGCTACCCGGAGGAACTTTTTAGTTTGAGGAGATTATGAGGAGTTACAGCTTCTGTCTGGCCTGCACTCTATGTGTACAATAGAGGCCATCTTTACCCCAGAAAGGGGCTACGGCCAAAGTGAGCTGTTACTGGTCCAATTTAAACTGAACCTTGATTATCATTGTCAGTCTAAATCTGGACCTTGATTATCATTGTCAGTCTAAATCTGGACCTTGATTATCATTGTCAGTCTAAATCTGGACCTTGATTATCATTGTCAGTCTAAATCTGGACCTTGATTTCAGCACAAAACCAGGCCTGAGTTCAATTAGGGCACGCAGGAGGGAGGGGATGGGGAACTGTAGCAGAAAGCGGTGGGGAGACGGGGAAAAGGGAAAGAGAGTGGTAGAAAGGGGGAGAATGAGTGTGGGGCGCAGTAGGGGGGTGAGGGGTTATTTCCCAGACTGATAGGAGGAGTGAAGAGAGAGATTAACCGAGACATGGCGGAGAGACAGCCATGCGCTGTGGAGCGAGGAACAATCTTCCACCAGTAAAATCAACAGCACCAGACAGTGAGCCGTCCTCGGATGACTTGGACCCGCATCCTTATTACGGCACCTTAGAAGGAGAACAAAATGTGATATTTTCAGCAGTGGTGGGTGAATCTCAAACAGCAGCCCCAGTCATGTTCACAATGAGCAAGGAGCTGTGTAACAAGTTCCTGCTTTCTCATGATCTGCCCTGACCTCCCCAGAGAAAAAAAAGCACATTTCCATAAAGTGCCAAATGAGGGGGAAACACTCCCAATAAAAAATCCTGCTCTGGAGCAGGTAAGAGTGTAGAGTGGGGGGGTGGGGGGGGGGGGATCTCCAGTAAATGTCAAAAGCATAAACATGTGACGTCAGTCTCGTAGGTGGCGCCGTGGTACCACCTAATGTTTCCACTCCAGACACACGTAACCCAGAAATTGGTCTCTGCAGGGCGGGGTGTGGTGTGGAGAGTGTGTGTATGTGTGCGGTGGGTTTGGGTGTGTGTGGGGGGGAGAAGGGTGTCTTTGTGCCCCTGTGGCACGTAGACGGCGTCCGCAAACAGCACCGTGTCACCGGTAAGGTGTCGTCAGGGCCAGGCGGTGGTGGAGGTGATGTCAGGGGTGTTTTTCCACTTGTTTACACACTGTGTGCATGTGTGTGTCTGTCTTTCTCTGTGTGTGTGTGTGTGTGTATGCGACAGAGTTTGCCACATCATTCTACAGATGCCCTGGTCCCAGTTCCCGTGAGCCACACCTGGGTCCAATTGAGCCACATCTTTAATTTCCAGGTGACATACCATTGTGTGTAATGTAGTCGGTTGTATTGGCCGCCTGACACAGCACACTGAAGGCCCGTGCCCTGTCACTGACTCGATTAAGAATAAAGTGGCTAATCTATGCAGCAGCAGCATAGCCTTCCAGGCGGTAACAATACCGTGAGTGTGACGCCATCCTCATAAGTACGGACGACGCACAGTACTAGCAAAGTATTATCATAGCATTAGCATGCAACCATCACACTGATGTGCCAGCATACACGCTGTAGCCCACAACCACGTACTGTATTGCATGCACACTCACACACACACACACACACACACACACACACACACACACACACACACACACACACACACACACACACACACACACACACACACACACAGACAACCAATGGCTTTCTGTGTATCTCTGGGTTTTCTCTATTTCTCTCTTACCCGTATCTCTTTATTCTCTGTATTTCTCCTTCCATAGGGTATTTGGCCTCCCTTGTTTCTCTGGCATGGCACCTCTGATCAGAGCCCTATAAAGCTGTCAGTATGGGCCACGGCCCCTGGAAGTACGCAGTGTTAATCCCTGTTAAAAAAGTGCCGTATCTGGAGCTTGTTTGCTTTTTACGTGGCGCGATCACTTGTTTACCACAGAGGCTCCGGCGAAATCCCAGTGCATGAGGTCAGAGCTCTCGATTCAGTAGGTTACTCAGCACCTTGTATTACTCCTGTATTGTCTCTGCCTGTGTCTAATTATTGCGCTAATACCAAACAGGCTACCGCAGCGTTCTTTGGCGCATTTATGAGCTCCTTAAATGACGTAGAGCTCGGTGGGAAAAGTTGTTGCAGGTAGTTAAAGTGACTGCTGTGTGTTTGTGCTGGAGTCTGGTACTCTGGTGTGAGTTGAGTGGAGATGCCACACAGGCCTCCATATACAGATGGAATGGAGCTGTCACATGGATGTTTTACCGACCTAATTCCCAATAGTGGCAACATCATTTCCCTGTAATTGGACAAAAAGAAGAGAAACAACTTACTTTTGTTCGGTAACGAGCTCAGTATTTATACTGTCAATCACTGAATCATATTGCTCTGACGCCGTCACTTTGGTGTCCGTATTAAGAAATGAAAGAAATGTAGCCCCCGAAGCATCACAGGGACATAAGAAATCATTGTCTCATTGTGTTTTTCTTCGCGGTTTTGTATTTTAACGAGCTGAACTTGGGGAGACAGTCTGCAGAATTCACACTCCATACAAACTGGTAAGCTTTGCCAGACTTGTAAGGAGAAGGATCACCCTGAGGCAAAGTCCTTGCAAAACAATGTTTGTGAAACATGGAGAGACCCAGAGAGAGCTGCTTTCAAGTCACCATCAAGCACAGGCATCGGCTTAACTCCTACTTGAGCAAAAGACATTAGCCATCTTGACTTCTACACCAGGCCTCATTTTTAGGCTACTCTGTGTGCTGTGTTTTATATTGCCACTTAGTGGGTACAAGAGTGATACTCTGTATTGTAATATCTCCTCCCTCCTTTATTCCCTTCGTTCTTCTCTCTCTCCATCCTTCCTTACAAGAAAGACAGACAGTCCTGTGGCTGAGTAGAGGTGTCTTTTGTCTGTCTATCCCTCAGTCACATGTAGGGTGAGGTTTCCATACCCCTGCGGCTGCTGTGCCAAGCCAAACTGCCAGGCTTACACACAAGCACACTCATGCACACACACACAGACACACACAGACACATACACACTGTACACACACTGTACACACAGCTGGGCCTCCACACCGCTACAAATGCACGGGTCCCCACCAAGCAGCTTCTGGGCAGGGAGCCACAGTACAGGGAAGGGGGGGATGGAGAACTGGGTTAGGCAGGCAGGGTGCCAGACTCCATTGCCTATGGGTTGGATGCTGCCTGGTCTCGCTGGCCCCTCTAACTCGGCCTTTCCATCCTGCGCTGTCTGTTTTTACTACACGCGTGCAGAGTCATGCCAAGCCAAACAGCCCTCCTGGTCTCCCACATCCATGCAGCAGCCACCGTGGGGCAGAGGGAGCAGCAGACGACACCATGCCTCAGATAGGATCACTCTTCTGGGGCAATTGAAGGCACCGAGCCCCCCGTCAGCCACCGGGTCTGGGAGTTCTGCCCTTGCTCGGTCTGTTAGATGCAGGGGACACTGTGTGACAGCAGCAGAAACAGGATAAGCAGGGACCTTCAGCTGATGTATGTCCTACCCCTGACTGTCCAGATGGAGGTGCTGTGGTGTTCTAGCTGTTTCACACCAACATGCCAATCATCCTCACGTTTTCAGAAACCGTTTATACGCCCTTGAGTACACACCATGGACGCACACAGGCACACGCATGCACGAGCACCCCCCCCCCCCCCCCCTAACCCTAACCCTAACCCCCACACACACACACACACACACACACGTGCATGCAGTACATACACACACACAGACACGATCCCCCACACACACTCTCCATATGTCGACACATGTCCACACGCCAGGGACCTGTTCAGGATGGATTTATGAGACAAGGTGGCAGACAGTGGCAGGGTGGGGAGGTAAGGAGAGCGAGCCCATCTCACTGCTAATGCTGACAGTATTATTGCGCTACCCAGGGCGCTGACCGATGACTACTGTGTGGGGCAGAGGCGCTGAATGATGAGGTGTATGCTTGCCCGAAGGGTCTGAGCCAGCCCCCCATCGCACGACAGAAGCTTATTCAGATTGAACATAATATTTAGATAGAAATGTATCATGTAGAACAGAAAGTATCCCTTGAACAAAAGCACGAAGACATCGTGCCAGCTCTATAAATAACATTTCTATCTTGTAGCTGAACACATACACCGCCAGATGCACCTAGGCATGCTCTCCCTCGCAAAAATACAGAAAGATACACTTTATGGTACCGTATGTTCTATTTCATCCGGTGCTAGAACATGTTTCATCTGTACATGAAACCCCCAGGACTAGACGTACAGACCAGGAGCTCCGCCTGACCTTGGTGCTGTTAGTGCGACTCCCATCCAGTCGCCCCACCTCTGCTCTGTCTGCACCGTATTCATTAGCACTGCTAATGCTCCTCTAACACAACTTTATGGGAGTGTGTGGTGTCCCACGGGACAAATTAGCCTACAGATTGGTACATTCGGGGAATAAAAAGAGCCATTCAAAGAGCAGACTGTTCCAATTTTGTCATTAGTTTTACTACTGGCAAGAGAATAAGTTGGAGGCAGCCAGGGCTTGACATTTCTAGCCGTATTCAACCTTTCTCGAACTCCAAATGCACGCTCACGCCGTGTCCAACCCCTCCCCACTGTAGTAAAGATAAGCTTTCACTGTATCTGAATATCAGATTACTCTGTTGAAGCAGAGCCTTCGGCCCTGACTCAATTTCAATGATCCACACCGGTTAAAGGGATAAAGCAGTCATACTGTGTGGGTTAATAACCCTCCCCCAGACCTTCACCTGAACACCCAGGACCATAGACGCTAGGTCTGGCCGGGTATGGGGCACAACCGGCTCCATAGAAGGCTCCAGGTGGGAAAGCGCCAGGTCCAGCAGTGTGGCTGTCTCAGGCCCGGGCTCAGTCCCAGAATAGGTCCAGTGACTGATGTGTCCTGCAGTGCCATGTGGTGGAGGTCCCTACCCCACACATACACCAGCCTGTATGGTTCTATTAGTCTGACAGCTCCCCATAACCAGCCCCATTCATCATGCCCTTACCTATCGCTAGTACTCCCAGGGATACGGCTAAAGACGAAAATAGCAGGCACACGCGCACACAATTTCTTACCCACACACATTTTCTCTGACTCACGCACGCACACGCACAGACACACTGTGTACATTTCTTATATTTGCTTGTAAAAATATACAGACAAAATATGTAACACCAATGAACACTAATAGCTTGTGTCGTTCCTCTTATAAAGAAGCCATTTCTCCAATTCATCTGGAACTGTTATTCTACAGCGATGGACACTTATGAAAATGTTATGGTAAAGTAGCTCTGGATTAGGTGTCAGCCAGCAAGCAGTCCGCAGTGGGGGGGGGGGGGGGGGGGTTGGTGACGCCGGTGATGATGATAGTCTGGTTACCAAAAGGTTTCACATTAGTACGCAACACAATAACCCTTAAAAATCTGTATTCTTCATTAAGTAGACATAAAGAACATAGGATTGTCGTAGATAGATATACTGTTTATGTCCATTTCTAGCTCGCCACTCACCTGTAGACCACATGGTGGAGGTGTGCTGTCAGAAATACCCTCACAGCCAGCCCTCTCTGACCACTGGAGGCCATGTTTTAAAAAAATTATAATAACTGCCAGACTATCAGACTCCAAGACCACAAGGGCCTCCACTGAGTCAAAGAGGCCTTCTTCTGTGGGGTGTGGACCGCCTCTCTCTCTCTCTCCAGAGCCACGGCTGACGGCTCAGCCCTGGGCCCTGATCACCCCCATACCTCCCCTCCCATCCCATCCCCTCCCTGGTCAGGCCTGCTGTCTCCTGTCCCCTCACACCTGACCCACGGACACGAACAAACACACACGTCCAGATCATCACTTTACGAAACACGCCTGCCAATTTCGCCAGACAGCTTTGCTGACAGTAACCAAAAAGGTCACCCACTTGAAGAGGATTGAAAAATGTTTGTACGGTATACAGCACCATTTACAAGGCTCAGCTGAGCAAGAGGTGTGGTTTGCTAAGGGTGAAAAAATAAATAGGTCATCTTAAACTGTGTCTCGTGCAAATAATTGACATGTTGTACAATAAGGAGACATATCCATTGAGTAACATTAAAGACGCAAATGTAGCATTAAAGCTATTTCTGTGCGTCCCATTCTTAACTTTTGTTACTTATGGTTTTGTACACCAGTTTCAAAAAGCTGAAAATACAATATTTTTGGTTATTGAAAATATATTTGGTATAATGATTCTCTACATTATAAATAGCTTATTTTGTCACATAAACAGAAATTAGGCGAACTATTAGAATTTTAGCAACCAGGAACTGGCATATTGCACATTTAAAGCAGAGAGAGCTGAGAGGGGTATGTGTTTGGAGGAAGGGATGCTGATGGCTTCGGCCAACTATAAAATACCACAGAGTGCAGGGAACAGGATGTATCAGGGACGTGTCAAAGCTGGGCCTGATGGGATAGCTGGCACCCTCCGAGGCACTGAGGCAGGCAGCCGTCCCGCCGGCCGTCGCTATAAGCCATTCCTTTCCAGCTTGGCGCTTGTGCATTAGTAGGAATTTGTCGGGACCGCCCGATTGTTTTCTCTTTAAACCATGCTTGTTTTCGCTTCGGGTTTTCTTTCGCATGCAGTGTGATTATTTGGTGAATGGACTCCTTTATAAACCGCGAGGTGGCTGTGGTCTCTGCCGCCTTGCAGCCAGCCACACGTCGCACGGAGAGCTGTGATTCTGACTGGCCAGAGCGAGAGAGAGAGGTAGCCTGGTCCCTGGTCTGTTTATACTGTTTTAGCCTGGTCCCAGATCTGTTTGTGCTGCCGTACCAACTAGTGGCAAGACAGCACAAACAGATCTGGGACCAGTCTAAAAGACAGGGACACGTATGGTATGTGTAGGCGGATGTAGCCTAATAGGAGATGACACCAGCCTACATATACATTACCCACCAGGCCTGATGAACACCCACGAGCCTTATAGGAAACCACTGAGGTTAATTTGACATGATTTGATCTCAAATATGAAAATACTCATGTAAACCACATATAAACGACACTGAAATCATCAAAAAATTACCCCAAAAAAGCCTTTCACAAATAGAAATGAACACCTTTGTTTCACTCTGTTGCTATTCTAGCTAGCATGTTCTCCTGACCATTAGATTTCCAGGAAGAGCAGAGAGGAGATTGCCCTTATTTTCCAGTTTGTCCGTAACCTCAGACGACAGTCATGTTTATCAACGGTCTACGTGCGGAAAGAGAAGTGACGATGGAGACGGAGGTAATGACAGAAAGGTCCTTTCTTACGGCTTTGACATTTATGGATGTTCTTCCTTTGACCTGCTGCTGTGTGTTTAGAGTTCAGTGTATACCAAGACCAATACCACCCATATTACGAATGACAGGTGTATGTGTGTGTTCAGACCACATATGTTGAACATCCACATAGTGTCATCTATCTACCAGAGCCCATAAGTGATTCATAGTGTCTGGCCCAAAACCAGGCCCTGTTAAAACGCCCTGCCCACAGTTCCAGTAAGGGATCAGGAGAGGAAAAGGGGTGTAGACGTGTGTGTGTGTGTGTGTGTGTGTGTGTGTGTGTGTGTGTGTGTGTGTGTTTGACATTTCAGTCAGAGAATAAGGAGAGAATACAGAATCCCTGAGGTATCCTTCACCCCATTCTATTTAAAGCCACATTGTGAATGGATCATTTGACTTGTCCGGCACGCGTGTTTGTATTTCGTTCTCGTACACCATAAGTCTTACGTCAGATTGTGGCCGAGGAGCTTTCCCGGTTCTCCTCATTTTTAACTATGTCATAAGACTGGCCAAAGTTGGAAAGAGGATTTGGTCACTGATGGCATGGCACAGATGGCATGGCATTAGCATAATTTACTGAAGGTACTGATGTCCCTCCACTCTCCATACCCTTTGTGTCCCATGTCATCTACAGTACGTAATAGGCTCTTGGTGTTCCCTGGCTGTGAATCAGTTCCAGTAGTCCTGAGCAGGACAGCTGCAACCACAGCTGTGTGTGTCTCTCTCTCTGTGTAATGCCCACACAACAGCTGGGAGGAGAGAGAGACAAAGAGCGAGTCCTTTTCCACTGCAGTCAGGAGCACCTGGGCCAGCATAGCTGGGCAGGACAACCTGGCAGTCAAGGCCACCCAGTATAACATAGCCTACCCTTCCTACCTGGCGTACTTAGCTTAGCATAGCTCAGCAGAGATCAGTACAAATCAGCAAAGCTAAATTTAGTTCAGCTCGTATTAGCTCAGTTCAGTTATGCTACTATGGTAGGTTCAGCTCTGAAGGCCCCATGGATGAGGGCAATTCCACAGTAACAGAGCGATGCCGAGTCTGAGTCTCAGCATCACTCTGTTATTGTGGATTTGCCCATATCACTTAAAAATGGGGACAGGATCAAGGATTTTTTTCAGGAAACTTCTAAAACTTGTCTTTCTTTTTCAGTTGTTCATTTTAATGACTGAGTCTTTCTTATTTTGTGTTGACTCACATTTCCTTTCGTTCTTTAAAGTCAGTCCCTTTGGCCAATTTTCCTTTAGACACATTGACAGTCGGCTCAGATCGTTTGGCACGCTCCATGTCTGAGTGAACTGAACATGCAGGGCCTAAGGTTTGAAACTAAATCATTTATGGGTGTAGGGGAGGTGTACTTGCATGCGAAAGGCAGGTACCTTGTTTAATTTAATTTCTCCCCCCAGAGAAGAAATGCTACTTACAGACACCGATCCTACACGACTCAGAGTGCCTTTAGAATTAGTAACAATCCGTGAAAACGTTGGCTCCCAAAAGTGCACATTAGGATTTCAGCTTTTTCTTGCGTTGAATAAACAGAACATGCTATTCACGTCACATCTTGCCAGTATCCATCACTGCAAAGCGGCCAGGCTTCCACGAACGTCTTGTATTAAGTTCCCCCAATAGGGACAGGTTACAGAGAGTCGCTGCCAACAATGTCCATAGAGTACAAATGTTTATTTAAAAAGTTATGTTTCGAGTATTGATTTTATTTCATTTTTCCCCTCCTGCTCTTGGCTCAGGTAGAGCACCTGTCCATCAAGGGTTTTCCTTCGAGCCAAAGCCAGAGCCCATCTCATAAGGAATCCTACAGTATAGTGTGACCCTGTCAGCTTGGAGTGAGCCTCGAAAAGCAAGGCAGTGTTGCCTCGTCCAAGCAAAATAAGTTAGGGGCCTGAGTAGATTTCATATCATACTCTGGATATAGAATATCTCACCTACTAGCAGGGAAAATGTAACAGTTAACATTCATATCTGATACCTTCTTTATTTTTTCCCTTCCTAGTTTCTAGACTTTTTTTCAAACTTGAAGTTTGTATTTAATTCAAAATGGGCTTATGTTCCATATGCAGCGAAACACGTTTGATGCACCCAGAGAAAGCTCCTCTTGCTTGAAGGGCTGTCGCTGTACCTCGACTCCTGGCTCGGCCTAGGTCTTAAGTGAATGACTAAAGGTACAAGTTGGCTTCAAACTCTGAACCTGTATCACATTGTGAAGTAGCAGCACAGGACCACAGCCAAATATCCCATTATAAACAGTTACAATTATAAAGAGACAGTAGTATTGCATGGGAAACAGGCCTCAACTTCTAGGCCTACCTCATCTGTAGGATGAGCTAATGCCTCATGCCACAATGGACATGATACCCTGCCCCCTGCAGATACTTACCAACCATGGTGCAGTTTGTTATATTTACTCTAGAGGATTATTTGACTTCTAGGGAAGCCGATCCCTCATCATCCCTGTACACAGCGGCCTTACTGTACACATGTTCGTGGGAGCTTCAGCCTCGGCCTCTATGTGCGTGACACCCCCAGAGGCGCCCTGCTCGTTACACATCCACCCTGTTTGCCCACACCGGCAGATTAAAAGCCAAAATCAGCAACTGTTTAATGCTCAAAGACATTTACAATCAGGCCAATGCCCGTTTTATTGTGCCAGTGACATTAATGAGTTTAGAAGACTCTTCCAAAACTAATGATAGAGGTCCTGAACCTGAAATCCTACCATGATGCCATTGTCTGATTTATCTGATTATGGAGTGAGGGTGTTATACAAGGGCCTGTCCATGTACGGTACCGAGCACAAGGGGGATAGTTTGCTAGACTGTATCAAACAAACAAATGGAAACTCAAATGCGAACACACATAATACACGTAGAAAATGGCGAAACCAACAGGAGTCAATCTCCTTCTCTGATCTTTACAGAGGCCCGTCATATCATAAAAAATTATCCCCACCAGTTGTCAAACTTTTTACCCGTAATAAAGCTATCAAAATACCAGATCCCTTCTATAAGAAAAGCATCCTAGGAAACAATGCACTTTCAATAGAAGTGTCCCTGAATCTGATTAAGCTACTTGTTTTGGCAATATCGAGCATAACTCCACATAACTCTATCTGTACATCAGGTCATTATAAATTGCGCAATTATAGCAAGGCAAAATTGCTGTTTGGTCTGCAGTTGAAGGTTAAACTTATCAGGCGGCACATTAAATAATTTGACGGACGGTACGTTTTGCCCTCTTAGGTTCTTATTTTCCTTAACATTTGCGGGGGAATGCCTCGTGATATTCTGTGTCCCTAGAGCAACAGTGACATCATCAATCTGCGTCACAGGCAGACGGCATTGTTGGTCTATGTTGGTCTTGAGATTGACGTCTGGTTTTGGTCTCTGGGACGTTCTAGAAATCAACAGTAGGCAGACTAGCAAAAGGAAAGGCGTGACTAAGATTTCAAGTACTGCACATACAGTTGTACTGTCGTCTAGTAAATCGCCATCACTTTAGTTAACACAGCAAATAGGGTATTTCAGAACAGTGCCCAGTACCATTTCAGTCCATAGGATTTCAGGCCCCATAAAACTGTGGCAGGTAGAAGCAGTTGGGATAGCAGCACAGATTGGTTGGCTGTGGTTTTGTGGTAGGCTGAGAGAGAGGCATGGGAGATGTGAAGAATGGGATTTGGCTCATTAGCTGTCAATCAGATAATCCCAGCCGCTGACATGAGCATTAGGGTGTAATTATGTGTGCTAACCAGGCAGCACAAACCAGGCTTTTCGGCACAGCAAAACACATCATATCTGATCAGAGTGGGCCTAGGCTTGGCAAACATTGTCAACCTGTGCCAAGGGCCCCTCTGCTAAACACACACGCACACATGCACACACATGCATATATGTGCGCACACCCCGTTCACGAAAATGGAGTCACAGGACTGTGGCTTGTTATATAAAGCAGGCAGACAGGCATTGAGGCATTCAGCTACAGTGAAACAAGTGATCTAAGCGACTAAGCGTGGTATGATCGTCAGTGCCAGGTGCGTCGGATCCAGTATCTCAGAAATGGCCACTCTCCTAGGCTTTTCACGTACGACAGTGTCTAGGGTTTACCAAGGATGGTGGGGCAAACAAAAAACATCCAGTAGGTGGCAGTCCTGTGGACAAAAACAGCTTGTTGATGAGAGGTCGAAGGATTATTTCTTACATTATTAGCCCAGAAAATGTTTTGTGTTATTACATACAGCCGGGAAGAACTATTGGATATCAGAGCGCTGGTAACCCCCCAGCACTACCAGCTTTACGACCAGGGATACGACTTTCCCGAATCGGATCCTTTGTTCGCACCCCCCAGGGCAATTTAACAGATTCCAGAGGCCGACCCAAAACACCGCCGGTGGAAGAGATGTACTCGGAGTGGTCTTTTAGTCCGACTTAGGAGGTGCGCACACCTCCCACCGCTTCCGAGTATATTACTCGCTAATGTTCAGTCTCCAGATAATAAAGTTAACGAGCTCAGAGCGAGGATTTCTTTCCAGAGAGACATCAGGGATTGTAACATACTCTGTTTCACAGAAACATGGCTCTCTCTGGATATACTTTCGAGTTTGTCAAGCCAGTTGGGTTCTCAGTTCATCGCGCAGACAGGAATACATATCTCCCTGGGAAGAAGAAGAGCGGGGGTGTGTTTCATGATTAACAAATCATGGTGTGATTGTGATAACATACAGGAACTCAAGTACTGTTGTTCACCCGACCTAGAATACCTCACAATCAAATGCCGACCGTATTATCTCCCAAGAGAATTCTCTTCGGTTATAGTCACAGCCGTGTATATCCCCCCTCAAGCTGATACCACGACAGCCCTCAAAGAACTTCACTGGACTTTATGCCAACTGGAAACCACATATCCTGAGGCCACATTTATTGTAGCTAGTGATGAGAGAGGCTGAGAAAGAGAAAGAGGCTGCAGAAGTTCTATCAACACATTGACTGTAGTACTCGCGATGCTAAAACACTCAACCACTGCTACTCCAACTTCCGGGATGCCTACAAGGCCCTCCCCCGCCCTCCTTTCAGCAAATCTGACCACAACTCCATTTTGCTCCTCCAATCCTATAGGCAGAAACTCAAACAGGAAGTACCCGTGATAAGGACTATTCAACGCTGGTCTGACCAATTGGAATCCACACTTCAAGATTGTTTTGATCACGTGGACTGGGATATGTTCCAGGTAGCCTCCGTAATGACATTTACAAATATACTGATACGGTGACTGAGTTTATCAGGAAGTGAATAGGGGATGTTGTAGCCACTGTGACTATTAAAACCTACCCTAACCAGAAACCGTGGATAGATGGCAGCATTTACATGAAACTGAAAGTGTGAACCACCACATTTAACCATGGCAAGGTGACTGGGAATATGACAGAATACAAACAGTGTAGTTTTCCCCTCTGCAAGGCAATCAAAAATGGCAAAACGTCAGTATAGAGACAAAGTGGAGTCGCAATTCAACGGCTCAGACACGAGACGTACAGTGGTTGTTCAACAGAAAGTTTTGCGATTATGCTGCGAGACTTAGAGGTAATTTGTGGTTTAGTACGATACCCTGCGTCACTACTTCATTGCTCCAGACCAACGTAAGTGGGAGTTAGAGCATGGATTAAGCTTTTGAGTCCCAAGGCGCTACTGTGTCTCTAAAAATACACTTATTTTTTGTTACTACCCGTCAATATTACTTACTAAAACTGTTGTTACACTAAGGTTTGTATTCTAAGAGACACTTAGACTGCAATTAGGGTGTGGACATGTTAGGATTATTTTGCTCTTACTGTAGTACTGTAGCCTACTCCCGACCGGTCACATTGTACAGCGCCTGAGTGGGTCTAAGACACTGCATTTCAGTGCAAACTGCGTTGCTACAGATGCTGGTTCAATACCTGTGCCGACCGAGAGAACCATGATGTGATGGTAGGCTTTTGATTTCTCTCCCTCTATAAACAGAAATAAATTATTCTAAATAATAAACTGGTTTTATTTGCAAATGATAAATGTCTCACCCCATGTTCAAGAATGGTATTTTTCTCGCTCCCTTTACGTTATTTGAAAACGAAATAATCTCCAAAATATTGTTATTTTTTAAAACAAAGCTATTTTATATTATTAGTAGTAATTAATTTAGAATTATATAAAGCCCCTTAGATATTCTCACAGATTAACTCTGTTTTTCACACGCATAGCAGGCTGTGAATTCTGTAAACAACGTTTCTAACAGGACAATATATATTGGTCATATTGGTCATGGCTCCCGAGTGGCACACAATGGGATTGCCTTGCAGTTCTCCAGCTTTATCCACTGACTAGAGAAACGCTGACTAGGGAAACGTTCCCGCTGTTCTTAGTGCCAGTCTGCATGTTCAAAATAAAACAATGTAACTAATAATGGCGTGAAAAATGCCCCTTAGATATGAGTTCAGAGGGCAGATATTATTAAATATTAAAGCATTAGACCTCTCACTGAAGGCGTCAGTCAAAAGTTATACTTAAATCCGAACTGGAATTAACGAACAATGACATGAAAAACACACATTTGTAAATCCCAAACTCTAAAAGTAATTGGAAAGGTAGATTCAAATTATTTGTGACATTTTGGTTACAATAAAGAATGTAAACAAGATGTAAACAAGATGCTGTGTTTTTATTTACAGTAGTGATTTTGGTGGCATTTTGAAAACAGGTTTTCAAACACTTGTTTTTCACAAGTGTATTGTAGTACTGTAGCAGGTGTAGCCCTACAGTATTAGCAAGACAATACTCTTTATAGCCCGGCTATTGTAGGTGTGAACATCCACCTACTTGACCAGTTCATCTTTGCTTGTAGGCTTGGCAGAGTTACGGATGAATGTTTTCAGTTGATGCCAAACAAGTTTGATTGTAGTGATAAAAAAATGTTTTTTTTTAGATATACTGTAGGCCTACCGTAGGTGTTGTAGGTCTTTCATTTTATTTTAATTTTTTTTAATTTAACTGTTATTTTACTACATAAAGGTCTACTTACTCTGCTGGTGTCTTGACCATGTTTATGTCCTCATGTGCAATGCAAACCCGGGCGGCAGTGTGTTTGGGTCATTGTCTGCATTTGGAGAATAAAAAAATACAGCCAACATTAGGTACAATACTAGAAATATACATGTAAATAGGCCTAAACATAACAAAATATTGCTATAATCTACCTTGAAAGAAGTGATGTGGTCCCAGAAACACCTCTGACATAGGGTCCAGCATATCTCTTGATGATTTCTTCCTCAAAGAAATCTCGAGCCATGATACCTGAAAAAGGAGGCAACAGTGATTTATTGTGGAACACATAGCAGTCCGTGAGGTGTAGGCTACAATATTCTATGTACCTTTTGCTTTGTAAATAGTCAAAATTACCATCAAAAATCTAATATGGGCCTGGTACCTGACGAGAAATTGCCCCCCACACATGGAGTTTGAGTGGATGCTTGGGACTCGGCTTGCTTGATCTTCTTCCTTTTTTTCAGTAGCAATTTTGATCAATTTTGCTCAAGGGCCAGGGTTGATTCGTCTGTGAAGATGACGTCATTGAATGTCTCGCCAGCTTTGGTCTATGCCTGGGCCAGCAGGACGCAAAGTTCTTTGTTTGTCAGACAAATCATCGGGTCGAAACTACAGAACAGTACAAAACTTGCAAACACACACATGGTTAATGTTCTGAAGAAAAAAAAATATATATACTGTATATACACTACCGTTCAAATGTTTGGGGTCACTTAGAAATGTCATTGTTTTCCATGAAGTTGCAAAATGAATAGGAAATATAGTCAAGACGTTGACAAGGTTATAAATAATGATTTTTAATTGAAATAATAATTGTGTCCTTCAAACTTTGCTTTGGTCAAAGAATCCTCCATTTGCAGCAATTACAGCCTTGCAGACCTTTGCCATTCTAGTTGTCAATTTGTTGAGGAAATCTGAAGAGATTTCACCTCATGCTTCCTGAAGCACCTCCCACAAGTTGGATTGGCTTGATGGGCACTTCTTACGTACCATACGGTCAAGCTGCTCCCACAACAGCTTAATAGGGTTGAGATCTGGTGACTGTGCGGGCCACTCCTCTGACTAGTGTCTGTGTTCTTTTGCCCATCTTAATCTTTTCTTTTTATTGGCCAGTCTGAGATACGGCTTTTTCTTTGCAACTCTGCCTAGAAGGCCAACATCCCGGAGTCACATCTTCCCTGTTGACTGAGACTGGTGTTTTGTGGGTACTATTTAATGAAGCTGCCAGTTGAGGACTTGTGAGATGTCTGTTTCTCAAACGAGACACTCGAATGTACTTGTCCTCTTGCTCAGTTGTGCACCAAGGCCTCCCACTCCTCTTTCTATTTGCTCTGTTCTGTGAAAGGAGTAGTACACAGCGTTGTACGAGATCTTCAGTTTCTTGGCAATTTCTCGCATGGAATAGCCTTCATTTCTCAGAACAAGAATAGACCGATGAGTTTCAGAATAATGTTATTTGTTTCTGGTCATTTTGAGCGTGTAATCGAACCCACAAATGCTGATGCTCCAGATACTCAACAAGTCTAAAGAAAGACAGTTTTATTGCTTCTTTAATCAGAACAACAGTTTTCAGTTGTGCTAACATACATGCAAAAGGGTTTTCTAATGATAAATTAGCTTTTTAAAATGATAAACTTGGATTAGCTAACACAATGTGCCATTGGAATACAGGAGTGATGGTTGCTGATTATGGGCTCTGTACGCCTATGTAGATATTCCATAAACAAATATATATATATATAACATGCCTTACTGAGCCTTTCCATAAGTCCACGCAAGTTTCTTCCACTGTCTTCTGACTGTGATTAGAGCGATGTTGATGTTGTGCCGTGATGCCAGCAGATTACAGATGGCCTTTGCCGATCGTTCATCATCTTCACTTAACAGTGAGTCGAGAATGTTGGAGGCACATGGTAAAGCGTTGTAAGTGTTCATGCTGACGTATGACGTAAAGGTAACGTAAGGGTAATGGCGGACTGAAGGGATTTATGTAGAGCACCTCAAGATAAAACATAATATTCGAAATATCTGCTAAATTAGACTAAAATATTAGCACTACTTAATCTGGTGAGTGATAACCTTCAATCTGGACAATAACACAAAACAAATCCTAAAACTAGAGACATTTATCGACAAATATTACGAAAACAGGCAACAACCAAACATGACGGAGAGTAAGACAGGGGAACCGATTACAAAACGAAAACGTGACTCTTCTACAGACACTGATGATTTAATATTCTCACCACCGGGAATGGTAAAGGTCGAAACCGATCTGTTAAAATCAATAAATGACAAACTGGGTATACTTGAATTAGTTAGTAAGGATATAAAAGAGTTGAAGGCAAGCCTAGAGATGAGTGATGAAAAAGCTGCGACATTGGAGAAGCAAACACACGCGCTAAAAGGGACAGTCAATAAGATTGAAACCGAAATGAATGGAATTAAAAAGGAGAACACCGTTCTGAAAGAAACCTTACTGGACATACAAACTAGATCCATGAGAGAGAATTTGGTACTTACAGGTATCCAAGAAAAAGAAGGAGAAGTTCCTGAATCTATAGTTAGAGAGTTCCTCCTTACAGCGCTTCAGATTCCACGCGAAGTTATCGACAAAATCCAACTTGAACGCGTTCACCGCTTCGGACAGAGAGGGCAGAGGTACGAACGCCCAATCGTTGCCAAATTTGCTTCATTTAAAGATAAAATAATGGTTAAAAGCCTGGGTAAAAGACTTGCTGGGACCAAAATTGGCATGAATGATCAGTTTCCGAAGGAAATTGCAGAACGGCGCAAAGTTCTGTATCCAATTTTCAAAGAAAATAGATTAAAAGCGAAACGAGTAGCTCTCGTCGTTGATAAACTATATATTGATAACCAGTTGTTCAGAGACACAAAGACTACTCCATGGTTATTTTAAAAATTACAAAGTTCTCATAGACGAGGGAAATAAACACAATTCAAGCCCGGTTACTGATTGTAACAATACAATAAAAAATATAGCTTTTCTATAAATCTTCACATATAACTAATTGAACACACAAGCACTAATTCAACATAGTGAAGATAAAAACTAAGTAAACAGAAGGCACAGTATGTGTGGATGGTATGGTTTGTGTTTATTTTTTATTTTATTTGTTATGTTTGGAAAGTTGAGTGAGTGAGTAATGAAATGGTTGCATATCCCAGAGCCAATGTATTGCTGTGAGCCGGGTATGAGAGGGCTTTCAATGTTGTTCAGATGATGGATATACTTTTATAATGAATTATACGTCTTATTTATTTATTGTCCTATCATGGAGAACTACATTTTTTATTTATTTTTTTATAAATTATATCTAATTATTTATTATCCTATTTTAATGGTACGGTCCATGGCACTATACCCTAGACACCCACCTGAATGACCCAGATACTAAGGAGAAGTCCCTAACTGTTTTATGTGCCCGCTGTAAGCGGTCTGTATGCAGCTAAAATGAGGTCAGAGACCAAGAGCAGCACTGCCCCCTCAAGATTCTGAGCCTGCTTGGCAGGGTTGGTCCTGCAAAGCCAAAGCCCCATAAAGGGAGAGCATAATATACAAGGAAATTCTCAAAGCTGCTAATGAGAACCTTGACGACCTTGTACCTAGCCGGTGGGGATTCCGGTGGGGTGCCCCCACCCAGGCAGTGGCAGTGCTGGCAACACTAGCTGCAGTAACCCATGGGGAGGGGGTCACACTCGGACATTCAGAGAGGGGGTATATTATTGTGGCCCTGGCGGCACAAAATCAAAGTCGGACTGCATGGAGATGCGTGGGGACATGGTCATGACGGGTGGCCGTATTGTGGGTGTTTCAGGAATAAGGTGTACATTTGACCTCCATTATCTAGGATATGACAATGGTAAATAAATCTCTCAATTTTTGCTAATTTTTTGTGCGGTCTTGCAGGCCTTCTCATGCAGCTGCAACTGCAAGTGCATTTGTAAATCATGACCCATCTTGAGTTGGGCTCTGGGATGGTGCAATTGTTGAGAAAGTGAGCTTATGGTTGTGTGGGGGTAAGGGCTGAGTGTGTGTGGGTGTATGTGTGTATCCCACAACTGTTGCGAAGGAAGAAGTAAAAGATGTTAGGGACAATAGAGGATGATCCACAGATATATATAATACAAATCGAGGTGAGGGCAATGGAAATGCATATGGTAATTGATCTTCTTCAATTCGGTAAATGGCACTGTATGCTCTTTTCAAAGAATGGATCCCAGTCGGTTCAGGGCTATGGGATACAGGGGGTCGAGGGTGGTCTACCGGGCATTGGGATGACAAGCCATCTCGAGATGAGGCCTTTTAGCGGGTGGAATAGTAGGGACCAATTGGAGGTTTACTTAGTAGAAATGCAAATATCATGGTACAACTATATAGACACTCAATCATTATGTTACTTTTTAATAGTACGTTTACAAAAATATATTCTGATTAAAAGAATGAAAGGTGTGTCTCATTATGGTAAGTGGTGAAATAAGTATAGCCAGTTACAATTGTAATGGCTTAGCAGATAATAAGAAAAGACGATCAGTATTTACCTGGCTAAAAGAGAAGGATTATAATATCTATTGTTTACAGGAAACCCATTCAACAGTTTTAAATGAAGTTTTGTGGAAAAAGAACTGGGGGGGCAAAATATATTTCTCCCATGGGCAAAGAAATTCAAAAGGGGTGATGGTTTTAATTAACAATAATTTTGATCCAAATGTGCAAATTGTCCAAACAGATCCTCAAGGTAGATGGATTATTTTAAATATGTTATTGGACAATAAACAAATATGGCTTGTTAACCTATACGGTCCGAATAATGATGATCCAAGCTTCTTTGAAAATATATATAAGAATTTATCAACTCTACAAGCAACACTATTATTATAGTGGGAGATTTTAATACGGTCTTAAATACCTCTATAGACCGGAAAGGAAATCACACTACAAACTATCACCCTCAGGCACTTAAGGAAATCATGAATGTCATGGATATATTGGAATTAGTGGATATATGGAGACTTAAATACCCTGATTTAGTGAGATATACATGGCGGAGGCTGAATCAAGCTAGTCGTCTTGACTACTTTCTTATACCATTCTCTCTGGCACCAAAAGTTAAAAAAGTGTTGATAGGGGACAGAATGCGGTCGGATCATCACATAATTGGCATATATATTTCTCTTACAGAATTTCCACGTGGGCGAGGATATTGGAAATTTAATCAAAGTCTACTAGATGATAAATTGTTTAGAACTAGGACAGAAGATTTTATAACTGACTTTTTCAGACATAACATAGGTACAGCAGATCCCCTTATTGTATGGGACACTTTTAAGTGTGCCTTTAGAGGCCATGCAATTCAGTACTCATCTATAAAACAAAGGGAATTTAGATCAAAAGAGTCCATATTAACAAAGGAAATTGAAGGACTAACAGTACAGTTAGATAGCAATAAAAACAGTACCATAGAGGCACAGAATAAGTTAGAGGAAAAACAAAAAGAAATGGAGGAACTTATTCAAGAAAGATCCAGTGTAATATATTATAAAAATAAAGCGAACTGGATGGAATATGGGGAAAAATGCACCTAATTCTTTTTCAATCTTCAATATAGAAATGCTACCAAAAAAAATGTATTAAAACTTGTTACAAATGATGGAGTCACGCATGATTCACCAAATGATATTTTGAAAGAGGAAGTAAAGTACTTTAAGAATATGTTTTCGTTTCAGGCTCCTCCATCTCCACTAACTGAAACTAATTGTATGGATTTTTTTCCTATTAATAATGTAAAATTAACATCTGTACAGAAAGACTCATGTGAAGGCCAAATTACAGAGGAGGAACTGCTTGATGCAATTGGGGCCTTTAAGGATGGGAAAACTCCAGGGCTGGATGGCATACCAGTGGAAGTATACAAAACTTTTTTTGATATACTCAAAGGACCATTATTAGCTTGTTTTAACCACTCCTATATAAATGGTAGATTATCAGACACGCAACAAGAAGGTCTGATATCGTTATTACTGAAACAGGACCCAAGTGGTATATATAAAGATCCAGTCCAATTAAAAAATTGGAGACCTCTTACACTTCAGTGTTGTGATGCAAAAATCCTAGCAAAATGCTTGGCGCATAGAATAAAAAAAGTTTTGTCAGATATTATTCATCCTAATCAGACAGGTTTTTTACATGGACGATACATTGGAGATAATATAAGGCAAGTACTGGAAACAATAGAACACTATGAAATATCGGGGACACCAGGTCTGGTTTTCATAGCTGATTTTGAAAAGGCTTTTGATAAAGTACGACTGGAGTTTATATATAAATGCCTAGAATATTTCAATTTTGGGGAATCTCTTATAAAATGGGTTAAAATTATATATAGTAACCCTAGGTGTAAAATAGTAAATAATGGCTACATCTCAGAAAGTTTTAAACTATCTAGAGGAGTAAAACAAGGTTGTCCACTATCGGCATATCTATTTATTATTGCCATCGAAATGTTAGCTGTTAAAATTAGATCAAACATTAATATTAATGGATTAGAAATCCGTGGCTTAAAAACTAAGGTGTCATTGTACGCTGATGATTCATGTTTTCTTTTAAAACCACAACTAGAGTCTCTCCACGGCCTCATAGAGGATCTAGATACCTTTGCTATCCTCTCTGGATTAAAACCAAATTATGATAAATGTACCATATTACGTATTGGATCACTAAAAAATACACATTTTATATTGCCATGTAGTTTACCAATTAAATGGTCTGACGGAGATGTGGACATACTCGGTATAAAAATCCCAAAAGAAAGAAATGATCTCACTCCAATAAATTTTTATAGAAAGTTAGCAAAAATAGATAAGATCTTGCTACCATGGAAAGGAAAATACTTGTCTATTTGTGGAAAAATCACCCTGATTAACTCTTTAGTCATATCACAGTTTACCTATTTGCTTATGGTTTTGCCTACACCTAGTGACCTGCTTTTTAAATTATATGAACAAAAAATATTCCATTTTATTTGGAACGGCAAGCCAGATAAAATTAAAAGGGCCTATTTATATAACGAATATGAATTCGGAGGGCAGAAATTATTAAATATTAAAGCATTAGACCTCTCACTAAAGGCATCAGTCATACAAAAGTTATACTTAAATCCAAACTGGTTCTCTAGTAAATTGGTACGAATGTCTCATCCTATGTTCAAGAAGGGCCTTTTTCCCTTTATTCAGATTACACCTGCTCACTTTCGGTTGTTTGAAAAGGAAATAATCTCCAAAATATCCTTATTTTTTAAACAAGCCTTAGAAAGTTGGTTGCAATTTCAGTTTAATCCACCTGAAAGGACGGAACAAATAGTACAACAAATATTGTGGTTAAATTCAAATATAGTAATTGATAAAAAAACTGTATTTATCGAAGAAATGTTTAAAAAAGGTATAATTTTTGTGAATGATATCATAAATAGGACTGGTGGAGTAATGTCACACATGCAGCTAACACAGACATATGGAAATGTCTGCTCTACCCAAAATTACAACCAATTAATTGCAGCATTACCACAAAAATGGAAGAGGCAAGTAGAAGGGGAAAAAAGTAAGGAACTTGTATGTCGGCCCTGTATTAAAGAACATAAATGGTTAAAGAAAAGTGTGATAAATAAAAACATATACCAATTTCATTTAAGGACCAAAAAACTGACAGCTGTGCCATATAAATTGCAAAATAGTTGGGAAGAGATTTTCGATGTACCCATTCCATGGCACATGGTTTATGAATTGATACGCAAAACAACGCCGGATTCAAAACTTCGAATTTTTCAATTTAAATTACTGTACAAAATTCTTGCAACTAATAGAATGTTATATATATGGGGTATACAATCTTCCCAGCTCTGCAGATTCTGTTGTGAGGAGGCAGAGTCATTAGATCATTTATTTTGGTATTGTCCATATGTAGCTCGTTTTTGGTCACAGGTCCAGGAATGGCTGAAGAATTGCAACATTTGCCTAGAACTAACGCTACAGATAGCAATACTGGGGGATTTGAAAAGCCATAGTCAATCAATCAATAATATAATAATTATTTTAGCAAAAATGTTTATTTTTAATTTACAATCTGTAGAAGCTATGAGAATAGGAAGGTTCAAATCTTTTGTGAAGCATCACAGCACAGTTGAAAAATATATGGCAAATAAAAATCCGAAATGGATGATGTTGGAAGATAGATGGGAAGGGTTGAGTGGAACTGAAGGGTGGGACTAATAACAAGATAAACAATGTAGGGCATACGGGATCTGTGAAATGTGTATAGGTGCGGAGCTTTTGTGAAATAGCACAGTTACAAGTGGAAATAAAATTGGATGGACAACAGAAATAGAGGAAGGACTAAGAACAAACGAGAGAACTATTATAAAGTAGTCTGTGTCTGTAAAATAGGTATAAGATGTATAAATTGAAGGTAAAAGCAGAAGTGTTTATTAGTTTACTCCAATTGGGGGAGCGGTGGTAGGGTTGCGGGGAATAATAATAAAGGTATATTCTTTAAAAAAGTATGTATGTCTATATAGGTATGTGTATGTATATATGTATATATGTATGCATGCGTGTATGGATATATATATTTACCCAAAAAAATATGGGGGATTGGAAATGATGCAGACAATTACATTGGAAGCAACATTCTTTCCGCAATATTAAGCTGATCCACCCCAAAAAAAAAAAAAAAAAAAAAAAAAAAAAAACTGAGTCGATGGCTTGAATAGTCTTGATGGAAATGGAATACAATGTAAAATTGTGCCTCATACAGTAAAGACCAGCAGTCGATTTATTTAAGCATTATCAGGCCTACTTTACAGTATTGTCGCCTACTGTACCTGTTCAATTTCCTTCGCTTTTGGCGTAACACAGGCATCTGATGATATTGTTTGCGAATAGCACTGTCCGTGACCAAAATCCCCAAGTTTACCAGTATTGTTGAAATGTCTCCAGTAGATGTTCCGTTCCTCCTGAGAGCCCTAATCTGCTCACTTAAATGAATAGAGATCCTGGTCGTGGTACTAGAGTATGTTATTTCAGCATAATCAAAGTGAGGACAATCGTCAATCTGCTGTATACTTATGGCCTATTGTAAGCTGAAAATCACACCTTTCCAGTACTCCTCACCCGGCCGCAACCTCCACCCTTAACAGAGTTACCATTCAAAAACGATCTGTTTATCTAAAAGAAAATGACATTGAGACCAAAGAGAACAGACAAAATGGACATTTGTTTTCATCAAGGCAGCTTCTTTCTATGGTGCTACCCATTCCAGGGTTAGGACCGTAACCACAAGAGGACTTGAAAATAAGCCGGAGCTGAGAGGATCAGCAAAACTAAAGGTATTTGGTTTCAGTGCATTTTCTTAAAAAAAAGGTATATAGCCTATCAATGTGTAGGCATACTGTGAAATAAAATCGATTAAATGAAGATTACATTTTTTTTTTAAATAAAAAAATAATTGTGTACTGTACTAAAAACTTGAATGTGTTTTTGCAGAGCATACAACCATGCCGACAACCATCCATGGACATCAGTGGTCAAGGGACTGGACAACGGGAATCACCGAAAAGCACATGATTGCCAAGAATGCGGTTAGTTTTGCTGGATACTTAAAATGTGTACACAGCATTTGTGTGTTGGAGTCACATTTAATTCTTAACTGATCTACCGTTTCTATAATAGGTCACTGTAATCGATGGGGGCTCAAGGCGGTACCATTCTGCTCATCTGATGAAGGTGCACATGGATCCGATTCAAACTTTGAAGACCAAGATCGAGTCATTGAAGGCAAACCAGCAGAAAGAGAAACATTACCTGAAGGCAGAGATACGGGTGACAGCTGATGCTTTGGTCCAGAGCCGGAGAGTCACTCATCATTGGCGGAGAGTCAGACGGAGAATGACGCGTTGAAGAGGGTGAGGAACGAGATGGAGTCACAATCCATGCCAGGCACACCTGTTAGCTCTGGAACTCCACCTCCGACAAGCAAAGTCAAAATACCTAGCGGGTTCGTCAGGTCGTTGGTTCACCCTGACATTTCCATTCCTCTTCTGACAACAGAACTTGACCAACTGCTCACCAGGCACAGCAAGGGCCGTCCGGACCGTTATGCTGTTCTGCTATTCCAAGGATGTGTAACCGAAGAGAGATACCACGAGTGGACACAGAATACCAACTGGGATGGATCCTGAGGCAAATGTGGCTTAACAATTAACCTCCTGGTGTTCATCATTAATACTGTGTCTCAGAGGTTTCTTTCCATGACTGATGCAACCCGAAAAATCATTAAAGACAGAGTTAATGAGTACTTGAGGTCACGAGAAAGTCTGAACCTGGCCTGCTCTACCTTATGTATGGAATTGGGTGCTTTACCATGTTTACTACAGTATGCACTGTGGGCTATGTTTACTTGTCAAACTGCACAGTAGCCTAATAAACAAATGCAAGCGGCTTCTATTTTCAAAATGCTTAAAATGCTTTATTATCCAAATGTTTAAAGTGCGTGTGGGCGACCTCATGCAACCGCAAAATGTCAGATAAAGCATATACTGTACAGTACTGTATTTCTTCATCGGCATATTTATGCTTCGTTAATAAAATAATGATAAAAATACTCTTTCAAAATGCAGATGTTTATTTCCTTATTTATTCCAATAGTAATTCATTTTGGATCCCTGAATGACAGAAATATTGGAACAAAGTAGACTAATGAAGGTAATTAAATAGTTGCTTACTGGAAAATACTCTTTCAAACACGCACAGTCACGTTGTACAGCGCCAGACGGCATCCCTAGTCGCGTCCTCAGAGCATGCACAGACCAGCTGGCCGGTTGTGTTTACAGACATATTCAATCTCTCCCTATCCCAGTCTGCTGTCCCCACATGCTTCAAGATGGCCACCATTGTTCATCTACCCAAGAAAACAAAGGTTACTGAACTAAATGACTATCGCCCCGTAGCACTCACTTCTCTCATCATGAAGTGCTTTCACAGACTAGTCAAGGATCATATCACCTCTACCTTACCTGTCACCCTAGACCCACTTCAATTTGCTTACCGTCCCAATAGATCCACAGACGATGCAATCGCCATCGCACCGCACACTGCCCTATCCCATCTGGACAAGAGGAATACCTATGTAAGAATGTTGTTCATTGACAATAACTCAGCATTCAACACCATAGTACCCTCCAAGCTCATCATTGAGTTCGAAGCCCTGGGTCTGAACCCCGCTAATGTGCAGCTGGGTCCTGGACTTCCTGACGGCCCGCCCTCAGGTGGTGAAGGTAGGAAACAACACCCCACAAGGGTGCGTGCTCTGCCCCCTCCTGTACTCCCTGTTCACCTATGACTGTGTGTTCACGCACGCCTCCAACTCAATCATCAAGCTTGCAGATGACACAACGGTAGTAGGCTTGATTACCAACAATGACAAGGCAGCCTACAGGGAGGAGGTGAGGGCTCTGGGAGTGTGGTGCCAGGAAAATAACCTCTCACTCAAGGTCAACAAAACACAGGAGATGATCGTGGACTTCAGGAAACAGCAGAGGGAGCATCGCCTCATCAACATCAACGGGACCACAGTGGAGAAGGTGGAAAGCTTCAAGGAAAAGCAACAGCGCCTCTTCAACCTCAGGATGCTGAAGAAATTTGGCTTGGCACCTAAAACCCTCACAAACTGTTACAGATGCACAATTGAGAGCATCCTGTCGGGCTGTATAACCGCCTGGTATGGCAACTGCACCGCTCGCTATCGCAGGGCTCTCCAGAGGGTGGTGCGGTCTGCCCAACGCATCACCTGGGACAAACTCACTGCCCCCCAGGACACTTACAGCACCCGATGTCATAGGAAGGCCAAAAAAGATCATCAAGGACAACAACCACCCGAGCCACTGCCTGTTCACCCCGCTATCATCCTGAAGGTGAGGTCAGTACCGGTGCATCAAAGCTGGGACTGAGAGACTGAAAAGCAGCTTCTATCTCAAGGCCATCAGACTGTTAAATAGTCATCACTAGCACATTAGATGCTGCTGCCTATATACATTGTCGTGAAATCACTGGCCACTTTAATAAATGAAACACTAGTCACTTTAATAATGTTTACATATTTTGCATTACTCGTCTCATATGTACAGTATATACTGTATTCTATTCAATTCTACTGTATCTTAGTCTATGTTGCTCTGACATTGCTCGTCCATATATTTAGATATTCTTAATTCCATTCCTTTACTTAGATTTGTTGGGTATATGTTGTGAAATTGTTAGCTATTCCTTGTTCGATATTACTGCACTGTCAGAGCTAGAAACACAAGCATTTCACTACACACTCAATAACATCTACTAAACACGTGTATGTGACCAATAAAATTTGATTTGATTTGACATGCACGCATGTACGCACACACATGCGTACAAACACCTCACGCACGCATCCACACATGCACACTAACACGCACACATACACACAGTGGTGTAAAGTACTATTTAAGTAGTTTTTTGCGGTATCTGTACTTTACTATTTATATTTTTGACAACTTTTACTTTTACTTCACTACATTCCTAATGAAAATAATGTACTTTTTACACCCTACATTTTCCCTGACACCCCAAAGTATTCGTTACATTTTGAATGCTTAGCAGGACAGGAAAATTGTCAAATTCACGCACTTATCAAGAGAACATCCCTGATCTGATCTTGCAGACTCACTAAACACAAATGCTTCATTTGTAAAGATGTTGAGTGTTGGAGTGTACCCCTGGCTATCCGTATATTAAAATAACAAGAAAATGGTGTCATCTGGATTGCCAAACTTAAAGAATTTGAAATGATTAATACTTTTTCTTTTACTTTTGATACTTAGGTATATTTAAAACCAAATACTTTTAGACTTTTACTCAAGTAGTATTTTACTGGGTGACTTTCACTTTTACTTTAGTCATTTTCAATTAAGGTATCTTTACTTTGACTCAAGTATGACAAGTGGGCACTTTTTTCCACCACTGCATACACACACTCAAGTACACACATGCACGTATGTAGCACACACATGCGTACGAACACTGCACGCACACACACACACACTCACACACACACAGACCGTTCAAGGGTCCCATTACTCCTGATGATGATGAACCGGGAACAGACACATTAGTCTTCTTCGTGTGTTAGAGTAACGAAGACAGCGGAGTGAAGTGAAGAGAAGAGTGAGTGAAGACAAATAAGTTGAGAAGGCGCTCCTGCTACCCCAATTTAATTAAGGAATCTAAAGTCGAACATGGCAACTCTTCATACCCCATTGGTTTTCAGAGCTACGGCCCTTTTACAAAACTCAGCGTAATTTGGACCACATGTGCTTCTATGTGCCCTCTTGAAATAAAAACTGGATGTTCCAGACACTTTTGCTAGAGAAGCGTAATAAAAATAAGGGACTAGAAGACCTTATTTACCTCCTACCTCCTCCTTTCTGGCTTTGCTCTCTACACTTCTCCCTATGACAGGACAAGAGCATAGGCAAAGGCAGATGACAAGGTGGGGGAGATCCTATTTTGGAGTGAAGGCAGGCTGAGAGGACAGACATGCATACATACATGCTCTATTTGAGGTAAGGCAGACAGGAGAGGGAAGACAGACAGATAGATGGACAGACATGCGCCTGACCTGCAGTAACCGTCATACCATATGGCTCTCTCTGTCACCTCAACAGCCCTGAGGGATCGTAGACCTCCATGTCTCCCCTGGGAGTCTCTAGAGTTTAGCTCAGAGTCCACTCTCTGACACAGGCCTCCTGTCCTGTCTGTCATCTCCGTGACCACCTTCATTTGTGACAGGTTTCCGCGGTCAGAACCAATAAATCACTACTTCCAGAGATCCAAAAGTTCAATGAATATACTGTATGTTCCAAATTAGGACGATGACTGAAAGAGTGATTGCAGTGATTGCTGTATTTTGGCCATAATGTCTTTCACAACCTTGTCTGTGTCCCTCCTGGATTGGCCATCTGGGGGCAACCCTTTATGATATGATTCACAGTTCCATAGCAGAGTGGAGCGTCATGATGAAAGTGCCGCCGACCTGCTCTCTCTACTGTCCGTCACATGACAAGTGACACATGGGTCGTGTACTCAGACATCAAGAGAAGCACGAGGTCATATCTGTATCTGTGGATGATCTAACCACTTTGAACGCACAATATTCCTCCCCGAGGGCACGTGGGTATGGAGCTCTGCCATATGCTGCATCATACAATATCAGAGGCCTCTCTGTATGATAATAAAAGCTGCTGTGTTTGTTGTCAGAGCGTACATATGGGTTTGTACATGTCCTCAGAGGCCAATGAGGCAATCACACCAGCTCGCTGTAGCTGTGGTGTATTTAAACTACTTTACCGAGACATCTCTACTGTACCGAGACATCTTAGGATAAATCCCATTCACGAGTGGTTGTTTTTGCACGATATCAAACTGTATTATCACAAACATCACCTAATTTGGCATGCTTGTTCAGATGGTGCCTGGGCTATACTGCAGTCTCTTACAGTGGAACGTGGGAACTTGCGAGTGTGTCAGTGGATCTTGGGTCTTTAACCATTCCTTGTACTGCAATGTAAAACCCAACAGTATATCTTGCTAAACAAATTAAGTTCAGTTTACTCAAAGGTTACTAAAAGTTAGTCAATCGGAATGAATGTAATTTGAAAGAACAAATTAGTGTGTACAACTTGTGTAATAGTTTGTCCTTGATTGCGTCTGATGTCATCTACATTGACGTTCCCCAAAGGCACGTTCTCGGAAATGATTTCCAACATCGAGGCACAATCTCCGCAATTCAAATATCAAATATTGTCGACAACAGTGGATACTTTCTCGAAGGTAAAAACGTATGAATTGTTCATTTGTGTCACGTGTGTGTTAATCTGTCGAATTCTGAAGCATAATCTCTGAAGATAGCAATCTTGCTAACTGTGGCAGGAAAGCCAGGGCTAACATTACATCTCAGCAGTTTTAATCAAGTTAAGCTACGACCATTATTATCAGTATATGTTTTAATGAATGAAAGCTGGAAATTAAATGCAGGCAGGCCAAGTTATGTGAATATGCATGACAATGTGAAGCTAACTGGACTTGAAAGGATGCCGTGCACTGTTTTGTTTTCCGTGCACGCTATAAACACGTGCACGCTGCTGCCCGGGGTTTTACAACGGTGAGTCAATTGCTTTACTTGGCTAACGTTAGATAGTTACGGGATCTTGCATTTCCTTTATTCCTCACATCCTCGCTCCTCGTCTCCTTCTCAAAACCCATTGGACGAAAAGGTTCGAGGTCCCGCCCTTCGGACCTTCTTATCCATTGGGTTTTGAGACTGAAGCGAGGAGCGAGGACGAAAGGAAATGCAAGTGAGATTCTCCCCATGACACTCGGAACTTAAAGAAGACATTGGCAAACAGACACCAGTACATGATGTTCTCTCTCTGTCATCTCACTCTGTGCACCATCATTTTTCAAACCGAAGACACATACATGTAGTGTTACTTGTGTTCCGAATCACTGTATTTTTGCACAAATATGACATGCTTTAATATAATCTGATCAAAGATATAGAGTGCCTTCGGAAAGTATTCAGACCCCCTTGACTATTTCCACGTTTTGTTACGTTACAGCCTTATTCTAAAAGTGATTAAATAAAACAATTTCCTCAGCAATCTACACACAATACCCCATAATGACAAAGCAAATACACTTTTTTTTAAACATTTAAAAAATAAATACCTTATCTACATAAGTATTCAGACCCTTTGCTATGGGAAATTTGCATCCTGCAGCACTAATCCCCAAAAAGGTTTGGGACACTGTAAAGTCCATGGAGAATAAGAGCATCTCCTCTCAACTGTCCACTGCACTGAGGCTAGGAAACACAGTCATCACCGATAAATCACCATGAAAATCGAGAATTTCAATAAGCATTTCTCTACGACTGGCCACGCTTTCCACCTGGCTACCCCTACCTTGGCCAACAGCTCTGCACCCCCCACAGCAACTGGCCCAAGCCCCCCCCCCCCCCCCCCCCCCCCCCCGCCGCTTCTCCTTCGCCCAAATCCAGACAGCTGATGTCCTGAAAGAGCTGCAGAATCTGGATCCCTACAAATCAGCAGGGCTAGACAATCTGGACCCTCTCTTCATAAAATGATCCACCGCCATTGTCGCAACCCCTATTACTAGTCTATTCACCCTCTCTTTCGTATCGTCTGAGATTCCTAAAGATTGGAAAGCGGCCGTGGTCATCCCCCCTCTTCAAAGTGGGAGACACTGTGTTAACAAACCTCTTGATGAGCTTCAATGCCATACAACACTCCTTCCGTGGCCTCCAACGTCTCTTAAACGCTAGTAAAACTAAATGCATGCTCTTCAACCGATCGCTGCCCGCACCCGCCCAGTATCACTACTCTGGACGGTTCTGACTTAGAATATGTGGACAACTATAAATACCTAGGTGTCTGGCTAGACTGTAAACTCTCCTTCCAGACATTAAGCATCTCCAATCCAAAATTAAATCGAGAATCGGCTTCCTATTTCGCAACAAAGCCTCTTTCACTCATGCTGCCAAACATACCCTCGTAAAATTGACTATCCTGCCAATCCTTGACTTCGGCGATGTAATTTACAAAATAGCCTCCAACACCCTTCTCAACAAATTGGATGCAGTCTATCACAGTGCCATCCGTTTTGTCACCAAAGCCCATATACTACCCACCATTGCGACCTGTATGCTCTCGCTTGCTGGTCCTCGCTACATATTCGTCGCCAAACCCACTGGCTCCAGGTCATCTATAAGTCTTTGCTAGGTAAGCTCCGCCTTATCTCAGCTCACTGGTCACCATAGCAGCACCCAACCGTAGCACGCACTCCAGCAGGTATATCTCACTGGTCATCCCCAAAGCCAACACCTCTTTTGGCCGCCTCTCCTTCCAGTTCTCTGTTGCCAATAACTGGAACAAATTGCAAAAATCGCTGAAGCTGGAGACTTATATCTCCCTCACTAACTTCAAGCATCGGCTGTCAGAGCAGCTTACCGATCGCTGCAGCTGTACACAGCCCATCTGTAATTAGCCCATCCACCCAACTACCTACCTCATCCCCATATAGTTTTTTTTCTGCTCTTTTGCACACCGGTATTTCTACTTGCACATCCTCATCTGCACATCTATCACTACAGTGTTAATTGCTAAATTGTAATTACTTCACCACTATGGCCTATTTATTGCCGTACCTCCTTACTTCATTTGCACACACTGTAAACAGATTTTCTATTGTGTTATTGACTGTACGTTTGGTTATCCCATGTGTAACTCTGTGTTGTTGTTTTTGTCGCACTGCTTACTTTATCTTGGCCAGGTCGCAATTGTAAATGAGAACTTGTTCTCAACTGGCCTACCTGGTTAAATAAAGGTGAAAAAGAAAAAAAGATTCAGCTCAGGTGCATCCTGTTTCCATTGATCATCTTTGAGATGTTTCCACAACTTGATTGGAGTCCACCTGTGGTAAATTCAGTTGATTGGACATGATTTGGAAAGGAAAACACCTGTCTATATAAGGTTGACAGTGCACGTCAGAGAAAAAACCAAGCCATGTGGGCGAAGGAATTGTCCGTAGAGCTCCGAGACAGGTTTGTGTCAATGAACAATTCTGCAGCATTGAAGCTCCCCAAGAACACAGTGGCCTCCATCATTCTTAAATGGAAGAAGTTTTGAACCACCAAGACTCTTCCTAGAGCTGGCCAAACTGAGCAATTGAGGGAGAAGTGCCATGGTCAGGGAGGTGACCAAGAACCCGATGGTCACTCTGACAGAGCTCTAGAGTACATATGTGGAGATGGGAGAACCTTCCAGAAGGACAACCATCTCTGCAGCACTCCACCAATTATGCCTATATAGTAGAGTGGCCAGACGGAAGCCACTACTCAGTAAAAGGCACATGACAGCCCGCTTGGTGTTTGCCAAAAGGCACAGAAAGACTCTCAGACCACAAGAAACAATATTCTCTGTTCTGATGAAACCAAGATTGAACTCTTTGTTCTGAATGCCAAGCGTTACGTTTAGAGGAAACCTGGCACCATCGCTACGATATAACATGGTGGTGGCAGCATCACAGTCACATCGATGGGGCTGTAGTGGAGCGGGTCAAGAGTTTCAAGTTCCTTGGTGTCCAAATCACCAACAAACTATCATGGTCCAAACATACCAAGACAGCCTTGAAGTTTGCACGACATCGCCTTTCCCCCCTCAGGAGACTGAAAAGATTTGGCATGGGTCCTCAGATCCTCAAAAAGATCTACAGCTGCACCATCGAGAGCATCCTGAATAGTTGCATCACCGCCTGGTATGGCAACTGCTCAGCATCCGACCGTAAGGCGCTACAGAGGGTAGTGCGTACGGCCAGGTACATCACTGGGCCAAGCTTCCTGCTATCCAAGACCTATCTACTAGGCGGTGTCAGAGAAAGGCCTCAGAAATTGTCAAAGACTCCAGTCACCAAAGTCATAGACTGTTCTCTCTGCTACTGCACGGCAAGAGGTACCGGAGCGCCAAGTCTAGGTCCAAAAGGCTACTTAACAGCTTCTACCCCCAAGCAAAAAGACTGCTGAACATTTAATCAAATGGCCACCCGGACTATTTGCATTGACCCCCCCCCCCCCACCTCCCGTTTGTTCTTAACTCTATGTTTCTTAAAACTGCATTGTTGGTTAAGGGCTTGTAAGTAAGCAGTTCACGGTAAGGTCTACACCTGTTATATTTGGCGCACGTGACAAATACAATTTGATTTGATTTTCTCTGCATGTCCTTGAGTGGCCCAGCCAGAGCTCGGACTTGAACCTGATCGAACATCTCTGGAGAGACTTGAAAATAGCTGTGCAGCAATGCTCCCCATCCAACCTGACAGAGCTTGAGAGGATCTGCAGAGAAGAATGAGAGAAACTCTCCAAATACAGGTGTGCCAAGCTTGTAGAGTCATACCCAAGAAGACTCGAGGCTGTAATCGCTACCAAAGGTGCTTTAACAAAGTACTGATTAAAGAGTCTGTATACTTACGTAGCTGTGATATTTCTTAATTTTTTCCCCCCTACATTTGCAAACATTTCTTAACCTGTTTTTGCTTTGTCATTATGGGGTATTGTGTGTAGATTGATGAGGGAAAAAAACAATTTAATACATTTTAGAATAAGGCTGTAAAGCAACAGCCTGTTATTGTTACATACTGAAACAATACATTGATATTATTCTTGCAAGCAATTTCTGAAAAAGATACAAATTGAATATTGTTTCCTAATAAACAGTTTTCATTTAAGTACACTTCACTCAAATATTCAAGTAAAGTTTCCAAGAACACTTGTTATGCTTACTCAAATATTGACAGTACAGTATACACAAATTATTATATTTTCAGACTCAAATGGTTCAATGCATTTGGTTCCTCAAACCATTTGAGTAAACTTAACTTATCAGGTTTTACAGTGTGGTTGCAGGATGAACATCCCAGTTGTCACACTGTCAAGGCTGTGGTTACTGGGGGAAGGTCTGAGTGGCACGGGCCTGGGCCCCAGCGTGAGCCCCGGGACAGGACCAGGACCGGTGGAGCCAACAGGCCGATCCCTCCCTCCCTCCTTAAGCCCCTCTCCCGTCCACACAGTCTGCCTTTCACCCCCGCCTGTTTGCACAAAGGGTAACTTATCCCACCTTCTGTATCCCTCCCTCTCCCCCCACCCAATATGAACCTAAGCCAGACCCGACCACAGCTTAATAAAAACCTGATTCCCTGAAACCAGTGCCAGGATCAGGTTGGATCAGGCCTGAGGTAGCAGGCTGTGGGTTGGGCTGGGGGCAGAGGAGAGTTGCCATCATCCAGCCTGGTGTTCATTTAGATTAGGCCTTAGTTAGCTAGGTGAGCTGGAGCAGTACATGATCTCTCCCTAACTCTCTGTCTCTTTCTCTCCTGCAACATCTTCCATTACTCACTGTTTGGGAAGAGTCCTATCTCCTGACAAACATCCACCCCCCTTCTTCCCCAAACAAATCAAACTACTGTAGGAAACCCCACAACCGTATCCTCAGCAGAGCAGCCTCAGGGTATTGGAGTTGACAAACGCAATTAAAATTCATCCTCTCATAACAGGCCTTTCAGCAGCTCCATCAAATCAAGTGTATGCTAATGACAAGAAGCTAGTCGGTGGGGACGCCGCAGTCAGGATTGGGTTACTCTTCGGGGAGCACCACTGGCTAGAGCTCATGTTAATGCCTGGAGGAGTCTCCATCAGGACCCTGAGACTTCCAGAGGCTTTTTCATCACTTATTAGCCTGAACCCAGCCTCGGTGACAAAGGGAACGTTTGGACAAAATGCCAAAACATGTTGTCACACCCTGTTGTTCTCAACGTCTCTCAGCCCCAAAATAAGCGAATGTTTAGAAAGCTTTAGCTGAGGGACATCTGACTCTTTGAAAGAACACGCTGACATGGCTGGTTAGTCAGTGCTTAGTATGTAACTCAGAGAGGTTAACAATCTGTCTGTAGTCTAATGGTGAAATACGTAAACCTCAGACATTATCCTGCCTGCTGCGCTTGCAATGTCATGCCAAATAGCCAGTATTATAATACCTCCTACTGAAGTAAATTAGTACAGATAAATGCTACTGCAGTGTAGCACTGCTGAGGTTATTTTCACATTGTGTCCCTGTACCAGCTGGCAGTATGATTTAGGCCCTAGTTCTGGCCTCGGCATGTTCGAGATCAGCCACAACTCAGAGCCAGGGAGGCAGAGGGAGTTGTTAGTCGTAAATCTCAGTCTGCCATGATAATGTGACAGAGAGTTTTATGTAGTTCCTGCCCTCTCCCTCTCTGGACTGAACTGGCTCTAGACTCAGTTACAATTTCTGAGACACAAAACCATCTTTGTAGCAACAGCTAATTCCGCTGGATGGTCGAGATTGAACTCGTTGTGTTTCGTTAAAGGCTATCGAATGAGACGGAGAAGTCTTTTGGTTCAATTTGTTCGTCACAGCTTTCAAGCCAATCTTCCCATATGAGCACTGCAGTTTGGGCTGTGCAATCTAGCTTTCAAACTGCGAGTCTCTGGCTTGTGTCCAGTTTACAGGACGTTTCCTCCTCCACGCACTCCCGGCGCTGGTGATCAAGAGGAGTCGAACAAAACACACACAACACACACACACACACACACACACATCTATCCAAGAGGAAAGATGATTAATAAAACAATAAAATAAACATTATCCCTTTTAAACAACTCCAGTTTTGACCACGTTCCATCGTGATTTCCTAACAATCACTGTGTTGTCTAATATCCAATATTATAGTGTTCTATTGGTTCATTCCCATGCTCTTCTCAATAATGGGCCTCATTGGAACTCATTATTAAATGTTAAATGTTTATTCTCCACTCTGTGGGTTGGAGCTGCTTGACTGTACTGGGCAAGCTCCCATTGTATTATATGGATGGCAAAGCTAGTCTTCCCTAGTGTTGTTGATGTGATGACCCACAGTAGTAGACAGGCTGTTTTCACATGGCAAACCCCATTACTACACTCTCCTGTGGATGGGGAGCAGACAGCATGGAAACATTGTGTTGAACATGCCCCATCAGCCTACAGAAATCCACGTGTGTCCACTTGCTGGCGGATAAGCAGCCAGCAGGATTGGGTTACTGTGTGGCTGAGGCATGGCGAGAGAGAAATGTGCTTTTGTGAGTGTAATGTTTACTGTTCATTTTTGTATTGTTTATTTCACTTTTGTTTATTATTTTTGTTCACTTGCTTTGGCAATGTAAAACATATGTTTCCCATGCCAATAAAGCCCTTAAATTGAATTCAAATTGAATTGAGAGAGAAAGAGAGAGGGGTACGTTATGTGATTTATATATTATTGATACACGTGTGATATTTGTTTTGGATTTGGAACTCTGTAAGTTATTTACGTAGTTTCAAATCCAAAACAAATATCAGACGTGTATCAATAATATATAAATCACAGCCAAAGTAGGAACAACATACGACCCATGTCAACTAAAAAGCTATTTAGTCCTCCACATTACCAGTAAGGGGATAAACAAGTAAACCCCTGGTTGGAACACACACCTGCACACACCCTATCACCATGGCCTAATGGAAAAAGGGCTTACATTTTAATAATACACAGTTAAGCAAAAGTTTATGTTTTCAACGGTGGACCAAATAAATGTGCTGGGTAAACGGGCAGCGGATTCTGGACGTTTAGAGCTCTTTTCCAAAGCATAGGTCCCTGGGTAGTGGAGAGGGGAGAGAGGGGGGTGCCGGGTCTGTGTATTTGTTCAGACCTTTGTTTTTGTGATGTAATCTTTAGACTATAAACATTTATCTATTTTTTTTTATAATGTCAGACTAGTCTACCCATGGAGGGTCATTAGCCACCATGCTAAGGGAAGGAGCAGGTAATCATTTGTGGCCTAAAACATGGCTCTGAACAGTTTGTGGCTGTGTTAAAGAGTTCTTGTTACCCACATCATTTTATGAAAAGGACCAATTTCAGGTATGTCCCTCCCAGTATCCCCCCCTTCATTATAATCCATTTACTTTTTACAAGAGCGAAAGGAAAGAAATACTTGTATTTCATTCAAATACAGCATGATGGTTATGTATCTGTATTCACGTGGATTAGTGGTCTATGGATGTTTTGGCCAAAAAGATGCATCTGCTGATTTGACTAATGAGCCGCAGCTATAGGTGACAACCAATCAGCAACGTAAACACATTGCTTGGCTCCTTTCTCTATTTAGTATGGTAAATTTTTTAAATAACGTACCTACACGATATATACCTATATTTTCTGTTGTTCTAAAATCGGAGCCGATGAGTTGGAGTGCTGATCTCTGTGGAATTTAAATAAGCCTGTGGTTTCAAAAAATGTCGAGCCTCTTCTAATCCCGATACCTCCCAAGATGGACGTAAACCAACATCCCATCTCCAACTCCGGCGATGCCGGGTTGGCAGGGGCCGAGGTGGACAAACTGTGGGCTGAGAGGGGTGACTGTGGGCGAGCGGAGCTACCGTGAAGTGGCCTTGCCTAGGGCTGCTTGATGTGCTATGAAAGGGATATTAGAGCAGTAGAGAAGGGTGGAAGGAGGGTGGAAGGGGGGCTAAGTCTTGGGGTATACACCCCACTGTGAGTAACACTGGCTCCCTTTGAACTTCTGGCTTTATTTTTACGTCACGGTCTGACCACTAAGAAAACAATAATGCCACAGCGCGTTTCCTAAACTAACCAAACATACAAGCTAACCACTGTGGGCCACTCGTCCGCCAAATCTCTCTTTCTCTCTCTTTCTCTCTCTCTTTCTCCTACCCTGGTTCTTGGTATATAAACTCTTACCTGTCTTCTCTTGATTAGAATTATCACCCTATTTAGGCCAGCATCCATCTTATACACATGTGTGATGATTGTCTTTTGGATTGGCCTAGTTATAATACTTTTTCCCCCTTTTGACGGACTGACTTTCACAACATCTTCATCACCCGTTGTGGTTAACTGTTCCTGTGTGTCAGTACGTGATGCATGATGAACGCTGCACACGGCCTTTCTGGAACAGATGACACCATGTTTCCACACAAACACCATGTGACCATGTCCGTAAACCTACAGCACTGACCTCCTGTGTTACCATGGTGCGTTGCACCCGCTCGACCAGGTCTGATGCCCACCCTGACCACTGGACCCCATTGCTGCAGTGACTACTAGAAAAGGCAGCGTGTTTTTTAAAGAGACAGACACAAGTCTCCGTGGAGTTAGGCCACACACAGCTCTGGCCAAGCAGATCAGAGATCAACACGCTGAGGTTCTTGTCTCTCCCCCCGTGCTAAGTATGTGCACTCAGAGTACAGACACGTAGAAGAAGCACAATGAAGATCCGGGGGAGTGTCTTTGAGATGGACCTCATTTTAATTTTGATAGAAAACAACAGCAGTACATGTGAATGTGAGTTACACTGAACAAAAATCTAAACGCAACATGTGAAGAGTTGGTCTCATGTTCCATGGGCTGAAATAAAAGATCCCAGAAATTGTCCATATGCACAAAAAAAGTATTTCTCTAAAATGTTATTCGCCAATTTTACACACCGGTGAGCATTTCTCATTTGCCAAGGTCCTCCATCCACCTGACAGGTGTGGCATATCAAGAAGCTGATTAAACAGCATGATCATTACATAGCACCTTGTGCTGGGGACAACAAAAGGCCACTCTACAATGTGCAGTTTTGTCACACAACACAATGCCACTGATGTATGATCTGAGGGAGCGTGCAATTGGCATGCTGACTGCAGGAATGTCCACCAGAGCTGTTGTCAGATAATTGAAATGAAAGTCGAATTAGGCAGTATGTCCAACCAGCCTCACAACCACAGACCATGTGTAACCATGCCAGCCCAGGACCTCCACATCCGGCTTCTTCACCTATGGGGTGGTTTTGAGTCCAGCCACCCAGACAGCTGATGAAACTGGTGGTTTGCACAACCAAATAACAACTGTCAGGGAAGCTCACCTGTGTGCTCGTCGTCCTCACCAGGGTCTTGACCTGATTGCATTTGGGGCGTCGTAACTGACCTCAGTGGGCAAATGCTCACGTTCGATGGCCACTGGCACGCTGGAGAAGTGTGCTCTTCACGAATGAATCCCGATTTCAACTGTACTGGGCAGATGGTAGACGGTGTGTATGGCGTCGTGTGGGTGAGCGGTTTGTTGATGTCAACATTGTGAACATTGTGCCCCATGGTGGGTGTGGGCAAGCTTAAGCTATGGAAAACAAACACAATTGCATTTTATTGATGTCAATTTGAATGCACAGACATACCGGGACGAGATGCTGAGGCCCATTGTCGTGCCAATATCCAGCAACTCCTACTGTAATATAAATATTTTATCAAAGCAAATACTGTGTAATGGCACACAGTACAATACTGTAAAATTGACTGTATTATACAGTAAAAAAGTAATCAAGATAAAAAAAGATAAATTAAAACATAGTATATTAATGAATATTTGGTGTTTTATATCACTTGTACTTCTAGAGGCCTTAACCTTAGATGGCAGTGTTTCTTGGTAGTCTTAAACAAATCTACTTTTAAACAAAAGTATACACCCACATGGTTATGGAGTAAAAATAGAAGACACGTGTACCATGTCAGATATACTCAATTTTGAGTTTGCATCTCAATATTACACTTTATATACATCACAGAAGACTGAAACATATCAAAACCATTTGACATAGAAACACCGGGTTTTAAAATATATATTAATGATAAAATTATGAAAAATATGAATAACATTCCACCCATAAGGCCACTAGAGGGCCTCAAAATATGTTAATGAGCCAGAAACAACAATGAAGATGCACCCACTAGTGGTCAAAAGGTTTTTGGCGGGCCTAAGATACAGTACAGTACTGTATTCTGTGGAGTGGAATTACAGTACCATTCGAAATACAGCTATTCTTTCCCTGCCCACAAAATTAACCAACAATGCACCATCATTTTCAGAGTATTTTACCACTGATAATACCGCAAATTACCAAATGATTTACAGTTTTCCATTACAGCGTATTGTAATATCATGATATCAACATCCCAGCAAAAACAGATGAACAATTTATAGTCAGACTATTCTTCCTCACAATCCATAGGAGGCCAGACGATGTTGATATTGGACTTTGTTTTTGCCATTCAGTCATAAAATGACCAGTGCACATGTTTTCATGTTCCATACAGTTTAGTGGTAGCTACGCACTGTGCAGGAGGTTCTATCATCGATGACCGTACACAATGGGATCACGCTGTGACACACTGGTCTGTTCTCTAATTGGCTGTGTCCTCTTACCCCGCCTGGGGTGTTGGTCGGAACGCACACGCCTTCCAGGGCCCATGGAGGCCATGACAGCCGCGGTAGGCCCCTGTGTATCCATGACGACCCCCATATCCACGACGTCACCGACAGGTCAGTGGGGTCTACGATCTGCGTCGTTGGACTGTATTCCCGAACCAGAACTGAAAAACAACGTTAAGCAGCGTTCTCTTAGATTAGTCAGGGTCTAGCGTCTAGGATGGACACGACTGACTAGGATAGCCAAAGAGGTGAAATAGGAGCTGTCAGTAAAGATCCTCAACCTAAATTTAGGTGCCAGAATATGAAAATTGTGCAATGAGTGAAAGGATGACATGGATACTCCTAAGTATATGGATATTCGTAAGACCTAAAGGAGAAAAACACATTTTTGCCACCAAGTCTCTTTCAAACTATATCATAACACAGACTGTATACATTTTTACAAATGAAGCAATTAAACCGTATACCGTTATCAAGACAGTGTGTTTTGCCCATTCCCTTGGATCAAATATATACACTGAACATAACAAACAATATGAACACCTTCCTAAGATTGAGGTGCAATCCTTCTTAAACCTGTCTACTCCCGGCTTCACTTTCATGGTCACGTGTGGCTCAGTTGGTAGAGCATGTCGCTTGCAATGCCAGGGTTGTGGGTTCACTTCTGACGGGGAGACTAGTATGACTGTGTATGCGTTCTCTCTCTTAGTCGCTCTGGATAAACGCTTCTGCTGAGCTGTAAATCTACGGTGCCTTCAGAAAGTGTTCACACCACTTGAATTATTCCACATTTTGTTGTGTTACAGCCTGAATTCAAAATAGATTAAATAAAAAATGTTCACCCATCTACACACAATACCCCATAATGACAAAGTGAAAACAGAAAATAACAAATTTACATATGTACTCACACCCCTTAGTTAATACTTTTTGGAAGCACCTTTGGCAGCGATTAAAGATTTCAACTGTGTTGTGCAACATTTGCCCATTACTCTTTTAAAAATACTTAAATATCTGTCAAATTGGTTGCTGATCCTTGCTAGACAGCCATTTTCAGGTCTCGCCGTAGATTTTCAAGTCGATTTAAGTCAAAATTGTAGCTCGGCCTCTCGGGAACATTCACTGTCTTCTTGGTAAGCAACTCCAGTGTAGATTTGACCTTGTGTTCTAGGTTATTGTCCTGCTGAAAGGTGAATTCATCTCCCAGTGTTTGTTGGCGGCAGCAAAGAGTGTTGGGCCAGTAAGCAAAAGTCTGCTGGTTTGAATCCCTGAGCTGACTACATGAATAATCTGTAAATGTTCTCTTGAGTGTGGCACTTACTCCTAATTGCTCCTGTAAATTGCTTTGGATAAGAGTGTCTGCTAAATTACATAAATGTAAAATGGTGGCAAGCAGACTGAATCAGGTAATCAGGACAAAACGTTAATTGCTTTGCCACATTTTTGGGAGAACACATATTGATGTTTCAGCTTTTCATTTAAGTAATTTGTAAACATTTCTAAAACATAATTCCACTTTCACATTATGGGGTATTGTGAGTAGGCCAGCGACAACAAACCTCAATTTAGTCTATTTTAAATTCACAACAAAATGTGGAATATGTCAGGCAGTGTAAATACTTTCTGAAAGCACTGAATATATCTTATTGCTGATACTGTTTTCGGAATTAGTAAACACTTCATCGAAGCCTTGTTTGCACTGAGGGCCACATAGATGTCGTCTATCTAGCCATCTAGACAGTTTGAAAGCGTGGCCCTTGGTTTGCCTCTTCATTATCTCATTTACACTGCTGCGGAGCGGCCCCTGGGTGTGCTATTAGTTCAAACACACGGCTGTTTTCACAGTAGGGCTAAAGCTAACAGTCTGGGACCCAGAGTCAGTATCAACACACTCACTCTGGTCTGGGTGAGCCTCAGGCTACAGTAGAGACGCACACTGCCAGTGACGCTGGAATGGTCAAGCACACTCGCAGCTCCTGTCACCCAAGTAAGTCTCAAAACTCAAACCCTTGCCACCCTAAAATGATTATGAAAAATCACTTTTCTTGGTCTTGATGTGGTATTTCTGCTCAACAGAATGTCACGATGTTGTTTTTGATAATGACGGAATACATGCTGTATTTATTCATGTCTTGGGAGAAAGTAAAATGAAAGGGAACTGAACCCAGCGCATCACAAAACATATTGAGCCCATCTGTTTTTGTTCCTCTAACACCTTGATTATTTACATTCATAAATGACTGTGCTCTGTTAGACGGGCAAGGGTTAACAGGGGTTTTCAACTAGGGAGGGTACATTCATTTATGATCCTTTAGTGCAGTGTTGCGACTATTGTCTATGAAACAATCACTTTATCCTAGAATGAACGAGTAGAGGAGGAAGAGGGGAGAGATAGATTTATCCACCAGATTGCTCTGCAGAGATGGTATGATGGGAATCCCAAACCTTGCTCTTTTAAGTCAGACTCATTCAGACTTTCTCAAAACAATCAGTTTGGTAGAGTTCTGTTCTTTATACAAAAAATATATAATTTGTGTGTGTGTTCACCAGAGAGTTAATCAAGCAAAGTTCATTTGCCTAGACACACACACACACACACACACACACACACACACACACACACACACACACACACACACACACACACACACACACACACACACAGTCCTATAGGCCGCAATGGCGCCAACAATACAGCCGTCAATGCAGTGAATCTGAGGTGTTCAAGTGCAAGTGGATATATGTTTACCCTTGACCTCCAAATTCCATCGTCCTCCTTTTCATTCCACCTTATCCCACTGACAATCCTGCTTCCTTTCTGTTTGCTGTCCTAGGCTGAGCCGGGGCTCAGACAGCAAAATAAACAGGGCTTTGATAAGCTGAGCAAGTGGCCTCCCCTGAATGCCCCCACCTCTCCTGACCTCTGACTCTTTCTGGTTGGTTCCGATTGGGTGGGTGGGGGGGGGGTTGAGAAAGTCCAGCTGACCCTGTCCAGGGAGAGGCTGTCTGTAAACACTTAGAGTGGATTAGGCTGGAGGAGGGGAGGGAGAGCGAATAGGGAGGACCATTTGCTTACGTGACATCCCATCGGCCAGCTGACTTTGGCCAGGCCCAGGTTGTGATCTTGATCGCTCCGGGGTTGAAGGGGTCACACCTGTGCCTACAGAAATAACTCTCAGACCAGACCAGAGCTTTTTACTGCTGATGTTGATGGGTGGGTTGAATGTCAGCATACGTCTGGACTCATCTGTGTAAAGCTGATTTAGGCGTTCGTCCAACGATTTTGTAAGCAACATTGGTTGCTATCCTTAATCCTTAATGCTTGCTGCCACAAAGATACTGGTATGAATATCGAGGCTTAGATTTTCCTAGACCTTTTTGAGAATGACGTCTTGAATCTCTGCTGATCTGAAGACTGTGTCAATATCTAAACAGTTTTTCTGACCTTATTCAATTTTTCCTGTTTTGAGGGATTTCCATGGTTACGTGTCAAAACCGGGAGGTGTGTGAGAACAGGAGAGAGAGAGAGAGAGAGAGAGAGATGGAGAGAGAGAGAGCTCCCCCGGGTTTTGGTTTGGAGGCTTCCAGAAACCAGTGAGAGTTGGTCAGAGAGAATGGTTTCTTCTCGTTAGAACAACACACTTAAGACCACAACCGCAAGAGGTTCTTGGATGTCTGGGCTCAATATGGAGAATGTGAGTACGTATTTCATATTGAGCATCTGTAAGTGGGTCAGGAGCTAGGAGAAGACCAGAATGCACTTGTGAATAATGTGAGTTAGAGAGGAGTAAAGAGAGAGAGAGAAAGAGAGACAGAGACAGAGATAGGGGTGGAGGAACGACCCCGTGTCATCATTCATGGACCTATGACCTTTGATGTCCATTAACCTTCTCTCCCACCCCTGGTTCAAGTCACATTTACAACACATTTTCTCTTGTACGGCAGCCCCTCTTCATCAAATGGTGTGTGTTTCACCTCTCGGCTGTAGCGACATACCTATAGCCTAATCATCAGTCCTCAGCGTCATGGCCTAGTCATCCAGACACAGAAATCCACAGATTTATTTCCTATCGCTATATTTTTCTTCCCTCTTTGTCGACTAATAATGCTGGTGGACCAATTAGGTACAAATCAATTGTCTAGCGCTATTATCATTTTAGTATGACTACCCAGACTACTCCACTACATCCATGGCCATTGCTCTCCATACCATTCATCATTTCCTGCCTGCATCGTTTTATGTCCATGGTTTTGAGCTTGTTTCCTGTGGATTGGAGTCCTGGTCTCTCTCAGGGCTGTCTGTGTCCTGGCTTGGCATGGTGGGTAATGGGGGGAGAGAGAGCACATCCAGGCCATTAGCAGGGTTCCTGTACAGCACCCTGGGTAGAGCAGCCATAGCCAACAGCCTCCTGAATGGCCCACTCTCACAACTGCCAACCGGACCACAGCTGTATCCAAAAACGACAAGCGCCACGGCCCCAAAACAGGACCAACAACCTATTTTACCTTCCAACCTCAGGTAGTAACAGCTCTTCAGGTTTGGAACCCGCTGGAACCTGAACAGAATCTTATTTGTCTCCGCTCAGACGCGGTTTTGTGATCTGCTGTAATTGAGGTTGGTGTTCTGGAAGTCTTTTTTTTTTTTTAAGAAAGCATGCTACCTGAGTTATGGCCTCCGTGGGATCAAAACAAAACCTTAGGTGACTCTGCATCGTTAGCTTTACATGGGGAAACAAAAACCCAGAGAAAACACAACCGACCGTACCTGCCCCTTTGATACACAGTTCTAATTGGCGTTACGAATCACAAATGAATGCTAATGCATTGCATTTACAAGTATGGTATTTTTAATAGCAGGTTGCCTTCCTCTCTCGTCCATCAACCTCTCTTTCCTGGGCCATGTAAAAAGTATGCATATAAAAATGGGGGTTTCAGGCCAGTGCCAGAGTAAATTGGAGGGGATATGGTTAACATATTTCCTTCTTAGAAAGAGAGGAGTCCTGGTCCTTATTTGTTATGGAACGGCGCACTTCCAGCCAGGCAGGGATGTTCTTAGGTCTTTTTCGGGGACAGTCGAACGTTCACAAAACCACAAGTTATCATTGGAGCAGCGGAGAGACCCCTACGCGCATACACGCCATCACCACCACCCACACCCCATACACCTGCCCCACCCCCTCCCACAGCACACACCTTACCTCTATTGTCCTTACTTCCTTCCATCTGTCTTTCTCCTGCCAGTCTACACACCTTTCTCTTAATTTACTCTTCCCTTCCTCACCCATCTGCCACTACCCCATCCATAACTCCATCTCTGTGAGCCGTCAGAATATAGCATCTGTTCACATAAACATGGACAAGAGCTGGGTTGGGAATGTGTGCTTTATATAGACTTTTCTCCCCTCTGTGTGTCAGGCTCAGAGAACAGCAGGTGCGCACACATGCTAATAAACTCCTAAATAACCCTTCTACTGACAGGGTTGGGTTCAATTTCAGTCAATTCAGAAAGTTTATTTTATTTAAAAATATATATTTCACCTTTATTTAACCAGGTAGGCTAGTTGAGAACAAGTTCTCATTTACAACTGCGACCTGGCCAAGATATAGCACAGCAGATTGACACATACAACAACACAGAGTTACACATGGAATAAACAAACATACAGTCAATAATACAGTAGAAAAAAAGGCTATATGCAAATGAGGTAAGATATGAGGTAAGGCAATAAATAGGCCATGGTGGCGAAGTAATTACAATATAGCAATTAAACACGAGAATGGTAGATGTGCAAAAGATGACTGTGCAAGTAGAGATACTGGGGTGCAAAGTAGCAAGATAAATAAATAAATACAGTATGGGGATGAGGTAGTTGGATGGGCTGTTTACAGATGGGCTATGTACAGGTGCAGTGATCTGTGAGCTGCTCCGTCAGCTGGTGCTTAAAGCTAGTGAGGGAGATATGAGTCTCCAGCTTCAGTGATTTTTGCAGTTCGTTCCAGTCATTGGCAGCAGAGAACTGGAAGAAAAGGCAGCCAAAGGAGGAATTGGCTTTGGGGGTGACCAGTGAGATATACCTGCTAGAGCGCGTGCTATGGGTGGGTGCTGCTATGGTGACCAGTGAGCTGAGATAAGGCGGGGCTTTACATAGCAGAGACTTGTAGATGACCTGGAGCCAGTGGGTTTGGCAACGGGTATGAAGCGAGGGCCAGCCAACGAGAGCATACAGGTCGCAGTGGTGGGTAGTATATGGGGCTCTGGTGACAAAACGGATGGCACTGGGATAGACTGCATCCAATTTATTGAGAGAGTGTTGGAGGCTATTTTATAAATGACATGGCCAAAGTTGAGGATCGGTAGGATGGTTAGTTTGACGAGGGTATGTTTGGCAGCATGAGTGAAGGATGCTTTGTTGCGAAATAGGAAGCCGATTCTAGATTTAATTTTGGATTGGAGATGCTTAATGTGAGTCTGGAAGGAGAATTTACAGTCTAACCAGACACCTAGGTATTTGTAGTTGTCCACATATACTAAGTCAGAACCGTCCAGAGTAGTGATGCTGGACGGGCAGGCAGGTGCGTGCAGTGATCGGTTGAAGAGCATGCATTTAGTTGTACTTGCATTTAAGAGCAGTTGGAGGCCACGGAAGGAGAGTTGTATGGCATTGAAGCTCGTCTGGAGGTTAATTAACACAGTGTCCAAAGAAGGGCCGGAAGTATACAGAATGGTGTCGTCTGCGTAGAGGTGGGAGTAAGTAAACAACATTCCCAAACAAATGATCCTAATTGAAAAGCATTGAAGATAATTGGAATTTGAATCTGTCGGGAATTGGAATTGAAATGGAACTGACCCCAAGCCTGCTCTTGACTTTGACTCATCAAATATGTGTTTGCGCTCTGTCCATTCTAACTTGACCAATATCAACACAATCTCCACACTACCATCCACATACAGTATCAGTCAAGGGTTTTTCTTTATTTTTACTATTTTCTTCATTGTAGAATACTAGTGAAGACATCAAAACTATGAAATAACACATATGGAATCATGTAGTAACCAAAAAAGTGCTAAACAAATCAAAATATATGTTATATTGAGATTCTTAAAAGTAGCCACCCTTTGCCTTGATGACAGCTTTGCACGGTCTTGGCATTCTCTCAACCAGCTTCATGTGGTCGTCACCTGGAATGCATTTCAATTAACAGATATCCTTTGTTAAAAGTTAATTTGTGGATTTTCTTTCCTTCTTAATGTGTTTGAGCCAATCAGTTGTGTTGTAACAAGGTAGGGGTGGTATACAGAAGATAGCCCTATTTGGTAAAAGACCAAGTCCATATTATGGCAAGAACAGTTCAAATAAGCAAAGAGAAACAACAGTCCATCATTACTTTAAGACATGAAGGTCAGTCTATACTGAACATTTCAAGAACTTTGAACGTTTCTTCAAGTGCAGTCGCAAAAACCATCAAGTGCTATGATGAAACTGGCTCTCATGAGGACCGCCACAGGAAAGGAAGATCCAGAGTCACCTCTGCTGCAGAGGATAAGTTCATTAGAGTTAACTGCACCTCAGATTGCAGCCCAAATAAATGCTTCACAGAATTCAAGTAACAGACACATCTCAACATCAACTTTTCAGAGGAGACTGCGTGAATCAGGCCTTCATGGTGGAATTGCTGCAAGGAAACCACTACTAAAGGACACCAATAATAAAAAGAGACTTGCATGCGCCAACAAACACGAGCAATGGACATTAGACTGGTGGAAATCTGTCCTTTGGTCTGATGAGTCCACATTTTTGTGAGACGCAGAGTAGGTGAACGGATGATCTCCGCGTGTGTGGTTCCCAACGTGAAGCATGGAGGAGGAGGTGTGATGGCGTGGTGGTGCTTTGCTGGTGACACTGTTAGTGATTTATGTAGAATTCAAGACACACTTAACCAGCATGGCTTCCACAGCATGCTGCAGCGATACGCCGTCTCATCTGGTTTGTGCTTAGTGGGACAATCATTTATTTTTCAACAGGACAACGACACAAAAACACACCTCCAGGCTGTATAAGGGCTATTTGACCAAGGAGAGTGATGGAGTGCTGCATCAGATAACCTGGCCACCACAATTACCCGACCTAAACCAGTTGAAGTGGTTTGGGATGAGTTGGACCGCAGAGTGAAGGAAAAGCAGATAACAAGTTCTCAGCATATGTGGACTGTTGGAAGACTGTTGGAAAAGCATTCCTCATGAAGCTGGTTGAGAGAATGCCAAGAGTCTGCAAAGATGTTCTCAAGGCAAAGGGTGGTGTCACGCCCTGGCCTTAGTTATCTTTGTTTTCTTTATTATTTTAGTTAGGTCAGGGTGTGACATGGGGGATGTATGTGTTTTGTATTGTCTAGGGGTTTTGTATGTTTATGGGGCAGTGTTTAGTCTAGGTGTATGTATGTCTATGGTTGCCTGGATTGGTTCTCAATTAGAGACAGCTGTCTATCGTTGTCTCTGATTGGGAGCCATATTTAGGCAACCATAGTCATTAGGTAGGTTGTGGGTGATTGTCTATGTCTATGTTGCATGTTAGCACTTTGTTTGTATAGCTTCACGTTCGTCAGTTTATTGTTTTGATTTGTTTGTATAGTGTTCTTCGTTTTCGTCTTTATTAAAGTAAAGATGTATTGCTATCACGCTGCGCCTTGGTCCTCCTCTCTTCCACGTTACGACGATCGTGACAGGTGGCTACTTTGAAGAATCTAAAATATTCCAAATATTTTGATTTGTTTAACACTTTTTTGGTTACTACATGATTCCATATGTGTTATTTCATAGTTTTGATGTCTTCACTAGTATTCTACAATGAAGAAAATAGTAAACAAATAAGAAAAACCCTTGAATGAGTACTGTAGGTGTGTCCAAACTTTTGATTGGTTCTGTACACTACATCTAGATCCACAACCCCCCCCCCTTCTCTTTCTACTCTAGTGTTCTTTGTTTATCCTCTTGCACCCTCTGTTCTCGCCAACTTCTCTCCAAGTTCTCCCTAGCACCCTCTCCTCCCCCTAGTGCAGTCTAAATTGTTCTCCCCTCCAATGTTCAAGCTAATTCTTATACCTCTCTTTCTTCTATCCCTCTCTCCCCTCACCTACTTCTCTTTGGCACCTTTTGTTCCCTCCATACCCTGCTCACTCGTTTCTCCCCCATGAACTTGCCTCGCTCCACTCAATACAATATTTGCACGGTAAATGGAGTGAACTAAAGAAAATACTTTTCAAAATCTTCTCAGTGTATTTTAATTTCTGTCCAGAAGTCACGCTTCCGTCCATGTACAGTGCACTGTGAAAATATTATCGCACAGTTATTTTTAGTTACCTTTTCCTGGTTTGTTTTTGCCATGTGTAGTGCACCTTGTTCCATAGAATAACTCTGATTTTTTATATGTAAATATTAAAAAGCTTACCTGAATTAAATGTTATTTTCTGAGATGAATGAGGCCTTCGAAATGGAGCACGCCATGCAATAAGTACAACACAATATCTACATCCTTGAGTGCTCAAACGGTCAAACGAAGGTAAAATATGCAGTCACTTAGTCAGTTACAATATACAACATAGACATGATATAAAGTTTAGTTTCGATGAATGATGAACTTTAGGTGTTATAGCCAGATTTATGTACAATATTGAATATTATTAATATGGGTAAATATTGTGTCAGGCATATAGTACGTTTATGAACTCATTAAAAGAACATTGGACTTGATCAATGTAATATTATCCTTTGATGATCTGTTACCTAAACACATTAGATTAAGGATAATTTAATAGGAAAATAACATTCCATTTTATACAACTCATATTCACACCAAAGTCTTGTGAGTCAGGAGCAAATGTGTCATAGACAGTGACTTCCAAACAAAACGCATGCAATAAAGTAGACTATATTACCCATATTCCATTTTCACCACTGAAGCATACTTACTCTGCAATTATGCTCATATACTTATCCAGTATAATTCGACACGATCTTGATTGAACAGAGACTCTTTCTATAACAGGTTACAGGTAGCAAAGTGACAGATTCAGTAAACATTAAGATCTACTGAGTCACCACTGAGTACACATCTCCCCGGCTATTTACTGAAGATTTGGCACTTTCTGGCATCAAGTACTTATGATTAATAATACTACTGCTAGCATCGTCAACAACAAAGGGTGTAAATAGAGGCTTTTTTAAAAGGTCAAGATGACTGACTTCAACATCGCTAAAACGTTGTTTTTAAATGTATATATTTTCTGGCTTTTTGGGTAAAATCTGGATCTCAAATGATCCCTACACAGATTTCAACCACCCTCTCATGGACTCTGTACAATTTCAATACATGTCAGAAAACTCCATGTTAGAAAATTTAAACTATTCCAATAATATTTCCATAATATTACAGAGGCCAACCAAAATTCACACAAGTCATCAGAAACACCTTTAAAAAGTTTCTGTGTGGAAGATTTATTGCATAGTCAGCACAAGAGACATGTGGGCATTTAAAAAGTGAATCATTCATGTTTTTAACTGCCTGTGTTTCCTCAAATCAGGTTTGCCTTCACACTGTGCTCTCCCTCAACGATAGCAACTGGGAGGTGACTGGCATAAACTGCAACAGGTTTGCTATGGGTTACTGTTTCATGGGTGTATGGGTTACTGTTTCATGGGTGTGTGTGTGTGTGTGTGTATGCGTGATTTGAGTAATATACATTGCTTCAGGACTGACTGTCGCCAGATTGAACTCGTCAACAGAGGACATGACAGTGTTCCTCCGTGGGCTCTTTCTAGAGCAGAAAACAGCAGGTTCTTGTTCAGTTACAGTACAGGGCCTAATGCAGCCACGAGAGAGCGGTCTGCCTGTTAAACAGAGTAGCTGGGGCCACTGTGGCCGAACTTTAGTCACATATGAAACTTGAGGCGGGCAACGGATTATGCACAACCCCAACTGCTTTGCCAAATGAAAATGTAGATTTTGGCGGTGCATTGGCCATTTTTCCTCCACCGCACTAGCAGTAAGTCCCTGACGCACATGGAGCTCGGATGTTATAAAAAAGGCTTTATGCATTCAATAATTGTTTAACAGTTACATAAAATGTCATTAACTGCTGGTTGCTACTTAGGTTACATCCACAGGACTACCTAGCCATTCCCCCTCCACCCCTCCATCACCCCCCACCCCCGTTAACAAGGCACCCTTGACGGGCTTGGAGCATGTCGATCTGTGGACCGACACGGAGCTAGAGTGGTCAGGTAGAGTATACCTCTATATAATATCCCTTTTACGCATCACACCCATAGCTAGGAGCTCAGAGCATATGTTAGGGCCTCCTTCCTCGATGAAGTCATCCATTCTGCCCAATCTCAGCGGTGGGCGATTTATGCCTTCCCCTGCTCCGCTCCACCATTGTATTTCAGCTCCATTAAAATTCATTGGCAGATGAGGGCAGAAACAATGTTTTGAGAAAGAATGGCGGGTCAGAGAGGGTTACCTCACATTAAAGAGAAGGAGGTTTCACTTCGGAGCGGATACAGTGTATTTTATTTTCTGCTCTTCCCTCCACTCATCCACAATGGAGGTCAATATTGACTCCCATGATGAAAGCTATGAATATGTTCAATTGCAGTATGCTCTGTTGAAATTGATACCAAATCGCCCGTGTACATACTTTGAATGGTGCCAGCACACAGCCCAGTGGCCTATGAGTGCATACATCATGTCTGTAGCCAACCACTGTGCAGCGACAGCATCGTTCCCTTCTGCCTCTACTAATTCTGTCACTTAATGATATTAATGAATAATGATCGTAATCAAATCAGCCGTTCTTGTTCAATTTGCCTCGGCTTCCCACCTGCTCTATGGTTTTCGCTAATCGTTGGCGTTGGGGATCTGTCATTCAATCTCTGCAAATACATTTGCCCATTTGTGGTCCGGGGAACAGCGGGCTTTCTTGAGAGGGCAGTCAATTCTGCCATGTCCTCACCCCAGGAACCTGGCTCCAGACCACCGGTGTTCAGGTGGCTCCACTACCTGACTTAGTATTGGTCTCTGGGTCTTTCCCTCTTGATGTATATGTCGAGGCTGTGGCGGCATTCCTGTGAATAACCCTGGGTTTAATCTCTGTTTCTTTAGGTCATTCCAATGCAAAATATCAATCAATCATGTATTGTGTGTGATAAGATTTTCCTTACTCAGCGATATACCTCAAATCCTTATGTTGGGCTCCTTGCCTTCTAGTGAGGAGTTGGTAAGATACTGGCCCACATTCCTTCAGATAGACTTTGGTCCAAAAACATGGGTTTCTGTTACAGCTGTAACATCCCTACAGAGTGTGGGGGTTGAGGGAGAGAGGGTGGTCTTGGAGCAACAGACAAGACTGTATATTTGAACAGTGTACAGCATTCTGCTAAAAACGTGCTTACCTTGTGTAGGCCGTAATAGAAACAGCTTTTCCCACCTTTTCCAGAGCCACCGGTGGCGCTGACATGTTTCGTCTGTCATCCCTAGCCGTCTCATGGCTGTCATCGTACCCCCCCCCCCCCCCCCCCCCCCCCCACCCCCCGAGTACATCCGCCACCCCTCCTCAAGCCACCCCTCTGTCCTATGCCACAGCTCTCTCTTTAAATATTAATATTGACTTAAATTGCCTGGACATCATACACCCCCCATGGCATTACAAGCGTCCCCTTTCTCGACATGAGGAATTGGAAAGGGTATTGGTTGATGTTACATGTGTATATATATTACATATAGTTTGATTTGGTTTCATATTTCAGTGGCCGAGGTTACTTTATCCCCCTTGGAGGGTTACACTAGCATAGGAAGAGCCGTGTATGGAGTCTAGTGACAGCTAGGGGTTTTCCTATGCTAGATATGGAACAGTGAGGGAGGGGCTACAGTAGGCTATAACAACGGGTTATATAGAAATAATCAAAAAATATGCCTCAAATAAAGCCTTAATGTGTGGAGATGGCTTTGCCTAAACATATCAATTCATCATTTGAATTATTTTTGGGAATATGTGTAAAAAATATATCTTTTTGAGTAAGATGTCAATCATTATTTGATACACTCATGACTCTTAGAGCACCAGATAAACTTCATCTTATGAGATGTACATACGGTAGATACCAACAGCAGTGACTGAGTACGTGAGCATTTGCAGAGCTTGGGGCTTGCTAAAGCCAGGAGTATGCACTTTAGCTATTGAGAGGTAATCTCTCGTCGCGATACGGCTGTATGTGTTTCTTTAAGTCATCAAATAAAATATACTAACTGGCTGACAGCAATGGGAGCGGCAGTGCAACAGTGGACTGCAGAAACCTCTGCATCAGACACAGAGGGACGGTTGCCTGTAGCGCGGCTCTGTTGACCTTAAACGTTCTCCTGTCAGTTCTGAGGCTGAGGCGGTATGAGGGGGGACTAGAGAGCTGGTGGTGGGGCTGCTGCTGTGTGTGTGTGTGTGTGTGTGTGTGTGTGTGTGTGTGTGTGTGTGTCTGTGTCTGTGTCTGTGTCTGTGTCTGTGTCTGTGCATGCATGTGTGAGTACACATGCGTGCATGTGCATGCGTGCGTGTGGAGGATTGGCTATGGGGGTTTCACACTGGGTGTCCCATCTCCGCGGACAATCTCCAAGCTGTTATTCCCATCCATTAATCATGGGGCTAATTTGTTTTCACACAGCCTTGCTGACAGAGAGGGACTATTATTACAGTACCAGCGCTCAGGGTTGTCCCGCTGAGCCGAGGCGTTCTTTATCCCCTTCACTAAACTCTCCCCTCCTCCCGCCTCCAAGCCGCCGTTGGACTATCACACACACTTAGGCTGGATGATCTGCCTGGTCCTATGGGTCTGGAGCAGTGTATGTGTGTGTGTGTGTGGGTGGGCGGGCGGGCGGGCGTCTGACCACAGTGTCCAGCATGACTGACTCAAGGTGAGATGTCTGGGTCCGACCCTGTCAAATGCATGGTTTCCCATGGTGACAGTGTTGTCGTGACAGACAGGCTTCTCAAACAAAGAACAGAAATACCTCACACAGGGGCCACGGCAACAGATATGGGATACACAGTAGTTGCTTGAACTGGTTCTACTATACTGTATAATTGATATCCCTTCACACTCATGCTTGTACACATACTGTGCTGTACTTTTTCCTATCAAAGTAAATCAGTTCCACTTTGTCCGGAATCCCAAAGTTTGATCAAACCAGGCACTGTACTTTAACCAGGAGACAAACGTCCCTTCAGTAGCTGGACAGGACAAGTTTTGCTACCCTGCATAGACCATTTATCCATTAGCTATTAGCTTCCTCTACTGACGTAATGTGACCTGAAGCTCGTAGCACACAGTCAGAAGGATCCAGAAGGATAGGGACAGATAGAGGGAATGGTAGGAAGAGGAAAATAGGGAGGGAAAGTGAACAGAGAGTGAGGGATATAAAGAGGAATGAGATAAAATGGTGAGGGAGAGAGGGAGAGAGGGAGGAGCCAGAGAGAGACAGAAAGAGGGAAGGGGAGAGAGATGGGGAAGTGGAGAGGGACCCTGTGAAGCAGAGGTTCGGGTTCTCTTGGAGATGAACGTTGCTCTGATACAGTGTAATCAGTGTGGAGGGGAGGGACTAGGGAAACTAGGGAACCTGGGAATGATGGATTGGACTCAGTGGCTGGGCCCTGAAAAGTGGATAAATGTCTGAAATAACACATTGAGAGAACCAATCATGGATTTGGCAACCGGACCAAGAAAAGAACAACTTGGTTTCAACTACTTCAACTACTTTGTGTTTTTCAATCATTTCCTTCAACATCTCCTCCGCTTTTTTTCTTTCCACTTTCTCTCGAGCGCTCATAAATGGACCTCTTCATTTCTTATTTCCTTGCTCGAGGGGTATAAAACGTTAGAATGACCCAGCAGAAGAACCTAAACATAGATACTGAATCTATAAATCGCTCTGCGTCTCAGTTGTATTTATTCCCATGTATAGTCTACCACATACGCTGCAGTCTTTCCTATGTATATGTATTCTGCACGTGCTGGGAGTGAGGTGTGTGTATGTTTCCTCTGGGGTCGTTTGATTATGTCTTTGTCCGTCACCAGAGGGCTTTTAAGTGCAGGGCCCTTGCTCTGGATGACATAATGTTGGGGGGGGGGGGGGGGGGGTTCAGTCAGTCAGTTGAACCTATTTCCTCTCAGGTAATAAATAGCCCAGTGCTTTTAACGAAGCTAAACCAAGACGGGAGTCAAACCAATGAAAACAAAATATATCTAAACGCCAAAAAGAGATGGAGGGAACATTGGAGAAAGATAGAGAGAGAGAACATAGAAAATATGGTGATAAATATGTTGAGAGAGGTATAGAGAGAGGGAGCAAGAGCATGGAAAAATTGCGACATATACAGAGGGTCAAGAGAGAGACACATCATGGAAAAAGAGCAACAAGTAGGTAGATAGAGAGAGGCAGAGAGAGATGGAGCAAGAGAGAAAGAGAGCATGGAAAAAGAGTGATAGATAGAGAGGGTCAGGAGGGAGAGAGGGAGAATATAGAGCAGAACGAAGGTTCAGACACTGTGGTATCTTTCTGGCACCAGAATTTTTGAGTGATTGCACCTTTTCAGGAAACCTTTCCTTCTGGAGCTAAAACTAACTTCTAGTGAGGAAACCAGACAGTGCAAATATCAGAGAGAAAATAAGACTTGCAATTAGATTTTCCTTGCCTGATGTATCATTTATTTAGGAAATGAGTCAACCCTGATCCCTGTGCTACACCTTGGCCTCACAATGGCAGTACAGTATGGTATACACACACACACACACACACACACACACACACACACACACACACACACACACACACACACACACACACACACACACACACGAGTATGCACATACAGATGCAGGCACACACACACACACACACACACACACACACACACACACACACACACACACACACACACACACACACACACACACACACACACACACACACACACACACACACACACGAGTATGCACATACAGATGCAGGCACACACACACACACACACACACACACACACACACACACACACACACACACACACACACACACACACACACACACACACACACACACGAGTATGCACATACAGATGCAGGCACACACACACACACAAACACAATCTATACATTAGAGTAAAGCATGAAGCTACCTAACCAGACCTTAGACCAATGGAGAGGAGAAAATGCGCTCTGCATTACTATTCATCACTGAAACTGCATGCGGTGGTAGATATTTATCCACAAGACTTCACCATTGCAGTGATTTTGTTAATATGTCTCTACCCACTGGTGGAATCACATGTGATGATGTTGAATCAACATCAAAAACTGATTAGATTTGGAAAAAGTAATCAATGTAAGGAAACTTTGTATTTTTTTTTTCACCCAACTTTTAACCACATTTTTTTTTCATTCAAATCGAATTCAGGTTAGTAAGACAACTTAACCAAGTGTAAACCAAAATTAGACGTTGAACTGACGTCTGTGCCTAGTTGGTAATGTGTCAGTCCACGCTTTAACGATTCAATATCCGCCACTGCCACTGTTCTAGCACCTCATTCACAGGGAAAACAAAGATATCATCTAACCGGATCACTGTGACTATGCATGGATAATAAACAGAGAGTAGCAACAGCATAAAAATGGGGGTGGGGGGGTGGGGAATGCAAATAGCCCAGGTAGCCATTTGATTAGCTGTTCAGGAGTCTTATAGTTTGGGGGTATAAGCTGAAACTTCTTAGGGATAGGCGTCCCGTCAACGGGACAGTTGTAAATCATGCAGCGACGTGTGTCACGATCGCAGATTTTAGAGTCGGTACAAAAAAAGTGTCTTAAAAAAAAACATTTTTCATATCCTAAAAAGGTCCCTTCGATTTTGTATTTTCAGTCGTTCAGTTTGCAAAGAAAGGAATCTGTGAAAATCTAACCCTAAACGTTGTTTCAACCAGTCAAATCACGTTCGTATTTATTCCGCAGAGATCCTAGAATGTAACCAGACTTCACTATATCATTAGGAGTGTAGTATATCCTATAGGACACCAAATTTGGTCAGAGAGTGACACCATCATGGCACGCCGATGACGCGGGCGGTCTTCACTTGATTGACTGTAACTTTGTCAAATCAGCACCAATCGGGGTCAAACAATGTCGCAAAATGTTGCTGCTAACCTTGTGCGACATCAAGCCTTTCCCGTTTGGACAAAAATTATAAGAATATGGAGAGTTATGAAGTTATGAAAACTGGTTGTTTTGCAAATGTTGAACTTATAATATGGCAACTAATACTGGAAAAGCTCAATCAAAGTCCAAGTAATACAGATTTGACGATTTTCTTGCAGAAAAATGTAATGTGAATGTAAATGTCTCCTTCACGATTTGCCCAAATGTACCTGGGTGACTTCACACTAAATGTCATGTAGTTTGCTCATACTTCAAGTAATCCGTCTGAAACTGCACATACACTGCTGCAATCTTGTGGACACCATCGGAGTGATGGCTAGATTTGGGAGCTTTCTGTTGCATTTCAAAGATGGTGGTAGAATTTTTTGTTTGTTTTTTTGTTTGTATTTTCTTCTACCAGATCTATTGTGTTATATTCTCCTACATTCAATTCACATTTCCACAAACTTCAAAGTGTTTCCTTTCAAATGGTACCGAGAATATGCATATCCCTGCATCAGGGCCTGAGCTACAGGCAGTTCGATTTGGGTATATCATTTTAGGCGAAAATTAAGAAGCCTTTTAGACATAGACTTGGCGCTTACTATGAAATAATTAAATATTGTGTATATTACTTAGTTTACTTACTTATTTTTCATCCCTTAAAGTTCTCTGCTCAGGCAGTAGCAGTCAGCCAGCCAGACCATGTAACGTTATCTGCTCCCCATACTGTAGTCTTTAGTCATCCTATTTAGCTAGCCTGCCTAAGTATGCTGCAGAGCTGTCTGATTAAATCATTTTACTAGTAGATAATGCATACTTTCACAAACTGTCTTTGTCCTGCTTGTCATTGTGTTGTGTAGCCTATATTCCTCTCTCATGCGGTCTATTCTGTGTATCTCTAACCTAACATAGCAGGCTAAAAGTGTGTCCTTCTGGATACTTGTAACTGTCTGAGCAGGATAAAACAGGCGCAAAGGATTATGGTCATTGTAGTTAATTACCCCATTTCTGACCTGAACTATGTTGAATTATTTGCTTAATGAAAACTACAACTACCTTCAGCCCAGCGTCCCACATAATGCAGTTCTTGACTTGATTTCTCTTCAGAAAAATGGAGTGTTCAGCCCACCCCAAAAACTTCACGTAACCGAACCGGCAAGGATACACGGATGCGTGCACACACACATACACACATGTACCCACCTCCGGACACACACATAATAAACTCTTTATTATGGTGTTTATTATTCCTACTTGTGACGCCATTAGTAATTAATACCAATCAATAAGACACTCTTTATTTGCCCTAATTTGTTTTGTTGATTTTCCACCCTCCAGGAGGAATGAGAGGCAATCCAAAGTACATAAACAGCCAGTAATGTAGACACACAACCTGCGTCCTCACTGGGACTTTTAATAACCTGGAATGAAAGCTGGGTAAATCTGATTGCCTTTTGTGCAGCACACTGCTTTCACCAAACAGAACTGCCTGGGCTGGGCACTCCCTCCATGTTGTTGGAAGCCCATGGCTTCTGTAAAGCTAAAGGAAATGTGTTAGTATAATATATGTTAGCTAACCTGCCTTGACTAACCATTATACAGTGAGCTCCAAAAGTTACAGAGACACAAATATCATACCCCCAAGACATGCTAACCTCATACCATTACAATAACCTACCAGCTCTCACAGTCTCACGTCAGAATTAGACGTTCATCCATGTTTCTCAAATGTCCAATTTCAAAGTTGTTCCAAACCTCACATTTCAAAGTGTTTAAGGTTATTGTTAAGTTTGGACATTAACTCCACATTCGTAAGGTTAGATATGAATCGTTAAAGTAAGGATTGAGGTTTGGGATAGGCTTCAAAAACAAAAATATGAAAAACAACTTTCTATCACTGTAATTAAACGTTGCTTACTGTATGCCTATGTCCACAATGCCTTAGCAAAACCGATACCTACTGTACTTGAAGGTAACAGCGCTCACTGTCGCCCCTAGTCGCCAGTTTCCACGTCATCTCCCGACGTCCTCAGACATGGATGGACGTCGAATACTGACTTGTACCATGGGTGACCTGGCTGACAATAACAGAAGAGATTATCTTTTTGGGGGGGTATGATATTTATACCTTTGTAACTTTCTCTGAAACACAACTAAACAATCTGAAACACAACCAATACAAACAGCAAATGTATCCAACCAATTTGTAGAGTCACAAGCTTGATGTAGTCATTGCGTGCTATGAATATGGGACCAAATATTACAAGTTTGTACTGCTTTATTACACATATAAGTGAATTTGTCCAAATACTTTGGTCCCCTAAAATGGGGGAGACTATGAACACAAAGTGCTGTAATTTCTAAACGGTTCACCCGATATAGATGAAAATACACTAAAATAAAAATTGACCGTCTACACTCCATAGTCATTGTACAATTTCAAATCCAAAGTTCTGGAGTATCGAGTCAAAACAATAAAAACATTGTCACTGTCCCAATGATTTTGGAGCTCACTGTATATCTAAATGTGCCACTGCAATAACTGCTAAAACAGCACATGGCACCACACAGACAGTCATACATCCATATACACCCCCATAGAACATATTTGTAGTAGCCTGTAACTTTTACTGTATATATTTATATTTTCTATATTTACACATTTGTATTTATTGCTTCTATGCTGGAAATGACATGCCTGTGGAAAGTCAAACACAAGTGAAAGACCTTGTTGTTCAGGTTCCAGAAACCGCCTAGCAGATAAGGCCTAGAGTCTCCATGGAAACGTAAGCCTTGCAGAGCCAGGATACAATTTGGGAAACCACAAAATCAACACAAACCAAACGTTCTCAACAGTGAGGGGAGAGGGAGCTAGCGAGACAAACCCAAGGTGTGTTTGTGCAAGTTTAAGGTAGGAGGGAGGTAGCAACTGAACTGGAGTGACCTCGGATGGGTCTCTTTTTTCTATAATGGGATAGAGAGGTCTATTGTTGGATTTAGTCGTTTGGTCAGTTGTATCTGGTTAATGTTAGCTAATGCGGTGGAGAACAGTCGGTCAATAATACTTTGACAGATTTCTGTGACATTTACATTGATGTTTCAACCAAAATTATTTCCAAGAATATTTACCAAAATAAATGTACGAGACATGAAATAAATGAGAAATGGAAATGTAGGCTTTGTTACCGGGGAAACGGAGCGCTCAAATATTTAGTCAGAAACTGAACATGTACATTAAACGGTCTTAATCCTATGTTGGCTGGAGCAATATGATCATGTTTATAAAAAGAAAAAAGAAATCTTGGCTGTGAGATTTATGGACAGAAAACAGGCCCTCTGTGACCAAAACCTGAAACTCTGAGCAACCAAATTCACAATCTTTAAAAAGCAAACAGGGAGTTATAAATTCACTCCCTTTTAATAGTCTGTCGGCACAGCAGAGCTAACCCATACAGTATGCATGCCCATCTCACAAGAAACCCCACAGGATGCTTGTCAATGGACTGTTCCATTTCCCTTGATAGCACTGAAAAGCCATAGCTTTACATCCAGACTTTTCCCTACGTTCGTATTATTTTTAATTAATCAGACTCCCTTAGGCTCTATACTCTATAGTCTGTTGCCACACAATGACTTCAATGTCCCCAGCAAACCAAAAAGTTCCCAGATAATTTGTTAGGTCACGGCAAATGTCCTCCTAACACAAAAAACGATCCAGTCGTGCTAATGATTATAGAATGTTTGTATAAAACATTCGCCTGATGTTGCAAGAACGTTCCTAGGACACATTTAATATTTTCTTTAAAGGTTCCAAGAATGTTTAATTCGGTTGTGGAAACAGTTTGGTGAGAACATTGTGGCGACAACACACAAGATATGTTCCCAAAACACACAAACTGTCCACTTGTGCAGATAACTGTACAATGTTTCTTTAAGGATGCAAAAAAGATTTACCTGATGTTGCAAGAACATTCCCAGGGCACATTTTGTCTGTTATTTAAAGGTTCCCAGAATATTTATTTAGGTTGTGGGAACATTGTGAGCATATGATAAGAGATAAGTTCCCAAAACACAAAAATTGTAAAAAAAAAAAAAAAAAATCCTTTGATGTTGCAAGAACGTTGACAGAGCAGCCTTACTAAGTTATTTAAATGTTCCCAGAACATTTAATTAGGTTGTGGGAACAGTGAAGACATGAATAAAAGGTTTAAGTTAAGTTGCACAGGACATTCCTATAATGCTGTAAGAATGTTGACAGAGCACCTGGTCCAAGTTGTTTAAAGGTGCCCAGAAAACGTAATGAAGTTATGGGGGTTGTATGGGATGTTGCAAGAATATTCCCATAATGTTGCACAATGTTCCACAATTTCCAAATCAGTTAGTTTATATGACGTTCATAGTATATGTGTTTTAGGTTTAACATAATATTGAATTGATGTACACACAAAACACATTTTATCTTGTCTTGGAGTTCCTCATAACATTGAGAAAAGACATTTGAACAGCCTCAAGCATATTTTTTTTTACACTTAATATATTGACAATGTGGATATGTGAACCAGCAATGTTTGGTTCCCAAGCCAGGTATTTAATCCTCTGTTCCACCTGGGAAGCACTTGTATAACTTATTTTTTAGTTTATAGACATGGGAGTGTGGTCAATATGGAATTCCATGCTTCCTTTTTAGCCTTCTTAGACCTAACTAACACAGGGAAATATCAGTAACTGGGTTATGCCCCATCACTTCACCCATCCTCTTTATATGCCTTGTACTTCTGGGCCCATATTTCCAACACTATGAGTGTGTCACGCCCTGACCATAGTTTGCTTTGTATGTTTTATGTTTTGGTTGGTCAGGGTGTGACCTGTGTGGGCATTCTATGTTGTATGTCTGGTTTGTATATTTCTATGTGTTTGGCCTGATATGGTTCTCAATCAGAAACAGGTGTTTTGCGTTTTCTCTGATTGGGAACCATATTTAGGTAGTCTGTTTTGTATTGTGGGTTGTGAGTTATTGTCTATGTCATGTTAGCACAGTGTTTATATAGCAGTCACGTTCGTCTTATTCGTTTTGTTGTTTTTGTTTAAGTGTTCTTCATTAAATATAGAAGAATGTATTCACACCACGCTGCATTTTGGTCCGCTTCTTACGACGTTCATGACAGAATAACCCACCAAAATAGGACCAAGCAGCGTGGTAACGGGCAGGAGCAGGAGAGGCAGCGATGTCAGGATTTCTGGACATGGGAGCAGAATCTGGACTCTACAACTTGGGAAGAGATAGACAGGTGGGCGGTCGATCCAGGGAGAGTGCCGGAGCCCGCCTGGGATTCGCTGCAGTGCGAGGAGGGTTACAGGAGAATGGAGTTGGTGAAACGAGCACGGCGGCGCGGTAGGAAGCCCGAGAGGCAGCCCCAAAAATGTATTGGGGGTGGCACACGGGGAGTGTGGCGAAGCCAGGTAAGAGACCTGCGCCAACTCCCCGTGCTTACTATGGAGAGAGAGAGCGCTGTACTGGTCAGGCACCGTGTTATGCGGTAGAACGCACGTTGTCTCCAGTACGCGTGCTTAGCCCGGTGCGCTACAACCCAGCTCCCCGCATCTGCCGAGCTAGGGTGAGGATCCAGCCAGGGAAGATGGTGCCAGCCCTGCTCTCCAGACAGCCAGTGGGTCTCCTCGGGCCAGGATATCATGCGCCGGCGTTGCGCACTGTGTCTCCCGTATGTCTGCACAGCCCAGTGCGTCCTGTGCCTGCGCCCCGCACGTGCCGAGCTAGAGTTACCATCCAGCCAGGACAGGTTGTGCAGGCCATTAGCTCGAGACCTCCAGTGCGTCTTCAGGGTCCGGTCTATCCAGTACCACCAGTGCCAACACCACGCACCAGGCTTCCTGTGCGTCTCCAGAGCCCTGTAAGCCCTGTTCCTCCTCCCCGCACTCGCCCAGTGGTGCGTGTCCCCAGTCCGGTACCACCAGTTCCGGCACCACGCACCAGGCCTACTGTGCGCCTCCAGGGTCCAGTATGCCCTGTTCCTCCTCCCCGCACTCGCCCAGTGGTGCGTGTCCCCAGTCCGGTACCACCAGTTCCGGCACCACGCACCAGGCCAACTGTGCGCCTCAGCAGGCCAGAGTCTCCCGTCTGCCCAGCGCCGCCTGAGCTGCCCGTCTGCCCAGCGCCGTCTGAGCTGCCCGTCTGCCCAGCGCCGTCTGAGCTGCCCGTCTGCCCAGCGCCGTCTGAGCTGCCCGTCTGCCCAGCGCCGCCTGAGCCGCCCGTCTGTCCAGCGCCGCCTGACCTGCCCGTCTGTCCTGAGCCGTCAGAGCCGCCCGTCTGTCCTGAGCCGCCCGTCAGTCAGGAGCCGCCAGAGCCGCCCGCCAGTCAGGAGCCGCCAGAGCCGCCCGCCAGTCAGGAGCCGCCAGAGCCGCCCGCCAGTCAGGAGCCATCAGAGCTGCCCGTCTGTCCTGAGCCGCTAGAGCCGCCCGTCAGTCAGGAGCCGCCAGAGCCGCCCGCCAGTCAGGAGCCGCCCGCCAGTCAGGAGCCGCCAGAGCCGCCCTTTAGGAGGGTCGCCGTTCCTAGGAGGCCACGGAAGCGGGTATTGACTATGGTGGAGTGGGGGCCACGTCCAGCGCCAGAGCCGCCAGCACAGACAGATGCCCACCCAGACCCTCCCCTATAGGTTCAGGTTTTGCGGCCGGAGTCCGCACCTTGGGGGGGGGGGGGGGGGGGTACTGTCACGCCCTGACCATAGTTTGCTTTGTATGTTTTATGTTTTGGTTGGTCAGGGTGTGATCTGTGTGGGCAGATTGTATGTCTGGTTTGTATATTTCTATGTGTTTGGCCTGATATGGTTCTCAATCAGAGACAACGCAAAACACCTGTCTCTGAATATTGGGAACCATATTTAGGTAGTCTGTTTTGTATTGTGGGTTGTGGGTTATTGTCTATGTCATGTTAGCACAGTGTTTATATAGCACACCACGCTGCGTTTTGGTCCGCTTCTTATGACGTTCGTGAGAGTGCTGATCTAGGACCACTTTTGCTTTTCAGATCATATCAAGAATCTCAAAGTAGGAATTATATTGGGTGCGTTTTTTTAAGTTGACAAATTTGTACACATTGTTACATCTTAGCCCTGTCTAAGCCAGGGAGGGGGGGGGGGGGGGGTGGGGGTTGTAAGCTAACATAGGGACTTGTATTGAGATGATCATATCAAGGATCATTTAGCTATTTGATTTAGAATTTTATAACCCCATAAGATATAGCCAATACAAATCAAAATAATAAAAGACTCAGATAGTAAAAAGAAAAATCCAAAGAAAGTTTGTTCTGAAGTGTCAGTCCGATGCTTATAGAGATATTAGAAAGATCAGGAAGATATTTTAATTATTTTTTACATGTAATTATCATCTAATTTTAGGCACTAAACTATCTTCATATACAGTGCATTTGGAAAGTATTCAGACCCCTTGACTTTTGTCACATTTTGTTACATTACAGCCTTATTCTAAATGTATTAAATAAAAATATATATATGCACACAATACCCAATAATTACAAAGCGAAAACAGTTTTGTCAATTTATAAAAAATAAAAAACAGAAATTCCTTATTTACATAGGTATTCAGACTCTTTGCTATGAGACTCGAAATGGAGCTCCTGTTTCCATTGCTCCTCCTTGAGATGTTTCTACAACTTGATTAGAGTCCACCTGTGGTAAATTCAATTGATTGGACATAATTTGGAAAGGCAAACACCTGTCTATATAAGGTCCCACAGTTAACAGTGCATGTCAGAGCAAAACCCAAGCCATGAGGTCAAAGGAATTGGCCGTAGAGCTACGAGATAGGATTGTGTCAAGGCACAGATCTTGGGAAGGGTACCAAAAAATGTCTGCAGCATTGAAGGTCCCCAAGAACAAAGTGGTCTCCATCATTTGTTAATGGAAGAAGTTCGGAAACACCAAGACCCACAGACCGCCCGGCCAAAATGAGCAATCAGGGGAGAAGGGCCTTGGTCATGGAGGTGACCAAGAACCTGATAGTCACTCTGACATTGCTCCAGAGTTCCTCTGTGGAGATGGGAGACTCTTCCAGAAGGACAACCATCTCTGCAGCGCTCCACCAATCAGGCCTTTATGGTAGAGTGGCCAGACGGAATCCACTCCTCAGTAAAAGGCACATGACAGCCTGCTTGGAGTTTGCCAAAAGGCACCTAAATACTCTTAGACCATGAGAAACAAGATTTTCTGGTCTGATGAAACCAAGATTTAACTATTTGGTCTGAATGCAAAGCGTCACGTCTGGAGGAAACCTGACACCATCCCTACGTGGAAGCATGGACTGTTCTGTTCCTGACCTGTTCACTGGACGGCTACCTTGTCCCGGACCTGCTGTTTTGGACCCTCTCTCTACCGCACCTGCTGTCTGTAACTCTGAGTGACCGGCTATGAAAAGCCAACTGACATTTACTCCTGAGGTGCTGACCTGTTGCACCCTCTATAACCACTCTGATTATTATTATCTGAACATCTTGGCCATGTTCTGTTATAGTCTCCACCCGGCACAGCCAGAAGAGGACTGGCCACCCCTAAGAGCCTGGTTCCTCTCTAGGTTTCTTCCTAGGTTCTGGCCTTACTAGGGAGTTTTTCCTAGCCACCGTGCTTCTACATCTTGCTGTTTGGAGTTTTAGGCTGGTTTTCTGTACGGCACTTTGTGACATCGGCTGATGTAAAAAGGGCTTTATAAATACATTTGATTGATTGATTGGTGGCAGCATCATACTGTGGGAATGTTTTTCAGTGGTAGGGACTGGGAGACTAATCAGGATCGAGGGAAAGATGAACAGAGCAAAGTACAAAGAGATCCTTGATGAAAACCTGCTCCAGAGCTCTCAGGACCTCAGACTGGGGCCAAGGTTCACCTTCTAACAGGACAAAGACCCTAAGCACACAGCCAAGACAATGCAGGAGTGGCTTCGGGACAAGTTTCTGAATGTTCTTGAGTGACCCAACCAGGGCCCGGACGTGAAAATAGCTGTGCAGCGACGCTCCCCATCCTATCTTACAGAGCTTGAGACGATCTGCAAAGAAGAATGGGAGAAACTACCTAAATACAGGTGTGCCAAGCTTGTAGCATCATATCCAAGAAGTCTCGAGGCTGTAAACACTGCCAAAGGTGCTTCTTAAGGAGCTGACCCTTTTTTTCAAATGTAGCCAAAAATATAAGGATATGCATATTCTTGATACCATTTGAAAGGAAACACTTTGAAGTTTGTGGAAATGTGAAAAGAATGTATGATAATATAACAGATTAGATTTGGTAAAAGAAAATACAAAGAAAAAAACAATATATATATATATATTTTTTTTTTTTGTAACATCATCTTTGAAGTCCAAGAGAAAGGCCATAATGTATTATTCCAGCCCAGTCGCAATTTAGATTTTGGCCACTAGACGGCAGCAGTGTATGTGCAACGTTTTAGACTGATCCAATGAACCATTGCATTTATGTTCAAAATGTTGTATCAAGACTGCCCAAATGTGCCTAATTGCTTTATTAATAACTTTTCAAGTTCATAACTGTGCACTCTCCTCAAACAATAGCATGGTATTATTTCACTATAATAGCTACTGTAAATTGGACAGTGCAGTTTGATTAACAAGAATTAAAGCTTTCTGCCAATATCAGATATGTCTATGTCCTGGGAAATTTTCTTGTTACTTACAAGCTCATGCTTATCGCATTAGCCTACGTTAGCTCAACCGTCCAGTGGGGGGTCCACTATTTTAACAAAGTACTGAGTAAAGGGTCTGAATAGAAACATGTTATGATCATCAGCACGACTGGACAGGTTTTGTGATTTGAGAACATGTGCCCCAACTCTAAAGATTGATCTGGGAACTTTTACACAACCAATTGTGGTTTGCTGGGAAAACATTACTAGTAGATTGTGTTATTACATTACCTGGTAACCTAATGAGAACCTTTGGGGGAATGTTCTGTGGTGGTTGTCACAGATGTTGTGCAGAGCCTTTTAGTGAATGTAAGGAGAACATTCCTAGGATATTTTATTTAAAACATTAAAAAAATTGAAAAATATTTTGTTTGAATGTTTTGGGGAGGTTATCATCCTAATGTTAGATAAAACCCTAACTAGAACTTAAATTAACATCTTAGCTATGTTCTGGGAATGTTCCCAGTTTGCTGGGTCCATTTTGCTTTTGGTTCAATAACAACAATGAGAATGACACATGTCCTGTTCAGACTGAGGCTGTCCAAATATGGACACTGTATTATTTATTTATCTCAACTTTCCAGTAACTAATATCAATTAAATCTGACCTTACCACTCTGGCATTGGTATATCACATTTTACCTAATGGGGAGGGGTAAACACAAGATAGGGTTGAGAGGGTCTATGAAATAATCAGTCTCTAGCTTGTTCCATTATTAAGTCTCATGTGACACTTTCTAACCAGCTGCTCGTATCAATCCCGTGGTTCCCTCCGACACCATGATGTGTTTACCTCTCAAACAGACCTAACATAGGCCAGAGGTACATTAGTGGATGAGGAGACATGCTGGGAGCATGCAGGCCATTTGTAACTCGTTTCAGGAAATTAGGCGTATGGCTGACGTCACTACTTCACAAGAGAGGCATTTGATCATAATTTTTTCTCTCCAAGAATCTAAATGTGTTTTTTGTCATAAATGCCTTCTGGAACATGTGAACTTTCATGTGCCTTATTAACAAACTTGTATGCCATCTGTAAATAAGAATACAATTGTTAAATTACGAGCCTAGTTGGTTTAGTCAAGGAAAAAGTGAGGAACCTTCCCGCTAGCCATGATTGGCTGAGATAATGAATGGGTTGGACATGCCGAGAGATGAGTTCAGATTGGTCTGCCATGTATCATCAAATCAAATCAAGTTTATTTTATATAGCCCTTCGTACATCAGCTAATATCTCGAAGTGCTGTACAGAAACCCAGCCTAAAACCCCAAACAGCAAGCAATGCAGGTGTAGAAGCACGGTGGCTAGGAAAAACTCCCTAGAAAGGCCAAAACCTAGGAAGAAACCTAGAGAGGAACCAGGCTATGAGGGGTGGCCAGTCCTCTTCTGGCTGTGCCGGGTGGAGATTATAAGAGAACATGGCCAAGATGTTCAAATGTTCATAAATGACCAGCATGGTCAAATAATAATCAGGAGTAAATGTCAGTTGGCTTTTCATAGCCGATCATTAAGAGTATCTCTACCGCTCCTGCGGTCTCTAGAGAGTTGAAAACAGCAGGTCTGGGACAGGTAGCACGTCCGGTGGACAGGTCAGGGTTCCATAGCTGCAGGCAGAACAGTTGAAACTGGACCAGCAGCAAGGCCAGGTGGACTGGGGACAGCAAGGAGTCATCATGCCCGGTAGTCCTGACGCATGGTCCTAGGGCTCAGGTCCTCCGAGAGAGAGAAAGAAAGAGAGAAGGAGAGAATTAGAGAGAGCATACTTAAATTCACACAGGACACCGGATAAGACAGGAGAAGTACTCCAGATATAACCAACTGACCCCAGCCCCCCGACACATAAACTACTGCAGCATAAATGCTGGAGGCTGAGACAGGAGGGGTCAGGAGACACTGTGGCCCCATCCGATGATACCCCTGGACAGGGCCAAACAGGAAGGGTATAACCCCACCCACTTTGCCAAAAAACAGCCCCCGCACCACTAGAGGGATATCTTCAACCACCAACTTACAATCTAATATGTAGCACCCTTCTGTCTATAACATGAGCTGCTTAGATTGTGTAGGTAATCCTTTCTAAAGTGGCTTTTTTGAAAGATAACACAAATAACTTTTAAAGTCTTGCTAAGGCTCTGCACTGAGTTTTGAAACCACTGGAATGCCCGGTGGAAGCAGAGTATGATAGCTAAGGAGATGGAGAAAATGAAGGCGTTTAATTGCAAATGTGGAGTCGAAAAGAGAATACAGAAGGCTGTTGTATGAAACACCTGTCTCCGGATTACATCTTCAAACTAAGGGCAAGCATGGCATCCGTGACAGAGAGGGAGAAGCGCTCATCCATGTATACGGGTAAGAGAGTCTAGCTAGCTACATTTTCAGATATTGTACATTTCAAATGTGGTCAGAAAGTCGTTTTCATTGCAAGTTAAAGCATACTGTTAGATAGCTAGCTAACGTTAGCTGACTGGCTCGCTAGCTAACATATGTGTGTGAGCTGTGTAGTAATAGTAATCATATATCAAAACCATTTGCATTGATAGTTATAGCCTAATGTTAGCTAGCATTGAACCTAGATAGTTGGTTAGCTTTAGATACCTGCAGACTCATGCAGGTTTGTAACCTTATGAGTTGGGATTATGGTTCATTGTTTAAACAAAAGACTCCACTATGCAAGTAACCATTTCACGGTACCGTTTACACCTTTTGAATCCTGTGTATGTGACAAATGTTAGGCAGTCCAAGTAAAAAAAGCATTCCGGTAGAATGCCCTGCTTTTCTTTCGTCACACCGGGAGAGACACTCTAGACCCAAACTGTTAGAGACCTATATCCATCCTGTCCTGCCTTCACTAAAGACTTCGAAAGCCAAGTGAACAAACATATCACCGACCATTTCGAATCCCACCATACATTCTCCGCTATACAATCTGGTTTCCGAGCTGGTCACGGGTGCACCTCAGCCACGCTCAAGGTCCTAACCGATATCATAACCGCAATCGATAAAAGACAGTACCTTGCAGCCGTCTTCATCGACCTGGCCAAGGCTTTCGACTCTGTCAATCACCGTATACTTATTAGCAAACTCAACAGTCTTGGTATCTCTAATGACTGCCTCGCCTGGTTCACTAACTACTTCTCAGATACAGTTCAGTGTGTCAAATCGGAGGGCCTGTTGTCCGGACCTCTTGCAGTCTCCATGGGGGTGCCACAGGGTTCAATTCTTGGGCCGATGTTGCTCTTGCTGCGGGTGATTCTTTGATCCACCTCTACGCAGACCGCACCATTCTGTAGACACTGTGCTAACAAACCTCCAAACGAGCTTCAACGCCATACAACACTCCTTCCGTGGCATCTAACTGCTCTTAAATGCTAGCAAAACAAAATGCATGCTCTTCAATCGATCGCTGCCTGCACCCGCCCGCCCAACTAGCATCACTACTCTGGATGGTTCTGACTTAGAATATGTGGACAACTATAAATACCTACGTGTCTGGCTAGACTGTAAACTCTCCTTCCAGACTCACATTAAGCATCTCCAATCCAAAAGGCATCCTATTTTGCAACAAAGCCTCCTTCACTTATGCTGCCAAACATACCCTCGTAAAAATGACTATCCTACTGATCCTTGACTTCGGCGATGTCATTTACAAAATAGCCTACAACACTCTACTCAGCAAATTGGATGCAGTCTATCACAGTGCCATCCGTTTGGTCACCTTTGCCCCATATACTACCCACCACTGCGACCTGTATGCTCTCGTTGGCTGGTCCTCGCTACATATTCGTTGCCAAACCCATTGGCTCCAGGTCATCTATCAGTCTTTGCTAGGTTAAGCTCTGCCTTATCTCAGCTCACTGGTCACCATAGCAACACCCACCCATAGCACGCGCTCCAGCAGGTAAATTTCACTGGTCATCCCCAAAGCCAACACCTCGTTCGGCTGCCTTTCCTTCCAGTTCTCTGTTGCCAATGACTGGAACGAATTGCAAAAATCACTGAAGTTGGAGACTTATATCTCCCTCACTAACTTTAAGCATCAGCTATCAGAGCAGCTTACCGATCACTGCAGCTGTACACAGCCCATCTGTAAATAGCCCATCTAACCAACTACCTACCTCATCCTCATATTTGTTTTTGTTTTTCTGCTCTTTTGCACACCAGTATTTCTACTTGCACATCCTCATCTGCACATATATCACTCCAGTGTAAATTGATCAATTGTAATTACTTCGCCACTATTGGCCTATTTCTTGCCTTACCTCCTTACTTCATTTGCACACACTGTATACAGATTTTTCTACTGTGTTATTGACTGTGCGTTTGTTTATCCCATGTGTAACTCTGTGTTGTTGTTTTTGTCACACTGCTTTGCTTTATCTTGGCCAGGTCGCAGTTGTAAATGAGAACTTGTTCTCAACTGGCCTACCAGTTGAGAAAAAAAAAAAAAAATAAAATAAAATAAACACCCACAACGGTAAGCTATTTTCTGTAATTAGCTTGTCGTTCACTTGTAAATAATGATATTGTTGTGAGTTTCTTTTCATGTTATAAGGAATACAAATTAGCCATAGTTAAGACGTTGTCAGCTGTATGATATGGTCATTATTTGAGCTGGCTAGCCAGCTAACTTATATTTAACCAGGCAAGTCAGTTAAGAACAAATTATTAATTACAATAATGGCCTTTCCGGCCAAACCCTAACCAGGACGACACTGAGCCAATTGTGCGCCGCCCTATGGGACTCCCAATCACGGCCAGTTGTGATACAGCCTGGAATCTAACCAGGGTCTGTAGTGACACCTCTAGCACTGAGATGCAGTGCCTTGGACCGCTGCTCCACTTGTTAGCTAGCTAGCTAACAGGCTAGAAACTAACCAAAACATTGTTTAGAAAGTTGATTTTAGTTGCCTGGTTTGCTAGATTGACATATGCGACTCACCACCTGGATTCGATCTTATGTAGCAACATTTGCATTTCTCTTTTTTTACATTGGATAAAAGTAGAGACTCAGAGCTACAAAATGGTATATCATATACTGCATTTGAGGAAACAATGGGAAAGTAATTCTGCTTTGAAAGTTGATCAAATTGTAAACTCACTTTTTATAAAACCGTCTTTCACTGTTTTGGTACTACTGTTAGAGAGCCCTTCTTTGTCTACACCCATTCAGCATTGTTCACACCCTCCTAAGCCTTAGCCCCACCCATCTCTTGAAGGGTTGATCTGACCAATCTGTACTAACTTGCCAACTACTTCCAGACATCTAAGAGAGAGAGAACAGCTCACTGAACATTACTCGCCCCAGCAGAGCTGGTTAGGCTGTTACTGTATGTTATCCAGAGTGTTGGTGACTGCAACTGTGCTGTCAGATTGTCCGAGTGTTTCGCGTTCAGAGCGCAGACTGGATGCTCTGGCCAATAAGTAGGGTTGTTCCCGAAAGCTCTGATCTCACAACGGCAGTCAAGCACCCAAGCTAACTGGCTAACATTGGCTGGCTACTTCCAGACACATAATGAGAGAACACGCTACTCTGACCATTTTACTCCCCCCGAGCAGAGCTGGTTAGGCAGTTTTCATGTTATCCAGAGCGTTGGTGACTGTAACTGTGCTGCTGGCAACAATTGAATTACGCTTTGTTGTCGACGTTTACTGACATCGGACATATTCAACGGTCGTTCAAAAATTCATCAGTTATTCTGCACTCTGGCAAACTAAGACGAGAGTCGTTTGTTAAGAAAAGTAGCTAGATAGCTAGCTAGGTAAACAATGAATCCCAATGCATGATGTAATGTTAGTTAACGAGCCAGCCAGCTAACGTTAGCTAGCTAGCTAACAGTACACTAACTTGAAATTAAAATACTTTTTACTTTTAATCCAGACCGGTGTTTTCTCCATCTCCTTAGCTATCATACTCGAATTGCACTGATTTCAAAGCTCGATCCTCCAGAAAGTGTAGAGCATACACATAACGTTAGCTAGCGAGCCAGCCAGCTAACGTTAGCTAGCTAATCGTTTGACACGATTACCTAGACATACTGACCAGCTCCAATAGACAGACGCGTACTATATGGCAGACCAATCTAAACTCATCTCTCGGCATGTCCAGCCCACTCATTATCTCAGCCAATCATGGCTAGCGGGAAGGTTACTCTTTTTTTCTGTGGCTAAACCAACCAGGATCATAATTTAACAATTTTATTCGTAATTTACAGATGGAATACAAGTTTGATATTAAGGCACATGAAAGTTCACATGTTCGAGAAGGCATTTCTGCCCCCCAAAAACATTTTGATATAAAAAATGTTTTTACGTTCCAACAGCTGTCGTGTGAAGTCTTGACTTGCGACATAAGCCTAGTTCATTAATTCATTTTTAACCTGATGGGTTTATTGGTGTTATAATACACAGTTGTGCTATTTTGGACCACCAGGCTGCTGATGTCATGCATTTCTATGTCATTTCTGTGTTTATACTTTTTCATAACGACAATGAAAAATTATAGATAAACAAATCAAATCAAATGTTATTTGTCACATGCGCCGAATACAACAGCGCCGAATACAACAGTTAAATGTTTACTTACAAGCCCTTAAGCAACAATGCTTTAAGAATTTAAGAAACAATAAGTGTTAGGTAAAATATAGATAAGTAAAATATTGAAAATAAAAGTAACAAATAATTAACAGCAGCAGTAAAATAACAATAGCGAGGCTATATACAGGCGGTACCAGTACAGAGTCAATATGCGGGGGCACAGGAAAGTTGAGGTAATATGTACATGTAGGTAGAGTTAAAGTGAATATGCATTGATAATATAAAGAGAGCAGCAGCAGCGTAAAAGAGGTGTCTGGGTAGCCCTATAATTAGCTGTTCAGGAGTCTCATGGCTTTTGGGTTGAAGCTGTTAACTTTTACCGCCTCAGAAACCCGGATCCGGGATCACCCCCCACCCCCCCCACACTGATTAGCATCGCTAGCATAGCGTCACAATTAAATAGTAGCATCTAAATATCATTAAATCACAAGTCCAAGACACCAAATGAAAGATACAGATCTTGTGAATAAAGCCACCATTTCAGATTTTTAAAATGTTTTACAGGGAAGACAAAATATGTAAATCTATTAGCTAACCCCGTTAGCAAAATACACCACTTTTCTAACTCCATCAGTTTCTTACTCCATCAGGTGCTATCACCAATTCGGCCAAATAAAGATATTGATAGCCACTAACCAAGAAAAAACCTCATCAGATGACAGTCTGATAACATATTTATTGTATAGCATAGGTTTTGTTAGAAAAATGTGCATATTTCAGGTATAAATCATAGTTTGCAATTGCAGCCACCATCACAAATCTCCCCAAAGCGACTAGAATTACTACATAGAGCAACGTGTATTACCAATTTACTCATCATAAAACATTTCTTAAAAATACACAGCTCACAGCAATGGATAGACACAGATCTTGTGAATTCAGACAATATTTCAGATTTTCAAAGTGTCTTACAGCGAAAACACAATAAATCGTTATATTAGCATACCACATATGCAAACGTTACCCGACCATTGATTCAAGCCAAAGAGAGCGATATCGTTATCATCGCCAAAATATATTAATTTTTTCACTAACCTTCTCAGAATTCTTCCGATGACACTCCTGTAACATCATATTACACAATCCATATAGAGTTTGATTGAAAATGTGCATATTTAGCCGCACAATTCGTGGTTACACAACGTGATTAGTGGGCAAAAAATCAAGCAATTTGCCCGGCGCCATTTTGGAAAGGCACCTAATCTTATCGAAAACTATTCATAAACTTGACTAAAAAAATACAGGTTGGACATGAAATGAAAGATGCATTAGTTATTAATGCAACCGCTGAGTTAGATTTTTAAAATTAACGTTACTAGACATACAGTGTGCGTTACAGCCAGACTAGTGCCGCAATAATGGCGTCACTAATCGCCATTATTGAGTTTACATTTTTCCACATAACAACGGAATAACATCATAAATAGCTCTTACTTTTCGACGAGCTTCCATCAGAATCTTGGCCAAGTGGTCCTTTGTCCAAAAGAATCGTTGCTTGGTTGTAAAACGTTGCATTCAACTTCTGATATAGCAGCTAACAATAGCTAACAATAGCTATTTTGCCCCAACGTGTCCAAATCCTCAAGACGCAATACTGAGGAAATTCCGAAAAATAGCAATATACTCGCATAATCTGATATAACTCGGTTTAAAATAGCTTCGTTATGATGTTTCTAAAACCTATATTGAATTAAATTACAGACGGATACATCTAACGTTGATAATTGAGCGTTTGAAAATGGCATCCTGAGGTCCCTCTCTGCGCAATGGTCAGCGTCGAAAAGAGGGCGCACCTCACTCCTTGGCCTTTTATAACCTCTGAGAGCTACGTATAAAGCCCATTCCACTTCTCATTGGTTACTGACATCCAGGGGAAGGCGGGTGCAGTTCATGTCGTTCCATAGGATACACACAGACCTTTAAAACTGATCTGAGACCAGAGCTTCGCTCTCAGACCATCGCAGTACCTGTCATGGATTTCGCTGTAGAACGAGTTCTGGGTCACCCACAGACATAATTCCAACGGTTTATGAAACTAGAGAGTGTTTTCTATCCAATAGAATTAATAATATGCATATTGTATGAGCAAGAATTGAGTACGAGGCAGTTTAATTTGGCGACACCCAGAAAAAAAAAATGCTAACTGCTCCCCCTATTGACAAAAGGTTAAGAAGCCTTTTGGACCTAGACTTGGCGCTCCGGTACCACTTGCAGTGCGGTAGCAGAGAGAACAGTCTATGACTAGGGTGCCTGGAGTCTTTGACAATTTGTTTTGACAAACATGTCGATAGACGTAGTGAACCAGCCTTTAGTCTTGAAATCTTTGGTTGTACACTACCATACCTTAAAGTAATGGGTGGGGCTAAGGCTTAAGAGGGTGTGAACAATGCTGAATGGATGTAGACAAAGAAACGCTCTCCCGTAGGCCATTTCTCAAATGTGGGGTTACAAGTTTATCAACTTTCAAAGCAGAATTACTTTCCCATTGTTCCCCCACTGTAGTGTATGATATACCATTTTCTATGTCTCTACTTTTATCCGATGTAAGACATTTTATTTTATTTTAATTTTGCTACGTAAGACCGGATCGAGCCGGTCGGTCACATTTGTATAATCTGTAAATCAGTCCATTTGTAGGGTAAGCACATGCAGAGAGCATGGTAAAATGATTAGTCATGTGGAAAAATCAAATGGGTATTTATTTGTAGCAAGGAGATCTTATCTTAACATACAAGGTTGGGCTGGTTATAACTGTTTAGGACGAAAACCACCCAGACATCTCTCACTCTCCCGCTCTCTCTCTCTTTGTCTCTCTCTCTCTCTCTCTCTCACACACACGCAGACTCTACCCTCCCACCACATTGTTTGTGGTGAGGTATTAACAGGTCAAAGGAAGTTAATTCAATGCATTTCTTAATATCAGTGTCATGAAAATCCATTTTCTAAATGAGTGAAAGGCAATAGCTACTGTCACACTGCATAACCCACACTGTAAGGGATAAGGGCTTAATTACACCCCAAGAGTCATTTTTATCCCTCTATTTCCTCTTCTGTTTTGGATGTAATTACCTGGGAGGTCATCACTGTCAGCTACTGCTCTTGTCTTCTCCTCTCCTCTGTTCTATGGGGAAAGACCCTCAGGCACCCCATACAAGCACCCCGAAAGCAAAACAAAACCCTAAACTCAATATTGAGGTTTGGAGACGTGATATAATTTAAAGTTATTAAAGTAAGGAAGAGGTTGGGAACTTTAAATTAGTCAAATAAGGGCCTGAAAAGAGTAGCCAACAGCAACAGAATCATTTTTTGGTGGAAAAAGTTAGATTGAATTTTTTTTCAGAATGGGGGGTTGGTGAAATGATCGAGGATTTATGAGGTCTCATTCAGCGAATGGAATAGCGAATGAATCCAATGTTTGGTTTTGGGATTGGGAAACACTTTTAAGAATGACAGATTCATTTCTCAAATGTGAAGTGCGAAAGAGGAGTGGGTGTGGGTGCAGGAGAGAGATGGAGACATGGAAAAAGTGGAGTTGGACAGTGTAAGAGTGTTAGGCCTACACCTTTTATAGTGTCTCCCCTTTTTGCCCATATCAGACGGAGTCTCAGATCAAAGGATCAAAAATAAGACTTTAAATGGTACATTTAATCCAGGAGCGCAGTTTAGTGCCATGTATATCATCATTTGACTAGCTAGGTTGTTTGTCACATCTTACTCAAAGGGCTTTGGATGCCCCGGACACCAAGTCTGGAGACGCCAAGCATGAATGGGAGCTGAAGCAACACTAACTCTTTGGCCCCACTGTCACCTCTCTCCCCTCATTACTGAAGGTAGCCGAGCATTTACCTCACTTCACACAGCATTATCCATGTTCAACAGGGTGACTCAGACTCTGGGACCCGGGGGTCCTGAGTACTCAGGTTACCGTGGGATACAAGAACCGGAGGCTTCGTAAATTACCCACGCTGCTCCTGTCCCACCTTCTGTCGGAAACGTTAGCCAGTTCGTTAGCCAATTCGGACACACGTACACAGCAGGCACTCACATACAGTATATACAGTACACACACAGACACACACACAGACACACACACACACACACACACACACACACACACACACACACACACACACACACACACACACACACACACACACACACACACACACACACACACACACAACAATAGAGGAACAAACCACATGCCCACACTGCCACTGACTCATATGATTACTGGAGGGCTTTCAATACCACAAAACAGCACCACAGCCTTGCTTTGCATTTTTCTCTATTTCGTTTTTCAGTTCTCCTCTAGTTTGTTGTACATATGTTATTTACAGATGTACTAGACAAAACAGATGTCTGTCAATGTCAGGGGGGGGAGGGGGGTCTAGCTCCTGTCACTCCACTGTTCTGACCGTGTATTGTTGTCTGGTTACCGCGGCAACCAGCGCAGCCGCACTGGCCCTATGTGTAGTAATTCCTCCCATGTTAGCATCGGCCAGGAGCCGGAGTTTATTATGACACGTCGCCACCCTCCACGAACCACATGGACCCCTGTTTGTTTGAACAAGACGTCCCCTCCTTTCTCTCCGCTGTAGAGAGAAGGCAAGTCTGAACTGTCACTAGGAGTGAGAGAAAGAAGGAAGAGAGAGAGGCATAGAGAGGGATTGGGGATGTGTGTCAAGGGGACAACTGAGGTCAGCCAGCATTAGAGCGAGGTAGGCCTCTCCGTGACTAATTTAAATCTTCCAGAGGTCTCTCTATTTCTCGCCCTCTCTTTCTCCTGCTATAGTTCTCCCTCTCAGTCTCCCTCTGTCTCCTTCAACCCAAACAGCCAGCACCAACATATTTCCAGTGGGTGGCTCAGAGGAAAATGGATTGTCCGAAGGAAACAATTCTGGCCTCTGAGTAATGGCTTTCCTCCCCAGCGACAGGAACCAGGCTCCACACGGTATAACTCACCTTGCTGGGCAGGCACAAATACATCACCTCACATCAGCCACAATAACAGCAGTAATGCCTTGAGTAATCGTCTGGGTGGCCTCGCCTTCTAATTGGAAATTAAGTGCTCTTAAGGTGGACTTTCTGCTGAGCCAGACAGTGAAATTGAGGGTACCGAGCAGAGTCTGGATGCATGGAGGGCCACGATGGAAAAATACAAACTTTGGAAAAATCATGGCGTGCCATGCATGGGGCGACTGAAATGGCTGTCTATAGGCCCAAACTGCTGAGAAACGAGAAACATCTATGGAATAATTTGGTTGATGTTTGAATTCAAAAGTGAAGTGAAAGTAAAATTCTGGGTGTGTGTGTGTACTGTATAAGAGTGAGGGGAGGGAGAAGGAGAGAGAGAGAGGGAGAAGGAAAAGAGAGAGGGAGAAGGAGAGGCAGAGAGAGGGATAGGGAGAGAGGGAGAGGCAGAGAGAGGGAGAAAGAACGGCAAAGAGGGAGAAGGAGAGGCAGAGCGAGAGAGAGAGAGGAGAAGGAGAGAGAGAGACAGAGAGGCAGAGAGAGAGAAGAGAGACAGATAGCGGGAGAAGGAGAGGCAGAGAAAGAGAGAGGAAAGTGGCATTCATATCACTCTGCTCCCTCAGACTCAATCAACAGCTCAATGAAACACAACCTGATATCCATTTTTCATTTCAAGGTTTATTATGGAATTTAACGACATGTTCAGTGAAAAAAGGCCACACAATGCACAAGTATAGGTGAGCTAGGGGCATTTACCCTCTAGCCTACCCTCTACCCCCTGGTGCAGCGCTTGTGGGGTTCCCTAGCACGGGTCAACAGTCTACACAGACATCCAGGGGTCTATGTAAAACACACCAACAGCACATAAGCCAACTGGGATCAAGATTGCCTGCCTGACTGACTGACTGACTGGGTCCATATTTATCACTAACCGTGGCCTGACCGGGATCTGATATCGAGAAAAAAAAATCAACCAGACATGATTTATACTTAGCTATATATATTTAGTCAGGAATTATAGATAAATCAATGTTTAATCAGGCGATTACAAGGCGAATCATAGCAGAAAGTCAGCCGGCCCTGTGGCCCTCCAGGTCCTGGTGTATTAAGGTCCATTTCTAAATTGACGGGTTTGTGGGTCTGATATTGGACCGGTTCATCTTACTACCTTCTACCTTCTCACAGAGACCTTGCTCTGTTCTCTTTTGGGTTCACCCAAAGCCCTCAAAGGTAAACCCAAATATGGATGATTTTAGAAGGTACTGTACGATCAAATCAAATTCTATTTGTCACATCCTTCGTAAACAACAGGGGTAAACTAACAGTGAAATGCTTACTCACGGCCCTTCCCAACAACGGAGAGAGAAAAAAAGAGAAATAATATAGAAATAGTTACATAAGGAACAAATAAACAATGAGTAACAATGGCTATATACAAAAGATTACAGATAGTTGATCAAATTTACAAATATAATTAGGTGTCCGTTATCAGACCTAATTTTTTATTTAATCTCAGAGGGGTTACGGGGGGCGCTGCGGGGTGAGAGGGAGAACAACTTGATGTGCCTTTTTATAGCACAGTAGTTTATGGATTTTGGCAGTGTTTTCTTTGGAATGTACTGTATGTGTTTGAAGATATGCTGTGTACTAAAGTCACATTCATAAGACCAGAGTCTTCATCATCTCAGTAGGTTTTACTTTTGTCCAAAGCCATTCATCGTTTTTATGAAACAGGTGAGGAGGAAAGGCAGAGATCTAATATTTGTAATCTCCGAAGTTGTATTCACGCATGTGGTAAAGTGAGCTTTCAAATTGACAGTCCCCTGTTGGTTTGTGAAAACAATATTTCTAATGTTGAGAAACAAAGTACATTTGTTTTACTCATAAATGCAAGGTTATAACACATCTCACATGGTTCAAATGGCTGCTTGTGTACAGTAAGTAGCAGGGATGATGATGTAATGGAGTAATGGTGATCTATGGGGAACACTATCGCTCTATTAGATAGTGGTGTGTGTCAGCTCTGCTCTGGTCTATCAGCGGGACACCACACTACACTACGCACCAATAACATCTAAGTAGGTGTCTCCAGGGTACCGTTTCCAAGCTTCACTTTCTTCTCCACCGCCCACAGCAACACCCCAGGGTCCAATGTCACCCCAACACCCCACAACCCCTGGGACGCCACAACCAACCGTGTTTTTTGGAGGTTTTGAGGGGGGGTTCCAATACCTCTTCTATTATTGGACAAGGGGACCGTGCGCCTGCCCGGGCGCCCCTGTGCCGTGTGCGTGAGACTGGTCACTTAGCATGTGGCGGTGCGTGAGTTGTCATGACGTGGTTGGCACAGCTCACTGCACACATACTAAACTGTGTCGGACACCCTATAAATCTCGGGGGGGAGGGAGAAAGTAAATAAGGCGGCTGAAATATGGCTACCTGGTGAAGGAGCGGGGGGGTGTTCAGGGTGCTGGGGGGGGGGGGGGTATGGAGGGGTGTTTGGGGGTATGACAACCCAACAGTGTAGCAACAGTGTAGCATTCACAAGGGGTTAATTGGGAAGGTGTTTTTAAAGACTGTATGTACGCTGATGCTTTTTTTTTTATTTTTTAGAAAAGGTGGTACGTGGAAAGAATTCAATGTCTACCTGCGGAATAATGAGGTGAAATTATTCTCCCACTGCCGACATCGGGGTCTGGCAGCGGGTTGCGGAGACGCTTCGCTGCGCTAGTCATGGCCTGCGAGACTGTTTTCACTCAAAATAAAATAACAGAAATGGAACCTTCCAATTAATTTCCATTTACATATCCCTGGCTCCAGTTTCCATTGGGGAGGGCCTGGGGATGTGAGCCGCTGTTGCAGTCGCCAGGGCGATTATTTGATTAGGTAATTAATAATTCCCCAAGTGCCGCAATTAATTTGAAATTAGCTAAACAAACCAGGAGTGCTGGTGTCATGTAGCATATGGGTGTGACTGACTTCTTCCACCTCTCATACATACATACACACACACCCACACACACATATTCATGAGTCAAGAACACACACACACGCACACACATGGGCGCATGCACACCCACAAGTGCGTGTGCATGCACACACGCACACATGCGCACACACATGCGCACACACACACACACACCTTCACACAGTGGCCAGGCTTATTCTGCCGACCTGAGTCTAATCCTTCACTCCTCTCAGCGCAGTGACGTCCAGTGGTAAACACACTCACAGATTAGTGCGGTTTGTTTGCTTTCAGGTCGTTGGTGCCGTCACCGTGCGCCCTGGCTCCTGCCTGCTGGGCAGTAGAGTTTGTCACCTGCTCCATAGAGAGAGAGGGGTAGAGAGAGAGAGAGAGAGAGAGAGAGAATGAGAGAAAGAATGAGTGGAGAGTAGGAGAGGATGATGTCATGGCTCTCAGAGTGAGTAGGGCCAGCTTATGTCCCACTGGGGAGAGAAGAGTGCCTCCATGGCTCCAGAGTGACTATATGGCGACTGTGATGTCTCAGTAAGACAGGACATCCACCCTGACTCCAAACACAGTGGCCAGTCATTAGGCTGTATACAGTAGCAGGTTAGGGATTCTCCTGTGGTGGCCTAGCATAGGCATAGACCAGGCTGTGATGGATTTGCAATTGAGTCATTTGGGCAGTTATAACCCTTTCTACCCAGGATACAAACTACTGCTTCGATAGACCACCAGCGAGGGGGAACCCCACCAGACCTTCTCCAGTGACCCTTAAAAAACAGACGGCCTGTTTTTCTCCCTGCAGGGTGTAGACAACATGAGAGCGTGAGACTCACTCCCCTCGCCCCATTTAGGTGAGTGATGGGCGAGCAGATTTTATTAAAACAGCAGCAATTATCTGCGTGCAATTAGCTAGCCACCCGTGCAATTACAACCCACTCTGCCTTGCTCGGGTCCTGCAGAATGACTCACTCAACTCTGCCTGAGCAGAATGAACGATGATGATGATGAGGATGATAGCCGTGATGTTGACTATATTAATATCGCAGCAGGCAAGCATGGAGGGAAGGCAGAGGTGGTCGGTGTGTGTGGGGCCTGTGTTCTGAGAGTGAAAGCCTCCCCAACCTGCTTGCCTTACCCTAACCTCTGGCCACCCCTGGCCATGGCGTGTGGGGGTAATTGTGATAATCCGCCTCATGGGGGAACAGGAGGTCCCCATTAGAGTACTGTGGCCGTGGGGCCGCTCAGGTGCCGTCCCGCCCAACCCACCACCTCGGCTGTTTTTGGAGGGCTTCTTGTTCCTCTCTGGCTCAGCGTTAGAACCCTTTGCTAAGCCTGATGGCTGGGCCGGCGCTGGATGGCTGTTTAAATAAAGTCCAGGGTAAATACGGTCCTAGACCAAGTAAACACATGTCATACAGTTTCATTTTGAACTTTAATTAAGTATATACATTTTTTTCATTACTGAGGAGGAAAGAAAAACAGGGTTTGGTTAGACCAGTGAGCTTTGGTGAGCTTAGAGAGGCAGACAGAGGAGCAGGCAATAGTCACTAACCCAACCAAGCCCCTGATAAGTCATTACTACCCCACTGACTGACGGGATTTAGGATTTACTCTTTTTGTTTTGCTATACATTGGATGAATCAGGCATTTTGGCCACCCTTATGAAGATTAAATCCATCTCACTCCAGCTTTTCCACCAAAACCAGATAAAAAACAAGACAATTCTTAGCCTAACTCTATAGACAGTAATTGTCCTCATACAGACCCTCTCTCTTTCTTGTGTGAGCAGTGGCATCTGAGTTTAACCTGTCACAGACCCTGTTGAGTGTATCAACAGGCTCCACAAGAGGGAGCAAATTCTCCATAGGGACCAAGCATAGCATCATCGTCACACAACAGCACCCATGGGTTGGGACAGTGGGCCAGAAACCTTTCTGTATAGTAACCCACCTTACTATTTCTGAATTGTAATTATGAACAAAAGCAACGCCATGGGAAAAGGCCAATTGTACTGCTACATGTACTTTTATACTTAGTAATAATTTCTCTCATCCACCATTGAAAAGAGTCAAGGGAACAGAACAATGTTCTGGAAGCCTTGTTGTAAGTCTTATTCTCTGAGAAAAACAAATTAGTTGAGTGTGAATTACTGTGGATTGCCTTCGTTCTATCTTTCTCTCTCAGTATCCCCGTATTGACTTGTTTCTAATGTGCGTCTGTTGTCCTGAGCTCGTCCACATTCTGATTGTGCCCACATTTTTCGACAGGTGTAGACAATCAAAAGGCACGTTGTGATATGATTGTGATTAGATCATCCTGACCACCTCTGGAGGTAGTCGAAGACGCATCTTGTACGGGTATCCTTGAAGTGCAAACGAATCCTGACAACAAAAGCATATACATTTGGCCAAAGTCACGGTTGTCCCGCCCTCGCCAAAAAAAATGGCCAGTTGAGATATAATTATGGACTACAATTCCAGTAGAATTAAGATCATAGTCTTCATTAGAAACCAAGTGCCTACTCACACTGTGGTTGGATGCCACAGTTCAATCGAAATTAGATCAACGGAAATATGTATGAAGAGACATAGTCGGGAATGAGGGGGAAAAAGGGTTCTCCTTTTCCCATGTCCAAAGCCAGCGCAAAACCAAATATTTGAAACATCGTAGCAGGAGTGGGAACGGGAGAACCCAAAGCCCATTTTATTCAGAACTGGACAAAGTATTGGGGGACCATCCCACCACCTGCCCACCGTCCCATGCATCCACATTACATTTGTAGTTTCATTTAAATTCTGTAATGCTAGTATATCTGTCTATCAACTCTTGAAATTGAAAGAGACTCGCGTTAGTGAATGATCATTTATCAATGATTTGGAGAAGACCAAACCATGGTTGTTCTCCCAGCATGTCACATTTTTCCCCCTTTTAGATAGGCTACTTTTTAAGGATATACTAAATAAGATTTTCACCCATTATATAATGCAATCCTATCGGCCTATATTATATTCTCTGAATCTTTGAGCATTTTCCAGATAAATCGCTATTGTAATAAAGTGCAGATGTCCAAATTGATGCACAAAGGCTCATAGCTTTCTGTAAGCATGAGCGAGCCCACTGTCCAATATAATGTACATTATGAAGGACAGTTTAGGCTGCTTTTAGATCTACACTTAATTCCTCCATAGTATTTGCTTTACATGTGTGCTCCTTTGTATACATGCCAGTTTCTTCAGAGGGCGTAACATATTTGCATTTTCAATCATGAACATTAATATAAAGAAAAACTATGTAAACATATGTGACTCGTTTTAGGACACTAGCCGTATGTCGCGCGTCACTACTTCACAGGAGTGTCTTTTATTTTTGATCAAAATTTGTTTTTTGGCAGAAATTCCTGGAACATGTGAACTTTCATGTGCCTTAATAACAACCTTGTAAATATGAAATTGTTAAATTACGAACCCAGTTGGTTTAGCCACGGAAAAAGACAGCAAACTTTCCACTAGCCATGATTGGCTGAGAAAATGAATGGGCTGGACATGCTGAGAGATGAGTTCGGATTGGTTTGTCATGTAAGCACGTGTGTAGGTAATCCTTTCTGCGTGTAGGTAATCCTTTCTAACTTGGCTTTTTTGAAAGATATCACGTAGTAAAAGTGCATAAGTGTTGCTCTCCACTATCTGGAGGACCAAGTTTTGAAATCAGTGGAATTTTGCTACATCAGACCGAATCGAGCCGGTCGGTCACATATTTGTATGGCTGTGGACAGGTCGATGTTATCGGGACAACCTATTACGCCCAGTCTTAAATCGTTGGATAACAAAAGTAGGCTGTAAAGATGAGAGTTTAAACTATTCAGGGGTGTGAACACTTAAGTGAAATTGGGATCCTCAACATTTACAAAAAATGGGGGATGAGTTAGAAAATCACAGCGCTAATTACAGAAATGATCAACTAAGCTATGGAATGGTTTTAAGGTCATACAAAGGATCCTTTTGCTATTTGATTTAGAATGTTAAGACCCCTTGAAGTACCAAAAACAAATAATAAGAACATATTGAATGAAAAATGGTATTTGGCCTTACTGCTATTAGCCCATACAAACGCATGGAACAACAGATAGTCCCCAAAAAATAAATGAAAAGGAAGTTTGAGAGATACAAGAAAGATCAGGAAACATTTTTATAACAGTCTCCGTATATACTTCCATAAATGTTTTCAACTGGTACCGGGGGACCTTCAGACGAGTCTTGTGAGGCATAGAGCAAAACAACATGTGCGTGTTCATGAGTCTCATCTTTTCAAAATAGTTTTGTAGGCCAAACCGTTTGTAAGCTACATACGATTTTGTGAGAAAAACGATTTTCGGGATCGATTTCCGGGATGTCTCATGGTCTGACAAACTGCTCTAGCTCTGTCACCTTTAACCGCAGATGCAGATGTGCGACATAGGCGGATGCAGTGGGTTGAGCCGCATTCATGAAAAAAAAGATACTGTGGCTGCATTCCAGACACGTAAAATACACGCCCTTGCCCCTCAGCCCTCAAATTAAGTTGACACTTCTGATGACGTATCATGACGTATGATGAGTTGACACTTGCAGGGCAAGGGGCGAGGGAAGAATGAATGGACCGCCCTTGCCCGGAAATGTTTCACTCGTTCGTCCCGCGATTGTGTTTTTAGTCATCATGGAACCACTGTATGCTGTTATGTGTGCTTTATATGTGCTACAGTCAATTACGATTGCATTTTATATCTTGGCTAGAAGACAACGCATCCGCAGACATCGAATCCTAGCAATCCGATGATATCGGGTACATCGAAAATTACAAAAGTATGATGTCAAGGAACGTTGTATGCCCTAGTTAACATTTCCAAAAGCTAACCGAACACGATACGTGTTTATGCCGTCATGTGCATTAGTAGCACAATTTCTAACTTATTTACATTTGTTTTTCCTTACACTTACATGTTGACTTCTCCATATATGACTAACCAGCTGGATTCGGTCTTATGTAGCAAAATGTGAAAAGGTGTTTTTTTATATTGGATAAATGTAGAGACTAAGAGCTACAAAATGGTATATCATACACTGCATTTGAGGAACAACGGGAAAGTAATTCAGCTTTGAAAGTTAATCAACTTTTAAACTCACTTTTGAGAAAATCACCTTTGAATGTTGTGGTATCTAGTGCAGAGCTCTTCTTTGTCTATACCCATTCAGCATCGTTCACACCCTCTTAAGCTTTAGCCCCACCCATCTCGTTTCGCTCTCAGAGCGCACACTTGATGCTCTGACCAATGATTTGCTTACCTCTGGATAACATGAAAACAGCCTAACCAGCTCGGCTGGCAACAATTTCCTTCCGCTTTTTTGCAGACGTTTACTGACACCGGCCATATTCAACGGGTGTTGTACACGCGTCACATAACATTAGCTAACGAGCCATTCAGCTAACATTAGCTAGTTAAACAACAATGAACAAAGTGCCAACAATGCCTAACATTAGGCTCGAACTAGAAAAGCAAACGGCTCTGGGAAACAAATAATGCCGTCAGCTAGGGAGCCAGCCAGCTAACATTAGCTAGCTAAATAGTACACTTTAGCTTGAAATGAAACCACTGCCTGTCAAAATTAGAAACGTGTGATATCTGAAAATGTAGCTAGCTAACGCTAGACTATCTTACGTGTATACATCGTCATGCATGAGACGTGTATGGTCTTCCCTGTCAGGAAGACCATACACGGTTGCTCTTAGTTTGAAGATGTAATCCGGAGACAGGTGTTTCCTCCATCTCTTTAGCTATCATAATCTAATTCCACTGATTTCAAAACTTGATCCTCCAGAAAGTGGAGAGCAACACTTATGCAACTCAACTACATAATACACGTTGAACTACACGTTCAACAGGATTCCCAACACAGACTGACAAGCTCAAATAGACAGCAGCCTTCAATATGGAAGACCAATCCGAACTCCTCTCTCGGCATGTCCAGCCCACTCATTATCTCAGCCAATCATGGCTAGTGGGAAGGGTGCCAACTTTTTCTGTGGCTTAACCAACAAGGCTCGTAATTTAACTATTTTATTGCCAACAATGCATACAAGTTTATTTTTAAGGCATATACATGAAAGTTCACATGTTGGAGAAGGCATTTCTACCATAAAACACATTTTGATAAAAAAAAATGTTTTTACATTCAAACGGCTCTACTGTGAAGTCAAGACTTGCGACATTTGCCTAGTTTCCTGAATCGGGTCACATATTGATGTTGGTTTTAAGTTTTGCATTGACTTATCTTAGGGGATGTACAATCATCGCGGATTGAATTATGTGGCGTTTCAGGCCCTGGAGTGAACAGAACTGTACACTCGCAAACTTGATAACAAATGAGGGCTGAGGGGCTTACGTTGCCAACTTCCCTTGCTTGGCAAATTGTCTGGACCGAGGGCAAAGATGGCCGCGGGGCATAATGCGAGGGTAAGTGGAGGAGGGTGTGTCTTTTACGTGTTTAAAACGCAGCTTGTGTCTCTAGCTTAAACTGACATATTTTTATGGGGATTTTTTGTAATGCTAATTAGATTTCCACGGGTTTTAATGACTGCTGTGTAACTACTGAGCTTTTGGGTATCTACTACTTAAAACCTACACATTCCTACATGTTCTCTATTGAATCACTATGCAATGCCTACACATTACTGCTGTATGCATACTAAATCTTTATTGAATTACTACTGCCATCTGTGTGTGTAGTGTTGTGTCACTACTGATCACTACTGAACTGCTTCTGATCCTTTTTCATTTCCCACATAAACCCTTTTGAATTACTATTGAAAACTGACACATTTACTACTGTTTGCTTATTCAAAATTCACTATTGACATCTTACTTCACTACTCTGTCACTACTAGACAACGGCACATGTTAGTTGCTGAAGTTTCTAATTAAGCAATAAGGCCTGAGGGGTGTGGTATATGGCCAATATATCATGGCTAAGGGCTGTTCTTAGCACGACGCAACGCAGCCCTTAGCCGTGGTATATTGGCCATATACCTCAAACCCCCGAGGTAACTTATTGCTATTAGAAACTGGTTACCAACGTAATTAGAGCAGTAAAAATACATATTTTGTCTTACCTGTTGTCACGCCCTGACCTTAGTATTCTTTGTTTTCTTTATTATTTTGGTTAGGTCAGGGTGTGACGAGGGTGGTATGTGTGTTTTTGTCTTATCTAGGTTTTTTTGTATGTCTAGGTGTGTGTCTCTAGTCTAGACATATGTAGGTCTATGGTGGCCTAGATTGGTTCCCAATCAGAGGCAGCTGTTTATCGTTGTCTCTGATTGGGGATTCTATTTAGGTTGCCATTTTCCAGTTTGGTTTATGGGTTATTGTCTATGTGAAGTTGCATGTCTGCACTCATTGTTTATAGCGTTCACGTTCGTTTTGTTGTTTTGTATTAGTTTGTTTAGTGTTCTTCGTGTTAATTCGTCTTACATTAAAACTTCTACTTGGTACTCATCCCGGATCCGGGAGCACCCTCATCAGTAAAAAAGCTGACTAGCATAGCCTAGCATAGCGCCACAAGTAAATACTAGCATCTAAATATCATGAAATCACAAGTCCAAGACACCAGATGAAAGATACACATCTTGTGAATCCAGCCATCATTTCCGATTTTTAAAATGTTTTACAGGGAAAACACAATATGTATTTTTATTAGCTAACCACGATCGCAAAAGACCCAACTTTTTTTTTTCACAATTTTTTTACTGCATAGGTAGCTATCACAAATTCGACCAAATAAAGATATAAATAGTCACTAACCAAGAAACAACTTCATCAGATGACAGTCTTATAACAGATTTATTGTATAGCATATGTTTTGTTAGAAAAATTTGCATATTTCAGGTATAAATCATAGTTTTACATTGCAGCCACCATCACAACTCTCACCAAAGCAGCTACAATAACTACAGAAACCAACGTGAAATACATAAATACTCATCATAAAACATTTATGAAAAATACACGGTGTACAGCAAATGAAAGACAAACATCTTGTGAATCCAGCCAATATTTCCGATTTTTTAAGTGTTTTACAGCGAAAACACAATATAGCATTATATTAGCTTACTACAATAGCCTACCACACAACCGCATTGATTCAACATAACGTTAGCGATAGCGAATAAACCAGCAAAATATATACATTTTTTCACTAACCTTCTCAAACTTCACCAGATGACAGTCCTATAACATCATATTACACAATACATATATGGTTTGTTCGAAAATGTGCATATTTAGCGGTACAATTCGTGGTTGAACAATGTGAATAAGTAGCCAAAATTCAAACAATTTGTCCGGAGATATCTTGGAGAGGCACCTAATCTAATCAATAACTAATCATAAACTTGACTAAAAAACACAGGTTGGACAGCAAATTAAAGATACACTAGTTCTTAATGCAACCGCTGTGTTAGATTTTTAAAAAGAACGTTACTACAACATACAGCTTACGTTATAGCGAGACAGCGCCGAAATTAATGGCGGAATATTAGTCTAAACATTTTCGACAGAAATAAGAATTAACATCATAAATTGTTCCTACTATTTGATGAGCTTCCATCAGAATCTTTTACAAGTTGTCCTTTGTCCAGAATAATCGTTGTTCGGTTGTAGAATTGTAACGGTAGTCCTCTTCCTCTTCATCCGAAGAGGAGGAGCATGGATTGAACCAAAACGCAGCTTCTGAAGTTGACATATTTATTTACAGAAAAGACGAAAACACGAACTTCACTATAACCTAACAAAACAACAAAACGGAGTAGACAAACCTGGACATGCGAACTTACATACAACGCAGAACTCACGAACAGGAAAATGACTACACAAAAGACCGAACGTACAAACAAACCGAGAACAGTCCCGTGTGGCGTAACATACAAACACTGACACAGGAGACAACCACCCACAACAAACAGTGTGAAAACACCTACCTTAATATGACTCTCAATCAGAGGAAATGAAAACACCTGCCTCTAATTGAGAGCCATACCAGGCAACCCAAAACCAACATAGAAACAGAAAACATAGACTGCCCACCCAAACTCACGTCCTGACCAGCTAACACATACAAAACTAACAGAAAACAGGTCAGGAACGTGACATAACCCCCCCCTTAAGGTGCGAACTCCGGGCGCACCAGCACAAAGTCTAGGGGAGGGTCTGGGTGGGCATCTGACCATGGTGGTGGCTCAGGCTCAGGGCGAGGTCCCCACCCCACCATAGTCAATCCCAGCTTACATCTCCCCCTTAGAATGACCACCCTCTTTCTCCACCCACCTAATATAAGGGGCAACACCAAGACAAGGTAGCTCAGGACAGCGAGGTAGGTCGAGATAGAGAGGTAGCTCAGGATAGAGAGGTAGCTCAGGATAGAGAGGTAGCTCAGGATAGAGGGGCAACTCCGGACTGAAAGGCAGCTCCGGACAGAGAGACAGCTCTGGACTGAGGGGCAGTTCTGGATTACTGGCAGCTCCGGGCTGGCTGACGGCTCTGGACGCTCATGGCTGGCTGACGGCTCTGGACGCTCATGGCTGGCTGACGGCTCTGGACGCTCATGGCTGGCTGACGGCTCTGGACGCTCATGGCTGGCTGACGGCTCTGGACGCTCATGGCTGGCTGACGGCTCTGGACGCTCATGGCTGGCTGACGGCTCTGGACGCTCATGGCTCACTGGCGGCTCTGGACGCTCATGGCTCACTGACGGCTCTGGCAGATCCTGTCTGGTTGGCGGCTCTGGCAGATCCTGTCTGGTTGGCGGCTCTGGCAGATCCTGTCTGGTTGGCGGCTCTGGCAGATCCTGTCTGGTTGGCGGCTCTGGCAGATCCTGTCTGGTTGGCGGCTCTGGCAGATCCTGACTGACGAATGGCTCTAGCGGCTCCTGACTGACTAACGGCTCTGACGGCTCGGGACAGACGGGCGGCTCTAATGGCTCGGGACAGACGGATGGCTCAGACGGCGCTGGGGAGACGGATGGCTCAGACGGCGCTGGGGAGACGGATGGCTCAGATGGCGCTGAGGAGACGGATGGCTCAGATGGCGCTGCGGAGACGGATGGCTCAGATGGCACTGCGGAGACGGATGGCTCAGATGGCGCTGCGGAGACGGATGGCTCAGATGGCGCTGCGGAGACGGATGGCTCAGACTGATCCTGTCTGGCGGAAGGCTTTGGCTGCTCCTGTCTGGCGGAAGGCTCTAGCGGCTCCTGTCTGGCGGAAGGCTCTAGCGGCTCCTGTCTGGCGGAAGGCTCTGTAGGCTCATGGCAGACGGGCGGCTTTGCAGGCTCATGGCAGACGGGCGGCTTTGAAGGCTCAATACAGACGGGCAGTTCATGCGGCGCTTGGCAGACGGACAGTTCAGGCGCCGTTGGGCAGACGGCAGACTCTGGCCGGCTGAGACGCACTGTAGGCCTGGTGCGTGGTGCCAGAACTGGAGGCACCGGACTGGAGACACGCACTTCAAGCCTAGTGCGGGGAGCAGGGACAGGGCACACTGGACTCTCAAAGCGTACTATTTGCCTGGTGCGTGGTACCGGCACTGGTGGCACCGGGCTGAGGGCACGCACATCAGGACGAGTACGGGGAGAAGGAACAGTGTGTACAGGGCTCTGGAGACGCACAGGTGGCTTAGTGCGTGGTGCCGGAACTGGAGGCACTGGGCTGGAGACACGCACCATAGGGAGAGTGCGTGGAGGAGGAACAGGGCTCTGAAAACGCACTGGAAGCCTGGTGCGTGGTGTAGGCACTGGTGGTACTGGGCTGGGGCGGGGAGGTAGCGCCGGAAATACCGGACCGTGCAAGCGTACTGGCTCCCTTGAGCATTGAGCCTGCCCAACCTTACCTGGTTGAATGCTCCCCGTCGCCCGACCAGTGCGGGGAGGTGGAATAACCCGCACCGGGCTATGTAGGCGAACCGGGGACACCATGCGTAAGGCTGGTGCCATGTAAGCCGGCCCAAAGAGACGTACTGGTGGCCAGATATGTAGAGCCGGCTTCATGACATCCGGCTCAACGCTCAATCTAGCCCTACCAGTGCGGGGAGGTGGAATAACCCGCACTGGGCTATGCACACGTACAGGAGACACCGTGCGCTCTACTGCGTAACACGGTGTCTGCCCGTACTCCCGCTCTCCACGGTTAGCCTGAGAAGTGGGCGCAGGTCTCCTACCTGCCCTTGGCCCACTACGTCTTAGCCCCCCCCCAAGAAATTTTTGGGGTTTCTTCACGGGCTTCAGTGCTAGCCGCGTACCTTCATAAATCCGGTTTTGAGCTTCATTCTCCGGTTTCCAGCCACGTCTCCTTGCTGCCTCCTCATATCGCCGCCTCTCTGCTTTCGCTGCCTCCAGCTCAGCTTTGGGACGGCGATATTCTCCCGGCTGTGCCCATGGACCTTTTCCATCCAGCTCGTCCTCCCAAGTCCAGTAGTCCTGTGATTTCCACTGCTCGAACATATGCTGCTTGGTTCTAATTTGGTGGGTGGTTCTGTAACGGTAGTCCTCTTCCTCTTCATCCAAAGAGGAGGAGCATGGATTGAACCAAAACGCAGCTTCTGAAGTTGACATATTTATTTACAGAAAATACGAAAACACGAACTTCACTATAACCTAACAAAACAACAAAACGGAGTAGACAAACCTGGACATGCGAACTTACATACAACGCAGAACTCACGAACAGGAAAATGACTACACAAAAGACCGAACGTACAAACAAACCGAGAACAGTCCCGTGTGGCGTAACATACAAACACTGACACAGGAGACAACCACCCACAACAAACAGTGTGAAAACACCTACCTTAATATGACTCTCAATCAGAGGAAATGAAAACACCTGCCTCTAATTGAGAGCCATACCAGGCAACCCAAAACCAACATAGAAACAGAAAACATAGACTGCCCACCCAAACTCACGTCCTGACCAGCTAACACATACAAAACTAACAGAAAACAGGTCAGGAACGTGACAAGAATGTCGTCTTCATCTGTGGAATTAGCAGCCATGTGGCGCAGAAGTGCCCAACTAACCATAACGCAAAACAAAGAAATACAGAAAATCGCAATATACTGATATAAACTGATATAACTCGGTTTAAAATAACTAGATTATGATGTTTTTAACTTTTTATGGCTGCAGGGGCAGTATTGAGTAGCTCTGATTAAAGGTGCCCATTTCAAACGGCCTCGTACTCAATTCTTGCTCGTACAATATGCATATTATTATTACTATTGGATAGAAAACACTCTCTAGTTTCTAAAACCGTTTGAATTATATCTGTGAGTCAAACAGAACTCATTTGGCACAAACTTCCTGACCAGGAAGTGGAACGTCTGAAATCGAGGCTCTGTTCTTCTTCCTGCCTATAAATGGGCATGATACGTAAGAGTCTACGTGCACTTCATAGACCTTCCCCTGGATGTCAAGAGGCTGTGAGAGAAGAAATTTAGTGTTTATCTTGGTCTGAATTGGAATACAAGCTCTTTGTATGACGTGTCCCTCATTTCCGGTACTCTGGGGAGCGCGAGGTGGACAGTGGGATTGCCTTCTGTTTAGCTGCCGTTATGGACGACTACTATCTCCGGCTTTGATTTTATTTGATACATGTGACCATATCATCGTAAAGTATGTTTTTTCAATATAGTTTAATCAGATTATTGAAATTTTTTCGGGAGTTTTGCCGTGTTCCGTTCTCTGACTTTGTTGACAATGGAGAGATCCGTGCCACTTGGCTAGTGCGCGTGCTAAATCAAGAGGGAAAGTTGCCGTTCTAAATCCAAACAACGATTGTTCTGGACAAAGGACACCTTGTCCAACATTCTGATGAAAGATCAGCAAAAGTAAGAAACATTTTATGATGCTATTTCATATATCTGTCGTACATGTGAACTAGTCGTGGGCGCCCAACGTTTGGGTACTCTAGCTATACCGAAGCTGCATATCGTAATGAAGTTATTTTTAGAATTCTAACACTGCGATTTCATTAAGAACTAATGGATCTATCATTTCCTATACAACATGTATTTTTTAGTTATGTTTATGAATAGCTATTTGGTCAGAATATGTGTGTCAGAAAAAGTGTCAGGAAAAATCCGGACGTAGTGGGAAAAAGTAGCTAAGTTAGCACAATGTGTAACCATTGATTTCAGCTCTAAATATGCACATTTTCGAACAAAACATAAGTGTATGTATAACCTGATGTTATAGGACTGTCATCTGAGGAAGAAAATCAAGGTTAGTCAAAAATTATATATCTTTTGCTTGTTTGTTACGATCGCTTACTTTTGCTACTGGGAAATTGCTTGTGTTTTTGGCTATTGTGGTAAGCTAATATAACGCTATATTGTGTTTTCGCTGTAAAACACTTGATAAATCGGAAATATTGTCTGGAATCACAAGATGCCTGTCTTTCAATTGCTGTACACTATGTATTTTTCAGAAATGTTTTATGATGAGTATTTAGTTATTTGGCGTTGGTGTCTGTAATTATTCTGTCTGCTTTCGGTGCAATTTCTGATTGTAGCTGCAATGTAAACTATGATTTATACCTGAAATATGCACATTTTTCGAACAAAACATAGATTTATTGAATAACATGTTATAAGACTGTCATCTGATGAAGTTGTTTGTTGGTTAGTTTGGTTGGTTCTTGGTTAGTTAGGTTGGCTTTGTGCATGCTACCTGTGCTGTGAAAAATGTCTGTCCTTTTTTGTATTTGGTGGTGAGCTAACATAAATATACGTGGTGTTTTCGCTGTAAAACATTTAAAAAATCGGACATCTTGGCTGGATTCACAAGATGTGTACCTTTCATATGCTGTATTGGACTTGTTAATGTGTGAAAGTTAAATATTTAAAAAAAATATATTTTGAATTTCGCGCCCTGCACTTGAGCTGGCTGTTGTCATAAGTGTACCGACGTCAGGCTTGCAGCCATAAGAAGTTAACACATATATCAAATTAAATCAGAGCCGGAGATATCTAACTTATAAAACGAAAGCTTTTCAGAGCGCAATGCAGACGTCCCTCTTGCGTCAGGCCAGATGATGAAAAGACCAGACCTTCCGTTCCAAGCGGTCTTGTTCGGCCTCAGATCTAGCTAGACACCCCATTCCAACTCTCACTGCCTACTGACATCTAGTGGAAGGCGTATGCAGTGCATGTAGACCCATAGATTCCATGCAAATTAATAAACTGACCCTGGAACAGAGCCCTCGATTTCAGATTTTTCAGTTCCTGACAGGAAGTTTGCTGCAAAATGAGTTCTGTTTTACTCACAGATATAATTCAAACGGTTTTAGAAACTAGAGAGTGTTTTCTATCCAATAGTAATAATAATATGCATATTGTACGAGCAAGAATTGAGTACGAGGCAGTTTAATTTGGGAACGATTTTTTACAAAGTGAAAATGGCGCCCCCCTATTGAGAAAAGGTTCCTCTTTCCGCACAGATCCCTTTAGTGGGATCATTTTCCTAACCACCGCTGAATTGCAGGGCGCCAAATTCAAAAATATTACAAAAATATTTAGAATCATGCAATCACAAGTGAAATATACCAAAACACAGCTTAGCTTGTTGTTAATCCACCTATCGTGTCAGATTTTGAAAATATGCTTTACAGCGAAAGCAATCCAAGCTTTTGTGAGTGTATCAATCAATGCTAGAACAGCTAGCCCAAAATTAGCATGGTCATGAAAGTCAGAAAAGCAATAAAATTAATTGCTTACCTTTGATAATCTTAGGATGTTTGCACTCACGAGACTCCCAGTTACACAATAAATGTTATTTTTGTTCGATAAATATTACTTTTATAACAAAAAACGCCATTTGGTTTGCGCGTTATGTTCAGAAAACCACAGCCTCGTTCCGTTCGACAAAAATTCCAAAATGTAACGGTCGTCGTAATGTGGAAGAGAGGAGGACCAAATCACAGCGTGGTACGTTTCCATATTTTTGGAACACTTATTAACTTCTTTGGGCTGCAGGGGCAGTATTGAGTAGTCTGGATAAAAGGTGCCCATTTCAAACGGCCTCGTACTCAATTCTTGCTCGTACAATATGCATATTAGTATTACTATTGGATAGAAAACACTCTCTAGTTTCTAAAACCGTTTGAATTATATCTGTGAGTAAAACAGAACTCATTTTGCAGCAAACTTCCTGACAGGAAGTGGAAAATCTGAAATCGATGCTCTGTTCTAGGGCATCCCGATTAATTTGCTCGATATGTATTAGTCTACATGCACTGCATACGCCTTCCACTAGATGTCAATAGGGAGTGAGAGAAGAAATGGAGTGTATAACTTGATCTGAGGTCGAATAAGAGCTCTTGGCATGACGTGTCACCAATTTCTTGTTTTCAGGAAGGCGCGAGAAGTACCCGGGGATTGCCTTCTGAAAAGCTGTCGTTATAGACGGCTACTATCTCCGGCTTTGATTTTATTTGATAAATGTGACAATATCATCGTAAAGTATGTTTTTTCAATATAGTTTTATTAGATTATTGAACATTTTTCGGGACGTTAGGCGTGTTGCGTTGTCTGCGTTTGTTCACGAAGGAGAGCTTCGCGCCACTTTGCTAGCTTTCCGTGCTAATTGACTGGAGAAGAGGAGATTCTAAAACCAAACAACGATTGTTCCCGACAAAGAACCCCTTGTACAACATTCCGATGGAAGATCATCAAAAGTAGGACCCATTTATGATGCTATTTCATATATCTGTCGGAACATGTTTACTAATAGTTTGCGCCCAGATTTTGGGCACTCTCTCGCTATAACGTAAGCTGGATGTCGTAATGAAGTTATTTTTAGAATTCTAACACGGCGATTGCATTAAGAACTAGCGTATCTATCATTTCCTATACAACATGTATTTTTTAGTAACGTTTATGAATAGTTATTTGGTCAGAATAGGTGAGTGTCATAAAAATATCCGCACATTCTGGGAAAAAGATGCTACGTTAGCACAATGTATAACCACTGATTTCAGCTCTAAATATGCACATTTTCGAACAAAACATAAGTGTATGTATAACCTGATGTTATAGGACTGTCATCTGATGAAGCTTATCAAGGTTAGTCAAAAATTATATATCTTTTGCTGGTTTGTTACGATCGCTAACTTTTGCTGCTGGTAAATGGCTTGTGTTTCTGGCTATTGTGGTAAGCTAATATAATGCTATATTGTGTTTTCGCTGTAAAACACTTATGAAATCGGAAATATTGGCTGGATTCACAAGATGTTTGTCTTTCATTTGCTGTACACCATGTATTTTTCAGAAATGTTTTATGATGAGTATTTAGGTATTTCACGTTGGTGTCTGTAATTACTCTGGCTGCTTCGGTGCTATTTGTGACGGTAGCTGTGATGGTAGCTGCAATGTAAAACTGATTTATACCTCAAATATGCACATTTTTCGAACAAAACATAGATTTATTGTATAACATGTTATAAGACTGTCATCTGATGAAGTTGGTTCTTGGTTAGTTAGGTTGGTTTTGTGCATGCTACCTGTGCTGTGAAAAATGTCTGTCCTTTTTGTATTTGGTGGTGAGCTAACATAAATATACGTGGTGTTTTCGCTGTAAAACATTTTAAAAATCGGACATGTTGGCTGGATTCACAAGATGTTTATCTTTCATTTGCTGCATTGGACTTGTTAATGTGTGAAAGTTAAATATTTCTAAAAAATATCTTTTGAATTTCGCGCCCTGCACTTGGACGGGCTGTTGTCATAAGTGTACCGGCACCGCCCTGCAGCCATAACAGGTTAAACACGAACAAAACAATAAACAGAACGAAACCAAACGACGCTAACAGTCCTGAACATGTGAACCTAGTGAAAACAAAGAACGCAACGAACAGGAACAATCACCCACAAACAAACAGTGAACACAGCCTACCTAAATATGGTTCCCAATCAGAGACAACGTAAAACACCTGCCTCTGATTGAGAACCATATCAGGCCAATCAGACAAACCTAAACCAATGAAACACAAAACATAGAATATACCCACCCAGCTCACGTCCTGACCAACTAAACAAAGACTAAACAAATGAAATAAGGTCAGGAACGTGACAGTACCCCCCCCCCCCCAAGGTGCGGACTCCGGCCGCAAAACCTGAACTTATAGGGGAGGGTCTGGGTGGGCATCTGTCCATGGTGGCGGCTCTGGCGCTGGACGTGGCCCCGACCCCACCATAGTTAATCCCCGCTTCCGTGGCCTCCTCCTATTAACGACCCACCAAAATAACCCCACTGTACTGATGGGCGCCTCTGGACAGAGGGGCAGCTCCGGACTGAGGGGCAGTTCCGGACTGAGGGGCAGCTCCGGACTGAGGGGCAGCTCCGGACTGAGGAGCAATTCCGGCATCGCCGGCGTGACAGGCAGCTCTGGCAGCTCCTGGCGTGACAGGCAGCTCTGGCAGCTCCTGGCTGACTGAAGACTCTGGCAGGTCCTGGCTGACTGACGGTTCTGGCAGGTCCTGGCTGAATGACGGCTCTGGCAGGTCCTGGCTGAATGACGGCTCTGGCAGGTCCTGGCTGGCTGGCGGCTCTGGCAGGTCCTGGCTGGCTGACGGCTCTGGCAGCTCCTGGCTGGCTGACGGCTCTGGCAGCTCCTGGCTGGCGGAAGGCTCTGGCAGCTCCTGGCTGGCGGAAGGCTCTGGCAGCTCCTGTCTGGCGGGCGGCTCTGGCAGCTCCTGTCTGGCGGGCGGCTCTGGCAGGTCCTGTCTGGCGGGCGGCTCTGGCAGGTCCTGTCTGGCGGGCGGCTCTGGCGGCTCCTGTCTGGCGGGCGGCTCTGGCGGCTCCTGTCTGGCGGGCGGCTCTGGCGGCTCCTGTCTGGCGGGCGGCTCTGGCGGCTCCTGTCTGGCGGAAGGCTCTGGCGGCTCCTGACTGGCGGGCGGCTCTGGCGGCTCCTGACTGACGGACGGCTCTACCGGCTCCTGACTGACGGACGGCTCTAGCGGCTCCTGACTGACGGACGGCTCTGAAGGCTCAGGACAGACGGGCGGCTTTGAAGGCTCAGGACAGATGGGCGGCTCAGATGGCGCTGGGCAGACGGGCAGCACAGGCGGCGCTGGGCAGAAGGACAGCTCAGACGGCGCTGGGCAGACGGGTAGCTCAGACGGCGCTGGGCAGACGGACAGCGCAGACGGCGCTGGGCAGACGGCAGACTCTGGCCGGCTGAGGCGCACAGTAGGCCTGGTGCGTGGTGCCAGAACTGGTGGTACCGGGCTAAGGACACGCACCTCAAGGCTAGTGTGGGGAGCAGCAACAGGGCGCACAGGACTCTGGAGACGCACAGGAGGCTTGATGCGTGGTGCCGGAACTGGTGGTACCGGGCTGGAGACACGCACCACAGGGCGAGTGCGTGGAGGAGGAACAGGGCTCTGGAGACGCACTGGAAGCCTGGTGCGTGGTGTAGGCACTGTTGGTACTGGGCTGGGGCGAGTAGGTGGCGCCGGATATACCGGACCGTGAAGGCGTACTGGCTCCCTTGAGCACCGAGCCTGCCCAACCTTACCTGATTGAAGGCTCCCCTTAGCCCGACCAGTGCGGAGAGGTGGAATAACCCGCACTGGGCTGTGCTGGCGAACCGGGGACACCATGCGTAAGGCTGGTGCCATGTACACCGGCCCGAGGAGACGCACTGGAGACCAGATGCGTTGAGCCGGCTTCATGGCACCTGGCTCAATGCCCACTTTAGCCCGGCCGATACGAGGAGCTGGGATGTACCGCACCGGGCTATGCACACGTACAGGAGACACCGTGCGCTCTTCCGCATAACACGGTGTCTGCCCGTACTCTTGCTCTCCACGGTAAGCCCGGGAAGTTGGCGCAGGTCTCCTACCTGACTTCGCCACACTCCCCTTTAGCCCCCTCCCCCCCCCCCCCCCCCCCCCCCCCCAATACATTTTTGGGGCTGACTCTCAGGCTTCCAGCCTCGCTTCCGTGCTGCCTCCTCATACCACCGCCTCTCGGCTTTAGCTGCCTCCAGCTCTTCACGAGGGCGGCGATATTCTCCAGGTTGTGCCCATGGTCCTCCGCTGTCCAGAATTTCCTCCCAATTCCATGAGTCCTGCGATCGCTGCTGCTGCTTTTTCCCACGCTGCTTGGTCCTAGGTTGGTGGGTGATTCTGTAACGGTCGTCGTAATGTGGAAGAGAGGAGGACCAAATCGCAGCGTGGTACGTTTCCATATTTATTGGAACACTTATTAAACACGAACAAAACAATAAACAGAACGAAACCAAACGACGCTAACAGTCCTGAACATGTTAACCTAGTGAAAACAAAGAACGCAACGAACAGGAACAATCACCCACAAACAAACAGTGAACAGAGCCTACCTAAATATGGTTCCCAATCAGAGACAACGTAAAACACCTGCCTCTGATTGAGAACCATATCAGGCCAATCAGACACACCTAAACCAATGAAACACAAAACATAGAATATACCCACCCAGCTCACGTCCTGACCAACTTAACAAAGACTAAACAAAGGAAATAAGGTCAGGAACGTGACACAAAAAGTATCCGTAATGTTCGTAGAAACATGTCAAATGTTTTTTCTAATCAATCCTCAGGTTGTTTTTAACATACATAATCGATAATATTTCAACCGGACCGTAACCTATTCAATAAAGAGAGAAAGAAAATGGAGAGCTACCCCTCTCGCGCGCAGGAACTAATCAAAGGACACCTGACTAGTTTTGAAAAATCTTGCGCATTTTTCAAAATAAAAGCCTGAAACTATGTCTAAAGCCTGGTCACAGCCTGAGGAAGCCATTGGAAAAGGAATCTGGTTGATACCCCTTTAAATGGAAGAAAGAGGGGCAATGAAACACAGATTTAAAAATATAATAATAACTTCCGGGTTAGATTTCCTCAGGTTTTCGCCTGCAAAATCAGTTTTGTTATACTCACAGACAATATTTTGACAGTTTTGGAAACTTTGGAGTGTTTTCTATCTTAATCTGTAAATTATATGCATATTCTACGATCTGTACCTGAGAAATAGTCTGTTTACCTTGGGAACATTATTTTAAAAAAATCTGACCCCTAGCGTCAAGAAGTTAACCTCTCTTGGGTAAGTGAGACGGTAGCGTCCTACCTCTTCAACAGCCAGTGAAACTGCTGGGCGCCAAATTCAAATACAGAAATACTCATTATAAAAATTCTGAAAACAAAACATATTTTACATAGGTTTAAAGATGAACTTCTTGTGAATCCAACCACGGTGTCAGATTTAAAAAATGCTTTACGGCGAAAGCATACCTTACGATTATTTGAGAACATAGCCCACTAGACAAATCATTACAAACAGTCACCAGCCAAGTAGAACAGTTACACAAGTCAGAAATAGAGATAAAATGAATCCCTCACCTTTGATGATCTTCATATGGTTGCACTCAGCAGACATTCATTTATTCAATAAATGTTCCTTTTGTTCGATAATGTCTCTTTATATCCAAAAACCCCTCAGTTTTGTTCGCGTTTTCTTCAGTAATCCACAGGCTCAAACGCAGTCAAAACAGGAAGACAAAAAAATCTAAATTGTATCCGTAAACCTTCATAGAAACATGTCAAACGATGTTTATATTCAATCCTCAGTTTGTTTTTAGCCTAAATAATCGATAATATTTCAACCGGACAATAACTTAGTCAATTTAAAAGGTAAACAAGAAAGGCACTCTCTCGGTCGTGCGCATGAAAAAGCTCTGTGACACTTTAGGGTCCACTCATTCAGACTGCTCTTACTTCCTCATTTTTCAGAATACAAGCCTGAAACAATTTCTAAAGACTCTTGACATCTAGTGGAAGGCATAGGAAGTGCAATTTGAGTCCTAAGTCAATAGATACTGTAATGGCATTGAATAGAAAACTACAAAAACCCCCCAAAAAACTACTTCCTGAATTGATTTTTCTCAGGTTTTCACCTGCCAAATCAGTTCTGTTATACTCACAGACACTATTTTAACAGTTTTGGAAACTTTAGAGTGTTTTCTATCAAAATCTACCAGTTATATGCATATAATATCTTCTGGGCCCGAGAAGCAGGCAGTTTAATTTTGGCATGCATTTCATCCAAAATTCCGAATGCTGCCTCCTACCCTAGAGAAATTAAGCCATCCCTTTAAATACAGAGTATTATAATTATAATTTTGTTGACTAAAATACATAAAGAGAATGGGTTCAGAATAAAGCGTTCAATGAAAGAAATCCATCTAAATATATGCATATTCGTCTCTGTTTCAGCATCAACTGCTAGATTTTTAAAAAAAACTCTGATTTTGTAGATTATTTAGGCACATTTTAGGGTTAGGAAAGCCTTTATGCACTAAATATATTGAAAAACAGCTGTTTAATTCCTTCTGAAAGTTACCATATTCAAGTTCAGTGCAAGAAATATTGGAAGGTGGGAAAAAAAGTGTACCATAGGGGTTGAACAATAATCCTATAAATCTACCCTAATCCTCACTAATCATGGAACTGTATGACAACGGTTCAGTCTTCATATACTGTGCGCCAGGCTCCAGGTTTAAACTGCTACATTTGGTCTGAGTTCCATAATGATTCCAATAGGCTACGTGTTCCAAATTATTGCACAATGTTAGCCTATTATGAACTCCCCCTCTCTATAGGAACAGGGTTGGAGAGCTCTGCTCTACATAGACACTACTGCACAAATAGGTTTTCTGTAATCATTCAGTAGTACATTTTCATGAGGGAGAACATGGAGACAACTGAGAACTTGTGTCATAATGGGAGGTTCAAGATAGGTTGGATTAATTTGCATATAGGGAGGGACCAGGGAATCTTGTCACAACACAGACGCAGTGGGCAGCTAAAGACACATTATATACCATGTGTAGACGCAACAAATATCAATCAGATCATCTTGATCGGACGAAGACAACCATGCAAGGTGTAACCACAACTTCTCTCTCTCTCTCTCTCTCTCTCTCCAGGGCCCCAAGATCTACCCTCTTCTCCCTCTCTCTCTGTAGGTTTCTGTTTCATTGAATTCCCTATAACAAGGCTAATTTCATTGTCACTAGCCAAATGAGGATAATTAATAACCACTCCTGGGCTATTGTAATAAGCAGCCTCTCCATCTGTGGTTGGCAAAATAAATATGGTTAGAAAAAATGCGAGATTACACTTTTAAATCACACTCTGTTTAGCATGTGTCTGTGAAAAAGGTAGCGCAGTCACAGACCTCTCAAAAGTAATATTCTCGTTTTTGGAATATGGCATTTGCCCTCTTTAGAAATTGTAATTCTGTTCGCTGTGTGTGTTTCTGTTTTCCTGCAATATTTGCAGAAGCGTTCCTATTTACTAAACAGATGTGGGGTCACTGATATGATTTTTGATCACACAAACGCATTTGTTTCTGATAATAAAATGATTTACTCTATTTTCAGGATATCACACTGTCAGAGTTCATTTTGTATTTCATTTTGATCAGATGATGGAGTTGGAATCTTTTCCAACATAGCTTGGAATAGACGCTTCTCTGAACGAATGCTGAGTAATACCGAAAGGGAAGAAAAAAAGACTTGGTGGAAAAATCCTCCTCGTCACTCCTCATATAAAGTACATGACCAACAACAGACAAGGTGGCTATTGGTCAAAATGATGCAATGATGAGTAAGCCTTTTTCCTATGCTTATTTCTGAAAATCCAGGGAACCTGTTTTGTGGGTATGGATGTGACACATCTACATACAGTTCAATGAAGTGTTTTGCTCCATGACTGGTCAGAATATTTATTATATTTATTTAGGTCAATAATAATATAACATATTCCATATTCTGCACAGCAATACCATTTAAGTTAGAACATGTATTTTAAGCTTTTATAGCGGGACAGACAGAGAGCGAGGGAAATATTCAAGCAATCAGTGGTACCACACTATGTCCTTGTTTGGACAGACTTGAGCAATTTGTAAAGGAGTCCACTGCTACTGAGGCAAACTGTGTGTGTGTGTGTGTGTGTGTGTGTGTGTGTGTGTGTGTGTGTGTGTGTGTGTGTGTGTGTGTGTGTGTGTGTGTGTGTGTGTGTGTGTGTGTGTGTGTGTGCATGTTGTGTGTGTGTGTGTGAAAGTTGAATCTCCCAGTCGTGGTTGATGTTATTCTTCCATTCTGATTTCCTTTCACTTCAAACCCCATTTAAACTAATTTACAGTAATTTCATTAATTTACAATTGTTCTTGAAATAGGGAGGAAGGCCAGGAAAAAGGTATCCACATCCACACACCTACCGCTGTCAGACACTGATTTTCACAAGAACAGCAATGAAAAATCGGTCATTTTGTGTTTTTCGAGTAATTTTCATATTTGCCTTCTCATGTTTCCCTTGCCTGAGACTTGCCACTTGTCTGAGAAAGCCAGGGTCTTTTTTTTGCCCCTTCCTGCCAATCTGAAGTGACAGTTTAAGGGCAGGGTGGCATGGATAGTGTGGTTATAATGGCACAGAGTCTGCCTTTTGATTGGCGCCTAGTCCTCAGGCCAAACTCAATGCATGAGTCAGCGAGAACATGCACATACACTCATTGGACAACGTTGCCATAGCAACCCAGAATGAAATGATGGATAGTTCGGAAATGTAATTCGTTGTAGGCGAAAAGGGAAAACATGGTAAGACACATTTTCTGACAAGCGAGCACTTAGATATGGTAATTTTCACATTTTCATAAATTCATGGATTGTTTGGATATGACGTATAGTAAGGTGTTTCTGAAAATTCTATAGCTATATAAAGTGGGAAAGCGACAGTGCGTTTGGATAATTAATGGACACTGCAGCAAATTAAATCTAATAAATACATCTGTCTTGTCCAGGACTGGAGACTAAGCAGAGCTACGGTAGGCCTATATGCAAATAAGCCATATTCCACACTGGCCTGCCATCGTTCACTTTGAACTGGTCTGTGCGTTTACAGGCAGTAGCAAAAGCGTGACTTTAGGTCATTAGAAAGCATTCACCAAAAGCCACAAAATACACCTGAATGGATTTCTGCGAATATGTAAATTCCCACGGGAGTCCTCTTACATTTGGAAACATTACAGTCCTATTGATCAAACAACCATGAAAAGGTAGGCTGTCACTCCTTCAATTAAGCACATCAACAAGAAGCACAACAACAAGATCAACAACTAATGCTAGCCAGAGCAAGATTAGCTAAAATCTAACAAGGGAACATTAGATGAACCTTCTCAAACATTTTTAAACTAGTTGGCCTTCAAAATTGCACTGAAACGATGGGGAATAGTAGCCTGTTCGTCCTTCTGTAGCTTTCCTGCCAATGCATGCTTGTCCCAACCCACGTTTTGACAACAGAGAACTTGCCTACCTGCCCACTCATTTGATCAATGCCAAATACATTTGACAGACAACTAAGAGATATGCTAACTGTGGATAACAGTAGTTCAAGTTCAGCATAGCTAGCCAGCTAGCAAAGCGATTCACATTTCTTGCTAGCTAACCAAATGGCACCTGCATCTCTAGCTGTAGCCATTGAGAAACTATATGAGTGGAAAAAGTCAGTCACTCACCCACTCCTCCAATGACATGACTTACTCCCACCAGCTAGTTCGCTAATGTTAGGATCCATGTATTTAGCTTGCTAAATAAATAGCTAGCTACATAAATAGATACACTAGCCCAGGGGTGTCAATCTCAATCAGCACACAGGCCATATTGAAAAATTACAACAAATTCGATGGCCAGACATATCCTATTTGTTTTTACCAAAAAACATGCAACTGCAACCCAAACTGGCCATTGTTTATTTTTTATTTTTAAGATGTCCGTTTATAATGTTCTGTACATAGGATGCTGTATATAGCATTTTTAGATATTACTGCACTGTTGGAACTAGAAGCACAAGCATTTCGCTACACTCGCATTAACATCTGCTAAACATGTGTATGTGAATCAAATAAAATTTGATTTGAACATATTAAAACAAAATAAGAGATACATACTATTTGTCCATGCTTGCAGATGCAGATGTGCATAATATGCTGTGACCCTAATCAAAAAGTATGTAATAACTCCAAATAACAAAAGTGTAGCTATAGGTTTTTCATTTTTATGCACTGAATGGATCACGGGTGTGGTTGAACGCACCATTGCCGTATGGTGCACTCAAAATGTATTGTAGTTGAATATCAAGCATAGGCTACTGCTCAAATGTTGCTGTAATATGCCTACATGTTTCTCCTTTGCATGGTGTTTCGTTGCAGATTTAGTTTTTTGGTTATTCATTGTCAAGCATTAAATACCGAAGCCAGACTGCAACATTTTAGTAGCCTAGCTAGGACTGTATGTGTCTGTACACTTTCCCTCTGCTGCGCGCTGTAAACAGGACACACGAAAGCAATTGAAGTTTAATTCACCGGTTCTCTAATTTCCTAAAGTAGACGACTCAACTGTTGACTCATATATATATATATATATATATATATATACTCGCTTATGTCCTATTCGGCGCGCGGGCCTTGTTTGACACATGTGCGCTAGCTTATTAGCCATGTTATGACTGACTTGTGATCATTGCCCTTGCTAGTTTGATTGTATTGACATTCCCAGTTACAGTCGTCCGTTTTTGTTCAAAGTCTTGAGCCATTAAAACTGAAACAGTGCATCCCGAATGGGTGGAGGGCAGCAAACAATGTACCAGGCCAGCTGTGATTTACAACCTGATAGCAATATCTTTTCGACTACCAAGAAACGTATTGGTGAATTATATGAATCATGCATTGAACTGCGTCCATATATTCTGCCAGCAATGCCTTACTGTGAGTCATTGCATTTTGAGTCAAATAGAGCCTATTTTTACAACCTCTTATAAAGTGGGTTTTGAAGCATAAATAGGACATTTGATATTTTTGACTGATATTATTTTAAAATCTGCAAAGTAGTTAAAATGCTGTCAGCTCCACTTTAAGGAGCAGCTTTGAGAATAAATAATAGAAACATCAGTAAACAAATTATTTATATTGGCGGAAACATATCTTACGTCATAAATCACTGAATCATAACAATTATTTGCTGGAGACAGGATGGTGAACAAGGGGAAACCTGTTGTGATGACATCTTCTGTCCTGGACCAAGTCCCCACCCGTTTACCGAAGCAAAAAATGGCTGTTTGGTGTCTAAAAATGAGCGTGCTGTTGGAAAATAAGGCACGTCACTCAGTAGAATCGCGTAGCTCCTTTCCCATACCTCAGTCAATGTGCCTAGTCAGCGAAATAAACACAAATGCCCGAATGCAGGTTGTTGCATAAATGGCACCATGGGTTTTATCCCAACAAAAACAACCACAAGGACCAGTGGACACTACTGTCTGTTGTTGCACCACCACACAGGTCTGAGGTAACTATAACTGACAAGTGAAGTAAGTTTTGGCTCCCCTGTAAGAAAGTGTGGGCATTAGCTGGTTAGCATTATCTAACTGAAAGTTGTTGAGCCATTGTAGCCAGAGGGAAAAGCTCTTCTATAGTCAAGTCAGGTCATTCTAAGCTGTCTGGCGCTGATCGCTGCGTTAAAGACTTTGTACCCACAGGACTACAACTGGAGGAGTGTCAACTGCTTTCGGTAAACGGTGACGCGTCACCAATACAATAACCACTTTGTGAAAACCGAGACGAAGAAAATAAATACAATGGACAGCCTTTGAAAATGGTCCAATTCTGTCGATCATGGTTTCTTCCACGGTGTCTGTGTCACTTTTTCCACGTTTACAGCAGCACCGGTTTTATTGCCACCCTAAATCATTTTCAGTTTTGGGGGGTTGTATTGTTTGGATCGTGTCATAATTTTGGATGTTCAAATGGAAAGTGCGTACAGCGTTCTGATTACAGTGACTACAGTAATCCAGAAGACTACTGCAATAACCAAAATCCTTATTGTTCCCACTCAACTGAAATAAACTACACTTTCTCAAATGTAGGCCTACTATAAGTTTGATATTCGACGGAGTAGCCTGATAGGCAAACAAGGTGCTACAATATGGTGGGCGATCAATGAGTTTCATCTGAACTGCGACTGTTTGATTGATTACTAAAACAGGTATTGCTCTGTAGTCTGTATATGTATTTAAACGTGTGTGTGTGTGCAAATTATTGTGTGTGTGAGTGTGCAAATAAGGATGTGATTCATCACTTATAGTGTGCCTGTGTCTGTTCACACTCAAGTACCCACACGTGTGAGCCGTATTTACATGTGTGAAAGTGGGCGCCACCTCTCTTTGATCTGCAAATGAGAGCGTTTACATTGTATTGCCTGCTTACTTTAACACCAAGGTCATTTTGCAGTTTGGAAAAATAACTCTGACCAATTGCTGATAAAAAAATAATAAATGCCAGCCGTGTTGCTGGGTAGGTGATGGGCCAAAGGCAAGAGGCTGTGGGCTGGTAGCAAGCTGTAACTGGGTCAGCGGAGATTTACTCCTAATAACCCCACAGTGGCCAGCGGTAGGACTGTCAACCAGGTTGTCCACGCCAGAGGAATGGCGGTATAGTCCTTCAAGGAAAGGGTTACATAGGGTGATGAGAGGAAGACCAGTTGGTAGTTCAGATTGTATGGCTTAAAGGGGCAGTGCTGTCAAAAACGTGATTACCCAGTTTTTTGTAATGATATAACCACACTATGAGGTCGAAATAACACTCAGAAATGTTGGAAATTATGATAATGCCCTTTTAGTGTAAGAGCAAAAAAAAACAACAACTGGAATTTCAGCCTGTTCAGATGGAATGGAGTGTTTGGCCCAAAACATGACATCATAATCTGATCTGATTATGCTGACCAATATTGAATGCCGTTTTGGTTTTTCCGTGTCAAAAAAGATACATGTCAAATAACACTATTTTACACATCAAATAGCGCTATTTCAGAATGTTGTGTGCGCTGAATTTGCATGAGCAAGCCAAGCCCCACCAGGAAGATTAGCAGCACTGTGTCACGTTCTGACCTTAGTTCCTTTTTTATGTCTTTATTTTTGTTTGGTCAGGGCGTGAGTTGGGGTGGGCATTCTATGTTATCTATGTTGTTCTGTGTGTTATATTTCTATGTGTTTGGCCTAGTATGGTTCTCAATCAGAGGCAGGTGTCGATCGTTGTCTCTGATTGAGAATCATACTTAGGTAGCCTGTTTTCCCACTATGGGTTGTGGGTAGTTATTTTCTGTGTCTGTGTTTCACCATACAGAACTGTTTCGGTTGTTTGTTTGTGCTTTTGTTATTTTGTTCAGTGTTCAGTTGATTTATTAAAAATCTAATTATGGACACTTACCACGCTGCACAGTGGTCCGATATTTCCTACTCCTCCTCAGACGAAGAGGAGAATCGTTACACACTGTCAAAACTGTAAAAAAAATACAAAGGTCTGCAAACAAGTACACAACCAGCCATGATGTGTTTACAGTGCTGCGTTGGTAATAAGCAATTATTTGTTCATCCGAATGGGAAAACATCTGTGTGAGCATTGAAAAATAAGACCAGGATCGAATGAACAGGATAAAAAAAATGTTAGTTAAGTAGCCCTGACATGCAACAATTCCAGAGGCAAGGGAGAAAGGATGGTGATCCTGCTGCTGCATGCCAGCCAGCCAACCTTATCATAAGCAGTTGCACCTGATTCATCTTAGCTAGTCAAAAAACAGAAAAACAAGCATTTTGTCGACATAGATGACAGTTTGCAAACTGGAGGTAGACTGTGTCCCTATGTTGACTTTGGTTTGCAGTATGACAGTCACTAGATATTTTCATGAACGGAATGTCAATTTCACTAGGAGAACAACAAGTGACAGTCTAACTAAAACTTAGTGACATGGATTCCTAAATCATTGCTAAGAATATTGAAAGTTATTTCAGTTCCTGGTCATTGTTTTCAGGCTGGTTTCATTGGTGCTAGCTAGGTACCAAGCTAAAGCTAGCTAGTTAGCTACCACATAAGTTGCTAAAAACATCTGTATCAGAGAAATTGGTGAGTGACTGTCATACTGCAAACCGAAGTCAACCAGCCCTCTTGCCCCAAGCTAACGTTATAAGCATGACTTGACCGGACCAAGTCTTACCATCATCAACCAAATACGAAAACTATCTCATAAATGAATGTTATTTTACATGATGACACCTAGCTAGATAGTTAGCTAGCTAACTGTAGCTACTGAAACAGTGATGTCGTTTTGCTATGTTTTTGGGGGAGAACATTGTTTTCATCCAACTGCTAGCTAGCTTTTTTCTGACCAGCACTGACCCAGAGCTTAGGGAAGTGTATGCCTGCCTCGCGCGGCAGTGGCAGGTGCGCATGACAACTTTACCAGCATCATAGAACACGTATTTGTTAATCGCTATGACATATGAAATGCTAGGGATAGTGTCATCAATGTGTAATAACTATGTAAAAAATGTATGAACATGTAAAATTATTATGTGACGTGCAGTCATATTCAGGTCCTGATTGGTCAACTAATAGTGTTATTTGACATGTATCTTTTTTGACACGCAAAGACCCAAGACGGCGTTCCATAGACCAATGACAGTCATCTTTTATTTAAGCAGTAAGGCCCAAGGAGGTGTGGTATTGTAAGGGTGTGAACTGTCAGACGCAGGAGAGAAATAACTGTGTTTCCAACGGCGCAGTTTATTTACAAAAAAAACACCTGAACTATAATAATAAAAATCAATGAGTAACATAACCCGACACACACCAGTACAGACGTACACATACACTTACAATAAACAATCACCGACAAGGACATGAGGGGGAACAGAGGGTTAAATACACAACATGTAATTGATGGGATTGGAACCAGGTGTGATGGAAGACAAGACAAAACCAATGGAAAATGAAAAATGGATCAGCGATGGCTAGAAGGTCGGTGACGTCGACTGCCGAACACCACCCGAACAAGGAGAGGGACCAACTTTGGCGGAAGTCGTGACAGTACCCCCCTGAGCCGCGCGTCGACACCGACCTCGGGGACGACCCGGAGGGCAAGGCACAGGGCGATCCGGATGGAGACGGTGGAACTCTTGCAGCATAGAAGGATCTAACACGTCCTCCACCGGAACCCAACATCTCTCCTCCGGACAATACCCCGCCCAGTCCACGAGGTACTGAAGGCCCCTCGCCTGACGTCTCGAATCCAGTATGGAACGAACGGAGTACGCCGGGAAACCCTTGATGTCCAGAGGGGGCGGAGGAACCTCCCGCACCTCGGACTCCTGGAGCGGGCCAGCCACCACCGGCCTGAGGAGAGACACGTGGAACGAGGGGTTAATACGGTAATCGGGGGGAATCTGTAACCTGTAACAAACCTCGTTCACTCTCCCCAGGACTTTAAATGCCCAAACAAACAGCGGACCCAGCTTCCGACAGTGAAGGCGAAGGGGCAGGTTCCGGGTCGAGAGCCAGACCCGGTCCCCCAGTGCGAACACCGGGGCCTTACTGTGGTGACGGTCTGCGCCAACTTTCTGGCGCAGCACGGCGCTGAAGGTGGACATGGGCGGCGTCCCATGATTCCTCTGCACGCCGGAACCAGTCATCCACCGCAGGAGCCTCGGTCTGACTCTGATGCCAAGGAGCCAGATCCGGCTGATACCCCAATACACACTGGAAGGGAGAGAGGTTAGTGGAGGAGTGGCGGAGCGATTTCTGGGACATCTCTGCCCAGGGCACGAACGCTGCCCACTCCCCCGGCCGGTCCTGGCAATAGGACCTCAGAAACCTACCCACATCCTGGTTAACTCTCTCCACCTGCCCATTACTCTCGGGGTGAAACCCTGAGGTAAGGCTGACTGAGATCCCCAGACGTTCCATGAACACCCTCCAGACCCTCGACGTGAACTGGGGACCCCGATCAGACACTATATCCTCATGCACCCCGTAGTGCCGGAAGACGTGTGTAAACAAGGCCTCCACAGTCTGTAGAGACCGGGCAAAGGGAGGAGACAACAGGACTTAGAAAAACGATCAACAACGACCAGGATCGTGGTTTTACCCTGTGAGGGAGGATGATTGGTCAGGAAATCTACCAACAGGTTCGACCACAGCTGTTGTGGAACGGGTAAGGGTTGTAACTTACCTCTGGGAAGGAGCCTAGGAGCCTTACACTGGGCGCACACCAAGCAGGAGGAAACATTAACCCTCACATCCTTAGCCAAAGTGGGCCACCAGTACTTCCCACTAAGACAGAGCACCGTCCGACCTATCCCAGGATAACCAGAGGAGGGTGACGTGTGGGCCCAATAGATCAGCCGGTCGCAGACAGCAGACGGAACATATAGATGCCCAGCTGGACACTGGAGGGGAGCGGGCTCTGCACGTAACGCCTGCTCAATGTCCGCGTACGGCTCCCACACTACCGGCGCCACCAGGCAGGAGGCGGGGAGTATGGGAGTGGGATCCATGGGCCGCTCCTCTTTGTCATACAGCCGGGACAATGCGTCTGCCTTAACGTTCTGGGACCCTGGTCTGTAGGAAAGGGTAAACACAACACGGGTGAAAAACATGGCCCACCTTGCCTGGTGAGGGTTCAGTCTCCTCGCTGCCCGGATGTACTCCAGATTGCGGTGGTCAGTCCAGATGAGAAAAGGGTGTCTAGCCCCCTCAAGCCAATGTCTCCATGCCTTCAAGGCCTTGATGACAGCTAACAGCTCCCGGTCCCCCACATCATAGTTTCGCTCCGCTGGGCTGAGCTTCTTAGAGAAGAAGGCACAGGGGCGGAGCTTCGGTGGCGTACCCCAGCGCTGAGAGAGCACAGCTCCTATCCCAGCCTCGGACGCGTTCACCTCCACTATGAACGCCAAAGAGGGATCCGGATGGGCCAGCACGGGAGCCAAGGTAAACAGAGCCCTCAGATGACTAAAAACCCTGTCCGCCTCAGCTGTCCACTGCAAGAGCACCGGGCCCCCCTTCAGCAGTGAGGTAATGGGAGCCGCTACCTGACCAAAACCCTGGATAAACCTCCGGTAGGAGTTGGCAAACCCTAAGAACCGCTGTTCCTCCTTTACCGTGGTGGGAGTCGGCCAATTACGCACGGCTGCAATGCGGTCACTCTCCATCTCCACTCCTGAGGTGGAAATGCGATACCCTAGGAAGGAGACGGGCTGTTGGAAGAACAGGCATTTCTCAGCCTTGACGTACAGCTCATGCTCCAACAGGCAACCAAGCACTCTGCGCACCAGGGACCCCCCTGCGTCACCATGCTCAAGGGAGCAGTGACCTCCCTAATCAACCCTGACCCTAATGTTCGACTATCTAAGGCGTGAATGGGGAAGGGCACATCCACGGGAACAATGAGGATCCCTAAACTATGACCTAACGCTCTATCAAATTCCCAGCCGCGCCTGAATCGACGAGCGCCTTATGCTGGGAATGCAGGGAAAACTCAGGAAAAGTGACAGACACAAACATATGTGCAACAGAGGGCTCTGGGTGAGAATGGTGCCGGCTCACCTGGGGTGACCGACCAGCAGTGTGACCTCTGCGGCCACAGATGGTGCACGAGCGGGAACCCCCTCCGGTCTCCCTGCGCACCGCCCCTCCCAGCTCCATGGGTATCGGAGAGGGGGTGCGGGAGGATGGAACCACCAGACCCCGATCTGGACATCCGCAAGTAGACAGCAGGTTGTCCAGCGGGATGGACAGGTCCACCAGCTGGTCGAACGTGAGGGTGGTGTCTCTGCAGGCCAGCTCCCAACGGACGTCCTCGCGCAGACTGCAGTGGTAATGGTCGATCAGGGCCCTGTTGTTCCATCCCGCGCCAGCAGCCAGGGTCCTAAACTACAGGGCGAACTCCTGGGCGCTCCTCGTTTCCTGCCTCAGATGGTAGAGGCATTCGCCCACCTCTCTACCCTCGGGCGGATGATCGAAGACTGCCCGGAAACGGCGGGTGAACTCCTCAAACTGGTCCAACGCCGCATCTCCCTCTCTCCACACGGCGTTGGCCCACTTCAGGGCTTTCCTGTTGAGGCACGAGATGAGGGCGGACACCCTCTCACGACCCGATGGAGCTGGGTGGATGGTGGCCAGGTAGAGGTTTAATTGTAACAGGAACCCCTGGCAGTTCGCAGCCCTCCCGTCATACTCCTGGGGCAAGGAGAGACGAATCCCACTGGGTTCAGGCGGGAAAGGGGCGCTCAGGGAAGACCCCAGGAGAGAAATAACTGTGTTTCCAACGGCGCAGTTTATTTACAAAAAAAACACCGGAACTATAATAATAAAAATCAATGGGTAACATAACCCGACACACACCAGTACAGACATACACATACACATACACTTACAATAAACAATCACCAACAAGGACATGAGGGGGAACAGAGGGTTAAATACACAACATGTAATTGATGGGATTGGAACCAGGTGTGAGGGAAGTGTCACGATCGTCGTAAGCATACTCAGACCAAAGTGCAGTGCAATGAAACGCACAAAAACAATAAAGAACAAACGAAACGTTTGACGTTCTGGAGTGCTCACAGGCAACAACACAAAAACAAGATCCCACAAAAAAACTGTGGGGAAATGGCTGCCTAAATTTGATCCCCAATCAGAGACAACGCTAAACAGCTGCCTCTGATTGGGAACCATACCAGGCCAACATAGAAATAAAACAACCTAGATTACCCACCCTAGTCACACCCCGACCTAACCAATATAGAGAATAAAAAGGCTCTCTATGGTCAGGGCGTGACAGGAAGACAAGACAAAACCAATGGAAAATGAAAAATGGATCAGCGATGGCTAGAAGGTCGGTGACGTCGACCGCCGAACACCGCCCGAACAAGGAGCGGGACCAAATTTGGCGGAAGTCGTGACACGTATGTGGCCGATATATCACGGCTAAGGGCTTTTCTGGATACAGTTCTTAGCCATGGTATATTGGCCATATATCACAAACCCTCAAGGTGCCTTATTGCATTGTTGGTTGTAAGTAAGCATTTCACTGTAAGGTCTACACCTGTTGTATTCGGCGTATGTGACAAATAAAATGTGATTTGATTTGCTATTATAAACTGGCTACCAATGTAATTAGAGCGGTTAAAATAAATGTTTTGTCATACGCTTGGTATATGGTCTGAAATACCACGGTTTTCAGCTAATCAGCGTTCAGGGCTTGTACCACCCAGTTTATAATTGCATTTATACCGCTGCTGGTTTGGAATTCCCATTGTTAGAGCCTATCCTGCCCATGATATATAGACAACATACACATGGCCAGTATTCATAAAAAGTGCCATTGTTTACATTGTTACCTAGCAACAAACAACTACTACTACCACTAATTTTACTGTTATTACTACTTGCTAGGCAAGTCGTTGTAGTTTGAGTCTTAAAATGAAAGCTAAGATGTTATCTTGTGTACACGCCCGCACAATCAGACTAAGCATTTCAATGCCAAAAAGGAGGCTCAGGGAAATAAATTATTAAAATATATTTGGAGTTATTATCATAAAATAAACACACACAGTGATTTAATAGAAATTAAGTGATGATTTATTTTTTTTATTAAAGACTGCATGGGGCTTCAATATTTTGTGAAGTGCAACCTGTTGTTGGATTTGTGTGTGGACTTTTGTCAATGTTATCAATACAAAAACTGTTTCAACCTAATAGCCTGAAGTAAATATCAATCTGTGTTCAAAGTCATGATATTACAGCCTTGATAAGCTGGAGGGTACAGTAGGCTTTCACGTGGCTGCGAAGCCATTCCCACAAGAAGGAGAATGTATTCAGTGCTTTGATTTCCCTGATCAGTAATTACAGACCGGCATACCGCAGTGCGGCCTTGTCTTCAGCTGTGACCAACTGCCCTGTGACAACTAAATGCACTGTTAACTGCACTCGGTTAGTCATTTCTGTTCACTGCGCTTCTGTGGGAGAAAGCACTTAATTCAAGACCATGTCTGGGTGATTCGCCAGACTAGCTGCTCCACTCATGTGGCTAGCAGCGAGAAGCATTAGAATCAACAAACAACAAACAGACACGTAAACATGGCATTAACATTTCCCCTATGGTGTGGACTGATGCTGTGTCCCAAATGGCACCCTATTTCTTATAAAGGCCACTACTTTTGAACATAGTCCTATGGGCCCAAGTCAAAAGGTGTGCACAAAATGGGGAATAAGGTGCCATGTGGGATGAAGCCTAACAGAGCTGGATAAGTCAGAGAGATCCCTCCGCAGTCTGGCCAACAACGAGGCGCAAGACGCCAGGCTCTTCTAGGAACGCCACAAGCCCTTTTAGTTCCAGGCTTCTAACAGAGTCCTCCACCTCCAATATCCAACCCCTGTCCACCCTCCCCTCCTCCTCAGGCTTGTCCTCCTGCAGCCTGGGTGGATGTCAGGAGCAAGGGCTGCTCGGTGGAACTCATGCCAGCCTCATGGGAGCCTAGAAGGCGGAGTGGTTGTGTAGTGGAGTAGCTCCCAGACATTTAGCTGTGGTTTGGCCCAGGCTTCCAGGACCGTGTCAGGGCACAGAAACATCCCTACCCGCCCTTGATTCCCTGCATGTTTCTCAGGCAAGAGGTGGATACGTTTTTTCCCATTACCCCTGTACTGTTACCATGTGCTCGCTGGCCCCTGTGCCACTGATGCAGACGATAATGACTGATTCAGCTGATTAGTCATACAGTAGATTGAGTCACCTCAGCCAAGCTGACAGGAAAATCATAAGGCGGCTTGACCATTTCTGTCTGCACCGTTGCTCCCCAAGGCTGTCAAGTCATGCCTTCCTACATGTGGATCCAGCCCCTAAATGTTCAGCTCCTGCTTCTACTCCCTCTTACATTATTGCACAACCGTCTTGCAAAGTTTACTTTCGGTCAATACCTCTGAAACGATCTACTCAGATACAGTGTAACTCCCCATTTAATGTGTTTTTCTCAGAAGAGGTCCAACATAAATGTCACAAATGGTCTCCTTTATGATTTCAATATCTGAGGCTTCTGAAAAAAACCTGGACGGGTCAATTCTATGTGGGTTTTGAAGTGGTTCTTATTTCTCATTTGGATCATCCATGGTTACAGAGCACCTGCTATGAAACAGATATAACTCACCTGGTTAGCCTTTGCCAGCACGACTATCGGTTAAACAGGCAGCTCATAGAGGATTCATCCAGCCCACAATAAGGTGGCTCTAAAGGAGGAATGGATGTCAGTCATTCAAACTATAGAGATTCTTCACCACACTTCACCACCGGTGACAACTAGGAACATTAACACTTTTTAACAAAGCACTCATCTCGTATGAAAATGTTCCACGAGATCCAATTGAGACAGAGGAAGAAATATGTCCTTCAATTAGAAATCACTTATTTAAAGTGGCCCTAGTGCCAAACATGTTCCCCCTGACCTGTCTGCACTCCTTTCATATGGGGCTTTTTATTCCTGCCCCAAACCTGGAGACCTGCTGGAGACCTCACAGTGGCCCTCTAATGGTAAACCCAGGCCTAACCTGAGGCTTACAGCTGCTGGGCTCATCACCAGAGGCACTTGTATGGCATTGTTTAGAAGCAGTCCCTCAGGTACAGGACCATACACCTCCCACTGTGGTTGCTCCCATTAACATCAAATCGAGCCTAGCCCTCGCCTGGCTCTCCTGTCCCCCCCACAGGGAAGAGTGGAACCTTAATGCATCGGCCATGACAGCAGCAGGCCAGGATGTCTGGCTTCAGAAATGAGATTTCATGACTGGTGTTTAGTGTTGTCTGGGGAGACAAGGACACATTTAGGTAGAAGTTGTATTCATCATGCTGACAAATGACACCAGAGAGAGGCTGTATGGGGAGTGATCTAGGCCAAGCTGATGATGATATTGAATACTGAGATTAGTTTTGGTTCGATGGATTCAAGGAAGGGAAGGTGTAGGTGTACATGAAAGGCAATCTAGATTGTATGAGATGGAATTTATTTATTTGTAGCGTGTTATGTAGATTTGGAACACCTCTCATTGCATAAACAATTAATAATAGTAATTTTGAGGAGATTTAGAAAATATGTACACCATTTAAAAAAAGATGTACTCTATGTCCTATTGATGCTATACAATAGAGACATAATATTTTTCAGTGCCAATCTGTCAGAAATGCCAAGTGAATTAAACAAGTGTATATTTTGGTCAGTAATTGTATCGAAATCTATAAAAGTTACAAAGAAGTAAAAACACCGTTGCTCGCTTGGGACTTTGGCAAATCGCTCAACAAACTCTGGACCTATGAGTTCATTTTCGAACCCTTGAGAGTTTTACATTTGGGTTCAATTGAAGTCGTCCAAATTTCCAGGCATCTTCAAAACAATATTTATATTTTCCCCCCAATAAAAGACATACATTGAATTGTGCTGCCACAGACCATTGAAGAACCATCTAATTCATATCTGTCTGTGTCTTGGCAAACGTATGAAAATCTCTAACCTGCCTGGAGCGAAAATTCACCCACAGCGGAGATACGGTTCAGGGACTCTTCAAGAAAAAAATAAGATACCGGTTTCACAAACCAGAACTCCTCTCCAACTTTTGGACTGTATTTATGACTGACTTGATAGCGATAGCAGGGAGATGTCCACATGCAGCAATGGGCAGGATAGAAATAAATCAATAATGATTTGCTGATCTTTTCTTTGGACATTTCCTTTGCCCTGAAGAAGATGTCATAGCTGATGGTGCAGTCCCTGCCTCATAAAACTGTCTCATCAGCTTAGTACAGCCCAAAGGTTTGACTTTAATAATACCTAAAGTGAGTGACATCACTAGCTTATACAGGTTGAGTTTTAGTACATCAGGACACACGAGAATGGCTTACCAAGAAACACTTCCAAAGGGCCTAATTCAAGTTAAAAAGGAGTTGAAGCACTTAAAAAAGGCAGAGATTGATTTCTTATTGCTCAGCTTAATCCATTGTACAGGATGAAAACAGGTGACAGACATCAGGACAGGTCACTGACATCAGGACAGGTGTGTACATCAGTCCACACTTGTACTTACAGTACACTTATGCACTCACATGCGTGCACGCTCACACACACACTCAAAAAACTAGCACCATGTAGTCTCCGCTCTAAGAATAAATCAGATTCCCTCAGGGGAAGTAATTTATTAAACCACGGACTTTCTACTTCCTCTCCATGATTGTAAGTTACACCTCGTGTGTTTTTTACCCAATCTTACTCTGCCTTAGCAGACCAAAACAGAGCTGGGGTTATGTAGACTGCGAGGGCTATGAATCAAATGTTATCCCCACCACGGATCATACCCATCCCCATGATCTTCCCAACAGCCCTATGTGGGTCAGCATTTACATGTTTGATAATAATGCTTTAGCAGCAGTTTTAATCTCTGCCCAGCTAACACATCATGTTCTGAGAACCATATCCCAGCTAGCACATTCGGTTCATTGGAAGTTTTGGGAACGCATGGTTTTTGGTTTTCCATTAGTTCTGGGAATGAAGCCATACATTTCCTGATTAGTGAAATGGAAAGTGTTTCCCAAACCTTACTTTTCTGGCCCTCCCTTCTCTTTATTTTCAACTCTCCATTTTACAGATCTTCTCTTATTGAATTAAACTCTGACATTGTCCTTTTGCCTCAGTGGATCGAAGTAACTTTTTCTGCCCATTCCCACAAGCGTGTAGGCTATTTGGCGCTAGTAAAAAATCTAATGAAATTTTATTGGTCACATACACATGGTTAGCAGATGTTATTGCGAGTGTAGAGAAAAGCTTGTGCTTCTAGTTTCCGACAGTGCAGCAATATCTAGAAAGTAATCGAACAATTCCACAACAACTACCTAATACACACAAATCTAAGTAAAGGAATGGAATAAGAATATATACATAGAAATATATGGATGAGCAATGACAGAGCGGCATAGGCAAGATGCAATAGATGGTATAAAATACAGTATATACAAATGAGATGAGTAATGCAAGATCTGTAAACATTATTAAAGTGACTAGTGATGCATTTATTAAAGTGGCCAATGATTTCAGGTCTGTATGTAAGCCGTAGCCTCTCTGTATTAGTGATTGCTGTTTAACAGTCTGATGGCCTTGAAATCGAAAATGTTTTTCAGTCTCTCGGCCCCAGCTTTGATGCAACTGTACTGACCTCGCCTTCTGGATGGTAGCGGGGTAAACAGGCAGTGGCTCGGGTGATTGTTGTCCTTGATGATCTTTTTTGCCTTCCTGTGACATCAGGTGCTGTAGGTGTCCTGGAAGGCTGGTAGTTTGCCCCCGGTGATGCGTTCTGCAGACCGCACCACCCTCTGGAGAGCCTTGCGGTTTTGGGTGGTGCAGTTGTCATACCAGGCTGTGATGCAGCCCGACAGGATGCTCTTAATTCTGCATCTGTAAAAGTTTGTGAGGGTTTTAGGTGACAAGCCAAATTTCTTCAGCCTCCTGAGGTTGAAGAGACGCTGTTGCGCCTTCTTCACCACACTGTCTGTGTGGTTGGACCATTTCAGTTTGTCCGTGATGTGTACGCCGAGGAACTTAAAACGTTCCACCTTCTCCACTGCTGTCCCGTCAATGTGGATAGGGGGGTGCTCCCTCTGCTGTTTCCTGAAGTCCATAATCATCTCCTTTGTTTTGTTGATGTTGAGTGAGAGGTTGTTTTGCTGGGACCACACTCCGAGTGCCCTCACCTCCTCCCTGTAGGCTTTCTCGTCTTTGTTGGTAATCAAGCCTACTACTCTTGAGTCGTCTGCAAACTTGATGATTGCGTTACAGGTGTGCATTGCCACCCAGTCATGGGTGAACAGGGAGTACAGAAGGGGGCTGAGCACGCACCCTTGTGGGGCTACAGTGTTTAGGATCAGCACCACCTGGGGGCAGCCCGTCAGGAAGTCTAGGACCCAATTGTACCTGGCGGGATTGAGACCCAGGGCTTCTAGCTTAATGATGAGCTTGGAGGGTACTATGGTGTTGAATGCTGAGCTACAGTGGTTCCTCCGTTAAAAGTTGTGAGCTTACGACTTAGAGGTACCCAGCGTCTCAGCTTCATTGCTCCAGACCACCGCAGGGGGGAGTTAGAGCAGTCATTATGCATTTGGGTCCCAAGGTTTTTATATGACCAATCATATCGAGTGGTTCCAATGACGAATTTGACATCATGCCACCGCTGATCGCTGGTGACTTTCTTCAGCAAAGATGTCTGACAAAAACATTACAGTGGAAGCAAATGTAAGTAAATATAACATCATAAGTCAAGCAAAACATGTACAATTGAGAGGAATATGTCAGTTAATGTAGAGACAAACGATTGTGCACATGTTTTTGTCATAAAGTTAATTTACGAAAATCGCTAGTGAGCAAGTTTTTTTTAAGTCACATCCAATACCAGGTATATCAAACTCCATTCTTTGAATGATGCTGTATCTGCATGTATGTACTACAATTATACACTTCAACAGTGTTTACCACTCCTGCTCCTGGGACGTCAATGATTACACATTGTAACTATGCAATAGACTGGAAACATGATTTAAGTAAAGGCTGATTTGTAATTCATATATACAGAAAAAAACAGTACACAACACTTCCTATGCATATCTAACTTCCTTCATCTGCATTAATCTGAGGGGGTTCTCCCAGCCATGTGGATGATTAAAAACAGGGCAGCAAAGTTTGTTTGTTAGAGCATATTACTATTTGCCTGTGAATAACCAGATCTTCATACGAACTTGCTATGCTGAATTCTTGACGCACAACCGAAGGTGCTGCCATATCCTGCCAGCACGCCCACAAGCGAGCCACATGTGGAGAATGACGAGTGGAAGAGGGCGAGGAACGAGATGGGAGTAACAATCCAGGCTATTTGCTCTGAGACCAGCATAACAATATAATGTTGTCCAGCACGCTATGACTGTGCCCAAATGTATTAATTGGGGTTGGGTCCGATCGAAGCTAAAAACACTTTATCAATTGGAATCTTTAACAAGTGGAAAGGGGGGAAAGTATTAGTAGTAGTTTTTAACAAGCATAGCAGACTGTGAATTCTGCAAACAACGTTTCTAGGATGGGCTATTAGCTGAACAATAGACTATTCAACCTTTACTAAAGAATTGTCTAATAGCTGAGCAAGGTGTGAAAAAAAAAACTCCCCAACTTGCAACAAATCATTTGTATCTACCTTTGCACATCTACCTACACATACACACGTATCTGCCTACACACGGTTAATGTTCTGAAAAATATATATATATAATGGTCATGGCTCCCGGGTGGCGCAGCGGTCTACGGCACTACATCTCAGTCCAAGAGGCATTACTACAGTCCCTGGTTTGAATACAGGCTGTATCACATCCGACCGTGATTGGCAGTGCCGTAGGGTGGCGAACAATTAGCCCAGCGTCATCTGGGTTTGGCCGGAGTAGGCCGTGAATGTAAATAAGAATTTGTTCTTACCTGACTTGCCTAGTTAAATAAAGGTTCAATTTAAAAAACAACTGGCGGCAACCCAGCGCAATCAGTAGGAGGTGGCTGGTGCTGAAAATATGGCTGGTGATGAATATATTGCTAACTTGTGATGCAAGTGTTGCACACCAACAGATGGAGAAAACCTACACCAGTCGAGCAATTCATTTCAACAATAATCTTGATTTTAATTTGACTTTACAAACAAGAAGAGGGCTTAATTGGAGTCTAGTTCTTCAGAGTCTAGACCTATATAAAATAACTTAACTGGCTGAGGTAGGCTATGAGGCTTAACAGCCTGATAGAAGTAGTTTTTTTTTTGTATTAGGCCTACTTACAATTGCAACTGGTCAAAAATGTTGCATCCTACATAAAACAATCATTTAAAGAAAAAGGTCTGCACGTTAGGCCACTAATCAATGGGGGCTCAGGGCGGTACCATTCTGCTCATCTGATAAAGGTGCTCATGGATGAGATTCAAACTTTGAAGACCAAGATCGAGTCATTGAAGGCAGACCATCAGAAAGAGAAACATTCTCTGAGGGCAGAGATACTGGCAACAACTGATGCATTGGTCCAGAGCCAGGTGGTATTGGTGGAGAGTCACTCCTCATATTCTCATGCGGCATTGGCGGAGAGTCAGGTGGAGAATGACGCTTTGAAAAGGGTGAGGAACGAGATGGAGTCACAATCCATGCCAGGCACACCTGTGAGCTCTGGAACTCCACATCCGACAGGCAGAGTCCATTATCCAAATGTAAAAGCATAGACTGTACAGTACTGTATTTCTTCATCAGCATCTTTATGCTTTCGTTAATAAAATAATGATAAAAATACTCTTTCAAAATGCTGATGTTTATTTAGCTATGGGAATAAATATCACTGAATTACAGAAATATTGGAACAAAGTTGTCTAATGAAGGCAAACAATTTAGAATCCTCCAATCACCCGAACTGTCCCAGTGATCACAAATGGAGTGGAAGGTAGCCTAGTGGTTAGAGCGTTGGATTAGTAACCGAAAGGCTGCAAGATCAAATCCTTGAGCTGAAAAAATATGTCCTTCTTCCCCTGAACAAGGCAGTTAACCCACTGTTCCTAGGCTGTCATTGAAAATAAGAATTTGTTCTTAACTGACTTGCCTAGTTAAATTTAAAAAATGTAATCCTCTTATGCTATAGCCTACTCCAGACCGTCACATTGTACAGCGCCATATTTTCCATTCCATCCTAACGGAAACATTGAAGTTTTCGATTTTCGTTTTTCTCAGAATAGAAACACCTTAATATTAATCAAATTAATTAAGCCACATTTTTTAAAAATCAATCCCATATTCTATGTTATTACATTATTTTTTTTGAATTCTATGGTAATGTCAATATGGAAGACTATAAAATGCTTCTCAAAGATGCCCTCTGGTGGTCAAACTAGCACTAACATGCATAAATAGAAAAAATGGCTGACAATGAAATAACGTGCAACAGAATGCTGCAGCAGCCTGCAAGGTGTGCTGCAGTATGACGCAACTTTTAAAGGAGGAACCACTGTATAGTCAATGAACAGCATTCTTACATAGGTATTCCTCTTGTCCAGATGGGATAGGGCAGTGTGCAGTGTTATGGCGATTGCATCGTCTGTGGACCTATTAGGGTGGTAAGCAAATTGAAGTGGGTCTAAGATGACAGGTAAGGTAGAGGTGTTATGATCCTTGACTAGTCTATCAAAGCCCTTCATGATGACAGAAGTGAGTGCTACGGGGCGATAGTCATTAATTCAGTTACCTTTGCCTTCGTGGGTACAGGAACAATGGTGGCCATCTTGAAGCATGTGGAGACAGCAGACTGGGATAGGGAGAGATTGAATATGTCCGTAAACATACCAGCCAGCTGGTCTGCGCATGCTCTGAGGACGAGGCTAGAAATGTCATCTGGGCCGGCAGCCTTGCGAGGGTTAACACGTATTAATGTCTTACTCACATCTGCCACGGAGAAGGAGAGCCCACAGTTCTTGGTAGCGGACCGCGTGGGAGGTGTTTAGTTTGTCTGTAAACAAGACGTCGGTGTCCGTGACGTGGCTGGTTTTCCTTTTGTAGTCCGTGATTGTCTGTAGACCCTGCCACATACATCTCGTGTCTGAGCCGTTTAATTGCAACTCCAGGTCTCTATACTGACATTTCGCTTGTTTGATTGGATTAACTACACTGTTTGTATTCGGCCATAATCCCAGTCACCTTTCCATGGTTAAATGCGGTGGTTCACGCTTTCAGTTTTGCGCGAATGCCGCCATCTATCCACGGTTTCTGGTTAGGGTAGGTTTTAATAGTCACAGTGGGTACAACATCTCCTATGTCCTTCCTTATAAACTCACTCACCGAATCAGCGTATACGTCAAAATTATTTTCTGAGGCTACCCTGAACACGTCCCAGTCCGTGTGATCAAAACAATCTTGAAGCGTGGATTCCGATTGGTCAGACCAGCGTTGAATAGTTCTTAACACAAGCACATCCTGTTTGAGTTTCTGCCTATAGGAAGGGAGGAGCAAAATGGAGTTGTGGTCAGATTTGCCAAAAGGAGGGCGGGGGAGGGCCTTGTATGCATCGCGGAAGTTAGAGTAGCGGTGATCCAGAGTTTTGCCACTGCGAGTACCACAGTCAATACGCTGATAGATTTTAGGTAGCCTTGTTCTCAAATTTTGCTTTGTTAAAATCCCCAGCTACAATAAATGCAGCCTCAGAATATATGGTTTACAGTTTGCATTAAAGTCCAGTGAAGTTCCTTGAGGGCCGTTGTGGTAGGGGGATATACACGGCTGTGACAATAACCGAGGAGAATTCTCGGTTAAAGTTAGGTCCTAAAGCTTAGGCCTACGCACTAATGTCAGATAGCCTAAAAATAATGAAAGAAAACCCTCAATGTAGCCTATAGATATAAGTTGCACAAGAATGATACATGTATGGATTTTTTAAGGTATTGTTTTCTCTTTATTCAACCAGCCTGCACGCCCACCCGCCCTTCATCCACACAATATTTCATGACCCAAAAACCACCCACCTCATGGATATAACCACGGGGACTGCGGGTTATGAGTCAGCCCGCACATCACTAGTGCAGTGGACTAATGGATAGAGAACAGAAGATCATAGGTTTGAATCTCACTGATGCCGTGTCACAATAAAACATTTTTTTTGCAAGATTAATGCTTAAGGAAATTCATTTCCATCTTTCCTATCTGTGCTTGGAGTTCAAAAAAGTTAACCCAAACAAAGCTAGCAGTGTAATTAAAAGTCTTATTGAAACATTCAGTGACAGTTTTAAGGAAGTTATTCAAAAACCAGGTATGAAAATGAGCAGGGGGTACAGATTATGCAATCTATTCATACCACTCCCAGGTTCAGAGAATGCTTTATGGCTCCTGCAGTGGCTCAGTTTGGGGTGAAATACCCTTAATGTGACTATGGGGTGGGGGGGGGGGGGGGGGGGGGGGGGGGCGGCGGAAAAAAGCTTTGGCTGTTTAAAGTAGCAGGATCTGCAAATTAACTGTATCAATAACATCGTGAATCATTTTGATTTGATTTTAATGGATGTCCTTTGCTGTGTCTGACATTAGAATCACACAGCATGTGGACATCACGACAGACCTTGTCTTTTGCACTCATTGAGTGAAGAAGTGAGGTGCTCTGCAAAATGTTGTTGTTGAGTCTTAGAGTGAAGTCAAGCACTATAGTCATCCTGACAACTGCTTAAGGTGTCGGCCAAAAGCAAGCTGAACAATTGCGGAATCTAAGTCGACTCAACAAAACTTTGCCCAGAATGTTGTCTCTGTCAGCTATGTTCTTCTATGAGAGTACTATGTGTTTGATCACTTGAAAATGGTGTTATACTGATTTACTATAAGACTGTCTGTGTTGATAAAGAATTTGTAAAAACGCTGACATGCAAGATTTGGAGAAGTCAAGACACGTGTAGTCATTGGACGACCTTTGATAACAATCTGAAATCCAACTTTTTTCATGGGCAAAGTAATGTAGCCACAGTAGATTCAGGTTTCAATGTTTCTTATGCAGGGGTTGGTTTTTATTTCAAGTTGCATGAAATTGAATCTATGGCAATATGAGCACATCTGTCTTTGAATTATTGAACAAATATTTTGAAATAAAACAGTGTATTTCCCTGTCGAATATTATATTTCAGATGGCTTGGGAGACTGCTGTATGAGTCTCACATGGAGCTAGACTAAGCAGAAAATACAATAAAATGTTTCTGAATCCAGACCAATCCTTCAAACATTGGGTAGTGTGCAAAATATCTACTAATTACATTGTTGCAAGTTCTAAGCCCTCACTTCTCAATATGCTTTGCTACTTTAGGCTTTACAGAATGTGAATGACTTTGATTAATCTACTTTTAATCATATTGTAAATCAAACAGTACAAAGATGTTAATGACCAGCTTGTTGTACTTGTGATAACTTGGATTTCATTCTTAAAATCTTAAGAAACATAAGTCCATGTGCTAAGGAGAATAGATAACGGCCCTATAAAAATGTAATTGTACTGTGATCGCCCTCTCATCCCCTCAGGAGCAGCAGTAGTGTAGCATGACTGATGTAAATCTATAGGCCCAGAATGCTCAGCCAGCTAAGGTATGTAGAGCCAGGGTCGCACGAGGGCCACCGAGCTACTGCTGTAAACCAGTGAAACAGAAAGAGAGACAGAGAGAGAGAGAGAGAGAGAGAGGGAGGAGCGGCGCCAATTCTAATATGAGATTGCAGGCCTTAAGAAAACCGCTAATAGTTCCTAAAGTTTCCTGTCCCATGAGCCTTAGCAGCAGGAGCAAGGAGCCCAGCGCCGAAAGCTGGTAATCAGTGTCAGGCTGCCGGGAGGGACAGAGCCGAATGGGGGGGGGGGGGGGGGGGGGGATTCTCTGGAGAGAAAGTGTATTGGCTTCTGAATATGAATGTCTATTTCCGTCTTGAAACACAGTAGCCTTATTGGGGTGAGCTGGCCCCTCACTCTGAGAATACTCCTATACAACCCTTATTTTTATAGGTTGATCTCGACCCCGGTGAGCAGAGGGACGTGGGGCTGCAGCTGTGTGTTTTATACACTGAGGAGAGAAAGGAGAGACCTTAGTTGGCTGTGGAACAAGTTCTAGTGTTGCTGTATTGTTGTGATTGTTCTAATTTGTGGGTGTCTTAAAAATACTGTGACCTTCAAACCATTCCTTTGCTTAAACAAGAGACACTTGAAGAGACCAACTCCCATGTTGGAACTTCCTAGCAACGTTCTTGCACGGTGTTTAGAGTAGATATGTTACAAACACACGCTTACCACACTTTCTCATGAAGGCCAAATTGACCATGCAACCAACACATTGAAGTCGTACCATGCGTGGTCGAGCACACGTCTAGTTGAGCTACATGTAAACATTCCCACCACAGCTGTTTATTTTGCACTGGTATTTGCAAAGGGTACCTACACAGGAGAGCTGTTCTTCGAAACTATTCAACTCAGGAAATTGTTTGGTTGGACACATAAAATATTTACCTACCAGGCTTTACCTACCACTACTTTCGTCAAATGGGCAGCCATTGACATTCAAGGATGTTTTTTTTCTTCATTATTTCTTTATTGATTTTTATGCTTTATGGATTCATATTTGATGGGATATGCCTCCTGTTTCAATAAAATAATATTTATGGTTGTACATTAACTACAGATTCATTTTGATTCTGAAATGACCAAACTTAAGAACTGGTCTGTCATTCATAGAAAGAGCTTATGAAAATCGGTAATCAACGCGTGTGTTGTGAATATTACGTTGCCCATGACTGCTGGAGAGGAACATTCTGTTCTTCTTGTTACTTCATCTCAACAAACAAATATCATAACTGCTTTTCCTAAATAAAGGGCATGAGTGATACCTTTGCGTGTCTACTTCCCCATCAAATTCCCCACCGTCATCGCCGCAACACTGGCAAGGATCTTTCCCAATCCCAAATGAGCTTTGACGCTCCCTGAAATGTCATGTTCCGAACTTCCAAGCTCCACATTTCGAGATGAGCGGGCACAGGAAGTCCGTCATAGCCAACCAGTAGATGTCCAGTCATGACAAGGGTACAAAAGCGCCACTCCATGTGCGATCAAGGGGACAGTTCGGGGGATAACAGTGGCCTGAGGTTTTGAAAGGCTCATCCATCTTGCAGCCACTTGAGTGATGTAAAAGCAAACAGGCTGAACAAGCGCCTCCCCCCCCCAATACAACCAGGAGCTCCTACTCCCAAACAACTCTGGTGATAAGACAGCTAAGCGCCGGAGAGGAAGTGTTGGCGGGTGCTCTAAGAAAGTGAAAATGTGAACGAACCATGTTGTTGATGAAAAAGGTTCCAGACCCCAGTTTATATGCTATTGTATTAGGTGTCTTTCTATTTACAGGGAAGACTATTGATAGACAGTGGAAGGGTACCTACTCTCCGAGGGGGACTCCGGGGGGAGTTGGGATATGCAAAAAAACTAATTTCCAATTCACACATGTGAATAATACACACTTGTACATGTGTGAAATAGGACACATATAAGCACCCACCATTAAGAGTGCAGGCCATGACTGTTTAATGAATATACAAAAGCGTGCGTAAAATTTCCCAGATGTTTAATAGCATTGATATGGACATTTAACACATAGACTAAACTAGACTGATTCCATGCCTCTTGTTAGCACTAGACTATGCACCATGTGGCACGTACTGTACACTAAGTTCTGAATGTGATTGATTTATTCGGTAGTTCAGCTTTCATCCAGAGGCGGACTCAATCAATCCTTCAGGGGGTCATTCAATAGCTCAACTTAATGGCCACCCCAATGAAACAACAGCCAGGGCGAGACAGATCCACTCAACGTGTAGCGTGCAGTTAGCTTAACGTCTGCTCTTCAAAACAGGACCCACAGCGGAGAGGGTGATCAACGGTGATAATTTAATATTCATCTCTGTTTGGGGAGTTTTGTTTGAGCAACAAGCCAAGAACCTTTAACCGTGATATATGTCACTCATGATATGTTTATGGTTCTCCCAGGGAAGGGTCTAACTCAAAGGTCCACTACTCTATTGTTGTGTCATTCTGAACCGTAACTGTACAACCATTTTAGTGTGTGTAGTCCATTTATCTGATACTGTCTGGCCAAAAAGAGTATGACATTGTTGCCGCCCATAGCATTGAATTCAATAGCAAGGGAAGCCAGCGAGCATTTGGCCTCCCTTGATAAAAAAAAGTATGAAAGAGAAGCCATTCAGCGTTGAGCTAAACTGAGTGAGCCAGTTTGGATTTGGCTTTACACCAATCACATCACATCAAAAGCAAAACGTCATTGACAGAAAAAACATGAATTGATGGACTTTGTTCCTTTCCTAAATAAGCAATGGCTGGAAACAGGGATTTAAACTTCCTTCTCTGTACTGGCAATTGATTATTTTACCTTTATTTAACAAGGCAAGTCAGTTAAGAACAAATTCTTATTTTAAATTACAGCCTAGGAACAGTGGGTTAACTGCCTTGTTCAGGGGCAGAACGACAGATTTTTACCTTGTCAACTCAGGGATTTGATCTCAAATCAAATCAAATTTTATTTGTCACATACACAGGGTTAGCAGATGTTAATGCGAGTGTAGCGAAATGCTTGTGCTTCTAGTTCCGACCATGCAGTAATAACTAACAAGTAATCTAACCTAACAATTTCACAACAACTACCTTATACACACAAGTGTAAAGGAATGAATACGAATATGTACATAAAAATATATGAATGAGTGATGGCCGAATGGCATAGGCAAGATGCAGTAGATGGTATAGAGTACAGTATATACATATGAGATGAGTAATGTAGGGTATGAAAACATTATATAAAGTGGCATTGTTTAAAGTGGCTAGTGATAGATTTAATTACATCAAGATGGCAAGATGCAGTAGATGGTATAGCGTACGGTATATACATATGAGATGACTAATGTAGGGTATGTAAACATGATATAAAGTGGCATTGTTTAAAGTGTCTAGTGATACATTTATTATATACATTTTTCCATTATTAAAGTGGCTGGAGTTGAGTCAGTATGTTGGCAGCAGCCACTCAATGTTAGTGATGGCTGTTTAACAGTCTGATGGCCTTGAGATAGAAGCTGTTTTTCAGTCTCTCGGTCCCCACTTTGATGCACCTGTACTGACCTCGCCTTCTGGATGATAGCGGGGTGAACAGGCAGTGGCTCGGGTGGTTGTTGTCCTTGGTGATCTTTATGGCCTTCCTGTGACATCGGGTGCTGAGGTTATTTACCTGACACCACACTCCGAGGGCCCTCACCTCCTCCCTCCTCCCTGTAGGCCGTCTCGTCGTTGTTGGTAATCAAGCCTACCACTGTAGTGTCGTCTGCAAACTTGATGATTGAGTTGGAGGTGTGCATGGCCACGCAGTCGTGGGTGAACAGGGAGTACAGGAGAGGGCTGAGAACGCACACTTGTGGGGACCCAGTGTTGAGGATCAGCGGGGTGGAGATGTTTTTACCTACCATCACCACCTGGGGGCGGCTCGTCAGGAAGTCCAGGACCCAGTTGCACAGGGTGGGGTCGACACTATGGTGTTAAATGCTGAGGTGTAACCGATAAACAGCATTCTTACATAGGTATTCCTCTTGTCCAGATGGGTTAGGGCCGTGTGCAGTGTGATGGCGATTGCGTTGTCAGTGGACTTATTGGGGCAGTAAGCAAATTGGAGTGGGTCTAGGGTGTCAGGTAGGGTGGAGGTGATATGGTCCTTGACTAGTCTCTCAAAGCACTTCATGATGACGGAAGTGTGTGCTACAGGGCGGTAGTCTTTTAGCTCAGTTATCTTAGCTTTCTTGGGAACAGGAACAATGATGGCTCTCTTGAAGCATGTGGGAACAGCAGACTGGGATAAGGATTGATTGAATATGTCCGTTAACACACCAGCCAGCTGGTCTGAGGATGCGGCCGGGGATGCCATCTGGGCCTGCAGCCTTGCGAGGGTTAACACGTTTAAATGTTTTACTCACGTCGGCTGCAGTGAAGAAGAGCCCGCAGGTTTTGGTAGCGAGCCGTGTCAGTGGCACTGTATTGTCCTCAAAGCGAGCAAAGAAGTTGTTTAGTCTGTCTGGGAGCAAGACATCGTGGTTTTTCTTTTGTAGTCCGTGATTGACCGTAGACCCTGCCACATACCTCTCGTGTCTGAGCCGTTGAATTGCGACTCCACTTTGTCTCTATACTAACGCTTAGCTTGTTTGATTGCCTTGCGGAGGGAATAGCTACACTGTTTGTATTCAGTCATGTTTTCGGTCAGCTTGCCCTGATTAAAAGCAGTGGTTCGCGCTTTCAGTTTTGCGCGAATTCTACCATCAATCCACGGTTTCTGGTTGGGGAATGTTTTAATAGACGCTGTGGGTACATCACCGATGCACTTGCTAATAAACTCGCTCACCGAATCAGCGTACTCATCAATGTTGTTGTTCGACGTTATGCGGAACATATCCCAGTCCACGTGGTCGAGGCAATCTTGCAGCGTGGAATCCGATTGGTAGGACCAGTGTTGAACAGACCTGAGCGCGGGTGCTTCCTGTTTTAGTCTCTGTCTATAGGCTGGGAGCAACTAAATGGAGTCGTGGTCAGCTTTTCCAAAAGGAGGGGGGGGGGGGGGGGGGGGGCCTTATAACCTTTCGGTTACAAGTCCAACGCTCTAACCACTAGGCTACCTGCCACCACTTGATACCACTTGAAAGGAAACACTTTAAAGTTTGTGGAAATGTGAAATTACTGTAGGATAATATAACACATTAGATCTGGTAAAAGATAATACAAGAAAAACATTATTTGTTTGTACCATCATCTTTGAAATGCAAGAGAAAGGCAATAATGTATTATTCCAGCCCAGGCACAATTTACATTTTGGCCACTAGATGGCAGCAGTGCATGTGCAAAGTTTTAGACTGATCAGATGAACCATTGCACTTCTTTTCAAAATGTTGTATCAAGACTGCCCAAATGTGCCATTTTCAAGTTCATAATTGTGCACTCTCTTCAAACAATAGCATGGTCTTCTTTCACTGTAATAGCTACTGTACATTTGACAGTGCAGTTGGATTAACAAGAATTTAAGCTTTCTGCCCATATGTCCTGGGATTTTATTTGTTACTTACAACCTCATGCTAATCACATTAGCCTACGTTAGCTCAACTGACCCGCGGTGGGACACTGATCTGTAGAGGCTAGCAAGCATTTTAGCCAGGTTACCTGGTCTAGGTCAACAAAAACTAAAAGTGTTTAAAGACAGAGTCATGGGCCGTTTTGGCAACATGAAAGAAAGTAGGATGGCATTGGCATTCCTCTACAAGTACACACACATAGAAATCAGTCTCATGATATTTAGCTTACATTGATTGGACTAAATTGTTTTGATATCGTTAAGTTGTCACTGTATTAGACTAAGCATAGTTGATGTGATGATGATGAAATGTTGAAGTTGAAATGGTGCTGGAATAGCGTAGGCAGCTCCTGTTTTCTTTGAGACTTGTGGTCCAAAATTGTCGGACACATTAACTTGCTTGACCATGCTGTAGGTTACGTAACTATTTGTTACATGCAATATGCTTTGTGGACTTCACTGGAAAAGGTGCTTTCCGGTTTTGTGATGGAAGATACAGTGCCTTGCAAAAGTATTCACCCGCTTGGCATTTTTACTATTTGGTTGCATTACAACCTGTAATTTATTTCGATTTTTACTTGGATTTCATGTAATAGAAATACACAAAATAGTCCAAATTGGTGAAGTGAAATGAAAAAAATAACTTGTTTAAAAAAATATATAATAATAAAAAAATGGAAAAGTGGTGCGTCCGTATGTATTCAAACCCTTTGCTATGAAGCACCTAAATAAGATCTGGTGCAACCAATTACCTTCAGAAGTCACATAATAAGTTAAATAAAGTCCACCTGTGTGCAATCTAAGTGTCACATGAGCTGTCACATGACCTCAGTATATACAGTTGAAGTCGGAAGTTTACATACACTTAGGTTGGAGTCATTAAAACCCGTTTTTCAACCACTCCACAAATGTATTGTTAACAAACTATAGTTTTGGGAAGTCGGTTAAGACATCTACTTTATGCAATTCTTTCAACAATTGTTTACAGACAGATTATTTCACTTATAATTCACTGGATCACAATTCCAGTGGGTCAGAAGTTTACATACACTAAGTTGATTGTGCCTTTAAACAGCTTGGGAAATTCCAGAAAATGATGTCATGGCTTTACAAGCTTCTGATAGGCTAATTGACATAATTTGAGTCAATTGGAGGTGTACCTGTGGATGTAATTTCAAACTCAGTGCCTCTTTGCTTGACATCATGGGAAAATCAAAAGAAATCAGCCAAGACTTCAGAAAACAAATTGTAGACCTCCACAAGTCTGGTTCATCCTTGGGATCAATTTCCAAACACCTGAAGGTACCACGTTCATCTGTACAAACAATAGTACGGAAGTATAAACACCATGGGACCATGCAGCCGTCATACCGCTCAGGAAGGAGACGAGTTCTGTCTCCTAGAGATGAACGTACTTTGGTGTGAAAAGTGAAAATCATTCCCAGAACAACAGCAAATGACCTTGTGAAGATGCTGGAGGAAACAGATACAAAAGTATCTATATCCACAGTAAAACGAGTCCTATATCGACATAACCTGAAAGGCCGCTCGGCAAGGAAGAGGCCACTGCTCCAAAACCGCCATAAAAAAGCCAGACTACGGTTTGCAACTGCACATGAAGACAAAGATCGTACTTTTTGGAGAAATGTCCTCTGGTCTGATGAAACAAAAATAGAACTATTTGGCCATAATGACCATCGTTATGTTTGGAGGAAAAGGGGGAGGCTTGCAAGCCGAAGAACACCATCCCATCCATGAAACACGGGGGTGGCAGCATCATGTTGTGGGGTGCTTTGCTGCAGAAGGGACTGGTGCACTTCACAAAATAGATGGCATCATGAGGGAGGAAAATTATGTGGATTTATTGAGGAAACATCTCAAGACATCAGTCAGGAAGCTTGGTCGCAAATGGGTCTTCCAAATGGACAATGACCACAAGCATACTTCCAAAGTTGTGGCAAAATGGCCTAAAGACAACAAAGTCAAGGTATTGGAGTGGCCAATCCAAAGTCCTGGCCTCAATCCTATAGAAAATTTGTGGGCAGATCTGAAAAAGCGTGTGCGAGCAAGGAGGCCTACAAACCTGACACAGTTACACCAGCTCTGTCAGGAGGAATGGGCCAAAATTCACCCAACTTATTGTGGGAAGCTTGTGGAAGGCTACCCGAATTGTGAAAAACTGAGTTTCCATATATTTGGCTAAGTTGAATGTAAACATCCGACTTCAACTGTATACACCTGTTCTGAAAGACCCCAGAGTCTGCAACACCACTAAGCAAGGGGCACCACCAAGCAAGCCACACCATGAAGAGCAAGGAGCTTTCCAAACAGGTCAGTGACAAAGTTGTGGAGAAGTATAGATCACGGTTGGGTTATAAAAAAATATCAGAAACTTTGAACATCCCACGGAGCACCATTCAATCCATTATTAAAAAATGGAAAGTATATGGCACCACAACAAACCTGCCAAGAGAGGGCCGCCCACCAAAACTCATGGACCAGGCAAGGAGGGCATTAATCAGAGAGGCAACAAAAAGACCAACGATAACCCTGAAGGAGCTACAAAGCTCCACAGCAGACATTGGAGTATCTGTCCATAGGACCACTTTAAGCCGTACACTCCACAGAGCTGGGCTTTAAGGAAGAGTGGCAAGAAAAAAATAAGCAAACATGTTTGGTGTTCGCCAAAAGGCATGTGAGAGACTCCCCAAACATATGAAAGAAGGTACTCTGGTCAGATGAGACTAAAATTGAGCTTTTAGGGCATCAAGGAAAACGCTATGTCTGGTGCAAACCCAACACCTCTCATCACCCCGAGAATCATCCCCACAGTGAAGCTTGTTGGTGGCAGCATCATGATGTGGGGATGTTTTTCATCGGCAGGAACTGGGAAACTGGTCAGACTTAAAGGAATGATGGATGGTGCTAAATACAGGGAAATTCTTGAGGGAAACCTGTTTCATTCTTCCAGAGATTTGAGACTGGGACGGAGGTTCACCTTCCAGCAGGACAATGACCCTAAGCATACTGCTAAAGCAACACTCGAGTGGTTTAAGGGGAAACATTTAAATGTCTTGGAATGGCCTAGTCAAAGCCCAGACCTCAATCAAATTGAGTATCTGTGGTATGACTTAAAGATTGCTGTACATCAACGGAACCCATCCAACTTTAAGGAGCTGGAGCAGTTTTGACTTTTGGCAAAAATCCCAGTGGCTAGATGTGCCAAGCTTATAGAGACATACCCCAAGAGACTTGCAGCTGTAATTGCTGCAAAAGGTGGCTCTACAAAGTATTGACTTTGGGGGTGTGAATAGTTATGCACGCTCAAGTTTTCTTTTTTTCTATCTTATTTCTTGTTTGTTTCACAATACAAAATATTTTGCAACTTCAAAGTGGTAGGCATGCTGTGCAAATCAAATGATACAACCCCCCCAAAAATCTATTTTAATTCCAGGTTGTAAGGCAACAAAATAGGAAAAATGCCAAGGGGGGTGAATACTTTCGCAAGCCGCTGTACTTGTGGTTGAATATATTCTGCCACTGTGTCTGTCTTCTTGTTGTCTTGGCCTTATTTATCACAGTGGCGTATGAACTAGCTGGTTATAGACCAAACAATGCAGTTATCACAACACATAGGTTGTAATATGGCTTTAATCCTGGCTTGGCTTGGCTTCCTCAGTGATTTTTACACATGCACAGCTACTGAATAGTGTTAACGTGCACAGTGCCCTCTGTGCAGCAGTAGTACACTGCTCTGTTGTGACGGTGTATGTAGAAAGGGACCCCGTTTTATGCTGTATGAGTGGCACGGGTTTCTTTTCCCTGTAGCTAAATATAGAAACAACAACAATAGCAGAAGGAAATACGCTGTGGTGCTATCAATTTACACTGTTTATTTAAGGAGGTTATGAATCATGCTGGGAGTCATTTTGTTTCCATTGACTACTCAGATTATTTATAGACAGAAAAGTCAGAGAGAAATAGTGTCACGTCTGCAGGTTCTTACCAAGTGCAGACGGAGCTTGCCGTCACATAATGTAAGGTCTTATTGTCAACCATGTGTCAACCTATGTCATCCATGTGTTATGGGCTTGACAATGTTACGGGAATTACCTTATTTAAAAAAAAAAAAATTGTTTGTTCAAGGAAAACTGTTATGAAATCCCAGATAGATTTTATTGGCACTGTTACCCGGCTATAGGCAGAGATGTTAATAGCATATGATTAGCATCATATATTTTCTACGTCTACGAGGAGGTGTTTCCGTGAAAAGCCATAGGCTTTAAAAAGTTACAACTGCCTTTTAGTAGCTTACTCCAATTTTCCACCTATGTCTGCAGTCTAAAAATGGTTATACAACTTACTTCTACACACCTCTAAAATAGTGCTATTGCCGTAAAAATGTCCCATTATCTTTCCTTAGCATATAAATCCTGACTTTCCTAATACAAGCCATACAGCCTATAGTTACAGTCTATATTTTCGAATGACGGGAGAGTGAAAAAATAGAGAACAACCATGGTGAGGCAGAGAAAAAGTAATAGTAATTGAAAAAGTTCAATCGTTGCACCGTTTTTAAGTAGAACGAAAGGTAGAGGCATCAATGGCTAAAACCCGTAGAGCTGCATTGCAGGAGTGATGAAAATAAGGGGTTTGAGTCTCGCTTGCTTTCCTCTGTATCGGAAAACAAAGCCTTGGCTACTCTTACCGGGGTTATAAACTGTCTGTACCCAAAACTTGACCTGTTACTGAGCTCACAACTTCCGCTAATGTAATCTGTGACTGCACAGCCGTTTACACAAAACCTGCACTAGGCTCATTTACATAACACACACACTCATCCAGCCCAAAAATAAACCTGGTAGAGAAAGACATGAGGAAGAAGACTGGTGCTGGGTACTGGGGTGTCAGTAAACCACGTGTATTATTTTGGCTCTTGACAATGTCCGTCCCAAAAAAATCTATAAATGCAGGGCAAGAGTGAACTTGCAGTCATAATTTATGATAATGATGTGATAGCTTCTGTCATTAAAACACAATTTGTGAAGTCTGGACTGATGTTGTGGTGGTGCATGGTGATGATGTTTTGGTCTCTTGTGGGTTCCCCTTTTCCTAGTGGAAAAGGTGTGTTCACTTTTGACTGCCGAACGCACCTCTGACTATTACTTCAGAGGTGAGAACATTAGGTTCTGCTCATCACTGGGGTGCAGTTCCCTCCTTCTCTTGCTTCCTCAACCCCTCTGTTGCTGTGGTCACAGCGTAGCTAAACTATCACATGTGGGATATTCATGTTCAGAGATGCATTTAGCTGCTGAAAGAAATGCTCACCTCTAAAAGTTTATGGATCATACCCTCTGTTCCCCGTTAGGGGCTCACAGCGAAGCTGTGAAATCTTTTGTTATTCTTAGATCATTTTTTCCCCTTGACATGGTCAAATAACTCAAGCATAGATTGGATAACTTAGAGGCCATGAGTAACTTGGTCAAAAAGAATGGCACCGATTGGACTATAGGTCACCTAAACCCTCATATCTGCTGCCCCGTTTGACCTAGAGACTTTACACTTTATATGTAGGTTTCTTTCCTCATGCTGAACAAATTTGTTACAAGGAACGATAAGGTCCATCAGGATAGATTTTCCTCCATCTTGGAAATGTTGGAAAATCTTAACAAATAACACCAAATTCGGTATGTAGGCCCATGGTATATCTCTTAACTGTAATTGAAGTTGGTGATTACTACTGGTTTCAGATGGCGAGAGAAACTGTAAGCCATGTTTGGTGTTTTGGTAAGGGCTCACAATGACATCACACACACAAGAAGCCTCAACCAATCACCCGACGGATATGAATGACTTTGCCTCCAGGAAGGACATTTCTCAAACGGATATGTGATAACCCTATATCTCCCAAAACCGTATTTCAAAGGGGGAAAATAATCTAAAACAGTTGATAGGCCATTGTGAAGTGGATTTAAATGGACACGTAACATTTGATGACCTGATTCATCAATAGCTCAGCCATCTCTCAACCAATCCCTTAGCTTTTCCCACCTCTTCAGGATCTGCACCTTTTTTTCTAATCTCGCCTAAAATGACATAGCCAACTCTAACTGCCTGTAGCTCAGGCCCTGAATCAAGGACATGCATATTCTTGGTACCACTTGAAAGGAAACACTTTGAAGTTTATGGACATGTGAAAGGTATGTAGGAGAATATAACACAATAGATCTGGTAAAAGGCAATACATAGAAAAACATACTTTTTTTTGTACCGTCATCTTTGAAATGCAAGAGAAAGGCCATAATGTATTATTCCAGCCCAAGTGCAATTTATATTTTGGCCACTAGATGGCAGCAGTATACGTGCAAAGTTTTAGACTGGTCCAATAAATCATTGCATGTCTGTTCAAAATGTTGTATCAAGACTGCCCAAATGTGCCTAATTTGTTTATTAATAATTGTTCATGTTCAAAATTGTGCACTCTCCTCAAACAATAGCATGGTATTCTTTCACTGTAATAGCTACTGTAAATTGGACAGTGCAGTTTGTAACGGGTTTCGTCCTCTTCGTCTGACGAGGAGTAGCAAGGATCGGACCAATACGCAGCGTGGTAAGTGTCCATAATGATATATTTAATAAATCAAACAGAACACTGAACGAAAATAACAAAAGTATAAAACAAACAACCCGAAACAGTCCCGTATGGTGAAAACACTAACACAGGATACAACCACCCACAAAACACAAAGGAAAACAGGCTGCCTAAATATGGCTCCCAATCAGAGACAACGACTGACACCTGCCTCTGATTGGGAACCATACTAGGCCAAACACAGAAATAGACAACCTAGACATACAACATAGAATGCCCACCCACATCACACCCTGACCAAACAAAACATAGAAACATACAAAGCAATCTATGGTCAGGGCGTGACACAGTTAGATTAACAAGAATTTAAGCTTTCTGCCAATATCAGATATGTATATGTCCTGGGAAATGTTCTTGTTACTTACATCCTCATGCTAATCGCATTAGCCTACCTTAGCTCAACCGTCCCATGGACGGGACACCGATCCCAAAGAAGATTTATTTTAAGTTCAAGTTCAAGTTTTATTATCACATACACAATTACAGTGAAATAAAAAAAAAACATTTAAAAATGTAAAACATTTAATTAAGTACTTTTAAATGACTATCTTGCAAGCTCTACCCAACAGTGCAATAATCAATATCAAAAGAGTATAACTAATATAATATAAAAAAAATATATATAAATATAATAAAGAAAACTATATACAGGGTCAATACCAAATGTACAATGTGCAGGGATACTGGAGTAGTTTGATATAGCTCATGGGGGCTTCAGGAGCCAGCAGGTTAGAATCTAAATCTAGAGCAAAACACAACTAATGTTACTGTTGTTAAAGAGAGAGGAGTCTCAGCTTTCTAAATATTGAGGAAATAAGTCCACTTTACAAACTGAGAATGTAATTGAAATGATGCACTAGCGGAACGGAGCAGAGCGTGCCATTTGCGGTGAAGAGTAGCCTATATAGGCCTACCAATGGACAGTTTTTGTTGGACATAAAATGTACTGTTAGATTACATGGCTATTAAATGGCAGTTACATGGCTATCTAGCAACAATATCATATTTAGGGTTCGCAATCTAGCTAATGTGTTTTGAGATCTCACTTCCTCTGGTGAATTATGGAGCATATAGCCTAGGCCAATATGTCACAAAATGAAACTAATATCAGTATTATTACCATACAGAGAATCAAACAAAAAAGATGGACACAAAGGATGCAGCAAAAAATAAATCTGGATCCTATTTTGACATCAAAATACTCTATCCACCACGCATTCCCTGAACATGATAGATTAAATAGATAACGTCTTTCATGTCTTACTTGGCACTGGACAAGTCAGTCAAGAGCCCCAATGGAAAGTATCTTTGAGCCAAATACATTTAAACTCAGTTTTTCACAATTCCTGACATTTAATCCTAGTAAAAATTCCCTGTCTTAGGTCAGATAGGATCACCACTTTATTTTAAGAATGTGAAATGTCAGAATAATAGTAGAGAGAATGATTTCTTTCAGCTTTTATTTCTTTCATCACATTCCCAGTGGGCCAAAGGTTTACATACACTCAATTAGTGTTTGGTAGCATTGCCTTTAAATTGTTTAACTTGGGTCAAACGTTTTGGGTAGCCTTCCACAAGCTTCCCACAATAAGTTGGGTGCATTTTGGCTCATTCCTCCTGACAGAGCTGGTATAACTGAGTCAGGTTTGTAGGCCTCCTTGATCACACACGCTTTCTCAGTTCTGCCCACAAATTTTCTATAGGATTGAGGTCAGGGCTTTGTGATGGCCACTCCAATACCTTGACTTTGTTGTCCTTAAGCCATTTTGCCACAACTTTTGAAGTATGCTTGGGGTCATTGTCCATTTGGAAGATCCATTTGGAAGACCCATTTGCGACCAAGCTTTAACTTCCTGATTGATGTCTTGAGACATTGCTTCAATATATCCACATCATTTTCCTCCATCATGATGCCATCTATTTTGTGAAGTGCACCAGTCCCTCCTGCAGCAAAGCACCCACAACATGATGCTGCCACCCCCGTGGTTCACGGTTGGAATGGTGTTCTTCGGCTTGCAAGCATCCCCCTTTTTCCTCCAAACATAACGATGGTCATTATGGCCAAACAGTTCTATTTTTGTTTCATCAGACCAGAGGACATTTCTCCAAAAAGTACAATATTTGTCCCCATGTGCAGTTGCAAACTGTAGTCTGGCTTTTTTATGGCGTTTTTGGAGCAGTGGCTTCTTCCTTGCTGAGCAGCCTTTCAGGTTATGTTGATATAGGACTAATTTTACTGTGGATACAGATATTTTTGTACCGGTTTCCTCCAGCATCTTCACAAGGTCCTTTGCTATTGTTCTGGGATTGATTTTCACTTTTCACACCAAAGTACGTTCATCTCTAGGAGACAGAACGCGTCTCCTTCCCGAGCGGTATGATGGCTGTGTGGTCCCATGGTGTTTTTACTTACGTACTATTGTTTGTACAGATGAACGTGGTACCTTCAGGCATTTGGAAATTGCTCCCAAGGATGAACCAGACTTGTGGAGGTCTGCAATTTTTTTTCTGAGGTCTTGGCTGATTTCTTTTGATTTCCCGTTATGTCAAGCAAAGAAGCACTGAGTTTGAAGGTAGGCTTTGAAATACATCCACGGGTACACCTCCAAATGACTCAAATGATGTCAATTGGCCTAACAGAAGCTTCTAAATCATGACATAATTTTCTGGAATTTTCCAAGTTGTTTAAAGGCACAGTCAACTTAGTGTATGTGAACTTCTGACCCACTGGAATTGTGATACAGTGAATTATAAGTGAAATAATATGTCTGTAAACAATTGTTGGAAAAATGACTTGTGCCATGCACAAAGTAGATGTCCTATCCGACTTCCCAAAACTATAGTTTGTTAACAATACAATTGTGGAGTGGTTGAAAAACAAGTTTTAATGGCTCCAAACTAAGTGTATGTAAACTTCCGACTTCAACTGCATATTTATAAATATATATATATATATACTGTTTATGTGTATGTATATATTTATACCTATATACGTGTGTATATATATATATATATATATATATATATATATATATATACACTTCCGTTCAAAAGTTTGGAGTCACTTAGAAATGTCTTTGTTTTTGAAAGAAAAGCATTTTTTTGGTCCATTAAAATAACATCAAATTGATCAGAAATACAGTGTAGACATTGTTAATGTTATAAATGACTATTGTAGCTGGAAACGTCTAGCGTCCCACATCGACAACAGCCAGTGAAATTGCAGGGCGCCAAGTTCAAAACAACAGAAATCCCATAATTAAAATTCCTCAAACATACAAGTGTTTTACACAATTTTAAAGATAAACTTCTTGTAAATCCAACCACAGTGTCCGATTTCAAAAAGTATTTACTGCGAAAGCACACCATGCGATTATGTTAGGTCAGCACCCAGTCACAGAAAACCATACAGCCATTTTCCAGCCAAGGAGAGGGCTCACAAGTCAGAAATAGCGATTAAATTAATCACTAACCTTTGATGATCTTCATCAGATGGCACTCATAGGACTTCATGTTACACAATACATGTATGTTTTGTTCGATAAAGTTCATATTTATATCCAAAAATCTTAGTTTACATTGGCACGTTATGTTCAGAAATGCATTGTCTCAAACAAACATCCGGTGAAAGTGCAGAGAGCCACATCAAATGACAGAAATACTCATCATAAACATTGATAATTGATACAAGTGTTAAACATACGAATATTCTCCTTAAAAACTTCTTATGGCTGCACGGGCAGTATTGAGTAGCTTGGATGAAAGGTGCACAGAGGTGCCCATAGTAAACTGCCTGCTCCTCAGTCCCAGTTGCTAATATATGCATATCGTATTGGATAGAAAACACTCTGAAGTTTCTAAAACTGTTTGAATGATGTCTGTGAGTATAACAGAACTCATATGGCAGGCAAAAACCTGAGAAAAAATCCAAACAGGAAGTGGGAATTCTGAGGCTTGTCGATTTTCAACCAATATCCTATTGAATTCACAGTGAGATGTGGATGAGTTTGCACTTCCTACGGCTTCCACTAGATGTCAACAGTCTGTAGAACCTTGTCTGATGCCTCTAAGGGGGGCCGAATGAGAGGGGAATTAGTCAGGTCTGCCATGACCTGACCATGCTCTGACCATGCGCGTTCACATGAGAGGGAGCTCTGTTCCATCGCATATCTGAAGTCAATGTAATTCTCCGGTTGGAACGTTATTCAAGATTTATGTTAAAAACATTCTAAAGATTGATTCAATACATCGTTTGACATGTTTCTACTGACTGTTACGGAACTTTTGGACATTCGTCAGCTTTTAGTGAACGCGCTTCCTGACGTTAGATTTGTTTACCAAACCCGCTATTATAGCTTTATAGCTAAATAGCTATTTGGACATAAATGATGGACATTACCGAACAAAACAAACATTTCTTGTGGAATTGGGAGTCCTGGGAGTGCATTCCGACAAAGATCAGCAAAGGTAGGTGAAGATTTATAATGCTTTTTATGAGTTTTGTTGACTGCACAATTTGGCGGGTAACTGTATGGCTTGCTTTTGTGGCTGAACGCTGTTCTCAGATTATTGAATATTGTGCTTTTGGCGTTAAACTTTTTGAAATCTGACACAGCGGTTGCATTAAGAACAAGTGTATCTTTAATTCTATGTAAAACATGTATCTTTCATCAAAGTTTATGATGAGTATTTATGTTATTTGACGTGGCTCTCTGCAATTTCTCCGGATATTTTGGAGGCATTTCTGAACATGGCGCCAATGTAAGGTTTTTGGATATAAATATTAACTTTATCGAACAAAACATATATGTACTGTGTAACATGAAGTCCTATGAGTGTCATCTGATGAAGATCATCAAAGGTTAGTGATTAATTTGATCTCTCTGCTTTTGTGACTCCTGTCTTTGGCTGGAAAAATGACTGTGTTTGTCTGTGATTTTGCGGTGACCTAACATAATCGTTTGTGGTGCTTTCGCTGAAAAGCCTATTTGAAATCGGACACTTTGGTGGGATTAACAACAAGATTACCTTTAAAAGGGTATAAGATACATGTATGTTTGAGGAATTTTAATTATGAGATTTCTGTTGTTTGAATTTGGCGCCCTGCACTTTCACTGGCTGTTGTCATATCATCCCATTAACGGGATTGCAGCCATAAGAAGTTAATGCAACCGCTGTGTCAGATTTCTAAAAGGCTTTACGGCGAAACCACACTTTGCGATTATGTTGGGTCAGCACCTAGCCACAGAAACCCATACAGCCATTTTCCAGCCAAGGAGAGTGTCACAAAAGTCAGAAATAGCATTAAAATGAATCACTTACCTTTGATGATCTTCATCTGGTGGCACTCCCAGGTCTCCATGTTAGACAATAAATGTTTGTTTTGTTCGTTAATGTCCCTTTTTATGACCAAAAACCTCCTTTTTGTTCGCGCATTTTGTCCAGTAATCCGAATGCTCAAGGCCAGACTAAAAGTTTTTTTAAAGTACAATAAAAGTTAGTAGAAACATGCCAAACGATGTTTACAATCAATCCTCCTGTTGTTTTTGTCATAAATAATCAACAATATTTCAACCGGACAAAAGCTTCGTCAATAGAAAAAGAGAAACAAGAAAGGCGCGTTCCCGATCAGGCGCATGGCTGATGTCTGGAAGTTTCCACTGGCCACTGATTGAAAGTGCTGTATCTCCCTCATTTTTCAGAGTAAAGCCTGAAACATTGCCTAAAGACTGGCCACATGTAAAGGACGCCATAGAGCTCGTGAACTGGGTCCTAAGTCTTTGTATGGTGGATAGGCTTTCAATGGAAAAAGATCCTTTCAAAATAATAGTACTTCCTGGTTGGATTTTCCTCTGGTTTTTGCCTGCCATATCAGTTCTGTTATACTCACAGACATTATTTTAACAGTTCTGGAAACTTTAGAGTGTTTTCAATCCAAATCATATCCTATCTTCAGGGCCTGAGTAGCAGGCAGTTTAATTTGGGCACGCTTTTCATCCAAAATTCCGAATGCTGCCCCCTACCCTAGTAAAACCCTTTAGCAATTATGTTAGCACAGCTGAAAACTTTTTTTCTGATTAATGAAGCAATAAACCTGGCCTTCTTTAGACTAGTTGAGTATCTGGAGCATCAGCGTTTGTGGGTTCGATTACAGGCTCAAAATGGCCAGAAACAAAGTACTTTCTTCTGAAACTCTTCAGTCTGTTCTTGTTCTGAGAAAATAAAGCTTTTCCATTCGAGAAATTGCCAAAAAACTGAAGATCTCGTACAACGCTGTGTACTACTCCCTTCACAGAACAGCACAAACTGTCTCTAACCAGAATAGAAAGAGGAGTGGGAGGCCCCAGTGCACAACTGAGCAAAAGGACAAGTACATTAGGGTGTCTAGCTTGAGAAACAGACACCTCACAAGTCCTCAACTGGCAGCTTCATTAAATAGTACCCGCAAAACACCAGTCTCAACATCAACAGTGAAGAGTTTACTCCGGGATGCTGGCCTTCTAGGCAGAGTTGCAAAGAAAAAGCCATATCTCAGACTGACCAATAAAAATAAAAGATTAAGATGGGCAAAAGAACACAGACACTGGACAGGGATATGGCTTTTTCTATGTTCCACTGCCTAACAGCCAGCACCCCTCCTGGCTCTCACTCTCAATACAAAACATTTCACCAGACAAGAAGCAGAGCTCTGTGCCTGTGACTGTTAGGAACGCAGTGACGACAGGACTCAGCTGGTGACCTGAAGGAGGCAAGGGGATGTCACCGTGCCAGCGGGGTGAAAAGGTAAGAGGTACCCACTGAGTTTCCCCTGACCTCAATTATCAGAATAATACTATGGCCTAGACAAAACTGTGTTTATAACCATGCTAAATCCCTACCAGACCACAGCACAAAGAGAGAGCGAGAGAGGTGCCTGTTAGTCCAGCACATGCATGGAAACACAAGTTTTGTCAAAATAAAGTTAATGGCCAATTAGAAGGGCACGAAGGTGCCTTGTTATTTCTTCAGGCAGCGAGTGGAGTGGGGCAGCACTTCCGCCTCACAACGGCACTTTTTCTAGGTACACTACCGTTCAAAAGTTTGGGGTCGTTTAGAAATGTCCTTGTTTTTGAAAGAAAAGCACATTTTTATCCATTAAAATAACACCAAATTGATCAGAAATACAGTGTAGACATTGTTAATGTTGTAAATTACTATTGCAGCTGGAAATGGCAAATTCAAGTTTATAATTTTAAAAGGCTGATTGATCATTAGAAAACCCTTTTGCAATTGTGTTAGCACAGCTGAAAACTGTTGTGCTGATTAACTTCTTTGATATAGGGGGCAGCATTTTCACTTTTGGATGAATTGCGTGCCCATAGTGAACTGCCTCCTACTCTGTCCCAGATGCTAATATATGCATATTATTATTACTATAGAATAGAAAACACTCTGAAGTTTCTAAACTGTTTGAATGATGTCTGTGAGTATAACAGAACTCATATGGCAGGCAAAAACCTGAGAAAAAATCCAAACAGGAAGTGAGAATTCTGAGACGGGTCGATGTTACAGTCATCGCCTATTCAATTCCCTGTAATATATGGATCTGTTTGCACTTCCTACGTCTTCCACTAGATGTTAACAGTCTGTAGAACGCTGAATGAAGCCTCTAGTGTGATGTGGGGCCGGATGGGAGGTGTTTCAGTCACTGGTCTGGCAGATTGCCAGTTCTTGCTCACGCGCTTTCCTCATGATATTGCCTTGCGTTCTATTACTTATACAGACATGAAGAAATGCTCCGGTTGGAACGTTATTGGATATATATGATAACAACATCCTGAAGATTGACTCTCTACTAAGTTTGACCAGTTTATTCGACTTGTAATATAACTTTTTGAAGTTTTCGTCCGACGTTTGCCTGCATCTGCGCGAGCGTTTGGACACGCAAAAGTAGCTAAGTAGCAAAAGTAGCTAATTGGACATAAGTAATGGACATTATCGAACAAAACAACAATTTATTGTGGAACTAGGATTCCTGGCAGCGCATTCTGATGAACATAATCAAAGGTAAGGGAATATTTATGATTTAATTTCGTATTTCTGTTGACTCCAACATGGCGGAGAAATGTTGTTAAATCTGAGCGCTGTCTCAGATTATTGCATGGTGTGCTTTTTACGTAAAGTTTTTTTTAAATCTGACACAGCGGTTGCATTAAGAACAAGTGTATCTTTAATTCTGTGTAAAACATGTATCTTTCATCAAAGTTTATGATGAGTATTTCTGTTATTTGACGTGGCTCTGCAATTACTCCGGATATTTTAGAGGCATTTCTGAACATGGCGCCAATGTAAACCGAGATTAGTGGATATAAATATGCACATTATCGAACAAAACAAATGTATTGTGTAACATGATGTCCTATGAGTGTCATCTGATGAAGATCATCAAAGGTTAGTGATTAATTTTATCTCTATTTCTGCTTTTTGATACTACTATCTTTTGCTGGGAAAATGGCTGTATTTTTCTGTAGCTATGTACTGAGCTAACATAATTGTTTGGTGTGCTTTCCCCGTAAATCCTTTTTGAAATCAGACATGATGGCTGGATTCACAACATGTGTAGCTTTAATTTGGTGTCTTTCATGTTTGATTTCATGAAAGATTGATTTTTATAGTAATATATTTGGCGCGTTACATTTTTTCTGGATTTTGGCCAAGTGGGACGCTACCGTCCCACCTATCCCAGAGAAGTTAAAGAAACAATTAAACAGGCCTTCTTTAGACTAGTTGAGTATCTGGAGTGTCGATTACAGGCTCAAAATGGCCAGAAACAAAGACCTTTCTAATGAAACTTATCAGTCTATTATTGTTCTGAGAAAGGAAGGCTATTCCATGCGAGAAATTGCCAACAAACTGAAGATCTCGTACACAAAAATTTGCAAAAACAAAGACATTACTAAGTGATATATATATACACACACCAGCCAATTTTTTAGGTACCCGTATCCAGTACTGGGTCAGACCCCCCTTTGCCTCCAGAACAGACTGAATTCTTTGGGGCATTTTACAAGGTGTCGGAAACGTTCCACAGGGATTTGGTCCGTGCTGATGTGATGGAATCACACAGTTGCTGCATTTTGGACAGCGGTACATTCATGCTGCTAACAGCCCATTCCATCTCATCTCAAAGATGCTCTATTAGGTTGAGGTCTGTGGACTACACAGGCCGCTTGAGTAAATTGAAATCACTGTCATGTTCCAGGCAATGTTTTTCGACTCCTCAATTGTCCAATGTTGGTGATCGCGTGCCCATTGGAGACACTTTTTCTTGTTTTTAGCTGATAGTAGTGGAACCTGGTGTGGTCGTCTGCTGCAATAGCCCATCCATGACAAGGGCCGATGAGTTGTGCATTCCAAGTTGCCATTCTGCACACCACTGTTGTACTGCGCCGTTATTTGTCTGCTTGTGGCCCTCTTGTTTTCTTGCACAATTCTTTCCATTTTCCTTCGACCTGTCTCATCAACGAGCTGTTTTCGCCTACAGGACTGCCGCACCCTGGATGTTTTTTGTTTGTCGCAACATTCTCGACAAACCCTAGACACTGTTGTGCGTGAATAGTCCAGGAGTGAGGCCATTTTTGAGATACTGGCACCGACGATTCGGTCACTCGTTTTGCCCATTCTAACGTTCAATAGAACAGTAACAGAATGCCTCGATGCCTGTCTGCCTGATTTATATAACGAGCTATGGCCACGTGACTCACTGTCTGTAGGAGCGATCAATTTTCGTGATCGGGGTGGTGTATCTATGAGACTGGCCGGTGAGTGTATATGCACTGAGTATACAAAACATTAAGAACACCTGTTTTTTCCATGACATAGACTGACCAGGTGAATTCAGGTGAAAGCTATGATCCCTTATTGATGTTACTTGTTAAATCCACTTCAATCAGTGTAGATAAAGGGGAAGAGACGGGTTAAAGAAGGATTTTTAAGCCTTGAGACAATTTAGACATGGATTGTGCATGTGTGCCATTCAGAGGGTGAATGGGCGAGACAAGATATTTAAGTGTCTTTGAACAGGGTATGATAGTAGGTGCCAGGTGCATTGGTTTGTGTAAAGAACTGCAATGCTGCTGGGTTTTTCACGCTCAACAGTTTGCCATGTGTATCAAGAATGGACCACCACCCAAAGGACATCCAGCCAACTTGACACGACTGTGGGAAGGATTGGAGTCAACACGGTCCAGCATCCCTGTGGAACGCCTTCGACACCTTGTAGAGTCCATGCCCCAAAGAATTGAGGCTGTTCTGAGGGCAAGGGGGGTGCGACTCAATATCAGGAAGGTGTTCCTAATGTTTAGTACAGTCAGTGTATATACCAGTGGGGGCTGGTGGGAGGAGCTGTAGGAGGACGGGCTCATTGTAATGGCTGGAATGGAATTAAACATGTCAGTGATGTCAAACATGTGGTTTCCATATGTTTGATGTGTTTGATACTGTTCCATTTATTCCATTCCAACCATTACAATGAGCCCGTCCTCCTATAGATCCTCCCACCAGCCTCCACTGGTATATACTGTATATATGCCATGCTTTATGTGGTGTGACCAGACCAGACAGACATGCTTAGTCAGCTGGGCCACCATTAAAACATTCCCCCAGTATAAAATGTGACAGCAGCACAATAAAAGTATGACTACCACAGCTAAACAGTTCTCACTGGTTCACTACGCCAATCACGAGCCCACCTCCTTCCTCCTACAGCCCCTTTCCCTCCCCCGTCTCCCCCACACCAACACCCCTCCCTCCCCTGCACCCCCTTCTACTGAGGCCTGTTTTCCATTCCTTAGGGGTCTTTTGTCCATAGCCTTGCGGAGGGCAGGGAAACTCGTGGTGAAGCTGCTCTTTGATGGTCCATAGGACGAGATTCCCTGATGCGAGTGAGATGCTTAACGCTTAGTTTACTATGGGGCTGCCTGAACTCATTTATGCTATAGGCTATACCTCCAGCATAGACCAACATGGGATGGCGTCCATCACCTCCAATGTACTGTAGACCTGACATGGCGCAATCACCTGCCAGTTACATATCCTGTTTTGGTGATTTGTTGCTGATACTCGTCACGCTATGAATACCGAAAACAGGTTAGATCTTGGAATGTGGCCAGAAATGTCAACATCAGAACACACACCCCACACATAGTCATCTATTTTCATCCAGGGGGAATTTGGGTAATGTGAGATGCTGATGAATAATGCAAGATTGTCACACTGTGGCGTTGTTTTCTTATTTGACAGGAAATTACAGCCATTTTTTGTGATCTGGCAACTCACTATTTCACACTTTAAGGTGGCTATTTTAGCTGCAAACGTCTATTTTTAGATGTTGAAACTTCACGTAAACAGTCATGTGTTTAACATCCACTGTGCGTGTATGATAGCAACTCGCAGGTCAATGTCACTTCTTGTGCTGCCCATTTACCTAATCAGTCACTCCCTTAGATTATAAAATGTCAGTAACACTTTATGTAGGTGTCCTTATGCATGCATTCATAACGCCTTTATAACAGCTATTTAAACACATTATAACAATTGTCCTACGTTTTCATAACTAGTTATGAATAACCCCATATGATGTTATAAAACCAGTTATAATTGGGTGTTATAGATGACTGCTCATCCTGTTGTCAGATGCGCTCATGTCGACTGTTGATAACAACCGCTATTACACATTCTGCATGACAACTTATATCGTGTTATTAAATGCTACATAAGAGTTTACATACAAGATGTTATAACAGGGTATTATTTAATTATTTACTAACCTCTGTGTCACAGTATTACATTGAAAGAAATGAAGGGTGTCATAACCATGTCGTATGCCCTTATAGAGTGTGCACAGACACTTTAAGTAAAGTGGCAGTCATTTGAGGTGTTATCAAATAGTTACGAATATGCTTATACCACAGGATGAGTTGAAAGTATCACAAAACAAAACCATTCAAAGAATCTCCAAACAACCTGGGCAAAAGGGAGCACAGATGTACTATAGATTTTTTTGGGGGGGGGGGACAACGAGACAAACTGAGTTGTAGACCACGCCCAGATATAAAAAATATACATTATAACAACAACTTGCCAGAAAACAAACATTTTCAAACAAAATGGAGGCAAATGCAATTTTACAACAGAATCAGTGTTTCTGGAACACAGCAGGATTAGTAACCGCTGTGACAAAAGGAAGAGATGCAGGCTACAGTAATAAGGACTTACTGTACATAACGAAAAAGGCCAGTTAGTCAGGTAACTACGTAGTTGATGTTACAATTGCAACATTGTGTTGATTCCCAGTATTGAGCTCTTTGGTGAGGAGAATACTGGAATGTGGAACCACTAGAAAAAAGAAGAGGACTCAGGTAAGTGTAAAATGTGTACCGGGTTTAGTGCCACACTCACAAACATGGAGGTGTGGTCATCAAGCCTTATCCTTAGAGTTTACTGCTAACACACACACACACACACACACACACACACACACACACACACACAGACACACACACACACACACACACACACACACACACACACACACACACACACACACACAGAGAGAGAGAGACACATTATGTCAGATAGTCATTAGGTTCCAATTCCCTTGCCCTTAACCATTTCATGATAGCAGACCTGAAAGATGTGAAGAAAATGGTGGATGCTCAACATAAAGTTATACAGTCAAGGGAAAAAGAGTGAACTGGGACCAGCTAATAGTCAGCTATGTGCTGCGTCACAGTTCTCCACCCTTTGAAAGAGATGTGCACTTCCCAACATAGTTTATCAAGAATACAGTTAAGTATTCCATCACATATCGCCAAGTCCATAATATTGAGAACAGGTACCGCCATACTTGTGTGTGTCTGAATGGTGATGCCTGGAATAATGAGTTCATAGTTCTTAGTTTAGCAAAGACCATGTTCCAATATCCACCCTAGCATGGAAACATCATTGGGCATGCACTCTAAGTGGTATACTGTACAAGAACGGATATTACAATGAAGTTGAACGTCTCTGACCACTGCATTAGTGAACAAGGGATTCCTCAAAATCCCACAATAACACAGCACATTGACATTATACTTGCCACTATACCGGTCGTTGATCCACAGAGAAGAGGCGCTCCTTTGTAGGATGGACAGAGGATCATCAGCATCTGTGGCTAGCTACACGTGGAATTATAACGCTTACTCTGCAGCGCATTGCACATTAACATCCTCTTTCACTTGCATTTTAAACACAGTCACCTTTTCAAGATAACTTATGTTATTGTAATCCATGCTATTTGCATGTAGAAAGGTTCGCTACATGAGCCAACGTCTCTCTTCTCCCATCTTCTGTTAGTCCCACCTTCTTCCAGTTTCAGCAATATGATTCGCTGGCAAGAGTGCTCTCAAAAATGTTTCACTGGATCTCCAAACATACATTTTCAGCTTTATAATTGGCTGACAGAAATTGACAGGTTGCCGATCCAATGAAAAGTTATTGACAGATCTTGTGTCATCGAATCATATCGCTGAAATCAGAAGAAGGGTGTGACTTACTAACATTTCTCATGATAAGCAAAATTAACACGTTTGCGCTATCCGGGAACCTTGGGATGTCCCTACCCTAACCCCTAACCTTAACCTAACCCTAACCTTACACACAGAGGTGACATAGGGTGGGAAAATGAAATAATCCCATTATAACATCTTGTATGTAGACTCTTATGTAGAATGTAATAACATATTACATAAATTGTCATCCATACTGTGTAATAGCAGTTGCTATTAACAGTTGAAATTAGAGCACATGACAACAGGATGAACAGTCATCTATAACACTAATTAACATCATATATTTATAACATCATATGGGGTTACTCATAACTACTTACGACAACTTATTACAGCTTATGACAAATATTATAATGTGTTATTTAGCTGTTATAAAGACGTCATGAATGCATGCATAAGGGCACATACAGTAAAGTGTTACCGAAATGTGTAAATTGTGAAAAGTTGTGATAGCCACGTCTGTAGTTTGAGCTCTCTTCCTATCCATCAACCATTCTCTTGATCAATAGCTGACTGAAGTTTATTAACACTGGGTCCCCGGCGGGACGGTTGAGCTAACGTCGGCTAATGCGATAAGCATGAGGTTGTAAGTGACAAGAACATGACCCAGGACATAGACATATCTGGTATTGGCAGAAAGCTTGAATTCTTGTTATTAACGCGATGCCTGAAACATCCATTCACCAAGTCCAACAACACAAGTATGAAAAGCATCAATCTGCCAAAGCTGCTCTGCTCCACTAAATGCGGATTTGAGTTAAGCTGAAAAGACAGGCAGACCTTTATTTTCAACAAGTTCACTATTTTCTCTTTGAGTCATCGGGTTTTGACATTATTTCTGGAGAGCTACTATGATGCAAGTATATCACTGTCCAGATAAAACAAGCAACTTGGCGTCAATTCCTTCTTCTTTTGAGCTGGATGGTGGCCACCCCTGATTATATATATATTTTTAACCAGCTAGACCCTTTGTGTACAATTCACCACATGAAATCCTGGTTGGAATCACATTGTATTAATGACATTGCTTTAGTGAAAACATTCTGGTAGGCAATATCAGGTTTCCACCCATGGTCCATTTCATTAGTGACTCATCAGTGGTTGTCTGATTATGGTGTTTTTCCTCAGTTTGGACGGGCAACATGTGTTCAAGGACAGAAGGCCCAGAACTTTATGTAACGCCGCATGGTGAAATACTGACCTGAACTAACACAACGTTGCTACGGTGTCATTCTATCTGAAAGTAATAAATATCATCATTGTACATGAATATATTCACTTCCTCCTGCTTTACAGCGTCTATTTATCTAGATGTGAACGAGAATAAATATTTGATCTGCTTCCATTTCTTGTATTATAACAATGTCAAAACACATACTAAATCTCAGCGATAAACTTTGATCAAAACATATATTTCGACATAAAACACACAGATACTAGTCTAGGATCACACACGTGGAAATTCGGTGTAATATATAATCCAAACATGACTTTTCAAACAACTCCTGCCAGCATCTGTCATGGTAGTTTTAGGAGCCGGTCTGATGGGCCAAGGAGCACAAAGCCAAAAGGATCCTGAAGAGTACAATGAGGACCCTCTAGTCTGTCAGTTCAGAGGAAAACAGGTCGTCTATCTCCTGGTGAACAGAGATGTGGACGGAGACGTCAGGGGGAGGCAGATGACCCCTGGCACTGAAGACAGGCCACATCAAAGACACACTAACTCACCTAAATGATAAACATGCCTCGCTGATACACTTGAAAGCCCCGAGGAATGCCCCCCCCCCCCCCGTTCTCTCTCTCTCTCAATTCAAAGGGCTCTATTGGCATGGGAAACCATATGTTTACATTGACAAAGCAAGTGAAATAGACAATAAACAAAAGGGAAATAAACAAGTGAAGTAAACAATCAGAAATTAACAGTAAACATTACACTCACAAAAGTTTGAAAAGAATATATAAATTTCAAATGTTATATTATTGGCTATGTACAGTGTTGTAATAATGTGCAATTTTAGTTGAAGTACGAAAGGGAAAATAAATAAACAGATAAATATAGGTTGTATTTACAATGGTGTTTGTGGTCCACTGGTTGCCCTTTTGTTGTCTCTCTCTCTCTTTCGCTCGCTCATCATCCTGGATGGGGCATGGGATGAATCCGTTCCCAGTTACTCAGGCGGAGGCCCATTACGCTAACATTACTCTAACATGGAACTGTGGCTACTGCTTATACGCAATATAATCACTGTTCTCATTTATCATTGCCTGGGACTTGCCAGGACTGTGGAAAGCCTTCCCAGAGGCACGCATGATGATATGCTGGAAGACATTAAGAGATGACTCATTGACACTCCACAACAAATGTGTCAACACATGGAGAAGGAATAGGCTCATAAGACAGGGTCGGAGATCTAGCCGACTCCCCTAAGTTGGTCTAAGGCCAGATTGGCAGACCGAGGTAGAGGAGGTACACGACCTTTAAGGAAGCATCAATCAGGAAAAGAGATGGGATCGCTTTCCCACGCCGCATCTCTTTTTTAATACAGGCAGTATGAGGTTAGATGTGCCAATCAGTGACTTGCTCTTGGACTCCAGAATCGTAGGTAGACGTCAATACCATGAGAGCGACAAGTCATAAAAATCCCTACCACCTCATTTTGAGTTTTCCATTCCCTCTTATTGGGTCGATAATTTCCCAAAATGCACTGCGTTAGCATAACTCCTTGACATTTGCGGTCAGTGGTGGCACGCATGAGAGAGAGCACCCATCTCTCTGTGGTATTGTGCATGGTTACCATAAACCTGAGATATAACAACATGCTAGTCAGAGAAGACACATCTAGGCCACACCATGTACATATTAGCCTACCCACTTGGCAGTACCAAGTGTGGTTACACAGAAAAACAGCTTAGAACAACCTGCTAAAGGACATTACAACCTCAACGCAGAGCACATATTAAAACTCTCTAGGAGAGCTGCTGTGGTCGCTGCACGTGCTGTAACTCCAGACACCCAAAACTAGTGTCATTGGCAGAATTATGCCTCAGCAAATGTAGTTTCCCTCAGCAGGTTCAACTCGGATCATCTCTGGAAGGAGTGAAGAAGTGACGTGATTGTCAGGGTCTTGTTGATCTCCTTAATATGTGTGTCGAAGGTGTGAGATATTACTGAGTGTCGAAGCATGTTTTTTTCTCTGTGGTAATGTCGCCTGGACTCGTGGACCATAACTCTGTCTCTACCTGTAATGACTAGGACTCCTGCTACTTGAGCGCAACACAGGCAGGCAGATGAGAAGATAGTTCCGCTTGGCAAGAACTATACATTCTTTGGTTGAATAGATATATTTCCAATGGTTTAATAATGTGTGCTTTCCAAGCAACTGATTAGCTGAATAATAGTGGCTCTATGATATCATCTTTCATGACATTGGCATTTACCTAAATCAAACAACCGGGTGTGTAGCTGGATTTAACAAGGTATTGTATTGCTTTCCATCTCAGTAAATTAATTTACCACCCCCCCCCCCCTTCCCCCCACACAGAGGATCCAGTGTTTTATTTACACACAGACAAGGAGTCTGGGAGGTGTGACTGTGCTGCAGGCACTCTGACACACTCTTGTCATCGAGCTGTCCCTGTAAACGGTGGGTGTATCACCACCTGACGTCGCACGGCTATTTTTAGACCGGGTTTATTTTCACAGTGACGTCATCAGCCCCCGACACGGTAAAGTCCCGTCATCAGGGTGTCTCACACTAGGGTGTGAGGGAGACAGGGCGCGGAACAGGATCAGAGAGAGAGAGCGAGACAGCGGGGAGAACACAGGTTCCACAGGGAGGAAGCACAACAGAGAGGGGTATTTTACACCCTGACGACAGGTCTAGAACCCAGGATAGTCTTCTCACTTTCTCTGTGGTTTCGGAGGACAGCCCAGGGCGCGGTGATGGAACTATGTGAAGTTTCACCACATGAAAAGGCACGTGAAATTTATGGATGACTCTTTCTGTGCCTTCCTCACTGTTTTCGCAGTCTGTCTAGTTTACACAAGTTGATCAATATAGAAATGGAACCTTCTTGTTTCAGAACTGATTATATGCATTATTTTTGTTCTGGCTGTGATTCTTTTGTTGTTGCCTTTGTTGACCTCTTTTATTTTTTAAATGACACATCTCTGCATACAACATAGTGCAACATTAACCTCTCTTGCATCACTTTCAGGTTGAACAAACCAACTGGTTTAAAACAGGAGAGTGACCAGCAGTGGAACTAACCTCCAGAGCGCACACACATCATAGTTCAAATTATTTCCATCCGTCAGTCATTGGCACACGGTTAATTGACAAATACGTTTTTCAAAAGTGAAAAAAAAGTGTTACTGAACATCTAAATATATGTTTTTATCTTCTCACAAGTCTTGTCTATGAACTAATGACAGTTGAAAACTGAAATGATATGTTTAATTACATTTTTAAACAAGATCGCCTTGTTAAGTCCTGTGAAAATGTCACATGGTGCAACCATTATAATTTGCTATATTTATTACTTTTTTGCTTATTTATTACAAAATATATATTTTTTAATGATAATTTACAGACTATTTCAGATGCATACACATTGAGAAATGCAAATAACTGATAAATTGCAGGCAGCCATATTGCGGTACTCACTTGGTAACACACATTTCATAGGAACTGTCTATCAGTGGCGTGTATTCATGGATGCCAAGGGAAGCCAGCCTTCCACAAATATTTGACCAATACATTTTTTTAAATTATTGCTCTGTGTTTTTATAATTTTCCATCAATTCGCAAGTGGCTGAATCTCACCAGAGAAATCATCCGAGCAAGGGATACAGCGCCCCTCTGTCTCAGTATGTGTAGCCCATGAATCTGATGCTTTCTGGACAAAAAGAGTATAACATGTTGCTGCTGTTGCATTTGATTGATTGAAGCCAGCAAGCATTTGACCTCCCTTGATAAAAACAAATGTATAAAAGAATTAGCCAATCAGCGTTGAGCTGAGCTCAACTGTGGGTTGTCCTGGTGAAGCAAAATGCCCCCCAAGGGAAGGCCAGTTTGGATTTGGCTTCACACCAGTCAAATCACTTCCTAAACAAAACTGAATTTTCAGAAAATGTGTCTGTTTCTGGTCTGCTTGTGTTGATGTCCTGCAGGCTTTCTTAAGCCATGGATGGAGATGGGGATTTGGACTTGTGGTTTTGACTTAATTCTCTGTACAGGCCAATGATTATAACGGCGATTCTGATGTAACAATAAATGAATATGCTGTGCCAATGGCCTGAGATGATTGAAGTTCAATATGTAGCCTAGTAGGCTCACGCTAACTCTCTAGCTAACTTAGCTGCTTCGTTGTTGCACATGCAAGGAAGTTAGGCTAGCACGCGTTTTAGCTAGTTAGCCTATGACAACAAAAACTGAAAGTGTACTGTACTGAGTCATAGACAGTTTTGCCAACATGAAAGAGAGGTGGATGGCGATGGCGTTCAACTAGTCTACAAGTCGGTTGAGTAAAAAAAAAAGTTTTACTTGTGAGCGCACCCACAAACAGACACACACACAGACAGAAATCAGTACCATGGACAGCCGCATGATATTTAGCAACATTGATTGGACTAAATTGTTTTTGGAATCTTTAAACTAAGCATATACAGCCTTGTTGATTTGATGAGGTTGGAATGTTTAAGGTGAAATGGTGCTGGAATGGCGGAAGCAGTGTTTCTGTCTGTGCTGACTTGCGGTAACTCCATGTTTCTAAATCAGTTGTTGTTTAGTAAACGGTCGAAAACATGAACTTGCTTGACTATGCTGCACTCCGGTTTTGTGATGAAACGTATGTGTAATTGACTGTATTCCTCCACTGTGTGACTCTTCTGTGTGACTCTTGTCTTTTTGTTGTCACGCACTTACTGTATATCACGGTGATGTATGAACGAATGGGTTATAGAGCAAACAACGCAATTATCATATGGATTTTTTACTGGCTTGGCTACCTCAGTGATTTTACCCACGCACCACTACTGCTGTCTATATAGACGTTTCTGTTTAAAAAAATCTAAGATGTAGTATGATCGCTGTAGTATGTTGGAGGAAGAAATAACAATATTTCTGTCACTGGAAACATTTGGGAATGGCTAATAGAAGTTACACCATGTTGTAAAAAAGAGGGAATCTGGGGTTCAAACATCAACAAAGAAACAAACAAATTCATAGACAGAACTGTGGACGCAATGATTGATCGTCCATGAAATGAAAATTATTTCATGTTTTGTACCAATGCTAGACTGCCCCTTTAATTCCAGAAGGCAGGCTCTGAAAGCTGTCATTAAGTCATTAAGCAGATCTTAAAACATACACTGTATACCCACATGCAAATTATTATTTTTTTTAACCAGGTAGGCTAGTTGAGAACAAGTTCTCATTTGCAACTGCGACCTGGCCAAGATAAAGCATAGCAATTCAACACATACAACAACACAGAGTTACAGATGGAATAAATAAAACATACAGTTAATAATACAGTGGAAAAAAGAAAAGAAAAAGTATATATACAGTGAGTGCAAATGAGGTAAGATAAGGGAGTTAAGGCAATAAATAGGCCATGATGGCGAAGTAATTACAATATAGCAATTAAACACTGGAATAGTGGATGTGCAGAAGATGAATGTGCAAGTAGAGATACTGGGGTGCAAAGGAGCAAGATAAATACATAAATACAGTATGGGGATGAGGGAGATAGATGGGCTGTTTACAGATGGGCTATGTACAGGTGCAGTGATCTGTGAGCTGCTCTGACAGCTGGTGCTTAAAGCTAGTGAGGAAGATATGAGTCTCCAGCTTCAGTGATTTTTGCAGTTCGTTCCAGTCATTGGCAGCAGAGAACTGAAAGGAAAGGCGACCAAAGGAGGAATTGGCTTTGGGGGTGACCAGTGAGATATACCTGCTGGAGCGCGTGCTACGAGTAGGTGCTGCTATGGTGACCAGTGAGCTGAGATAAGGCGGGGCTTTACCTAGCAGAGACTTGTAGATAACCTGTAGCCAGTGGGTTTGGCACGAGTATGAAGCGAGGGCCAACCAACGAGAGCGTACAGGTGTCACGCCCTGACCATAGAGAGCCTTTTTATTCTCTATTTTGGTTAGGTCGGGTGGGTGATCTAGTGCATCTATTTCTATGTTGGCCGGGTATGGTTCCCAATCAGAGGTAGCTGTTTATCGTTGTCTCTGATTGGATATCATATTTAGGCAGCCATTTCCCCACTGTTTTTTGTGGGATCTTGTTTGTGTGTAGTTGCCTGTGAGCACTCCATGACTTCACGTTTCGTTTGCTGTTTATTGTTTTTGTGAGTTTCCTTTATTAAACATGTGGAACCCAAATCACGCTGCACATTGGTCTGAGTATATTTCCAGTTTGTACGACGATCGTGACAACAGGTCGCAGTGGTGGGTAGTGTATGGGGCTTTGGTGACAAAACGGATGGCACTGTGATAGACTGTTGAGTAGAGTCTTGGAGGCTATTTTATAGATGACATCGCCGAAGTCGAGGATCGGTAGGATGGTCGGTTTTACGAGGGTATGTTTGGCAGCATGAGTGAAGGATGCTTTGTTGCGATATAGGAAGCCGATTCTAGATTTAATTTTGGATTGGAGATGCTTAATGTGAGTCTGGGAGGAGAGTTTACAGTCTAACCAGACACCTAGGTATTTGTAGTTGTCCACGTATTCTAAGTCAGAGCCGTCCAGTGTAGTGATGCTGGACGGGCGGGCAGGTGCGGGCAGTGATCGATTGAATAGCATGCATTTAGTTGTACTTGCAAATAAATATTTATTTGGCAGGTACATGGTGTGCTAGGAAGACATTATTACAGATTTCTACAGATTTTACCGCACACAGATTTTACCTTGCAAAATGGGGTTTAGTTCCCCTCATATGACTACAAATCTGAAATCATTGAGACTTGAACTGTAGTTTATTTCGAAATCTTATTTTAATGCAGGCACTGTAAATGCATCATCTTGTTGTTGAAACATTTTATTGCAGATTACCCTACACTATTGGCTAACACGTGTCATCTAAACAGCTTGGAGTGTCCACAAACCAGCCCAGCCCAGCCTAACAAACAGTGTCTGATCATACATGAACTGGCTAGGGATGTAGCCTACTTCATGTATGAGGGTTCCAGCCCATTTCAACCCCTGCACATAGCTAGCTAGAAAGCTATTTAGCAAGCCCGCTAGAAAACATTAGCTAATAAGAAAGCAGTGAAGCCTGTCAGCTATGGCTAATAAGCAAGCGAGCTAAGCTAGCTAGCGAATATGCTTTATAATAATAACCTAGCTAGCTAAAGAGTAGTACTTTTATTCACAGTAACCTGTATAATGGTGTAGCTAATAAGCCCAGCTATCGAAATGGATAATGTGTACTCTAAATTCTCCTAAACTACCTCTCAGTCGGCCTGTCATGGCAAGTTATCTTGTACCCTCGTCTGCTTACCAGGTTATGCAAATAGGATGACATCATCAATGTAGGTTGGTGAGTGACTGAAAACAGGCATAATTGCCATAAAGTGGCTTTTAACTTTACTTTTCATACGCACCTTAATCTTTAATAACAAATACATTATTTTTTAAATGATACACTATTTTAATAGGTTTTTAGTGGTTGTAGCAAATTACATTGAAAATGACAGAGGATTGTGTACAGATTGTGCACAGAGATGTGACATTTGCGAACATTTGTGGGAGATTTGATTATCTTGATTGGGGGGTCCACTACAGTGTAGGCTTTGATGCCATGTAATGACACATGGATAAAAACAATGTTATGTGGGCAAAAATAGACTTTTAATGTCGGTTGTATCATATGACGTTAGTGTTTTTCAAATGTGCAGACAGTGTTTTTTTTTTTAAAGATTCCTTTCCATCTCAATATTTGGACAATATTTCATTATATAATCACATACTCTTGTAAATGTATGCCAAAGTTAAATATTTGCAGTTTTCTTACGTTCTACACCAGTTTCATAAAATGCTTTGTGATAAATGAATGCAGGGCCAAACAGAGGAGAACATGTTGAAATGTGCTGTAAGAAGATATTTTATATTTATACTCTATATATTTTTTTTATATAAAATATTATCCTTGGATACCGAAATAACACGTCACATCAATTGCCCATAAACAAGGTGGAATGCACCTTCATTCCTGCTTATGTTTGCTTTGTCACAGTAGAGGCATTCGATGCTGCAGGCTATTTTGAAAAAGTTTGTTTTGAGACATATTTAATCCTCTGTGTTGGCCCAGGTCCAAAAACAGCAGTTGTTTGGAAGTGGGAGTGAAACAGATCAGACAGTACTCATCCATGAACCTTGGAAGCTGGCATCTCAGCAGGCCTGCCAAGGCTGTTTGGAAGTTTGGAAGAGAAAAAGACATCGTTTTTAGTCAAGCATCAGATCTGGACACTGTAAAGGATCTAATATAGAGAGATAGTGGCAGAGCAGTGAAAGCACGCACACGTACAAACATATGTTCAGCACCACTCTGTCTGTCTGTCTGTCTGACAAACACACACACACATACTGTACCGTATCAACTCACCTCCTCCACTCGTACCCATGCTTCAGTTGCTCATATTCTACCACTTCTAGAACGACAAAAGAAAGCCAAAACTCAAACAAAATTAAAGTTGAACTTTTATCCTTGCTATCATCTTACATTACAAACACGTACACTATTACGGTGGATTGGGTCCTTGGTATATGTTCTTCATATTCAGGACATGAAGCCAGTTTACCCTTCCCCTGGACTCATAAATCACAGGGTGTCAGTCAATGGCAGGATAATATTGTTGCTGTTAGTGATTGGGAAGTCTCCCCTCGTGATTCCTCACCGGCTGCACTGTCTGTTTCCCAGCTGATCCCCTGCAGCCTTGTAGGTCACACACACACACACACACACACACACACACACACACACACACACACACACACACACACACACACACACACACACACACACACACACACACACACACACACACACACACACACACCCACACCCACACTCACCAAGACACACATGTGCACAGACAGACACACACACACACTGGGGGCATTTTAACTCCTTGGCGCCGGGGTCTTCCTGTAGGCCTAGCCCTGGACTGGACAGGCTCTTCCCGTATGGGGCCTGTGGTTTCAGGAGGGACCAAGCACCCATTCACCACTGTTTGTTTTCACTGTCATTAAGGGAGCACGAGTTCTTCGCTGACTTACCGGATCGAAACAGTCCCTCTTCTTTGTCAGCCGCGCTCCGCCGTCATGGAACGAAATAAAAACAGGCATGTGGCCAGATTCACACATAAAAATATAGGTACATGCACAGTGCACAGGCACAGATACACGTGCTGTGGCACACACATGCACACAAGTGAGCACACACATACACACGCAAACACACACGTTTTTCCATTTGGTCTCCATCCCATAATGTTTCTTTAACATTTTAGGTCTACCTGACTTTTTACAGTTTTCTCCAAAAGTGTATACTTCTTGAAATTATGATTTTGGATTTATTTATTTTTTACCCCCTTTTTCTCCCCAATTCCGTGGTATCCAATTGTTAGTAGTTAGTGTCTTGTCTCATCGCTACAACTCCCGTACGGACTCGGGAGAGACGAAGGTCGAGAGCCATGCGTCCTCCGAAACACAACCCAGCCCAGCCGCACTGCTTCTTAACACAGCGCGCATCCAACCTGGAAGCCAGCCGCACCAATGTGTCAGAGGAAACACCGTACACCTAGCGACCTGGTCAGCGCGCACTACGCCCGGCCCGCCACAGGAGTCACTAGTGCGCGATGAGACAAGGATATCCCTACCGGACAAACCCTCCCTAACCCGGACGATGCTAGGCCAATTGTGCGTCGCACCATGGAACACCCAGTCGCGGCCGGCTGCAACAGAGCCTCGGCTCGAACCCAGAGTCTCTAGTTGCACAGCTAGCACTGCGATGCAGTTCCTTAGACCACTGCGCCACCCGGGAGGCTACTTATGATATTTTTTGGTTATACAAAGCATGCTGGGATATTATGTTTGGGCAGTCCAATCCGTCTCCTTTGCATAATAAGTCACCTGAAATTCAATATATTTTGTTTAGATTAAGATGCGTTTGCAAAGAGGACAGGAAGACAGAAGATATTTGTTCTATTTTCTTACATTTGCATCTCAGCTCTGACATTTTTCCAGCTCAAGCAAAGTTTCAGGCAGGAGAATTTTTCGGGAACGGGAAATGAGGTGGTGGGTGTATAAGATGGACACGAGTCATTATACCAATCCTGACAAATATGAGGTAGTAGGTGGAAGAACACGTACGTTTTGACTAGCAGGTGGAAACTGTGCATATCCTCTGTAATCTACCCTGTGGTAAACACAAACTAACCAATGTCCTTACGCTTCCTGACAGAGTGGGGAAATTGACAGAGACATGAACCTTTCACTGTACAGACAGAGGAGTAATGGGTACATGTGGGTAGAGGTAGTTTGATAGTTGAGATTCAATTGACTCCTAGGCTGCTATATAATGAGTCAGGAACCACATCCTCTAGGTAGACAACCAGTGGTGTAGCTCCTGCTGAGAACAGAGAGTGTGTCCTTGTACAGAACACCAGCAGACACGAGGCCAGGATATATACACAAACATTCAGTATACACAAAAGTTCAGTTTTAACTGTGACTTATGGAACAATAATTAGCCCTTGGTGTGATTCGAGTTGGTTTATATTTTCATACTTTGCCTAGAACTGCAGGACAGAGGTGTCTTTATTTTTAGGACTGTGGAGAGTGGGTCACCAGGAGACACACACACAAACAGGATCCGCTCCAGCCATCCCACCGCAGGGGTCTTGGCCTCTTCCCACGTCGTTTGATGATGTCATCCGGAAGGTTCCGAGCAGGCAACAAACAGCAGCATGAGTGACGTGACAGGACAGGTGCTCTAAATCACACACATACCCCCCACACCCATATCAAAACACAAACACACACAAGCAAACACTCACCCACACACATGCAAATAAGCGCAAACACACACACACGCATGCATGCAAACATGCACCCAAACACATACACACACACACAGGTACAACTGCAACAGCACGTATGCCCAAATACCCACCATCCACCATTCTCCCATGAAAACATCATTGTCCCTGGCAACCTCTACAACCTCAATTTTTTTCCGAAAACATAAATATGATATCCGTCAATTAAAAAGCCACATAATTGTAATAATGACAGACTGAGGAATAAATCAAGAGTTCGGCAAATAAAAAATCTAAAGACCTCATTTAAATGTAAAAGAAAAATATGTATGAGAAATCCAGAGAAATCTATTCAAACTATATCAAGACAACATGAAATAGGCTAAAAAGTCTCAATCTTCTTCACATGAGCACTAGCCATAATCACACCACAGCCTAAAGGGCAATGGTCTTCAACATGTGGTTCTTTCCCAGCATATCACATGGCTTGTGTGTGTCATTGGTGTCATTCTAACCTGGAAGGCCTTCCTCCCATCATTTCGTCATTTTTTCCATAGTGGAAGTTCACCAGCTTCTTTAAAAGCAGGGAAAAGCAGGACTAAAACGTTGTCCTGAGATAGTCCTGAGACATCAACGCCTTCAGGATGTTTTAATCGGCAAAAGCAAAAACAAGTTGGTGAAGGACAAATTTATCGTAAAGCAGATATTCCCAAACAATAGTTCACCAACTCGTCCGCTCACTCCTCTGTCCAATGGTTTTGACAGAAGCTGTGTGTTACTCTCAAAATGTGGGGCAGGTACTGTTGATCTGTACTCTCTGGAAACAATTACAAATGATTAAAAAGGTCATACAATTCAATATTGTTTTTAACACTTGATTATGGCTATTTTCGGTACAAGAAAATATTTTCTCAAAACCATATTGTAGGTCTTTTGCTTTCATTCTCTTGTGATTGTTCAAAGGAGATTGCCTCTAATTGGATTGTAGCAACGTCATAATCGATGCATAATATAATTACTGTCATATTCACTTCCATATATCCTCATACACCAGCAAAGGCTTCATGGTTCCTGGAGGTAAATTTGGATTAGGCAACAGAAAAGTATTCTTGATCCTGAGAGCTTTTTCCCAATCAGATAACACTTGACCAAATGTGGGATCTTTGGTTAGACCAGGCCCTCAAAGTGCTCCAATGGGGTAGAACAAATCGAAACCAAACACAACGACCTATTCCCTAATCTGGCTCACATTTTCCCTGACACGTGCACTCTCATACATAGTCCAGCGGATTCCCTTATACTGTGTATCTCGGTTTTATTTAAGGGGAGGCCTGGATATCTACTTTACGACCACAACATCTCAAACTAATCCTACCCACACCAGACTGCTGAGCACGGTTCTATATAGCCGGTAATCACTCACACGTTTCCATCTTATTAAAGTAAGACAATACGTTTATTGCAGTGGCAGTCAAAATGCAGTTTTTCCTCTGTTGCCTGAAGTGCTGAAACCCAGAAGTCTCACGCATGAACCTCGGGGAAAAGAGTTGACAGCTACTCTGAGCGTGTCGTGCGAATCCTCAAAGGCTACAGGAGCAGATTAGGCCTTTACTGCGTTCCACAGTGTAATTATTAAGTATCACCCGTTGATTGTGAGACTGAAGACGAGATGTGACTTTTGGCACGCAGCTAAGGTTCTGAAAAGCTGTAGTCCTGTAATATGTTTCTTCTGCCTCCGATGCCCCTAAGGTAAATGTGAAATGGATGTTCATATCATTGGCATATCATTGACCTTCATGAATGTGCTTTGACTGGGATATTTTACATGAGACTATTCAGATTTTTTTTTGCTGACGTCCACATTTTGTTGGGTTTAAGATAACAGTCTGAGAATAGGAAGATATGTTCATATACCGAGCATGATATATTGTACATTGTGTATTCCATTCAAGCAACTCTATTCTTACACAACAACTATCAGTCTTTGACGAGTGGCATTGTCAACCACCTCTTGCCCTAGTGTAACCTATGTTTATATCTCTGCTCCCTTTGTTATAAACCGCTGCAGTCACATACTGTAAGCACACTTTAATGGCTCAAGACTGAGGCTGCACATGCAATCAGACTTGACTAAAACCAGCCATTGCACCGTGCCAAGCCAAAGTGGCCAGCCTCCCTCTTATTGTCCCAGGGAGGCGGAAACATGACGGACGCTGGCTACAGTATTTCTGAACACAGATTCTCGAGAGATTTATTTCCTGAAAAAAAAATCATGCAGCTTATTTCTATATCGGCGACAGCGCCAGACGCAGTTTGATTAAAAGGTCTCGCTAGGGCCGTAATTTACCGAGAGGTATTGGGTTTCGCCTAAAATTAGCCATCAGCCTCAATTTATTACCTCAATTGAGAGGCTAGAAAAAATGCCTGTAACAGCTTCCCAACAAACGCAGCCTAGCCTTGGCCCGGCCATATAATGTTGCATTTTAATTTGCCTGGAATCACCAGTGAGGCCCGCCCATTATAAGTTACACCTTTTTTTCTGCCCAGACTGGTGCGTTCTCGAATACTAAGGGAGTACAAGAGTGTTAGAAAAACACTAAAATCCAAACTAATTTTATTGAGGTAAGAAAACTACTTTTCCCTCTCGGCTAGTTGACTTTTTAAACCTATTCGCGGTTCGCTGTTACAAAACTGCAGACAGCACACACACTGGCACTCAGATGCCTTCCTCGTGTAGTCTCGCTCAGTGGAACATGGGTAGAAATAACACAGGCCCAGACTGCACAGGTACTTCTAGTCTCGCTGTCTGGCTAAGAAAATAACTTTTGGAGGAACTATATTATCGAGTCAAGTATAATGGAGGCAAGCTTTTGTGTTCGTTTCACAAATGTATGTCTCCATAAAACGGATAATGACAAAAACTGGTACACTTCACATGCTGATACTCCATAAAGGATGAGTTATCACAAAGATTCAGCAATAGTAACATAAACCAATCCTTGAGTTAACATATCCATGCATGTTCTCCATTAGTTAAAACGGTCCAAAACCCCCAAGGCAATAGATGAGTGGAAGTAATACGAAAGTGACAAATGTCTTTTATTTTATTTTTAAGTATTGCGGCAACCTATTTTGCTACAAGGTGTTGATTTTATAAGACTCTCACATGATTCCCCACCTTCTCTCCGATCTACTGTTAAATCAGCCCCAGGCACTCTCTGGCCTATTCTTAGCTAGAGCTGCAGCCACTCCAGTAATATTTTCTAAGATTATTATAGTATTTTGTAACCCTTTTTCCCCTTTGGCGGCCTTTCAGAGTTTTTTATTCATTTCCCCCCCCCTCTCTCATTCCCCCTTCTACCTTTCTCTCGACAGAGATCTTCGGTTGTAAAATAATAGACCATCAGCCAGCAATAATTTGCAGTCCAAACAGAGCAGACGCTGCCTGACGTTTATTGAAACCTCATCCCCTGCGAGCCGGTTCCCCTTTCCCCCTCTCCGTCACTCTGTGTTTGTGCAGACAGACCCTGAGCCCTGGCCATCGCTTTTAATAATGAGGGCCGTGGCCGGCCTTGGCTAAGCCCCACATGCTTGTGTTGGCCTGTACAGACCATCGGCTAGCAGGCAGGCAGCAGGAAGACTAGCATGCAAGCAGGTAGAGTGTCGCAGACAGACAAGCAAGCAGGCAGGCAGAGAATCAAAGGCAGACAGAAGGACATGATCACCTGCAGGCAAGCAGCATACAGGCTAGCCCATGGTGCATGTGTTGGACTACCAAAAACCGGCTAGGGGGCGGCAGGCAGACTAGCATGTAAGCAGGTAGAGACGCAGAGAGGCCAAGCAGGAGGGCAGACGCACAAGGATGCTGGCAATCAAGTAGCATACATGTCAGCATGGAGATATAGAGACAACAAGAATGGGAAAGGATTCAAGAAGACAGAAAAACAGAAAGGAAGGAAGGCTGGCTAGAAGGCAGGCAGACAGGTGGAAACGTGGTCAGACAGCAAAACAGATGGTGCAGACAGAGGCTGAAAACGAACACTAAGCCATATTTATACTCCATCTGATTCCTTAGATAGCCCGGTAGAATATTTTACGATCAGTGGACAAACTGTGCAAACTAATTAGAGGATGGACTGTGGCCTGGAAGTCACATGAGGTGTATCAGAGAGCAATAATATTGAGGCAGATTCTCCAACATCATCACTACCGACCATAACCATAACCATAGAACCACCATGACCATGGCCATAACCACAACCATAGAACCACCATGACCATAACCATAGAACAGCCACGACATGACCATAGCCATAACCATAGAACCACCATGACCATGGCCATAACCATAGAACCACCATGACCATAACCATAGAACCACCATGGCTCCTAACCACAAATATAGAGCTACTATGACCATGGCCATAACCAAAACCGTAGAACCAACATGACCATAACCATAGAACCAACATGACCATAACCATAGAACCACCATGACCATAAAATAACATAAAAATAGAACCACCATAACCATGACCATAACCATAGAAACACCATGACAATAACATAATGATAACCATAGAACCACCATGACCATAACCATAGAACCACCATGACCAAAACCATAACCATAGAACCACCATGACCATAACCATAACATTGACCATAAACATAGAACCACCATAACATAACCATAGAACCACCATGACCATAACCATAGAAACACCATGGCCATAGCCATAGAAACACCATGACCATAACCATAGAACCACCATGGCCATAACCATAGAACCACCATGACCATAACCATAGAACCACCATAACATAACCATATAACCACCATGACCATAACCACAGAACCACCATGACCATGACCATAGAACCACCATGACCATAACCATAGAACCACCATAACCATAACCATGGAACCACCATGACCCTAACCATAGAACCACCATAACCATGGCCATAACATAACCATAGAACCACCATGACCACAACTGTAGAACCACCATGACCATGACTATGACCATGTCCATAACCATAGAACCACCATGACCATAACCGTAGAACCACCATGACCATAACATAACCATAACCATAGAACAACCATAAGCATGGCCATAACATAACCATAGAACCACCATGACCATAACCAAAACCATAGAACCACCATGTTCATAACCATAGAACCCCCATTGCCATAATCATAGAACCACCATGACCATGACCATGACCTTAACAGTAGAACCACCATGACCATAACATAACCATAACCATAGAACCACCATAACCATAGCCATAACATAACCATAGAACCACCATGACCATAACCATGACCTTAACCGTAGAACCACCATGACCATAACATAACCATAACGATAGAACCACCATAACCATGGCCATAACATAACCATAGAACCACCATGACCATAACCAAAACCATAGAACCACCATAACCATGACCTTAACCATAGAACCACCATGACCATGACCATAGAACCACCATGACAATAACATAACAATAACCATAGAACCATTACGGCCACAACCACAACCATTTAACCACCATGACTATAACCATGACCTTAACCATATAACCACCGTGACCATGACCATAACCATAGAACCACCATGACCATAACCATAGAACCACCATGACCATGACCATAACCATAGAACCACCATGACCATAACCATAACCATGGAACCACCATGACCATAACCATAGAACCACCATGACCATAACCATAGAACCACCATGACAATAACATAACAATAACCATAGAACCATTACGGCCATAACCACAACCAATTAACCACCATGACTATAACCATGACCTTAACCATATAACCACCGTGACCATGACCATGACCATAACCATAGAACCACCATGACCATAACCATAGAACCACCATGACCATAACCATAACCATGGAACCACCATGACCATAACCATAGAACCACCATGACCATAACCATAGAACCACCATGACCATAACCATAACCATGGAACCACCATGACCATAACCATAACCATGGAACTACCATGACCATAACCATAGAACCACCATAACCATAACCATAGAACCACCATGACCATAACCATAGAACCACCATGACCATAACCATAGAACCACCATAACCATAACCATAGAACCACCATGACCATAACCATAGAACCACCATGACCATAACCATGGAACCACCATGACCATAACCATAGAACCACCATGACCATAACCATAGAACCACCATAACCATAACCATAGAACCACCATGACCATAGCCATAACCATGGAACACCCATGACCATAACCATAGAACCACCATGACCATAACCATAACCATAGAACCACCATGACCATAACCATAACCATGGAACCACCATGACCATAACCATAGAACCACCATGACCAAAACCATAGAACCACCATGTTCATAACCATAGAACCCCCATTGCCATAACCATAGAACCACCATGACCATGACCATGACCTTAACAGTAGAACCACCATGACCATAACATAACCATAACCATAGAACCACCATAACCATAGCCATAACATAACCATAGAACCACCATGACCATAACCATGACCTTAACCGTAGAACCACCATGACCATAACATAACCATAACGATAGAACCACCATAACCATGGCCATAACATAACCATAGAACCACCATGACCATAACCAAAACCATAGAACCACCATGTTCATAACCATAGAACCCCCATTGCCATAATCATAGAACCACCATGACCATGACCATGACCTTAACAGTAGAACCACCATGACCATAACATAACCATAACCATAGAACCACCATAACCATAGCCATAACATAACCATAGAACCACCATGACCATAACCATGACCTTAACCGTAGAACCACCATGACCATAACATAACCATAACGATAGAACCACCATAACCATGGCCATAACATAACCATAGAACCACCATGACCATAACCAAAACCATAGAACCACCATAACCATGACCTTAACCATAGAACCACCATGACCATGACCATAGAACCACCATGACAATAACATAACAATAACCATAGAACCATTACGGCCATAACCACAACCATTTAACCACCATGACTATAACCATGACCTTAACCATATAACCACCGTGACCATGACCATAACCATAGAACCACCATGACCATAACCATAGAACCACCATGACCATGACCATAACCATAGAACCACCATGACCATAACCATAACCATGGAACCACCATGACCATAACCATAGAACCACCATGACCATAACCATAGAACCACCATGACCATAACCATAACCATGGAACCACCATGACCATAACCATAACCATGGAACTACCATGACCATAACCATAGAACCACCATAACCATAACCATAGAACCACCATGACCATAACCATAGAACCACCATGACCATAACCATAGAACCACCATAACCATAACCATAGAACCACCATGACCATAACCATAGAACCACCATGACATAACCATAGAACCACCATGACCATAACCATAGAACCACCATGACCATAACCATGGAACCACCATGACCATAACCATAGAACCACCATGACCATAACCATAGAACCACCATAACCATAGAACCACCATGACCATAACCATAACCATGGAACACCCATGACCATAACCATAGAACCACCATGACCATAACCATAACCATAGAACCACCATGACCATAACCATAACCATGGAACCACCATGACCATAACCATAGAACCACCATGACCATAACATAACAATAACCATAGAACCATTACGGCCATAACCACAACCATTTAACCACCATGACTATAACCATGACCTTAACCATATAACCACCGTGACCATGACCATGACCATGACCATAACCATAGAACCACCATGACCATAACCATAGAACCACCATGACCATAACCATAACCATGGAACCACCATGACCATAACCATAGAACCACCATGACCATAACCATAGAACCACCATGACCATAACCATAACCATGGAACCACCATGACCATAACCATGGAAACACCATGACCATAACCATAACCATGGAACTACCATGACCATAACCATAGAACCACCATAACCATAACCATAGAACCACCATGACCATAACCATAGAACCACCACGACCATAACCATAGAACCACCATAACCATAACCATAGAACCACCATGACCATAACCATAGAACCACCATGACATAACCATAGAACCACCATGACCATAACCATAGAACCACCATGACCATAACCATGGAACCACCATGACCATAACCATAGAACCACCATGACCATAACCATAACCATAGAACCACCATGACCATAACCATAACCATAGAACCACCATGACCATAACCATAGAACCACCATCACCATAACCATAGAACCACCATGACCATAACCATAGAACCACCATGACCATAACCATAGAACCACAATAACCATAACCATAGAACCACCATGACCATAACCATAGAACCACCATGACCATAACCATAGAACCACCATGACCATAACCATAACCCTGGAACCCCCATGAACATAACCATAGAACCACCATGACCATAACCATAGAACCACCATAACCATAACCATAGAACCACCATGACCATAACCATAACCATAGAACCACCATGACCATAACCATAGAACCACCATCACCATAACCATAGAACCACCATGACCATAACCATAGAACCACCATGACCATAACCATAGAACCACAATAACCATAACCATAGAACCACCATGACCATAACCATAGAACCACCATGACCATAACCATAGAACCACCATGACCATAACCATAACCCTGGAACCCCCATGAACATAACCATAGAACCACAATGACCATAACCATAGAACCACCATGACCATAACCATAGAACCACCATGACCATAACCATAACCATGGAACCACCATAGCCATAACCATGGAACCACCATGACCATAACCATGGAACCACCATGACCCTAACCATAACCATAGAATCACCATGACCATGACCATAACCATAGAATCACCATGACCATAACCATAGAACCACCATAACATAACCATAGAACCACCATGACCATAACCACAGAAACACCATGACCATAACCATAGAACCACCATGGCCATGACCATAGAACCACCATGACCATAACCATAGAACCACCATAACCATAACCATGGAACCACCATGACCCTAACCATAGAACCACCATAACCATGGCCATAACATAACCATAGAACCACCATGACCACAACTGTAGAACCACCATGACCATGACTATGACCATGTCCATAACCATAGAACCACCATGACCATAACCGTAGAACCACCATGACCATAACATAACCATAACCATAGAACAACCATAAGCATGGCCATAACATAACCATAGAACCACCATGACCATAACCAAAACCATAGAACCACCATGTTCATAACCATAGAACCACCATGGCCATAACCATAGAACCACCGTGACCATGACCATGACCTTAACAGTAGAACCACCATGACCATAACATAACCATAACCATAGAACCACCATAACCATAGCCATAACATAACCATAGAACCACCATGACCATAACATAACCATATAACCACCATGACCATAACCATGACCTTAACCGTAGAACCACCATGACCATAACATAACCATAACGATAGAACCACCATAACCATGGCCATAACATAACCATAGAACCACCATGACCATAACCAAAACCATAGAACCACTATGTTCATAACCATAGAACCACCATAACCATGACCTTAACCATAGAACCTCCATGACCATGACCATAGGACCACCATGACAATAACATAACAATAACCACAGAACCATTACGACCATAACGACAACCATTTAACCACCATGACTATAACCATGACCTTAACCATATAACCACCGTGACCATGACCATAACCATAGAACCACCATGACCATAACCATAGAACCACCATGACCATGACCATAGAACCACCATGACCATAACCATGGAACCACCATGACCATAACCATAGAACCACCATGACCATAACCATAGAACCACCATGACCATAACCATAACCATGGAACCACCATGACCATAACCATAACCATGGAACCACCATGACCATAACCATGGAACTACCATGACCATAACCATAGAACCACCATAACCATAACCATAGAACCACCATGACCATAACCATAGAACCACCATGACCATAACCATAGAACCACCATAACCATAACCATAGAACCACCATGACCATAACCATAGAACCACCATGACCATAACCATAGAACCACCATGACCATAACCATAGAACCACCATGACCATAACCATAGAACCACCATGACCATAACCATAGAACCACCATGACCATAACCATGGAACCACCATGACCATAACCATAGAACCACCATAACCATAACCATAGAACCACCATGACCATAACCATAGAACCACCAGGACCATAACCATAGAACCACCATGACCATAACCATAGAACCACCATAACCATAACCATAGAACCACCAAGACCATAACCATAACCATGGAACCACCATGACCATAACCATAGAACCACCATGACCATAACCATAGTGTAACGTCCTGACCAGAGTTCTTATGTGTTGTGCTTGTTTTAGTGTTGGTCAGGACGTGAGCTGGGTGGGCATTCTATGTTGTGTGTCTAGTTTGTCTGTTTCTGTGTTCAGCTTAATATGGTTCTCAATCAGAGGCAGCTGTCAATCGTTGTCCCTGATTGAGAATCATATATAGGTGGCTTGTTTTGTGTTGGGATTTTGTGGGTGGTTGTCTCCTGTGTCAGTGTTTGTGCCACACGGGACTGTGACGGTTAGTACGTTTGTTGTTTTGTATTCTTGTCTAGTTTTCATGTCATTAAATTATGGAAACTTACCATGCTGCACATTGGTTCGCCTCTCCTCGTCTAAGGAGGAGGACGACTTAGACTGCCGTTACAGAACCACCCACCTAACCCGGACCAAGCAGCGTGGAAACGGGCAGCAGCGACAGCAGCAGCGGTACAAGGAGGAATGGACATGGGAGGAAATCCTAGACGGTAAAGGACCCTGGGCAGAGCCAGAGGAGTGTCGCCGCCCCAAAGCGGAGCTGGAGGCAGCGAAAGCGGAGAGGCGGCATTATGAGGCGCTAGCAAGGCAGAGCGGCTGGAAGCCCGAGAGGCTCACCCAAAAATTTCTTGGGGGGGGGGGGCTAAAGGGGAGTGTGGCGAAGTCAGGTAGGAGACATGCGCCAACTTCCCGGACTTACCGTGGAGTGAGAGGGCGTCGTACTGGTCAGACACCGTGTTATGCGGTGGAGCGCACGGTGTCCCCAGTACGCGTGCTTAGCCCAGTACGGGCTATTCCACCTCGCCGCACTGGCCGGGCTAGAGTGGGCATCGAGCCAGGTGCCATGAAGCCGGCTCAACACATCTGGCCTCCAGTACGTCTCCTCGGGCCGGTGTACATGGCACCAGCCTTACGTAGGGTGTCCCCGGTTCGCCAGCATAGCCCGGTGCGGGCTATTCCACCTCGCCGCACTGGCAGGGCTACGGGGAACACTCAACCTGGTAAGGTTGGGCAGGCTCGGTGTTCACGAGCTCGTGTACTTCTTCACGGTCCGGTATATCCGGCGCCACCTTCCCGCCCCAGCCCAGTACCACCAGTGCCTACACCACGCACCAGGCTTCCAGTGCGTCTCCAAAGCCCTGGTCCTGCTCCCCGCACTAGCCTTGAGGTGCGGGTCTCCAGTCCGGTACCACCAGTTCCGGCACCACGCACCAGGCCTACTGTGCGCCTCAGCAGGTCAGAGTCGGCCGTCTGTCCAACGCCGTCTGCACTGCTCATCTGCTCAACGCCGCCTGCACTGCTCGTCTGCTCAACGCCGCCTGCACTGCTCGTCTGCCCAGCGCCGTCTGAGCCATCCGTCTGCCTAGTGCCGTCTGATCTGCCTGCCTGCCCAGCGCCATCTGAGCTATCCGTCTGCCCAGCGCCATCTGAGCCATCCGTCTGCCCAGCGCCATCTGAGCCATCCGTCTGTCCCGAGCCTTCAGAGCCGCCCGTCTGTCCCGAGCTTCAGAGCCGCCCGTCTGTCCCGAGCCTTCAGAGCCGTCCGTCAGTCAGGAGCCGCTAGAGCCGTCCGTCAGTCAGGAGCCGCTAGAGCCGTCCGTCAGTCAGGAGCCGCCAGAGCCGCCAGCCAGTCAGGAGCTGCCAGAGCCGCCAGCCAGTCAGGAGCTGCCAGAGCCGCCCGCCAGTCATGAGCTGCCCGCCAGTCATGAGCTGCCCTCCAGTCATGAGCTGCCCGCCAGTCATGAGCTGCCCTCCAGTCATGAGCTGCCCTCCAGTCATGAGCTGCCCTCCAGTCATGAGCTGCCCTCCAGTCATGAGCTGCCCCTCAGCCCGGAGCTGCCCCTCAGCCCGGAGCTGCCCCTCAGCCCGGAGCTGCCATTAGTCCGGAGCTGCCCCTCTGTCCTGAGCTACCTCTCTGTCCTGAGCTACCTCTCTGTCCTGAGATACCTCTCTGTCCTGAGCTGTCTCCTAAATCATGTGGGGGCCTTGGGGAGGTTTCCTAGGCCAAGGTCGGGGGCGAGGGTCGCCACTCAAAGGACGCTAAGGAGGGGGACAAAGACAGTGGTGGAGTGGTGTCCTTGTCCTGCGCCGGAGCCGCCACCGAGGACAGATGCCCACCCAGACCCTCCTCTTGAGTTTTAGGGGTGCGTTCGGAGTCCGCACCTCAGGAGGGGGGTACTGTAACGTCCTGACCAGAGTTCTTATGTGTTGTGCTTGTTTTAGTGTTGGTCAGGACGTGAGCTGGGTGGGCATTCTATGTTGTGTGTCTAGTTTGTCTGTTTCTGTGTTCAGCCTAATATGGTTCTCAATCAGAGGCAGCTGTCAATCGTTGTCCCTGATTGAGAATCATATATAGGTGGCTTGTTTTGTGTTGGGATTTTGTGGGTGGTTGTCTCCTGTGTCAGTGTTTGTGCCACACGGGACTGTGACGGTTAGTACGTTTGTTGTTTTGTATTCTTGTCTAGTTTTCATGTCATTAAATTATGGAAACTTACCACGCTGCACATTGGTCCTCCGATCCTTCTCGCCTCTCCTCGTCTAGAATCACCATGACCATAACCATAGAACCACCATAACCATAGAACCACCACGACTTTGACCATGACCATAGAACCATCATGACTATGACCATAGAATCACCATGACAATGACATAACCAGAACCACAGAACCACCACGACCATAGACACAGAACCACCATGACCATGACATAACCATAACCATAGAACCACCACGACCATGACCATAATCATAGAACCACCATGACATAACCATAACCATAGAACCACCACGATCATAATCGTAGCCGCAATCACCAAAAAACATTGAAATATCGATAGTAAAACTAGCAATTAAATAAACGTACATTTCCATCACGATTAGGGACCACAAATTACAGCAATTATGTGTGAAATACTGGAAGTATAGAATAATATTCAAGACTGAGGAAGAAATCCTTACATTTTAGTAGACACAAGTATAGAGGTGGGCTTGTGTTTCCTACAACAGGACTTTACTGGCCAAAAACAATTTTGAGGAGCATAGCTCAATGTTTTCATTGTTTTTGGGCACGGGAGTGTTCTGCGTTCCTCAGCATGGTCAGGGAGACCGATTCTGTGGCATACTGTACACACACCTCAGTCTGAGCCACTAGTCTGTGCTGACTGGACCATCCACACACACACCCACCCGCACACACACACCCACATCTGTAGATGGGTTGTGCCCCCCCTCTCTCTAATGTCAAGCTAAAGTCATTAGGACCATCATGGTTTTCTCTGACGCACCCTACCTTCCTCTACCCATTCCACTCATCTCCGATCGTCAGTAAGGAAGGAAATTAAGCAGGACACTTCGTTAATGGACAGAGATTAAAAGCTTGGATGGATGCAGAAGCAGTGTGATTGCAAAGCCCCATGAAATCATAATTCTGGGAGCTTTACGTAAAACAATTTTATAGGAACGTGAGTAACCCCCAGGGGAAGGATGGGGGCAAGCGTCTCCCATCACATAATACAGGCCTTGTTATCCATGACCCCAGGATGAGAGAGAGAGAGCTTAGAAAAAGAGAGGAGAAAGGAGAAAGATGGAGAGGGAGAGAGAGAAGGTGAGAAAGAAAGAATGATAGAGAAGGAGAGAGAGAGAGCGAGAGAGAGAGAGAGAGAGATGGATGACCTCAATTATCCTCCTATTTTCCTCCATGGTGCTGACCCTTCGTCAAAGCAGCAGGAATAGAAAAATTGAAAAACATTATAGCAATGTGAGATAATTAAAAACTCCTGTGGTCCCAGACCCAGTGATTTTATTGTATTAACCCATTTTGGGGACTTTTTCCCCTGTAATTATTACAATAAGTGTAATGGTGAGGGTTTGGCTGAGATGGGTGTACATGCACACTCCATTGAGCCCACTCAGACACGTCAAGGTGTTCATTAATCATGGTATGTTTTCAACATCCAGACGTTCCACAGTCCAAAGTTCCAAACGTTGGCTTGTTAGTTGAGAAGGAAATGAGCAGCTTTTTTGATTTGAATCATAATGTAAAAGTGAATAAATAGGATGGGAACAGGGTGTATTTTCGAAGGAGAAACACGGTGTTTGGCATTGGTTGAGTTGTGCGCGCTTGTTTGTGAGAGTACATTTGTGTGTGTGTCTGCGCGTCTGCAATGGTGGTCACACCAAGGGACTATGTCAATGAAGGAGAACACCAAAGCAAACACAATGAATGGGTTTGGGGTTAAAGGATCCACCAACAAAATACCTCATAACAGCAGCTGTGTTACCTCAACCCGGGGAGGACATGTTTTCCTGCATCCTTTTCCTGTCTGCTTTTATCCGGAACCCTTCCAAGCACGCTGGGTTAAACAAAGCCGCACGGCCAAGCCTGGCCTCCTCTTCAGTTGTGGAATAAAGTTCAGGCTTGTCTTTAGCAAGTTCTGTATGTTCAACTCTACAGTAATCTGTCTTCCTGGTCTCTATGGCCTGGTTATCAGCTGTGGTGATGAATTCAGGAAACAGCCATTGATTGAATTAGCTCGCGCAGCAGCCAGCTCATCAGTCAAATGTGCCTTTAAAAACAGTTGCACCCGTTTGCTTTTCAATATTGAATATTGCACATTTCAATATAATATCCTGCAAAACCGTTGGTTCTTTATTTTTTCTTTATGCTTTGGTTCAATTCCCAGTGGGAATGAGGAATTCCTCTATTCTCTGAAAAACAATGGAGGGAATTCATGGAAGTCATTTCTGAATCTGGACTGTAAGTAATAGTTGGTACCTTCTTGACCCTGGGATAGTCCAATTGTCTAACGAACTCAGACCAGGTATGCCTTCACCTGTCACATCAAAATATGACGAAGAGTTGTGGTGTTTTCTCGCTTCAAAACGAATCTAAACTGTGCCTGGTGAGAACATCATAGGAATGGCCTGTATGGAATGTGGATGTGGATATACCCTCCCTCTCTCCTCCTGTCATTCCCCTTGTCTGAGTCTTTGACACTTGGATGGTGTAATCTGTTAGGGTGTAGGAGTGTCATCTCTGTCGGACTAACGTTGAGACAGTATGGATATCCACACTATCCGCCGTAGACCGCATTGTTTCCATTCCTTATTACTGTTTGTGATGTCCAAACAGAGCCACACGGTTGTGATCTAATGCATTGCAGATACTGTGCAACCTAACACCCCAAAATGGTCTATGTTACAGTAGATTAAGAGGTCGGATAAATGAGAAGTATGGAGAGGTAGATATTCTTCAGACTTTATTGAAAGAGACTACATTATAAACAGGCCCATGACATGAACAAGCGCATAATGATTTATTTCTGCCATTATATACCTTTTCTTTCTCCAACTCTAGACCTGCAAATGTTATTTTTTCACCGTGAATTTATTTTATTTCCCTTCTAATTTTTTTCAGGGGCCAACCGATTAAATAGTTAAAACTATGGGAGAGGAAAGGTAAGGAGGAGCGGAGGGATATCCAAGGGCCAAAAACGAAGATATTTTACCCTCTACAGTCTAAGCCGGGGAATGTTAACCCTTGTGTGATGTTCGGTTCTGTGGGACCCATTGTCAATGTTTACTAAAAGAAAAATTACGCAATTAATTATTTTTTCAACCTGAGACTCACTGGCCTAGGCTCATTTTCTGTGAAGAACAAGTAAAAGAAGACATTTTCATTGACTGCACACTGTGCACCCCCCTACACATTTCTAATGCATATGTGGTGTTCGGTCCACCGGACCCGAGGGTAATAAAAGTGAGGAAAAGTGTGTGTGTAGGTGAACTAAGTAAAAATGGAGAAAAAAATCTTTGATGTGTGCCTTCCTCCTCCCTGGGGATTCAGTTTCAACATAGCACCAAGAACCTGTCTGTCTCCCTGACACTTTTATTGCTCTCTTAACCCTTTGTGTTTTTATTTAACTAGGCAAGTCAGTTAAGAATACATTTTTATTTACAATGACAACCTACACCGGCCAAACTCGGATGACGCTGGGCTAGTTGCGCACCGCCCTATGGAACTCCCAATCACAGCCAGTTGTGATACAGCCTGGATTTGAACTAGGGTGTGTGTAGTGACACCTTAATCACTGAGATACAGTGCCTTAGACCACTGCGCCACTCAGGAGCCCTCGGGAGCATTTGTATCGTGTGAAACTACACAATGTCTTGCAGGAACCTGCACAGCTTTATTACAATACATTATTTCGATACATTGTAAAAAAAAAATATATATATATATTTTCCCACACTCTACCCCAGCCAGGTGCAAATTGTGGGAGGGACACAACAAATAAATAGCTTTGCATGTGTGGCTCCATACCACAATCAATCAGTATGGCAAAAATAATCTCTGCTCAGAAGGCCTTAGAAATAGCTTGTGGGCGTCGTGGAATTGTACATGTTTGTGAGAGTCTCACCTTTCCACAGAGGGGTCATATTAGTATGTAGTCCAAATGTTCGGACTCTACAGACAGAAGTTGGCAGATCGGCTGTACCGACACCATTGTGTTCGTTTGAGTCTCATCTTTCCATAGAGGGCTCATAATAGTTTGTGTGCTAAACCGTTCGGACGCTACAGACGAGTTCATGAGAAGACCAATTTTCTGGATGTCTCATGGTCTGACAGACACCACTCTAGCTCTGTCACCTGTCACCGCAGATGCGGAAGTGCGTTATCGGCGGATGCAGTGGATTGAGACACATCCAGTGCTGATCTCTCGAGCTTAAATTCACAGATTTGTATTGCGATTTTTGTATTACACTAATTAGGAGGTGGAAATCGACTCTAGGTTAACCAACTCATCAAACTCAAGATGCCATTGGCAAAACAATCCGTCTTTGGTAAATAAAAGAGAAGCTAGGAAAATAATGACTTCTAACGGGTGCGGAGAAAGGATTGGGGTGATATGTGAGACTTGTGGTGAGGTGCGGCTTGTAAGGGGAGCTCTCTTAGGCCTGGTCATTGAAGCGACTCAGGCGATAGGTAGAGTGAGGGGAGGAAGAGGAGAATGGGACTCTGGAGTGCATCCATGGGAAGGTCACAGACAGTGAGTAGAGCTGGTGTTGTTCCTGGCGAGCGTCAGGAGAAATGTCCCATTGGGGAGGTTACGTTTCTGAAGTGGACCCACTGTGAGTAGAGTAAAACAGACTAGATACACTTTATTGCTCCCCGAAGCATAACGTCTTTTGCAGACTTAGGTGAATTTAAGGCAAAGTGATGTCCTAACAGAGCAACACCGTTGTGATCCAAGCCAAATGAAATGTTTTGAGGAGTGCAAGTGCTTTACGGTGTGGAACTCGTTTGAGTCGAAGTAATTCATCCTCCTTGTGACTGTCCAAATGCTGTCATAACAGAGATTCTCAAATTGTCGCTCTTGGCAAGTGAACAATGATAGGGTCTTCATGCAGCATAGGGCGCAGGCAAAGTTGCGAGTGAAGTGCAGAAGTGTTGACTGCGTCAACTCTTATTAATGACACCAACACAAATGTAATGTTCACCATTCATTTGAATGCAATAACTTCCTATGTGATGCCCTGGCAACTTAGCGGAACCAAACTACCAATGCACTGCTAACAATACAAGGCCTTCCTTAATAAACAAATCCATATATCCAGGCCAGAGGTGCCTGTGTGTGACAGCTGGTCCTGCAGAGGCCATGGCCATTATTATTATTGAGGGAGACTACTTCCCCGGGACAACAGTCACAAGTGATTCAGCTGATCAAACCACCTCCGAGGAACACCATCACCATTAGCTGGACAGCTTTGATTTATGCCTGCAAACCTACGACCCCTGAGGTGTTTGCTTTATGATCTCTGTATGGCTCCCCCTCTCGCTCTACCTCAACCTCTCCACGCTACCATCCCTCTCTCAGGGTACTGAGCAGGGTACTGAGCAGTCTGAGACTGAGGCGGATTCTTCCGACGCTGTGTGTACCCCAACCAAAGTGTTTATTTTTTTCTCCCAGCCAGCTCAGCTTGGGAAAATATTTTCCATGATCTCCAAATGGTATCTGTGTGGCCATAGATTGGACAAGAGGGTCTGTTGAGTAAACATCAACACTAGGCAAGGTACAGCTGTTTTGCTTGGGCCTTGGTGAGTTGAATGGAGACGGGGAAACTCACAGGCCCGTGTAGATTGGCGGGTAAATATTGCCTGCTCCTCGGAGTCACCCCTGGAGGTTTGGTAAAGTGTCCGTTAAGCTAACTGATGTTGATGCTCGTCTCATGCAGTTCCGTTCAAACACAACTTGTTTGGAGAGTTGCTAAGATTCCATGAAAGTTAATTAACTGGTTTGGACTTCATCGAGCTGCAGATCACCCTATTACATCGAAAGGGGAGAATTTAAAAGTAGTTATAAGAAGTTGTAAATAATCATTTATTTTGACCTTTCACAGCAGCGCTTCTATGAAGTCAATGAGACAGTCGTTTAGGAGAGCTGCTATGCTTTATTTCAGAGTTTGCTGGTTGATTTATATTTACTTTCACGGTAAAATGGTGAATTACATAATATTACAAAACATGGGGGGGTGCTAAACTAACAAAATAAATGTATGATGGTCATACCATGGATCATTTAGCTATTTGATTTAGAATTTTAGGACCCATTTAGGTATAAAAAAATTATTGAAAATATATTTGATATAAGATTGAACTTGCCCTTTAATACTATAGCCCATAGAAACACATTGAATAAAACATGAATACATTTTTAAAAAGACAGTCAAAAAATAAATCATAAAGAATAAGGTTTTAAAATCTCTGATACAAGTATTTATATACATATTTTTGTTTTTTTGGACACATATTTAACTCCTTATTTTTGTTGGCACAAAACTACCTCCATACTTCCATTTGTTTGAATGCGTTACCTTCAGACGAATCCCTTAACACGTGTCCCGTTGTGTTCATAAGAGTCTCCCTTATGACTCTGTTTTCTTGATGTCTAATGGTCTGACAAACACCGCTGTAGCTCAACCATTTTTCAACGCCTATGCGGAAGGTCCAACGTAGGCAGATGTAGTGGATTGAGGAGCAGCCCATGCAAAAAAAAAATGATACACTACATGACCAAAAGTCATGCACGTCGAACATATCATTCCAAAATCATGGGCATTAATATGGAGTTGGTCCCCCTTTGCTGTTATCACAGTCTCCACTCTTCTGGGAAGGCTTTCTACTAGACGTTGGAACATTGCTGCGGGGACTTGCTTCCATTCAGCCACAAGAGCATTAGTAAGGTCAGGCACTGATTTTGGGAGATTAGGCCTGGCCCGCAGTCGGTATTCCAATTCATCCCAAAGGTGTTCGATGGGGTTGAGGTCAGCGCTCTGTACAGGCCAGTCAAGTTCTTCCACACTGATCTCGAAAAAACATTTCTGTATGGACCTCACTTTGAGCACGGGGGCATTGTCATGCTGGAACAAGAAGGGCCTTCCCCAAACTTTTGCCACAAAGTTGGAAGCACAGAATCGTCTAGAATGCCATTGTATGCTGTAGCGTTAAGATTTCCCTTCACTGGAACTAAGGGGCCTAGCCCAAACTATAAAAAACAGCCCCAGACCATTATTCCTCCTCTGTCAAACTCTACAGCCGACGCTATGCATTCGGGCAGGTAGCGTTCTCCTGGTATCCACCAAACCCAGATTCAACCGTCAAGCTGTCAGATGGTGAAGCGTGATTCATCACTCCAGAGGACGCTTTTCCACTGCTCCAGAGTCCAATGGCGGATTGCTCGGCCGTGGAAACCCATTTCATGAAGCTCCTGACGAACAGTTCTTGTGCTGACGTTGCTTCCAGAGGCAGTTTGGAACACGGTAGCAAGTGTTGCAACCGAGGACAGACCATTTTTACGCGCTACATGATTCAGCACTCAGCGATCCCGTTCTCTGGGCTTGTGTGACCTACCACTTTGCGGCTGAGCCGTTGTTGCTCCTAGACGTTTCCACTTCACAATAGCAGCATTTACAGTTGACCGGGGCTTCTCTAGCAAGGCATAAACGTAATGAACTGATTTGTTGAAAAGGTGTCATCCTATGATGTTGAAAGTCACTGAGCTCTTCAGTAAGGCCATTCTACTGCTAATGTTTATCTAAAGGAGATTGCATGGCTGTGTGCTCAATTTTAAACACCTGTCAGCAAGGGGTGTGGCTGAAATAGCCGAATCCACTAATTTGAAATGGTGTCCAAATACTTTTGTATATATGGTGTATCTCCATCTTAAACTGACGGATTTTGATGGAGATTTTTTTATTATGTTACTTAGAATGAGTCAGTAAACTCTTAAGGATGAACCGTTACCAATTGTATTGAGTCTTCCTTGTTACCACATGACGAATACAAGCTGAAATAAAAGGGTGGAATAAACCATTACCCAGCAGGACAAGGAACAGGGAACTCCACCATATCCAGTATCAACAGAGGCTTTTAAGAACGTACGCTAGGCTAAGGTCAGAGGGAGCGCATCAGGGGAGAGAGACTAAATAAAAACACTGAAGTGGCATTAATCCGACTCCGTCTCCAGCCCGAGTCTCTCCCTCACGCTATGCCATCCCCAGGGCAGGGACACACTGGCACACTGCCCACCGCCACCCTCAAAAGTCCCTTTATGACTCCGTTTGGCATCATCCACCAAGATCAACAGTCCTGCTTTTTAGACTGCCCAGCACACACGCTGAGCGTAACCTGGGTGTCAGGCTGAGCCAGAGGGGGAAAAAAGAGACGCTTCAGAAAACGTAATATTAAAACTTTTGCGTGCGATACAATATTTGCCCGTCTCTTATTTTCAAGGATATTCTTATTTTCCCCTGCTCCCGATGCTCTCCCAAGGCACAGCAGGGGGTTGGGAAAACACTTGGTGTTCTGGACGTGTTTCTGAGTTCCCGAGCAAGCATCCTGACTGAAAAAAAATGACCGTCAGCTATGAAAAAGAAGTACAGATGTTTTTATCCTGTCGTAACACAATTTATCCTGATGAGATCGGGAACTATTTCATGAATGGAGTGAAGGGAGTTCATCTATACCGAAGCATAGCAACTTAAAAAGGAATTCATGTAAAGTCACAGATTGATACAAATTTAATTGGACAAGAAATGTAATTTGAAATTGTTTTCAGTAACCTCATCTGCTATAACTAGTATTTGTATTTAACAGACAATTTAATGACGGGGAGTTTTCCTATGAATGGGAGTTGTTTTACTCATTTTGCATTCTCCTCGTTCCATTTAGTTTAGAAAGGAAAGCAGGTTAGCTTGAGGTTGTGGAAGACAAATGGCTAGGCAGGGTTACCATAACAAAACACATGAAAGGCTACATTGAGACTGTGTCTGTTTATTTCACACAAGGGATGCGAATGAACGCATGACGTGGTCACATCACGAAGATGTTAAAGTCATCACAGGAGACCAGGCCTGTACCCCCCCCCCCCCCCATCCCCACCGCACACACGCAGCCGCACACACACGCACACACCCCTCCACACACACACACACACACACAACCTCGGCTCTGCCTAATAGATAAGGGGAAGCCTATTTAGAGCTTGAAAGGAAGTGGAGAGCAGTGGACCGAGGGTAACACAGAGAATCTATTTTGCCCAAAGCAGCAAGTCAGAGCTTCCAGATTCATGACGGTTGACATCAGCTTCCAGATTCAGGATGGTTGACATCAGCTCTGTGTTGGCAAGCCAACATCAGCATCCGCACATCTCCCCAGCAAGTGGCTAGACTTTCAGGAGGAAGATTAGTGCTGTCAGGCATAAGGAGTGTAGTTGTATCGGTAGTGCTCTTTAGAGAGAGTGATAGTTGTTTTTTTCCCCCCTAATCTGTAATGACGAAGGACTGTGTCCACCGCTACTTGACTTTACTCCTTGAATTTCCCTTACAACAACATCTGGCATTACATCAGTAGTTCATAATGAGTATGCAAGTGTACGAGTGTCTGGGGTGGGTCTGTGTCTTGTTTGGTCGGTTGGCATGGTGACTTAGAGACAGGAGGGTAGGAGGGAGAGGAGTCTGAGTGCTGAGGTAAAGTGCTGAGTTGTGACAGCTACTGTACTGTAGTGTAGGCAGGTATTCACGTCATCATACCGAATATTCCACTCAGCTCCTTAGAGAGAGAGAGAGGGGGGGGGGTGCAACCACTGACCTTTGCTGCACTGACCACTCAACATTATCATCTATTGTCATCAATGCCAGAACGCATCTGGTTTGTCTCAAACTCTTTCGGCAATGATCTGTGAAATGACTGTACTTGAATCCACCGTCTGTGTACATGGAGGGTGAAACTACTGGCCAGTACATCTTCTCTAACTATGTTTATACAGTGTCCAGATCCAGACATTGAGGCATACAGGTTTTTTCTTTGGTTATATCTGCTGCAAAACCAGAAATCCACAAAATCAAATGTTAATCGAGCGCCAGATGCCGGCTGGGGAGTATCTCCACCAAGGTCAACGACCTTCCACTCAGTTTCTCAATGTAGCGTGAAGCTGCGCTAACAGACTCTGACGTGAAAGCTCACTAAGAAAGAGATCCCCCATTCACTCCCATTAAACCAAAGGCCAGTGAAACTTAGCCTTCTTTGTCATCTCCAGCAGGAGTTTCATAAAAATAAAAAAAACTCAAGTAAATCCAATAACTAGGTTTAAATAAGCTAACTTGTGGTGTACCAGAGTACAGCCCTGGGTCCGGGGCAGCCGGCTCCGGTTTCACCAACACAGCCTTATTATCCCAGTGCTGCTCTGTATGATTCCTCTGTTCTAACCTTGCTCCTTTTGACCATTTCTGAAGGTGTTTATGGAAAACCTCTGCCATTTAAAGAGCTCGTCCTAATCAGATGCAAAATAGTCCGAGCGCTTAACCGAGCTGTTATTATTAGGGTGTTTGAGGGCAGCAGGAGTGTCATGTCTTGCTCTGTTTATATTTCAGATTTTATGGAATACGTATATAACAAATTATGCATATCACCTTCTCGTATTAGACAAGAATTTGGATGTAGCAAGGAGACTGGTCTGCCAAGGCCATAAACCACTGGAAAAAGTGTGGGCAGTGCTATGGATTCAGTCAGGCCTTTGTAACATCAGGGGAGGTTTGCCTCAAAGTATGTGTATACATAAAATGGACCTACATTGGTGATTCATGATGCCTGGCATGAGTGAGACAGAATTAAATTATTGACATAATTGAAAACAAAACTAAGGTTTTAACACCACCGTTGGCTGACAGGGAAGACTTTTTCATGATTTTTAAAGTAGCGGTTGGTGAATAAAGACTGACTTAGATAGACTTTGTGACTACTTAGATCGTTTTGTGTTCTCCTGAAATAACTATCAAATCATTATCTACTATGGCCACCTAGAAAACTCCTAAAAGCACATTATGTAAGTGTATTGCAAGATTGGATTCTCTTCTAGGAGGCGAGTTCACGATTGTAAAATGAAAAGAGCCTCACCACAGTGCTTATTGAGAAATTACTAAGGTTTAGCTCTTCGCATGTTTCACATTTCCCTTTCTGATTGAAGTGAAATGGAGCGTTTCTCCACAGCTCCCGCAAAGTTGACCAAACTGTGGTTGGAATCTCCGACTATTATCTAAACAAGACGTAATGTCAACGATTAGAATGTGAAGACACTTGCTGTCCTCGCTAGCCGTCCTCCCTCACTGAGGGATGAAGCCTATATTCAAGGCGTGTCCTCTGTGCCAATGTCTTTCAAATCCCTGTCCAAATTGTTTTGTAACAAAGGAGAGACAAAATGGGAGTTGTTTCCATTTTATCCCAGTTAGGCCTGCGAGGCAAGTCTAAACCGACGCAGACCAGGCATCTCCACGACAATCATTCACAAATAAAGGCCTGAAGCATTCTCACTCTGACATAACCATTAATATCACCACTAAGGCAAACTTTATGTTCGTAAACCTATACAATGGCTATCAGGACATAAAATACTTAGGTGGTATTTTAAAAGGGCGATGTTGGAATGTCAATCAACACATATTTCCTCATTAAAAGCCACTGAAAACAGTTGGGCATTGCTATTTTGAATTCACTGGAACTCCTGACAGTAACAGAAGTGTAACAGAAGAATTGACAGATGGAAACAGACGACTTTCCATGATCCCAAACCCATTGCTAACATTTGTTTATTTTTTTGTGTAAGTTAAGCATGATAATTACAAGCTGGAGGTGTAAAATACAAATAAAAAAAGAAACCTGTTTATTTGTCAGTGTAAATTTGCATATGATTAGGTGATATGGTCCTGAATTAGTGTGTATTACCTGCTGGTGTAAAAGCGGTCTTCCTTTCAATTAACATCTCCTAATTGAAGTAATTAAAGACTTAGACATGAGTAGCCTGCGCCCATAACGAACATAAAACATGTAATTTAGGTCTGCTTTGAGTTTGCTAACCTGCATCTTATTCGCCTTAACACAAATGCAGGTCACCCACCCCAAAATATGAAAAGGACCAGGTGAAAGGGGTGGAAAAGGAAAGTTCCAGTGTATGAGAGACAGGTGGAGGTTTCCCTAGATTTTTTTCTCTCACACATTTGTGTTCTCGTGGAAAAGGTGTGAAAAAAGGGCCTTATTTTGGTGTAATTTATGGGAATCGACATAATTGCCTGTAATAGGCCAGTCTGCCGTGTAACTGACATTCCTAGGTCCTGTGTCCCTCTGTGGAAAGATGTGAGAGTCAGAGGGCTCTGGGACTGAAGGTATAGCCTTTAAAATGGGACCTTAGTGCATGTATTCCTTTCAGTATGGATCCCTCTTTGAGTAAGTCATGTTATTGGCTTACTTTAGCTGTCATTGAATATCCCATTACTGTATCCTTAACTTGGAGTGCACCTTCCAGTTGGGTACTGTACATGTACTCTTGTCTTTTTGCAGTAGAGTCATTCCACCTCAAAAAGCACAAGAAACGACACCTACCATCTCAGATTGTTCTGAAATCGTGAGCATTTCTGAAACATTATTTTGTTGAAATATAATTTGATCTATGAGAATTTAAGCTAATTGATTGCACCCAAAAATGACATTTTAATTCATAGGATTCAGATCATCTTAAATTAATATAGTACCTAACATCCGATCTGGACCATCATTTTTCCTAACAATGAGAAAGACATGAGTAATCCAATAAAATGAACAAAAGCCACCCACGGACCCCCCACACATGCCAATCAATGTTCCCTAAAAAAAATGTTGGCACTGAGCAAATTTCAGGTCTGCTGAGCGCAAACTTGAACGTAATGAAAATTCTATGCAACTCCCAGCATTCTTTTACTGTAAACACTGAGGCTGTACCTGCTTTAAGTTATAGCTTTAGCAATGGTCAAGTAGGCTACTGTGTATATTTGTTCATAATATAGGCCTACCAGAGTGGCCTACCATCAACCACTATGGAGGAAATGCATCCCATGACATTTTAACATGGAAATAGCTGTTCTATCATTCAGCCTACAGTAGCAGCCAATGTGTGGTGTTCAATGTAGGCCTACATTCCATTATACTTTCTTTTTTTTTTAACATGCAGGGCATCACATTAACCTCTTTTCCTACTTCTCTTTCAGACAAGAAGGTGACTGAAAATGTTGTTGTGCTGTTTGATGCAAGAAACCACTTTACAAAATAAAATGCATTATTATTCCCATTATTATGCTTCTGTTCCTGCTACTTTTATCAAATTTGCTGGTCTCTTGTGTTTATTAAATGGATCACAACATTTGTGTTGTCTAGGGCACAGAACTTGATACTTTCACACTAATTTATGGTAAATAATGCAAGCAACTTCAATGGCTAATTTCTCTAAACGGGGGGAAAATCATTGCCAGATTCACGGGAAATACATTACAAAGCATGAAGAAGCAATACTCCAAACCACATCTTTATACTACTTGTCAAACATAGAGAACTGATACTGTATACTCTGTTGTTGGGGTGGGATTGGCGTTCACATAGAATCAGAATCTAGGGGCCACTACGTGTTATAAAGAGGCCACAAGTCCATTGTCCCTGTAGCAGATGCAGCAGACAGAGAGAGAAAGGCTGAGCGCTGTGGTGCCTGCATCAATAAAACGTTCAGCTTTTTCCCCAGTGTGCGACACAAAAACAGACAGCGCATCGTGAACCAACGTTTTCCTCACTTACCTCGGCTCTTTAACTTTCCCCATAAAGTGTGACATCCTGTACTCAGTTTGTTTTTACTGACACGTGTTGTTTTAATGTTGTATTGAGGTTTGAGTTGCTACTCAGTTCAATACCCCATTAGTATGCACCCACAGGGTGTCAAATTTACTCAAATGCATCACCATTGATTAACTTAGGTCTCAGGCCACTTGGGCAACACACTAGCCATTGTAGCCTTGTGGTCTTCTACGCCGTACCTGTAATACCACAGTCACAAAATGTGTCAGAAATGTTTTAGAAGGGCAATTTAAACATAGCGATTGATGGCAAATGTATTTTCATGTATGCATTTTACTCTTATTAAAGCACAGTGGGGTGGGAAAGCTGGAAAATGTTGGTCAATCACACGCGGACATCCAATAGAAACTGTTAAGACATTTGTGATCAACGACCAATGCAGACAAAACTATCCTTTATAATTGTATGGGGGTGTGAGGTGGTTAATTTCATAAAACAAGAGTTTCAGAAAAACAGCTGTCTGTAGTTTGTCTCATAGTGGAAATGTTCAACTACATGTTAATGTCAATGGAGAAAATGGATGAAAGAAATATTATGGTAACTCTAATAGAACAACGTATTATATGTTACTAAAATCAGTGCCACCCCATTTAGTCTCATTGGTTACGTTACGTTAGATTACATTACATTGGCCTACCAATGTACGCGTGATCGTACAATATAATACGAGTTGTAGGATCTATAGTATGTTACGAATTACAATTCATATGATCTATTACGGAATGCATGCTAATGTTAGCTAGGTGGCTAGGTTGCTAATGTTAGCCAGGTTGCTAACATTAGCTAGGGTTAGGGGTTAAGGTCAGGGTTAAGGTTAGGAGTTAGGAGTTAGGTTAAAGGGTTAAGGTTAGGGTAAGGGTTAGGGAAAGGGTTAGCTAATTAGCTAAATACAGTAGTTGCAAAGTGTGTAACAAGTAGTAAGTATTTAGCTAAAATGCTAAATGCCTAAATTGTCCATGATGAGAATGGAAAACGCAACCTTTGGGTTGCTAGACATTTGCGTTTTACACTACCAATCCACCCCGACCAACCACCCTACTTTCATTTTTACCTTAAGTAATCTACTGTCTTAGCAAACATAATATACCATACTAAACAGGTCAAATAATGTAACCTAGCGTAACGTAACATACCATACTAAATGGAGTTGCACGGCTTTTAGTAACATATAATACGTTATATATATATGGGTCAGCGCAACTGCTCAAATTACCAGATTTTTTCCCGGAGCCCATATTTGTACGGCACAGATTAGATACTGGACGTGACGTGGAAGCCTACATGAACATTTATAATTTTCAAAGACTGGTTCTAGGGTCAATGGCAGAATTACCGACCATAATCCTATGAAAACTCAGAAATTCCAGTTCATGATATTGATCCGTATTTCAAAAGCATTCAGAGGGCATTTACAGCCTGGCAACTCTATTTAGTTCATGAAATGGGCATAAACAAATAAAACCACATCTTTCTCTATTTTTCTATAATGAAGGTTGTATTACCAAGTCAGACCGAGGATTTAATACAGTCTGCCAAGCACCATTCCAATCATAATCAACAACAGAGGTCCATCTATGAACATCGGTGGCACAAACTTTTATAATTTTTTATAATCTACACCACAAATACTCTATGAAGTAATGGAAAAAAACTGATGAGAAAAAATTGTTCCGAAAGACGGACAGAAGGTAGAGACACAGGAAAAGGATGACAAAAGCAGGTATAGAGAGAGAACAAGGTTAAATGAGAGATCAAGAAAGACAGAGTAAGGAAATGTACAAAAGGTAGAAAACGAGAGAGAAATGTGTCCTGTTTTTGTCACGGAGCTAAACATAACAGATCGTATCATATGAAGCATATGAAGGGGTCTGGACTGGCCCTTGGCTAGGATCCCTCCACTCCAACCCCACCCTAGCATAGCTGGGCCCAGCACCCCACACCACTCAATGATAAATGAGAGCTTTCACACACTGCGTTTGTACTGGCACCTCTGCCAGGGCGGCTGCAACGCTGCTGCCGCTGCCCTGTTAGCTAGCTAGCACAGCAGAATTCCTGATGAGCCCTTTCAGCCCAGCCACCGGAGTGTAGAGAGAGAGAGAGAGGGGGAAGAGAGAGAGAACGAGAGAGAGAGAGGAAAAACAGAAGGACAAGGGAACTAGGTAGACGACCAGGAGGCAGGATGGAGAGCAGGAATCAGCCAATTGAGTTTTATGTTGCCTGGTGGCTGGTCTGGTCCGTTTGTGGTAAGGTCCTGGATTCCTGATCAGCCCATTTCAGGCCACATAAAGCACTGCAGCACACGGCCCTCTGTCTAATTCAGAGCAGATTACGCAGGAGCAGGTGTGTGCGTGCGTCTGTGCGTGCTTGAGTGCCGAGCATGTGTGTGTGTGTGTGTGTGTGTATTCGCAAATGTGTATTCTTGAATTCTTGCATCCTTGTTGTTCACATTAGTTGCTTTCTTTGCTAATTCTCATGAGCACCCATCCTTTTCAATCTTCTCTAAATCAAAGCCATTTCCTTCAGCGAAGGCCACATTGGTCACAAGAAGTAGTGGAGGGAAAAGAAGAAAGGGAAAAACAGAAAGTTGTCAGTCGAGAATGCACAGCAATAGGAAATAAAGAGTAATAACTATGTTATTGTTAGCTGATCTGTCTGCTGTGGGACTTTGGACGGCGGTAGGATTCCGGGCAGTTATTCTTGCCTTCACGTTTAATTCAAGTCTTCCACCACCCAAACCCTGGTGCCACTACTGGTGGCGGCTGCGGTGGGGGCTGTTTTCAGCCGCCACCGACCTCTGGCTAAAATAGGGGTTGTAACGCAAACATGGAAGCCGTAATCAGAGCTGGAGGCTCTTGGAAGTCGTAGAGGTTTGATGCCATCTGTGCCATGGAAACATAATGTAGTCCGTAGCGACACAGGGCTTGAGTTTGGTTACAAGGAGCAACCACTGGTTTCCACCGTTACCGTGACGTGTAAGGTGTGTCACCGAAATGGAAAATGGGTTTCAATAGCACCCTTTGGCTCATGGAAGTGCGTCTCAAAATCGGCTGAATACAGAATAACATTGTCTAGGTGGACTAAAGTGGACTTTTTAGTTGTGGCGTTGCAAAAAAAACAAAGGCTGTGCGCTTAACTCTTTGATTCCTCTATAAAGATTGTAATGTGGGTGGACAAGGATACAGGAGGTAATGGGTTCAAGTTCAGACTTTATTTTTGGACTCCACTATTAATTCATCTATCCCACTCTTTCACCCTGACCCAAATACCTGCTGTTTCTTTCTTCCTCTTTTACACCATCCTATACATTTAACCTCTGACCTCTTGGGCTCAATTGTGAGCACCAATAAAATGCTACCAGAGACTAATTATCAAAGAGGCCTTGTCCTCTCTCAACATGTTTAGCACTGGACAATGACAGGCACCTCCCTTCACTTACCTCTATTCATGGGCACAGTCATAGGTCTCCTTCAGCTCTGTTAGTGTCTGGATTTTAGTAAGAAGAATTAAATCTGTGAATGGTGAATCCTGTGCCATTTTGGGTCAAAAGGACCAGAAGCCTACTATCTTTCCCATGCAGACACTATCCCTTGCTTTCAATATCTTTTGCTCTCTTCCTCTCTCTTTCTCTCTCCCTCACCTTTTTTATTTATATCTCTCTCCCTCCCTTACAGGCATCCACAACCTCATAAACAACTTCCTGTTGACACCTCCTTCCACCCATAGCTTTGGCGCGGTGTCCCATCATTCTGACAGCCTATCCCTGCTGTGGATTACCTGTAGTACTGTCCCAGACTGTCACTCAGCCACAAAGATATCATGAAACCATTACAACATAACACAGCAAAAGATAATTACTACCAGCGATAGAGAGAGCTGGGGAAACCACCAGGCCTGGTACTCAGACATTGTGCAAAGACCTTTAATGGAAATGAATGAGAGGTTTGATTTAATGTCTGCTTTCGATGTGAGTCCATTTGCAGATAATTAGAGAACATGTCACTGATTTTTGGCCGGTGTAAACACCGCGCCATCTGACCTTCATTACAGTAAAGAAATCAAATAAACAGTGGTGCAGGAGGAACCGCAGTAGACTCATGCTTCATTACGGTGCGACATGGACGCATGGCTACATCGTGAAGTACTAGCGCAACTAATTACCACCCACCCGGTCCATTTGGTTTCTCTCACCAAAAATATAGAAATAAAAATTAAAAAAATACATTTTGACTTGCGCCAAAACAAGTCTCGTCTGATGAGAAAAATCTCACAAATCACTTTTAGGATTTACCTCTGAAGTGAACTGCCCCATTTTACATCCAAACCACGTGCAGATTAGCCCGTGCCAAAAAGAACCCCCCCCACCCCCCCGTCCGCCACACCCCCGGAGTCGAAACACTAATATTTAAGTAAACGATCAATGGGAAGGCATTTGGCTATGTATGAGGGACGTGTAGCAAGGTGACATGTGGTCAAACAGTGAGCCTTGCCAAAACTGAGATGACTCAAGCACCAAAAAAAAAACACATCAAAACAGAACTGGCCTCAATACACTGCCTTGGCTCACTCCCTTTTTCTAACATTGTTGATACAATATCCAACACAAATGTTTTTTTCTCCATCGTTTGACTAATTGCACCCAGGCAACATTGTTACGAGTTAATACACACAATTACAGTGTATAACATGACATTAAGCTCCTGGCTGGGTAGATCTCTGCTGATTTCCTTTACAAACAGATGACTAATTAGAAGCACACACTAATGCTGTGAAATTAATGAGTCCATTAAGGCAAGCTAATCCCAGAGTGGGAGCAGAGGAGCCAGTATTAACAAAGTGTAAATGGCAGGATGTCAGTGACTAACAGTACAGGCACATTGGCTTAATTCACTACAAGACAACAGTCACAGCCCACTCAGAGGCACAAATGTCAATTTTGAAGAGTTTAGGAATGAATGAAGGCTATCCAGTCTGGGTGCTCATCTGCCGTCCTCAGTTATATAAAACAGATACAATGTCGGAATTTTACTGCGCTGTGTGTTTATTCCCTTACACTCCTTTCTCTCTCCAATGTAAAACAAGTTGTCTTATCACTTACAGCTGTGAAAGAGGATGGTGGCCTGCTCCTGTTTTGCCCAAGCAGAGATTGGAGAAGAGATTATGTTGGCAACCAACATCAGGCTGCTAACATCTTGGTCTATTATTTCTAGTCTCTGGCTCAGCACCCAGGTATGTGTCTCTATACTGTGGGTGGGGAGACTGAAGCTTTTGTCAGCGATTCAGTCCAAGCACACAGTGTGTGTGTGTGTGTGTGTGCGCACACATGCACGTGAGTATGTGTTCGTCTACCATTCATCCACTGCGAGAGACAGAGGGTGTCAGTCTGTGGGGTTGTCAGAGCACACTCTCTCACAGCCACTAAATTCAACAACCCCCATTTGGAATAACACATGCCCCCATACTAACCCCCTATTCACCTAACCCCCAGCACACCCCCTGCCTCGAAAGCCCCAATTTCAGCCCAACTCACCCAACTATTGATTAATACCCATTCACTACCCCAGCCGCTACAAATTACTGTATTATAGGTCTTATAGGTATTATTCTTGCGGGGCCCTGACCAGAATCAAACAGGGGGTACCTGAATTGATTTTAGTCTGTCTGTCTGGCCTGGTATGATGTAAAGCCTGCCTGCGATGGAGGAGATTGGGACGGAGGGGGGAGGGAGGGAGAGGTGGCGTCATATAGTCACAACTAATCAATCACATAGCGCCCGTGACTGGTGGAAGGGGTAAAACCACATGTTCTGACTTTAGCTACACCACCACCACCGGTCAGGAGAGGGTGGACGCCTGAGGTTAGGGCGATGAGTTACGCTACACCGGGGCCCTGAAGAACTCTCACTTCTCAACAGTCAGCACCAGGGTCTCCCGCAAAGGGAGCGGGAGGGTGAGATAGAGAGGTACACTGACAGACAATTCATTAGATAGCGATAAAGAGAGGGGCAGATGGACAAACACACCTGGGAAGGAGAGACAAGTGAGAGATGGATCCCCCAAATCCAGTAATGCTCTTATGGGGCAAGAGCATGAGAAGAACAAATGCATCAAGCATGAATGCATAGATCAAGTACAGATGATGAGTGGGTTTTTCCCGAAAGTGCTGTATATTCATATCTAATAAATCAAATTCCACCATTATTGAGGTATTCCACTTGAAATGATTGAACGTATTACATTTGACATATATTTTGAAAGCATTCTTAGCAGTGACCTTTGAACTGTATTATATATTGAGCAGCTTTATGATAAATAGCCACTTTGACCTAACTGTATAAAGTGGAGGTATGAAAAATGTAGCACTGTCGTGTATGGTTTGTCTGATCCAGTCAGTAGTGGTTGGCAATGAGGCTCCGAATGCCTGGTCTAGTCCGTATCTCATAATCTACCTGAGCTCCAGTCTGTTCCCATCTTCCCTGAGGTCCTCAACGAGCTCCCTGGATGCAGACACAAAGCCCATTCCCGTGTGTCAACCTCTAACACACTTTTCTGTCAAAACAGCCAATCACCATCAATTTGGATGATTAGGAGCTTGAACACAGGCTGACAGCTCTGGCAGTGGAAGGCTGGGAGAGGAGAGAGGCAAGGAAGATGGAAGGGAAGGGAAGGAGGGGGAGAGGTGAAGATGAGAAAAAGGGGGAAAGGAGAGAAGGGGAAGGAGGAAAGCAAGGAGGGGTAAGGGAGACAGACTGGGGGTCTAAACTCCGCAGGAGAAGTACGGAGGAAGTGCTGATCACCGCCTCACCACACTCAACCCACCCCAGATTGATATTGACAGGATTGATATGTTACAGCCTGTCTGTTCTCACCAGCCCTCCTGCATGTATAGCAGTGGGTGATAGTCCAGAGACAGCCTCCTCACACACACACACACACACACACACACACACACACACACACACACACACACACACACACACACACACACACACACACACACACACACACACACACACACACACACACACACACACACACACAGCATTCCTGCTGTGGAAGTCAAAGGTCAACAGGTAGGAATGCAGCAGTGTCACATATAACAAATTAAAGAGCCACCCTTGGTGAGTAATGTGATCCATGAGTCACCGCACAGCAGTTGATGGATAATCTAATGGAGCCACTGATGTCACGTTGCCTTCTTGTTTTTGTTTTTATCAGTTTATCCAATTCAAGGACAGAGTGTGGGTTTGACAACCCTGGAGGACCAGGTAAGATTAATGACAAAATCCTTTCTTTTCAGGGTAAACATTGAGCACTTAGCCAAATTATGTATCATATTCATCATATTCTCACTGTATGGGAGACCCGAGCAATATGATGAAGTCTAAGCACTGCTAACGTGGTTCTTCTGGGCATTGCAGATATCATTTGTCACCTTTAGAGGCCAGTGGTGTGCTGACAGAACCAACCAGGGCCTCCCATAATACAGCAGCACACAGGACCAAAGGCCAATCAGATCAGCTGTTACTGTGTGAGACGTGATGCTAACAGGAGAGCATGTCACAGAGCGGGCAAGGACACGGACAGACTTACTACTATTCTCCGAAATGATCATTAATACAAAAAATGTGGGCACATATTTCCTCTGAAGTGACATTTGACTGACTTACAGTGGTTGGTGACTCAGCGTTTCGTGGTAAAGTTTTCATTAATTAAGGTCACTTAGACTATTTTCCAATATTGTACTGTTTTCTAATGAGGCAGGGCAGCTAATTACATGATTGCGGTTATGGCAGGTCAGTGCTTTTCTAGGCATCCAGAGGTGGACAAACTAGCTGAGGCTCAGAAAAATAGCCCAGTCTAAACTGTGAAAGAGTCATTAGGTAAATAGATGACAGGAAATCACATTATTATAAAGAGTCTGTGGCTTGATTTACTCTTATATCAGCGGCATGGGTAGATTTAATCAAACTTGTGACCCTTTATATTACGTTAGAAATCATTACAGTCAATTTAGAAAGCCGTTTTACTGTATGAAAGAGACCCCTGACTACTGCCACAATGTTGTCACAATGATTGTAACGGCGTCCTCATTCTTTGAACCAATGACCCCATCTCACCACCGCCCTCTCAAAAAAAAATATTTGGGGGTGAGAGAAAACCAGAACCGGGTTTTCCCTCTGTCATAAGATAAATGTGTTGTGTCTTAGCAACCGGTGCTGTTATTTTCTCCTTTATAATTTTTTATTTACTTTGTATAAACTTTGGCCCTCAGGCCTGCAACCCTTAGGACCTATTACCTTTCACACCGCTCCAGGTTTTCAGCACCTTGCGCACACGCTTCAGAGCAAAGTGTTTAAAATGAACTGTGTCTGTGCGTCACAAGTGATTCCTTTCGCCATTTCTTCACCATTTGGAAACACGTCACTGAGAGACAATGTCAGTGACGTAGCACAGATGAGTTGCATTCTATCTATTATACACACCTGGACTGTTGCCTTAAATGTTACATTTTTTTTAATTCAAAATTGTATTATGCAAAAAAAGGGAAGTATGTTTTCCCATGTTTTCCCAATTGTTTTATATATATATATATATATATATATATATATATATATATATATATATATATATATATATATATATATATAGTACCAGTCAAAAGTTTGGACACACCTACTCATTCAAGGGTTTTTCTTTATTTTTACTATTTTCTACATTGTAGAATAATTGTGAAGACATCAAAACCATGAAATAACACACATGGAATCATATAGTAACCAAGAGTGTGCAAAGCTGTCATCAAGGCAAAGGGTGGCTACTTTGATGAATCTCAAATATAAAATATATTTTGATTTGTTTAACACTTTTTTGCTTGCTATATGATTCCATATGTGTTATTTCGTAGTTTTGATTTCGTCACTATTATTCTACAATGTAGAAAATACAAAACATTGAGAAATACCCTTGAATGAGTAGGTGTGTCCAAACGTTTGACTGGTGCTGTGTATAAGCAAAAGCAAATAAGGCACTTTGCTTTCATGTCATGGTTCAGACTTTGATAGCTTTGGTGGGGCCTTCTTGTCTCGCTTCCTTGCTCACAGAAAATACAGGTAAGGGATATACAAAACAAAAATAGTCCTCGAAAAAAGGAGTAAGGGACAGAAAAAGAGAAAGAGAGAAACATTACAGGACCTCTCCCTGTGTTTACCTTTGCAATTTCGTCCAATTTGTCTAAATTGCTCCGTCGACCTCCTAAAAAAACAATATGCTTACTGTCAAAAAGCTGAGATATATGACTGATCACCTTCATTTTGTCCATTTGGATCTTTGGCACAGGTCTCTAAATTGTGTATTCTTTCCATGGCAGTAAACCACCCGCCTTGTATTTAATTAATTTACTTTTATTTATACTGCTGCACCTTTAAAACACAAAGTTTCCTTGCATTGGGGGAGACTGGTAGATTCTAGTTCAATCATTATTTAATGTCACTTAAATTTGTCTCATTTCACCCGTTTAGTTTTGTCACAGGGTCTCTGACAAAGGGGTGCGCACATGAGTCTGAGTAAGAAAAATAACTGGAATTAATTAGTCAATATCTGATTTGAAAGACGAAATTACAGCCATCAGGAGCAATTGGAGAGTAATGGTGTGAAGAATAATGAGGCCAATGGCTTTTATTTTCAGGGGCAAAGATCTTGTCCAATTTCCCTGTTGATTTGGCCTCACATGGACCATTGGTTCCTCAACCCTGCTAGTGGAAAATAAAGCATAGATCAAGCCCTAAAAAAAAAAAAAAATGTCGCCATTATTAAAGTCTAAGGTCTTTTCTAAAAGGCAGGCATTCACGGAGCAATGTAACTCATAGTGCAGAGACTTTGTTAGACAAGGGCCACAATCTCAAGTGTAATGACTCCATTATAATCGTGTAATAACACCTACTTAAAGGCAACAAGCAACCAAGTCACCTTCACTTTATCTGGAGATTAGATAAATGGTGTGTTCACTCTATATTTCCATTTCAGTGCATACGAAACCAACCTAGTGTCTAACAAATGTGTACTTCTGACTTAGGGGCTCAGATATAGCCCCGAAGCCGTCCTCCTTCTCCGTTTTTTGGTAACTAGTAGAAAAGGTTAACTTTCTCCTCCATTTTTATTATAGCTTTACACTTGTTTACCTCAAAGTAGGGCTGTTCCAGTAAGTGAACCATCTATCCATCATCTCCACTGTGGGTAACCAAATGAGCCATTTTTCCACTGGGGTAAAACCCCACCAGAAGACAGAGCCGGGTGGAGGAAGAGGCCTCAGAGCAGTGCTCTGTGCTGGGGAGTGTTTGAGCTAGGGCTGAGGGATTGGGGGGCTGGGGCTAGGGAAACTGGAGGACTGGGAGGGGTGGAGGGTTGGGGCTAGGGAGACTGGAGGGCTGGGGGGATGGAGGGCTGGGGCTAGGAGGACTGCTAGGGCCCGTGCCGTGTCTGTCTGTGATGGTAGGCAGACACCACCTTGACACCACACGCAAGGGAACATCTGATCGCGCCCCAGCTGCGCTTACAGCCGTGTATTATTCCAGAGCGGAGGCCTGAAATAGCAGTGTGGCAGTTCATTTATTACAGCCAAGCCTCCCGTTTCAGTGTGTGTGTACTATTCCCACCCCCTACTCTCTTACACACCGCCAGGAATCCCCCCCTTTTTTTTCAATCCTTTTCTTTCTTTCTCAGTTATTCTCACTCAATTTCATCAATGGTCTGCATTTGTGGGACAGCCCCAATGTGCAGCCTTATCCATGCAGCAAAGTCTGCCAAAATCCACAGATCCCATCTGAATTAGGTCTCCGCTTCACTAAAGGGACATGAGAAATCCTAAGCTTTTATTGAGCTTCTATAAATATGTGTATTTTGGAGTCAGAAAAGGCTAGAAACACAACAGTACCTCATTACTTGAGAATCCGCCTGTGTAGACTGCAGTATCAGCACGTTCTTCATTCACAGCTCCTATCAGCTCCGCAAACACAAAGACGAACGATCACAAGTTCACCCCTCCTCTCGCATAATTTCCCAGGTTTCAAGACTGAGATTGCCTTGTGTTTTCCTGATGATCTGTTTAATGAAGTGCCAAGACACCACTGAGCAGTGACCTGAATGCTTTCCCTCAGCATAGATAAGCTATGACAACCAGGATATGCATGGGTGCATCTCGAGGTGGTCTGTTCTGTGCAGGACCACTGTGGAGAACAGCGTACTTGACATGGTGGATTCGCTGGAGTGAGATTCAGGATCGTGGAATCGCTGAATACGTAGAAATGGCAATTAGCTTTATTGATGAAGGGGTGCCAGTGCAATGCATCACCGAGGTGACACAGGTTAGTGTAGCATTCAGGGGGAAAAGAAAATATTCAAACACACATACGTTTTTTTACTTCTTCGAAAGACAAGTACACGGGGTACTCTACACAGCAATCCTTGTGAGACCCCTCAGTCGTTGTTTTTCCTTCTTCTCCTTTTTTTAGGGATCTCACATTATGTGATAAATCACAGCATCTGAGTGGGAACAGTTTGATGACATCATTCACGCTCAATTTCCAACAGTGGGCCGGTTTTTGATTAGGGTAGTAAATCTCTTCTACCTCTGTCATTCCCCTCGTTCAGAAGGGAGAAGGGGTGGACAGTGCGCTCGGGTCTGCTTTCGAGTTTTTAAACTTTACCATGCATGGCTTTGTGGCGAGGCAGTCGGATTTGACTGGGCCCCAGATGGAACAGTGATTTCCTGGAGGGTTCCTATTTAATGGGTAACATATACCATCAGGTACAAGAAGGGGAGGGGAGTCACTGATCTCCTGCCACCCTCTAACCTGGTTGTGAAACGGTAGACTATATCTCAGCTAACAAACAACCTTAGACATCCATATTTGTCAGTATTACTCGGTTTCATGTGTCAGAACTAACATATTTAGTACTGGTACCAAAGGTCACTTTGGGCATTCAGTATGAATGAAATGTAAGACTCCCATCACTGGTTCATAACCGCAATCCGTATTTTTCAGAGTGAGGTTTTTCATAATAATGAGTCCATATTGTAACCAACATATTGAACTGTATAACAAAGTATTTTCTTTGCAGACTGCCAATATTCAGAATTGACCACTCCATCCCACTACATCATCCACACCAGCTCAGTCTGCAGCAGCATGGACACTAGGTCATGCCAGAAACGTGAAAACCATACCCTACCAAACAGAATAACAGACAACCAACATTTCGTTTACTCTAACAAACCTGTTTTTTTTCCTTTTCAATCCAGAGTCATGAACTCTTGCAAAATCATTGTTTTGTTTTCTTCATTTTCAATTGGTTATTTTCCCCCAGAGGCCACTATGAAGCCAGTGCAATATGCAAGTGATTTGCAGGTAGCTTTATTGGTTGAAAAGAGAGCAACCCAGGCATGACTTATTGAGTGATAATTCTGTGGTCCTACAGTAGTATGTAGTATGATATACTAGTATGTAGTATGACATTACTTCATTATTATGCTGACAAGGAGGTGCAGTCCCTAGTGAAATTTGCCCATGTCTGCTACGTCAGGGGAGGAGAGTTCTGCTACGTCAGGGGAGGAGAGTTCTGCTACGTCAGGGGAGGAGAGGTCTGCTACGTCAGGGGAGGAGAGTTCTGCTACGTCAGGGGAGGGGTCTGCTACGTCAGGGCAGGGGTCTGCTACGTCAGGGGAGGAGAGGTATGCTACGTCAGGGGAGGAGAGTTCTGCTACGTCAGGGGAGGAGAGTTCTGCTACGTCAGGGGAGGAGAGGTCTGCTACGTCAGGGGAGGAGAGTTCTGCTACGTCAGGGTAGGAGAGGTCTGCTACGTCAGGGGAGGAGAGGTCTGCTACGTCAGGGGAGGAGAGGTCTGCTACGTCAGGGGAGGAGAGTTCTGCTACGTCAGGGGAGGAGAGTTCTGCTACGTCAGGGGAGGAGATTTCTGCTACGTCAGGGGAGGAGATTTCTGCTACGTCAGGGGAGGAGAGTTCTTCTACGTCAGGGTAGGAGAGGTCTGCTACGTCAGGGGAGGAGAGTTCTGCTACGTCAGGGGAGGAGAGTTCTGCTACGTCAGGGTAGGAGAGGTCTGCTACGTCAGGGGAGGAGAGTTCTGCTACGTCAGGGGAGGAGAGTTCTGCTACGTCAGGGGAGGAGAGGTCTGCTACGTCAGGGGAGGAGAGTTCTGTTACGTCAGGGGAGGAGAGTTCTGCTACGTCAGGGGAGGAGAGTTCTGCTACGTCAGGGGAGGAGAGTTCTGCTACGTCAGGGGAGGAGAGGTCTGCTACGTCAGGGGAGGAGAGTTCTGCTACGTCAGGGTAGGAGAGGTCTGCTACGTCAGGGGAGGAGAGGTCTGCTACGTCAGGAGAGGAGAGGTTTGCTACGTCAGGGGAGGAGAGTTCTGCTACGTCAGGGGAGGAGAGGTCTGCTACGTCAGGGGAGGAGAGTTCTGCTACATCAGGGGAGGGGTCTGCTACGTCAGGGCAGGGGTCTGCTACGTCAGGGGAGGAGAGGTATGCTACGTCAGGGGAGGAGAGTTCTGCTACGTCAGGGGAGGAGAGTTCTGCTACGTCAGGGGAGGAGAGTTCTGTTACGTCAGGGGAGGAGAGTTCTGCTACGTCAGGGGAGGAGAGTTCTGCTACGTCAGGGGAGGAGAGTTCTGCTACGTCAGGGGAGGAGAGGTCTGCTACGTCAGGGGAGGAGAGTTCTGCTACGTCAGGGTAGGAGAGGTCTGCTACGTCAGGGGAGGAGAGGTCTGCTACGTCAGGAGAGGAGAGGTTTGCTACGTCAGGGGAGGAGAGTTCTGCTACGTCAGGGGAGGAGAGGTCTGCTACGTCAGGGGAGGAGAGTTCTGCTACGTCAGGGTAGGAGAGGTCTGCTACGTCAGGGGAGGAGAGGTCTGCTACGTCAGGGGAGGAGAGTTCTGCTACGTCAGGGTAGGAGAGGTCTGCTACGTCAGGAGAGGAGAGGTTTGCTACGTCAGGGGAGGAGAGTTCTGCTACGTCAGGGGAGGAGAGGTCTGCTACGTCAGGGGAGGAGAGTTCTGCTACGTCAGGGTAGGAGAGGTCTGCTACGTCAGGGGAGGAGAGGTCTGCTACGTCAGGGGAGGAGAGTTCTGCTACGTCAGGGTAGGAGAGGTCTGCTACGTCAGGGGAGGAGAGGTCTGCTACGTCAGGGGAGGATAGGTCTGCTACGTCAGGGGAGGAGAGGTCTGCTACGTCAGGGGAGGAGAGTTCTGCTACGTCAGGGGAGGAGAGGTCTGCTACGTCAGGGGCGGAGAGTCTGCTACGTCAGGAGAGGAGAGTTCTGCTACGTCAGGGGAGGAGAGTTCTGCTACGTCAGGGGAGGAGAGGTCTGCTACACCAGGGGAGGAGAGTTCTGCTACACCAGGGGAGGAGAGTTCTGCTACGTCAGGGGAGGAGAGGTCTGCTACGTCAGGGGAGGAGAGTTCTGCTACGTCAGGGGAGGATAGGAGAGTAATGGGGAACACTACACTATGGGGAACATGAACTTCCTCCTTTTGTATTTTCAAACCACATTTGGCAAGTGTTTTAATGCAGAGAAATTATTGTGGAGAAAAATATTATTTATTTTGTTTAATTATGATGATATTGAAATCAGTAGTCTTTCGGTTTAAATACTTGGTTCGACTAATTTACTACAAAATATGGATTTGCATTATTTTCTGACTGTCACGGCCGTCGAATGAAGTAGACCAAAGCGCAGCGTGGTGAGCGTACATATTCCTTTATTAAGAAGGACGCCGACAAAAACAATAAACAATACAAAACAACCGTGCAGCTTAAGGGCCATGTGCCACAAACAAAGTTATCTTCCCACACTGAAAGGAGGGAAAAGGGCTACCTAAGTATGGTTCCCAATCAGAGACAACGATAGACAGCTGTCCCTGATTGAGAACCATACCCGGCCAAAACGTAGAAGTACAAAATCATAGAAAACAAAAACATAGAATGCCCACCCCAAATCACACATCAAATAGAGACATAAGAAGGCTCTCTAAGGTCAGGGCGTGACACTGACACAATTACTCTTCTAAGAAAACACAAATGAGTTGTGTAATATAGTTATGACCTCTGTTTCCTCCGTATCTCATGACCAACAAATAACACATAAATCAGGTGTGTGTAAGACAATGCACTTGGGAAATCCAGACACTGCCTGGATACAAATTTAAACTGACATTCTTTAGCCAAAATCCTCATCTCGGGTGTCAGAAAATAGCAGGTCGAAATCGCCCTGGTCCAGCGCCATTACTGCTTAAACATAAACACAGTACTAGGAGCAGGTGGCTGTGGGGGATTTCTATTTAATGCCTGGTGCCAATTAAGTGTAATATGGGATGTCAAAGCTACAGCTCTGCCCCTCAGATATCTGCTGCCTTAATGTTTATGTTAGAGATTCATTGTGGCATATGCTTTTTACTGTGCAGCCACAGGCTAAATTAGAGAAAGTTATTACCTCTGCCCTCCATTACAAGGGCACTGCAACGGGGAGAGGAAACCACTGGATGCAAACTGTAGTCAGAGGCATGCTGGAGATACACAGTCCTACCCAAATAAGATGCAGGTTTGGAAATGCACCATGCACCATGTGGTTTTCAGTTTCAGTGGATCTCATATTACAGTGAGAAATGTCTCAACATGTTTTGTTGGCTCACTGTACAGTATATAGACAGGTTGTGGACATGAATGAAAACACATCGCCATTGGTTATGAGCACAGACCCAGAATGAGGCCCTACAGGGCAGCGAGTAGAGCTCAGGCAAAGGGAGTGGTGTTGCTTGTATAGAGACAAGATCTGTGATCTCCTAAGGAGGATTGCTGTAGGCAGGGCAGCTAGTGGAACACTAAGGGTGTGAGTGGATCCTTGAAAAGAGCAGAGGTGTGCAAACTGATGGGAAAAAGAAGCATTGCATTGTTAGGTGGCTATCCTGTAGGTTCCCTATGATGGCTGGTTAAGTTTTGTGTAGTATTATGTTTGAAATATTACAGAGATTATCACATTTTCCAACATCTCATCACTCATTAGGAATGCCTTGTCTTCATGGACGAGAAATGTTACTACTGCTTCTACTGTTTAACTGCTGAACTCTTGTTTTGCCTATTAAAGAAAGGTTCAACAGTAGGCCAAAGTTCAATAGTCTCTCTCTCTCCCTCTCTCTGAGTTGAAACACTCTATGTGTCAGTGAGTGGTCACAGTGGCTGTCACCACAGCTGCTCCCTGACACACTGCACGCTGTGTGCGGAGAGTGATGCCAATCTCTCTGTGGTCACAATGACACTGCCATGGACTTCCGGCCTATCTGTCTCCTATTGGAGCCCCGCGGACACCTTCACAAGGCCCCTGTGCTGAGAGAGAGGTTTAGAGAGCATTGGAGTGGAAATAAGACCAACATCAATACGGCGTTACTGTATGCCTCTTGTGTCCAGTCATTTATTTGACAATGCTTTCCGGGATCATTGAGATGTCCCCACCCCATTGAAGTTGAAATGTAAAATGGTTAAGGGAAGGGTTAAGGTTAGTTTTAGGGTTAGGTAAGGGTTATGGTTAGGGTAAGGTTAAGATTTGGGGAAGGGGAAGGTATGTCCCAAGCATCCCGGATACCATAATATATTACAGTATGTTGCAATAAGAGGTCAGCTGATCACCATAATCATACTTCGGGAAATGTCGCTATTAAGAGGATCATCCATTTCTACATTTATAGCAATTTTACACAAGCATGTTTATTTTCGAGGGGGCAGAAAATGTCTGGAATCGTGAATAAAAGCCTCTCATACATGCAGCGGGCAAGTGGTGCCCACTTCTGTACATCAAATGTTCTCTCGTCTCCCATTTACAATTCCCTGCAATAAAACATTTACAGTTCTCCTTTTTCCATCCAGTTAAGTGATTTGAGACCTCAGATTAAAGAGAAAAATGGCACATATAATGTATTATAGAGTTTGCTCCACCTCTGTAGGTTTAAAATAGTGCCCAGACAGTCAGGTAACAGGGTAAGAGTCTACCCTGCCATCCAAAAGTCTAGAACACTTCCCATCAATATTTGCAATGCCCCTTCCCTCTCAGAATCAAGCATGAAATGGCAATTCTAAACTGGTAAAATAACACATTACGCCCAAGCTGTGCATGGCCGCGGCTAACATATTGGTATAATCAGGAAAGCAGGAAAACCTCCATGAAAAAGCCCATTCACCAAACTAGCCTTCCACTTGAGTGTCTCTGAAAACATTTGATTTCTTAACGGTGATCTTATTTCAGCTTCGGGCAAATATCGTACAGTAAAAAGAGTGGGCCGTGTGTGCATTGAGAAAGGGAATGGAGAGGGAATAAAGTTGACTGTAGTATACAGACACAGTGGAAGGCTGGCTATGTTGTGGGTGTTAGCGAAAGTACAGAAAGTACTCCGCTCCTCTCCTCCAACCATGTGTTGGGTTTCTGAACCACCCTGAAAAACCCTACTAATCAGCTAGGTGTGGCACAGATACGGGTCATCTCAGGGCTTTGGCCTGCGGCACACATCTCTGTGTCAGCTCCGGCACCTTCTCAGCAGCATATGGATCCCATCTCCACCTCGGGGCTCCCAGAATGCTTTGTAATGTAAATACCACTGTGTGGCATGCAGGGATTTCCCTGCTCTCAGATTAATTCCAGAGCTCACTAGCAAGCCCCCTCAGCATCCCTGACGAATTAACACACAGGCATGCATGCGTGTACACACACACAAACACACACACACACACACAAACACACACACGTAAACACACATATAGATACAATGTTTGCGACTACAAGCCTGAATTGAGGCCTACAGAGTTTCAGACAGGATAGGAATTTGATACGAATATGACTGAAAATCCATTCAGAAAAGTGCCTGATGCAACTACCAACAAGGCCTGCACAGGCCAACAAGGCCTGTGCAACTGTATGCAATCTTCATTGAGAGCAGAACAAACTCCACCAAAACATCTGCACTCAGTAAAAGGTAACGGAAAGATGTTTGCTGAGCTACAAAACCGCAAGAGGAAGTTACAGTACATGTCAGTGTTCTCCCATACGTGAAAATGGAAGATCATTTGCCAGGTGTCTACCCCAATACATCCAAAACACTGGCATGGGAACATTCTTCTTCCTCGGCATCTTAGATTGCCCTCCACCCTCAATAGCTAAGAAAATGAAAATGCACTGAACCCCCCCAAACCCCCTGCCATTGGCACAGGCAGGGTCAGGGTAGCCCGCTGTCAGAAGACATATGGACGGCATCAGCCTCCCACCACAGGGTACCTCCTCCTGCCTGGTGGAAGGCGTTGGAGAGGGGGCCGGTACGCGATAACGCCGCAGCAGAGGACACCTATTCCCCATCGTCTCACACCACGCAGCGGAACTAAACTGTAGGCACTTATAGGCCTTATTAGAAACACATGAGCCAGCCAGACTAGAGGGGGATGAAGACGTTATATCTTGGAGAGAGGCTTAGCTTCATACTATACACTGGGTAGCAATGAATTACACAACAGATGTAGGATCTTAATTTGACCCGTAATGTCATAGCACAATAATCCTGTAGCAACAGGATTTGAACGTTTAGTCCATAATGTTGTTTGATCGGCGGTTAGGCTATTAGCTGGACAAAAGTAGGCTACATGAAAAGTGCAACGCCATTATTATAACAGTGTGTTAGTGCGGGTTTTCAGTGGATTTATGTCAATCACTAAGCTCATTTGCATGTCTTGCGGCGCAGGAAAAAAATCGCAGCAACAAAAGAGGGATCAAATGAAGAAGCTACATCTGTATGCTGAATAGGCCAAACCCTTTACATTTATGTGAATCTAACCTCCGTGATAGATTCAGATGATATATGGTTATTTAATACCATATCTATGCCCTCTTTTCATGTTTTTTATTTTGTATTTCTGTGTTTGGTAAAGCTCAGTAGCCGTCTGTCTCCCAGAAAATGTGTAAAGAATAGAAAAACTTCTAGAAAATCCAGTTGGGGACAACCTAGACACCACAGTCAATTATGGGATGTTTCTGCTCTGTTTTTTATAAACAGGGAGGCGTGTTCAGGGCTAGAGCATGACAACGTTCGGACAGCCACGCAGTGGAAATAAACACAGCTACACTGAACAAAAATATAAACGCAGCATGCAACAATTTTAATGAATTTACTGAGTTACAGTTCATATAAGGAAATCAGTCAATTGAAATGAATTCATTAGGCCATAATGAATGGATTTCACTTGACTGGGTAGGGGCGCAGCCATGGCTGGGAGGGCATAAGCCCACCACTTGGGAGTTTTTCCCCACAAAAGGGCTTTATTACAGACAAAAATACTTCTCTGTTTCATCAGCTGTCCGGGTGGCTGGTCTCAGACGATCCTGCAGGTGAAGAAGTCGGATGTGGAGGTCCTGGGCTGGCGTGGTCTGCGGTTGTGAGACCGGTTGGACGTACTGCCAAATTCTCTGAAACAACGTTGGAGGCGGCTGATGGTAGAGAAGCATGCCAATTTCAAGCTCCCGCGAAACTTAAGACATCTGTGGCACTGTGTTGTGTGACAAAACTGCACATTTTAGAGTGGCCTTTTATTGTCTCCAGCACAAGGTGCACCTGTGTAATGATCATGCTGTTTAATCAGCTTCTTGATGTGCCACACCTGTCCGTTGGATGGATTATCTTGGCAAAGGAGAAATGCTCACTAACAGGGATGTAAACAAATTTGTGCACAGAATTGAAAAGAAACAAGCTTCTTGTGCGTATGGAACATTTTGGGGATCTTTTACTTCAGCTCATTAAACATGGGACCAACACTTTACATGTTGCGTTTATATTTTTGTTCAGTATAAATGAGTGAAATCAGGAATAGGGACACTGTGGATGTTGGCACCGAGTAATGTTGCCAAGTGTAGAAAAAGGGAAGGATGTCTAATTTTCTACTCTGCTGATACCACACAGACACGACAGCAGCGCTGCTGTTTTTCTAATCTGCCAGGCCAGCAGGTGTGAAAAGGGAAGTTCTGAGTTGAAGTTGGAGTTTATTGACACACTCACCACTGTGTCTGTCTGAACTGGTCCTTATGTTGAATTAGGAACCATAGGTAAAGGGCCATAATATTACCATTAACAGTTCTGGGGTATGGATAGAAATGTGAAAATTGTTATTGTGTATTTTGCATTTCATGGTTGAAATTTGCTGTGTGGGTAGTTTGTTGTTGTGCTAACAGAGGGTGTAACTAAAGTAGCTCCTTTGGACATCAAACGACCGTGACCTCTGTGTGTTGCTTGTTCTCAAAACACAGCAAACAGCGTATGTTCTCCGAACAACCAGATGGTTTTCGGGAGTGGAATTTAGCAAGGAAACTAAACTAGGCATAACCGAAAGTACTGAGACGCCACAACATACTTTTTGAAATGAATCACATACTGTAACTGTAGTAATACTAAATATTGATTCGATGAAATAAGCCATGAACATTGTAATTCACATAACATAAAATGTCATGTTCAATATGGGAATATACTTACCTGTCTAATTATCAGTTGTTGTTTTTTTGTGTCACGTGGGAGTGTTTTCATCTGTATCAGAATGTTTATTATCATGATCTTCTATTTCAGAACAAGAGAGATGACCAACAGAGATAAAGCAAAGATTCCAGTTTGAAGCGTGCGGGGAGTGAGGCATTCTGGGGAGAGGTCAGAAGTCAAGAGTGACTCTTCAGTGGCCACGTGGAGAAAACATCTGTCTCTGTGGTATGCAGATGTTTCTGTCGGAGGATGAAGCAAAACATAAGCCACACAGGCTATATAGTCATCTATGAGAACATGGATATAAAAGATCAACACACGGCCTCATTTACATATTTACACAGTAGCACCGCTGGCATGTAAAAATATCTGCCCAGGAGTTTTCAGAGTATGTGGGCATACAGGTAATATGTAAACCACAATATCAAGACAGGTTTCAAGCCCAATGTTTCAAAAAGACCCATTCCTATTCAAACGTAGACGAATGGAGGGTAAGGCAGACCATAGTAACTTTATTGCTGCTCAATTTATTTCTGTAACAACGTATAGATGGAGAACACCATTAATGAAAACCGCATCGTGAAAATGGATGGAGTGGAGGGGAGTGTATGCCCACTTTACTCTGTCTGTATTATGAGACCAGACAGAGGGAATTTTAAATAAATACAGGATGCCACAAAAATGTACACCTCCCTGTGAAAAATAACTCTGGTGTACTACCTTAAAGACCATATTCATTATGCCCCTACCTTATAATATGATTACATTATAGCTTGATAAATTAGGATACATTTTCTGCAAGATAACTTTTTCCAAATGGTTATCCTTAATGGATTATTTTCTTTCTGACTGCCACTTAGATTTTGTTTCGAGGCCAGGAGAATGCTGAAAGAAAGGTTTCCCTGTTGAGGAGCACCGAGGGGCATTTCATGGGACTCTGTACTGGCGCCAAGGGTTGTTTCAGGGGCTAGTGCAGAAGAGCCATAGGCGCACACACACTCATGCACAAACACATGCATGCACACACACACACACACACACACACACACACACACACACACACACACACACACACACACACACACACACACACACACACACACACACACACACACACACACACACACACACACACACACACACAAATGTACTCTAAGATATCAAGTACTAGTGTGGCGAGGTTCAGTTTGTTCACCCGCACACACCTGCAATTCCTAATAACCATTACGTAATTGCCCGACGATATGTAATAACGTGAAAATGCGCTGTATAGTCAGAGATGGTGGAGCATTTTTTTTTGGACAGACCTTTTTATATAGGCCTATATTTCTGCTTATAATTTCCAACATTTTGGTAGGCTATTTGTTAGTCGACTTGTCTATAATTCAATAGGTCTACGTGCAGCTTCTCTTCTGTCATTAGTTGTTGCCCTAGAAGACTAAGTTAACCCGTGCTCATCAGAAAAATGTCAGAAATCTATAAAATGAATGCTTCAATCTAGTTGACATCAGTAAAATACATATATATTTTTCTCTTTCATCTCTCCTTCTCCCCCGCAGCAAAGACATTGACGGACTGGGTACAAATCCAATAACAAATAAAAGGGAAAGATTTTCCCTGCCAAATTTCCCAATGACATCAGTTTGCCCGGTTTTAAGGAAAAGCTGTTAAACGACCCAACATGTTTTTGATAAGATTTCAGTTCAGCTTGGATGCATATTTTATGTGGTTCATATAATCACCGATTTGATGATGCTAAAAAAGATAGCACCGCCACCTTTACAAATTGTCACTAACCACACATTCTCCACTCCTGTTCCTGAATCAAAATTGACATTTGGTGTTTCATTTTACCCATTGGATGCAGTGATCAGAATATAGAGGCTATATCCAGGAAAGCCAAAGTTCCAAAAGCTGGGCCTACAATAGTGTATTAGAGATCAATCAAGTGCTGCAAGAAAGACCTAGTTAAGCTGTAGCTGGCCCAGAACAGAGTCATATGTCTTGCTCTTCATTGTAATCAGAGGGCTAATATGAATACTATGTATGGCAGTCTCTCTAGGCAAAGAGTTGAGGAAAGACTGACTGCGTCACTTCTTGTTTTTATAAGAATTATTAAAGTGTTGGAAATTCTAAATTGTTTGCATAGTCAGTTTACGCACAAAACTGACACACACACTTACCCTACCAGACATGCGACCAGGGGTCTTTTCACAGTCCCCAGGTCCAGAACAAATTCAAGGATACGCACTGTACAGTATTATACAGAGCTATGAGTGCATTTACAACATTAACAATGTCTACACTATATTTCTGATCAATTTAATGGACAAAAAATATGCTTTTCTTTCAAAAACAAGGACATTTCTATGTGACCCCAGTGTATGTGTAACTGATAGATGCACACACACACAAACACACACACACAACATGTTAATATTTTTTAGATGTGTGTAAATTGTAAAGTCTTTTGTCTGTAATGTATTTTTCGTTATGTGTCGGCCCCCAGTAAGAGTAGCTGTCGCCATTGGCGTCAGCTAATGGATCCTGATAAATTAAATTAAATGTATTGCAAGAAATGCTTAATTATAAAGGAGTTCATATTAGAGGCTATGTCATAGGTTATAGACTTACAGTCAGTTTTCAGATTTCAGTTAGGCTACAATTCCATTTAACCCATTTGAACAGTACAGTTCCCTTGAAATGCCATTTTAATGTCCCCTTCTTGTGACTGTTGAATTTGTATAGTGTCTCACAATCATCACACATCAAATAGCCGGCACTGCTATCATCCTGTTTATTACATCCATCTCTTTCCCAAACGTTAGACCACAGTTCTGGCCCTCCTTTCTATTTATTTTCAACTCTCAGTGCTTGACATGGACTGAAATAAATTCAGCAAAAAAAGAAACGTCCCTTTTTCAGGACCCTGTCTTTCAAAGATAATTCGTAAAAATCCAAATAACTTCACAGATCTTCATTGTAAAGGGTTTAAACGCTGTTTCCCATGCTTGTTCAACGAACCATAAATAATTAATGAACATGCACTTGCGGAACGGTCGTTAAGACACTAACAGCTTACAGACGGTAGGCAATTAAGGTCACAGTTATGAAAACTTAGGACACTAAAGAGGCCTTTCTACTGACTGAAAAACACCAAAAGAAAGATGCCCAGGGTCTCTGCTCATCTGTGTGAACGTGCCTTTGGCATGCTGCAAGGAGGCATGAGGACTGCAGATGTGGCCAGGGCAATAAATTGCAATGTCCGTACTGTGAGACGCCTAAGACAGCGCTACAGGGAGAGGACAGACAGCTGATTGTCCTCGCAGTGGCAGACCACGTGTAACAACACGTGCACAGGATCGGTACATCCGAACATCACACCTGCGGGACAGGTACAGGATGGCAACAACAACTGCCCGAGTTACACCAGGAAATCACAATCCCTCCATCAGTGCTCAGACTGTCCGCAATTGGCTGAGAGAGGCTGGACTGAGGGCTTGTAGGCCTGTTGTAAGGCAAGTCCTCACCAGACATCACCGGCAACAACGTCGCCTATGGGCACAAACCCATCATCGCTGGACCAGACAGGACTGGCAAAAAGTGCTCTTCACTGATGAGTTGCGGTTTTGTCTCACCAGGGGTGATGGTCGGATTGGCGTTTATCGTCGAAGGAATGAGCGTTACACCGAGGCCTGTACTCTGGAGAGGGATTGATTTAGAGGTGGAGGGTCCGTCATGGTCTGGGGCGGTGTGTCACAGCATCATTGGACTGAGCTTGTTGTCATTGCAGGCAATCTCAAAGCTGTGTATTGCAGGGAAGACATCCTCCTCCCTCATGTGGTACACTTCCTGCAGGCTCATCCTGACATGACCCTCCAGCATGACAATGCCACCAGCCATACCGCTCATTTGCGTGATTTCCTGCAAGACAGGAATGTCAGTGTTCTGCCATGGTCAGCGAGGAGTCCGGATCTCAGTCCCATTGAGCACGTCTGGGAGCTGTTGGATCGGAGGGTGAGGACTAGAGGGCGGCTCCTGACTGACGGACGGCTCTGGCGGCTCCTGACTGACGGACGGCTCTGGCGGCTCCTGACTGACGGGTGGCTCTGACGGCGCTGGACAGGCGGGAGACTCAGGCGGCGCTGGACAGATGGGAGACTCAGGCGGCGCTGGACAGACGGGAGACTCAGGCGGCGCTGGACAGACGGGAGACTCAGGCGGCGCTGGACAGACGGGAGACTCAGGCGGCGCTGGACAGACGGGAGACTCAGACGGCGCTGGACAGACGGGAGACTCAGACGGCGCTGGACAGACGGGAGATTCAGGCGGCGCTGGAAAGACGGGAGACTCTGGCGGCGCTGAGCAGGCGGGAGCACCTGTAGTGAGGAGATGGAGAGACAGCCTGGTGCGGGGGGCTGCCACCGGAGGCCTGGTGCGTGGAGGTGGCACCGGATAGACCGGACCATGGAGGCGCACTACAGGTCTCGAGCACCGAGCCTGCCCAACCCTACCTGGCTGAATGCTCCCCGTAGCCAGGCCAGTGCGGCGAGGTGGAATAGCCCGCACTGGGCTGTGCTGGCGAACCGGGGACACCATGTGTATGGCTGGTGCCATGTACTCCGGCCCGAGGAGACGCACTGGAGACCAAATGCGCTGAGCCGGCTTCATGGCACCTGGCTCGATGCCCACTCTAGCCCGGCCGAAACGAGGCGCTGCTATGTACCGCACCGGGCTATGCCTGCTCACCGGGGACACCGTGCGAGTCACGGCATAACACGGTGCCTGCCCGGTACCTCTCTCTCCATGGTAAGCACGGGGAGATGGCTCAGGTCTCCTACCTGGCTTAACCACACTCCCCGTGTGCCCCCCCAATACATTTTTGGGGCTGCCTCTCTGGCTTCCAGCCGCGCTTTCGTGCAGCCTCCTCATACCGTCGCCTCTCCGCTTTCGCTGCCTCCAGCTCAGCCTTGGGGCGGCGATACTCTCCAGCCTGTGCCCAGGGTCCCTTGCCGTCCAGAATCTCCTCCCAGGTCCAGGAGTCTTGCGATCGCTGCTGCTGCCCATTACCACGCTGCTTGGTCCTTAGGTGGTGGGTGATTCTGTCACAGCCGTTTAAAGGAGTGGACCAAGGTGCAGCGTTTTGAGCGTACATACTTATTTATTTACCGATGTCGCCAACAAAAACAATAAATATCAAAACGACACGTGAAGCCAACGTAGTGCATCCAGGCAACTAACAAGGACAGATGCAGGCTACCTAAATATGGCTCCCAATCAGAGACAACGACAAACACCTGCCTCTGATTGAGAACCATATCAGCCCAAACACATAGAAATAGACAAACTAGACATACAACATAGAATGCCCACTCAGATCACACCCTGACCAAACAAAACATAGAAACATACAAAGCAAACTATGGTCAGGGCGTGACAATGTTAAGTTTGTTGAAAATAAACACAGTTGACAGTGAGAGGACGTTTCTTTTTTTGCTGAGTTTAGGTGTCGGTACTCATTTTGGGTCCCGGTACCTTTTATATTTATGTCACGAACGTCGTCAGGGTGGAAATGACCGGACCAAGGTGCAGCGTGGTGAGCGTACATTTTCCTTTATTTTTAAATGTCGCCAACAAAACAATAAACAACAAAAAACGAACGTGAAGCTCCGTAAAACTATACATGCATTAACGAAGACAACTACCCACAACTAAGGTGGAAAAACAGGCTGCCTAAGTATGATTCCCAATCAGAGACAATGATAGACAGCTGTCCCTGATTGAGAACCATACCCGTCCAAAACATAGAAACAGAAAACATAGAAATAAAGAAACTAGAATGCCCACCCTAGTCACACCCTGGCCTAACCAAAATAGAGAATAAAAGCCTCTCTATGGCCAGGGCGTGACAATTTAGGTGCAGGAACTCCTCAATACTTTTGAGATAATATTCTATAGGAGGTGCAAGCAGAATAACATTTGAGGTGCCGGTAATCAGTTACGGTGAGCTCCTGCCTAAGTCAAGTTTACTGTCTACTCTCCATTTCACAGCTTTTCTCTTATTTAATTTAACTCTGGCATTGTTCTTTTTGCCTGAGTCGATCGACGTTAACTTTTTCTATGCAAGTTAACAAAAGCATTTGGTAATTGGTGTGTATTTGGCACACTACAGTTAGGCCCTAAAGCTTAGGCTTAGACTACGCACTAACGGCAGATAAAAATAATGAGAAAAAAATTAAATGTAGTCTTTTGATATGAATTGCGCAATAATTATACATTCATGGATTTTTTATGCATTGTTTTCGCTCTTTATTCAACCCGCCCCTCCACCCACCAATATTTCATGACCCTAAACCCGCCCACACTGAGGATATATACTGAACAAAAATATAAACGCAACATGTAAAGTTTTGGTCCCATGTTTCATTAGCTGAAATAAAAGATCCCAGAAATGTTCCATACGCACAAATTTGTTGACATCCGTGTTAGTTAGCATTTCTCCTTTGCCAAGATAATCCATCCACCTGACAGGTGTGGCATATAAAGAAGCTGATTAAACAGCATGATTATTACACAGGTGCACCTTGTGCTGGGGAAAAATGGCCACTCTAAAATGTGAAGTTTTGTCACACAACACAATGTCTCAAGTTTTTAGGGAGCTTGCAATTGGCATGCTGACTGCAGGAATGTCCACCAGAGCTGTTACCAGAGAATGTAATGTTCATTTCTCTACCAATTTGGCAGTATGTCCAACTGGCCTCACAACCGCAGACCAGGTGTAACCACGCCAGCCCAAGACCTCCACATCCGGCTGCTTCACCTGCGAGATTGTCTGAGACCAGCCACCCTGACAGCTGATGAAACGGAGGAGTATTTCTGTCTGTAATAAACCCAGTGGGTGGGCCTATGCCCTCCCACACCCACCCATGGCTGCGCCCCTGCCCAGTCATGTGAAGTCCATAGATTAGTGCCTAATTTATTTATTTCAAATGACTGATTTCCTTTTATGAACTGTAACTCAGTAAATGATTTAAAATTGTTGCAAGTTGCGTTTAAATTTTTGTTCAGTATAATAATAATATTGATAATAATAATAATAATAATAATAATAACACATACACACACAGAGACTTGTTTGCACGCACGCACACAAGCTCTCAGTTTCCTTGTCATCTTCCCAAGTCTCCAGACTTGGATGGACGTCGAATACTGACTTGTTTCACGGGTGACCTGGCTGCACACACAGGCACGAGCACACACTAATGTATTCTAAAAAATCAAGTACATGCAGGTACAGTAGGTGATGGAAGAATATATTAAATAACTATTAGATCTACAAGTTTCTTTCTCCCTCTCTCTCTTACTCCATCTGTCTCTGTGTGGTCCTCAGATTATGGTTTATCGTTGCATCTAATGTATCAGATTTGCAGCCTGCCGTGCCAGCAACAGTAATTGAGACCTTAAACTCAGAACTTTAGCAGGGTAATCTGGGGTTCCTTTAGGGGTCAACTCCCTCCCTCAGAGAGATCTCTTTTGCCTTCTCTCTCTCATGACTGACCTTACAAACTCACTCACTCTTCAAGCCTGTTGCATTAGCTTCCAAACTGTATTTTACCTGGGCATAGAACTCTAGCATAGCTTCATCTGTCTACTACTCACTTTCCAAAGACCAGCATTAGTCGCAAATGTTAGCTTCGGTGCGATCAGAGAGACATGCGTGTCTTCAGCCTCTACTGCAAACATTTAGGTTTTTCATTAAATAAATAATCCATCCCCAAAAAAATCCACGATTGTGTTTTTCTGATAATGTATCAATAATTGTAAAAAAAAAAAAAAAAAAAACTTTTACCCCCCACACCCAGACATTTGTTTGTTGCTTCAGGGAAATGCTGTGCAATAAAGGTACTAAAATAACAAAAAAAGCGAATATTTTATGAACATTTACTAAGTGAAATATAGTAGAAAATATGTATAGAAATGTAGTGGAAAATATGTTTCATTAGAGGTTCCTACACAAGTAGAAATTTAAACATGCAAAACAATGAAATGTATATTTTCTGTTGCCTGAGGACAACGAGTCCTGTGCCTTTCTTTGATCCTGGTGAGAGTATCCAGACTACCCAGCCTGGTTCTGAAAGACAGGGCCCTCACATGTAAAACTATCATCATTACATTGCACCAATTGGGCTCTGGTGGGGCCCTGTCATACCAAAGGGTGAATGATCATAATGGACGTTGTAGCTGCGCCAGACAAAAACAAGACCATTTGCCATTAATAGAAGAATCTCATCCGCATGCTCATCTTTCATTTACAGTGTGTGTGTGTGTGTGTGTGTGTGTGTGTGTGTGTGTGTGTGTGTGTGTGTGTGTGTGTGTGTGTGTGTGTGTGTGTGTGTGTGTGTGTGTGTGTGTGTGTGTGTGTGTGTGTGCCATGGCACCTATTACAGACTTTACATTCTTAGGTGAGATGCTGGACTTTGTCAGAGTTGAGAAAAAGTGAGCCGTTAGATAAATAGTTAATAATAATCAGATTGTTTTTCCCACGTAACTGTTGCCATGTGTTTAATATCAGGTCCAATCTCTTCTAAATTCTTTCATCACACTCAGTGAAATTTCTCCATTTTCACTTTCATGTAATTATCAATGAAATGATCTTCTTTCTGTTGTCTCTCAGTCTTAGTAGTAATTGCATTTGACAACACTGAAAATACACTACCACATATGATTCAACGTCTCAATTAGTTGTAAGTGAACAATGATATTTAGTAAATACTTTCTTAGCACTTCATCTTTCTTAAAACTGCATTGTTGGTTAAGGGCTTGTAGGTAAGCAGTTCACTGTAAAGGTCTAACCTGTTGTATTCGGCGCATGTGACAAATAAACATCGATCTGATTTGATATCCCCAGTTAAATGTATGATCAATCACCATAAACCAAGGGTGTAACTTTGTGTTGCATATTAGGGGGTTCTGGGTGAATGGGATCCAGTGTCAACACCCCACATTACTTTCAACTGTGTCAGCATGGGCAGTGGTCTCCCTCTCTCTGCTGACTGTCTCTGACCCCTGCCATGACAACCAAATTGAATCAGAATGTAGGCCACAAAATGTGTTATAGCAGTGGGATACAGTCAGCGAAGATGAGTTGAACTGATCGTGCCTTATTACTCAAATTCTCACCTGAGGACCTGCTCATCCTCTCCCTGCCTTAACATGGGCAGTGCTCTCCCTCTCTCTACTGACTGTCTCTTACCCCTGCCATGACAACCAAACGAAATCTTAATGCAGACAACAACTGCTTTGTTATAGCACTTGGGCTACAGTCAGCAAACATGAGCAGTTGAATTGATAGTGCCTCATAACTCAAATTCTCACCTGAGGACCTGTTTGTCCTCTCCCTGCCTCAACATGGGCGGTGCTCTCCCTCTCACCCTCTCTACTGCCTGTCCTTTACCCCTCTCATAATCATATGACCAAATACCATTATCATATGACAAAAATGGCTGTCAATGATCGGTTACCCACATAAAAAAATACTACAGTTTACTATAGAATACTACTGTCACGACTCCCACCGAAGGTGGCTCCCCTGCCTGTTCGGGCGGCGCTCGGCGGTCGTCGTCGCCGGTCTACTAGCTGCCACCGATCCCCTTTTCCTTTTCTTCTTTATTTCGCCTGTTGTTTTGGGCGTTCGCATTGGAAACCGAAATAAAGTCCGGTCTCCCCAGTATCCTCTGCTCTCTGCGTTTGACTCCGCACCCACCACTCCAGGCTCTGTGACAACTACAGTACTTATTATATAATTCCATAGTAAACATAGTAAACTATAGCATACTGTAGAATACTATACTGCACGCTGTAGTACTACACACTGTAGTATACCTCGATCATGTGTAGAACTTACTACAGAATGTTGTAGTATACTGTAGAATAGTATAGTAAATACTACTATCCGCAAAAAAACTGTTGTAAATTCTACAGTAACGTCTGAAAGAACACTACTGATTGCAGATACCCTGCCCATTCCACTCCCACATATCACAATTTGTGCCACCCATAAGTGAGAAACCTACATGCCAAGGATAGACCATATATTGTGTTCCCTACAGGTTACAGCAAAGAGCAGAAACTCTGAACTACCATTTCAGACCCAAGTCCTACCAACCTACAGATGGAAAATTTGCTCTTTTAGTATTTCTCCAGTAGTTTTCATCAAGGGAAAAGCCTCTACTTCTATGTCAAAGATAATAAAATAAAAAAAAACATTGTAAATACTACAGTAATGTTTGCAAAAACAGTCAAAGAACTGCTACAGTATACAGTATACAGTTGGCAAAAAAGCTACAGAAAATACTACAGTATAGTACAGTCCACAAAAACACTACAGTAAAAACTACAGTACATTACAATCTGCAAAACCCAATTACTATAGTACATACTACAGTTTTATTTTACTACAGTATTTATACTAGTTAACTGTAAATATTGCAGTATACTACAGTAAATATTACAGTAAATACTACAGAAAAGTCAACAAATGTTGTTGTCGTTGTCTCTGAGAACCATACTTAGGTAGCCTTTTCCCACCTGTGTTTTGTGGGTAGTTGTCTTCTGTCTTTGTGTCTGTACCAGACAGGACTGTTTCGTTTCGTTTCGTTTCATTCTCCTTGTTATTTTTGTTTAGTGTTTTGCTTTTAATAAATTAACATGAACACTTATCACGCTGCGCTTTGGTCCGATGACTACTCTTCATCCGACGACGAAAATCGTTACAACAAAACACTACAGTTAATATTATAGTATTCATACCTTAATATACCAACATTTTGTTTTAAATGTGGGTAGTTTATTAACATGAATTAGATTCTGCCTTTATTCGATTTTTTTGGAAGAGTCGGATGGAGGGTCAGATATTGATCTTAAAATAAAGGTTGCTAATGACGAATCTTCATCTCATTCTGATGTTGACTTCGAGCCTGCGCCTCCGATGCCTGAGCCTCGCCACAGAAAAACTAGAACAGAGCCAACTGAGACAGTGATCCCAACAGCCATAGTAACACAGGAGTCTGGGAGGGACGGCACAGTTTGGGTAGAAAATAGTGACGAGAGCGCAAGAGGAAGGCAGCCTTCCCAGAATATTCTCACAGAGAGAGCAGGCTCTACACCTCACACAAAGAGATAAATTGCGAGTGCACTCGACAGTTCTCTTTGTTTATGTGACAAGCAGATGTTGCAGCACATCAGAGATTGTACTGTCACACATGCGCACAAGAAAAGGAAACAGTACGTGGGACACGTCTATGGACAAACTCAAAGCATTTATTGCACTCGTGTATGTCTGCTGGGCATACGGCGGAAAGAGCATGGATGTGGAGTCATTTTGGTCTGATAGGTATGGGGTGGACTTTTTCCGAGAGACCATGCCACGCAACCGCTTCAGAGAGATTATGCGACACCTGCGTTTTGACGACAAGGCGACAAGTCCAGTAAGCGTGCAGACGGACAAGTTTGCCGCCATCTCAGACACCTGGAAAAGTTTTGTGAAGAATTGCATTAATTGTGACAAGCCAGCAGAAAACATAATTGTTGATGTTCCCAACCAAAGCTCAATGCACTTTTACCCAATACATGGCCAACAAACCGGACCAATTTGGAATTAAGTTTTGGTTAGCAACCGATTTCGAAACCAAGTACTTGCTCAATGGCTTTCCGTATCTGGGGAAAGATGAAACCATGCCAGCTTGTGAGCGACTATCTGAGACTATGATTTTTGAGACTTGTGGAGCCTTGCATGGGCAAAGGCAGAAATGTGAACAACTTCTTCACATTGATTTCCATGGTAGACGAGTTGATTGACTAGCCTGTTCGGGAACAGTGAACAAACACAGAGTCTGGAATTGCCCCCCTCTGTGCAAAACAACATACCAGCAGAGCTGTACTCCACATCAGTGATGGAGAGTGGTAAAGCAACACTCATAGTGTACAGATGTAAAATAAATACAAGACTAAGATCCAATCCTACTACACCGGCTCTGATGTGTCAGGGCTTGCAAACTATCATGGATTACAAAGGGAAACCCAGCCATGAAGTGCCTAGTGACACAAGCCTACCAGACAAGCTAAATCCCTTTTATGCTGGCTTCGAGGCAAGCAATACTGAAGCATGCATGAGAGCACCAGCTGTTCCGGACGATTGTCTCCATAGCCGATGTGAGCAAGACCTTTAAACAGGTCAACATTTACAAGGCCGTGGGGCCAGACAGATTACCAGGACGTGTACTCAGAGCATGCGCGGACCAACTGGCAAGTGTCTTCACTGACGTTTTCAACCTCTCCCTGACTGAGCCTGTAATACCTAAATGTTTCAAGCAGACCACCATAGTCCCTGTTCCCAAGAAAGCGAAGGTAACCTGTCTAAATGACCGCCACCCATAGCACTGGAGTCGGTAACCATGAAGTGCTTTGAAAGGCTGGTCATGGCTCACATCAACACCATCATCGTGGAAACCCTAGACCCACTCCAATTCTCATACCTCCCCAACAGATCATACCTCCCCAACAGCAATCTCAATCGCACTGCCCTTTCCCACCTGGACAAAAGGAACACCTATGTGAGAATGCTGTTCACTGACTACAGCTCAGCGCTCAAAACCATAGTGCCCACAAAGATCCTGGGACTAAACACCTCCTTCTACAACTGGATCCTGGGCTTCCTGACAGGCCGCCCCAGGTGGTAAGGGTAGGTAACAACACATCTGCCATGCTGATCCTCAACACGGGGGCCTCTCAGAGGTGCGTGCTTAGTCTCCTCCTGTACTCCCTGTTCTCTCACGACTGCGTGGCCAAGCACGACTCCAACACCATCATTAAGTTTGCTGATGACACAACAGTGGTAGGCCTGATCACTGACAATGATGAGACAGCTTATGGGGAGGAGGTCAGAGGCCTGGCAGTGTGGTGCCAGGACAACAACCTCTCCCTCCACGTGACCCAGACAAAGGAGTTGATCGTGGACTACAGGAAAAGGAGGGCAGAACACGCCCCCATTCTCATCAACGGGGCTGTAGTGGAGCGGGTCGAGAGTTTCATGTTCCTTTGTGTCCACATCACCAACAAACTATCATGGTACAAACACACCAAGACAGTCGTGAAGAGGGCACAGCAACGCCTTTTCCCCCTCAGGAGACTGAAAAGATTTGGCATGGGTCCCCAGATCGTCAAAAAGTTCTACAGCTGCACCATCGAAAGCATCCTGACCGGTTGCATCATCGCCTGGTATGGCAACTGCTCGGCATCCTGACCGGTTGCATCACCGCCTGCTATGGCAACTGCTCGGCATCCTGACCGGTTGCATCACCGCCTGCTATGGCAACTGCTCGGCATCCTGACCGGTTGCATCACCGCCTGCTATGGCAACTGCTCGGCATCCGACCGTAAGGCGCTACAGCGGGTAGTGCGTACGACCCAATACATCACTGGGGCCAAGCTTTCTGCCATCAAGGACCTATATACTAGGCTGTGTCAGAGAAAGGCCCGCAAAATTGTCAAAGACTCCAGCCACCCTAATCACAGACTGTTCTCTCTGCTACAGCATGGTAATCAGTACCCGTGCACCAAGTCTAGTACCAAAAGGCTATTCTATTTTTTATATCAGTAAATTTAGTAAATCTTTTTTTAACTCTATTTCTTGAACTGCATTGTTGGTTAAGAGCTTGTAAGTAAGCATTTCACGCTAAGGTCTACTACGACTTTTGTATTCGGCGCATGTGACAAAAAAAAAAAAGATTTGATTTCACTCAGAATTAAACTCTTTTTACACAATTTTATCTCATCACCAATAGTTCACTAGTTACACAACAACATAGGAAGTACTTACGAGCGCTCGTGAATATAACTACCTCTCCTCAGCAAACACCACAAAGAGAAAGAAAGAGACAGCGGGTAGTGGCACTGGTGATTTATTACTGCAGATGAAAGCAATACATCACAAACCGATGAAAATGGAAAGAGAGGAGAAATTGCATGTTTTTCTGTTCTCCTTACAAGCTGTGGTCAACTCTTTTTACCTTTACCACAAACAAGTGTATTTGGCAGTGGGGGGGATCCAATCATAAAATGAGGAACTGAGAAGCACTCTGGTGCAAACCCAGAAAAATCTAATTGTATTTGTCACATGCGCCGACTACAACAGGTGTAGACCTTACAGTGAAATGTTTACTTACAAGCCCTTAACCAACAATGTAGTTTTAAGAAAAATAAGTGTTAAGTAAAAAATAGATACATCAAAAACAAAAGTAACAAATAGTTAAAGAGCAGCAGTAAAATAACAGTAGCGAGGCTCTACAGGGGGTACCGGTACAGAGTCAATGTGCGGGGGCACAGGTTAGTCAAGGCAATTGAGGTAATATGTACATGTAGGTAGAGTTAAAGTGACTATGCATAGATAATAAACAGAGAGTAGCAGCAGCAAACAAAGTGGGGGGGGGGGGCCAGCAATGTATATAGTCTGGGTAGCCATTTGATTAGCTGTTCAGGAGTCTTACAGCTTGGGGGTAGAAGCTGTTAAGAAGCCAGTAGCTGCCTGGCACTTTGGGGATTTTTTTTCCAATCAATCAAACTCATCATGTTATATTATAGTTGCCTCTGCCTGGCCGGTTCCCCTCTCTCCACTGGGATTCTCTGCCTCTAATCCTATTACAGGGGCTAAGTCACTGGCTTACTGGTGCTCTTCCATGCCGTCCCTAGGAGGGGTGCGTCACTTGAGTGGGTTGAGTCGCTGACGTGGTCTTCCTGTCTGGGTTGGCGCCCCCCCCCCCCCCCCCCCCCCCTTGGGTTGTGCCATGGCGGAGATCTTTGTGGGCTATACTCGGCCTTGTCTCAGGATGGTAAGTTCGTGGTTGGAGATATCCCTCTAGTGGTGTGGGGGCTGTGCTTTGCTAAAGTGGGTGGGGTTATATCCTGCCTGTTTGGCCCTGTCCGGGGATATCATTGGATGGGGCCACAGTGTCTCTTGACCCCTCCTGTCTCAGCCTCCAGTATTTATGCTGCAGTAGTTTATGTGTCGGGGGGCTAGGGTCAGTCTGTTATATCTGGAGTATTTCTCCTGTCTTATTCAGTGTCCTGTGTGAATTTAAGTATGCTCTCTGTAATTCTCTCTTTCTCTCTTTCTTTCTTTCTCTCTCTCGGAGGACCTGAGCCCTAGGACCATGCCTCAGGACGACCTGGCATGATGACTCCTTGCTGTCCCCAGTCCACCTGGCCGTGCTGCTGCTCCAGATTGAACTGTTCTGTCTGCGGCTATGGAACCCTGACCTGTTCACCGGACGTGCTACCTGTCCCAGACCTGCTGTTTTGAACTCTCTCGAGACAGCAGGAGCGGTAGAGATACTCTCAATGATCGGCTATGAAAAGGCAACTGACATTTACTCCTGAGGTGCTGACTTGTTGCACCCTCGACAACTACTGTGATTATTATTATTTGACCATGCTGTTCATTCATGAACATTTGAACATCTTGGTCATGTTCTGTTATAATCTCCACTCGGCACAGCCAGAAGAGTTGTCACGTCCTGACCATAGAAAGCCTGTATTTTCTATGGTAGAGTAGGTCAGGGCGTGACTAGGGGTTTTAGTCTAGTTTATTATTTCTATGTGGGGTTCTAGGTATTATTTTCTATGTTGGGGGTTGTGTATGATTCCCAATTAGAGGCAGCTGGTAATCGTTGTCTCTAATTGGGGATCATACTTAAGTTGCATTTTTCCACCTGTGGGTTATGGGTTATTGTTTATTTTTTGTTTCCTGATCGCACTGCATTGTCGTCACGGTTCGTTTATTCTTTATTTGTTTTGTATTTACTTAAGTTTCACTTTATTCATTAAAAGTATGTGGAACTCAAAGTACGCTGCGCCTTGGTCCATTCATTATAACGACCGTGACAAGAGCACTGGCCACCCCTCATAGCCTGGTTCCTCTCTTGGTTTCTTCCTAGGTTTTGGCCTTTCTAGGGAGTTTTTCCTAGCCACCGTGCTTCTACACCTGCATTGCTTGCTGTTTGGGGTTTTAGGCTGGGTTTCTGTACAGCACTTTGATATATCAGCTGATGTAAGAAGGGCTCTATAAATACATTTGATTTGATATTATTGAGGGTGGGTGAAATTGACCTGTTTCTAATATTGGGGGGTCATGACCCCCCGCCCCTCCTTGCAAGTTTTGCGCCTGCCATGAACTCAAAGACATTAACTGGTAAAGCTTCCCCCTTTTCACAGCTAAGCCACAACATTACCATAACAAGGTACAGCTCTGGACAATGCAGTCTTGTAACTGACTGGATATATCTTTACATTACAATGACAATTGTAGTCTTTCTCCAGCCCTGAATGCCAACAGCTTGGCTCATCTTGTACTTTATTGACACTGAAACACAAAATCTACTATTGGAATCGCAGCCAGTAAAAGCTTTGCAATGGTAAAAGACTAGCAACGCTAAAAGACTAGCAATGTATCTCACCAAAGAACATGTGCATAGCCATACACTGACATGGCATCAACAAAACAAAACACACTGTCCTCTTTCATACACCCCACACAACTGATTGACTGGAGCATTGAGACGTCAACGTTTCAACATTTCACCATAAGAAAGTCAAAAAGCCAGGCAGCTCGTGCTCTGGTCCAATCAAGACCTCACGTCCACTTGTTATGCCACAGCTGGTTGGCCATCATTAATAACCTGGATAAAGAGCTTGTTGTGTGGGGTCGGGTTGGTCGGGCTGGGGAGGAGGGTGAGGAGAGGGTGGTGTCACAGCGACAGTGTTGTGGCTTGTCACTGTGGCCTCAACTTTGGGGCCACATGAATATGTGTGGAGGCTGGGGGGGCTGAATGCCGTGCAGCTGGGGCTAAGGCTGGTTGGGCTGTGTTGGGTGACAATAGGTGTGGGAAGGCACCAGTCCCATCCACCCCCGGGATAAGGCCATCTTTGTTGGCCACAGGTGCCCGCTGGCTCTGCACCACTAAGGCATCCTGGAGGCATTGTGCACTCTGGTTAATTATGCATGCGCTGCAACAATTAAAGTCATGAGTTTCCTGTCAGACCTCTGAGAAATGGAGGGAAAACACAGAACCGTCTACAGCCGGTCTGTTACAGAGCCAAGTGTGTGTGTGTGTGTGTGTGTGTGTGTGTGTGTGTGTGTGTGTGTGTGTGTGTGTGTGTGTGTGTGTGTGTGTGTGTGTGTGTGTGTGTGTGTGTGTGTGTGTGTGTGTGTGTGTGTGTGTGTGTGTGTGTGTGTGTGTGTGCGTGCGTGCGTGCGTGCGTGCGTGCTTGTGTGCATGCGTGTGTGTGCGTGCGTGCTTGTGTGTGTGTGTGTGTGTGCCATGACTCTGAAAAAGTTTAACACAGTTTTAGAAAAAAAGAGGTTCAATGAAAGGGGTTGTACATGAGGGAAACGCACGTGTGTTGTGTCTCAACTATGCTGTTGCCAGATAGTATTGCCAACTAAGGCTTGTACTAATAATTATAATATAAAATGATGGTTAAAACAGCCAGTGATATAAGCAATGAAAGACATCTGACCAAGATTTATTTTAGCTGCATCACATCACATTTACTCAAAGACAAAAACAATCAAATAAAATAGATGCATTCAGGAGAAAAGTTGCTGAGTCGTTTGTTTAAAAAAAAGGGGGGGGTCATGAAAAAAAGAAACATGTTTGATAAAAAAAAGTTGCTTCCCTGTTTTTGCTTTGCGGTCCTCAGAATGAGCGTCGACACCCGGCCTTCAATGGCTGCATTCATGCAGGAGGAGTCAGGGTGAAATTATGTTGAATTACCTCCTCTCTGATGCGCCCATGCTTTTTACGCCAAATAGATTTACATTCCCACCATCAGCACTTCGACCCACCTAACCTCACTTCTTCACTCCTTCTCACCCCCCACTGGGTTTGGGCAGTTGGCCATCCCCCCTCCATCCCTCCTTGGCCTTAACCCCTCCTCCTCCTCAGGTCCAGGCTACATCTAGGACCATGAGGCTGGCCAATGATGAAAGGCATAGCATCCCTCTCCTGTGACAGGTTAGGTTTCCAAAGGAATGCCAGCAGAGGTCTCGTACGACTCAGTCGTCCCACCATCGGACCACCTCAGCAAAGTCTGTTTGTTTGCTGAGGGTGGAAAAATGTGTACCGTGGGTGGTGCCAGTAGGTTTTAGTTCGGTCAACGTTTGATACAGTGTCTATTTTAATCAGAAATTAATAGCACTCGAATGACATTCTCTTAGATTAATGCATTTGCCAAATTAAATAATATATATTGAGGTATTGCTTCTGAAGGAAATTAAATGCTGCGAAATGCAGCAAAAACAAGCGAGGTCTTGTTTTTTTCAAGGTTTGTCATCAGGGAGAGTTTATTGCTGCTTCTAGGTGGGCTGCAAATGGAATAAGAGTGGTCAGTTGATTTGTTGTCCCAAGTTTTGCAAAAGTTTACCGAGGTGGAAGCAAAATTATTGCAATTTTTCATAGGAAATACAAGTAATTGCTATGGGCTGCAGCCACCAGGCATTTTTCAGATGCAAAGCAGTTGTAAATATGTCTTATTAAATCCATAATTATGCTAAGTGTAAATCCTGGAACCACCTTGTCTCAAAGGTCACCACTTGTGAACCAAGGGACTCCACCGTTGTCCGTGAAGGCCAACTCCGACCACACAAAACAGACATTCAATGAAAGCCTCCTCCTTATTCATTTGTGAGGGAGTTTATTGAAGACATGGAAGGTAAGGACTAGGAGCTCCACAAATTCTGTAGTGGCAACGGGCCGATGTTAAGTGTAGTTTCTGGGGGCAATGGGCCGATGTTAAGTGTAGTTTCTGGGGAGGAATAAGACCCACATCTTCACCTCCCTCTCGGCTAGAGCGAGTCAAGGGCCATTTCCACTAGTTTTAATGAGCATCAAGAGGGCACTGTCTGACTGCACAGCATGGACCAGTACAACAGAAGAGGAGAGAGAGGGAGGGAGAGGGAGGAAGGGAGGGAGGGCAGAGATACAAATGAGAGGAAGCAGTGTGAGAGAGAAAGAGAGAGAGGGAGATCCAGAATGAGAGTAACGGTAGAGAGAGAAATGAGAGAGTGGGAGAGAGATGGTATGGAATTTGACACAGAGAGATGACCACTCAAAAGAGTGGACAAGTCAAGAGAAAAAAAGAGCATATGAGGCCAATTAAATATTCTGGCAAATACATAAGACTCCACTGTAATGGGAAAACAATTACAGTAATTTGGGGTATTATCAACAGTAAAATAAAATGTTGTGGGTAGGGAAAGAATTGGTGTATTTCAAATGGTACAGTAATTCCACCCCATAGAATACAGTACCGGACCATATCTTTGGAGCACCAAAAACCTTCTAACCACTGGCACATGGTACTGTTTCTGTCTCGTAAACATATTTTTAGGCGTGCCTTGTAAGAGGCTATATTTGTTGCACCTGTGAGTGAGAATGCTGTACCAATTAACTCCTATCTGGTTATGGTGCCCGATTAATTTGTATAGGGGACAGATTGGAGTGACAGCAAGTTTTAAACCATCAATGGTTGAGGATTTTGCCATGTCATTTTGGTCTGTTTTTCCCTGTAGTTGCTGCCAGTTTGGAAGTCTTTGTTATTAAGAGCTCTAGAAGTGGAGGTCATATAAAATAAAATATTAAATAATATACAGTAATGTATAAACTTTTTACCTAGCAGCCAACCTGCTTGCACCAATCCCTTCTAATTACAGTAAAATACTGTGAAATACAAACATCCCCCTCAATACATTTAATTCATTAATTCTAATTGCGTTAGCTTGTACTTTTTTACAGTATAATACAGTCAATTCTATGGTATTGCACTGTGTGTCATTACACAGTACTTGCTGTGATATGTATTTATATTACAGTAGGTGTACTGTAATATGAAACACTGAATTTTACTTGCCACTGTAAATTACTGTCAATTTCACAGTAACCCCTTTATAGTGTGATACAGACAATATAGTATCTTATTCAGCATAAAGATCAAGAATGAAACAGATTACATTGAACAGATCACCGATCTGAATCTGCCATAGAACATCTGTGTCAAACTGCCATATCACATTTCAGGCTGAAATCCTTGATGTGGCGCTGAGTGGTCTGCATCACAGAGAGATGAAGGGGACCATCCCATTCGTCCAGTCATCGCTGCACCGCACGAGTCCTGACCTGTGACCCTAACCCTGTGACCCTGTCTGACTCCAGCCTCCAGCCACCTAGCTGCTAGGTCCGAGCTGGTCACAGTGCATAAAAGAACCGTGGTTGGACCTTAGCGTCTGGCAGGGGGAGTTAGTCACCGGCCAAGAACAAGAGGTGAGGATTAGACACGGGAGGGGTAGAGCGGCCGGATCAATGGCTGTAGAGAAGCACCCTGCTAGGAGGGGAGGTTGAGGAGCACTGGATGTGACTGCTTGTACCCCCAGGTGCTCTAGCCTCTCCTCCTCCCCCTTCTTCACCTCACCTCACCTCACTTGGATGCCTAGGGCTTTATAAGCCAGCAGCAGACTGGTTTGATGGCTTGCCTGCTATACAAAGCGGGAGTGATCAACTGCAGGAGCTTTGGGCATTCCGTCTGTGTTGCTAGGCAATTTAAAGCCTAAAATATTTAGAAATTAGTAACCAATCACTTCTTTGTTGCTCCTTTTGCTGTTCAAAAGTAATACACTTGCCACAATGCAGCTTCACCTACATACAGTGGGGCAAAAAAAGTATTTAGTCAGCCACCAATTGTGCAAGTTCTCCCCCTTAAAAAAGATGAGAGAGGCCTGTAATTTTCATCATAGGTACACTTCAACCATGACAGACAAAATGAGAATCCAGAAAATCACATTGTAGGATTTTTAATTTATTTATTTGCAAATTATGGTGGAAAATAAGTATTTGGTCACCTACAAACAAGCAAGATTTCTGGCTCTCACAGACCTGTAACTTCTTCTTTAAGAGGCTCCTCTGTCCTCCACTCGTTACCTGTATTAATGGCACCTGTTTGAACTTGTTATCAGTATAAAAGACACCTGTCCACAACCTCAAACAGTCACACTCCAAACTCCACTATGGCCAAGACCAAAGAGCTGTCAAAGGACACCAGAAACAAAATTGTAGACCTGCACCAGGCTGGGAAGACTGAATCTGCAATAGGTAAGCAGCTTGGTTTGAAGAAATCAACTGTGGGAGCAATTATTAGGAAATGGAAGACATACAAGACCACAGATAATCTCCCTCGATCTGGGGCTCCACGCAAGATCTCACCCCGTGGGGTCAAAATTATCACAAGAACGGTGAGCAAAAATCCCAGAACCACATGGGGGGACCTAGTGAATGACCTGCAGAGAGCTGGGACCAAAGTAACAAAGCCTACCATCAGTAACACACTACGCCGCCAGGGACTCAAATCCTGCAGTGCCAGACGTGTCCCCCTGCTTAAGCCAGTACATGTCCAGGCCCGGCCAGGCTAGAGAGCATTTGGATGATCCAGAAGAAGATTGGGAGAATGTCATATGGTCAGATTAAACCAAAATAGAACTTTTTGGTAAAAACTCAACTCGTCGTGTTTGGAGGACAAAGAATGCTGAGTTGCATCCAAAGAACACCATACCTACTGTGAAGCATGGGGGTGGAAACATCATGCTTTGGGGCTGTTTTTCTGCAAAGGGACCAGGACGACTGATCCGTGTAAAGGACAGAATGAATGGGGCCATGTATCGTGAGATTTTGAGTGAAAACCTCCTTCGATCAGCAAGGGCATTGAAGATGAAACGTGGCTGGGTCTTTCAGCATGACAATGATCCCAAACACACCGCCCGGGCAACGAAGGAGTGGCTTCGTAAGAAGCATTTCAAGGTCCTGGAGTGGCCTAGCCAGTCTCCAGATCTCAACCCCATAGAAAATCTTTGGAGGGAGTTGAAAGTTCATGTTGCCCAGCAACAGCCCCAAAACATCACTGCTCTAGAGGAGATCTGCATGGAGGAATGGGCCAAAATACCAGCAACAGTGTGTGAAAACCTTGTGAAGACTTACAGAAAACGTTTGACCTCTGTCATTGCCAACAAAGGGTATATAACAAAGTATTGAGATAAACTTTTGTTATTGACCAAATACTTATTTTCCACCATAATTTGCAAATAAATTCATAAAAAATCCTACAATGTGATTTTCTGGATTTTTTTTCTCATTTTGTCTGTCATAGTTGAAGTGTACCTATGATGAAAATTACAGGCCTCTCTCATCTTTTTAAGTGGGAGAACTTGCACAATTGGTGGCTGACTAAATACTTTTTTGCCCCACTGTAGCTCCAAACCCTCCCCTTCTCTCTCCCCACTCCCCTTTCCCATACACTACTTACACACACCCCTTTCCCTCTGCTCCTGGTCGCTTCCTGTTTCGCCTGGGCTAGGTGAAGCAGAGCACCGGCGACTCTAATGTCACTGAGGAGGTGACTGCTGAGATCACCAGCAGGAACTTTGATGTCCCCTAGATGACTATGGGTAATTATGAAGTGGTTACCAGCGGAGACCCTAACAGGGAAAGCCTCATCCATTACAGGCCAGAGCTGTGGTTAGTCATGTGGCCGGCATTGGTACAGCTTATAGCACCTTCTTCATTACATTGCTGGTGAGAACCACACCAGGAATAGGGCGGGTGTTAATGACAAGCCCACGGAAAGTTCACTCATTACCAACGAATTACTTATGCATGTTCCTAAAAATACCACAAGTGGTGTAGTATATGAAGTGTTTTATACAGTATACATGTCTACCTTTGGGCTCCGTCAAGAAAGACGTTTACCATCAGAGAGTAGAAGAATGGAAGGAGTGGGAGAGAAAGAGAAAAGAGAAGAGATGGAGAGGAGGTAGAGTCTGTACTTTGACTCCATCTGGCGTGTTTAGTCATATATCCATATCTTTAACCCTGGTCAGTGGTCTCCACACAATGTTATCACCCACGGGGCCGTTAGGACATGGACACATTAATGACACTTTTACTGGCCCTCTGAGATCCCCTTTCACTGAGGCGCTTGACCTCACCATTGTATTGCTGACAGAGACCATGTGGAGTGGACTATATGAGTTCACAAGGGCCCTAGGGAACTAAATGTCAGGTAAAACCTACTAATACATACTTGCATTAAATTCCTCAAGATAAAAAAATCTATTGTAATATCAAATTAGTGTACCGTAATATCAGCAATATCCTTTGCTCTATTTCATACCATGGCAATACAGAACAACCTGTCCTTTCTGTACAGTCACAACAACATGGACTCACAGGTAGACGTAACAAGGTAAACGAAAAACCGGGACACTCAAATTAGTATAATATGTTACGTTTGGTATGGTATTTGTTAAATTGTGGATGTCCATCATCCATTTCCATATAATATGTTAGGAATTACACTTGGGTTAGGGATTAAGGTTAGGGTTAAGGTTATGGTTAGGGGAAGGGTTAGCTAACACGCTAAGTCGTTGCAAAGTTGCTAATCAGCTAAAACGCTGAAGTTGCCGGTGAGGAGATTCAAACATGCAACATTTAAGTAACCTTCTGTCTTATGTAACCATACCAAACGTAACATATCATACTAATTCCAGCGAACCAGATTTTTCATTTACTATGTTAGGTCTAGTCTATGAGACCAGCCTGGTCACAAAGAAAGAGTAACCAGAGGAGAAAACTATAAAAGGACTTTAAATGCAATCAGTCCAAATTGAAAGTAATACACTTTACATTAACCTAGCCCACCACTCTGCGGTCTAATTGCTCTCAGGAGTCCGTTAGACCTGATGGCCACCGCTGTGGCAGCACGGCCCGAAATTGCATCATGATTTATGACAGATTGTGTTTTCCACAGACCGTATCCAGCCCTGAAAGCATAACCTGTCCACACCACGCGGGCGCGGTAGGTAAACAATGGTGGGCCTGTGACAGGGTCACGGGCCTCTCTCTCTGGCCGGTGGAGGGCTGGAGGGCTGCTATCTGATCAGCTGGGCCACTTACCCTGGGCTCTGTGGGGATGGCTGTTTATGTCCTGGACCCTGCAGTCATAATAAGCCACCCGCATAAATAATCTGTTCCCTTCTCTGGAAATATCCCCCAGTCAATTAGGAGGAGCTGTACACACAGGAGCTGTGCTCGTGTGCTCTCTCTCTCTCTCTCTCTCTCTCTCTCTCTCTCTCTCTCTCTCTCTCTATCTCAGTCTTTCTCTTCCTTTGTTAATCTTGTAGGGCAATCTGCCTGGTCGCTGCTCTTAAGTAGCCTCTTATATGGTTGCGTGGACCACTAGTGTGTTGTCAACTTTATTCTCTCCTTCTTGGAGTTGAGTGGAAGGGTGCATGCATGTGATCTTGTGTGGGTGATTATTCGTGTGATTGTGCGTGTGTGCACTATCGTGCATGTGTTTGTACGTGTGTGTGCAACATGGTAATGGAATCGACCTGGCAGCTGTCCCACTCAGGACATTTGACCTTATGGATTTTTTTATTTTTTTTGCAGCGTGTTTTTTTCAGACTCACTCTTTTCCCTTAGCAGAGGCTAAAAGGCTCAAAAGGGTGGAAAGCAAAATATTTTCTTAAGTCTCCTGGACGCCAGGTTGCATAAAAGGTTCCAAAGCCGTTTGCATCAAACCTCAATGGTTGAAACCACAAATTCTGTTTTTGTAGCCATAAAACTGCCCCCACCAAAAAAAAGAATTTCCATCCAGTTGATTCTTATAAATTTAAATGAACTGAAAAAAAAATTGGGTTTACTCCCAAAAGGAAAACATTGAGTTAAATATATTATACGTGTGTGTGTGTGTGTGTGTGAGAGAGAGAGAGATAGAGAGAGAGAGAGAGAGAGAGAGTGTGTCCGTGTGGGTGCTTGTGAGATACTGAGAGAAAAAGACGTGCTCTATATAAATGTTTTGTGGGGTTCAAACAAATTTCTGAGGGTGGATTTGGACAAATTGTTATTATTTATTAATTATGTTTAATTTAATAATGATCTTTGTTCGTTATTCTTATCTACTGCTTCAATCTTCAGAAACCAAATTATCCACAAATGATCCACCCTACAGACATCATCATAAAAAATATGTCCCATCATACTTGTTCAAAAGCTGCATCGACACCCGCCACTTTGAGGACGCCTCCGTGGAAGTGACCTCAGGGGGAAGAGGTCACGTTCCGGGGTCAGGGTCACGTTGTAGCTTCAAGGCGACTCCTCCCTAGTCTTTGTGCTGTGAGGATCCCGACAATGGCCTGGGCACATGTTAGCACTGATCTGAGATCTGCACTCTGGGGCTCTTTGAGAAACAGAATATTTAAAAAAAGAGGGTCCTTGTTTACAGATGCAACCTCTTCGTTGATGTCTCTTTGGTCTGCTCTTCGGATCAGGGGATGCGGTTGTTTAGGGTCCTGGCACCCCCATCTTCTCCCCCTTCCTAGGGCAGTGCAGTTCAGTGGAGCAGGTCAGTGATTACAGGTGTGTATTTACAGGATGGTCTGAGCACAGTAATTGCAGGTTATCAAACCCGTCGGGGAGGAGATGGGTGAGGAGGAAAGGGGACTTCCTTAACATCTTATATCTTGATCAGCCAGTCAGGAAGAATAGCTCATGATTTGCATACTGTAGATATGTCAGTCATTTGACGCATCAGGGAATGTCCTCCAGATACAGTAGGTTTAACAGCTGTGGGTTTCCTCTCAGATTACCAATAGCCAAGCACAAACTGCAATGAAAGAAATGTATAAACCTCAATCCCTTATTTTTATACAGTATGAACCACAAGCTTGACTTTCACAACAACAGCAGCAGCTAAGCTCCGCTGAATGAAGCTCAGAGGCATGTGGCATATGGCATTCTAAAGATCAGTGCTCAGATCAAGAACCTACAGTATAGTACTAGTAATTGTTCTGTGTGTGTGTGTGCATGTGTGTGTGTGTGTGTGTGTGTGTGTGTGTGTGTGTGTGTGTGTGTGTGTGTGTGTGTGTGTGTGTGTGTGTGTGTGTGTGTGTGTGTGTGCAGCCAGGTCACCCATGATACAAGTCAGTATTTGACGTCCATCCAACGTCCAAAGGACGTTGGGAGATGACTTGGAAACTGGCCAGTAGGGGCAACAGTGAGCGCTGTTACCTTAAAGTAGATTTTGGTTTTGATAGGGTGTTGTGGATAGGGACGGCGGATGGTTGTAAGCATCTTGCATGTTCGAATCCAGGGATAGAAAGTTGTTTTTGATATTTTTGTTTTAACCCTTTGACACGTGCCAACAAACGGGTGTGATCATTCTATAGTAGTCCCTGCAGCGTGCACTCAAACCGGTGTGATTAGAACGCTTATTTATAACATCCAGTTTTGATTGACGCAACAGTCCGATTTTCAACTGGCCACGCAGTTTTTTCACATAAACATTTTGCGCACACACAGTCCTTACGAAGTATGTCCTGAATGTGATACGTTTATTTTTGGATGCAAACGTTCAGACATTCACAGAACTAGCGACAGCATAACACAATCATCCAAACTGAGGATATATTGACATAACGCAAGCGGTCATATTTAGCTAACTCTCGGCTGACAGAAACCACAATCTGAATTAGCTAATAGCAATTACTATTTACAATTCATCACTTCACAGGTGAGCTCACCCGCGGGTAGTTTGTGAGCGCCACCATGTTTGTTTTTCCGCATCAACCAAAGATAAGAAGAGGAGACAAGATAAGTTTGGTCTATTTGCAGTATGCATGTTGAAGGGGGTGTGTTGTCTACGATCATTGACTTCCCTTCATTCACCTCAGGAAGATTACGCGAAAGATTTCTGAACCATTCCTTCACCTCATTATAACATCTTTGGTCTGGACGTTTACGTGACACCCAGAATGCATTGTATAATGTCAACAAACATGGCGCCACACATAGCTGGCAAATAGCTGAGCATTAGGTCATCATAATCAGAACAACCTTCAAAAAAGTATTTTACACACATCATAGGTGTCCATTACAATCTATGCAATAACCGGAATACATTATTTGTCACCAGTACTTGAAAACATTATGCTCCATACATACATACTGCATGCTACAGTAGAAACAACAAAAACATATACAGAAAATAAGGCACCTACTTTAATAGGAAAGCACCCATGTACAAAGTTATTATTTGTAAGGAAAACAACAATGAAGGCAATGCGACCGCCAGCCAGAAAGCGTGTCAGTGCATGCAAGACTGCGCAAATGTCTGCATACTTGATCTGCGGAAACACTGGGGAAGTGCTCGGGCTCTCCTTGAAGAGGGAAGTTTGTCCGGCTCAGTAAAGACTCAAACGTAAATTTTACGCAACAGTGAAATGGGCTACTTCGATCTGAATTAATGAGGAGGCAGAAAACACCTCAATTTAAACTGTTGATAGAAAATAAAACCTGTTAGAAAATAATTTGAAATTGACAAGTTGAAACATAGCCTATAGATAATTAGCAGGCAGTGCGTGTTAACTGTCCTGTTGCGTAACAATCACATTTTGGAACAGTGAGTGCATTCTGACATCACATGCACAAAAGAACTCACACTTGGGCGACCGTTAGAGATTTTGGAACTCACGTGTGAAAAGGTTAAGCCTATCCCAAACCTTAGTCCTTACCTTAACCATTCTGAGTTAAAACCTTACCATTTTGGAGTTAACGCCTAAACATAACTAACCTAACAAAAAGTTGAGTTCATCCGTAAACTTGACCTTAAACACTTTGAAATTTGACTTTGGATAAACAACAACATTTTACGTCTGAGAAACATGGATGACCGTCTAATTCTGACTGTGAGAGCTAGTTTGTGTGTGAGTGCATATGTGCCTCCATGCATGCATGTCTTTGTGTGTAATACGATCCATGCAACCAGGCTCGGTCATCACATATCTCCAACGAGCCGCAGCATGAATGAAGCATACGTTATGACTGAGGAAGCGATGACTGAAAACCAGGCCATGTGATAAAGCATCTACATCTACCTGTATAAAAGTTGGTCGAATGATCAATTCTGTCCTAATGGATTGCCAATGATCTGTAACCGGTCGGATCCAAACGAGTTGAGCTCAACCTGTTGTGTACCGTCCACGCATACTTAATGTCCAGCGCTGACATGTTTAGAGAGGGACCACACATCTCTATTTGGCTCCGGCCCGGGCCGATGAAACACCCTGGCTACAAGTGTGTCAACACACCTTATGGAAAACCACAGAAATGCTGGCCACTTTCAATGTTGTCTTTAAGCCTGCCCACCATAGCGCTGCCACATTAAATCTTGTTTGTCAACACAAACTATTTAGAGAAACATTCCTTGACTTGGTCTTTCTAATCCTGCCGGAGATTTATGTTCTCTGGTACAGCCAACTGCTGACTGTGAAACTTCCTTAGTCGTAAAAACACTTTGGCATAAACTTTATATCCAAATTGAATAACTGAATTAATATAAGAACACATATTAGGGCCATTACCATATTAAGAAAAGATAAATCAATCCACATTGTGAAAGAAGCACAGCGTGCCTCTCTCCTGCATTGAGACCTGTTGAAATCAGACCTAATTTACCACTCAACAGCCAAGGTGCACATGTTCATTACAGACCAATTACCAAGTAATTAGAAAGTTAATTACAGCAAATTTCTATGATATTACTGTGGCTCTCTAGAGATCCCATCCAGTCACCTAACTCCACCCACCAAATCATTAGAGGAGGTTTCTGTCACATGGCACATCAAGGCCCTGATTGCTTTCTGACCTTTGATCGCTCAGATATGTAATGATGTCCCTAATGATGGCTTTTCTCTGTCAACACACGGGGTTGCGTGACTCCAGCTGAACTAGTCGATGAAAGCACCCAGCAGGAGAGAAGGGGTTTTGATATTGATGTGTTGACATCATGTTGACAGTGTCTGATAACCCATGCTACAGGTACACCCACCTGGGTGATAAGCAACACTTTTTGATGTTGAACATTTTGTCCCTAGCTATATTTATAATGTTTGTATTCAGAAAATCTGGTATCACTTAGAATGAATACAAAATTAGCCATTCTTACTGCGCCCACACCTAGAGCAGTAACAGCCTGAATTGACATGGTGGACAGTAACAGGTGCTATTGAATATGATAGAGCAGATCAGATAGTCCAGATGCATCGGAACGTCAGGTCAATAATTGATGTGTTTGCTTGGCTGTTGTCCAGGCCCAGTCAGCTCTCCCACAGCCCTGAGCATTTCCTCTATTCAAAGACTAAATACTCAGCCCTCCCACAGCTACTTAACCATCAAGGGAGGTCTTTTGTCAGCTCCTTTGTCATATCCTCTGATTTAAAGCAGGACCTTTCTCTCCAACATACACAGGTATGAACGCACACAAACACATACAAGCACAAATGCATACTTGACCAAAATGCTGACATTGCAAGGGGGCTGTCCGGCTGCTTTTGGGAAGCCAAATGTGATTCGTCAACCTTTAAAATCATCTTGGCCAAGAAGGGATGCCCATGCCAGGCCTTCCCATGAACCCATCACCTTAGAGGGGGGTGATCCGCTAGACTTGGTGCCTCTAAACCCTAAACCACAGAGCTAGGTTGGCATCTCCATTGGGAAATCAGTTACAACCACAACATGAAGAGAAAGAGATTAATGGCAGTGAGGGCTCCTTTGGGTTCGCTGAAGTACTACTGAGGAATAATAGGCAACCATCCCTGAAAAAGTCTTGGATCCCCTCCTCATCCCCTGTGCAATGCCAGGGGAAACGGAATGGAGCCAGCCAACCGGCCAAATGAATAGGAAGGGGTAGACATTAATACAAGAGTATAGGAAGAGGATGGTTAACCATATTGAGGTGCTGATGCTAAGTATTAAGGGCCAGTTGAAAGATCAGGGGGGAATTATTGATTCTACAGGACCTGTCTGTCATGAAGGGCTATAATTGTAGCTTGTGGCTTTTAACCTGTGATATGTGTGTTATGGTTTTGAAACTCAACTACTGCTGTAAGTTATTGCATGAGTCAATGTATGTTTCTCCTCTCATGGACAGGTTGGTTGCTTAATAACAAAACCGACACGTGCGCAACTACTGTATGGGGCAAAACAGATTGGGATGGCTTAGATTGTTGACAACATGTAAGATATATTTTGTCTCCAATGTTTATTGAAAACATAAATACATTTGCACAATGAGCACTTGTTGTCTCTCAAATACATGGTTACAGTTGTTGGTTAGCTAGCTAGTGAACTTTAGCCATATTAGCGTTGACATGAAATCAGTCAGAACACCTCAAAACAAGACATGGTATCAAGAACTCATGAAATGAGCTGATACGAGACACATACGATTCCCCACATAGCCGTTTCTTGTCATCCTTGCTAGCAATCTGGCCATCCAGAATCACTGACTTCTGCCCCATGGAAGCGCACACATCGTTTTCGTGACATTGTCAGTTAACCCATCTATACAGTACTCTATTTCATCGCCTAGAAATAAACCCTTCTCTGGAAATAGCAAAAAAACAATGTTAACAACCAATTTCTGCTCAAAAGGTTGTCTCTAAAAACCTCTTGAAATGTACATTTGACTTAAAAAGTGATCGTGATGTCGTCTATTAGAGTGGGATAACCAGATGATGCATTTTCACCTCGACCACTGAGGTAAAGCGAGACCAGTTGACCAGTACTCTACACAAACACACCTCTGTACCTACCCCTCACCAAAATAACCCCTGTGGTGATCTAATTTTAACTGGTTAGCTCTGGCCAGTGTCACGTGATGGTGTGAGCTCTCCTTGGACTAGGCTTGGACTTGGCTTGGAGTCAGGACACAGCTGGAAAAGACTACAGCCTTTCAATCTTTACCGTCGTGATGAACCCTGTCACCCACATTACCATAACCCAACACTGGATAATTAAAGATAATTTAAAACGTCAGCAATTAGGTCACATCTCTGGAAACACATCCATGGTGGTCCTGTAGCTAACGGTACTTCTTCCCCCACCATAGGGATGTGCTTGGACAAGTTTTAGTGGTGGTGGTGGTGTGTGACTGTGTGTCTGTGCATATGTGTGCGTGCGTGCGTGCGTGCGTGCGTGCGTGCGTGCGTGCGTGCGTGTCTGTGTGTGCATGAAAAAGAGGCAGCAGGACTAACTTCGGCCCACAGTTGCAGGGTCACATTGCCCCGCTCTTGATTACCCAAGCCGAGATTAGGCTGTATGACATGCTCCACACCTACAGTACCTGTTCTCCAACCACCTCTGGATAAACACACTAAGGCCAGCCACTCACATGCACGTGCATAACATAAACCCAGTCAGCGGCCTGATCTCCCAATCTGGGATTAATGGCAGATTATAATGGGGGATTATAGCCCACCAAGGAGCTGGCACTGGGAGACTAAACTCAGGGCAAGAATTCATTTGGTCCCATAAGAGGCTTTATATCAATGTAAATGGCATGGGTTGTAACTCAAAAATGTAGCACGTTACATACACTGAGTGTACGAAACATTAGGGATACCTTCCTAATATTGAGTTGCTCCGCCCTTTGCTCTCAGAACAGCCTGAATTCAATGGGGCATGGACTCTACAAGGTGTCGAAAGTATTCCACAGTGATGCTGGCCCATGTTGACTCCAATGCTTCCCACAGTTGTGTTAAATTGGCTGGATGTCCTTTGGGTGGTAGAATATTCTTGATACACACAGGAAACTGTTGAGCGTGGAAAAACCCAGCAGTGTTGCAGTGCTTGACACAAACCGGTGTGCCTGGCACCTACTACCCTACCCCGTTCAAAGGCACTTAAATGTTTTGTCTTGCCCATTCACCCTATGAATGGCACACACACAATCCATGTCTCAATTGTCTCACGGCTTAAAAATCCTTCTTTAATCTGTCTCCTCCTTTTCATCTACACTGATTGAAGTGGATTTAACAAGTGACATCAATAAGGGATCATAGCTTTCACCTCGATTCACCTGGTAGGTCTATGTCATGGGAAGAGCAGGTGTTCCTAATGTTTTGTACAGTCAGTGTATATGCACACATAATAAACAAATAATAATATGACCCGCACACACAAGGGATTGTATCTTACTTTGAGGTAATATTAGTGCAGAATGGTAGCGGATGAGCACTTTTGGCTTGTTAGGGTTTTACTACAGGTAACATATTTAAAAGGTGTTCTTCAGATAGAAAACCAGAAGCTGTGTCACACCTCACTACAGTCTGTATCTGGTCTCAGAGTCAGCCTCGGAGATAACAAGGATATGTTTAAATTCACCATTACAGCAACTCTACAACCAACCCCTAATCATCTCTCCTGCTCCTCAACATAACATCTCCCAGCACTGACCACAGTTTGCTGACTCATCCCGTCACAACAGCCACGCAGGAGGGAGTCATAGCCGCAACATGTCCCCTGTCACGGCTCAACATAGACAGGCAGCTGTATAAGTTTCTCCCTGTGTGGTCCACCCGGCACCACAGTCAATGCCACCGCCACCTACCACCATGTGGGCGGACGCCATTGCAAGCCTGGGCCGGAAAGCGGTGTCACCAAGTCGACACCGAGATGAAACAGACGACCCGGCAGCACCCATAACCGCCCACTTCCCTCCTCGCGCTGTCTCAGATCTAGCTATTCACCCCCCTCCTCTACCTCTTCCATCACCTGTAATTTGTCACTGGTGCAGGGGTGCTCTTGGTTAAACACAGTAGGCCCCATTTCTGTCACTGAGGTGTAGTAGGATAATTTGTCATATTCTACAGGGCAGACCGCAGCCCTCCCAGTCTCAAGCCAGAGTCAAATCATATTTTTCCATTTGACTAATGACAACCCTATCACGTTATTTCAGCCATAACTTGCTGCTATACATTGCTTGAACCCAAGTGTTGGAAGGCAAATTTCAGTTTGCCTTAGCCCAGTGAAAACATAGCTAATATTATCCTGTATCTGGAGTGGCAACAGGTTCTTTACACTCAAGAATGTGAAACGTGATACTGTAAAAAAAAGTATAATGAAGGCTTACGAAAGCATTTATGCTGCAAGAATGTGCTCCAGCATCAGAAACAAAGGAAAACACGGGATCCCAAAAAAAAGCATGGAGATTATTTTGTTTTCATTAAATCTGAGTATTCCCGAATTTAGTCATCCAGAGGCCTCACTGACTGGGTACATTTAAAAAAATCTTCGGATAGAGTGATTACATTTAGTCTCTTTCTAAAAATGGTCCAGCCATATATTCCTCTATAGTCACCTGGAACAGCCACAGGTCACGTGGAGTCTGTCCGGAAACCACATTGATAAAAAACACACACTCACTCACACGAACGCACACATACCGCCAGGCCACAAAGAGGCTAACTATAGCACTGTCACACTACAATCATACACAGACACCTCATGAACCTGTAACCCTTCTAACCCCGTTGAAACCCTCTTGGCTCAGCTCGGTTGGGCCAGTTAGCCACCAGCCCATCCAGTGATTACGGCTGCAGTCCTGTCAGTCGGCCCTCTCGGTGTAGTTTTACGATGAGGGGCAGGAGACTTTTTAATTAAGCCGTCGTCTTCTGGCTAGCCAATGAAAATGGGTGGTCACGAGCCGAGGAGATATAGTGTTACAGCTATCACAATGAGAAGCACGCAGACAGAAATGTTGTAATAATAGTGAAGAATGAGCAGGTTAAAAAGATCATTACTTTGTACAACAGACGTAGTTAAAACCGAGCCTTGCTCTTATTCATCAATCTATATTAAACCATTTGTTACGCTGGAGGAGGGAATCAGTGTAACACGCGAGTGATTTTTTAAGTACTTCAATACAGGTGCATTTTTTTCCAGTGTGTATGTGTACACTACCCTTCAAAAGTTTGAGGTCACTTAAAAATGTCCTTGTTTTTGAAAGAAAAGCACATTTTTTGTCCATTAAAATAACATCAAATTGATCAGAAATACAGTGTAGACATTGTTAATGTTGTAAATAACTATTGTAGCTGGAAACAGCTGATTTTTTATGGAATATCTACATAGGCGTACGGAGGCCCATTATCAGCAACCAATCACTCCTGTGTTCCAATGGCACGTCGTGTTAGATAATCCAAGTTTATCATTTTAAAAGGCTAATTGATCATTAGAAAACCCTTTTGCAATTATGCTAGCACAGCTGGAAACTGTTGTCTTGATTAAAGAAGCAATAAAACTGGCTTTCTTTAGACTAGTTGAGTATCTGGAGCATCAGAATTTGTGGGTTCGATTACAGGCTCAAAATGGTCAGAAACAAAGTACTTTCTTCTGAAACTCGTCAGTCTATTCTTGTTCTGAGAAATGAAGGCTATTCCATGCGAGAAATTGCCAACAAACTGAAGATCTCGTACAACGGTGTATACTATTCCCTTCACAGAACAGCTCAAACTGGCTCTAACCAGAATAGAAAGAGGAGTAGGAGGCCCCGGTGCACAACTGAGCAAGAGAACAAGTACATTAGAGTGTCTAGTTTGAGAAAGAGACGCCTCACAAGTCCTCAACTGGCAGCTTCATTACAGTTTTTTTCAATTGTTTAAGCACAATTTTGAAAACAGGGCCCGGTATGTCAAAACACTACACACAATTAGCACAACCCTACACCAAAGTAGCACAACACTTCAGATCATTTGCAAAATGGAACACTTTTGTCAAAACTATACACGACTTCATAAAAATGATATTTTGTTACCATACGAAACACACACATTTCATATGACTTCAATCTTTTTGAACCAGTTACACACTGCTGTTGCTAACCTAAAACACTTTTAGCAAGTCTAATTGTCAGTGATTAGAGTAGTGTAAATGAAGTACACAGAGAAAGTGCAACTATACAAACACTACACAAGACCAACGCTGCAGACTGAAGAAAATATCATTTATTTCTCTCCATATACCCAAATCAGTCAACATGTCAACATGGAGAGTCACAACAAAACATGTCCCAGTTTTCATGCTACTACACTAGTGTGCATAACACTGTTAGCTCAGCAAACAACAGACAAACTTAAAATACTGTATCCAGTACAGGTTACAATTACAGTAAATAACAACAACAAACATAAAAATTTATCAGAAAAAAACTGACAATATTGTACAGAAAATACTACAGTAAACATACTATACATTATCTCTTCGCCTAGCTGGATCTGGCCAGAGAATTTCATCATCACAAGCAATATCATCATTAGCAAGACAACGCGGGAAGAACCGTCTTGAATGTCGAATCCATCCTTGCACAGCTGCGCCGTCGACTTGGTCACAGGCGTCCTCCATGGCCTGAATGAGGGGTACCTGAGCCTGGGGCTGGAGATCGTAAACCTTCCACCGCCATGCAGAGAAAAACTCTTCGATAGGGTTTAGAAACGGAGAGTATGGTGGAAGGTATAGTACTGTCAACTGTGGATGGTGTTGAAACCAGTTCTGGACCAAAGCAGAGCGGTGGAATGACACATTGTCCCAGAAGACCGTGTATTGCATCTGGTGCATTTCATTACCTACTGTGACGATGTGGTGCAATCGGTCCAAAAATGAGAGAATGTGAGGTGTGTTGTAAAGGCCCATTTTGGCATGATGGAGGACAACCCCATGCTGTGAAATGGCAGCGCAAAGGGTGATGTTACCCCCACGTTGCCCTGTGACATTGATTATATTGGTTGAAGGCATTTTGGTTGAAGGCAGGTGAACCTACCTCCTGCATTTTTATAGTGCTTAAACCTGATTGGTGTGTCTACAATTTAGCAATCATGTGTTTGTGCACCTGATGGCTGTGTTTAACAGATTGGCTCATAGGTGTGGTAATTTGACAGTCAGTGCTTTGGAATTGCAAGGAAGTGACATTATGATATACTTCTGTGTCTGATGTATACAAGTGTGTTTAGTGTTTTGCAAATCACTGTGTGTAATGTTTTGCAAATAGTGTGAAGCTGACAATGTGCTTACAGTTGTGCAAATCTAGCCTTGTGTTTTGCTCCTTGAGTGTAAGGTTTTGCTAATTGTGGGAAAAGTTAAATTGTAGTGTGTCAGCAATCGTAAAAAACTGTAAATTATACCCGCTATACACCAGTCTTAACATCAACAGTGAAGAGGCGACTCCGGGATGCTGGCCTTCTAGGCAGAGTTGCAAAGAAAAAGCCATATCTCAGACTGGCTAATAAAAATATAAGATTAAGATGGACAAAAGAACTCAGACACTGGACAGAGGAACTCTGCCTAGAAGGCCAGCATCCTGGAGTCGCCTCTTCACTGTTGACGTTGAGACTGGTGTTTTTTTTTTAAAGGAGCGCATAGCCTACATATCAATGCATACACACAAACTATCTAGGTCAAATGTTGTGCTGCGAGGTGTTGCTTTATCTGTTTTTTGAAACCAGGTTTGCTGTTTATTTGAGCAATATGAGATGGAAGGAAGTTCCATGCAGTAAGGGCTCTGTATAATACTATACGTTTTCTTGAATTTGTTTTGGATTTGGGGACTATGAAAAGACCCGGTGTCTGGTGGGATAAGTGTGTGTGTCAGAGCTGTGTGTAAGTTGACTATGCAAACAATTTGGGATTTTCAACACATTAATGTTTCTTATAAAAAGAAGAAGTGATGCAGTCAGTCTCTCTTCAACTCTTAGCCAATAGACTTGCATGCATAGTATTTATATCAGCCCTCTGATTACAATTAAGAGCAAAATGTGCCGCTCTGTGCCGCTCTGCCAGCTGCAGCTTAACTAGGTCTTTCCTTGCAGCACTGGACCACACGACTAGACAATAATCAAGATTAGACAAAACTAGAGCCTGCAGAACTTGCTTTTTGTTTGTGTGTGTGTGTGTGTGTGTGTGTGTGTGTGTGTGTGTGTGTGTGTGTGTGTGTGTGTGTGTGTGTGTGTGTGTGTGTGTGTGTGTGTGTGTGTGTGTGTGTGTGTGTGTGTGTGTGTGTGTGTGCGTGTGTGTGCGATCAATCCGTCCAAAAATGAGCAGTCACCAAGTAACTTTGTGGAAGAAGAAACCAACTAAGAGCTACTACTTAGATTTGTGGTATCTTCCTTCCTCTTGTGTCTTTTTTACTTAAATCGGTGACAGTGGCAACTCGTCATTCAGGGCACCTGTTTTGAGCCCCACCTGTTCAACTTTGAATGGACTGATCATGTCAACATCATACTTTCAAAATATTAGCTAGCAAGCTAGCAAGCTAGCAGTCATCATCATGAATCAAGTTGACAATCTGTTGGCAAATCCAAAAAAATCCTTGTCAAATGAAGAGAAAAAAATGTATTAAAAAAATGTAAATAGAGAAATGATAGATAAAACGCATTGGTGCTCATCTGCCATTGGACATAAACATTACACAACAAGTTGGAAATCGCAAATTCAACAATGAGTGGTTTGGAAGGAATCAGTGGTCAACTTCAAGCATTGCAAAGCAATCACTAGCCTGCTATTCAGTGGAGTGGGTGTGTTGTCCCAAGTCTGAGTTCAATGGTCTCTTTTCCAAGCTTAAAAGGATAAACATTCAACATTGGCCATGCTGTCAATCCAGCATGACTTCTGCCACACTCAAAACAACTGTAAACTCCGAACTGGGAAATCTGACTTCAGTAAGCAACTGGGAACTTGGAAAAAAAATGAGCTACGACTGGGAAAATACGTTTTGAACGATCATCCAACTCTGAATTGCAAGTCGGGAACTTGGGCATCTTTCTAGAACTCCGACTTGATGACTGATGTCATCATGATTCGACATTGTTTTTTTCAGAGTTCCCAGTTGTCTTGAAAGTACAATAAATCCAGAGAATGACAGACTTTGATGACAAAATTTACCCACAAAGGACCGCCGCGCCACCTTCCTGTTCAAGTGAGCACAGCACAACAAGGTGAGTCAAAAAAATGTATTGTATAGTGCATTCGGAAGGTATTCAGACCCCTTGACTTTTTCCACATTTTGTTACCTTACAGCCTTATTCGAAAATGGATTAAAATGTTTTTTTCCCAAATTGATCTACACACGAAGGTTCACCTTCCAACGGGATAATGACCCTAAGCACACAGCCAAGACAACGCGGGAGTGGCTTCAGGACAAGTCTCTGAATGTCCTTGATTGGCTCCGCCAGAGCGCGCACTTGAACCCAATTAAACATCTCTAAAGAGACCTGAAAGTAGCTGTATAGCAACGCTCTCCATCCACCCAGACAGAGCTTGAGAGGATCTGCAGAGAAGAATGGGAGAAACTCCCCAAATTAGGTGTGCCTATTGGAAAACTCCAAGCAGGCTGTCATGTGCCACTCTACCATAAAGGCCTGATTGGTGGAGTGCTGTAGGGATGGTTGTCCTTCTCCCATCTCCACAGAGAAACTATGGAGCTCTGTCAGAGTGACCATCGGGTTCTTGGTCACCTCCCTGACCAAGGCCCTTCTTCCCCGATTGCTCAGTTTGGCTGAGCGGCCAGCTCTAGGAAGAGTCTTGGTGGTTCCAAACTTCTTCCATTTAAGAATGATGGAGGCCACTGTGTTCTTGGGGACCTTCAATGCTACAGAAATTTTTTGGTACCCTTCCCCAGATCTGTGCCTCGACACAATCCTGTCTCAACCTCATGGCTTGGTTTTTGCTGCACTGCCAACTGTGGGACCTTATATAGACAGGTGTGTGCCTCTCCAAATCATGTCCGGTCAATTGAATTTACTACAGGTGGACTCCAATCATGTTGTAGAAACATCTCAAGGATGATCAATGGAAACAGAAAGCACCTGAGCTCAATTTTGATTCTCATAGAAAAGGGTCTGAATACTTCTGTAAATAAGGTATTTCTGACTTTTCACTTCTAAAAACCTGTTTTTGCTTTGTCATTATGGGGTATTTTGTGTAGATTGACAAGGCAAAATTATTTAATTCATTTTAGAATAAGGCAGTAATACAACAAATTGTAGAAAAAGTCAAGGGGTCTGAATACTTTCTGAATGCACTGTATGCTGCTGCATGAATTATGTAACATGCCAGGGACATATGTATACTGTCTGTAGCTAAGAAAGTAATACATTTGCCTCACCCTAATCATTTGGTCACTTTTCCCCTCATCATTTCGCCTTGGTAGTGCACATGCTGCCTATAGTCTGTTTTAGAGAAATGTAATCATTGAACATTGTAAGAGCTTTCATTGTCTGCTTATATGCCCCCTTTATTTATCCTATGGTTCTGAGTTGGTGTACAGTGCCTTGCAAAAGTATTCACCCCCTTGCCATTTTTCCTATTCTGTTGCATTACAACATGTAATTTCAATTTATTTTTATTTGGATTTCATGTAATGGACATTGCATTGGACAAAATAGTCCAAATTGGTGAAGTGAAATACAAAAAATGACTTGTTTCAAAAATCTGTGGTCCGTGCATATGTATTCACCCCCTTTGCTATGAAGCCCCTAAATTAGATCTGGTGCAACCAATTACTTTCAGAAGTCACATAATTAATTAAATAAAGTCCACCTGTGTGCAATCTAAGTGTCACATGATCTGAGTATATATACACCTGTTCTGAAAGGCCCCAGAGTCTGAAGCAAGGGGCACCACCAAGCAAGCGGCACCATGAAGACCAAGGAGCTCTCCAAACAGGTCAGGGACAAAGTTGTGGAGAACTACAGATCAGGGTTGGGTTATAAAAAAATATCAGAAACTTTGAACATCCCACAGAGCACCATTATATCCATTGTTTAAAAAAATGTATAGAATATGACACCACAACAAACCTGCCAAGAGAGGGCCGCCCACCAAAACTCACGGACCAGGCAAGGAGGGCATTAATCAGAGAGGCAATAAAGAGACCAAAGATAACCCTGAAGGAGCTGCAAAGCTCCACAGTGGAGATTGGAGAATCTGTCCATAGGACCACTTTAAGCCGTACATTCCACAGAGCTGGGCTTTATGGAAGTGGCCAGAAGTAAAGTAAAAGTAAAAAATAAGCAAACACGTTTGGTGTTCACCAGGCATGTGGGAGACTCCCCAAACATATGGAAGAAGGTACTCTGGTCAAATGAGACTAAAATGTAGCTTTTTGGCCATCAAGGAAAACGCTATGTCTGGCACAAACCCAACACCTCTCATCACCCCGAGAACACCATCCCCACAGTGAAGCATGAAGGTGGCAGCATCATGCTGTGGGGATGGTTTTAATCATCAGGGATTGGGAAACTGGTCAGAATTGAAGGAATGATTGATGACGCTAAATACAGGGAAATTCTTGAGGGAAACCTGTTTCAGTCTTCCAGAGATTTGAGACTGGGAAGGGGGTTCACCTTCCAGCAGGACAATGACCCTAAGCATACTGCTAAAGCAACACTCAAGTGGTTTAAGGGGAAACATTTAAATGTCTTGGAATGGCCTAGTCAAAGCCCAGACCTCAATCCAATTGAGAATCTGTGGTATGACTTAAAGATTGCTGTACACCAGCAGGAACCCATCCAACTTGAAGGAGCTGGAGCAGTTTTGCCTTGAAGAATGGGCAGAAATCCCAGTGGCTAGATGTGCCAAGCTTATACAGACATACCCCAAGAGACTTGCAGCTGTAATTGCTGCAAAAGGTGGTTCTATATAGTATTGACTTTGGGGGGATGAATAGTTATGCATGCTGAAGTTTTCCGGGGTTTTTTGTCTTATTTCTTGTTTGTGTCACAAAAAAAAATATTTTGCATCTTCAAAGTGGTAGGCATGTTGTGTAAATTCAAAGATACAAACCCCAAAATTCCAGGTTGTAAGGCAACAAAATAGGAAAAATGCCAAGCGGGTGAATACTTTTGCAAGCCACTGTACAGGGAGAATGCTGTATGAATGGCCCATGTTCTGAATTCTGTCGCTGTACATTTCAAAAGTGCTGATCAAATAGTTATATTGACTTTGTCCATCCTAGCTCGCTCATTAATGTCTTTATCGAAATTTCGGATTGACTCATATCGGCTCGTCGTCCCCTTAGGCCATAGTTTGTATATCTCAATTGTCAGTAGAAACCACATTTGCTTAAGCAAGTGTCTTGCATCTATATTTTTTTGTCAAAACATCTATGGTTTTTTTTAAACAGTAAATGAGGATGAATTAACTGTTTCTCTGCCAGGTGTAGGTGTAGGTGTAGCCAGGTGTAGCAGTGGTAAGGTGTTGGGACTGCTGTTGGGACAGCTTTATGTAGGCCCTAACAGTTTGTGAGCACCGTTTGTCACCATTATAGTGCAATTAATGTATTGTTTAGTGTTGTGTTGTGTAGTAGTTTTGCTGGCTTGCATTCTAAAAAAAATGGCGGGGGGGGGGGTTGCCCCACCAAGATTTACATGCTGAATTCGAATCGCCACTGATCGGTGACATCTACAAACTCTCAGGAACACACAATGGTAGAGTGACAACACAGGAGATGCAATGCAGAGAACCCCTTGGCCTCAGCTGGAGAGCTGCAGTCTGTTTGGAGGGACTTACACACAGCTACCTGGATTCTCGCCAAACAACATGGCGGAATGAAGAACTAATCAGGCAGATTGCTCAAGAGTGTCTTCGAAATTGGACATCCATGTTCTGAGGACGTCGGGAAAGGTCTTCAAAACCGGCCATTAGGGGCAACAGTGAGCGCTACCCTCAAGTAGGCTTGGATTTTGCTAGGGCATTGTGGACGGAGATGGTGGATGGGCATAATTCCATGACTCTGGGATTTGGTCTGGTTTTGATTCCCATGATTCTGGATCAGAAGGTTGCGTGTTCGTTCCCGGCGGTGGAATTGAATATAATTTTTTTTATCACAAACCTTAACCCTTACCATAATAATTTGGAATGAGTGATTAAAAATCACGTTTTAACCCTATACCAAACCTTAACCCTTAACCTTCTAAATTTGACGTTTGGAGCAACTTCTAAATTTGACGTTTGGAGCAACTTCTAAATTTGACGTTTGGAGAAATGTGGATAAATGTCTAATTCTGCAGTAGGACTGTAAAAGCTTGTTGGAGATAATGCATTTCTGGTTACTGTGTTCTTTCACCTCAAAAACATACTGGTTTGACACAATCTGAAAGAGGAAGAGTGAAGGAGGAAGAAGGAAGATATGGAAATATAGGCAAAAGGGTTAAATTATTTAACACCGCTGACCTTCTGTAACTCTTCCCATATAGACTACCCTATAACACACAATCACAAGACATTCTGAGGATAAAAACATATAACATTCTGTGAAAGAGGCAGAATGAGAGAGAACCAGAGTGAGAGAGACTGAGAGGCAACACAATGCAGTGTCTCCTGTACACCTTTAGTGAGAGGGGGGTGGGGGGTGTTAATGTGCTTATACTGGCACCCAGTCTCAGGCCTCACAGTGAGCTGGGAGCATTATCGATGGGATGGGGAGGAAAGGCATCTTCATTTTGGGAAAAAAAAGGCTTATGAGCTGACTGACAGTAAACACCCACAGCCTCAGAGACCTGTCTGGGGGTTTGAGAGGGTCACCCTAAGGCCCACTAATATACCCCAAATTCACCTCTTATGCTTGCTCCTCTGTCTTGAATTCTCTCTCTCTCTCGCTCTCTCTCTCTCTCTCGCTCTCTCTCTCTCTCTCTCTCTCTCTCTCTCTCTCTCTCTCTCTCATTATCTCTAGATAGATGTCTTCGGGTTCCTCCCCCCCACTCCCCTCAGCCTCCATAGACACCCATCCACCCAGACGCACCCTCACACTTACACGGCCACCATCCTCCTCCTTTTCTCCCTTATCCTATTTCTGACTCACCTCCCTCCTCCTTCCATCCCTCCCTCCCTCCCTCCGTTTCCATCCATCCCTCTCTCCATCGGCAGTGGGCGTGTCAGGATCCTTTTGGAAACCGCTGTCGACATCTCTAACTCGGCCGCAACTGTATCCTGAGATCCCATAATGAACCATTGGAACCAGCCCAGAAGCCCGACCCCAGAACCAGAGATCCCGGGCCAGAGCCCAGAACCTGGGCAAGAACTCAGCAGCCAAGCCAGCTGCTCCGTGAACCAAACGGAGCGCCCATTTGGGTTTATGTTATAATACCGTCTGGTTTTACAGTACCAATGCACAGCCAACCAGGCTTGCCATGTGCTCCCACGAAAAAATCCACTGAATGCAATAACCATACGGTCTGATGTATGAGCACTCTAAATGTGCTCTAATGCACAGTAAAATGGTTATTATTGACAGATTAGTGTTCAGAAGGGGAATGTACTGTAGTCTGTGTCGTATAATGAGAGGCACAAACCTGCCACTTCAGGTCGCACTGCCAAGCCCGGGTGTGTGAGTGGCTTACGACTACTGCAAATAATATATTTTAAATTTCACACCTACATATTATCTAAATAATAGTAAGACGTTTACTAAGTGTTGCCAAAAAAGGGAGTGGCGTGGACGTCTGGCACAGGAGTGGTACGACAATCTATTCAGGGCAGAAAAAAGAGAGAGGGAGGGAAAAAAAGCGATGTAATATATTGTACAATATGGAAACAATTACTACTTGGCAAGACTGGATTTGGCATGGTTTAGCAAATCTGCTGCGGCCAGGATTGGAACTATGTGTGTGTGTTTGTCTGTGTGTGTGTGTGTATGTGTGTGCGCGCAAGCGCCCGTGCGCACGTGTGTGTGTGTGTGAGCATGTTCATGTGCACGAGTCCTTATGTGTGTGTCTGGAGTGCACTCACAGGGAGGAGACTAACTGAGAAAGAGAGATAGAAACAGGGGGAGTGAGACAGAATAAAAAAGGAGGGAGCGTGCTTTAAGCACCAGTCTCTCTGCAGAACCTAGCCACTAGGACACAGCGCTCTCATGTCTGGCTGGACCCGTGCCATCTTAACTGTTCTATGGGGACAGCTCAGTAGAAATGTATCAATACTTGACCATATGGTTATCGTTTATCATAAACATTTTAAAGCTGAAAGATTCAGCTGAAATCACAACAGGATTGCGCAGCATGCAGTAATACAATCATGATTTATAGATTTTTGGGGGGCCCTGATGATTTCACCAAATATGTATGTTATTGCATATATTTGTTTGACCTATAACACACTGTACATGTGAGTCAATACCTACCTTACGCTGCCTTCTTATACTGCACAGCCTCTCAAGCATTCTGCATCTTGGCGATCATAGACCATGCTGGTCTCGATAGAAGAAGCCCTTCGTCACAGATCTGGGATCAGCATAACCTCCTTTAATCCTAACCTTAACAATAAGTGTAACAACACAAAACTGACCTTAGATCAGTGTCCTAGCCATCCAGCTATACCTGCTGCCCCTCAGCACCCACTGCCCTGTCACCTTGACCACGGAAGCCAGAGAGGAAATGAAGGGGCTCTGATTGACTCTGTGTATCCCTGGCCCCGAATGAGAGACATCCGATTGGCAGCGGAAGGATGCGCCGCCGCCAGGATGCTCAGCAGAGGGCGGTGTTCAGCCTGCCTTCCCACCCGGTGTTCAGCCTGCCTTCCCACCACTCCCCTGCCGCTTTGACTGGTGGCCTATCATGATTAAGCAGCCGCTCCCCACTCCGCCCCCCCCCCCCCCCCCCCATGGCTCGGTGGGATGAGTATGCAGGAGCACAGACAGTCCTTCCAGAGGCCTAATCAAGTCACTTTTGCGCAGGAAACAGCAACAGTTTTATAGAGGCTAGGCCTTGGAAGACAACATATAGAAATAAGACGGAAGGAATGTGTAGCATGATTTCGCTAACTGAGAGAGAACGCTGAGTGATTTTCCGTTGAACTGACTCACAGTTATCACTATCAAACGATTGGATGTACTCCAGAAGAAGGGCTATAAGAGCTCATTTGATTTGAGTTATTAGGATGCCCATTATTCAACGCCAATGGCGACAGCTAGTCTTACTGGGGTCCGACATGAGCTAAATGTTACCCTAGTTCTACCTCTTATATGAAACCTCAATTAACAGTAAACTGCTGGTAAATGTGGATATATTATGTTAATGAAGGGACACATTAAAAGGAGAAGCAGTAAAAAACGATTGGTGTGTGTTGGAATATAATGAAATATGTTTTATTGTCACATACATACGCAACCCAGCAAAGGACAAAACGGTAGACGGACCGTGTGTAGGAGGGAGGGAGAGGTTGGACTGTGCATTCCCTGGAATTACTGGAGTTATGTGACAGCATTGTCAAGGGAAATTAGCATGTAAAAGGGCCCTTTTGGATCCAGGGAGGGTGAGGTCCCACTGAAGCACTGTGATGTTACACCTTGTGGCTCTCCGCCACTCTCCTTTGTCTTCCTGACGTTTATGCTGCTCCAACATACGGATGAGATTTGAGCAATCTTTCAGGCTCGCTGCAAAGACAGCCAGACATAGAGGTTGTATTTGCTTCCCAGGACATGGCGCTTCCCCCAAAAACTGTGTTTGACCACCAACCGCATGTTAGTCTGCAGAACTGAAATGCAGCGGAAAGAAATAATGAATTCAGTGGCTACTACTTGTGGTGTGGCAGCTATGGTCTAATTTCGCTGCTCTACTGTGGGTCTATGTCCCGCCCCTTTATCACCACCCAGAAGTGTCAATCAAATCAAACCTGGATAAACATTAGGCAGATTAAGAGGTGAAAAGGGAGTTATGGGAAATGGAGGGTGATTCTGTTGCTTAGAAGAAACGTCCTTTACAGACAAAATGGCTCACAAAATGTCTGAGAAGTGATGGAGATGGAGGGAAAGGGGAAGGAGAAAGAGAGAGAGGTCCATATTTAATAATACATTTTTTTGTGTGAAAATAAACCACACAATAATGGCAGCTCTTGGAAAACTTATTCAAAGCTCGTAAAATAAAAGTTCACTAACACATAAAGCTGTAATGGGTATGCATTCGAGTGTTTTGGGGGCGTTTTTTACAGGACGTGGCAACTTAACGAGAGACTGGATGCCTAGAGAGTACAGTAGACTGCCCTATATATTTGGCCCAGTGACTCTGGGGCTCAACTGTAAGTTTGACCTTTGGACCTGGTGACTATTGGAGAACCAAGAGACTGAACACACACACACTATTACCATCACTAGATCCCACTGCTACCACCGAATGTAGTAGTAGGTTAAGCTGCTACGCTCAACTTTGACCCCTATTTCTAATTAAGGCAAAAAGCATACACAGTCCCCTTCTCCCAACCACCCTCAGACATACACAGTAAATACAACCCCCTCTGAAAAATCCACACGCAGCAGTGTCCATGTCTGGACAAATTGGAGTTAAGTAACTGCTGAGACAAAAAAGGCAGGGGAATTAGCTATTGGGATCTGGTCTCCGTTCAGCCTAAACGCTTGTGATGGGCCCCGCTTGAAAAAAATGAGATCTCGCGAAAAGGCAGAAAATCAAGAACCGGTGGGGTAATGTGCAGTTTGAATGTCAGGTGGGGGGGTTGTGGTTTGGGGACTCCCCCAAACATCAGAAAATTCCTTGATGCACCGAAAAGTACATAAGCTGGTGATTTATGTAGCCTTGTTTAAGTTTTGATGAAGGGGGGAGTTGAAGAAAAGAGGGAATGAGAAAGGAGGAGAATAGGGACATACCTTGTGCACTCTTTCAAAGCTGATTGCACCAAATACAACTCTCTCTATTCCTAGTACAGAAACCTGAGGAATAACCCCATGTGACAAACCAAGTGTCCTAGCAACAGTTCAAATCTTTACACCTCAAGGGTGATGAAAGTTGTGATTTATCACATTTTCCACCAGGAAATGAGAGGCATCTCAGAAAGCCTGTCAAAATACAGGACTTGGGTTACCGAGTTGTTCCAGGACACCCTTCATGTTAGTGACCTGCCCACGGCATTGAGTCATAGTTACCTCAAAGGCCACATCCCAAGGTGTTCCCCATGTGTACTGCTCCCACAGAAGGTGATGTCTAAATATTTTCCCAGGCTGAGGCAGTGGTGTCTTTTGGGAGAAGGTGAAAGCTCAGTTACAGGATTGTTTCCTATGTACGGTACCAGTCAAAAGTTTGGACACACCTACTCATTCCAGGGTTTTTCTATAATAAGAGTGAAGACATCAAAACTATGAAATAACACATATGGAATCATGGAGTAACCAAAAAAGTGTTAAACAAACCTAAATATATTTTATATTTGAGATTCCTCAAAGTAGCCACGCCTTACCTTGATGACAGCTTTGCACACTTTTGGCGTTCTGTCAACCAGCTTCATGAGGTAGTCAAATGGAATGCATTTCAATTGTTAAAATTTAATTTGTGGAATTTCTTTCCTTCTTAATGTGTTTGAGCCAATCAGTTGTGTTGTGACAAGGTAGGGGTGGTATACAGAAGACAGCCCTATTTGGTAAAAGACGAAGTCCATATTATGGCAAGAACAGCTCAAATAAGCAAAGGGAAATGACAATCCATCATTACTTTAAGACATAAAGGTCAGTCAATGCGGAAAATGTCAATAACTTTTCTTCAAGTGCAGTCACAAAAATGGAAAGGAAGACCCAGATTTACCTCTGTTGCAGAGGATAAATTCATTTGAGTTACCAGCCTCAGAAATTGCAGCCCAAATAAATGCTTCACGGAGTTCAAGTAACAGACACATCTCAACATCAACTGTTCAGAGGAGACTGCGTGAATCAGACCTTCATGGTCGAATTGCTGCAAAGAAACCACTACTAAAGGACACCAATACTAAGAAGAGACTTGCTTGGGCCAAGAAACACAAGCAATGGACATTAGACGGGTGAAATCTGTCCTTTGATCTGATGAGTCCAAATTTGAGATTTTTGGTTCCAACCGCCGTGTCTTTGTGAGACGCAGAGAAGGTGAACTGATGATCTCCGCATGTGTGGTTCCCACTGTGAAGCATGGAAGAGGAGGAGTGATGGTAGTGTGGTGGTGCTTTGCTGGTGACGCTGTAAAGTGATTTATTTAGAATTCAAGGCACACTTAACCAGCATGGCTACCATAGCATTCTGTGGCAATACGCCATCCCATCTGGTTTGCGCTTAGTGGGGCTATCATTTGTTTTTCAACAGAACAATGACCCAAAACACACCTCCAGGCTGTTTAAGGGCTATTTGAGATGGCTTGGGATGAGTTGGACTGCAGAGGGAAGGAAAAGCAGCCAACAAGTGCTCAGCATATGTGGGAACTCCTTCAAGGCTGTTGGAAAAGCATTCCTCATGAAGCTGGTTGGGAGAATGCCAAGAGTGTGCAAAGCTGTCATCAAGGCAAAGGTTTTCTACTTTGAAGAATCTGAAATATAAAATATATTTGGATTTGCTTAACACTTTTCTTTGCTTAATACATGATTCCATATGTGTTGCTTCATAGTTTTGATGTCTTCACTATTATTCTACAATGTATATAATAGTAAAAAATTTAGAAAAACCCTTGAATGAGTAGGTTTGTCTAAAATTTTGACTGGTACTGTATGTCTTTTAGCCACACAACACCAACACTGGGGACAGACACAGTACTGACACAGTGGGCCTGGGCCGTGTTCAACCACAACAGGTTGCAGAATGTCTGGGATCAGAGTAAAGAACACTCCAGTAGACTGATGTTTGAGCCAGCAGTACAGGGAGATCCTCATATCTTCACTGGCAAACCAACAATATCTAAAGGAATATTCACAAATGCTAATAGTTCCTTTTGGCCTTTGAGGCAGTCAGTTAGCAGCTAGCTGTTAGTGTAATGTCTGGCTGCACTAACACTTCCCCATCACTTCTCCACGTCTACCTCCACACTTCTAATTAAACAGATCCGCTAGCAAACCTTCCAGCTAGCGACCGTGGAGGAATCTACCCCGAGAGGAAATTTGACCAAAAGTAATGAGGCCTACCGCTTTCTGACATCCCCATTTTACACTGAGCGTGAAAGACACCTAATTTGAACAATTACAAGTTCCTCGGGGGGGGGGAAATTAAGAAGAAGAAAGAATGTGGATGAAATGGAGATGATTCAGTGATTCAAACCAGAAATCTGCACATTTTGTGGCTGTGGCTGAAGTCTGTGTCGGGGAGAAAACGACGCTTTGTGCAGGATACAGGGGAATAGGACAGCTTATTAACCTCCACCACCACTGAATATTAATCAGCAGTTAATAAAAGGAAAATAAAGGGGTTGCCACTCCAAATATTATGAATGTGACACTACCTTTATTTTCAGTTTGCAGGGCTTTTATTTTCATTGAGCATTCGGCACTCCTAAAAGAGGGAGGGGTAAAAATGAAATCATGAACTAAAACAAACAGGGGCGGTGGAGAGAGGCATTTTGACACACCTCGCCGTGGCTTGTTCAAGTTTCAGATGGATCTTTTGTGGATTTGGATTGATGTGAAAGTCTGAGACCTCAGGTTTCCATGTTCATAAAAATGGTTTCCTGCTAAGAAAAACTCCATAAGGAACATTTGAATGTGTCTGTCTAAGTCCTTGTTTTGTGTCCATTGAAAAACCGTATGCATTTAGAATGCAGACACCCTCCATCTGTCGAATTTAACCAGCTTTTTTTGCAGATTTGTCATAATGCAATTGTAAAATTGCAGCAAAGTCAAAAATATTTATCACAAAATATTAAAAAATCCACCTCTTTCAAATGTATACCTGAGGCACACAGTTCTCTGCCCTCATATTGATATAGAGTTACCTGTTTTCCTTCGTGTGAGTGTAAAATATATTCATATGCTCCTGAGAGGGCTCAGATGGGAAGGAGACTGTTTTCCAAGCGATAAAATCAGTTGGCAACTAGAGAGGAGTCGGCATCACTGTTCTCTGGCACTGCATCAGTGTACATAGGCAAGACGAGAACAAGCCACACATGGGACCAGGAATACTGTATAAGGTCTCCACTTCTACACTACCACTTTTTTTTTTAAAGGTACTCTTTTTTTAAGGAGAAGTGGGTATATATGAAAAATAAACAGGGGGGAAAAAACGAATGATCGAAAAAAAAATACAAAAACAATTAATTTGGACATTTCTATATTTCTCTGCGTCTTTGCTACTGTATTTTCTGAAAAGATATGACCTATTTTGTTAAGATTATTCTTTGGCTTGAGTGGTGCGCACAGAGAACCTACTCAGTGTCTGTGTGTGAGGAAGCCTTGTGTGGTTCTATATTATGTTACGGAAAGGTTGCTAAGCTCCATAAAAGCCCCATTAGCCGGTCCGACGTCAAAAGTTCTTAGTGATGTTTAACGTGTGCATTAACACTGTGTACAGTACAAAATAACTTGATTAAAAATCTCTAATTCCAGGCAAACATCAATAATTAGCAATAATGGGACCGCCGTCCATACTTTGATGTGAAATGTTTGTGATATGTGAATTCCAGACACACTTTCAGAGAACCCTTCTCGGGGTCATTTATTTGACAGTTATGTCTCAGTTTCGGGATGGCAACACTGAAATGTGAGTGTGTGTTTCTAGTACTAGACAGCATCACCGCTGTTCTAGAATAGACTGACATTCATCAGCGTTTATTTGCCCAGTCGGTTGATACCAGGTGGCTCGCAGAAGGAACCTGTTTTGAAAAACTCATGCCTGGATTTCTTAAATTAGAAATTCAAACATAGTTGCGTGACAAGTCTAATAGGCCGCACAACGCTGCGTACGGGCCCAGGTTGAGGGTTAACAGGAGAAGGCAGCCACCAGGTCTGTCTGCTCCGAACACACACACACACACACGCACACACACGCACACATACTTACACGTTGCACTTATGTGCACACAAACAGAAATATGGACATATTATGTATACACACACACAGTAGCTACCTCAGCCCCTCACCATCAGCCCATAAAACATTGGTCCTTTGTCCATAGCCTCTGTGGCCCTGTGGCCGACCACTGTGCTGTGCCCCTCTCTCGTTGCCACCTACAGCGATTCTCAAACCTGCCAAACCGCACAGTGGAATGAGCCTCAGACACACACAGGGGCAGCATATACATCTCTTTCCCTCTCACACGACGCCTAACGACGGAGGGCTTACCGATGACAGGGGTATCATGTTAGAATGAAAGTCCCCTGCTTAAGCCTTGGCTCACTTCAGAGTTGAGACACGAGAAGGGGTTAATACGAGAGTTGGAAGACTGGGTGGCAATTTTAGTTCAATTCCAATCCAGTTGCATTGGATATGGAATTTATCCACAGGAATAAAACTCCAGAACTCACTGGGATTTAGATGGATTTAGCCAATTATTCTCCTCTTTAAATCCTACTGAACTTCACTCTTCTCGATATCGCTCTCTTCTCGTTTTTTTTTGCATCAAGCTACAATATTTGAATCCTCTGCTGAACCCGTCTCGGTGGACCTCTCTCTTCCTTCCTTACACATCCCTCGTTCTTTCCCTCTAACTCATTAGTAATATATAACCATGGAGAGAGAGCCTCTGAACATTCCCGCATTCCGCCCAGAGTCTAGAATACTGCTTTAATAATGGCCCCAGAGAATGGGACCCCTGATACCACCAAGGCCTCTCTCCACACATGTTATTCACACACGCACACACACACACACATGGAAACATCATCCAAACACATCCTTTGCGTGCACGCGTGCATGCACAAACACTTGCGCGTGTACGCACGCAGGAACACACACATGTATGCAGGCAGACAAGCACACACTGCCGACAGCATTCATTGCCTCCCGGCTCTAGGACCATGCTCCCGGGTAGAAGTGGCCCCGGTAGCTTGGCACAGTCTAGGCCCTGCGCTGTCATCGTCCGTGCCAGGTGTTTACCTGGCAACCCCTGGTACAGCGGGTATACGTGCCCAACATCCGCCCACCCCTTCGCCCCGCTTAAAGAGCCGTAGCATCCACCAGGTAAGAAGGCCAAGTTCCTTCCATCTACCAGGAGGCCAAGTTCCTCTCCCAGTCTCCCCAGAGCTGCTTCACTAACCCTGGCTGTTATTAAGCCACGAGGCAGGGGTCAGCGGAGGTAAAGACAGGGTAACTCTACCTTTTTAATTACAGGCCTCAGTGGTGCGATAAGCAGGTCAGCTCATACCTCTACAGCCGGGATGCTCTGAGCGAAGCAGCAGGACTCCTGGCAAGGCTATCAGCATAACCTGTCAAACTTTCATTCTTAGATCTCTATCTGTTCTGAGGTATAGGAGCCGCAGCTTGACGTTCCATCGCCTCAGAATCATCCACAGATGTACCATGCCTCACTTACTGAAGGACTGTCATCGCAGCACACTGCACAGACGCTAACCTCGATGACCTCTCTCCGTCCTGCTCTCTCGCTCGCTCTCTCTCTCTCTCTCTCTCTCTCTCTAGATCCAGTTCTACTGTACTACTAATGAACTATAGATGTCAGGAAATCAGGCAGGACCATTTCCTCTTGCGGTAAGTAACGCTAGCGTGTTGAAGCAGAGGGGCAGAGGGGAGTGGCAGGTTAGAGGGGTATGATACTGTAGCTACTAGCTACTGGGACAATCTGATTACACTGACCCCATGCTGCTGTCTCCAGTCTTGGGCCTGGCCTGGTCCTGTCGTGCTGAGCAGAGGCAGGGTTATGGAGCTAAGAGAAGCTGAGGGCCGGACGTGGCTGGCTGTTGGATGCCAGGGGATGCCTGGGGTACTGTACTCAACAGCACACACTCCTATTCACACTGCCTCCACCACTTAGCAAAGTGATCTTCAGACAGGATGGGGGGGGGGGGGGGGGGGAAAGAAGGTGAGTGGTAGGAGTGAAGGAAAAAGAGGGCAGAGGTGAATGGAGTGAGGAATGGAGAGGGAATATAGTGATGGACGATACGGGGAGAGGGAGGAAGAGGGGCGCAGACTCTCATAGGTCAGTTTAATACCAGAGGAGAAAAAAAACACAACAATAACATATATAGGATGTGACCCAGGAGTACACAGACGGCTTCATTTCCCCTAACAATTACCACTCTCAATGGGAGAAAAAGAAACAAGGTTATTCTTTCTGTTAATAATGTGCTGTCTCAGCATGTCCACTTCTGATTCAAGGCCTTTCAGGCTGTGGTTTGGGGTGCAGAGTGGTACATTGCGGAAGAGACTGGTTTGAATAGCTGACTTTTATCCTCCCTCCTCCATTCAAACATTTGTCTCAACAGCATCTATTAAATCATTTTGACATCGCTATGGCATGTTGTTTTCTTGAATTACTGTACATACAAGCTCTTACTTTTACATAATGTCCCTTCCTTTTGGAGAGGGTCCCTTTCGGCGGGTTTTGGGGAGGGAGGAGTGGGAGTGGGACGAAAGGAAAGAAGGAGAGATGCTAAGCAATCCGATATCATCACTCTTTCATTTGGCTAGCAGCCTTTCCCAGGTAGTATAAGAGTGAGTGACTGTGCAGGAAAGAATAGGGCTTTTCATTAGGCTGACGAACACTGACGGCCACAGAGAGGAGGGGGAGTGAGAGGGAAGCCATGAGGAAGCAGGAATGGGTTGACAAAATTGCCAAACAACATCCTATAACACATTATGCATAGCTGCATAGCGATGCTGAGGTCGTCTAAGCCCTGTCGATGAGTCAACAATGACTAAGTGGTTAAACCACAAGACCGTGAGCGATTTTAAAGGTAGAACGGTACTCATAACGGTAGCTCCGGCAGGTCATTTACCATGGAGTGCCCTTGTCAGTGTGACAGTGCGAACTATATTTAACCACCTTGCTGTGGTTACAGAGAACAGAATCAAGGAGGGAGGGAAGAAGGTTTGGATGAGGATCCACTCAACAGCACCTAACACAGGTGCTCAGCTGTGAACCAGCCAGGAGCAGGCAATGACATCATATCCAGTTAAACGTTGATAGCTCTGAGAGTCTGGTACTGGACCACCGAGTTTGGTCAGTACAAGTGAGTCACTGAAACACAACAGTCCAAGATACACACAGACACACACACGCATTCATGCTAGGGACTTATGTGAATTGGACCTGTGTAAAAATACATCTGCATTGTGGTTTTGCCCTAACTGACACCAAATAATGGCATAATGAACCACATCAGTTAGTGGGAAACAAACATGTGTAAATGGCAAGCCCACTGCATGGCAGCAATTACCATAAACCCCAGCCATTAAGACATCAAAATCAGCCCTGAAACGTAATTGAGCAGAACCACGGGTAACTGTAGGTTACAAAGCGCTAGACTATGAGGACAAATAATTTTAGAAAGCATCTAGCACCTCTGTCTGCACTGCACAATTCAATAAGCTATGAAAAATGTGCTGCGTTATGGTTGGAGCCCCTTCCAGTCAGACTAACATTTTGCTGTGTCAGAGGTTTTCAAGCATTCTTGCTCTCCGCCTTGGATGCTCTCTCCCTCTCTCCATCTCTCCGTCCACAGACAGAGTTTTCCATTGGCATGGGCCTCCCACTGACAAACCATTATCCTCTCCCCACTGTTAAAACCTAACAACTGCTCAGCATTAAGGTGTGTATCTGTCATTAGTTAACTAGCCCTGGCAGAGGACACCATTGTTATTGTAGAGAGAGGTATTTGCACAAGCCGTATCTTTGGAGAGCACCAGTATTTCTGCGGCTTTTCGCCATCCCCTGTCTGAGTGGATCCAGTTTCCCCTGGCTTGCTCCCATGCCGGTCACCTGATTCACATGTTTTTTTTCAGGGTTTTGAATTCCCTGGAAACCTGACATCTGAAGGCCTCAGAGTGATTCTATGGAAGATCACACTGGATCTGTGCTGGAGACATTCTGTCCAAACAGCAGAGATGATATTTAGTGGTGGTTTGGTTGGTGTCTAGCAGGGGAGAAAGAGCGAGAGAGAGAGAGAGAGAGAGAGAGAGAGAGAGAGAGAGAGAGTGGGGGGGGGGGGGGGGGGGGGTTAGGGAGTAGGATGGAGCAAGAGAAGGAGAGCATAGAGTAGGAGAGAAAGATATTTAGAAAAGAGACAGAGAGAGAGAGAGAGAGAGAGAGAGAGAGAGAGAGAGAGAGAGAGAGAGAGGTAGGTGGGGGGAGTTAGGGAGGGTGGGAGTAGGATGGAGCAAGAGAAGGGGAGCATAGAGTAGGAGAGAAAGAGATTGAGAAAAAGGGAGAGAGAGAGAGAGAGGGAGAGAGAGAGAGAGAGAGTGGGGGGGGGGAGTTAGGGAGGGTGGGAGTAGGATGGAGCAAGAGAAGGAGAGCATAGAGTAGGAGAGAAAGAGATTTTGAAAAAGAGACAGAGGGAGAGAGAGAGAGAGAGAGAGAGAGAGAGAGAGAGAGAGAGAGAGAGAGTGGGGGCGAGTTAGGGAGGGTGGGAGTAGGATGGAGCAAGAGAAGGAGAGCATAGAGTAGGAGAGAAAGAGATTGAGAAAAAGAGACAGAGGGAGAGAGGTATAAGGGGAGAGGGGGAGGAAATGCGAGGGAAAGAAGCTCTGCCTCAGTGTGCAGGTGTCAGGGGCCTGATAAGTCCTGTTTAAACATTCACTGGAACAGAATGACGTATGTCAACAGACGCCTGGTACTCAGGTCTCTGTGATGTGAGCTGAGCCGCTAGCAGGCAGGCACACAGCCCTACAGGAACTATAAATCACAGACACTCGACAACGAGCAGTTAGTGACACCTTTGACCCACGCAGCCAGTAGCCCTGGCACACGCATCCAAGCTAAACCATCCCTCTCCTCTCCTCGTCTCCACCGCACCATATGACGGATATCACATCCAGAACTTCCAATTCTGAACACACTTCCACATATCAAACACCCTGTCACAACAAGTTGAAGTGATTGACTGAATTGGTGGCCTGGTAATCAAAGAATATACCACTTCTGTGTACGATGGCGAGGGAGGCATGGATCTATGACATGGTGTATTGATTATCGTTGATATATATATATATATATAGATGTATAAAGTATGCTTGGGGTATGCTTGGGGTCATTGTCCATTTGGAAGATCCATTTGGAAGACCCATTTGCGACCAAGCTTTAACTTCCTGATTGATGTCTTGAGACATTGCTTCAATATATCCACATCATTTTCCTCCATCATGATGCCATCTATTTTGTGAAGTGCACCAGTCCCTCCTGCAGCAAAGCACCCACAACATGATGCTGCCACCCCCGTGGTTCACGGTTGGAATGGTGTTCTTCGGCTTGCAAGCATCCCCCTTTTTCCTCCAAACATAACGATGGTCATTATGGCCAAACAGTTCTATTTTTGTTTCATCAGACCAGAGGACATTTCTCCAAAAAGTACAATATTTGTCCCCATGTGCAGTTGCAAACTGTAGTCTGGCTTTTTTATGGCGTTTTTGGAGCAGTGGCTTCTTCCTTGCTGAGCAGCCTTTCAGGTTATGTCGATATAAGACTCGTTTTACTGTGGATATATATATTTTTGTACCTGTTTCCTCCAGCATCTTCACAAGGTCCTTTGCTGTTGTTCTGGGATTGATTTGCACTTTTCGCACCAAAGTACGCTCATCTCTAGGAGACAGAACACGTCTCCTTCCTGAGTGGTATAACGGCTGCGTGGTCCCATAGTGTTTATACTTGCGTACTATTGTTTGTACAGATGAACGTGGTACCTTCAGGTGTTTGAAAATTGCTCCCAGGGGTGACCCAGACTTTTGGAGGTCTACAATCTTTTTTCTGAGGTCTTGGCTGATTTCTTTGGATTTTCTCATGATGTCAAGCAAAGAGGCACTGAGTTTGAAGGTAGGCCTTGAAATACATCCACAGGTACACTTCCAATTGACTCAAATGATGTCAATAAGCCTATCAGAAGCTTCTATAGCCATGACTTTATTTTCTGGTATTTTCCAAGCTGTCTAAAGGCACAGTTTTCTTAGTGTATGTAAACTTCTGACCCACTGGAATTGTGATATAAGTGAAATAATCTGTCTGTAAACAATTGTTGGAAAAATTACTTGTGTTATGCACAAAGTAGATGTTCTAACCGACATGCCAAAACTATAGTTTGTTAACAAGACATTTGTGGAGTGGTTGAAAAACGAGTTTTAATGACTCCAACCTAAGTGTATGTAAACTTCCGACTTCATTTGTATATATATACGTAATAGGTACATGTACAGTAGTTATGTCATGTGTAGTAATTTGCCTACATAGTAGTTACAAAATATACATGCACACTCTGGACTCAATGTCTAATCATTGCATCTAGATGTGTCCCAGCTAAGACATCCTTTAGGACTGTTAAACCACAACCTGAATGGAAAGAGAGAGCGCTAAGCCCAGGAGAGAACTCCCAGATCTCCCCTCAGACAGCCCAGTGAGATTCTCAGGAAAAGGCAGACACGGTTTAGCGATTGACTCCCACTGTTTGCCCAGAATTTTGACGCTGCAACTCGAAGTCAAGATGAGAAGTTTCCCAAGGCGTCTCAGCCATACCCATCTCTGGCCTGTCCAACCCAGGGCCAAGGCAATGCCTTATGTATGACCGACACTCATCACTCATGGACTGGAGTAGTTATGGTGTATTACATAGTGGAGTGTAAGGAATTCAGACACTGCATAACGTGGATGTCACGATGCAGCACTTACTGTATAAAAAATGCAAAACCCAAGGCACATGTAGTTTAGAACAATCCAGTATGGTTGGAATGAAAACAATGTCATTTTTCATCCAAATACATAGGCCTAGGTCAGCTGTTCAGCCATAACCAAAATGTTAATGGTCTTGATGAAAATAATAAACTATGTGAAATCTTACCTAGGTAACAATAATATAAATGCCTGCACCAAAGCCTGCCATCTTATCCTCCAACGGAGACGTTTCTTTTTAAGTGCCTAATTGTCTTCTTATCCACTTTTTTTTATGCATACATGTGTATAGATGATGTCATATATTATAGATGCAGCCTGTACCATGTTTGACCATGATTGTTTTTAGTGTCTCAAAACTCCATTTGACTTGGCCACAATGTGGTTAAAAAGAAAAATCTATATTTTGTATTATTGTATCATTGTGGAGTGACACTTAAATAAATGCTTCCAAGTCCAACTCGTTCTAGGCCTACGGCTCAGTCAGTCTTATCATTGTCTTATCCTACCGTTCAAAGGATAGACTATTTTCGACATTGTACAACAAATAGGGTAAGGCGTAGGCTATGCATCCCAGCCGATATCTTACAGTCAAGAGAAGTCAAAGTATGCTATCTGCACAGTACGTAGTGTTTTAATTCCATTCCACCGTTGAAAAGTTGTCAGACATTTCACATTGAATAGAAATATAAAGTTAGTGTTTGTGATATGTGAGTATCAGAGTGTGTGATATGTGGGGGAGTATGGCTGAGTGTAAAGTACATTAGACCATATGTTTTGTTAGTTTGTTGTGTGCCAATTCTGGTAGACTTTGTTATCTTTGACAGGATGTCGCGTGGGTGTAGGCCTACCGTAGCAGTAGCTCTTCTGTACGCACTCTGAGGAAGGGGAGGGGGGGGGGGGGGCAAATCCACATGGTGCAATGGTTACAAGGTGTGTAATCGTCAGTCCAAAATGTTTTGCAACGGCGACCGTTTACTCCAAACGACAACAAAAAAAGAGAGTTTCTATTGGAAAAATTCAGGTAGATCCCTCCCTGTTTGGTTCCGTTTGGTTCCGAGTGAATGTACCCCTTGGATTCAGGTGTGTTGGCCTAGTCTGCTATCTTGGTGCTGAGCAGGTGGCTGGAACTACAGGCAAACAGAGAGAGAGAGAGAGGAGGGGTTACGGGTGAGTCACATTTTTCCATCTCTACTAGTTTTGATACTTGGGCCTCTTTACCCTACACAACTTTGATGACACAAACTAGGTCGAGGAGAGAATCTTGTGTATTGTAAAGAGACGAATCTACATAGATTCAAATCTCTCTTGAAGAGATGTCTTCTACACTACCTCCGGAGGTAGAGGGTCTTCACACTGACTAGACTTTTCACAAAAATACCCTCAGCTGCTCATTTTGTGACACTCGCCCGACAGTTACTAAGCAGGGCAGTGTAAACAGAATAGTCTCGTTAAGCCAACACTCTTACAGTAAAAGTTGTAGTAGCAGAGCAATTTCACAGCTGAAATCTACGGACATTTTACATTTTTCTAAACTCACCAGGGAATTATAAAAATGTTCAGTCGCAATTTGCTTTTTACCTCATATCACGACTTCCATGATACTGATAAAATTAAGCCTGGTTTGTTTGAAGGTAACTTTAATATCTCCCCACCTTGCAAGCTTAATATTTTGGTGGCAATTTTACTAATTTTGCCATGGGGCAGAGAAGGACATTTGAAGTTGTACAGCTAATTTTCTGCAATTCCACACATTTTGCAATAGGGTAGAGAGAAATGTTTTCAGTTTTTAATATGATATCTGAGTGAGAGTAACAAACATAATCAATGGGGGCCCACCGGTCAGATATTACAGGTCAGATGCTGAATTGTCTGTTCTGGCAAAGGTATTGGAGTCCCTAGTCAAAAAGCAGCTTAAGGCCTACCACCAGGAAAACAATATTTTGAGTGGTTGTAGGAATCAGGTTTCAGGTCTAGAAACAGCATTGTCACAGCAACTTAGAAGGTTTTGAGTGATATGAACTGTGCCCTGGGTAAGAAGCTGCATTGTGTATCTATATTCATAGACTTGTCAAAGGCATTTGACACTGTGGACCATACTGTCTTGGTGCAGAGACTGAAGTTCATTTTTATTACTGGTCATGCTTTGGAGTGGTTTGTGAACTACCTGTCAAATTGAACCCAGTGTGTTAAGGTAGATGGTTGTAAGTTGGAAACCATAGAGTTATGCTTGGGTGTGCCTCAAGGATCAATTTTAGGTCCCTTGTTGTTTATTATCTAGATCAACAACATTGGGAGACATATTTTAATGCGGATGACACTGTTCTATATTCAAGTCACAACAGTTCGACTTTGGCTTTTGAAAAAGCTCAAAAAGCTTTTCACATCATTCAATAGAATCTGTACAATTTTAAGCTTGTTCTGAATTATTTTAAAACAAAATGCATGGTATTTTCCAATACTAAACAATTGCTACTTTGGAAGGACATTCTATAGAACAAGTCAAAACGTACAAATATCTGGGAGTTTGGGTGGATGAGAAGTTGAAACCGAGCATGTTGAAACCAGAAGTTGGAACAGAGCATGGAAAAAGATACTTTCACCATGTGTACCAATGAAATGCTTACTTGCAGGTTCCTTCTCTACAATGCAACAACAATAAGAAATAATAAAATATAAGAATACGAACTAAGTAAATGTAGAATAGAATAAACATTTTACCCTAACTATAATACAGGAAGGCATCATTTATAGTCCAATATTTACACATAATAAGAGTCTAGTAGCAGCGTGGGTGAGTTTATGTTTATTGTACTTGGCAAGTCAGTTATGAACAAACTCTAATTTTCAATGACAGCCTAGGAACAGTGGGTAAACTGCTTTGTTCAGGGATAGAATGATAGATTTTTACCTTGTCAGCTCAGGGATTTGAGCATGTAACCTTGCGGTTACAAGTCCAACGCTCTTACCACTAGGCTACCTGAGTGAGTGAGTGGGTGAGTGAGTGCATGTGTGCAAAGGTATGGAGAATCAAAGCAGGTGGTCAGTCCAGTTCAAGTGTTCAGCAGTCTGATGGCTTGTAGATAGAAACTGTATCTGAGCCTGTCGGTATCAGACCTCATGCTCAACAGTAAGGCAGTGAACAACTCGTGGCTGGGGTGTGTCGTGTCCTTGATGATGCTGTCTTCCTTCCTCAGGCACCGTTTCAAGTAGATGTCCTGAATGGGTGGGAGCACGGGTCCCAGTGATATACCGGAACGTCTTCACCATCCGCTGGACGGCCTTGCGGTCGTGGACGGAGCAATTCCCGTACCAGGCCGTGATAACCGGCCGGGAAACTCTCGATGGTGTAGAGGCAGTATTTGGAGAGGACCCAGCGTGGCATGCCAAATTTCTTCAGTCGCCTTAGGAACAGAGATTCTGTTGTGCCCTCTTGACAAGAGTGGTGGTGTTGTTGGTCCATGTCAAGTCCACAGTGACGAGGAACTTAAAACTGCTTACTCTCTCTACCGCAGTCCCATTGATGTGGATCAAGGGATGCTTCCTGAATTCAACAATCAACTCCTTTATTTTGCTGACGTTGAGGGAGAGGTTGTTGTCCTGGCACCACAGTGCCACTTACCTCCTCTGTATTGGCTGACTTGTCGTTGTTGGTGATCAGGCTTACAACGTGGTGTCGTCAGCAAACTTGATAATGGAGTTGGCGTCATGCGAAGCCATGCTGTCATGGGTGAACAAGGAGTACAGCAGAGGGCTGAGGACACACCCCTGAAGGGAGGAGTCTGTGTGGAGGAGATGTTGTTGCCAATCCTCACAGCCTGTGGTCTGCCCATCAGGGAGTTCAGGATCCAGTTGCAGAGGGTGGTGTCCAGAGCCAGGACTCTGAGCTTGGTGTCGAGCTTGGAGGGAACAATAGTGTTGAATGCTAAACTGTAGTCAATAAACAACATTCTCACATAGGTGTTTTAGGTCTGAATGGTGTGAAATTGCATTTTCCAATGGATTTGTATGAGCGGTAGGCAAATTGGGTCCAGTGTGCCTGGATATGGTCCACGACCAGCTTCTCCAAACACTTCATGATGACCAGGGTGAGTGCGAAGAGACGATAATCATTTGGGCATGTCACCATGTTTATCTGGGACACTGGGATGATGGTTGTCTCCTTCAAGCAGGTGCGGACTACATCCTGGGACAGGGATAGGTTGAAGATGTCCGAGAAGACGCCCGCCAGCTAGTCAGCATACACTCTGAGGACGTGTCTTGGGATGCCATCTGGGCCGGCGGCTTTGTGAGTATTCCTCACATCAAGCTTGGAGAGCGAAAGCACCTAGTCGTCCAGAGCAGGTCGAGTCTTCCTGGATGGCTCGGTATTGTCTGCCTTGAAGCGAGCATAAAATGTGTTAAACTCATCTGGGAGGAAGGCTTCCGTGGGCACCACACAGCTGGATTTTCCGTGATAGTCTGTAAGTCCTTGCCACATGCGTTCAATTCAAGTTTAAGTATGTATTGTCTTTTTGCATCCCTAATGGATTTGCGGAGCTCATACCTGCTGGCATTGTCATAGGGGTTCATTCTGCTGACATTTAATACTGCATTACGAGCCCACAGCATGGTACTGATATGTCCGTTCATCCAGGGTTTTTGGCTGGGCTATCCAAGCCTAAAACTCCAGGACCGGGTGTTCCTGGAGGAGTTCAAAGGACAAATAGATGAACATGTTGTTGAGACATGTACAGTGCATTCGGGAAAGTATTCAGACCCTTTGATATTTTCCACATTTTGTTAGGTTACAGCCTTATTCCAAAATTGATTAAATTGTTGTTTTTTGTCATCAATCTACACACAATACCCCATAATGACAAAGCCAAAACAGGTTTTTACACATTTTTGCTAATGTATTAAAATATGAGTATGACGCTACAAGCATGGCACACCTGTATTTGGGGAGTTTCTCCCATTCTTCTCTGCAGATACTCTCAAGCTTTGTCAGGTTGGATGGGAAGCGTTGCTGCACAGCTTTTTTCAGGTCTCTCCAGAGATGTTCAATCAGGTTCAAGTCCGGGCTCTGGCTGGGCCACTCAAGGGTATTCAGAGACTTGTCCCGACACCACTCCTGCTGTGTCTTGGTTGTGTGCTTAGGGCCGTTGTCGTGTTGGAACGTGAACCTTCGCCCCTGTCTGTTGTCCTAAGCGCTCTGGAGCAGGTTTTCATCAAGGATCTCTCTGTACTTTGCTCCGTTCATCTTTCCCTCGATCCTGACTAGTCTCCCAGTCCCTGCCACTGAAACACATCCCCACAGCATGATGCTGCCACCACCATGCCTCCCCGTAGGAATGGTCCCAGGTTTCCTCCAGACGTGACGCTTGGCATTCAGGTCAAAGTGTTCAGTCTTGGCTTCATCAGATCAGACAATCTTGTTTCTCATGGTCTGATAGTCCTTTATGTGGATTTGGCAAAGTCCAAGTGGGCCGTCATGTGCCTTTTACTGAGGAGTGGCTTCCGCCTGGCCACTCTACCATAAAGGCCTGATTGGCGGAGTGCTGCAGAGATGGTTGTTCTTCTGGAATGTTCTCTCACCTCCACAGAGGAACTCTGGAGCTCTAACAGAGTGACGATCGGGTTCTTGGTCACATCCCTGACCAATGCCTTCCTCCTCTGATTGCTCAGTTTGGCCGGGCGGCCAGCACTAGGAAGAGTCTCGGTGGTTCCAAACTACATCCATTTAAGAATGATGGAAGCCACTGTGCTCTTGGGATCTGTGCATCGACATAATCCTGTCTTGGAGCTCTACGGACAATTCCTTCGACCTCATGGCTTGGTATTAGCTCTGACATGTAATGTCAACTGTGGGAACTTATATAGACAGGTGTGTGCCTTTCCAAATCATGTCCAATCAATTTAATTTGCCACAGGTGGACTCCAATCAAGTTGTCATCTCAAAGATGATCAATGGAAACAGGATGCACCTGAGCTCAATTTCGAGTCTCATAGCAAAGGGTCTGAATACTTATGTAAATAAGGTGTTTCTGTTTTTCATTTTTTATAAATTAGAAAATATTTCTAAAAACATCTTTTCGCTTTGTCGTTATGGAGTATTGTGTGTAGATTGATGAGGATTTTTATTTATTTAATACATTTTGGAATAAGCCTATAAACGTAACAAAATGTGGAAAATGTCAAGGGGTCTGAATACTTCCCGAATCCACCGTACTGTAGTTGCTTCTAGTTGTTTACCCGATGTCACTAGTTTGCGTTGCCTGATGTAAGGAAGCACGTTGTTTTATTTCACACACACCACACGCCACACTCATGCCTGCATGCACACACACGCACATTGACTGTTTGTTTGCTGTTGTATTTGTGCTGTTGCCAGCGTCTTCTGTCGTTTTGTTGTACTTTTGGTTTTTTCCCCATCCCCACATGAGGCCTATTGCCTCTTGCCAGGCTATCATTGTAAATAAGAATTTGTTGTTAATTTACTTGCCTAGTTAAATAAAAATGCAATTCAACCATGATTAATACAAGTTTAGATAGCTGGCTAGACTAGTTTACTCATCTAAAACGTTTTATCTCTGACATGGGCTAATTAAGTGACAGTCAGTGACTGACATAACAAGAGAACAACTGTTGATGCACAACCAAATTTCAAATTTGCACCTTGTTGTATTCTCCTATTCTAACTCTCAAGAGTAAGTCTCACTAGACTTTACAGTATTTCATTCATGTAAATCCACCCCAAGGCCACACCTTTTTTCCCCCCTCAATACATTTGTGATGATGCGGCCTTGCACAGTGTGAACGTCTAATTAAATCATGGTCTTATTCTCCCGCTCTTTCATCCATTTGGTTGTCTACCTGTTTGCTGAGTTTAGGCCTAAATGTTAGCTATTGCGCTCGCTGTAAGATTATTATCCCAGTATTTGTAACATTGTGATCAATGTCATTTTCTAATTAGGCCAGTAACAAAGAAGTCTTTTTCAGACATTGAAATCAGGTTCATTTTCGGTTCTGAATTAAAGTTGAACTGACGTCTCTTCCCGGATGTTGAAAATGCATATTTTCCGGGCGTTGAAAATACGTATTTTTCTGACTTTTATCATATTTAATTTACAGACTTTGAAAACATGTATTTTCATGTTAATAATTACTCTAAGATTAACAGGGATGGAACTCTTGGAATTTCAATCAGTGCCATTAAATATGAAAATACCAAATTTCACTGGCCTGGCGGTCTAGGTTTGCATGTTTTCTACTAGCCTGGTTTGAAAACTACTAGCCTCGAGCTAGCAGGCTAGTTAAATGTCCATCCCTGCAGACAAGCATTCGGTTTATAAAACTTTATTCAGGAGTCTACTTTGTTTACATTACATGGCTCGCTAGTTATTATGCATTTTGCTACTTTTAAAAGTAAATATTACTCACTTTAGAACTGTTACTTGCAAGCTCATTGTTTCCTGCAAGTGTGTGGTGCACTTCCTGTGCTTAGTTTCTCCCTGTTTGTTATTTTGATCATATAAATGTTATTTTGAGATGAGGGATTGTATGCACGTTTTGTGGTGAATTTATGAATGTCATTTCATTGATTATTAGTTAAATACTCTGATGTATTTTAAAAAGATAATGTCACCTCTCCGTAGAAGTGAATTGGAATGACCCAATCCAGGTAGGGGTGCTGCCGTCTGGTATCTATGCCAGCCGGTTTCAGACCTGCAGGGCTAGAAGAAGGAACTAGCTTGCTGATTGTAAGAAAACACCTGACTCCACCCGACAGAATGTTATCCAGTGCCTTCCTCGCTTGGACTTGAAACTTTATAACAACATTGTTAGTCCTCATCTTCCTCATCATCATCCTTGGAGCTCTGTTGGTGAATGTATTCAGTGATGCCTTTATTCCTTTTAGGACGATAAACAAACAAGGACACTGTTTAGTGGCGCATGGGTTATTAACAAAAGTCTAAAATGCTCTCTTCTGTTTATGTTAAAAGTGAATATCTTAAATAAACAGGCTCAATGTAAATAAATGTCTGCACAAGAGCGGAGACACCATGGGAGTTTCTGTATCTGGAACCAGAGCTCTAATTGCACTGAGGAGAAGATAGGATTACTGACTGATTCTACATTTCGGCAGGCTGACATAATACAAACAAACAATTTTACAACATCCAGAGTCCCCTTCCACTTAAGCAGCCCGCAATAGGCATAGAAACAGAGAGGGGGAGAGAGAAATAAAACACATGTTGCACACACACACACATTACAACCTCAATCAAATTTCCACAACTTTACAAAGCCAAATAAACAACCAAACGACATGGGTTCGTTCGGAAGGGACTGTGAATGACCAAGCCACTCCCAGTGTACACCGACTTTATTACGGAGATCTCTAGGTGAGACATACATATTTCTGTGTTTTGAGGGAGATATAAATATTATTTATCAATGGAAAAGTGCATGGTGAGCTTGGGTGAGGAAATACTTGTTCGATTTTATAGGAGAATTTTGACCACTGCTTTTATCTCCAGCGCTGTCAATAGAAAAAATATTAATCATCCTCTACGGTTGCAGCAGTGCAAATGTTTCAACCTTTTCTTGTGTTCCTCATGTCCTCCAGAAAAAGGCACACGTTGTAATGTAAGTTCCTGGGCTGCTGTCTCCCCCTATGGGCATATGTTATCATGGCATGCATGGACCAACATTTAATTTCGCCTTCAATCCCTCTCTGCAAACCAAACGGTAAAGACTGTATGGACATTTTGAACCAGTAAAAATAATACTTGGTTTGGTATGCATTTAATAAATTGTTTAAAAATATATATTTGTAATGTATCTGCTGTGGCCTTTGTTTGTCGCACATAATAGCCGTAGGGCATGGTCACTACAGACCCTCGATTGTATGAAGGTATGACTTTGTATGCCTTTCGATATGGGATTTTGCATGCAGACAAATTGAGTCATAATGGAAACATAATTGGTGGGCCTATTTCCATGATTTCATCCTCAATGTTTTATTTCGTCAAGTATTAGTTTTTTTTTTTACTGGTTTAACTTTGAAGGTGTGAGTTAAACAAATCAAATCAAATCATTTTTTATTGGTCATATACACATGGTTAGCAGATGTTATTGCGAGTGTAGCGAATGCTTGTGCTTCTAGTTTCCCGACAGTGCAGCAATATCTAACAAGTAATATCTAACAATTCCACAACAGATACCTAGTACACACAAATCTAAGTAAAGGAATGGAATAAGAATATTTAAATATAAGTGTATGGATGAGACACTCGAATAGTCTCTGATTTAAGAATATAAACATATATTTGTAAACCAAAATCAATTTCAGTACTTTAATTATTATACCTACATCAGTATTGTACACAAAATGTAAAACTGTCTGTGCATATGCTGTGTGTGTGGAGGGGAGGGGGGCGTAGGGATCCAATTCCTTCAGTTCGTTATGCTCTGTCGACCAATCACATTTGGTTATTCTCCGGTATTCTGTAGCCGCACAGTAACTCACTTATAAAGTCCGCTTGCGAAGGATTTCAGTTCAAAGCACGCACACGTTCTGGAGATACTATTTGGAGACAGACTAGAACACTTTCTCTTTTTATCTGGAAAAAAAAGTTGCCGCAAATCATCAGCTGTTGCTCGAGTGTGGAGACGCCTGCAAACAAAACTAGGTTATTATACAATATTTTAGAAAGGCATATGCATAAAGACATTCTCTCTCCAAAAGGCTTTGTGCAGTTGACTGCCTCATTGCAGGAGCAAATAACGTCTACTGTTACTTTTTATCCACTTTTGGACATTTTAAATACTTTGGTCAAACTTTTCCTCGTGTGTAAAGCATCTCTAGGGATCTCACCCTCAAGAGCCGTACTTTCATATTTTGTGCGTAATTGTTCGACAACATTTTTCGTATGAATCTACTCGACCCCTTCCTGAAAATGACAGACGAACAAGACAAATGTCTCTCTGACGCACCGAGCCCGAGCATGTCCGAGGACTCTGCGGGATCCCCGTGCCCTTCCGGCTCTGGCTCAGACACCGAGAACACCAGACCTTCAGAGAACGGTCTGCTGATGGGTCCGGACGGTCCCATCGTCGAGTTCAAGAAGGACGACGATGACAAGTTCCCTGTGTGCATCCGCGACGCGGTGTCCCAGGTGCTGAAGGGCTACGACTGGACCCTGGTGCCAATGCCAGTCCGAGTGAACGGATCTAGTAAGAACAAGCCCCACGTCAAGAGACCGATGAACGCGTTTATGGTTTGGGCGCAAGCCGCCCGGAGAAAGCTGGCTGATCAGTACCCTCATCTGCACAACGCGGAGCTGAGCAAAACTCTGGGGAAACTATGGAGGTGAGTCTCACTCCTCTCTGTCATTACTTCCAAAGGTTTATTTCGAGTGGCATCGCGTTTGTGGTCTTATTACTGAAAATAGTTTTATTTAATAGGCAAACTCAATTCTAATTTTACTCATGCATTTCACGCTCGCATGTGAACTCGATACTGTGATCATTTAACCTTCGTAGTAAACTATTTGGTTGTCAATTTAATATTTGATTTACTCATGTATCTATTTGCCTTTCACGCACAGGCTACTCAATGAGGGAGAGAAACGTCCGTTCGTGGAGGAGGCAGAGCGCCTGAGGGTACAGCACAAGAAAGACCACCCCGACTACAAGTACCAGCCCCGGCGAAGGAAGTCCATGAAGAACGGACAAAGCGAGTCTGAGGACGGCACCGAGCAGACGCACATATCACCAGGAGCGATCTTCAAGGCGCTCCAGCAAGCTGACTCTCCAGCCTCTAGCATAGGAGAAGTGCACTCCCCCGGAGAACACTCCGGTAAGAATAAATAAAATGCGTAGTGCCTATTGCATTGGTCTCATTCAACATGTGTTCGTCAATGTATATTTGACACTTCAATGCTGCTAGACTTTTTATAAGAATAAACCTGTATGAAATAGATTGTTTGAAAAGCTGATGACTGATATTATCATATATGTTCTCTGTTAGTTTAACTTGATGTCTAGACCCATTTCTTATTCCACTCATGCTTGACCACTTGTACAGCCCTTATTTTTCCTTTTCAATTAAATCCATGGGTCTGCTCTTGCTCTGAGATTTGTATTACAGAAATATGTATTCTATATGTAACCCACCCTCTCTCTCTCAGGCCAGTCCCAAGGGCCCCCCACCCCTCCCACCACACCTAAGACCGACATCCAAGTGGGCAAGGTGGACCTGAAGCGCGAGGGTCGCCCCTTACAGGAAGGCACGGGTCGTCAGCTCAACATTGACTTCCGCGATGTGGACATCGGTGAGCTGAGCAGCGACGTCATCTCCCACATCGATACCTTCGATGTCAACGAGTTTGACCAGTACCTGCCCCCCAACGGTCACCCAGGCGCTCCTGGCACTGCCGCTGGCCAGGTCTCCTACAACGGCACCTATGGCATCAGCAGCTCCGCAGTCAGCCAGGCAGCAGGGGGCACCGCAGGGCACAGCTGGATGACCAAGAGCCAGAGTCAGCAGCAGCACTCCCTGACCACGCTGGGTAGTGGAGGGGAGCAGGTTCAGAACCAGAGGACCCCCACACACATCAAGACAGAGCAGCTGAGCCCCACCCACTACAACGATCAGCAGAACTCCTCCCCCCCGCAGCACGTCACCTACGGCTCCTTCAACCTGCAACACTACAGCTCTTCCGCCTACCCCTCCATCACCCGCGCCCAGTATGACTTTTCTGACCACCAGGGCGGCACCAACTCCTACTACAGCCACGCAGCCGGGGGCCAGGGCTCAGGGCTCTACTCCTTCAGCAGCTACATGAGCCCCAGCCAGAGGCCCATGTACACCCCCATCGCAGACACAACAGGAGTGCCCTCCGTGCCACAGACCCAAAGTCCCCAGCATCACTGGGACCAGCAGCCAGTGTACACACAGCTCTCCCGGCCCTGAGGACACAGTCATCTACACACAGACTTACATAGACTGATAGACATGCCCATCTTGCAGAGGGAGACTTTGTCACAACATTCCAACATCTAGCTCCCAGCAAACAGACACTTGAATTTACAACAGAGGAGAAGACAACAAAGAAGAAGAAGGAAAGCTGGACTTGAGAGAACTGAAATTAGATCCGAATGGCTCACAACGTGCCTTTTTTTTTGTGTATTGATGAAACATATTTTGAGCATTGAGAAATCCTCTGTGAGGACTGTTTAAATTGTTGATATTTTTAGTAGGTACTGTGTATGTTTTCTTACCTTTTTTACTCTGGCAGTTTGCTATTCTGGGGGATTTTAAACACGTATTTGTAGAGAAAAAGCTTTATTTTTATCCAGTTCAGCAGTAAACCACAGTAGTGCAGTTATCTATTCTATGGCCTCAATTCTCTGGTGGAATTTTTTACAGGCAGTAAATCTCTGTCCTTTTTTGGTTGTGTTAGTTTTTGTTTGTCTTCCTGCAGTGCATTGTGCTTATATGTGCTGTGGCATCCAACAAAATGAACTACATTTGTATTTGTGCAGTTTAGGGTTTCTCCATCAATGATTTATTATGATTATAGCACGTTCTTAGATGTAAGAGGGGCATGTTGTGAATGGCAAGGGAAGAAGTTTGGACGTTATCGTTTTGTGCAGGAGATTCCAGCCTTTTGCACCGTTAGTGCCTAGCATATCAGAGGTTGGGTGATAGGATGTGTGTGTGCTACAGCACATACTATAGAAGAGAGAAGTCACAGCTGAGATTCTACTTACCATCTGACAGCATGTGTTTGACAGCCACAGGAAGTGCCCTTTGACCTCTCGGGCGTCCCCTGCAGTCCACCATCACGCCAGTGTCGTTTTACAGCCCCCTGCCTGATCCACCTCTCACCCCCTCCCGCCCCCTCTCAGTCTTAACCCTTTAATTTATTTATTAGCTTAATTTTATTTTCAAAGTAATTATTATTTAGCATTTTATTCTTTATTTTATATTTTATACAATTAATTAATTTGTCTTCAAAATAAGTTACCTTCTGGATATTAAATGTCATATAAACCGGTCTTTTTAGCCGAGGGGGTTACTTAAAAAATGACACAAACTGTAATCATCATGCTTTATTTATCGTATGTAAATGTTTCTATTTTAAGTGTTTAATTTGTAATTTTTTGTTATCTAGTTGTGTACGGATTATTGTTAATTGTGAAGTTTGGATTCTAAACTGGAAATACGTTTTGAGCATAATGACAAAGTTTTACAATTAGTTATGTTTACGCTGTGGCTAATATGTTTGTGTTATTAGAGGTACCAGCATCCCTGTCTTTTCTAAGGACTTTTTTTTTAACGTCCTGACACATACAGTACTATCTCAGTATTGATGTTTTTTTTTCTGATGCATCTGAACAAATTGTCATTTTCTTCAGCTAGCTTAACATGTTACTGTACTGTCTTAAAAAGAAGCTTAACTTTTGTATTGTATTTGCAATAAAAGAGAAAATACTCTAGAAACAAAATGGTTGTTGATATTTTATTGCACAATACATGACCTACTTATTGAATAGGGTGGGGGAACAAGGAATCTAGTTGATATGGATAAACATTATGCTGCATAACACCTCTCTATAAGCTGGAATTCATAACATTTAAACCAACCCAATATCAATCTCAGAATTTTACTGTTTAGTCAAATTGAGACAGAGAGGTAGACAGAAAGAGTTAAAGAGCGAGCCTGAGAGAAGGCAGTTCTCTCAGAAGCCTTGTTTTTCTCATTTGTTTTCTCGTTCTTTCTCTTCCGTCAGCTGGAGCAACAGGGGGTACCTCCTTCCTCCTGTCTGCATGTTGTAAGGCTCTGGAGCTTTACTGGGAGAGGCTACTCTGCAGAAAAACATTACAACCGTGAAAAAAACTTTAATGTTTTTCAATTTAAAGCGGGGGACTTTGCTTCCCTACCAGCAAAGCTCTCTTTAAAGATTGTCAGTGCTGCCACCTTTTGAAGGTCAACTCAAGGAAATATTTACAAGCTTCACAACACCAGGGGACCAAGTGCCATTTTCCTATTCTCTACTACTATGAATCACACCTTTTGGAAGCTATTGTGATTTTTGAAACCACAGTTTTATAGTATGGACACAAGGCATAGGAGGACCATAAAATGTGACTCGTTTCAGGAAACTAGGCGTATGTCTCGCGTCACAAGCATTCGAACGTAAACATTTATTTTTGATCAAACTGTGTTTTATGGCAGAAATGCTTTCTGGAACATGTAAACTTCCATGTTCCTTAATAACAAACTTGTATGCCATCTGTAAATATGAGTAAAATAGAGCCTAGTTGGTTTAGCCACAGAAAAAGACAGGAACCTTCCCGCTAGCCATGATTGGCTGAGATAATGGATGGACTGGACATGCTGAGAGATGAGTTCGGATTGGTCTGCCATGTAGCACGCTTCTGTCTATAACAAAGGGCTGCTCAGTATGTGTAGGTAACCCTTTCTAATACAGCTTTTATGAAAGATATCACAAATAACTGCAAAAGTGTTGTTCCCCACTTTCTGGAGGACAGAGTTTTGAAATCAGTGGAATGCCCGGTGGAAGCAGCATATGACAGCTAAGGAGATGGAGAAAATTCTGGCTTTTAATTGCAAATATGTGGAGGGAGTCAAAAACAGAACACACAGAAGGCTGTTGTATAAAACACCTGTCTCCGGATTACATCTTCAAACTAAGGGCAACCATGGCATCTGTGACATAGAGGAAGGAGTATTTATCCATGTATATGGACGGGTAAGAGAGTCTGGCAAGCTACATTTTCCGATATTATACGTTTCAAATTTAGTCAGAAAGTTGTTTTCATTGCAAGTTAATAAAGCGTGCTGTTAGCTAGCTAGCTAACGTTAGCTGGCTGGCTCGCTAGCTAATATTACATGTATGATCTGAGTAGTAATATTATTTGTATCTCAGAGCCATTTGCATTGATAGTTATAGCCTAATGTTAGCTAGCTAACATTGAATCTAGTTGATTTGCTATCTGCAGATTCATGCAAGGTAGTAATGTCATGAGCTAGCTAGCTACATGTCTAATCAAAAGACTCTACTATGCAAGGTACCATTTCACTGTACCATAACACCTTCTGTATCCTGTGCATGTGACAAATCAACTTAGATTTTATTTGATAGAGTGTGTGTTTACCAGAGACGGTAATGTGAAGAACAACATGACCTGCTCCAAAGTCAAATTAGCCTATAATGCCCTGCTTTTATTTTGCCACACTCACAACTGGCAAGATTTTTTCTGTAATTAGCATGCCATTAACTTGTAAATCATGATCTTGTTGTGAGTTTATTTTCCTGTAATAATTCATACAAATTAGCTAAAGTTAAGCCGTTATCAGCTATATGATGTGGTCATTATTTGAACTGGCTAGCTAACTAACTTAACGTTAGCTAGCTATGCTAACAAGCTAGAAACAAACCAAAACATTGTTTAGAAAGTTGCTTTTAGTTGCCTGGTTTGCAAGATTGACATACAAAATGTATTTTTAAACGGATGGGTTTATTGGTGTTAAAATACACCAGTTATGCTAGTTTGGACCAACAGGCTGCTATTGTCATGAATGTGAATCCATAAAAGAGATGGTGGGGCTAGGCTTCAGAGGGTGTGAACAATGCTGAAAGGGTATAGACAAAGTTTATCAACTTTCAAATCAGAATGACTTTCCCATTGTTCCTCAACTGTAGTGTATGAAATACAATTTTCTAGCTCTGAGTCTCTACTTTTATCCAATGTAATAAAACACCATTTCAAATGTTGCTGCATAAGACCGAATCGATCCAGTCGGTCAAAAATATAATTGTATCCATGTTATTGTACAGTATGTTTTTTAAATCATCATCAGAATCACTATACGCATAGTTTTATATGGCATCAGTCATTGTTTTTGAAACCCGAGAAGTGAGAGTGACAGTGTATTGTAGCCTTTTAGGCATACTAGAAACATTCATCAAGGTGTGAGAGAAAGATGTAACTTGCTGAATTAAAACTACCACTGTAGCTGTTTATAGAAGTGAAGTATCCACTTATGTAATGTAATTACCTTATTCTTTAAGTGTCAATGACAATTACATACAGTCATTTCCACCATATTATATGATCTGGCTCTGCACCTAGTTCATTGGCTGATCAAGGTGGGAGGAGGATATCTAGCACCTGTTTCCAGTGATCCGATTGGAAGACATCAGTTTGGCACCTTGGAATCGATTCCTAGACAGGAAGGAAAGAGGGGGAGGCAGAGAAGAGCGAGAAAATGAAGCAATAAGGAGGGAAAGAGAGGGAGAGAGATGACTTCAGTTGAAAGCAGCCCAGCCCATCTGAAAAAGCCATCAGTATCCCTGCTCTTCTAATGGGGAAATGGTAGCACTTAGGAGTGGACAGATGACATGTTTCACATGGATGTTTTCCCCCGCCAGTGTGCTCCCAGGCCAAGTCACATGCTGGGGTGTAGGCTCAGTCCCAGCAGTGCACTGAAATACAATGAACGCTCTCGCCCTATGACAAGGCATGTTGCTAAGCATCATCCTCAACCCATCCGCCTATCTTTGGTCCTGTATGGCTCAGTTGGTAGAGCATGGCGCTTGTGTTATAGGGTGGACTTTAGCTCTTATATGAATTGAATTTTCACTGATCTTTGCATGATCTCGCAAGTAATTGACCTTGATCGACCGCTGATTGCCATTCATTGGTTGCATGTGTGCTGTGACTTGGAGATTTGCTGTGCTTAATTGTATGAACTTTTTCAACCACCCTCCTCCCGTGATTGGAACATCCCTTAATGAACTATGCTCTCTCTTTCACTGCAGTTCACGCCCTTGGTCTCGTTTATAACCCGTGGTGCATTTGTGTCTGGGGTGGAGCACCTGTTAGGGCAGTGTGCCAGGAGCGTGAGACTACAAATGTTTGAGGTCTGGTTGGTGCTAGCTTATAGCGGTGTCTGTTCTAAACAATTTGCCCTGCTTTCAGGGGGTTTTGGCTTTTTATTTTTTTAATGGGAGAGCGCCGCAGTGATGGTGGCTTTGCTTGGGTATTCGTAACTATTAATAATCTGATCATTTATTGCTCTTAAAGTGACGCTAATGTGATTGTAATCCTAGGTATTCTAGTTGTATGAGTAGTGTGCAAGCCACCATCTGGGTATGTATCACCGCCTGTTATTTATAATGGCAACGTTAAAACAGACTATGGCCAGATAGTTTCACTTACAACATTTCAAAAATATTTTCATAAAATTGTATATTTGATTTAAAGTGTTACCTTGTCCATTGTCTTGCTCATGACCCAATCAATATGTTGCGTGTCACAAACCTGTCTTGTCCTGGTTGAGGTGTTCCACCTCATTAAACAGGAACCGGCGTAGTCTGGTAGGTGAGCCATGTTAGTCTCGGGCCCGGGTGGGATACTTGCATAGCCAGGGTTGTGAGGTTTCATTCCCAGGGCCACCCAGAAGTAGAAATATATGTGCGCATGACTAAGTCGCTTTGGATAAAAGCGTCTGCTAAATGTCACTTTATATATTTATTGGGTTGTCTTCATTGAGCTACCTTGGCTGTGTAGACCTATAGCTTATTTCTGACCAGAGAAGGTCCCATAGATTTTGTTAGTAATTCTCATGCAAATATCAATAACATGGCTTAAGTATGTTTTCTCTCTGCCCCATGGCAATGTGTAGAATTGCAGGAAATTAACTTCAATTTCTCTCTACTGTCAAGGGGGTTGACACACTAATGTTTTGCTGTGAGGTGGGGGGCCCCAACCAAATCTCGCTTGGGGCCCCCACTAGAGCTTGCACTGCCCAACTGTGGCGTGGAACTAATCATATAGACAGTCTGTCTTGTCAGCTGCTCTGAGGGACAGGTCTAAATAAAGGCCTGTTACTGATTGCCATAAGATACCCTATAGCCTTGATACTGGTGCCTGAGGGACCAAAACAGTTCCTGTTCACTATAGGATCTCTGGCTGGGTCTGAAAATATCCCAGTGCACCTATTGGTGGTGGATTGGGTTAGTTACCCCCGTACAATATAAAGTGTTTTGAGACAGAGAAAATGCAATCTTAAACGCTATCCATTATGATTAAGTGTCAATAGGCTTGTGCATCATTTAACTGGCACATAGACACACCAACCTTCTCTATCTTTACATGACTGTACGAAGTCCGAAAATAACCACATTTCGGAGTTATAACTGTGTGTGTCTAACTGTGTGTGATGCACACAATTGACTGGGTGAGGACCAGACCCCGGGCTTGGCGCATACACCCACTCCCCAGAGGCCGGAAGCAGGGACACTGGGTTTGGAGTGGCTCAATCAGTGGGCAGTTTTCCCAGGAGAAGCCCATTAATATTCCGAACAGACGTCTCGATGGGAATTTTTCCCCTCTGAGCCCAATGGGTGGTCCTTTTTAAATGTAAAATACCACACCACAAGAGAACCTGGCAACTTCCAACCCTCGGACAATGGACTGCTTCCGAACGCACAAATGGATAAGCGACTTGGTTTCGCGTGGGAGAAATGCCAACCCGAAAACAGGGGGAAATATGAATAAGTAAATGTATTGAAGAGCGAGTGATTGTGTGTGTCTGTGAAAGGTGTATTAGTGTGTGTTTATGCATGACAAAGTTTACCGAACAAGAAAATGACCTAATCAAATAAACAATCAGTATTCCATGGCCTCCTTGCTACTGAACATAAAAAAACACAATACCATACCCAAGGCAGAAGTCAACTCATTAAAAACAATGGTAAGTAGCATTTGCTAATTCAGTAACAACCCTCAGGGCAAACTTGTTTGCTTATGTTGGTGTGCAAAGCCCACTGTATGAAAATCACATTGCCTTTATGACGCTCTTGGGCTGCATGACTTACTGTATGATTCCGTCCAGTTCTCTTCACATTCTCCAACTCCTTGCTGCTTCTGGCAACATCCATGTCCCCCCCCCCCACGCCCCGTCCTCTTCACATCTAACCCCTCTGTCTCGGGTACGTTCACCCCACTACCCCCTCACTACAGCAGCCCCCTGTCATTGTTCCTAGGGACCAGCACAAACGAGACGACTTGACCCCTTCGTGCCCCCCCCCATTTCCTCTCCTTTCAAACTGCCTAGCCTCCCGAAAGCAGTGCCTGGACACAGAGGAAACTGTACATCAATTAGGACCGGCGAGACAGGATTTTTTTTACTACACTTCACACAGAGGCCGATGGAGAGGAACAGTGATCTCCCCCGGCAACAGACGCCCACACGAGCCAGAAACAGTAGCCTATATGGTCCCTAGCCTGGATATTGTGAGATCCGTCAGGTGCTAGTCCTGTTTGTCTGGGCTCTTACACAAGTGGGAGGATTTATAGTATCTTCATCTTTTCTCTCTGTTTCTTAGGATGGCCTTGGCGCATACAATGTGGCTCTGAACATCCCTGCTTGCCACAGATCCAACATCCTCAACCGCTTTTCCACCTTCTTGGTTGGTGAGAGCTAGTGGTGCTCTATTGGTTCTTAAACTCCTGGACTGCATCCACCCTTGTTGAAACCCACCTCAAAGGGCCAGTAAAGGGTGATCTCTAATATATTATCTCTCTTTAAAAGTGTGGACCAACCTGGTGCCTCGTCTGAGTAAGGCCCATTGCCTGTAGTCTGCAGTAGGGTCACGGTCTGAATGTGATCCACAGCTTAAATGACATCACACTCTCATCTCTGTAAAAACAAGCATGCCCATCCCCAAATTGACAGCAGGCCCAATCAACAGCCGCCAGCTACCTTCTCCCATCTCCATATCCCATTACCACCAATCTCCTCAAACAGCCTCAGATTATAGGCACCTAAGTATGATTATGTTTAAATGCATGTTATCATTTGGTCTGCATGGGCAGCAATAACACCTTTGGCTGAGTAAATAGACATAGAGAATGGCTGAGCCCCCTTCTGTAACTGATCTATAGGGGGACTTTAGCACGGTAGTGGGCTAGGATAGGCTTGTTTAGAGAGCCCTGGAGTAATGCAGAGGACCATGGATGTGGCAGACATGGGGGGGAGGGCTCTATTGGGGGTAGACCATCATTGCTTAAGTAAGCAGTATTTGGTGGGGCAAGGGAGGGGGGTAGCTAGCTACTGTACCAGGAAGTTAGCTAGCTACTGTACCTGGAAGTTCTAAACCCATCTCCCTGTTTCTCTGTATAAATGGCATTCAGACAACTTGAGAGAGGAATTCACTTTTTAGAATTGACGGTCAACTTCTGTCTTCGGTCCTAGTTCCACGTCCAGAAAGACAGTTCAGAGGTTAGTCAGAAGATAGCTTTATGGAGCGATGGTTTAGCGAGAGAGGAGGGTGAGAGGGGGGCTCCTGGGGCTCTGAATGTTTGGGCGAGGGTCTAACACCATGACAGGCGCTGGGGTTTTTATGTGCGTTTGGGGTTAAGACAAATGGTCAATGGTAAATATCCCTGAGTTATTTCACAGTGACCCAGCATTTCCCAGAAGACAGTCAGAGCAGCGACCTGGCAGTGCACTCCATCTCCCAGGACTGGAGTTTATGAAGAGGAACGTTACACACACACACACAGACACACACACGTTATCTCTCCCTCTCTTGCTGTCGCTTTCTTTTTCTCTATCACTCTCTCTTGCCAAATTTTAACACGTATTGCTATTCATTCCTAATCTATTTCTTTTACTTACATTTTTTTGCATGGCATGAGCTGTTCCTCTTCTACCAACACTCCACCCACCCACCTAAAACATCCTCCAACACCTTCCCCCTTTATACACACATCCACATATGCACTTACAGACAGTCACACACAAACTCAGTTGCCACATGAAACCATGACGCTGCCCTAATAGATGGGCTGGGGTTTGGACTCTGACAGCTCCTATACATCACTATGGTTGAACCCAGTCTGCGTGGCTCTGGTTAGGCAGATGTAGCCTCTAGTTCAGTACTACATCTGTTGGGTTCTGCTCACCACCTGGTGTACTGCACTGCACAGGGGGCCCCATCAGAGAAGTGTGTGCGTGTGTGCGTGTGGTGGGGGATGGGGGGTGGTGGTATCTGAACTTTGTTATAGCATCTATGGTATCTGGTAGCGTTTAGCCAATGAGTTGTACACACATCGATCAAACCGCAACCGCACCGATAAAACTAGCGCAAGCCATCCCTTCAAAGGAGCGTATCACCGGCATCGCTATCGTACAACAGCGGTACAGGGCTCTGAATCATGCTAGGGTTATTCTCGGGTAATTAGTTAAGGTCGTTTTGAGTGAGTAAGGATATGTCAGAGAATGACTGGAATACTGGTTAGCAGGCCAACATGTCTTCAGGACTCACTCCAATCCATGTAGACAAGACATTAGCCAAAGCATGCAGGACTCTGTCATCTTTGTAATGTGCATTTGATTGTCATTTGCTGTAGTTTCAGGAAATGACACCAATGGTGAGATTATAGAGAAATGTCTCTCTTGTTCAATCCAACTTTAGCTTAAGCATATTACTCTGCAACGATTAATAACAGCATAATAGCACTAATATAGCAGAAATCAATTCAGAAAAGTGAAAAATAAGACAGGAACTGATTTATAATGGCCTCACAAGCTATGATTCACCAAAATAACTATTCCTAAATACATTTATGTTGTTATTTCAACACTTGATATGACTAGAGTGATGTGATGCCTGGGGAGTTGAGCATTCCTCTGGTTCGACTCCACTGTCTGAGTCTCACAAAAGGGACCTGTCACAAAAGGGACCTGCTCTCCATTTTGGCTCGGAGAGAGCCAGGGACTGCAAGATAAAATATAAAAGAGATGTGTGAGAAACGGTGCTTGTTAGGGTCTGCCAATGTGGCGGAAGCGGACGGCTCTGTTTTTTAAATTGAGGGATGAAGATCAATAACCTGCTGTGAAATTCTAGTAGAGTCTGAGAGGTGAGAGAGAGAGAGACAGACAGAGAGGGGAGGCTCCATTTCAATCATAACCTCAGGTTGTGTTTAACAGCGCATTTCTTTTGGCTTATACTTTTTATACTGTCCTGTGGAAGTTTTTCACAACATTGCATCATGTTACAGCAAAAAAAGGCCACTGAACTCTACTATTAGAGTGGCTTTACTATCTACATGCTGTGGATCTGCCTGTCTTCAGTCAGTAAAGACTGTGCTAAGTCGCACCGTGTAGTGGTTGTGTGGGCAAGGTTAATGGTTGGAATTCATAGGGACTGGAGAGACCGTACGTTGCTGGCCCTCAATGGCCAGGTGAAAGTGGCCTGCAAACACCAGAACAATCTGAGGGCCTGGGAAAGGGCTGGACCTTAGCATAGGCCTGTGCTAAGGTTCCACTGGGACGGTGTTTGACTTCAAACCACCTACAGTACATGTACATTATTACCTCGACTAACCAGTGCCCCCGTACATTGACTCTGTACCACTACCCTCTGTATATGGCCTCGCTACTGTTATTTTATTGTTGCTCTTTCATTTTTGTACTTATTCTTAACACTTATTTTTCTTAACTGCATTGTTGGTTAAGGGCTTGTACGTAAACATTTCACTGTAAGGTCTACAAATGTTGTATTCGGCGCATGTGACAAATAACGATTTGATTTGATTTGTTGTCGCGGAAGAAGTTGACTATGTTTTGAAATCAGTGGAATGATAAGGAGATGAATAGAACCGTATTACATCTTCAAACTAAGGGCAACCATGGCATCTGTGACAGAGAGGGAGAAAGATCTGATGATTCTTATGGCATTGCACACGGTCAGTGTGAACCAGAGTGACTTGACACAACGGGCCAAGCAAGCTGTACAAACAAAATGGAAACGACACAGGACGTCTTATTTAATGAAATGGTTTACAGTCTGCCGTGAAGCGTTCGTCCATGTATACGGGTAAGAGTCTAGCTAGAGTTTCAGATAGTATACGTTTCTAATTTTGTCAAAGTTGTTTTCATTGCAAGTTAAAGCTTACTGTTAGCTAGCTAGCTGATGCTAGATGGCTAGCTCGCTAGCTTACATAACATTACTACACACAGATCATACATGTAATCTCACAATACCATTTTGCGTTGCTAGTTATAGCCTAATGTTAGCTAGCTAACTAGCTAACATTGAACCTATTTAGTTAACTTTAGCTAGCTATGACAATCGGTTTGTATTGCTAATACTCTATGGATTGGGATTATGGTTCATTGTTTTGCTAGCTAGCGACAAGTTAAAGCTTACTGTTAGCTAGCTAGCTGACGTTAGATGGCTGGCTCGCTAGCTAACATTACGTGTATGATCTGTGTAGTAATGCGCATGCAAATGCCATTTGCATTGCTAGTTAAAGCCTAATGAACCTATTTGGTTAACTTTAGCTCGCTATGACAATCGGTTTGTATTTCTAGTACTCTATGGATTAGGATTATGGTTCATTGTTTAGCTAGCATGTCTAAACAAAAGACTCCACTTCGTCAGATGATTACATGACCCATCAAGTTAGCCAGGTGTGTCTGACGGTGATTACGGTTATCTGTTGTATAATGATGCAAAATATTTGTATCTGGAATTTGTCTTTCAGCATCAGTAGAACACGCCTGACTCTCCTCCACTATTCATAAAAAGAGAATGGTCTAATGCCCCCCATCAAAAAGAGAGCTGGCCCAAGCAAGGCAGGTTACACCTGAAGCATGAGGACTTGCAGTGAGTTGTGAATTTCAACAACAACTACGCAGAGGATAATGCAATAGTATTACCAGGACGCCACCCAGGACACAAACACTTTGGTTGAAAGCTGCTGCCATCCCATGAGACGAAATCAGCGGTGTGGCATCTCTACAAGGAATCGATGACAACACTTCCTATGTAAAGCATAAACAACACGTTTTGATGATTTGATTGACCTCCAACATGATTGCCACTACTTTTATTGATCTCACATTATTTCTGTATTTTCCAGAGGTACGTGTAATCGGGCTGAATTTCTTCAGGAATCTGTAGAGAAAGTTGCGGGCCCACATCTCAAGCACTAAGCCCAGGACAGACCTGGACACCTGACTCGTACTTCTTATCTAAACTTGGGAGGTGAACTGATTGTTATGAATGGTTATTTCCTGTTTTACAGCTTCGATGCTCTGGAGCCTGGTGTTGTTGTCGCCAAGGAGCGTTCGGACTCAGTCGGGACCAGGTTCCAGCTGCTACGCTAACATCCTTCCTCCCATAGATGGTCTGCCTGTACAAGCACCACCTGGACTGGACACAGCTAGACAAACTATATTTTTCAGATGATCAGGGAGTTTTGCGACGAAGAGGCTATGGACATCATATGCCTTACACCGAAGTCAAGGGCAGGACAGAAACAGGCTCTCCGTATATAGATTCACTTGTTCATACGTGGTTCGGACGGACCAGTTCATCATTGGGGGCAAGTTCCCAGTCATCAGCACTATCTGCAGTGCCTCTATTCAAATGACTCTCTCCTAACACACATGCCATGCGTTGCTGCTACTATTAAAAAAAATGTATCCTGCTTCTCAGCCACTTTATCCCCGATTGTATGCATATAACTACCTCATCTATCACTGTTATCGTTATTGATACTGTTCTTGTACATACTGTATATTATTTTCTTTATATTGACACTACTGTATCTATTTTTAGAGAGAGCAGAGACCCATCTACTTAGCTGGATGTGGCTGGGGGTTATATCATTTCTTTCACATGACCCATCAATTTAGACAAGTGTGTCTGGGTAAGCGTCATCTAATATTAATAAAATATTTTTTATCTAGACACTTTCTGTTTACCTGGATTTTTTCCTAATTGTAGGCTACTACTTTTACCACTTTTAGCCTTAATCTTTACTACACTACTCACTGTTTAGCACATTACCTCACATGTGAATCCTTAAAGAGATGGGTGGGGCTGGTTTAAGAGGGTGTGAACAATGCAGAATGGGTGTGGACAAAGGAGAGCTCTCCAGCAGGTGTACCAAAACATTCAAAGGCCATTTTCTCAAAAGTGGGGTTACAAGTTTATCAACTTTCAAAGCAGAATTACCTTTCCATTGTTTCTCAAATGCAGTGTATGATATATCATTTTGTAGCTCTGTATCTCTGCTTTTATCCAATGTAAAAAAACACAATTTCAAATGTTACGTAAGACCGAATCCAGGTAGTCGGTCAAAAATGTATCAAGCCCAACAAAAAAGGTCTATTAATTATAATCCACATAATAATTCACATTTCCTATTGCTACAGGATAATTTTTCTGCTGTAGCAAATTGCCCCATATTAAGATCCTACATCTGTATGGTGCAAAATTCTGTCTGTCTGCTTACTCTCATTCTTCCCCTCCTTGCCCCTCTATCCACTCTATTCTCTCTGCTATCCCCATGCATCAATCCTATCCCCCTCATCATCCCACTCTGTCTTCTCTCTCCCTTTCTCAATATTTCTCTATCCTTATCCTCTCTTCCACTCCTCTACCCTTTCTCATTCTCCTCTACCTCTCTCCCTCTTCTTCTCCTCGAACCTCTTCCTCTACCCCTGTAGGCTCATATTACTGACCTCAGCCCTCCTGGTACTGTTTGTAATTTTACCTTAACGATTGCGGCACCGGCAGGCCGGCAGGCACCGCAGCAGTAACATTTGGTCACCAGGTTTCCCTCTTCCTTCTCCTCTCGGCCTTTCTCTCCTCTCATAGAGTTCACTCGGCACAGAGAGAAATGGATGATGGTGATGGCAGAGAAGGACATTTGAGGACATGATCAGAGGGTCACAATCACACAGTTGCTTTATCAGACCGCGTCCAGATGGAAAGATGGTCAGGCAGACAGATAAGTAGAGCAACCTTTAGGAACAGAAAGAGAAACACGGAGAGTGAGTGTGAGAAGGACAGTTTGAGAGGGAGGAGGAACTGAGAGATAGAATGGAAGAGGCGAGATCCCCCACAGGAATAATATCTACCATCCCTGCTTGGGGTGGAAGGAGGGGCTGCCGGGAGGAAAAAAGACAAGTCAGACTGTTGCAATCTTATCTCGATGTCATTAACTGTATCCTGCTGTTCCTTCCTTCCTCCTCCTGCTTCGTGTGAGGAACACTTCCCTCACTACGTAGCTTTCTACACACCAAGGAGCTCTTTATAATCTACAGGAAGGACTGTTTTACTGTAGGTCTCAGAACAACTCCGATATAGAATCCAAATACAGACAATTCGTCAATTAATTTATTAACTCATTAAACGCCTCTCGCACTTAGGTAGCAACAGGTCAGCTGACAAAACACAGAGTAGAGTGTTAAGGACATGGGGAATGGGGGGTAGGATGAGGGGGTAGAGGAATTCAGGGGCGAAGTGACCTCAACTCCCCCTGTCAGGAAACCCCTGGTGCCCTTGAGTGGAAATCAAAGCTCTCATCCCCCTCCGCTGCATGTTGGGGTGGGATCCCCCTGTCTCCCCCCTCCTCCCACCAACGCCCCTCCACAGCCCCTCAGAGTACCTAACTCCCCCCAATCACCCCCCATGCTCCCATATCTACCATTAAAGGGGCCAATGATGTAATCAAGTGCTCATTTGTCATTGTGAGTGACAGGTGCCAGTGCACAGGGTGGCCAGTAGCTGTAGGCCTAACGTCTTGATTAAATTTCACGAGTCTAAGGGGCTCCCTTATAATCGGCAGATACAGACATACAGTAACAGACACCGAAACACACACACAGGAAAGCACACACAGAGGAACACACACACCATCCCAACATGATATCATAGGAAAACGTAATTCTGTCACATTTTTTCAAAAAGTTAGGTATCAACCAATTGAAGCTTCTGTCAATTAGCCATGTTCCCAGCAGGCTTTGCGGTTCCAATGGGAAAAGATGAGCGTCAGCTACTTGAAGCTTATGTAAATACATTGCAGTCAAGGAGAAAAGATGAGCATCAACCAATTTACACTTCTGTTAATACATTGCATTCAATGGTGAAAGAAGAGTGTCACTAGATTGACGTTTATGTCAATACATTGCGTTCAATGGTAAAAGAAGAGTGTCACTAGATTGATGTTTATGTCAATGCATTGCATTCAATGGTAAAAGAAGAGTGTCACTAGATTGACTTTTATGTCAATACATTGCGTTCAATGGTAAAAGAAGAGTGTCACTAGATTGATGTTTATGTCAATGCATTGCATTCAATGGGAAAAGATGAGTGTCACTAGATTGACTTTTATGTCAATACATTGCATTCAATGGTAAAAGAAGAGTGTCACTAGATTGATGTTTATGTCAATGCATTGCATTCAATGGGAAAAGATGAGTGTCACTAGATTGACTTTTATGTCAATACATTGCATTCAATGGGAAAAGATGAGTGCCAGACATACTGTATTAGTGTGACAGGGAGAAGGTTGTAGCCGCTAAGCCATCTTGTTTTAACAACACATACATATCAATACAACTAAAAACAACAAAATACAAGTTCTAAACAGCTGTGGAGCATAATGCTTAATTTGATTCTCTGTAGCAAGGCAAGCAGCAGCCCTGATCGGGAGATCACCATAAACATTCTACAACATTAAATCATCTGAGCGCTCCGCACATATTAACCGTTATCTTCAGCGCTGCCACTCAAACAACAAGCTATCCAATCAGATTCAATATCAGCTTTCAAATAACAATTTACGAAGTGCGTACAGCTGAGCAAGGCATGCTGCTGGGAGAAGGAGAGCGGATCTGGAACCGAGATGGGCACTCAGGCGTTCAGCACACTTACAAACTTGTTCATGGAATTTGGATTAGGCCACACCTAGTGGTGTACAGTACTTAAGTAAAAATACTTTAAAGTACTACTTAAGTCGTTTTTGGAGGTATCTGTACTGTACTATTTATATTTTTGACAACTTTTACTGTTACACCACTCCATTACTGAAGAAAATAATTTACTTTTTACTCTTTACATTTTCCCTGACACCCAAAAGTACTCGTTACAATTTTGAATGCTTAGCAGATGCAAGACAGGAAAACGGTCCAATTTAAACATCAAGATAATATCCCTGGTCATCCCTACTGCCTCTGATCTGGCGGACTCACTAAACACAAATGCTTTGTTTGTAAATTATGTCTGTGTGTTGGAGTGTGCCCCTGGCTATCAGTAAATAAAATAAAATAATTGTGCCATTTCGAGGCTTAATATAAGGATTGTGAAATGACTTATACTTTTGATATTTACGTATATTTTAGCAATTACATTTACTTTTGATACTTAGGTATATTTAAAACTAAAGACTTTTAGACTTTTACTCAAGTAGTATTGTACTGGGAGACATTCACTTTTACTTGAGTCATTTTCCATTAAGGTATCTTTACTTTTACTCAAGTATGACAATTGGGTACTTTTTCCACATCATCCCCACTCTCGTCCTCCTAGAGCACACCGACCTGTACATGAATAAAAATAATCTGCTGAACACGGAATTTATACACCAAACCCCATCCCACACTCACAGGCAGCAGCTGGAACTAATCACAATGAAGTGAATCATATCACATTAGCTACATACCACTGACAGATCGAGCCTTCAGTCATACGTGAATTGTGAACCTGATAAACCTCGTACAGGTTTTGTCGAGAACCAGAGCACGCACTTACACGAAGACACCAAAGAGTCGAAGAAGTAGAAACATTTCCATGGCAGGCCCATTTCAGGGATCATTTCCATGTCAGGTCCGCACTGTTAAGGAATTCAATTTGGAGTGAGTGTAGGTTAACCAGGCTATAGGCAGAGATGGCTTCCTGGCTGTAGTTTGATTGGCAGGTGGAAGGCCCAAGTCTGCAGTCTTGTCTGATGCTGTGCTGGGAGACAGTAGCACGCTGAGACACATCTGTCTCTGTCACACACAGACAGCACAGCACACTGCATCTGGTCTGTGAGATGGTCTTTTTTTGGAGAGATATAGTTTTACTTGAAAGTAACATTTTAGTTTTTGTACCGGTAGCGCGCAACACTTACACAAATACACAGGCATACGCACACCTACAAAATACACGTAACAGTTACTATAACTGAATCAGTGTCAGGAAACATGAGCCGAAATAGCGATACGTCACGCAATCACACAGACAATCAATCAAACTTCAAGCAATCAAAGCTGTCAAGTTCAACATGAGTCATTAATCATACATGTCAAATAAAATAAAATAAAATAAAATACAATTTTATTGGTCCCATACACATATTTAGCAGATGTTATTGCAGGTGTAGTGAAATGCTTGTGTTCCTAGCTCCAACAGTGCAGTAATATCTAACAGTGCAGAAGTATCTAAAAACGATTCACAACAATACGCACCAATCTAAAAGTAAAATAATGGAATTAAGAAATATAGAAATATTAGATTGAGCAATGTCGGAGTGGCATTGACTAAAATACAGTACAATAGAATAGAATATACTGTATGGATGTGTTGGGGCCCAACCACATGGTGGGTGGCCCCAGATGGTGGCCCCACCACTGAGCCCTGGGAGCTTGTCATAGGTTGAACACTGGGGGTCACGGAGGAGGCAGAGCCTTCAGTCGCATGTCCGCACACTACGGCATTTTGAGAGGGCCATTTATCAACGTCAGACCGCCCTCCTCTCCTCCGTTCATCCTCTCCATCCTTCATTGTCTCTCTGTCTCTATCCATCTTTCCCAGCCACTCATCTGTCCATTAAACTCTCCACCGCTCCTTCAATCACTTGTTTGACTTTCTCTCTCTGTGTGGGCAGCATCTCTCGATCTATCATCTCGGCTGTCATCTTTGTTCATGTACAATGTGGGACTATTCAAACATATAAAGTAGCCTCCTTTACAATCAAGAAATAACCCAAATAGACATTCTCTTAGACTCAAAGAACTGAGTCTCATACCATGTCAAGAGATGTGGTTTCTAAGGTCCCACAGTTGACCTTCATTCAGTCTCCATCAGAGAAGAGACCACTGGCACAGGCCACTACGGTTACCTAAAACAACAACAACACAGACATACGGTTTAAACTTGTACATGACCTGTACACCTTTCTTTGTGTTTTCACCAAACACATGTTAAATCCTGAGGGTCAAGATCTCTGACCTACGCCCCAAGGTCATTGTGATTACATCATTACAAACATCCTGTCATTTACCATACACCATGATAACATCCTGATGGCATCACCAACCAAACCATCCATCTATCCATCAGATGATTGTTCCAGCGTTATTGTGGTGATGGTGATTGCGCAGTGCTGTGGACTGGGGATGTTGTCTTGATCGTGATGAGAACTTGATTATAGTGAGTGGTGCTGGCTGTAATTGTGCAGTCCACCGACCCTCAGGACGGTGAATTAAAGTGTACTCAGTCAGCCGTGATGATGAGGGTTCACATCCAGCCCCAGAACCTGATTACCGGTCAACCTGCTGACCCCCGTTCACAAACCGTGGCGAACCGTGGCGAGGTAGAGCAGTTTCCTCTTCCTCATCTTTCCTCCCTCTCTTTCCTTTCTCTGGTCTTCTTTCTCCCCCTCATCATTCTCTTCACCTTCCCCTTTCTCCTTTATCTTCCTCTTTGCCCTTGCTAGCCAATACCCTGGGCCTATACTGCACACAATCCCTCCCTCCTGCCATCTCCACTTCCTCCCCTTTCCCACTCCCAACTCTCCTTGGTCCCCCTTTCCCCTTCCCCTCTTCCTTGGTACAAGCTCCCCTCTACACAATCCCCATACCCTCTCAACTGACTACCCCACTCCCTTCTCCCCTCTCCCCCAACTACCCAACTCCCTCTCTCCCTCTCCCCCGGCCTTGGCTCCCTTTCCATCTACTTGCGTCTGCATCACTGACTTTCAGAGGACATGCTGACAGTTGTAGATGTAATATTTGGGGAGGGGGTGATGGTGGCCCCCTACCCCCTCCCGCCAGCTCAGTGTGCCCCCTGCCAGAGCCAGCGTCTGACTGATCACTTCCATATGGGCCCTGGTCACCGCTCCAGACATGTTAACCTTAGATACACGCACGCACACGCACACACACACACACACACACACACACACACACACACACACACACACACTGGGTCTTGACTGTCTGGTCATAACTCAGCTGTTAACTTGGCTAATGGCACTGCCCTCCTCTGATGGGAGGGAACCAACCTGGGAGATTAAACGGAGACGTGACTGCAAGCCACACTGCTCTAAAGGGTGTATGGTTTGTATCACTTGGATTATAAGGCTCATACAGTGGATATTAACAAAATACATCCTATACACCACCTCTGCCTCAAACCTTATATCCCCAACCCCCACCCCATATAACATTACAGACACCCATGGGCTGCCCTCTTTATGACAAACAAGAATACTCCCAAAGCAAATAAAATATCAGCTTCATCCCCTCCCAACTCACTGCTTAGAACAAATACTTCCGCCCCAAAGCCCCTTGACCAATAAAAACAAAGATTCTGGACAGTGGTGGAGTCTTTGATAACTGGATACACCATCCGGCCTTGTTCCCAGCTCCCCCCATCGGCAAGTTGGAGGGGAGGAGGAGTGATGCTGAGATGAACAGAATTCCGTAGGTGGTGTTGGTTTTTGTGGAAGTGTAAACTGAATCCCTCTGGGCTTTCCTTAAGAGGAACTGGACTACACCCCGCCAACGGACGTTTCCAAGTTTTCCCCGAAAATCTCTATGAAGTGAAAGCGCGTGGAAATAAATACAAATCCCCCATGATCCTCGGTGCCATACACCTCTCTAATTACAGTGTTTTGCGCAATAAACTCCTCCTCTCCTCCGACTCTGTCTTTCCCCCTAGCCCGGCGCCCATCTACCCCACCCTGACTCTCCTGTGCCTCGTTTCACCAACTGTAGGTGTAAGTGAGATCTTGCTGTGGGCCAAATGGCCTATTTGCCTTTAGTAGGTTACAGTAATTGTGTTGGGTGAATTGCTCTGCGATACTATACACCGAGGGTTTTTAAAGCAGGGAAGGAATAAAAAATGTCCTGTCCCCAGGGCCTCTTGCGTAAGGCATCCATTCATGAAGTGTCTTGGCCGGGGCCGGTCAGCTAGGCTGGGGTTGCCTGGCCTGGGAAGGACTAGGTGGGGACTGGGGGTCCTCACATGGATGAACTACTCTGTCCAGAACAGAACGGAACATAACAGAACAGTGGAAAGCTATTTTTTTACTACAGACCTGTGCGTAATAATCTAGTGGCATGCACTGCAGGTCAACTCCATAAAAAAAAAAAGATCCCAGAGCCTAGAGGAGGGGAATTTCCAGTTAGCCACTTAGCCCTATAAAGAGGTAATATGTCAAGTAAGAGAAATCAAGTAAGAGAAATCACTCCAAAGTAAGCTAAAGGTTGAAAGTTTCACTTAGGCACAGAAATGAGTAGAGCAGAATAAGCTTACACTCCCCAACCTATAGGCTTACATTAGCCATGGCCCAGGTATGGCCTATGTCCTTTGCCCTGAAAACCTTTAACTCTTTGCTCCAGCTGACCAGCTGACCAGTCTCAGCCGGATAGATCGGTATCTGGACCAGCCAACAGGATGTTAATACGCGGATTCACGCTCCAACGGACGATAAAGGTTTCAGAGAAGCAATTTGCCAACACACAGTTTAGTTGGAGCTTTGATACTGCCAAGGAGTAATTTTAATTATGGGAAATCTCGGTATTTGCCAACAGATTTATCAATCCTAATTGCACTGTTTAGAAACCATTGTCTGGTCTTGTGGAACACTGTGTTTTTGAAAGGTATAAAGAAAGAGGCTGAACTTTCGCATGCATCCTTGTGTCGTTATGCAAATACGCTGAATACGGCATTATCGTTTTGAAAAGGGCCTGTGTGGCATCGATAGGAGTCCGATTTTTTTCCTCTAGTGTCATAATTGACCACAAAGTATAAATAGGATCATTTTGGTCATAAAGTCAGTCTCGTCCAAAATTTGCAAGATTATTGTATGTCACGGGATTAACTGTACCGTGACAGTTTTTCTTGGGTTGGGAATATTTCAATCCTACCCTCACCCCCACAGCTGGCAGTAGTAATCATCATTTTGGAGTGCAGCTGCACTGCGACCCAATGCACATGGGACAATATAAAAAAATTCAATAGCTCCAAATTTCAATCACTTATTGAGCGGTTCTGAAACAGTTCCCGACCAAACATTTTGTGTACAGAGCGCTCTGTGAACAGTGCAACATCAAAATTGCTGTGCACTTCGTGGCAATACTGGTTGTCCCGTTTCGCATTCCGTTCTCATCTGAGAATGCAGTATGTGAAATCTGGCACCTCATTTGCATACGGAGTGACACATCACATTTTCTGGCCTATCCAGACAAAGAATTGAACTTCCTTGGCTGTGAACCTCGCAGCGCCGCTTGCAATACGACATATAAAACGGGAGTCTCATCTCACTGTGCTTTTGTTAGATGGATTTAGAGCTCGCAACCTGAACAAATACAACAACAACAAAAATCTTAGAATTGAAACAAGATCACTTTCTCTTGGTCACAGGCGGACGGAATCACCTTGTGATTAAAGCTGAAGTTGCAGTGTGACAGCAGGCACTTGACTGGCGTCTGTGTGTAGCGAGGAGGACATTTGGCAGAAAATCCTCTGTCATCAGTTGTATAAACTGGTGTCAATTTTTTTGTATAAACTGGTGTCACTAAAGTATTTGATAGTTATAAGAAAGGTGACATTTCATAGTAAGTAATTTATAATTTGATTGTTACTATATTTAGAAAGCATTTCAATCATTCCGAGCCCTATTCCCCCACTTTTGTTGAATACGAAAAAATGATATATGATTGTTCATATTTTCATAATATTTGTACTGTGTACTTGAGCTTGTGTCCTCAAAGGTAACTACACCACAGTAATTTATAAAACATTTTTTACCAGAAAGGCTACATTTGAATCCTTCTGGCAGCATTACTACAGTATAAGCATTACTAGGTATTGTTTATGGCCCTCTCATGACAAATAATTACTTTTGGGTGTGTCTATTTATGTGGAAATCTACATTGTTTGTTTTATCTTTACCAGATCTAAAGTGTTATATTCTCCTACATTAGTTTCACATCTCCACAAACTTCAAAGTGTTTCCTTTCAAATAGTATCAATAATATGCATATCCTTGATATGCTTCAGGTCCTGAGCTACAGGCAGTTAGATTTGGTATGTCATTTTAGGCAGAAATTGAGATGAAGGGTCCGGTCTTTTTAAGGAGAGTTTATGGCTCAATTCAGTAAGTTACTATAACAAACTCTACTGCTCTGATGAAGTGACTATGAGGTAGAGAAAGGAAGGTCAGGATTATGAGGTAGGATCAAAGTACCATCCAGTCCGGATAGCTCCCCGAACCCCACATCAAATTATGTCACTCTATGAGTTTTGTCACCTTGTGAATTCTCATGGACCGTTTTATGGGCCTGTCCACCACACACCCGCCAAACCCACACTCACATTCCTCTGACCACGATTTCAAATGAAACCCCTCCAAAGAAACCGCTACACCTTTCCCTCAGGTGCGTGGTAGTAATGTGAGTCCGGTGCTGTGCAGCACTGTAAGTATTATGATTAGATACTGATCCTGCTGTTAGATGGGAGGACAGGGCCTACCTCCAACACTAAGCTAGCTCCTGGGAAGTCCCTTTATGGAAACACCTCAACTTTATAACATAAGCAGGCCAGGATCTGCCATCCCACATGTTATGAAGAGTTCCTCTCACTGCCTGTTATGAATTAATACGATGACTGTAGACTCTGTGTGACTGTGTCGATGTGCAAAATGTCCGTGCGTGTGGTACATAGTGTGTGTGCGTACGTGTCTTGGGGTGTAAGCGTGTGCATGTACTGTATGTGTGTGAGCATGGGTGTGTGTGAGCTCACATGTCTGTCCACTGGACTGTTCTCCGCTCGACAACTCAACGCACTGTTAGAACGTAGCAATGGTCTCCCAGAGACAGGGACAGGAGAGATGAGTCTGTAAGCCATGTACTTTCAGCTGTTCCCTCTGGGACAATTGGATAAAGTCATCTGACAGCCATTTGGACCCAGAAACAGGACATCTGTTGCACATTTCTCCCTTGTCAGGATTCATGGTAGTTTAACTTTATTTGTTTGTTTCTCCTTGCTGCTCCTATCTTCTCAGTCCTTTTTAATTGTCTGCCAGCCTTACTACTGCTGCATTTCTGTCTTATGTGTGCATGTCCAAATTTACGGGTCTTGCGTAAGCCATTTAGGAAGAGTAGGGGTTGAATTTCTTTTTACACGCCTGTGTGTGCACGTGTGTTTACACAACTTTATGAGTGTTGTCACACATACAGTTTGTACAGTATGTGGGATCATGTCCCACTAATAGCTAAAAGAGTATGAAGTGATCCTTGCTCTTGATGTGCGTCAGCTTCCTTCCATGACCTCAATGGTTTTGGATGCTGCCGCCCTGGTTTTGCATGGATCCGCTTTACAGAGGGGGTTAACCTAAGCCGGATCTAACCACGGAAAATAATTGGGTTGATTTCTATGTAATGGTCTGTTGGTCCCCACCACAATGTTGCCAAGCACTAGCTGTAAACTACAGCTTTCTCACATGGACTAGGCCCCCGGCCAGGCCTCAGACTGGAGTTAGAACATATAGGGGTGGGGTGGGATGGGATGGGATGGGGGATTAAGATAGGACAGGGTGTGGGTGTTAGCTATTGGATGTCTTCGACCACCCAGACCTCTTCTTTCCCAGGCTAGTCCAATTAGACACCTGCACAGACACACAGCCGACCAGACGCACACACACACACCTTGCTACCATTGTTTACCCTGCGTCCTTCTCCCCACTCTGGGGGCTCTTGGCAGCAGCTTCTCTCTGACTGGGACCTGGCCTGAGGTTCTGCAGCATGCTCACTTTTTACTGCTGGATTAAGTCATGCTTTTGTGTCCAAGGGACACCGTGAGACTTCCCATAATCCCCGCTTGCCACTGAGCTAACGAGGTAACGATGGAAACACTCTGACGCGCACTCCCTCCGTTGCACGCTCTCCAGATCTAGCAAAGGTCCGAAAAGGATTTGAAAATAGGAAAATCCTCTCTCAATGGGTGCTCTCACTTCAAGCCCGTCCCCTTTTCTCGCTCTCGCTCTCTCTCTCACTCTTTTTCTGACTCGCTATGCCTCCAAAGAGCACTACAAGGTTATTATAGTTTAGTCTTTATATTAGTTTCTATTTCTATTAGTTCTAAGATTTTATTTGAAATTTAGTTAAGTTTTAGTTAGTTTTCAGATCCAATTTACTAGTTTTTATTTAGTTTAAGTTCTATGAAAACAGAAGGACTCAGGGGTTCCCAAACTCATCCTTTTTTGTTTGGTCAGGGTGTGATGTGGGTGGGCATTCTATGTTTTGTTCAATGATTTGTATTTCTATTTTATTTGGCCTGGTATGGTTCCCAATCAGAGGCAGCTGTCAATTGTTGTCTGATTGAGAACCATACTTAGGTAGCCTGTTTTCCCACTTTTAGTCTTGGGTGGTTATTTTCTGTTTAGTGTTTGTTGCACCTTGCAGAACTGTTCGTTTGTCGTTTTGTTGTTTTTGTTCGAGTGTTCATATTTATTAAAAGTATTATGAATACTTACCACGCTGCACTTTGGTCCTCTTCTCCTTCTCCCGACGCCGTTCGTTACAGGGTCTGAATTCTTTCCAAATGCATTGTATACATGTATGTGATATTTGAGGTTCTCTCACTAATTGATTGTACAATGTGTACACACATAACATTATACACTGCTCAAAAAAATAAAGGGAACACTTAAACAACACAATGTAACTCCAAGTCAATCACACTTCTGTGAAATCAAACTGTCCACTTAGGAAGCAACACTGATTGACAATAAATTTCACATGCTGTTGTGCAAATGGAATAGACAAAAGGTGGAAATTATAGGCAATTAGCAAGACATCCCCCAATAAAGGAGTGATTCTGCAGGTGGTGACCACAGACCACTTCTCAGTTCCTATGCTTCCTGGCTGATGTTTTGGTCACTTTTGAATGCTGGCGGTGCTTTCACTCTAGTGGTAGCATGAGACGGAGTCTACAACCCACACAAGTGGCTCAGGTAGTGCAGCTCATCCAGGATGGCACATCAATGCGAGCTGTGGCAAGAAGGTTTGCTGTGTCTGTCAGCGCAGTGCACATTTGTGGCCTGCTGGAGGTCATTTTGCAGGGCTCTGGCAGTGCTACTCATTGCAGAAAGGCGGAGGTAGCGGTCCTGCTGCTGGGTTGTTGCCCTCCTACGGCCTCCTCCACGTCTCCTGATGTACTGGCCTGTCTCCTGGTAGCGCCTCCATGCTCTGGACACTACGCTGACAGACACAGCAAACCTTCTTGCCACAGCTCGCATTGATGTGCCATCCTGGATGAGCTGCACTACCTGAGCCACTTGCGTGGGTTATAGACTCCGTTTCATGCTACCACTAGAGTGAGAGCACCGCCAGCATTCAAAAGTGACCAAAACATCAGCCAGGAAGCATAGGAACTGAGAAGTGGTGTGTGGTCACCACCTGCAGAATCACTCCTTTATTGGGAGTGTCTTGCTAATTGCCTATAATTTCCACCTTTTGTCTATTCCATTTGCACAACAGCATGTGAAATTTATTGTCAATCAGTGTTGCTTCCTAAGTGGACAGTTTGATTTCACAGAAGTGTGATTGACTTGGAGTTACATTGTGTTGTTTAAGTGTTCTCTTTATTTTTTTGAGCAGTGTAGTATGATTTCAGTTTGTGACTGTGTGATATAGGGGTTAGTTACATGTTTATTTTGACATTATACAAAAATAACACTTTTGTTAACAATGGCAACACTGCCATGTTGATCTGAGATGCACCGTCTACAGTCGGTTGCTTTAGCTCTACCACTCAAATGCACCCAAAATTTGCTCGTGGCAAAGTTACCTTGCTGAGTCTACCTTTTAAATTATAAAGTCAATTAAAAAAAAATACTTGAAAACCCCATTACTAAAAAAACCTTGACATTTTCGCACCCCCAAAAATATTAAAACTGAACCTAATTCATGATGTTTTAGTTTTTTTTGCTTTTTGGAGTGAAAGATAATAGTTTAAGTATAGTTTTAGTTTTTCAAACGGGTTTGTTCATTATTTTATTTTAGTTTACTGTACTGCTTTTTCATGGATAGTTCAAAAAAAAAAAAATCTGTTTTAGTTCACTATAATAACCTTGGAGCACCCACACTGATGTGGGTGAATAATCTGTGACATACAACGCCATAAAAAGCATCTGAACGTGAGAGTGTTGGTGGAAACTACTGGTGTCTGTTCTAGTGAGTTCTGGAACAGGGAGGCGCTGCTCGTTCTGCCCCACCCCTAAAAATGGGTTCCTTATTCCAGCATAACATCTAATTTCATGGGTGGGTGGGCGTGGAGCTGTGTGTGTGTGGGGGGGGGGGGGGGGGGGGGGTTCATTCGGCTGGATGTCATACTTTCCTTTTTGGAGAAAAAAAAAGTATTTTTGAGAAGCAGCACCGGGACTGAACGGGAGCAGAGTGTACCTTTTCTCCAGGATCCTGTTTGGTGTGGCTTCTATTCCCCAGGCAGCCTGCCTGAGTCCTGAGCCCTGAGTCCTTGTCTGGCCGGTGACCCAAATGAGCCTGGCTGGCAGACATGCTCTCACTCTTTCTTTCTCTATCTCTCTGATGCCTTCCGCAACTGTTGATTAGACCCAAACTCATTATGATAGTGTGAGTGGAGAGTGGGAGAGAGGAAAACAGAGGGAGAAAGACAGAGAAAGAGGGAGGGAATTAGAGAACGATAGAGAGGGAAGAGAGTGGGAGCGATGGAGAAATAGTGTGAGGAAGGTAGAGAGAGAAAGAAAGAGAGGGAGAGAGAGAGAGAACATGGGATTGCAAGGGCTTGGGAATATGGCAAATCGAATCACGCCCCTGGCCACCCTCTGTGCCACTTTTCCATTGGGTTTTGTCGTGGGTGTATACTACAGTATACCTACATCTCTACAGACATGGAGTCCACAGTCATAACACTGAGGTCAGCCGTTGGCACTCGGTACCCACTCATAGCTGTCAGTCTGGCCCACTGGACCCAGGCACCAGAACTGAAAACCAGAGGTAGGCCAAGGCTGGGCCCGGTCTTTCCACTGCTCCTAGACTCATGTAAGAAACTAGCTAATCAGTTCAGAAAACAAACTCCACACTGGTGCATTGTGTGGCCCCTGATGCCAACAAAGTCTGTATTCCATCATCTTCATAGTAGCAATTAATGCAATTCTCACCTTTCCCTCCACTCAAAAGTCTCCGCTCACAATCTGCTCACAAGCCTCCGCTCACAGTTCACTCATAAGCCTCCGCTCACAATCCGCTCACAATCCTCAACTCACAAGCCTCCGCTCACAATCCTCAACTCACAAGCCTCCGCTCACAATCCTCAACTCACAAGCCTCCGCTCACAATCCGCTCACAGTTCACTCATAAGCCTCCGCTCACAATCCGCTCACAATCCTCCGCTCACAATCCGCTCACAATCCTCAACTCACAAGCCTCTGCTCACAATCCGCTCACAATCCTCCGCTCATAATCTGCTCACAATCCTCTGCTCACAATCCTCCACTCACAAGCCTCCACTCACAATCCTCCACTCACAATCGACCGCTTACAATCCTCCGCTCACAATCCTCCGCTCACAAGCCTCCAGTCACAATCCTCCGCTCACAATCCTCCACTCACAATCCGCTCACAAGCCTCCCCTCTCAATCATCCACTCACAATCGGCTCACAATCCTCCGCTAGCAATCCTCCACTCACAAGCCTCCGCTCACAATCCTCCGCTCACAATCCGCTCGCAATCCTCCGCTCAATCCTAGAAGTCCGACCACACACTAGTGCACCTACATATGATTTCAGACAGGACCATCTTCAGGTTAGCATGGATCTTCCCCATCAAAGTGACAGAAAGTCCATATGAAACTTTGTAAAGTAGACATTACTCATCATCCTCCACTTCCTCTCTTCTTGTTTCCAACCCTGACCTTTAAGCCAAATGCATCTTTGTTTGATGATAGACATTTTAGGGAACTGTCTCTGAGTTTTCCACCGTCTCGTCCATAATACTGTCGCAATCCACCGATTCATCTATAATATTGTGATGATCAGGCAGGTGGACAGTCTTAGGGAAACTCTCCTCCATGCATGACAATGTCTAGGCTATAGCTATGGCCAGCAGAGACATGGTGACACCAAGAAGTGATGGTGAATGAGAATAGACGAGAGCATCACCTCAGGGACAAACTGGGTTTGGGGAAGTGAGTGGCGAGAAAGAGTGCTTGTAGAGAAAGATGAGAGCTAATTTCATGGAAGACGAATCACCATCATCATCATCATCACAGGTCTAGAAAGGGAAAAGTCTTATAAGTACTTATGTTTTAAAATTATACAGTTCTATACTGAAGTGGACAAATGCCCAGACTGACCCAGCCAGCCAGACATACAGACACTGCCCACCAGCCTTTCACCTTGTCCTCTGAGAGATTTAGGTTCCAGGGAAACTCCCTCGTCCTTCTATTCTCAAGCCTGGCAGTGTGGGACCATGAGCAGAACGAGACAGCGAGACGGGGGATGTCACTTTAGATTTTAGACGTCACTCCCCCCTAACCCCCTTAAGGTTTGAAGGGTAAAAGCAACATGCTGCAAGCTCCAAACACCACGGACACAATCCTGGCTCTGACCTCTTGAACGCCACTCTGTATTAGCAACGTTTAACTAACTAAAGATCCTGGAGCTGTTTGAATGATCAAAACAAACCGCATGAATGACAACAAGGGAGAGAAAAAAGGGTGGCAGCCGAAAGTGCATATTTTGAGATTCGTTTTACGTTGATTTCTCCCGACTTCCGTACAAATTAGGCACAATTAATTCCTGGCAAAAAACTACAGACTGTGCTCTCCAAGAGGATCTGGTTGGGACGCTGGACGCTGCACTCTGCACTCTTAACAAACGTCACAATGGCTTCTATTGTCGCGTTGGTGCACACCCTCCTGGCACGGTATGCTTTCAGCCGAACTGCCGTCCTTGCTCACAAACTCAATTTAGCTGATTATGAACTTAAGTGCTCGTTCTGAGACATGGTTTCTATCCCAACAGTTTTCTGTTCACCTTTCTCTTGGACAATGGGATGGAAGGGGGGAGGTAAGTAGGGATGGAGAGAGGGAGGGAAGGAGGGATAGACAGTGGGGAGATGGAAAGGGTCTTTTTTTAAGTGTATGTTTTTTCATAAGGCTCCCTAATTGATATTCTTGGAGCGGCTGCCCTGCCTCGGCCTGCCTGCACATGTGTGGACATTAAACATCCCTGGCTGCCCAGAGCTTGCTCTGCTGGCACCTCTTTTCAATCAGTGTACTGGCAGAAAGGCCAAGGGCCAAGTGCAGCGCAGTCGCGTTGAAAACGTTTCCCCGTGTGTGGTTAACCCCACACTCTCTGAGCAGTGTGCCGCTCATTCTACAAATTGATGGTCTCCCACGCTATTGCATAAGGTTTCCGACACTCTGACGCATGAGAGCTCAGTCGAAGTAGTAGTGTACGGATGGGTAGCTACATACATTAGCTACATACAGTACCAGTCAAAAGTTTGGACACACTTACTCATTCAAGGGTTTTTCTTTATTTTTACTATTTTCTACATTGTAGAGTAATAGTGAAGACATCAAAACTATGAAATAACACATATGGAATCATGTAGTAACCAAACAAGTGTTAAACAAATCTACACATATTTTATATTTGAGATTCTTTAAAGTAGCCACCCTTGATGACAGCTTTGCACACTCTTGGCATTCTCTCAACCAGCTTCAAGTAGTCACCTGGAATGCATTTCAATTAACAGGTGTGCCTTGTTAAAAGTTAATTTGTTGAATTTATTTCCTTCTTAATGTGTTTGAGCCAATCAGTTGTGATGTGACAAGGTAGGGGTGCTATACAGAACATAGCCCTATATGGTAAAATACCAAGTCCGTATTATGGCAAGAACAGACCAAATACGCAAAGAGAAACGACAGTCCATCATTACTTTAAGACATGAAAGTCAGTCAATGCGGAAAATTTCAAGAACATTGAACGTTTCTTCAAGTGCAATTGCAAAAACCATCAAGCTCTATGATGAAGCTGGCTCTCATGAGGACATTCACAGAAAAGGAAGAACCAGAGTTACCTCTGCTGCAGAGGATACGTTCATTAGAGTTACCAGCCTCAGAAATTGCAGCCCAAATAAATGCTTCAAAGAGTTCAAGTAACAGACACATCTCAACATCAACTGTTCAGAGGAGACTGCATGAATCAGGCCTTCACGGTCGAATTGCTGCAAAGAAACCACTACTAAAGGACACCAATAAAAAGAAGAGACTTGCTTGGGCCAAGAAACACGAGCAATGGACATTAGACCGGTGGAAATCTGTCCTTTGATCGGATGAGTCCAAATGTAAGATTTTTGGTTACAACCGCCGTGTCTTTGTAAGACGCAGAGTAGGTGAACGGACAATCTCTACATGTGTGGTTCCCACTGTGAAGCATGGAGGAGGAGGTGTGATGGTGTGGGGGTGCTTTGCTGGTGACACTGTCTCTGATTTATTTAGAATTCAAGGCACACTTAACCAGCATGGCTACCACAGCATTCGGCAGCGATATGCCATCCCATCTGGTTTGGGCTTAGTGGGACTATCATTTGATTTTCAACAGGACAATGACCCAACACACCTCCAGGCTGTGTAAGGCTATTTGACCAAGAAGGAGAGTGATGGAGTGCTGCATCAGATGAACTGGCCTCCACAATCACCCGACCTCAACCCAATTGAGATGGTTTGGGATGAGTTGGACTGCAAAGTGAAGGAAAAGCAGCCAACAAGTGCTCAGCATATGTGGGAACTCCTTCAAGACTGTTGGAGAAGTATTCCAGGTGAAGCTGGTTGAGAGAATGCCAAGAGTATGCAAAGCTGTCATCAAGGGTGGCTACTTTGAAGAATATCAAACATAAAATATATTTTGACTTGTTTAACACTTTTGGTTACCACATGATTCCATATGTGTTATTTCATAGTTTTGATGTCTACAATGTAGAAACCAGTAAAAAAATAAAGAAAAACCCTTGAATGAGTAGGTGTGTCCAAACTTTGGACTGGTACTGTACATTATGTGCTGGCGAGAAGACATACTGTAGCCACATTCTTGAGGAACAGTGTGGATGTACAGTAAACAGATACATCTCATGTATCACAGACGTTGTAATTGTAAGGCGTTGCCCAACGCACATCGCTGTGTCACCTAGCATAACAACAAGATTGGCAGAGTGGAGTATAGAAGCATTAGGGCCAAAACAGATGAAGACGTAGCAATCAGAACAAGAACAGAGAACCAAGAGACAAACAAATAAGACAAAGAGATAAAAACACAGGCAAGAAAAAAAGAAGTCAAAGAAAGAGAAGTAAAGAGGATTAATCTTGGCCGTGGATACACTCCCACAGTCCACCGCTGAGAGAACGCTCTGACTACCTCTCCTCCCTCCCTCCTTCACTCCTCCCCTCCCTCCTCCTGTTGAGCTTAGCTCTGGGCTCAAGGTGGGTGTCTTTATTAGAAAGTGATGAGAGTCCGCTAGGAGAGGCTGGCAGCTGACCATGACAGAGCTCAGAGACTCCAACCCCCTTACTCACACACACTCACCTCCACCCTCCAGACAGCCTGTAGGGCCCCATCCTTTCATCTCAGAATGGAGAGAATATCACAGAAGGCAGGCAGTGGGGAGTTAGTATGTTCTCCCAACAGGAGGTTTTTGATATTGTGTTTGTGTGAGTCTGACAAGCAATGGAAAAAATGAAAAGAGTGTTTACGTTATTACTTCCATCCGAACCCTGCCACAAGAGCAGGAAAAAATGCAATATTGCCTCACTGCTCCTACAAGGGATCACATGTGAAGTGGTATTATTGCCGATTACGAGAATATAACCACCCGTCGATTGGAAAGTGGATAATCATGTGCACGATCATTTCCTACCTTCCCCAACCTAATCTAACTACGCCATTAGCAGAACAACCCGGGATAGTTGCAATAGTACTACTTCTCCTTCTTTCCCTCTCTCTCCACTGATTATTTCCCCATACATCCACTGTTCTCTGTGTCTGCGCTGTGGACTTGGCTATCAGACCTTTGATGAGACGTTCTGGCATTATGAGACGCGTCACAGGGCTAAATGTTGCCGTAGTGTTTTGGTTAATGTGGCAAGGATCGGTCCCGTGGCAGCACTCTCAGATGGTCGGCCATCAGTGAATCGTCTGAGGACACGGTTGCCGAAACCGCAGCGTCGTTTCTCACTGCAAATGAGGAGTGGAGGAGAAAACCACAAGTCTGCAGCTGTTCAATTGGAAGACCAAATACACTTTTCTCCTTTTTAAAGGCAAAGTGTGTCAAATGGAAGCTTAGACGTCCAAAGTCTAAGAGTTCTGCCTCATGAGAGAGACCAGTGCTGTAATGCTTATAGGGTTAGTTGAGTAGGCTGACAAGTGCATTTACCAGCTAAGAATCAGGTATCACAATTGTTCACAAGCTTTACAAAAACAACTCTACAGCAGGAAATGAACAACTTTGTTGTTCCAAGAATTCTCAAAAGTAAAAGTGACAGCTTTGACATGAAGAGAACGCTTCTTAATTGCTTACTATAGGCTATCTTAGCCACACAAAGTCACACAGCATTTTTTGATAAGCCTAATAATAACCTTTTGAGGGACGCTCCCATGAATTTGAAGAATGGTCTACTCTTCCTCCACATGTCAAGTTGAGAAATGTGGACACTGGAGGGAATGTGGATATTGGATTTTGGAAAGCGATAACAGCCAGCATGTTATCCAATCCGTGTAGTATATTTGGCCATACATTGAAAAATATACAACACTTATATTTTGGATCGCACGTTCTACCACACACTGACACGTATCCCGGCCTCAGCAAGGTTACAGATCATACAATGCAGTCGAGATTCTCTCTGTCGGTTTATGATTTAACTCTTCCTAATGATTGGCCTAATTTATGTGTATATTCTATATGTAATCGTCCTCTCGTCTGGATGAACACAGTCTCATCCTCTATTTATTGACATGACTGCTCTCTTTTTCTCTCCTTCCCTCTCTACGTCCTTGCGCATGTTTGGGCACAAGATGAAAGGGGGATGAAGGAGAGAGAGAGCGCGGGGAGGGGGAGAATCTGTTTGGTCATGCTCCATAACTGACATGATATAACAAACAGACAATCTGCTCCTTGTCTAAACCATCCCCTAGTCAGACCTGTTTCAGCAGTGTGTGTGTGTGTGTGTGTGTGTGTGTGTGTGTGTGTGTGTGTGTGTGTGTGTGTGTGTGTGTGTGTGTGTGTGTGTGTGTGTGTGTGTGTGTGTGTGTGTGTGTGTGTGTGTGTCCCCGCAGACATTTACAATCCTCCTACCCCCATCTTCTTGTGTGGAATTTGCCTCCTTTAAGGCTAGAAGACTTCACTCAGACCAACCCAAATTCCCCATCCACCCCACCACATGGCAGACTATCAGATTCACTGTGATAACATCACATAGGATGGTTAAACAGTGTTTGACTCTTCCGCAAACACGGGCTCCAGTTTGCATATACTTCACTGGACTTCCTTAAATGATTTGTTTGGTCAGTATGGCGCCACACATACCTATAACTAAACACACACATTCTCAAGTACCTCTGATCATGAGTTGGTGTGTGTGTGTGTGTGTGTGTGTGTGTGTGTGTGTGTGTGTGTGTGTGTGTGTGTGTGTGTGTGTGTGTGTGTGTGTGTGTGTGTGTGTGTGTGTGTGTGTGTGTGTGTGTACAGGGCCGGACTACCCAGAAACTTCCTGCATTTCAACACATTTTGCCATGGTGCAGAAAGAACATTTTGCTTTTATATAATGCTATTCTACACATTTTGTCATGAGGTTAAAATAGTGCTGAACGATTAATCGAAAATGTGGTCATTTTGTTTTTTAAACAACAAATTGAGGGAAGTCAGTTGAATTATTTGAATTCCATTCCGTTTGTTGTTTTTCTGTGAGCGCAATACACAGTTTCTTTAGAGATAAATCCGATCAAGTCCAAACTGTGCGATGTAGTAGGGAGTTGAAGTTTCCAACAGGCCAATACTCGACATAGTTTACAGAGAAAACGTGGTAATTAACTACTGTGACCATAATCCATTGAGTGCATACTTGTCCGGTCAGACAGAGAGAAGAGAGGAACATACAGAGAGCAGTTTCTTCAAAGTATCTCTATCTAAAAGTACAGGATCTTAGATTGATAGTTGGTATCCAGCAGTCATAAAAGTATGCCTCATTTACTTTGAAGAACTACTAAAATAGTGATTATGTCAGAGATCATAGGCAGGAGCTCTATAGAGCACTGTGTGTGTGTGTGTGTGTGTGTGTGTGTTCGCGCGTGTGCGTGTGTGTGGTTTAGGTTTTATTATCCTTGTGTGGACCAAGGAGAGTAAAAAAAGAAAAATTCAGGGACATTTTGCTGGTCCCTACAAGACAAAAGGCTATTTAAGGCAATGGGGTTAGGTTTAGGGTTAGGGTACACTCAAATTAAATCAATAAGGAAGAGTGTTACAATTAGTTAGGGATTAGGTTTAGGGTTGGGAGTTAGGGTCAGAGTTAGGGGTTTGGGATTAAGGTTAGGGTTAGGGTTAGGTTAAGGGTTAGAGACAACAGGAAAATACTGTGCTGCAAAATAATTTTTCTCATGTTATGTATAAGAGCACAGCATGCATCAATGATGCAGAGTATTTACACTTCGGGACACACTGTTAAAAACGAACAATACTTCACACCTTGAATAACAAAATAAGCTTGCGTCACACAACATCAATAAAATGCCCCAACGTTTGGAACAGCGACACACTCAAATCTGCAAACACTACAGGATGGAGGTAAAAATTTGCCAGTAAAAAACATGGGATCTCATAAATCTTTTAAGAGAAAGTGAGGCCCCACAGGCCCCTCCCCCCAATGGTGAGGGATGGTTTTTATTGGCTTGTTAAAAATGAGTGGCAGCCGAACAGTACAAGGAAACCTCTAGTCTGTGCATGACGACAGCTGATCAACGAGCGCCAGTTGATAGCTGGATGCCTGGCTCCAAGCGTCAGCATTATTAGACACGCATCAGTCACTCTCACTTCACTGCATCACGACTCCATATTGCTCGTTAGCTCCTCAACAACACAGAAGCCAGGCCAGCGTCATCCACTTCAAGCATCCGCTAAGGACAATTCATTATCAGAGAGCATGTCGTGGCTCCTCATCGATCCAAAATGGCGGACACATCACCACCACCTGTATTGTCATTGGGACTGGAGGGACTGGGAATGGAATGAAGTAAGATGTAGTCGTGGAAATGGACATGGCAGTGGTGTGTGATGTCCGTCCAGCCAGGAGCACAGTCTGTCCAGAGCACACAGTGTTTAACTGCCACAAGGGTTTCTTGGTCCGCAGTCACAACAGCTAAAACAGCCTGACAAGGCAAGGCAGGCAAGGCCCCAACTCACCAAGTGGAACCAAATCGCTCCCGGCACACATCTCCAGCGCTCATTAACCACTAACCAGGCAGCACATTCTGAAACGCTCCAATTACTCATCGACCCATCCCCTCCGCCACTCGACCAGGAGACTCGTGTTTGTTCCCGCATTAAAAACCCTGAACGTTTACGAAGGAGTTTTCCACTGAAGTGAAATCATCACCATCTCACTCGTTTTATCAGGGGGAGGACATGACAATAAAAAATGCTGGCCGGGTCGCCGGGCCCTGTTCTTTCATCTGGACTAGAACTCTCATCCTCTCCTGTTAATTTCTCAATGGCACTCCGACTCAGTCAGACACAGTGGCTTGGTGCTTGGTTGGTTAGGGCCTGGCTGGGGGGCAGCTGAAGGCAGATTTCTGAAGTTTATGGAACACTTCACACTTCATTAGTGATCACTATATACAGTACAATGAAGCTGTTTCATGTCTATGATTGGAAAATGGCACCATCGAACGAGTCAATGAATCATAATGGATCATGTTATGCTAAAAACAGTAGGCAGAGGTAGACTACAATTAGCGAATTTCCCAAGTCTTCTAACACCTTAGATGTAAGGTCCCCTGTTTTGGGGACCTGTGTGGTTCTGGTACCAGATACAACTGACATTTTCACTTATAAATCGATCTGTGGACATTGTAGATTGAAATGGCTTGCATTGAGCGATAGCCCTGATTCCCATGGAGACGGTAGTATTTTTTTCAGGGGACGTACTGAAGGATGTGAAATCTGACACCACCTGAAGCTGGGATGTCCCTCCTACCATTTAATTTTCTCTTCCGACTGTCCATCAACTCCTGGCTGAACCCTACTTCGCAGCCACTGACAAAGCACATGCCGGCACATTCAGAGATCGATTTATAGCCATTAATCTAAAATAATTCATGGATTTAAAACAAAAAACGCTTTTCTGTTTGTCATAGACGGAAAATAATAATATGAGATGAAAGGCGAGTTCCTAACGAGTTCAGGAAGTTAGGACACAGTGAGATGTTCACAGAGATCGGGGCAAACGTTTGCAAACTTTAAGAATATATGCACATTTACTCTAACACTAAACATACAAATATGTATTTTACAGTTATAAAGAAGGTGAAATCTTATAGTTAGTCATTTTATAATTGGGTTATGCTGTATTGAAAAAGCATATACACTACTGTTCAATAGTTTTGGGGTCACTTAGAAATGTCCTTGTTTTTGAAAGAAAACAAGAATAGACTGACGAGTTTCAGAAGAAAGTTATTTGTTTCTGGCCATTTTGAGCCTGTAATCGAACCCACAAATGCTGATGCTACAAATGCTGATGCTCCAGATACTGAACTAGTCTAAAGAAGGCCAGTTTTATTGCTTCTTTAATCAGGACAGCAGTTATCAGCTGTGCTAACATAATTTCAAAGGGGTTTTCTAATGATCAATTAGCCTTTTAAAATGATAAACTTGGATTATCTAACACAATGTGCCGTTGGAACACAGGAGTGATGGTTGCTGATAATGGGCCTCTGTACGCCTATGTAGATATTCCATTAAAAATCAGCTGTTTCCAGCTACAGCACAATAGTCATTTACAACATTAACAATGTCTACATTGTATTTCAATTAAGTTGATGTTATTTTAATGGACAAAAAATGTGCATTTCTTTCAAAAACAATGACATTTCTAAGTAACTTTTGAACATTAGTGTCAGAAATTTCAAGCCTTATTGATACAATTTTGTTGAATATTTCATATTCTTTATCATATTTGTACTGTGTACTTGAGCTTGTGTCCTCAAAAGTGACTACACGGAATTTATAACTATTTTTACCAGAAAGGTAAACTGGCTAATCTAATCTAACAAGATGGGCCTCCATTACAATGCATCATGTACATTATATGTACAGTGCCTTACGAAAGTATTCATATCCCTTGACTTATTCCACATTTTGTTGTTACAGACTGAATTCAAAACAGATTAAATATATGTTTTTCTCTCACCCATCTACACACAATACAACATAATGACAAAGTGAAAACATGTTTTTAGAAATGTTTGCTAATTTATGGAAAATGAAATACAGAAATATCTCATTTACGCAAGTATTCAGACCCCTTTGCTATGACACTCCAAATTGAGCTCAGGTGCATCCAATTTCCTTTGATCATCCTTGAGATGTCACTGCAACTTAATTGGAGTCCACCTGTGGCCAATTCAATTGTTTGGAAAGAAACACACCTGTCTATATAAGGTCCCACAGTTGACAGTGCATGTCAGAGCAGAAACTATACCATGAAGTCCAAGGAACTGAACATAGATCTCTGAGAAGTGTGATGAAGCATAGCCACTGAGTGTACAAAACAATTAGGAACACGCGGGAAACTGTTGAGCGTTAAAAACAACAGCAGCATTGCAGTTCTTTACACACTCAAACCGGTGCACCTAGCATCTACTACCATACCCCGTTCAAAGGCACTTTGTCTTCCACATTCACCCTCTGAATGGCACACATACACAATCCATGTCTCAATTGTCTCGAGGCTTAAAAATCGTTATTTAACCTGTCTCCTCCCATTCATCTACAATGATTGAACTGGATTTAACAATTGACATCAATAAGGTATCATAGCTTTCTCCTGGATTCACCTGGTAAGTCTATGTCATGGAAAGAGCAGTTGTTCCTAATGCTTTGTACACTCAGTGCATATGTGTGTGTTTGTGTGTGTGTGTGTGTGTGTGTGTGTGTGTGTGTGTGTGTGTGTGTGTGTGTGTGTGTGTGTGTGTGTGTGTGTGTCTACGTGGGTGTCTACATGGGTGTCTACGTGGGTGTGTGTGTGAGTGAATGATCTAACCATTCACATTTTTGAATCCTCACAAAAAAAACAATAGAAAACAATTTCTAGAGTGTTGAAAGTTTCTAAGAGAATAGAGTTCTCCATCATTGGGAAATTGAAAAAATATGGAACTACCTAGACTCTGCCTAGAGCTTGCCGTCGGACCAAACTGATCAACCGGGCAAGAAGGACCTTGCTGAGGGTGACTAAGAACCCAATGACCACTCTGACAGAACTACAGAGTTCCTTGGCTGAGATGGGAGAATCTGCCAGAAGGACAACAGTCTCTACATTACTTAACCAATCTGGGATTTGTTGAAGAGTGGCCAGATGAAAGCCACTCCTGTAAAAAAAAAAGGCACATGACAGCACGGATGGAGTTTACAAAAAAGGCACGAGAAAGATTCTGAGAGCATAAGGCAAAAGAGTCTGGTCTAATGAGCCAAAAATGTTACTGAATGCAAAACGCTATGTCTAGAGAAAACCAGACACAGCTCATCCCCTGTCTAACACCATCCCTACCTACCATGATGGTGGCAGCATCATGCTACGGGGATGCTTTTTAGAGGCAGGGACTGGGAGACTGGTAAGGACAGAGGGAACAATGAATGGAGCCAAATACAGTTAAATCTTTGATGAGAACCTGCTTCAGAGTGCAAACGACCTTAGATTGGGGTCAAGATTTACGTTCCAACAGGATAAATACCCCAATCATACAGCCAAAGCAGCGCTGAAATGGCGTCAGAAAAGGAATGTGAAACTCCATGAGTGCCCCAGCCAAAGCCCAGACTTGAATCCCATTTAAAATCTGTGGAAAGACTTGAAGATTGCTGTTCACTGCCACTCCCCATCTAACTTAACAGAGCTTGAGAAAATCTGCAAGGGAGAATGGGAGAAAATCCCCAAATCCAGATGTGTAAAGCTGATACAGACTTACCCAGGACGACTCAAAGCTGTAATTACCGCCAAATATGCTGCTACAAAGTATTGACTCAGGGGTGTGAATACTTACGTAAATGAGATATTTCTGTATTTCGTTTTCAATAAACATGTTTTAATTTTGGCATTATGGGGTATTGTGTGTAGATGGGAGAGAAAGAAAAAAATATTTAATCCATTTTGAATTCAGGCTATAACACAACAAAATGTGGAGGATGTCGAGGGATGTGAATACATTCTGAAGGCACTGTATACAGATACATAGTTCTAGTACAACACAGCATTACACCTACATTGGTGGAGAAAACGTAGCTTTTCAAAGACATGGCACGAGCCAGGTGAATGACAAACCATGTCATTCACAACAAGAACCCACACACTGCGTCACTACACTACACCATCCCATAATGCTTTGTTATCCTAGTCTCATCCAAGCGCAGTGTTGCCATGGTGACGTTTATATACTAGCCTTGCCTTCGCGTGAACTGCAGAGAGTGTGCAGTCTGGCAGTGTAGAGCAGAGGGCAGAGAGGCGGATAGGACAGGACAGGATAGGATAGACAGACAGACAGCCCTCATCACCTAAGGGCAGGACACGGCTAGGACACAGACAAAGGCAGCTTTGTTCCTCTGAGAAATGTGACACCTCGCCATGCAGGAAGTTTGTTTTTCTGTTCCCGCACTAAAATGGGGAATCAGAAGCCACAAATGAGAGTGGCAAAGACCGGAGAGGGGGAGAAGAGGAGAGAGGAAGAAGGGAAGAGGTGGCTGCACCGACACCATCCTGTCTAAGGACCCTCACACTGACATGGAGGGATGGATGGATGGATATGTGATCATGATACCACACATAAGACATAAGCACTGTAATATACCTTATGCTGCATACGTACAGAATACAGCCAGGTAGAAATGTACTGTTCGTACATCTCCAACAGTGGAGGCTGCTGAGGGGAGAACGGCTCATAATATTGTCCGGATCTGAGCAAATGGAATGGCATATAGCCTCGTTATTGTTATTTTATTGATGCTCTTTTATTTATTTTTTTACTTTAGTTTATTTAGTAAATCTTTTTTTAAAACTCGTATTTCACTTAACTGCATTGTAGGTTAAGGACTTAAGTAAATATTTCACGGTAATGTCTACACCTGTTGTACACCTGGTGTTTGATGTATTTGATACGATTCCACTAATTCCGCTCTAGTCATTAGCACAAGCCCGTTAAGGTGCCACCAACCTCCTGTGATCTCCATCAAGGCATGAATAGAACAAATGGCTGTATGAAAGGAATGGATCATGTTTGCCGATTTTAATTGTGCTTGTCCACACCCCAAAAGACAAGTGTGGTTATAACAAGAACAAACATTATCACACTCAGTGTCACTTTTAGTCTGCAAGTGCAGGACTGAGCACTCCTTTCTCTCTTTTAATTTACTGGATGTTTATTTTGCCAGCTCTAAGTGGTCTGATCTTCTTAGCAGATGCGTAAATCTGATACACTGGATTCTAACATTCTTCCTGTCCTATCACTGCTGACTACTTGCTTGGAGCCTTCCTGCCTGCCTGCCTTTTTGCCTGCTTGTTGAATGAGTCTGGAAGGATTTCAACATCCCAGCACCTACACCTCATCTAACCTCTTTTTCTTCCCATTCTGCCCCTTTCTCTCGTTCTCTTTTTGTCGCTTACATAATCTGAAGTCTTTTTTTCGCTCACTTTCCCCATTCTCTCGCTCCCCTGCCCTCCCTCGCTCTCTCTCTCTGAGGAGGTTGAATGTCCCTGCTGTGCTGGTCCCCAGCCAGCTGGCAGGGTTCACCCAGAGTGAGCAGAGTCCTGAGCCCAAAGAGCTCTAAATGATACCAGGTGACCTACACAACCACAGGAGCTCAGGACCCGGCCCACCTGTGTATCGCCGCAACAGTGGCTCTTATTACACACCCGAAAACTCACACAAACTCCCTCCCCCTCTGAGCTCAGCGCCGCTTCGCTTTTCATCTCTCTGCATGAACACACATGCACGCTCTCGCACGCACGCACACACACTGCCTTACAACAGCCCTGCAGTGGCAGATTCATAAAACACCAGGCTATCGCGTACAGGAGAGAAAGAAAAAGACCTGTGGTGCGCAGCCCTTCCCGCCTCTTAATGAGTCCTGCACAAAAGAACATTGCTCAATTTACGCCAAACGGTTAGACAATAGAATAGGATAGAGCCAAGCAAGTTGTGAGCAAACTAACCCCCTCCTGTTTGCATCCACAATAAACACAGTTGGTCTTTTCAATCTAACTTGCTAACTTTGAAATGTATTCTAGTGCTATGACCTGGTCTAAAACCCGACAGATGTACAGTGCCTTGCGAAAGTATTCACCCCCCTTGGCATTTTTCCTATGTTGTTGCCTTACAACCTGAAATTAAAATGGATTTTGGGGGGCTTGTATCTTTTGATTTACACAACATGCCTACCACTTTGAAGATGCAAAATATTTTTTATTGTGAAACAAACAAGAAATAAGACAAACAAACTGAAAACTTGAGTGTGCATAACTATTCACCCCCCCCAAAGTCAATACTTTGTAAAGCCCCTTTTTGCGGCAATTACAGCTGCAAGTCTCTTGGGATATGTCTCTATAAGCTTGGCACATCTAGCCACTGGGACTTTTGCCCATTCTTCAAGGCAAAACTGCTCCAGCTCCTTCAAGTTGGATGGGTTCCTGCTGGTGTCCAGCAATCTTTAAGTCATACTACAGATTTTCAATTGGATTGAGGTCTGGGCTTTGACTAGGCCATTCCAAGACATTTAAATGTTTCCCCTTAAACCACTCGAGTGTTGCTTTAGCAGTATGCTTAGGGTCATTGTCTTGCTGGAAGGTGAACCTCCGTCCCAGTCTCAAATCTCTGGAAGACTGAACAGGTTTCCCTCAAGAATTTCCCTGTATTTAGCACCATTCATCATTCCTTCAATTCTGACCAGTTTACCAGTCCCTGCTGATGAAAAACATCCCCACAGCATGATGCTGCCACCATCATGCTTCACTGTGGGGATGGTGTTCTCGGGGTGATGAGAGGTGTTGGGTTTGTGCTAGACATAGCGTTTTCCTTGAAGGCCAACAAGTTCAATTTTAGTCTCATCTGACCAGAGTTCCTTCTTCCATATGTTTGGGGAGTCTCCCACGTGCCTTTTGTCAAACACCAAACGTGTTTGCTTATTTCTTCCTTTAAGCAATGGCTTTTTTCTGGTCACTTCCGTAAAGCCCAGCTCTGTGGAGTGTATGGCTTAAAGTGGTCCTATGGACAGATACTCCAATCTCCGCTGTGGAGCTTTCTCTCTGATTAATGCCCTCCTTGCCTGGTCCGAGAGTTTTGGTGGGCAGCCCTCCCTTGGCAGGTTTGTTGTGGTGCCATATTCTTTCAATTTTTTAATAATGGATTTAATGGTGCTTCGTGGGATGTTCAAAGTTTCTGATATTTTTTTATAACCCAACCCTGATCTGTACTTCTTCACAACTTTATCCCTGACCTGTTTGGAGAGCTCCTTGGTCTTCATGGTGCTGCTTGCTTGGTGGTGCCTCTTGCTTAGTGGTGTTGCAGACTCTGGGGCCTTTCAGAACAGGTGTATATATACTGAGATCATGTGACAGATCATGTGACATTTAGATTGCACACAGGTGGACTTTATTTTATTAATTGTGTGACTTATGACAGAAATTAGTTGCACCAGATCTTATTTAGGGACTTCATAGCAAAGGGGGTGAATACATATGCACACACCACTTTTCCGTTTTAAATGTATATTTTTTTTTTGATACAAGTACTTTTTTTCATTTCACTTCACCAATTTTGTCACGATCGTCGTATTCTGGAAGAGAGGAGGACCAAGGCGCAGCGTGATAACAATACATCTTCTTTATTTGAAGACGAAGACGAAACTAAACGAACACTATACAAACTAGACAAAACAACAAACCGACGAACATGAAGCTATAGAATAAATAGTGCTGACACTAAACACTACACATAGACAATCACCCACGAACTACCTAATGAATATGGCTGCCTAAATATGGTTCCCAATCAGAGACAACGATAGACAGCTGTCTCTAATTGAGAACCAATCTAGGCAACCATAGACATACATACACCTAGACTAGACACTTAAACCAACTAAACCACAGCACCCATAAACATACAAAAAACCCTAGACAATACAAAACACATACATCCCCCATGTCACACCCTGACCTAACTAAAATAATAAAGAAAACAAAGATAACTAAGGCCAGGGCGTGACAAATTTGGACTATTTTGTGTATGTCCATGACATTAAATCCTAATAAAAATCAATTTAAATTACAGGTTGTAATAAAACAAAATAGGAAAAACGGAAGGGGGTGAATACTTTTGCAAGGCACTGTACATCTGTCGGGTTTTATACCAGGTCATAGCACTATCTCTGTGCATCCCTAGTAATAAATGGTGGTTAACTGTATAGATAAAAGGCAACATTGTGCTGCCCTCTTCATTGACCTGTCAAAGACATCTGATAATGTTGATCTCTAACTGCTAATTCAGAGGCTTTCCTCAATTGGCCTAGACCAGGCTGCATGTAACTGGTTTAAAAATTACATGACAGATAGACCTCAATGTGTTTTTACTGATGGTCTTAAATCCGGTTTCCTGCATATTACAAAAGGTGTCCCGCAGGGGTCGATTCTGGGTCCTGTGCTTTTTACTGTTTACATTAACAATATCAACTTGTCTGTCCAATTTATTTTTGCTGCACTTGTTTCCCAATAATACTGTTGCGGATGCTATTGTACCTACGGTTGACCAGGCTCTATCTGAACTACAGTCTGCCTTCATTGTATTACTGAAAAGCTTTATTGACCTGAAATTAATATTGAATGCAGGGAAAACTAAGTCCACTGTATCTTGTTCTCTAGAGAGCATAAGAAAAACTCCAATGATTTAAGCATGTGTACTTTGGATGGTGTCCATATTGATCGTGTTCCTAGTTACAGATATCTGGGCATCTGGATAGATGAAAATCTGTCTTTTAAAAAGAGTTAGTTAGTTAAGAAGCTGAGAATAAAAATGGGCTTCTTCTATAAGAAATGGGTCCTGCCTCTGACTAAATAGTAGAAAGCAGATCCTTCAGTCAACGTTCCTATCGGTCCTACACTATGGCGACATCATCTATATGAACACAGCTGCCACGTCATTGAAGCCGTTGGATACAGTTTATCATAGCGCACTGCGCTTTATTACGGGCAACAATTTTAGTACTCATCACTGCATTCTCTACCAGAAAGTTGGTTGGCCCTCATTGATTGCTACGTTTTCATAAAACCCTTTAACAAAAAGTCCCACTGTACTTATCTTTACTAAATTTTAGACATACGAGTTTCAACACCCGGTCTCAGGGATGGCTAACTCTGGAAATTCCTTTGGTGTCTACTGAGTTAGGTAAATCAACTTTTACTTTTCTTGCACCTTATTTGTGGAACAACCTTCAAAATGTTCTTAAATGTGATGTTTTGTTGACTCTAGGGCAGGAGAGTCAAACTCATTCCATGGAGGGCCTAGAGACTGCAGGTTTTTGGTTTTTGGTTTTTCCTTTTCAATTAAGCTACCCTCCCCTCCGGCTAATGAGTTTGACACCTGTGCTCTCGAGCGAATCAGAAAGCTGATTGAGGACCTTATTACTGATGAATGTGTTTGTTTTTCATGACCGTGTTATTCTTTCTGCTTGCGTATTGTATTTATATTTGGATGTGTGCATTTTCTGTAACTCATGTAATTCAGGGCTCATCTGTAAAAGAGACCTCATTTTACTTAACTGCATTGATTGTGGATCAGATTGACTCGCTGATTAAATCAAGTTTACATCAAATAATAAATAAAAACTGTGTCGCGTATACATCTCAGCTGGCACAAATCTCAAATCCCGCCATATTACAGGCAAGGATATGGCGGGCTAGTTTTACAGCGGCTAGTTGGAGTTTACAACACATGGGCAGTACTGCCATCAGAATCCATCCACCAACTCGACTTTGTAGTTGTAACGTTATGGCTCGTACATAAGCTACCAATCACACTCTAAAACATGTTTAGTCTCCTTCACACAGTTCTGGTTCCTGTTTACCCGAGAAACACTACATGAGGCCTGATCACTGCTACCCTGTTATTCTGTGTTCCTCCACCCATGGCTGCAGGGCTGGCAGCGAGGCACAGAGTTTGTATGTATGACTAGAGTCAAGCCAGAGCTGGTTGTATGAGGGTGATGTATAGATACGGTTCGAGGTGTGTTTGTGTGTGTGTGTGTATGGCTGTGTGTGTGTGTGTGTGGCTATGTCTGTGTGGCTATGTGTGTGTGTGTGTGTGTGTGTGTGTGTGTGTGTGTGTGTGTGTCTATGGCTGTGTGTGTGTGTGTGTGTGTGTGTGTGTGTGTGTGTGTGTGTGTGTGTGTGTGTGGCTATGTCTGTGTGGCTATGTGTGTGTGTGTGTGTGTGTGTGTGTGTGTGTGTGTGTGTGTGTGTGTGTGTGTGTGTGTGTGTGTGTGTGTGTGTGTGTAATGAAATGTCTGTAAACACCCTTATCATTGCTCTGATGGAGACACTTTGTTCCCAAAGTCAAAAGAACGGTGTTGCTTCATAATTTTTCCATGGCTACCATCACCTATATTTCCAACATCGTCATTGCAATCGGGCTATGTCACTTGTGATATGTTCTCACTTCAAGGTTTTGCCCCATATCTCCTTTCAGGTGCCTCTCGGGTTAGCCTATGTCATTCAAGAAGGATGCAATCTGATGATTCATACAGAGGGCTGCAGTCATTATGATGCGATTATTATCTCCGATACCATAGATGTAGAGCTTCTTCAAACATGCCATTATCCTACCCAGAATGCTCTTGGAAAATGTGGCTTCTCTATTCAGAAGACTGTATATACACGGAATCTGAGTGTACTTCAGAATATTCCGAACTACAGTGAGATATCTATTTGAATGATTTGAGGATAGGTGATTTGTAAAACATAAAAGTCATCCCAGATTTGAGCTGTTATCTACACAAACAGAACATTATGAGTAGGTACCGAAGGGCCTTCATGGATATCATCACCCAACATAAACTATATAGGCCCTACATAAACTGTATATCAATCAAGACCAAATTCATGTGTGAGTTCATACATGAGTTACCATTGTTTATTGCATTTTCATAATCATCTTTCACATTGTAATCCTGGTTGACAGCTCTATGCATTTCCCAACACTGTTTATTCAAGCGGAGCGATTTATCATTCTGCAAAAACCAGTTTGTCCCCTCTGGCCCACTGTAGCTCCTCCTGCTTCTACCAATGACTACCCTTCAGCACATACACTGCTGGGTTAACTGCCCAAGCCAAATTATTATAAAAGGAGTTCTTTGTGGTTGTTGTCCCCCACGATGAAATAGGGGAGAGGACCGTGCATCAGTATCCGCCCGTCCGTTAGTCACACACGATATCTCAGACAGAACTTGCCTGATTTCGACAAGATCTGGCATTTACAAAATTACACTGATTGGCCCAAGGAGGGAGCTATAGTAATTAACAGACATTTGCGAGAGACACTAGAGAGGAAGAGGCGAAGCAGGAGGGATAACAGGGCCCAAAATCTGTCATCTCCAGCAGGTGATGTTTTTTTGCTTTTCTCTCAACGAGAGAGTGTAGAATTTGGCTCACAACAAATGCAATGGCTTATTTCAAACATGTGGCTTATTTGATTGAATAGACTTTTCCCTAGTGCTTAGGTTGTTACGAGTGTACTGATAAGTAGGACACGTGACATCCGGGCAACTTTGAGAAACGTGTATCTGCCCTCCCATTGGCTAGAATGGTCTCACCTGATCTTGCCTCCTCCTGACTGCCTTCTACTTTGAGTGCCAGTCTTAAGCTAACATTCAAGTCCTTGCCTCTCCTTGTCATTGCCAAAGACTTTGGTACATGACATGGAGTACAGAGAGCAGATTAGCTAACTGCCTTCCATTTTTGAAGACATTTTCTTTCGTTGTTTAGAGCGGCCACTTGAGTCTCCGGTCAATATAATCGATAATCTGTGGTCACCCACCATAACTGACATGTGTTAGTCACAAGCGATATCTCAATTGGCCAAAGGGGGGGTGTTGCGTCATTCGTGGGGGACGACTTTTTACTGTTGCCTGTTTTCTTTTCCCTCCTCTTTGTTACTGTACCGGTAGCAGCTAATTTTTTTAAAATTGTTTTTCGTCTGAAGAGCCCACATGCAGCCAAAATGGCTCCTTGTCTGGCCCTTATCGATGACATCATTATTCAAATGTTTATTGGTTGATAAGTGTTGCCGACTGTGTGGGAGAACAAAGGCAAGCAGTGGGAGTCGGGACAAATATAGTGAAACTAGATTTTTGTAGGTGGTGGAGCTAGTCTTAATAATTGGCTATACTTTTCCATTATTATTTTGAATAGAAATCAGTTCAAAGTGATCTGGAAGCCTCCCCGTGGAGAATGTAGGTGAATGAAAGCTGTCGAGAAGTAGGTTTATAGACCACACACAAACACACACATGCACAAGCACACACAAAAATCTTGGGCCTAACTGGTGCATAGTACACTGTGTATCCACCTTCTAATACATGGGGATTAATCTGGTCAACTTTAAGTGGATTATTCTCCGCCAGAGTTACTTGTTAAAACAGGCCTGGGAGGAACCAGCAGGGGAAATAACATTAAGGCTGGGCATTTGGCAGCACTACCACAGACACTGCACTACACTACACTGCCAATGCTACCACATGTGCCATTGGTCAAGTGTGACGCCACTGAAACATGAAGACAACAATCTTCAAGGATCAGCCAGTGATATAGTCTACCTCTCTACAGTGCCAGAGGGCATGAGTCAGGGGGGTGAGTGAGACAGTGAGTAAGTCTCTTAGAATGAGCTCAGGTCAAGGTATACAGACATATTAACCTGATGAGAGCAAGAGAGTTACATATATATATATATATATATATATATATAAATATATATATATATATATAAGAGAGAGAGAGAGAGAGAGAGAGAGAGAGAGAGAGAGAGAGAGAGAGAGAGAGAGAGAGAGAGAGAGAGAGAGAGAGAGAGAGAGAGAGAGAGAGAGAGAGAGAGAGAGAGAGAGAGAGAGAGAGAGAGAGAGAGAGAGAGAGAGAGAGAGAGAGAGAGAGAGAGAGAGAGAGAGAGAGAGAGAGAGAGAGAGATTCCTGTCTGTTACTTAGTTAAAAAGCAGTCTATGACAGGTCAACCTCAACAGGCTACGCGAGTCACCAGACCACTCACAGGGCAGGTACAGCCTGTTCTAGTTTTTGTAGGGATATGGTATGGTTCAAATCTGTTATACAGTAAAGTATACTAACCCTTAATTCAAGGGGAATAAAATTAGCCTTGATATATGGTCCATTAATGGGCACGCATAACATTCACACACTAATACAATATAAACACGCACACTCTACCCTGGGCTATGGCTAATTCCCTATGGAATTATGGACCCCAGGTCCAGGTCATGAGCTGGAAGTTGGGGAGGTGTAAGGGGAGGTGAAGGAGGAGGAGGTGGCGGTGGTGGTAGTCTGTGGCAACCTCCCCAACAGGCCCTGGTTGACTACTAGGGGATTTCTCCCCTTACATTATGAGTCAGAGTGGATGAGAAGCCTGCAGTTCACAGACCTCCCTCATAATCTCCTCACTGTACTTGTGCAAGTGACATTACAACTTGAAACTTGATATGGAGCTATAATTTAATACGTATGTTTATTTAACCTTTATTTAACCAGGTTAGCCTCGTTGAGATAAAAAAGAAATCTTATATAGAGTATACTACTTTACACTCAAGAACCAAACTTGCCTGTGTCCTAGAGCTTTACACATGTTTCTCAGAGAGTCATCCCATCTGGCGGGATGAAAAACAGAGGATGGGAAATAGGTTTCTCAGAGTGCACCCAAGCCCTGAGGACTGTCCCATCACTCTTCCCCACAGCTGGACGACCCATGAGTCACCCTGGGGTGAAAGATCATCCTCCTGGGGTCACCTGTTACATTAGCGCTCCGCCTGTCCAACACACAGGGGGTCCCAGTGACCCCTGACAGCCAGAATAAACCTCTGACCCCTATCAGTCCCAGTAGCCAGGCACACAGTCATGCTGAATCATTTACCTCACACATCTTTGTTTGAAAAGAGCTACAATAAATAACTCTCTTTCCTGTTCAGGATGCCAAAAATAGACATTTACTGGTTATTTACTTGGGAAAAGCTTTTGTGGTTTGCTCTTTTTTGGCAAATTCCCCCGTGAATAATTGTAAAATACAAACTGAATCTGTCCTTACTGCTTCGTATTTGTGTATGGTCAGATTTTCAACACTATTGACATCACTTGAAGGTGTTGACAGAATAAACCCATTGTCAACTTGGACCCAGTCCCACATGACATGCCACCACCTAGTGTCACTGATAGTTTCATATTCCCAAATGAGGTTCCATTTAAACAGGTACTCGGCACAAGGGAGGGCAAAGAATGTCCACACATGGTTTTGGAATTTAAATTCCACGTTAGTTTAGTAGCGTCCTTTCATGCAATGCCATTGGTGGAATGGGTCGAAAAGCCCACATCCTGTTTATTTAAATTAGTCTTCACAGTAGGTCTAAAGAGAGAGAGGGATATAGAAAAAAGAAAGAGACAACTAGCTTTGTACCCCATTCCAGTTCTTCATTGTTGTCTCTAGTACTGGCATATTTGCATAATAACCTGACTGGTTAAGACATACAGCAGGGCTATCCATTTCATCTGCCCATGTAAAAACCTGATTAACAGGAGGGGGTAGGAGTACACAATGGGGAACTGATTTGTCTGCTTGACAAAGATACTCTTCTAAAAATATTATTATGATTCAACTTTTCTTTTTATCTCCCATTTCTAAAAAGCAGCTCTGAGCTCGAGTTACAGGCCAGAGAGACAAGACAGTCCAGGCAGATTTGGGGCCTGCCGATAACAATCGGGACCGCATCAACTTTCCAGGATGCATTTCAAACTGGTCCTGTTGGCTGGACAAAGCTTCTCTTCTTTGAGCGGAATTAGAGAAAAATCCTTGAGTCTTAATTTGTTCATTATTTCAATCAGGGCCTCTGGACATAAGAGGAGAAAAACAGAAAACACAAGGCCCTTCCCTGCCCGCCTCTGTGACTTCAACTGTCAGAACCCACGATGCGCTTGTCTGTTTTGTTTGTCTGATGTTCTGTGTTCTGTTCTTTTTTTCTTTCCGGAATGTTGCGCAGCATTCCGCTTCCACAGGATCTTGAGGGGAAAAACACCTCAGAGCAGGC